>NC_071572.1:13135670-14389670 GCF_024509145.1 Vidua macroura
TGCTTTTCTTTCTTTTTTAATTTAATGTGGTATTGCATGGTTCCAGTGCTAGGAATTTGGGAACTTTTGCTCATTTTTATAGTCTCTTTAATGCTGTTGATCATTTGGTCTTCTTACATTCTGTAGCACTAACTTACTACTAATGCAAAAAATGGCTTTTGATCAGTCTTTCTCTGAAAATGCTGCTTCAAGTCCCTGGATTTTTACTGGCATTTATCCTTTGGAATTTTTAAATCTCCATTACTGAAGAAGAAGGACCAAAAGGAATCTTGTCTCATAAATCAAACAATGCTGTTCAGATCATTCACTTAAAAGCCCCACCTCAAATCCTTGATTTTTTAAGTTTTATGTAAGTAAGAATAAATTGAAGACTTATTACAACTTGAAATCATAGATTTCCTATCTTCCTTATGGAATCTTTCTCTCAGGTTGTTTTATGTAAATTGTCAAGATTTCTAAATGTTAAACTCATTTACTTTCTATTTCTATATTTCTATATATTTCTATACCAAATTAATTCTATACCAATTGAAGTGCTTTACCAGAATTTTACAACATGAAACAATCAGCTTCCTTTACTCTCAGAAACTAAGAAAACCATCAGGCAGTCTTGAATTCTGGAAGACCAGACCATTTAGCTCAACATAAGGTTTAAAAGCTTCTCCATTTTTCAGGTGTGAAGCCAAATTCAAATGTGCAGAACCCAAAACTTCTGTTCTCCTGGAAATACCATCTTAGAGTACCTGCAGATGATGGCATGGAAGTTCACCTCCAGCTCCTCAGCACCAAATGCAGTCAAGTAAGAACCAGTCAGGAGAAAAGCAGATGGCTGGTTTCTGGTTTGGAAGGCTGGGTTTGTTTGTCTATGTTAATCTACCTGTATTCTGGCAGAGACATTCCAGCAAATTCTAGTTTGCTGACCAAATGCTTGTCAGCTGGAAAATTTCCAAGCACAGCAGCTGCATGGCATGCTCTCTTCACAGCAATGAGGATGCAGCTTAAATGTGGAGCAAGAAAAGCATAAATAGTCCCCTTTAAACTAATAAAGTAATTAAAAATTCCTGCTTAATCCTGCTACCTTTGAAAGGCAGCACTGACAGCCAGGTGAGCTTCAGGAGAATCCCACTCCACTTCTGCCAAAGCTCTGTCCCAAAGCACTCACCTCTGGTTTCAGAACAGCCTTCCTGCAGGCCTGGCACACGGGACCACTCCGGGAGAAACTCAGCGGAAGCCGACGGGTTCGATTCTGGCAAGTTGGCTCCTCGCATATTAACCAACCCTGCAGAAAGGCATAACACAGAAAAAAATCATTTTTTACCCTAAATGTAAGTTATTGCTTGTTTTATTCCACCTAAAAAATGCATCCTAGTCAAGGAAGAAAAATATCCCAACTTTAACATCCTCTGTGAATCTGATACTGTAATATGTATGAAGAGATGAAGGTCCTTCAAGGACCTTGTTTAAACACAATTAATGGCAGACAACAAAACTGGGGTCTTCTTGCGTCAAAATCCCACACTATGCACACTGCAGTCATCCCTTCTTTGAAATATACCAAAACCTCTGCTCTTCTCTTCTCCAGTTACAAAAACACTGACATACAACGGAAGTATTTTATCCAGCTATGTAGACTATTCAGCAAGATACTCCACTCCATTCAGCAAGACTTGTAATAAATTAAATATTTAAGTAAAATGCTTGCACTTTAGAGGGAAGAAATACGTTTCTGTTTTCTGATGGCAGCCAGAAGCTTTCCTTTCTTCTTCTTTTTTAAGGTGTTGTGGGGTTTTTTTGGGGTTTTTTTTGGTTTTTTTGTTTGTTTGTTTGTTTGTGTTTTTTTGGTTTTTTTGGTTTTTTTTAGAAACCTTCCAAGATTTCAACATAAACTGAACATAAACTGATTCATTTAGGAAAAGCTAACACTTTGCTGAGTTAAAATGAAATAAAATCTGAGCCAATTTGCTCTACGTCAGCTCAGGGAGACAATGCAAAAGGCTTCTCTTAACAGTATGCAAGAAGGAATGATTCCAGAAATGGTAAGGATGAACTTTTCATGCCAGGTTCAACCATAGGCTAAAAACAATGCCACACCTCATCCCTAAGAACCACCAAGAGAAGATACTTAAGGAATGGCAAAAGACAAAGGACATGGTAAAACTCTTCCAAAGATTTTCCCAGCTTTTAGAAATACCTCAAGGACGACCTGAATCACTGTCTCTGTATTCAGTGGTGACTGAATTAATGCATTAATGAGCCCAATGAACTTCAAATGCTTTTCAAACCCATGTAAACTTTTAGCATCTGCAACATCCTGCAGAACAACTATAAATTACATGGGAAAAGTACTTTATTTTTCTTGAAAACACACACACATGCATGCAGCCTCTCTTTTAACGCTTTCTAGTTCTTGCATCAGGAGAGACTAGGAATAATCATTCTGCATTCACCTTCTTTGTGCCACTCATGATTTTACAGACCTCCATCACATCACCTTCAATCAAAGTCTTTTCCAAACAGCAGTTCTAATTTACTTAGTTGTTCCTTGCCTGGAAACCACTCCAAATCTTGGTTGCTCTTCTCTGAATCTCTCTCAAGTCTTTTTGGAAATGAGGGAGTGGTGGAAAATGGCACAAGTGGAGAGGGACATGAAACCAGTACTGCACACTGTATTCCGGACACTGACAAACATGAATTTATACAGGAACAAAATAGTATTTACCATCTTGTTCTCTGCTCCTTTCTCTCCTCAATGTCTGTCTGCCTAGAGCACACTACTAAGCATTTGGACATTGAGAAGTCATATGCAGAAAGATATTTATTATTTTTCAAGAATTATATTCTTCCCTACTAGGTCAATACATATATTGGACAAAAATTAAGATTGGGTTTTTAGCATTTCCTCACTTCACCTTACTTGGCAGAGCATTTAAGCTTGTGTTATTAACTGAGACGTCTATTTAGTGTTCCTGCAACTCTTCTCAAGCAGTTCCTGCTTTTACCACCCTGAGCAGCTCAGCCCTGTCAAACTGCATTTCAGACTATTGGCTGGTGATGTCTGTGCTGGGAATAGTGACTGGTTATTTTTGCCTGTTTCCAAATTTTCTGTTGCTCCTTTTGTTGCACCAAAGTTAAATCCACCCATACTTGGATCCTAGTACTTTGACAGAAATGTTATTAATCAGAGGACAACTCAAAACATTGCTTTTTTCCATTCTCACTAGCTCTTTGACAAGAAGTCCCAATGTTATGCTCTGGCAATGACATCTACCTAATTTCCACTTGTATTTCAACTTAAAAATATATTCTATAATAATTTCAGAAGTGCTCAAGGACTATTTTAGTTTTTCTTTACCTTTTTAAGATGAAACCTCAATTCCTTTCCAAAAAACTCCATTTATTCCAGAGACCTCTCCTCTTTCACCATTTTTACAGCCATGCCATATAAGTATTATCCTACTTGGTGCCAAATCTATCAAAACACTTCCTGCTGCCCCTGCAGAGCAGAGCTTTTATGTCCATGTGGGCAGACCAGAAAAACTGTGTGGAGAACATCACGGCAATGTATACAGCACTTCCTGAAGTGAGTGTTTAAGCCATAGTGCAGGAATGGAAAGAGTGTATTTACGTATGCAGTTAGATTCATTTCACCCAACTCTGACATCTAAAGCCTGATACCCAGTTTAAGCTTATCCATTATTATCCATTACCTAACCCTATGATCCATTTATAGTATATTGAGGAAGAAAAAAGCATCTCCAAAAGCAATTCACCTAACAGATTTTGGGATGAGGAAATCCCCCATGTTCCAGACCCTCTTAATAAAGTAAGGGGTTTTAGAAACAGTATGATCAGTGTATCAGATCACTAAGTGTGAACTTTATTGTTATGTAGATCAGAAATGTAAATCATGACATTTAAAATTGCACACTGAGAAAATGTCAAGAATTCAAACACCTGTTATTTGCTCTCTTGCACAACTGTTGCCCTAGCAGTCCTAGTACCACTTTCTTTGTCATATACAATTTATTTATAACAAATACTTCAGAACTAACATTAGCAACATAAGACACTGCTCACCAAGACTGAGCTACTTCATCAACACATGGTTTACTGTGAGAAATCCTGACTTAGGGCCTGACCTAAGAGACACCTGACCTGTGTCTTCTGAAGTCAGCAGGCACAAATGAGCCTCAAGTGAAAAAGACAGGCCTCGGCTTTGGTTTTGCAAATGAACCCGAGATTGCCTCTAAAAGAGGTGGGTCTTTATTATGTTGTGTCACACTGATTAAATAACTCAGTTTAAACAGATATGGAATAGCCTTCTGCCAAAAAAAAGCTACTCAAGGATAGCATTGAGATCTTCAGGCACTCACCTACATGAGTACCAAGAATATAATTAGAGCCAGTGTGAGGGAAAAATCAAAAACATTTTTGTAAGGATAATGATGTCTCACATATCTTGCATTAAGTTAATTTTTTAGAGACAAAAGACATGCTCTATTTGGAAATTTGTTTATTCTCTGGCATCTCTACCTCCTATGAAACATCTGGCAGCAATCTGACATAAACAGCACCTTAAAATACACAGCCAGGCAGGGGGAGGTGTGGAGAGTGTCCCCACCCATTCCAGAACCCTCCTGTTGAAGAGCATAATGTTTTTTAGCTCTAACTACGAAAAGATTCTGTGTGCACAAAGAGAACATTCATGACTCAAAACATATTAAATGACTTCATCTGAACTTTGAAGCAATTTGTTATATTAGAAAAACAAATAATGGAAACTGCCAGATAGTAAGATATTTTGTTAGGGAATGCAAGTGCAACTGAAAAAACAAAGCCTGGAATGGGAGCAGCATCCCAGCTTCAGCTGAACAGAATACTCAAAAATAGACAACCATGAAAATAATGTAGGATAAAAGTAACTGTGTTTTCTGCCACCTATTGGCCTTTTTAGCTAACAATTATGAAACAAAGGACTCACAAGGTACAGCTTCTACTGTCTTATAAGGGAATGCATAGAAGATCCTCTCAAACTACCACTGAATTTGAAGCAAGTTTCTTTATGCAATTGTTTCAGTCTAATGCAGTCACTGTTGAAGAAAGCACTGGGAGGTTCTGCTGGTCCCAAAAAACAGGTGAAATAAGACTGAAAACTCCTGATTAAACTCAAAAGCATAGCTTAGGATAAAAATAACTACTCAACAGCTTACTATTATGCTTGTTTTCAGCTAGTAAGAAATCATGACCAAAACATGTACATTTTACTGAGCAGTATATTTCTCAATAAACTATATTCAAAAAATTAATATTTAAGTTATTGCCTACAATAAAATGCCCAAATGTGTTGAGTAGATACTAACAAACTGGATGTCACTTCAATTCATACAGAAAACAGTTAATGTCATTTGTATAGACTTCCCGCCAGTTATAATTAACAGTAAAGAGGTCTTTTCTTCTTTGTCACCTTTCTATTCAGGCCTTATTTGCGTTTGTTTGTACTTGCTATCTGTTAATCTCTCGTAACAAATGACAATAATAACTGTTGCTATTATGCATGGAAATTAAACATGTAGATAACTGTGTGAAGGGAGCTATTTTTGAAAAAAGCAGTATCAGAAACATGTACCTCTTTATGTCTCCTGTTTTGCTTTGATAATTAAGCCATAGCCTTGATTTCTTTTAAAAAAAAAAACTTTTCCATGGTCATGCATGTTGCAATCAAATTCAATACATGCATTATGTTCTGATTCAATCTGTTCAAGTGCATTATTGTTAACCCTTATTTGATCCATGCCTGTCATCTTCACTGACCAAACAAAACCAATCCATTTCCCAGCAGCTATCACTGAGTCTGTAAATTAATTTGTAGTACATCAAACAAGATCATAATAGGGAACCTTCAGCTTTGTTCTACTTGGTACCTGCAACACCGTGGGAAATGAAATAAAAGTTGACAGAGGGAAAAAAAAAGCAACTAGCGTTTCCAAACATCCTGCCCACAAATGCTTAGTTCATTTTAAAATATAAAATAGTATGTGAAAAAAACCTGAAATACATGCACAATATAAAAGAAAATCCCTGAAGAGTATTAAGTCCATGAACTGTAGCCA
Organism: Vidua macroura; assembly: GCF_024509145.1. Lineage (NCBI taxonomy): Eukaryota > Metazoa > Chordata > Aves > Passeriformes > Viduidae > Vidua > Vidua macroura. The sequence continues at coordinate 13,141,781 of NC_071572.1, forward strand.
ATAGGGAGAAATTTGCAAGTCAAAAGTAATTTTTGTTTCTTTGTAAGTCTGTTCTTGAGAACTAGCCTCTCCCATTCTAATGATCAACAAGCATTGGAAATATTACCCCAAAATACAGAGGCAAGCGGTTTTGCAACAGCCTTTCAAACAGAAGTTGCAGGGGTCAACAACATGCACTTACTGAGCTTTATCTTAATAATTTTTACAAATTACATTTGACAATGTAGCTTGGTTGCCTGCTACAGCAGAAGACTGAATGTGCTTCCCTAAGATGCTTCAGTTCTGCATCTGTTCCTGCCTTCAGACAGTCTGGATGCTGAGGCACTACAACACCTTAAAAGTTCATGTGGAATGAAAAAATGTGCTGGTAAAAAGCAGAAAGCTGCAAGCACTGAAAATTATTCAGAAGTCACTGTCAGTTACTTTGGAGTTGAATTTACTTGTCATCCATGCTTGCTTCTCTGCAACCTTCCTCCCCATTGAAGACAATATTAATGTGGATTTTTGAAAATGGGATCTTGGTGGATGATGTCCAGTCTCAGACTGCTGGCATATCTGAGCACATTACACCCCAAACCCACGTCTCCAGCACTGCAGAGCTGAAGTTATCACCTTACACCATCAAACCCACCAGAAGGGAAGCACAGAAATCCAGCCTGAACACGCTGTCCTGGTCAGCCAGCTGAAGCCTGCTCCTCATGTCACTGATCAGCAAACCAGTTTTTGGAAAGCTGAATTTGAGAGACAATACAATGAAGATTTTCTGATCCAGGTACCATTGTGAGTTGCTAATCAGGACACTTTCACTTCATACTGGCCTTTCTTTTCATACTACTCTTACAAAAGGATATTATTTCCACTCATTCCAAGACCAGAAGCTTCAAAACCTGCTTTCCTGACAACATCCATTATTATAGATTGTATTGCCTAACAGGGCAAATCTGGCTGAAGTGGCCTGAAATCCTCTGGAAGGATGAGGTTCCACCTCATTACCGGATACATCATCAAATCTATTGATTCCCCCCAAGCAATATTCAAAGACAGATGATTTTATGAAGTTAAATCAAGCAACATCATGGCAACAGAGAACTTAACTCAGTGACCTGAAAGTTATCAGCTCCAATTGCAATATTTTGTTCCACACATGTGGTGTGCTCTCCCTGTCTGTGTCTTCTGTAAATAGCTGAGTGTTTGGGGGAACAGACACACCTTCCTAGTAGTAGATAACACGTCAGGAACTAGAACCACAACCTCTGTTTGCATATTCTTTGGCCAGTGGTTTCACTATCAGTAGGAACTACATCTTTTGAGAATTATATAATGATTTTACACTTCCAAAGATGAAAGGTGATACGAATATTGACTTAAAGATGAGCTCTTGCTGTAATGTCAGGAATGATTTTCTGCTGCGTACCAGAAACCAAATGAAGTAACTAATCTTTGAAGTAATTTCCATTTCTAATCTGCTTTCTTGCCTGTTCAGAACAAAGAAACACTCTTGCAACAATGCATCTGCCCCACCTTGGTGAGATACCAGCAGCAATGGAAGTCTGAATGACAGGGTGAAAACTAGTGTCATGCACTGGAATTTCAGCAGACAAAGCAGACCTGAGTGACACCTACCTGTCACGGCTACAACGCCAAGAAGAAATCCCTTGAGGTCAGGAATGCTATCGTAAGTAGTGAAATAAGACTCTACTAGAAAACTTTACTCAGTAATGTGAATCATAGAATCATTAGCATTGGAAAAGACCTCTAAGCTCAGAGTCCAACCATCATCCCAGCAGCCCAGCTGCCACATCCACAAACCTTTTGAACACTTCCAGGGATGGTGATTCCACCACTTCAGTGAATTTCAGCAGAGTTTAGGTTCCTCAAGCAACACCCCACCTTTTCATGGGGAAACACACCTGATTAAAACCTCAGAGGATGTACTGTTATAAACAAACCAATTCTACTGCTGCTAGACACAAGAAGAAAGTCACAGACTCATTTAACTTTTGAAAGGGTTCTTCCAGATGGAGGACTTGCTGGGGTCAGAGCTGGTACAATCAGAGACACACACTTCTCTGCTGCAGGAACACTGACTCTCTGCAGAGTGAGTCCTGGTGCCTGCCTGCTCTGCTGTAGCTGCTCCATCCTCAATGCCCCTCCAGAGCAAGCACAAAGACATCAGAGCTGCTTGAATGATCTTATGGATGGAGGACCTGACCTGTGAGACTACCAAAGCAGAGCCAGTGTGGCACACTCTGATCAGGAGGGCTCCTCACAGACGACACTTTAAGACATTTGACTTTGTCAAGTCTGTGTGTCCCCCCACAGCCTGAGCAGACACAGCCACTCCTCTGGAACTTGTAGCTACTAATGGAAAAAGCTGGAGATGAGATTATCTGAATTTATGTAAGGCTGGATGAACGTAGGAAAGGGACATCTCCTGATATTTAAAAAGCCACCTTATTGTCCCCCTGCTTTTGGGCACAGGAAAGAAAACACTAAGCAAATTCTTCATAAAGGCAAAATTCTAAGATAATTTTGTCAGAAAAAAAAATTTGAGGGAAACAAAAAGAATGTGCTGCCACAGAAGAGCATAATATATGTGGAAAATACATCAGGCTTCCCTTCTTCCCTCCCCCCATAGAAAAATTACCACCATCAGAAATTAAGCCTTTATAAGGAAGGCTTATCTGTTTTGGCATTTTTCCTATCAAGGAATATCTCCTTGATAAGTAATAAAGAGGCACACTATTTACAAGAATCATGCAAACCAACCCTAAAAATGGAGTAATGAAGTTAAAAGCAATCACTGATGCAGAATTCTGGGTCAGCAGAACTTTTTCAGGACTCTTCAAAGCGTGATATTCTTCCAAGCAAATCAGTTACCAAGCACTAATGAAAACATGAATCTGTGACACCATGTGAAAGATCTCAATTTATCTGCAAAGGAAATCCAGGGGACTTTTGTCGCTGTTGAGCAGGACGGGAACAAAATTACTCCAAGTTAGAAGGCAAAGAGAATGAACTCTGATCTATTTCAAATGCACCGCTCTATATATAGAGAACATTGTGCAGACTAATTTCATTGGCCTTAGAGTAAAAACATCTCACACCATTGGTGGGCAGTGAATGACACACGGTGGCAGAACGTATCTATAAACAATGTGAACAACAAGATAGATTAGAGAATTATTTACATTCTTTCTCAACTGCTTCCCAGGCTCTCGCCTGGTTAGAAAAACCCTCTCTTTTTCTCTCTGACTGAACTGAGAATATCCACAGGGACTTGCAAAGCTTCTTGCATTAGAGAGCATGGATATATTGAGAACTCAAAGTAGTATATGGAGAGACATTGTGATTGATATATCAGGCATTCCAGCCTTCTTTTCATGTCAACAAAAACTGATGGAGAAGCTCTTTCCACTTCTTTAATATGTTACTACAAGGAGATGAAATCATACTAAACCAAAAGCCCTAATGTTATGTTCAAGAGATCCCGTGCTAGAGAAGAGATATGCCTGAACTCCATCTGAGAGTTTTGAAATGTAGAAGAATTTCACAGCAAAGAGTATGTGCAAAGTCTCTATGTCAGGCGTAACTGAAATTTCAAAGTCAAAAACATCTTAGAACTAAGTTGAAATATTTGTACTTCAATTTGAGTATATACGACAAAGATGATTTTCAAGAATATTTTAAGGTTTTATACCACTGTAACATTTAATCACCTCTGAATAACAAATTCTTTGATATTTTACAGACTCTTCAAATAAATTGTTTCATAAAAGGAACTGGGTCAAGAGTCCACTATTGATGCTAGCTGACTGAAGCTTTTCTCTTTTTATTTTAAGTGGAATAGGTACCATGTTAAACATATTGCCAAGCTTCTTGCAGCTGAAAGATATTGCAGCATATGCTTAGAATAGTGAAACATCTTAGGTTAGCATGAATTCTTTATACATTTACCCTACAGCTTCAATCTCTTACCCAGGAAATGCTGATTCTATGTTCTATGATATTTTCTTAGGTGGTGTGTACATTTTGGCAATGCAAATAGTTTTAGTAGCTATTATAGTAACAACAGCTGAAATTAGTTCATGACATTTATACATAAAGCTAACTATAATGCATTAAGAAACCTGATCACAGATCCAGCATGGTATATGACTATTCAGATCACAAGAAAAGGACCTATTTTATCAACTCACTGTTGGCCATTGACTTCATATTAACTTTTCTTTTTCTGTACAATAAATACTGTAGCTAGCTTCTCATCCAGAAAAAAATAGGTTACATTTCCCAGTAAGAGTATTTTTAGTTTGATGCTACCTGATCATCCAATTTAGGGAAAATGTAAACAGTGACCACAGCATTTCACACTCCATTTCATGCTGCCTCACTTCAATGGAAGTTGGACGATACGAATTCAATTGCTTTTCTAAGCATTTCCTTATTTTCAGAGCTTCTTGAATTTTGGCCTATATAACTGGTCAGAATTCAGCTGTGGGATGGAGTGGATAACAAAAAGTCATATAAAGAAAGGAAATTCCTTTCCTGGAAGTTGACTCTCCTCCTCTAGAATTCCACATTATCTGGGCTGATGAACTGACACTCTTGGGAAAAATACAAAACTGTCTTGTTAAATGAAAGATGAAATGAAAAAATATGCTTTTTTAAGTGAAAGAAGTACAGGTCCTGGAGAAGACTGGTTATATATCCAGTACTATTATCACATGACTCACATTAAAGGATGCTATCAACCAGTAACTTCCTAGTGGAAGGCCAATGATCACTTTAAAACTCAGTGCTGGCAAAAGAGAAAGACTCCCACTCCAAAATACTCCTGTTCTCAGAGATACTTGTGTCTGTTGTCCCAGTTCCCCACTGGAAAACTGCCACCCCAAAGGCACCTGGCATGAATGGGAACTACACTTTCACAGGACTAGACGGAAGGTCCAAAGCAACTACACAAACTGCAAGTGAAGACAATGTAGCTACACTGACTTGCTACCTTAAAGAAAGCATGAATGAGGACATAAACACTACCTGAAATTCTCAGAACACAAAATGTCCTTCTATCTTAAAAAAAGATGGTGATAATAGAATGGTAAAAGCTCTGATGGAAATGCCAGGTGGCCATTTGAGAAGAGAAGCTGCCATGTGCACTGATCTAAAATATCCAAAATACTCCCCTTCACATTTTATGGAAAAGGGCCATAAATTTGAGAGGATTTAACCCACAAGAAAATTCTGTCCCATAGCAGAATTTTAGGAGTTACTTCTGAACTTGTATATCTCACAGTCCAATCAGCAATGCATCACTGTTGTGAGGCAAAGTCAGCCACAGAAGATCAAATGCCTGTTTAGAGGTTACCAAAAATGCAAGTCTGTAGAGTTTCAAGAATGGTATTTTGTAAATCTGAATATTTCAAAATAATTGAAATTGAATTGCAATCTAATCCATAACTGGAAAAAAAATTAAAATGAGGAAACCATCTAAGATCAAAAGAAAATGTCATTATTTTCAAGAAAATATTGTTCAGCATTGTCATACCAGTTTTATCACTAGAAGAGTTGGAGGTGCGTGTATGTGATCAAAGAAAGAGATAACTGAAGAAGCAAGAAATGCACCCTAGCCTTCCCCCTTCCCCCAAGAACTGAAACACTCAAGCTAACATAAAAAATGTTTTAAACAAAATTATCAAACAAGACATAAGGGAAAAATATCTTGTAGGTCAATGTAAGAATTTTACATGTTATTAAAAATTGATTTTTTTAAGATACCTTTAGATGTACAGTCATATGTCATTTCATAAAAGTTATTTGAAACTTATTGATCTCATTCGTGCAAAGCCCAGGCTCCATCATCAGCCTGCTGAAAGGATAATAGAGCACTCCAAACCCTTGTGATAGATTTGATGCAAACAGTGGCCCTCATTTTAGCACATGTAATAGCACCACAAGTGGACAAATTCCAACTTTAACAGTTGTACATTACAAACTAAATTAGCAAATATGTTCTGCTTTACTTCACATCAAATCCAATACCTTGGTCTTCTTACCTTCACTAAAAATAAGGTTCTAGGCACCAAAACACGCCACAAAAGATTAAAATCTCAGGCTAACACACCACTCACAAAGAGACCCAGCTATTACTAACAATTTTATTTCACTTAAGATAAACTGAAAACAGCTAAAATGGACTTTGAGCAAGCAACTGAGAGAAGACATACTTAAAATGACTACACATGGAAAACTAAATTGAGAAAAGGATCAGTGAAAGAAGCCTTACGGATTTCTGCACCGAGAGTGAAAACCACTAGAAGGATATTTAAGTCCATTCTGCCAAAATACTCTCCCTATTCACACAGCTCAAAGGAAGCCATATTCTTAGGCTACAACAGGTCACAACTAAGTACAGTACCTTGCTTCAGAAAGAATTTTGCTTTGTCTGTCAACTATCAACAAAGCACAAAAAGCTCATACAGCCCATCCATGTATTGCTTGTCAAGGAGTCTAGCAACATACAAACAGTAAGAACTCAAAAGATTTCTTAAAAACTATGCCTCTAGTTTGGTTAGAAAGCTAAAAACACACTACTGCCCCCAAACACGACACAATTCTGTTAGCTTCCTTCTCCCCTCAAATTTTTGTACAGTCCTTGAATTTTTCAGATTTGTCATGCCGAACTTCCTGCAAGACATCAGATGTAAGATAGAACACACAAAGGTTTTGCTCATATACATGGCACCTACAGTAAGGTTCATCAACTCTAGTATATATATCAAGCTGGTAAAGAGACTAAAAGATTGTTTATGTGAAGCATTTATCTTTGCAATATGGTTATGAACATCTCTGAATACTGAAGGAGTTAACAGAGTTCCAAAAACTTTAGAAGTGGTAATATACATGCGTATGTAAGTTCAGAGGAGCTCAAAAGAGTTAAAGGTAATGGCAGAGAAAGGGGTCTCAGGAGTCTGGTCACCTTAAACTAGAGAACTTTAAAGCATCACTAAGCAGTGTTTGTTCATTTAAGTTTAATTATTTTCTCCTTGAGAATGGCACTAATGAAACTGAATATCTTTCATGGTTTTGAAGAGCAGTCTGAATGGTCTGCAAACAGGACTGGGGGCAGACGAGAGAACTGGCTGAGCCAGGGGGTTGCTAGGTGATGCAGAATGTAAACCCACAAACTTGTTCAGGTTTACTTTGCTTTCATGCTGCTCTCACACAGGCTCTCCAAAGTTTTAAGAATTAATTTCCAGGTAGCTATTTAAAAAAACAAGAAGTAGAAATAATTAAAAAGGAAAACTCCTTAATCCTCCTCACCTCTTCCCTCCCTTCCCCTGCCACCCCCTCAAGAATGATAAAGGAAAGACAAAAGGAAATTCACAGAACTAAAGTGCAGGAAACCATTCCCTCTATATACTTGTATTTAACTGCTGAAGACTGATCATTATGAAAAACTTCTAATATTTTCTGCTTGATTTTTGCTTCTGTAAATGTAAATAAAAATGAATTCTGGAACAATACATTGGGCCTTTGAAATATTTAAACCGAATACGCAGTCTTATTTACTAACATTTCCACCACAGATTACAAAAGCAAACTTTTCAGTCCAGCCATGTGTTTCTACCTCCACCCTTTTCAGAGCTGTGGTTATTTTTTTTTTTTTCCCCCTAAAGTATCTGATCAGAGATTGTCCGGTAAGAGCACTTTATTAGATCATCAGTCAGAGGGTTTTACAAGCACCAAGAGCTATGGGCTCAAATGCAGCACATCAGTTTTAATAGCCGAAGGTCTAATAGTAAACTGCAGATACTGCTGAGAACTTTCCATGCACTGAACTCTTGAAAAAGCACCATCTCTCAAGCTTAAATGCAGCTGCCTCTTTCAATGCCGCAAATGGGTAAATTTGACAAAAAAGCCACCATTAAGACTACATGAAAGGCTCAAGACAACATCCTTTCAATGCTTTGTACTTCAGTAATCAGATGTACTTACTCACCCCCTCCCCCAAACCCGATCAAGAACTATTTCTGAATGGTAGGAAATAATTCCACTTTGTACATCTTTTAGTTAATCAAGACTTTCTATTCAGCAATTTGACCTTTTGTTCAAAACAGGATTATCAGTTTTTTCGCCAGTTACCAAGGGCGACTCGCATGGTGAACATAATTGCAATAATTTGCAAAACACCATGGCAACCCACATTACAACTAGGTAAATACTGGTCTTTTGTGCTACATTGTTATTTTCAGAGATGCTGAAGTCAAAGAACGAATGACAAATGAACACAAAATTTATATTTGCTTTGTCTCAAAAGAGAAGAAAATTGATAACAAGAATTGGGGGGAAACCGACTACAGCTGTAATTTCTAACTTGATTAATTAGGATGGTAACAGTCCTTAACAGTATATTCAACAAACAGCCCTGACTTAGTCTCTCCACCCACCTCTCTCTCTTTCTACACTACTACCACTAACCCCCACCCCAGACAAATTTTTTCAGCTAGGAGAACAAACAACTCCATTTGCTCTTTTCTTCAACTTAATGGAATCCTTAATTACAGAATATTGTTCTCCTGCTCTTCATTACACTGAAAACTGAAAGTGTGAGAGAGAGAGGAGGAGGAGGAGGAGGAGGAAGAGGGTGCCAAGCAGACAGGGTAGCTTACAGTCATCCTCCCTGCCTTTGCTTTTTTTGTCCGTAGCAGACCTAAAGATGAGATGGCATTTTTTGTGGTTTTTTTTTCCCCCTCTTTTTAATATTAGCAGCTGTTGTACAGCAAATAATTAAGTAAACTAGTGCTCAAGTTCTCTCCTGGCAGCATAAATAAGACATGAAAGCTTAAGTCAAGTCATGATTAAAATCCAAATCAGAGAGGAAACAGCTGCTTAAAAAGAAAAAAAAATCTCTTAAAATTATCAGACTGGGTGGCTTCTAACAGAATACCTACAGTATTAAAACATTTTCCAATGGATAGAATTATAATATACAATTAAATAATATTTTTAAACTTTATTTCTTTACAACTGTAAAGAACTTATTGTTACAGTATAGTTTACAGTATAGGCTTCTAGTAAGACTCCAAGAAATCACATTAAAATCAAATTTTGAGAAATATCTTGGAAATATAGAGAAATAATTTTGCCTAAGAAAATAAAATTGCTGAAAACAGTATAATACATGTTACCAATGGATGTCACATTGAATTTACTATATTTTACTGGAACACAAGTTCTTTGCTGAGACTTATTATGCCATGGTCAGCTGATTGAATAGTTGAGAGCTTAATTTCCATGATAACATTAATAAAAACAAGTTATGCCTTTATACAGACCAAATCCTCTCATCAGATGTATGCATATGTTCCTTGTGAAATGCAATGGCACCCTTTAGCAATAGATTTTCACATACAGAGTGGATGAGAAATACATTAAGCTCAAGAAGCCTGCAATCAGAAGCCAGGGTAATCCTCATCTCAGTTCACTGTATGTGCAAATCATGTGTCAATTTAAAGGGCCATATCTATATTTTAATTCTTTTTAAAGTACTGGATTGCCTTTACAATAAAACAGGCTTTCAAAGTGAAAAAGAGCTACTGTTGCATCCCTATGTGCTGGGAACATTGGAGAGAGTAAGCAGTAAAATGAAAGAGATGAAAACAAAGTGCTGAAGTCAACTGAACGTGGCCTCAGGGGGCTGAAATGCACCACTCCCACTACACAGATCCTCTGTGCTGCTGGACAAGTCACTTCCAGTTCATTGAACAGACCCACAAGCAATGAGAACCTCAGGAATCAGTTTAGGCCAACTGCAACCTGAAAGTTCTTCAGGCAGTTACTCAGTACTATACACTAAAAAAACAGGTCCTTTGATCCACAAACTGGGCACCCAAACTTATGAACACATTCGATGTTCATTCCTCTATGCCTCATCTCTTTGACAAATAGAAATAATAATTGGCCTGTCACTTAACACACAGCTCTTGTAAAGATGATTTTTAAGAGCCACTTGATCCTGCAGTAAGTGTGCCACAGAAAACTCCAAGAGAAAATAAATAATCCTAGGCAAAGTTTCAGAGAGCACATTCAAAAAGGTAAAAGCATCCACTATGCATTGGAGAGAAACAAATACAGACCAGCTGCTCATCTAACAAGTGCTGTCCCACCTGTACACACTGGAACAACCACAGAAAGGGATAACACCATACATAAATGACCTGCATTAAACTTAAGTAAGCAGCATTCATTATATATCTTCAACTTTCAAATGTCCAACTCCGTAGTATCAGGATCTCTCTTCTATTTTGAAATTTTTTAAAAAATCCATTCTTCTTCAAAACAGGGTTTTAAAGGAATACACAGATTTTGCTTCTTGAAATAACAGAGTAGCCCATAATAACTTTCTATCTTCTCTGAAATCAATGCATTTTGCCCAGTATTCCCCAACAGCAGAGGCAGAAAAATATTTATGAATTGTCTCATGCCTTTCCTTTTCTATTCAACCAATCACATTCCAACATAACTGCTTGGTTTTTTGTGCCCAAATTTTCACAGGCAATCCCCACCCACACCTGCCTCCTCATGCTATTTCAAGCCCATCTGCCCAGCCAAGTGCTTATCCAGCAGATACCATATTTGAATATTCTATTTCAACCAACTTCAGTCAATTCAGCTTCTTTGCTTTTAGTTTCATCTACAGTCACTTGGGCCCAGTTCCAGTCTCATGTGCCATGCTCTAGTAGTCTCTTTTCCTCATCTACAGTCAATTCTTGCAAGCATTTTTGGGTTGGTTTCTTGGTTTTGTAGGGCTTCTTTTGGTTTTTAATTATTAATCATGCCTAGGCCCCTGCTCCACACTACAATTTTTTCTTAAAGTTTTTTAAAATTATCAAATCTAGATGGATTTTCTTAGGATGACAATAGACAACCATCAGAAAGGAAGAAAGAAGGATAAAATATCTACTCTTCCTCATAGTCAAATGTTAAAAACTTCAAAGCCATAGCACCTACATTTTGGGTGTGCAAGGTCACCTGAACAACATTAACACTGCTTTTACTGCAATTTATTTTACTGTCTTAAAATAAGTAAGTGATTATAATTCAAGCATGACTGTGGGCTTCAATTGAACTGATTTATATCACATCAGATTTCCCCTCTCAGGACCTCACTAGGCAGGTTCATATACCAAGATGTCTACATTTAAACTCCAACTTACTTTTCTTGGAGCTTTTATTTGGAATAGTTAAACCAAATCAGCAACACACTTTATTCTGAGATAATAAACATACTCTGCCCTACTTAATTCCACCTTAAATGAGACTTTTCTTCCTGCTACCATTAATTAAACTAAGCATCAAGCTTAGTTTAAAAAAATCTCGAAAAACCTTTTGTGAAGTATTATGGGATGGTCAGGCTTCCTCCTTGGCTTCTCCTGAGGCTTCCATTTTTGTAATTCCTCTCAACACTTGCCCAGAACTCTTTCCTCCAGGCTCCTTGGGTTGCTCTCAAACTTTGCCATAGACCTGCCTATTCTTTTTGAAGAAGAGAGCTCTTGTTCTGCCTCCCTACTGACTTTGACTTAATTTGCCTTTCCCACTACTGTCAGACTGAATAGTTCTTCACTTCTTCAGAAGGGACTGGTGCTCATATCACCTCAATGTTAGTAACAAATGCTTTCTGAGGAATATCTCCATACATGGCACACCATCTGCTCCAGATACAGTCTGGATATGGAGACAAGAGGTCAAAGGGAGATGGAATTTTGAGAGAGTTTATATCCTTTTTATTAATAATTAAGAATTTCAGAGGATTATAAACTGAGTGTATCAGCTACTTACTATAAAGAACTGATCTCCTGCAGCCAAGTGAAGTCAGGAAGAAACAACAGCATCTCTGAAGAGCTGTTGTGGATTAGTTGAAGACAGAAAAAACATGTTTAATTTAATTTTGAAAAAATCTTAATCCATTGTAAGTTAAAATTTCAGCCAAGACTCAACTTTAGACAAAATTGGCATTCAAAATAGCAAGGCAGACACCTAAAATGGGGCAATACTTCAAAATTTTAAAACTTAATTTTTCAGAACTTATACCATGTAATACATGGTAATTTTTATTAAAATCTGCTTTGAAGCTAGTATGAAGAAAATTAGAAGGACAAGGGTTCAGGAAGAACACAGTAGAAAGAAGGGTTTTTTTGTGTTGTTTTTTTTAAAACCTCCTAAACTATTCTGGATACCAACTAAAGTAACCAGATGGACCTTTAAAATTGATGTTCCTGTGTAAGCATTAAAAAAAAAGCCAACTCAATAGAAATAAAGGCCTGTCATAAACCCACTGAACTAAAAAACATGAGAATGGAGAAGAGACTGACTGTTTTTTGTTGCTTCTGGTGACAGACACAGAAAGCAAAATAACACATTTCTGTTGTGTTTGTTTTTAACCTAACACTCAAAATTTTTATTTAGTAAATCACATTCTGTAAGAATGAGCTGCATAAATTCATCATGTAAAGGATGATCCTTCAAATTCATTATGCTTCTGTTTTTTATAAAGGTTAGCTGCCACCAAGACCTGCAAGGCCCTTAAAGCCAACAGCTCAATACTGAAATTGTATGGCCCAGGAGAGCTTTCCAACTGCAAACTCTTGAGAGCAGAACAGGTTACTTGTTACATGCTGTCTGCTAGACAAAAATCTTGCTACTATGGTGTAGGTTCTTTGAGTTTGTAGTAGACATACCACACATGTTGCCCCAAGTCTCTAGATTTTCTAAAATCTAGAGAATATTTAATTTAAAATAAAAAAATCAGAATTTCATTATGACAGGTAAAGAAAAATTAAATGTCTGGAGTAGAAGACTGTGACTACTTAGAAACTAATGTTATGACCCATATTTCATACGGGTAAAAGAACAACTTTAAAGTCCTAAACAACTAAACAACTTGAAAGTCCTCTCTCTTAAGGTAAGGAAAATTACAAGCAAATTTTAACTTGCACATATAAAATATAAGTATAAAAAAAAGAAGACTGGAAGTTGACAGCTGCTAACATAAATCAGAAGTTTCCCAAAGCAGAACACTAATAAGGAAAATTAGGTATTACCTAAGAATGTAGAAACAAAGCAATAATGTAATGGAAACAAAAAAGAGTTTACAGCAGAAAAAAACAGAAATGCAACATTTCTCTGTATTTTGGAAAAGCACAGTAACAGCATAGTAGCAAATAAGGATGAAAAACTATGTTCTGCTTTGCTAACAAAACAATACTTAAGAGGCCCTCAAAATTCAGCATATTCATAGAACAAATGCTGGAACTCAACAGTCCTGTCAGTCAAGACGATGTTACCTGCTGAACTTGCCAACCCTCAAAGCTGCCTCAAATGACTGAGACCCAGTATCAACCAAAATGACAAATTTCCTTGAAATAGTTTCAAATCAGAACAATCCATGTAACTATTTCCACGTATCAGTCTAACATTAACCTGAGGAGAAACAACAGAAATACTGATAGAGACTTTAAGTGACCAAGAATTTAAGAACAGGAATGGAAATTAACAACAGTCAATGTTGTTTGGTCAAGAACAGCAGAGATGTTACAAATAATCTCTTGAATGACATTTGATTTACTTTCAAAGGACACTGCATTAAATTAGCATTGCACAGTGTTAATGAAGTACACATGAAATGGATTAAGAGGTGCAAAGTTGAAGCATCTCAAAAAATCAATTGTCCATGAGACACGAAGTGATGACAGTCAAGAAAGCATTTGTCAACATGGAATGCAGAGGGATTGTTTCAGGTGTATCAGAACAAAAAGGTTACACTAACTCTTTTTACACCACTGATTAGTAGAAGAGGAATCAATTTAGACAAAATTCACAGATGACAAAAGCAGAACAGCAAATAATGATAAGCATGAAGAAATTGTTTTGGAAAACTTTGTTCATTTGACACAAAATACACATTAGTTCAGTGAAACAAAAGCAACACACTGGGAACAAAGATTACAGTTCACCCCTAAGGAATGGAAATACAGTATGCCAGAAATTACCACCTGAAAAAGAGTCATGGCAGACAAGTTATTCAACATCAGCTTTAAAGGCAGACCTAGTAAGATGTGGAGATGGAATAGTGAAGAACTGAGTATGAGAAATTAGCCGAATTTCTTCAAACACATGGGTGAGAATAATAGTGGAACACACACAATCCTCGTGGCAAGAGTCAAAAAGAAAAATCAAAAAAACCTGTTATGCCGAAGAGCCATAAACCATGCCTGAAGGTGTTGAAAAAAGAATAAACTAGTCAAGCAACAGACCTTGAAGAGCATTCTCTTACCATCACAAAAGGGGATTGAGGGGTCACCTGAGAAAAACAAGTAGGTATATTCATGGGAGAAAAGCAACAGGCAGCACAGTGTACTTGAATCTAGAGAAGAAAGGAGTAACATCAGCCAGTGCTCAGAAAAGCTTGATGGACTGAAAACTGACTCAGTGTGTGGGCTCAGCATGGTGACCAGTGGAACAGAATCTAGTTGGAGACCAGTAAATAGCTGTGTAGCCCTGGGGTCCCGTCCCACTCAGATCTTCTACTGATGATCTGTGTGATGGAGCACAGAGCATTCCTGGTGGGTTTGCTGATGGCACACAGCTGGTGAACCTGGACTGAACATGAGCCAGCAAAATGCTTTTGCCTCTCCCATCACATCCCATGTTACCAGCAGCAAGCCCTTTGGAGTGGTTGGCACGATTCTGTCTAGAGATGTCCAGCAGGGGAACATGGAGAAGGTTTTGGCAGAACCTCTTCTCTCACCCTGCATTACAAGAAATATGTAAGTGTGAAGTCCACCTAAGCCAGTCCAGATGTTCAAGTACTGCAAGGAAAGGCTGATACACCCTTTGTATGGGCTGATGATTGGCTCAGGGAAGACTATTATCTTTAGAAAGAGTAATCTGCAGCAGAATGAAGACACCTACACCACTCCCTCATCACCCAGATATTTGTTAAACAGAATAATTTACCTTGACTTCTCTGATTAGTTACCTCTGATCTTTTTGAATTAAATCTTCTTCTCCTCAAATACCTATCTTTAAGGGTTTTTTCCTTTTAAATTGACTTTAACAAAACTCAGGCGTTATTCATTTCTCAAACACTCAAGGAGACAGGAATAGAGACAAATGAGAGATGTCAGAGGATGGGAAAGGTAAGCAAACAAATTCAAACACTACCAACAATTCAGATTACTTAGCCTATATTTTCATGGAAAAAATATTCCAATTATTTCCCAAATTTCATCAGACGGAATCAGTGTGTGTATACATATATTTGTATGTATTTACATATGTGACACATATCCATAAACACCCACGTAAAATTAAAACTTCCCTTTTTTTGAATTTCTGGGGATGGAAAGTCAAGTCAGGTAACTAATCCTTAGAAAAACAGTGTGTGAAACTTTAAGCTGATATTCCAAGTAGTTTTGTTTTCTTTGATTGGTTTTGATTGGGGCTTTTTTTCAGTTGTGAGG
This sequence comes from Vidua macroura, assembly GCF_024509145.1. Classification (NCBI taxonomy): domain Eukaryota; kingdom Metazoa; phylum Chordata; class Aves; order Passeriformes; family Viduidae; genus Vidua; species Vidua macroura. The sequence continues at coordinate 13,157,302 of NC_071572.1, forward strand.
GGTTTTGTAAATGGAATTAAAGATCACATACACACATAATGTATGGGTGTAATAAGTACAGAATACTTTATGTATGTTTTAGAAATATTTAAAGAAATACACTAAGCTAATAGGCCCCCTCTGTTACTATGGTAATAAGCATTTTGTAAGAGGATATAAACACATAAAAGGTACTTTTACTTCACATTGATACTAATCCACTCTCATATGTAATAAAACATACAAAGTAAAAGAAACTGAAAAAGATAAGCTAAGATTCTAACAATGAATGTGACTTCTTACAAGAAACTTTTTGGAGATTAACAACACCTAATTTTCCATTTTGCTCTAAAGCTGCTGATTTTTGAGACAGAATTTTCATATAACCCATACCTGAAAAACATAATTCTGGGCAGGTAGCATATTAAAATATTACAGAAATAGTAAAACTAGAAGATATAATACTATAAAGATCTTGGTTTAACTAGCAAACGCAACAAAAAAGTTCCCTTAAAGTAACACTTACAGTTAGAACACAGCCATTCATAAATATAATTACTAGTTAAGCAAAGAAAATATATATTGAGAAAATATATACTGAGATGATCCCAGAAAAAAAAATGTGGATATCTTAACCTTCAGACCACTCCTGAAGGGCTCTGATGGCCTCTCTCTCCCAGTGCAGTGAATTCAATGCCAAGCTCACCCATCTGCTACTGCATTTCATGCGGAGACTAGTCCTTAATTTGCCACCAAGATAATTCAACCCAGAGTTTTCATCTCCCGCCTGTGAATCCAGATTTTTTTTCCACAACCTATAAATCATAATTCTACAACTCTATCACAGCAGCAAACACAAAAAGCAGAGCCTCAATTATGTGCATAAACTTTAACTGGTTCTTTGCAAAAGATGGCACACTTGGGAGTTTAATAAGACTCTAGTCTTATACCCAACTATGAAATTTGATTTGCCTGTTTTCTATCCTCTGTTAATATATAAAAACTGTGCTGCACAGTTTTCTTAATTAAGTAATTTTGTCTGATCCCTCTATTTGCATGATGAAAATATTCAAGATAAAAATTGCAAGATGACAAAATCTTAATATGCAGTTTGGTAAAGTTCTAGTCAGTCCCTGAACTACACGTTTATCTATCCAGTAAAGCTTGTGTTAATGCGATGTAAGAGTTTGGCAAATTCAACTCTAATGGAGCATAAAAGTGCTTTTGCTTGAAAGTGAGATCATTTTTAAAAATTCAAGGCATGATCACTTTTCCCTTTTTTTGCAGGAACAATCTGATACAAGCAGCAAAGCTTAAATAAACTAGAAACATTTCAAATGATCCATAAAGGATTAATAAGCACTGCAGGAAGTCCTATAGGCTCAGCGTATACATTTTCCATCTTTTTCTCCTGCGACAGGCATGACGTGAAATTCTAAACAGAACTCAAGTTTCAAAGTCACTGAATGTGAAGGTCTGCAGCTTTGATACCAGGGTAGAGTGGGGTCACCATCTTGGAATATTTAATTTAAATAGATAACAAAAATATTGATTTTATTAGCATAATAAAGCCCCCAAATTATGGCCCTTCACAAAATTCTTTTTCTAGTCACAAATAGACGAATGGACAAAAGCAAGGCAAAAGGGGTAGTAGTAAGCTATAGGCCACTAATATAACAAGAACAAAATGACAGCTATTATTTTGGCAGAGATAATCTATGCTGAAACACAAAACACACACGCACACAATTTCTTTCAATACAATTTTCTTGTCTTCCCACTGACTTCTATGATTACCACAGAAAGGGTTCTAAACACATTTCTCAATTGAATCTTCAATCAATAACAGTAAAAATTTGAGAAGGGAGATATGGGAAAACATATTATAGCATTAGTACGTGTTTGCAAAACAGACTGAACTTCGCAAAATGCATAAAAGTTGAAGAGGAAGAAACATAATAAAAATATATCAGTAACAATGTGCCCTATACCTTTACTTTACTGAAATTAGCAAAAGAAAAAGCTGAAACTCCAAAATTCAAACAGTAGCACAAATTGCCTCAGAACTTGTCCAAGTGATCAAATTATGTATTTACACTTTTTTTTTTTGCTTGTACCACAGCAAAAATAAGTACCACACTTTTAAATTAAGGAATAATTCTCATTATCAAAATTATCAGAAAACCATCAGATATTCATAAGTACTTCTGAAACAGTAGAAAAGGCTAATAATTTAAAGAATTTACAGGAAGTAATAAAACTTATCTAAATGGAATCTATGTACTGGTATAAGTAGCATGGTATAAAAGAAATGTTACAAACTTAAGAATGAGATCCCTGCAGAAATCCAAAATAACAAAACTTCTGGGGGAGGTCAGCTTGACCCAAACAGACTCAATTTGCCAGCAAGAATCGAGACTAAATCTAACACTGACATAGGCGAAAAGACAAATAATTCATATCAGAATTGAGAGTTCCTCATGTTGAAAGATGGAAAAGTTTAGCCTCTGCTAAGCTTATAAGGCTGTTTACCACCCAGGCTTTCTGTTCAGAGCCAAAACAATCAACAGTAGAAACTGTTTAGGTGACAGTTACATACAAATTGGAATAACTTCTTGCTGGAGTTGAAAATAGAAAAGATTCAGAAATGCAACAGACAAATAGAAAGTCATAAAAGAGCATAAATATAAAAAACCAGCACAGATAATACTGGCCATACTGGGGAGGGAAGGATGGAAAAGAGATGTGAGAATGATAAACGTTAGCTCACAGTAAGAGACTGATGCTGAAAGGCAAAAATTATGCTAAAATAATACATTAATCAAAAGGAAAAGTGAATGAAAAGAAAAAAGCAGAGGGAAAAAAACTGAACAAAGGACTAAAAGAAATCATTTGTCTGTATAAAGGCAGCAGAGAGGCCTTGCTTGAAATGGTGTCTACAATTCTGGGCACGTTACTAAAACCAGACAGAAGAAACCAGTGTAAAGAAGAGCTACAAAACCAGCTCTATAAATAAAAAAGTATGATAGAGTAAATTTTTCCATGGTTATAAACATAATAGACACAGTGAAATAACATCACTTTCTGCTAACATTTGAAAATAAGGAGGAGCAGCTTGAGAGGAACAACAAACATGGCACAAAGAGTATCAGAAAAAAGGGCAAATTTTGACTAATGGAAAGATTTTTATTACAAATTCTTAGGATTAACAGAATAATAGAAGATTAGTATCAGAAACTGAAAAATGTTTAATAAAGTAGCTGCCCTATGTCCTATCATGTGCAGAGCTAAAAACAATCTACAAGCAATTCTATACTTGAATACTGAGAAAACAGAAGATGAAAAGGATTTTGATAAATAGTTATGGCCTTTGTATACCCATGAAAACCATGGCTCACCTAAGAGAATATCAGAACTTACTGATATTTACCCACCACTATCCTGGCAAAAGAGGAACAAAAGGTGTGCAAAAGACAGTCCCTGAAAACAGAATTTGACAAAGGAAAGCCTACAAATGTGAACAATACAGTATACAGACAATAAACTTGTTGTTTTGTTTACCTTTCTTTGCAATTCAAAATAGAATTGCAGTGAAGCTGAAAAGATGACAAAACTACAGCAGTGAAAAACAGAAATATTTTCAACTCTTTCAAATAGCCTTTGGAACTCCTTGATACAAAGTGCCAGACAGAAGCTGTATCTGCAGAGACTCAGAGAGTCATACAGATGAAAACATTTCAGTTTTATCAGAAAAGTCATCTGCTAACTAGGCAGTTGTATCTCTTATCAAAAGTTTTACTGGAAAAGTTGTCTTGGAGGAAGTTCTTCAATCATTAAGCTTCTAGCTAATGTTAGAGACCAATACTACACTGAGCAAATCCCTTAATTAAACAAAACCCATAGCTTAGTAGTTAACCATCTATGTCACTGGCCTGCAATGACCCAGCAAACATTAAAAAATTAACCGTTTTCACAGTATCTAAACCAAATTTGAATACTTTATTTCTCATGATCTTCAAACTTGTTTCATCTTCAAAATACATTCGTTTAGGATTGTGGCAGTGCTACAGAAAGCGAGGACTACTGCTGAAAGAAAGCTTTGTCTGCTGCACAGTTTGCAACAGGAGAGAACTGTACTTGCAACACCGGGGGAAAATGTCAGGCAAAACTATGAAATCTGTTATAGGTATGTTTTTCTACCTGCAACCACCCTCACATTCCTGTCCAAATTAACTGCTCATTCAACCTTACAATCCAGTATTATAATACACAAAGAAAATGAATTTTTATTTGCATGGTTTAATTTAATAATGGAACCTCATGTTTCCCATTTCAACTCCTTTTCTGCAAATTATTCTGTCTTACAGCCACATGACAAATATTTACAATTGACCAAAAGAGAGGTAAGTTTAAAAGGTACATGGATGAGGGTAAAGGAAAGAGCAACAGAATTCAGGTAGGATTGACTGAACACCTTAAAAAACCCCAAATGCTTCAAAGGATAACGATGACTCACAAATATGGCTCTTCATCACATAGGATGAGACAGAAAGGGCTTCTAGGACTACCTTATGAGGAAACAAGTTATCTGTAAATTAATTTATTCATTTATTTAAGGAATGAATGATAATGCATTTCTTTGATTTTCTCTGTGGAACTTTCACATGTAACTGTAGAATTTTATTTTTCAGAACTTTTATTTTTCAGAACATTATCCTTCCCACTACTCAGATAAAATTAATAAGCAATTACAGAGGTGAGGTCTTTTATCTTTTTCAACAGTTGACCAATCTGGCTGTTTCATATAACTAAAAATGCAAAGCTGTTAGGTGTTCAAAGCAGAAATGTGTTTTGCCAAAGGCATTATTAACAATTAATAATCATTACAGAGTGCCTTGTTTACCTGACCTTGTGTAAATTCAGCAGCCTTGTAATTAGACCCATATTTTGCATATTTGTATATTTCCATGCATAGAATTTGACTCACTCACTCATCCATTAAAATTGGCTTGACAGACATATATGGATAACCAGGGTACAATTTGTATTTACTGGATTATAGAAATTGGCCAAACAACATGTGAAGTTCATGTCTTTTGCTTGTGAAAAATGTAAAAGCAATAAAATATCTGAGGCTGGCCCCAAGGTTCTCTGAAGAAGAAGCAGAATTTCGTAATCTGATAGTTTTAATACAGTTTTGCTCTAAAAAAAGGATGTTGGATTAAGAAACAGAACTAAGAAGAAACAACATTAGGCCTACATCTTCCTTTAGGCAATGCAACTAAGAAATCTTCAGTAGAAAGACCTCCTATAAAAGTGAACATATTTTTCGCATTTAATGACTTTCCAGTAACTTTCTAAGCAGCAGGAAGAATTATCTCACTACTCTCCTGTTCAGAAAAAGTCTTAAAACTTATGTATTTTTAAAGCACTAACCATAATAATTAAATACTTCTTTTAGATATGCTTACATGTTTGAGAATAACAGAAAGGTACAGCAGATCAACTGAGCAACCAGTATGGAAAGCAACAATACAGAACAGAATGGGGAATGAAGGAATTTGTTTACCTCTGTGTGCGTGTGTGTGTGTGCTGGTATCTCGTAAGTTCAGACAACCTTGTCCAGGAAGACATTTTATAGATTTCTTGTGAAGAAAATTACTTTTGTCCAAAAAGTCAAATTAGATGTACTTATTAAATATGTAACACTTAGATTTTTAAACAACTTTTATGATCCAATGGGAATCATTCCTAAGAGTTCCAAAACACTTAAGAGACATAAAAAGCAAAACTAGACACTTTGGTAGTGTCTATTCAGGCACAGCTGGAATGTCCTAATAACTAATGAAGTCTGCTAGAATTAATCTGAAGAAACCACCAAGACAGTTGGAGAGGTACATCCCTGACAGTACTCAAGGCTGGCTGGATGGGGCCCTGAGCAACCTTATCCAGTGGGTGACATCCCAGTCCATGGCAGGGAGGCTGGAACTGGATGATCTTTAGGGTCCCTTCCAACCCAAACCTTTCAATGATTCCATGAGCCTGCATTTTCTTTCACTAACTTACTTATTTTAAGGATTTTGTGCTGCCTCTGAAGGACCTTCCTATCGAAACACAATTTTTAACAGTCTCCTAAGTCTGTGTCATGTTTGGTACAGATAGTTCAGTGACTCACCACAAGGAGAAGGCTGGAAACCTTGCAGCTAAAGAGTTATCTACAATTAAAAGTAGGGTGAAAAGAATGGGGAGGAAAGGGATGGCATCTGTCTGGATGCCTTTTGTTTTAAAAAACCAAAACTGGCCAGTAATCACATTGACCCCATCAATACAGGAGACTAAGCCTCAGTTATGATGCTCGTTTCTCATGCACAGAGCTGTGTTTGGAAAGACCCAGTTTTTTTAATATACAAACTAAATGTACTTCTCATTATGAAAGCTTGTAATCACTCCCTAGATAATTTTCCTTATTTTCACTACAGTCTCAGATGCTCCTCAAACAGGTATTTGCTACTCAAGCCTTTTTCTGAATGACATCTGATTGCTGGGTGGCACATTGCCACGAGCCTCATGAAGCCCTTCAGAAATGGACACAGGACAAACACTGAAAATACGACTTTGGAGAAATCCCTGACCATTTCTTAGCAGATAACACAGCCTTATTTTCTAAGTCTTAGTGTGCCTGACTCACTCTTGCTGGGAAGCCTCCAAAGACAAACCAGTATATACAGAATTTAAATTAAATTATGAATTCTCTACAAGGTAATTCAGTACCTTTGACTTGGGGGGTTGGGGAGGGAGAAAGGATGTTGGATCTTAAAGCTACCTTATGTGTAATCATACACGAAACTCTCTCAAGGATCATATCACAGTTCAGTTTATTTCTGCTACTTAACTGAGGGGGTTAAAAAAGAAAAAATAAAATTCTAATAAGATGATCCCCAAAAGATGCCCCATTAAAGGAACAACTCAGTACAAATGGTGATCTCTTATCACAGAAAGAAAAAGAAACCCAAAAAGCAGTAGGAGGAAGGGGGATTTGATTAATTGCTTCCTTCAAGAAAGCATGAAAACCACATGCAGATACTAAAGAATGGTGTGAGAAAGCATCATCAACACTGCATGAACTACTGGAATACTATCTAATATTTCTAAATAGTTGTATTAATCTCAATGACATTATTCATACTCAGATAGATAGATGGATGCACAGGCAGATACACATAAAGAGTATTTCTACCAAATTCAAATTCTACATTCAGTCTTTGTGCTTGATAGGTGGTCAGCAATGGATAGCTTGGTATCTGCTTGCTCTATTGCAAGATCATCCACCATGAATTGCCCCAGTATGAGAAAAAATATATTATCCAGTAAAAATTCTTACAGCAATTACCAACTTATTGCAGAAATCTAACATCTTATTCTGCAACAGAACCCAGCAGATGCCATTTTGTGCCCCTGTATTTTGGGGGGCCAGGGGGTTCTGTTTTTAAACAGTTCTGGCCCCTTTGTAGTATAGTCAAATGTTGCTTTGGATATTAAATTGAGAATTTATCTTAAATGGAAACAAACAACTTCGCTAAAAATTAGACATTTATGACTTGCAAATTACAGATACTAATTATTTTCAGTATATACAATTATGATATTCTCAAGAGGTATTAATTTTGGGACAGATGTGCTTTCATCATGTAATTTGGAAATTAAGTTACACACTCACGTATGGGAACTCAGAAGTCTGAATTTGTGTAAAGACAGGATTGATAGAAAGGAATTTTGTCTTGCTAATTTTCTCTCTCTCCCCACCCCCCACCTCTTTCTCTCTCTGATGAGAGTGAGTATGGCCAGCAATCCTCACAGCTGGGTTGCCTTGCACTCAAACGAATGGGGGCTGACTGCAGAGCTGATGAGGATACACCTCCACTTGACTCCACCTCCTGTTTTGTCCTTTCAGATAATTCTTCCAAATCCAGTAAATTCTAAAAATTTAAACAATTAAAACATACCAACTATAAAATATGCACAATGTTAAATAATTCACATTCAAGTCAGAGTGCAGAAATTAAGTGTTGCTAATGCAAACATCTGAAGAAAGACATTATAAATACACATAATCCAAAATGAAGGTATTCATAGAGGAACTGCCATCAAATGAGGGTAAAAGGAATAGTATTGTTAGGTTGACCAAATTTTCATTAGGAAAGGACAGCTTATTATTACAAAAATGCTCTCCAACATGTGCATATATATAATCTTCTAAGACAGGTGGTTATAAATGATAAATGAAAAAAGAAAACAAGAAAAATGCCAGCTACGTCAATGTCTGGGATGATATTGCTGTAGAATAGATGTATTCATTAGATAAATCCATTTGGGAGTTCATACTTTCTTATCATCCACATTTGACCTGGAGACACCAACACAGAAAGGGAAAAGACAAGACAAAGAAGTGCTGTTTTCTGGTCCAGCATAAAAAACAAATCCATCTTCAAACATCAACATTTGGTTTGTACTGTTCCATTGGAGGTGGAAGATACACATGCAAGGCATTCCAAGTATCTGCTACAATTCTGAAACTGAGATTCTTATTTTTAGATGCATTTCAGCCACTACATAAACATTCCTATCTGGAGACTTTTACTGATAGTCATGGATTTCTGATGTGTCTTGCAGATGCCATTTACAAAGCTAAAGACTTTGGTCAGGAAAAAATGAAAACATCTACTTGTCAAATTCTGCAGAGCCTTAATTTTCAAGTAGAAATCTGGCACGCCTTTAGAAGACTTCAGAAATATTTCTCTGGTACATTTATGGATTCAAAGCCCAACACACTCACCCCTAGACTGGAGATAGCTGGATAGCTGAAAGTCTTCATACAGAGGAAAGTGAACAAGAATGTCATTAAGGCAGTCTAAGACTTTCAGCAGGACTACAGACCTTTTTTTTTTTTTTGTCTTGTGTTATAGGATGCTGCAGCTCCAGGCAGAATGAAGACAAAATAATCTTAAGCGTGGCATGGAAATATGAGAGGGGAGGTTCATCTGCAGCAACAAAAAGGCCTTTAAAACAGTGTGCCATTACAGAATGCACAGGCAGAGCTGCCCCTTCACCAGGCTCAGTTTACAATAGAAACAGACAGTGAAAAAACCCCATGTTTGATTGGACAAAAGTAGTAGATTAACTAATGATCAGTAAAATGTAGAAGGAAAGCCCACCAGTCGAAGCCTTATGATGCAATGCAATCTGAAGCCCCATCTAGCCAACCTGACTGATAAGCTTCCAGGACTTTTCACAGAGACCAACACACCACATGCTACATATGGGCCAACAACTGTTTTGAAGCACAGGTTTACTATCTGACTACACATACTGGAATAAGGTTATGCACTCAAACTACACTATCTCCCAAAGCAGGCATACAAAGCACTTATTTCCTCAATGCCTGGATATTAAAAAAAATACTCCACTTGTACATATTCTCTGTAGGAAACATGATACTCTGCAGAAAACAGACCCTGTGCAGCTTGACTTGACTTCTGAACAAGAAACTGAAGCAAATCCAAAACTCTTCTATGAAGCCATGTCTAATGTAACACTACTTGCCATTTCTACCTGCAGATGGGAACAGTCTCAATTAAAAACAAGTAACATCTCTTTTTCATCTCAGATGATCCAAAACTTTACTGGCTCTTCAAACTATTCCTGTCAAACAAACCTGAAGAACTACAGGTTTCACAAGTCAGGAAGAGGAACAAATGTCAACTCTAACACAGCACAGGCTGCTAAAATTGACCATGGTGCTTCCTAGCATACAGGATATCTTATAGAAAATTTGTTGCATTATAGCTGGCACTGTTTCTCCTGGCCACCATAAATGAAAAATTAGTAATTCCCCACAAGTCTCACCCAGCTCAAGGGTCACTTTCCCCCTCCCATAGTACATGAATGAGCACATAAAGGCAGAAGAGTTTTGCTAAATGGTGCTGCCCAGATTAATTGCTCAGACATTTTTCACATATATAAACTTAAGTCCAGGTACACCAAGCTGAAAGATCTGAAGTACTCTTCACTTGATGAGTTCAATTCTGAAATACTGATGCACTCACCCATTTTTCCCTTGCTGCACCAAATACTGAACATCAACAAGAAGAACTAAAGAGCTGCTTAGACAAAGTTAAATCAAAGTTTTAAAAATTATCTTCTAACTAAAAAGCTTCCTTATGATGAGATTTTGAATACTGAAATAACTTCTGTTGAGGAACACCTTATTTAATTTTTCTAAGAGCATTTTATCAAGAAATAGAAGAGTGACAGAACATTGCTATAATTATTTTGGCAATGGTAACTGTTTGAAACCAGAAAAAATGAAAGTAATTCTTTTAACATCTAAGAGCAGGAGAAAAATAAACACCTGCAAAAGCCATTCCCAATATGCCAAAAGGAAAAGCATTTTAGGGCAAACAGATTAAGTTTTTCGTGTGTGCCCTCCATTGCTTCCAACCCCCATGATTTTCTTATTCAATTATCTTTAGGAATGTAGGTTATGAAAGACAGCATTAAACAAAACTGTTTACAAAAAGAAGGCGACTGAATGAAAAACATTTTAGTTTCCCAAATACCATAAAATTTATTTTAAGCTTACTTTTGAAGCTGAAGGAAAAAATCATGATAAAGACTGAGAAACTTTAGGATAGGTAAGATAGATTTACTTCAGTTATTACAAAACAATCCATATTTTTTTCCTTTTATATGCCCATTCAATTCTGAATTACCACAGATGGTGCCACCTGAGGTTTTGGGTGGTTTAAAAAGGGCTTAAAGCAAGCAATTTTCGCTTTCTAAAATCAGCATTGGACCATGGATCTCCCTAACAGTGATTCTAAGAAAACATTTCTGATAAGCACATCACTTTTAGGTCATGAACATCAAGCAAACTCATACTTACGGAAGGAACAATGTCCAGAGAAAACCAGATTTTAACTCTGGTTGTCCTGATGGACGCAAGGTGCTTGGGCACTGTAAGAATTCCTGGTTACACACACATCAACAGCATTAAGCATTCAAATCCAACAGAACTTGTGCACTTGTGTAATCTCCTGGCAAGCTGCCTCTATTAAAAGTTCTGTAGACTAATACAGACTCAATCTGGTTTGGTATTTCAGTAATTGGTTGGTCCACGTTACTATAGTATATGGCATTAACTATATCAGAATTCCATGAGAACGGTGGTTTTAAGATGTACTTTATTCTTTATTTAGATTACCTGGACTTTTCCTTCTTGTAATGTTTTTAATTATAGACTAATGGGATAATTTTCCATCAAACTTTAAATTGAACATAAAAACCTAAAAAAATTTCAAATGGCTTTCTAAAACTCCTGTAAAAAGAAGAAAGATGAACAATGATCCGTTCAAAACCAGTGATTTTTTATAAACGCTCTTGTGATTCATTATTTGTTATTAAAATAGACTCAAAAGCAGCAAATCCTCCAAATCCATATAGTATCTGTAGCACTTCTGTCAATCCAAGGTATCCAAAGGAGGACACATTTGCTCACTCACTCTCAAGCACCACCAGTAATGACACTGTGGCAGATCTCTCCACAGGATGCACAGATCTGCCCAAGATTTTAAACTCTTGGCTCAGAATTTCATAACAAATGCTACTACTGGTACACCAAAGCTACACACTTTGTACTCAGTTTAAATCCAGATCAGATACACTGAGCAACAACTGCATCCCTCTATTGTAGCACAAACCTGCTCTCCAAGTGCTGCTGAAATTCATCATTGCTTTGACCGGGGCAACAGATCAGTTCCAACAGAGTACCTTCAAAGACTGCACTTTCTGTAATCCTCTGAAGACAGCAACATCTTGTTATTAGATGAGTGATTCAATCACCTAGGTAAACATTACACACTTGGTGGCAATCATAACCACGACCATATTTACCTCTGGGCACACTTCCTGTAACACGGTGTTCACAATACTGCCATTTATAAGCCTAAGCAGACAAATTATTGTGATAATAAGTCCTTACATTCCTGCATTCTACCTACAGAGGAAATTACAAAGTTAGTTTTACTCTATTGAAGCAATCCACATTTCTTAGAACCTGATCCATGCAGTGGCCAGCCTGGGGAGCCTTTTCTACGAAGAACTGACAGAGATATCTAGTGTCATTAAGCCTTCTCTGGCAAGGTACCAGACTGGGGACTAAGTACAGATACTGCTTCTTATGTTAACTCATTCTCAGTGGCTAAAATTTGGAGTGCATAGAGTCATACTCAGCCTCTCTCAAGCACCAGCGAGATGGATGCATGTCCATCATGGCTGGTAAAATCCAGTGAGGAGAGTAAAACCTTTTGTAAAGACACATCGATCATTACTTTGAAACACTTCACTAAAAATCGTATTGATGCTGCAAGTCTGAACCAAACAATTCCTTTCCAGGGCAGATCATGGAGAAGTTACAGTAATAGTGAATCGATTCCAGTTAACGGACTCAATGAGTGCTGTGACAAATAACTGCTCGCTCATCCCCAAAATGCACTACACACCATGACCAAAAGGGTTATCTTTTATTATTCAATAAACATTAATTATGACAGATGCCTTACACTCTCATATGGTATAATACTGACTGCCCAGTTCAATAACCAAGGTATTTCTAACTTCCTCCTGGTTAACCAAAACTTGATTCCATACAAAAACTCATCTGTCATCCTCAATCAAGGAGAGGATCACAAAATACTACTGCAGAGGGGAGGAAGAAATTCCTGATAGCCTGGTGGCAACCTCCCTTCTCTCCCTCAGGTTCCCAGTAAACTGTGAATGGAATCACATCAATATTTTATCTCTCCTTCCAATCGCTCTCAATTCTGCCTTGACTTGGAAGCTTTCAGTACTAAAAATAAACATCTCTATTCTGTATGATGCCTACTACATCAGCTGGTGTCACAATTCTGGCCCTAACTACTCCTCATCACATGCCCATATAATTCTAGTACTATTAGCACAGCAATAAATAAAATATTGTACTATTACCACTACGAGACACCTTTCCCTCACACCAAAGATTTCTTACTGCTACCCACCCACCAAACAAAAACACTTTCAATGCATGACTCTTGTGAGAACATGATTACAGAAGTCATCACCATCATCTACAATCATATTTTCACCTGTTCATGTGGTATACACCTGTGGGTTCTTGGCAATACACCTCACTGAGGTGTGGGAAATTTTGGGTTCAGAACAAGCCCTGTCATCCTTCTTCTCTTAAGCAAATATGCCACACAATCCCCAAACCTGTGTGAATGCCATGGCCTCTTATAATGTTATCTTATTTATAAATATTTTACCTTTTTAAGTGCACAAAATACTAATGCAAATCCCTTGAACATATATACAAGAGTCAGAACAGCAATATATATATATAAAAAGTAATTCAAAGACCTTGAAGATGCTTTTATACTGCGACCTAATGTGCAAGCAGTAGAACACCCCACCACAGGTAAGAAATGAGAAATTTTGAGGGCTATTGAACACTGAATTTTCACAGCTGAAAGGTATAAAGTTATTTAGCAGTGTTCAATAGCCTTCAAACTCACTTCTGCCTCTGGGTTACAGTGCTCCAGTAGAAAAAAGCCTGTGAAACAAAAACAGTGCAATACAGGTTGGACCAAGATTTTTTCAGTATTTTTTAAAAACCCTTTTAAAGTTCACATCATTTTAAGTGTTTTGAAAAACACACAGAGTTCTACAGATGCCACACACTATTAATCAGACTGCACAGAAAGAGCATCTATATAAAAGCAGATTTTAGCCTATAAAGATACTACTAACAATACTACAGGTGTATATGTGTTATTGAAAAAAAAAAAAGATTAAAAACCTGCTGCTTCAGGGACACCAGCTTCCAAGTATAACCAGTTCTGTATGAATTTTGCTACTGCTCAAATGGCATATGGAAGATATTGGGGTCTTTTATTCAATTCTTTTTAGCTGGCAAAACTAACACCTCAATAGCTGGATAAGATATGGGATTCATTTTATTGTCATGAATACTGATTTTTACAGGAGTTTTGAAAAGGGGATCTAAGTGCTGGCATTTGTTTACTAAGTATTCAAAAATGAGCATTTGAATAATCCAGGGGGAAACACAAAACAGGTTCCAACGTAATAATCAGATCCACTTACTATAAAGGAAATTACACCCTGCTTAAGCAAAAGAGTTGGTCAGTTTTTCCATTTATGGTCAGTTGGTCAGTTTTTCCATTTATGCTTGCATATTTCAGCTTTTACCCATTCCCCTAGCATGGATGTTTCATTGATGGCTGAGGGTAACACTTCAAAAATGAACTAGCTAAACAAACTTCCCAGCAGCACTTGACAGAGCTACACCTATTCTTCCCCATTTCCAAAGCAGTACAGAATTAATTACCAGTTCTATGGATCTATTGTAAGTATAATAGACTAAAGAGCTATCACAGACACATTTATTGTAAAAGCACAATCCCAAGAGTGTCTAGTAGAGGGCCAAAACGATTAACACAAATGCTTTGTCAGATCAAAGATAAAACCTGCACCGCCCAATTGAGGAATGAATTAGAACAGTGGGTTATCTTTCAAATTAACCAGGGCAGTTAGTGAGGAAAATTTCATGAAAGTGTAATTCTTAGCCTTTGTGAATCCACACAGCAGGCATTCTGCCAGCTGACAAGATGATGAAATTTTCATGCTTAAAAAAGCCCTCTTCATTTCCCAATTTAGATTAGCTAGCGTTTCTCTCTCTTTTCATCTATTTGCTCTTCTGAAGCAGAATTAAAAAAAAAAGCACACAACAGGATCAATCTCTCATAGAATAAATGCATTTCTGAGAAGAAATAAAATCTATGTCATTTAAAAATATATTTACATTTAAGAGTAAGATTATCAAAATTGATATTGTTAATACCATTAAGAAATCTGTAAATACTGGAGCAATGGCAGATATATTTTAGAAGTCAAATATAAAACATTTCAATGTTTCATGGCAAAAAACGATTGCAGAGCAGATATTTTCATATAAAGGCAAGTAATTTACAAAAACAATGGGATTGTAGCAGGCTCACAAAATTCTATTTATGCACTTATATTTGCATCTTTTTATCATGGTTGTATTTTTTTTTTAACACAGTTTCATGCGCCAAAAAGGGCAAGTAGATTTTCTACTTTTAGATTTTATGGCACTCCTCCCTGCCCCTAAATTTATACAACCACATATAAAAGCATTTCAATAGTCTAAAGGAAAAAAACAAGCAATATCTTGAACAGTTAAACGCTTCAAAAAAATCTGATTCAAAGCTCACTGAAAAAAAAAGTACACTTATTCATCTCAGTGAGCTGTGGATCAGGCTGAAAGGTTCTTGATAGGGCTATCTTCATAAAAGGTAGCTCATTATTTACAGGTTAAAAACCACATTTTTGCATTTTATGTTTTGTATAATGTGCCATTTGAAGAATATATAAACAAAATAGTATCTAAAAAAATTTAAAATGGAGCGACAATATATTTGACCCTTACAAATTGGTATTTCTGTGCCTTTCAGATGCAATTACTACAATAGGAGATTGTTTAATAAGAGGCTGAAAGTTTCATTAAATGTTTTGTTCAGGCAGTTCTTTGCCATAATACTTCTGGGTGTGTCTTTATAGCTTATAGGATTATATATATTAGTGCAAACACCCATTTGATGAATTTCAACTCCAGCTGTTATATAGCCACTACAAGTACTGGATGAAAGAAATAAACTAGAAGTCTCAGCATAGGATTTTCTAGGAGCTGTCAATACAAAAAGTTTACTTGCCCAACTCCATGAAAAGCCCTTTTGTAAAAAGAAAATTAATGTACAATCTGGAAATTAACTTCACATTTCCAGAGTCTGAATGTATTCCACAGTCAAAAACTAGTTTTAAACCTTATTACAGCTAACCAGTTTAAAAGCAAATTCTCACTACTAAAAAAACCTCTGAGGCTTTTACTTACATAGACAAATAATTTTCTTTTTCATTATCTTAATTATCCAATATACCATGTAGCAAGATACTTTATAGATTTATATAAGCAAATGACAATGTTCAATATTCAAACATTACAGTTTGGTTCACAGCTTGGTCTTAAAAGAAGACAAAACAACCAACTAAAAAACAGAACAGCACAAAACATTACATCACTTTCTGTTCTTATCAGCAGTAAGAATTTCTCCTGCCCCTAAAGGCATCTTTCTTCATTCAAGTTTACTCTTGCATATCTTCGGCACACATTTTCAAACACTTAATATGCCTGAAATTATTTAGCATGTGGCACTGTATTATCATTATGCATGTACATTAAATCTAAAAACCAATTTTCATACAGAAAGAGTCAGTGTAAATATATTATTTAGACCCATTATTTAATAACACTTTAATATAATTGTAATTTTGCAGACAGTTGGACTTTGCAATAAAGTAACAAGAGATCTCACATTTTGGTGACTTTGATGACTGTCCAAGTCATCTTTAATTCCAATGGAAAGGAACAATATATCTCTACCTTGGGAAATAATGCTAAAATTTAAATAGCTTTAGAAAGTTTTCTGCTCCTTCTGATGCAAAGATCTTCAGAAGAAGTATTTTTACCTTCAGAAATTATTACGCTTTCAGAAAAGTGTTTAGAAAACATTCACCTATAATTGCAATAAGAACTAGTATAGAAGAAAAATAACACAAAACATACACTTTAATATACTTAGTATTAAATCACAGTAATAATTCTTAGTATTGCAGCTGCTGTTTGCAAAAATATTCTGTAATACTTAAGAAAACACACATCAAATAAGGTATATCATTCAAATTTGGTACAGGCCAAATTTTCAAAAACTATTTACTTTTTTGGGTGTATCCAAAGTTATGAGCACACAAAGGTTATGAATTTCTTCAAAGTTTATGTCCATCCTGCAGCTGTGCAAGCAGGTAATGTTGAACAATAAAAACAAGCAGGCAGGCAATAGCATGAGATGCTCTATGAAAATTTGACCAAAATAGCTAGATGCCAATTCACAAAATATAATGCTTCTAGCATATTAGAAATACAAAACACATTGATATAAGTTAAAAAGCATGGTGGGTTTTGTCCTAATTGGACATAATTGGTTGGACAGTGAGAAGATAGGAATTTTAAATACTACGCTTTTTCCCCCACAATGCTATACCAAGCCAACCACTACCACTGGCACTATGGATTTCTTCCACTACCCCTCAAAAAAAGAGAATTATAAAAATTTAATTAACTACCCATCTTTCTCCTCATTTTTTCCCTTCCCAATCATTATTAAGAAAGATTCATAGTATTTCCCTTCCTACAGTCCTTCAAAGAATTTTTACAGAGCTATATTCAGGTTTCCTTCTCACAATGTAAGACAATGTATATCAATTTGAGTTGAAGAAAGAGAATCATATTTCAATTACATAAAAAACTGATATCTACATATTTGATAGGCTTCACAGACGTTTTGTAAAACCATTGAGATAATGCACTCTGGCTACAAATGTTGAAAACAGAGCTACTACATCTGTAATAATGCTGACACACACAGTTACAAAAATGTAAATATATCTATCTTGAGGTTGAACTGAGAAAACAAACATTCTAAACTGATTTTTTAATTCACTGATTGTTTTATTTTCAGAAAGTTGAGGGTTGATGCTGCATGATACTACCTTACACTATACAAAAAAAAAAAAAGGGTAACATGACACTCACAAAAAACTCAGCACTACTTGAAAAACTCATTTCATACAACAGAGTATTTTCTGCATACTTACACTGTAGTATTTTCTGAGGTAGCGTCTAATATCCAACAGTAACTTGTTGTTCATTTGAACCACATAGCTGAAAGGAGGCTCTTCACATTCTGTCTTGCTGCACCTTTGCAAGCTGGGTTCAATAAATCGCCCCTGCAAACAGAAGTGTAAAACCAGCATCATTATGACAGATGATGGAATCAGAAGTTACCATGGGAGTTTAGACATAATACAGGTATTTTTAAAAATAACAGTCTTAAAGGGCCCATAATATCTGGGCCTTCTTTCTTCCCATCATGGGTGGCCACACCCATATGGGAAAATTGCAGGGCAGAGATATCTTCATTTTGTTCTTAAGGAAAGTTCTTTTAGAGAATACACCACTAAGTTAATAATTCAAAAAGAAATGTTGAGTTAAAAAAAAAAAAATCATCTGTGGGCAAATCATGGTCCCCCTTCTCCACCCAAAAAAACAGATTCATTGTTTTCTCAGACAAACTTCAGCCTCAGTCCACTGATCAGAACTTTGAAATCAACCTTATAGATACTAGTTATGAAATTACCAACAGGGCTGTAGAGACAAAATGCAGAAACAAAAATCACATTATCATCTTTTGCTTTCTCCAAGTTCAAAGAACAGCTCTTACAGTTTTGCACCATCTCATTCCCTTATTTTTAAAACCTTCTGAACACCTAACATTAAAATTTCAGGACCCGGAAGTGTTGTGTGAACAGCTAAAATTAAGTTTGTGGTATTCTCACTAATGTAACACCAGTCTGGTAGGCTGGACAGTCATACAGCTTTCAGAAAACTTTACTGCAAGGTAAGACTTAGCTGTTGTGAGCCATCTTGGCTAAATCCTCACTCACAACACTAATTAATTCCAGGTGAAAGAGGGGATTTTTGGCTTGGTTTCAGGATTTCTTCTGTGGTTTGGTGGTGGAGATGTACTTTTTTTAAGGCGTTTGACATCCACTCCTCTCCAGTTAGCCCATCTGCAACTTGTCAAGTCTACATGCAATTAAATGTCTCTTATTTACAGCTGCGATGAAAAAAAAAAGTCAAGGATTCACAAAGTATCTCTTGATATGTGTCTTCTCCTCTTACATGCTTCCAAAGACTGCTTTATTTTGATTCAAAAAATGCAAAACATCTGCTGTTTGTCCAAATTAACTTAAAATGATTACTTTTAATTTAGATAAAAGATTTATTTGCTTTCAGTTTCAAGGTTTTCATTACTCTGAAGCTCACTAATTTGCCGATGACTAATACATACATAACATGCTGTACAGTTAAATACTTGGACCCACTTCAAGTTGTGATCCAAGGTCAGAGATACATTTTTTGGCAGAACTCCTCAACAAGAATGTACCCATATGACTTTTTATTCAATTCACAGAGACAGAAGGAAAGATAAAATAGAAAAACCTTACTCTCAAGAAGGGAGGTGGGATGTAGCAAGATAAACACAAGTTTAAAAAGCACTTTGTTCCAATTAATATGATTTAGGATAAGAAACTGCCACTGCTACACAAAAGTTTTATTAAATAGAGAACTAGAAGTTACTAATGTGTTAAGATAAGGATTCCTTTAAAAAGTAACAGCAACAATCATTCACAACTGTGGGCAAACAGATTAATGAAGCCAGATAATCTCACACATTGCTGAAATGCAAAAATGGGAAAAATATTTCAGCACTATCCTATCAGCAATTATCTGCTCCAAAGATATAAATAGCAGGACTGAAACAATATGGTATCTTCTCCTACATCATTTGAATCCTATCTGAAAAGCTGTTCTCTCTACAAGCATTTTTCTCTCTCACCAATGAACAGAAATGAAACAAACAAAAAAAACCAACTAACCGAACCATCAAAGACATTGTCATAAATATTTTCTGTTCCGCATTTGAGGCAGCAAAACTTGAATCTTTCACAATCCCTATATTTCTCCTCATCAGTGAGCTGAGCTGGGCCACCAACCAAGGCATCATTCTCATCTTTATGGTAATGGTGATGGACTCTGAATTGGGAGGGATCCAGTCCTATTAATAAGAAACAAAAATTTCAAAAGACTAAGAGGTCAACCATGCAAGCAGGCTTATTTTTCATATGCTTGGTGAAGCAGATTCAAAAGAAAGTTACAAAATGTAAATTCAGAAGCTGAAAATCTCTCCTTAGCAAAACTTCCTCTATAAAACATAAATACATTCTACAATTTTTAACCATGAATAAAGGTTCAGGAGACATGAAGAAATCATCTTACTTATCTTCTTACGCAAGATTGCTTTATAAATAAAACAAGCACGCTGCATTATCATGGGAGTATGCAAGAGAACATTTTGTTTCTGAGGAAACCACTCCTAAAGGATAGCTTTATTGTTATTTCCTTCTTAAGTTACATTGAAAATATTTCAATAAAAATGTGCATTGTTATTAAGAAACAGTCTTTAAATCAAAATGGCACCATTAATACCAAAAACAGGGAATAAAAACCCCATTAAAGAAACACGGGTGCACTGCTATTACCAACTCCTTCAAGTCCGTACACAACTGCCAACTCTGATTTCAATGCAGTGGTCGATTTCATTTTGGCTCAGTGGTTAACAGCATGGAGGTTTCAATCTAATGCAGTGGTTAAAATTCAGCAGCAGCATTTAAAACCGCAGCGCAGGAGACAAAGTGCTTTATTTTTGATTGCCAGAACTCAAGATTTTAAACAAATAAATACACAAAAGAGATCCCAGAAATACTGAATCAACCACAAATAAGTAAATAAGCAAGCAAGCACGAAGTTCACTGTTCTAAGAATAAGACTGCCAAAGTAAACTTAATAAAATCCTCAAGTTCTGTCATCCTTTGTCATGTGCAACATTTTAAAAGTCCATGCATCTCATTTACAGGGTTTTTTGTTAACTTTAGGAAAAAAACACATGTTCAGAAAAAAAACCTTAATTGAATGAGCACGTAGGAGAAAACCTTCAGAAAACTATGGCTCACTTTAGTAGTAAAACAAAAAGATCAGAGAAGCACTTTAAAAAATATTTTTAACAGACATTAAGCAAAGTAACAGATTACCAGGTATTAAACCATATCCTGTATAAATTTCAGTTTAAAAAAGTAATAATTCCTATAAGAAATGTAACCAAGATTACAAATAGAAAGTGAAGCTTCACCTTATTATAACTGTACCGTGACACTTAAAGACAATGGTTAGGAACAATATTCAGTTAAACTACACAAATATTATTGCACTTATAACATTGTACAACAACAGCTGTGTTACACAGGCAGATTGTCTTTACATAAGAGATTTTATATGTCTGACTTTAATACTACTATTCTGAATTTTTATGTTGCAGTCTTAAAACAAATTCAAGCACAAGGAAAAACTCCATTGCCAGATAAGTTTATTTGGGCCTTGACAGAATATGGGTTTCACTAAAATTTATTCAATCTTCCCGATTTTCCAAAAGAAAAAAATGTCAATGCAGAAAGGTAACAATTCACCTCCAGGAGGCTTCTAAACTTTTAATACAGTTCTCCACTATTCATTTAAAGAAAAAAAGCAAAAGCAAAATACACTAATAGCATGTTTTACACTTTAATACACATGGTATCCCCCAAAAAAGACTGTAGGGTTTTTTTCTGGTTTTTTTTTTTTTTTTTTTTTTTTTTTTAATAGAAGGGTTGGTAATATATATGCAGCACACAGGTAGTAGATAATAAGTTTAGAAAGGGAACTGGAGTTCAGTATTCAGATTTTGCAAAAAATCAAGTATGCAGTAGGTTGGATCTAAGACAGTAATAGTGAAAACAAAAATTCTCAGTTTACTCTGAGTTCAGAAGTGGAATGAAAAACATCATTCCAACTTTCTGATACAGATACCATTACAGTTCAGCTAGAAATCTTTGGTTGCTTCTCAAAACGCAAATATGGAGCAAAGTAGCTCACTAAAAGATAAAAGGAGACAAATTCTGGTTTTCAGACAACTGCAGTTTTCCAACACTGAGTCAAAAACAGTGACCAAGTATTGGTCTTTTTATATTAATTTAACAGAAAAAAAAATTGATTGTGAGAATTTAAATCACACCTATCTCTGAACTTTCTTAGCTGTTTTGGCTGGAAAAAACAACAAAAAAAAATATTGTGCTGAACCAAGCATACATCTAAGTTTTGGTGTGCAAACAGCCACAGTAAAATAAAAGGGACTACAAATCAGGCTTTGAAAGACCATGCCTACCTTAATTATCCTGTGGAATTGGGAACTATTTTATTTATTATCTCCTTTCAGGAATAGTTAGTTGGTTCAGTTAATCCATTTCAGCACCTACCTCGTATCCTCTCGGACCAGGTCACACTGGTCACATAATTTTACTTGGTACACAAAACAGGGGCTAATTGAGTGGTGAAAAAAAAATAATATCTGGTTTTGGTAATTCTTAAATGAATAGGATAAGACTAATCAGTGAACTTTGAACTCTTTTTTTTTTTTTTTTTTAACCCTCATGACATCAAGAAAAAATAAAAATCAAAGCGACTTTGACTTACTCTGACAGGAAAAAGTCTTCAGGGCTATCATTAAATTACCTGCACTGCACGAAAGCTTTATCACCTCACCAAAACGACAAGGCCGGGTGCGGGACAAAGCACTGCAACGTTACAAACGTGCAGAGTGACCACCCGCGTGAATACGGCTAAGTTCGGGCACTTGTTCCTGAATTATTTCAGAGAGTTATTAAAGTCATTACTAACTGGCAAGCAAAGCGGATCACTCAAGAACCTGAAAAAACGGTCAGAGATTTTTACCACACGTAGTATTTTAAAAGCAACATTTCTGCGGATCGCTTGTGCCTTTCCTTCCCCCGCGGGCACAGGGGCGCCGTGGGAGCGCCGCGGCCGCCGGGCAGCCGTGCGGGGGCCGGGGCTGTTCCCGGGGGCTGGGGCTGTTCCCGGGGGCCGTTCCCGGGGTCTGTCCCTGGGGGCCGTGCCGGGGCCGTTCCCGGGATGCGGCATTCCAGCCGCAGGTGCTCGGGGCCCGCGGCGGCTCCGCCCGCACCTTTCCCCAGAGACCCCGCGCGGGAGGCCGGGAATCGGCAGCCGGTGCTGCCACCCCGCGGCCGGCGCCGCGCACTGCAGCGGGGCCCGCGGGGCCGGGGCCGCCCGCCCGGCCGGGCTGCTCGTTTGCTCACTCACATCGGTACTGCTGCTTTAGTCATTCATCTTAGCGCTGTCTCTTCTATCCATTCTTATTTTCATTCTTTCTTTTATTCATTCCAACGCGCTTTAACGATTCTCAGGTCTGGAGCATCTCAGAACACCCAGCCAGACCACAAACAGCAAAGTTCACACACTCTAGGGCTAGTTACTGTATTGCCAGGAAGTTTTGTCACGACTTTAATCTTAATTTTCATCACTCTCATTTCACTCCCTAATGTGAGCAAAATAACAAAAAAGTCAAAACCTGAGGTAAATTATTCGTGCCACAAGGAGAGCATCCATCCTGATTTCTGTCTGGAGAGTCTGTCTATGCAGCTGCTACACACTATATTAAAGACACCTAAACGATTCTCTACCAATATTTTTTTTTAAAAGACAATTTTAAAAGCCAATATATTTGGTGTTTCCTTACAAGAAGCAGCTAACACACAGACACTACCTCAAAGCAGGGAGCAGAACTGGGAAGTACTCCTAATGACAAGCCTCATCAGGACCCAGTAATGACTCCCTAAAAGCAGCCAGCCTTCCTAAGAAATGCCCAGTGCCAAGCAATCTGCAGAGCACCAATGTGCACATCCCTCTGTAAGGCAGCAGAACACCATGATACTGTCTCTTTCAGAACATCATGACACTGTCTTGGACAGCAGTCATCAACTTCCATCATTTGAAGCAAGTAATATTCCGTAGTGACAGCTACAGAAGTCCCATGGTTAAAGAACTCTGCTTCCACATATGCTTATTTCTGACAACACACAAATAAGATGTAACTTTTCTTTGAGACAAGAAGCAGTACTTACATATTAACAAAAAACTCTTATTTGAAATACAGTGAGAGAATTGCTGTGCCATACAGTTCTTCCAGTTTAAAAGCCAGATATCTTAAGGATAAAGTAAGGTCTCCAAGATTTAGGAAGATCAGATTTATTCAATGATATAACTGATTAGACTGCAGACTTTATTTAGTTTTACAAACTGAGACAATCCTCATCTTGTCACTGCATTTCCTCCGAAACTTGAAGACAAAGAGAGTGAATGCAGGAGTATGCCCAGGAGGTTCTCGTTTTTAGCAACAATGAACTTCCATCTCTCAAACACTCAGCAGACCTCCTACAATGCTCCAAAACAAAAGGTGGTTTTCAACTCGATTCCATAGCAAATAAATATTATATTGAAGGGGTTCTCTGCAATTTTTAAGTTGCATTATTTGCTCCCGTTCTTCAGTGTCTAATATAATTTTAAATGACTTGCTTTGAGCACAGATAGTACAAAGAACTTTTCAGCACTTTGATGTGAGCCAAGCTTCCCTAGCAGAGTTCAATTTTATCTACTCAGACTAGCAGGGTGACAGGAAACATTGACCTTATAAATATGCATTATTGTAGATTCTGTTAAACATGCAGCCAAGATCTTTTTTCTACAAACACTCTCCCTATAGAGACACACATTCTACATAATACAGTAAATCTGATCAGTGGAGGAAGACACGCATAGTGAGAATGCAACAGGGTTTTTTTCCATGGCTATGATGCTTACGTATCCTTCAGAAGGGGAAAATGTTCCTTTTTGCAACAAGGTGGGAAAAACAATGGGAATTTGGATGTAAATAATGATGAAAATCATAAGTAGAAAAGCCCAACTTAGCATCACAGATCAGTAAACAGTTTCTATATTTGCTTGTTTTACCAAGTTGGACTCAAGTATCTTGTACTCTCTATCTTACAAAGGATTTTTGATTTTTATGAAAGAAAACCACTTGACTGTGCCTCCAGTACCCTTAAAAAAAACCCTGTAAGATAACTTCAGCTTGCAATGACTAATGTACAGCTCTGATCAAGTGCTGTACATGAAAACCTAAGCAGATCAGAAGTCTTGAAAGAGACCTGACTTTACCCTCAAGCACAATTTAAGCTTTGCCAAGAAAACAAAGCTAGGGAAGGTGATAAAATTTTGACTGTACAGCAAGGTCAAACTGAACACACTTCAGATCTAAGACTGTAATAGATACATACAGGTTTTCAGACTGACAATTGTGGACTATTAATAAACTCTCAGCTGCATGATGCTATTACAGACCATAAAAGAAATCTTCATCTGGAACGTACTAGAGTGCAAAAAGCAGCACAGGCACTTGCAAACAGTAGGTGCTATCAAGTGGCACAGAGTTTTTATGATCTGGGTAGTTAATTTAGGTGCCTGAAGGAAGACAGACTTTTCTGAAAATCTAACCTGTTGTGGAGAAAGAACTCTGAGTTTGAGCTTAACTCGGTAAGACTAACAATCTTTGCCAGTAAAAATAAACTAGCTTCAGAAATCGTTCCTGTCTTTTACCCAAATGAAGTACAAGTTTGCTGCCTATTTTAAACCCCTTCAACCTAACGAAGAGTGCTTGACCTTTTCAGTCAGGCATACCACACAGTCGACTCTGACATCAAGGGAAAGTTGGATATCAAGGCCTTGCCACATAATAAACAGGATGATTTGTGTGGTCAGCCTGCATGTGTGGAGCTCTCAAAACATAAGAGCTGCTGAGGACACGTGGAACATCAAATGCCTCCAAGAGACACCTTTGCTGACTCAGAAAAAGCAGAATTTGTGTCTTCAACCCCTTCTCAACAAGTCAGAAATGGAAAGAGCTGCATGTTACAAGGACTGTCTTGGGAGATTAAGATCCTTCATGGCTATCATCCTCCTTCCTGAGAAACAGCAATGCACCTTTCTTACACACATCCTAAGTACAATCTCCAAGCTAATCAGCTGTTACTAAGGGAACTACAGAGATGCAGTTACACAGGTGAAGGGTCCTGAGGCTACCAGGTGATTTTTAACTGGCCAAATCCTGGATTTTGGCCTCCTTTACCTAAACAGAAAATGCTGACAACTAACTCTTCCTTTGAGCACTGCAATATTCTGAACTAAGTAATTTCTGCAGGTAATTTCTGGACTTCTGTAGACATGGACATAGCATAAACTATTAAACTGACAGTGCAACTCTCTAAGAAGTTCTCCTAGAGAAAAGGCAGTCTTGTTAAGAATTTCATAACCAGCAAAATTAGTAACTTTTTCATTTCCTTCAGCAATAGTTTTAAAAATAATGAACTACAAGAGAGTTATAAATCACATGATTTCTGTTTATCAAGTAGATCAGTCAAGTCTGTTGGTTAATCACTTTTGGGGAGGAAACACTAAAAGGAATACACACACAGAACATAGCATTTTCAAGAACAGAGACTCAATAGAACTGTAAACAAATTCTCAACCTTTCAGTTTTTCTAGGTAAGAAGCCCAGGGAATAGAGAAGAAAGAGGCAATCACAGTTGGGCAGAAAAGTCTCTAATTCTAATTATTAGACATCCTTTTAAAAGGAAAAACAACTCTAACAAGAGCAATTCCCTGTTGCTCGATTGAATTAAAACTGTTGATTTCATGGATCACTAACATTAGGTTGTTTTTGTTTTTTTTTTTTTTGACAGCACTACTTGGTTTTGGGACCGCTTAATTCCTCCATATGAAGCAGTTAAAACTGTTACTAAGATTTTATGTTTCTGTCATCCACTAAGTCAGTTCTAGCAATCAAATCTTCACTTACATCCTAGTAAAAATTTGTATTCTTTCATTGTAATTATGACTGTTTTTTCCCCTGGGAAGATGCCAGAGATGCCAGCATTTCTCTCTGGAAAAATATTAGTTCAGATGCACACTCCAGAACTCCTTTAGTAACTTAAGAAAATCTCAAAGACATGCAATAATACTGTCATTTCTGAAAAGCAGATTTTGCAACTCTGTACAATGATTGTAAGAGTAAATTCATGTTAGTGATCACCATCTGAAAAAATATTATTCTGCAGAAGTCATAAATACACTTAGAGTCCACACTGCTTTCCACAGGCTGTATAACACAAGCTATTGTTCAATGTAAAAAGACTGATCTGGGGAAGCATTTCTGTTGAGAAACATACATTAAAACCTCTCACTTTGGATCTTCAAATTCTTCAAATAAACTGAATTTAGAATACTTACCTAACCAGGTTGCAATAAGAACAGAATCAATTCCCTCTATGGGCACACATATTCTAGCAACTACTGGATGTATTTGCTGTGACAGGTAGTACTGATTATCAATTTTAAGATTTTCTTGCTTTTTTAACTGTTCTGGAGCATATGCTCGCTGGCTGGCACTGAGATCTGATCCATCCTAAGGAGACACATACAAAACAAAGTGTGAAAAAAGTCTATACAAAGGATTATGCTTCAAATATTATGCATTATTTTAATGCAAAATTGTTACACACTCTTTTGGTTGATTTATTATGCATCCAATACAAATCCAGCAGTAGTAAAAAAACTGCACTGCTGATGCTGGCATCAACTAGCAAGTTCAAGAATGCAAAACCAGCTTGTATTATTGTAGCTACACGTGCAAATCAGTACGAGTAGACAGAGTAAACAGTCCCATCTGTCAATTCTGAAATGCACAATGAAAACACATTGTAACCATCAGCCCAGTTAAAAATACACAGAGGGCATGAATTTTGGATTCACTTTGTACTAAACCAGCATTATCATTTTGCACAACAAGCAAATTCTAAGTCGTGGATATCAAAACTGTATCTGTTTTGCTAGGAAATTTATATTCTTTAATTCAATAAAGAAATGAATAGAATGAATGGTCAGAGAATGGACCAGCACTCATTGGCATACGAATAAATAACAGAGGCAACAGCATTGATTAGAAAGAGGAAATTCTAAAATATTCAGAAATACTGAAAGAAATGTATGGTGACATTTCAAACCAAGAGAGAAACACCACTTAGAGGTTAAAATATACATTACATTCTTCTCCAACTTGAAAGAGGAAGATAAGGAGAAAATAATTCAGTTTGGGAAGGCAATATCTAAATTGAAAACAATATATGCGGAGGAATTAAGTATCAGATCTAAGATGACAGTACTCTTGGAAAATGTAATTCATTTAAATCTGTAGAATCGTAATACCACTCCTCAACTGCCCTAGGAAATATCATTTTTAATATATGTCAAAAATTTTACAGCAAAACTCAAAGCAGTATTTTTGCAAGATTCCTTAATAGACAAACCTTTTTTAGGAATGGGGCAGGGTGGGGCGAAGTACCACAACTGTTTTGGGTTTTTTTTTTTTTTTTGCCAAGTACAATCTCTTTTTTGATTTTTTTTTAGCAAAATGGAACAAATTAATTAATACATGACACCTTCATTTCTTCATTTAAGACAAGCTACTGGTTTCAATAGGGTCAGCAGCCATGGACTGAAAACCCATCACTAATAAAGACAGACTGCAAGCCATTGGCTCCTCCTACTCCTTTCAGACAACTTAGTATTCAGAACAAAATTAATTTAGGACTATTCAGCTCATCCAGCTGCTTTGCAAAAATAATTACAATGCAACTCCTTCAGCTCCCTTCTTTCAACAAGTATATTCTTCTCTTGTATTGTGCCACTGCTCAGCCGCACCCGTGGCCCAGCTCTCAAAAGTCTTGGCAGCTTTGGGGTGCCAGGCTAAGAACTCTCAATTAAGTCAAATGCAGTATATTTTGGTTTGAAAGTAATGAAGGAGCTGAAATAGTCACATTGTCAAGTTCATCAGCTCGGCCTAAAAGATCCCTTGGTCCATCTAACTCAACCTACACTTTTTTTTTAATTAACAGAACCAAAGTGGAGTATGTATTTGTAAAATAGTGCTAAGCATTTATAGGATAAACACCTGAAACCAGAAAGTGGCTCCAATTTCCCAGTCTATACATCAGAGGTACCACCAGATCCAGTAACTATGAACTGAATGGACACAGGTTGAGACTGGAAAAAACAATGACACTATTTAACCAACAACAACAATCATCTTTCCACTAATGAAAGGTTCTCCACCACCAGAATTTTCTTCTGCTTAAAATGAAGACTAGGCTTTTTCTTTAAAGCCTAGTTCCAAACATTAATTAATTCAGAGAGATTTTACCAGTCACTATATGGAAATAGTTGCTGAGCTAATCACAATGCTCTATAAAACTAAATTTAGTACAGAAAACTGGTTTAAAATGTAAGACTACCTCACCAAAAAGAAATGCCAAAACGTATTTTCCCAGGAGCTGAGCTGAATTTTTTTATCTCAAAACAATACCTAGTATTTAGCTATAAAAAAAGACATTTTTACCTGACAAATGATATATGACACTGTGTCTCCTGCCTTCACCTTTCGGCCTCCATGAGAGTTTATCCACATGGCAACATGCACATGTGGCAAGGCTTTTTTGTCAGGATAATCCTGGGGATCTTTTGTCAATGCCTAAAATATCAAAGGGGAAAACGGAAACATAACTGTGAGAAAAATCTATTACTTCAGTGATGGACAGCTCAGAACTTTAAAAGACAAGATTACATAGCAGCTATCTTCATCCATCTACTATTCACAACTTCATCTGAAACATAAAGTAAGATAAAAAAAAGGTAACAAACATATTTGCCATATAGTAAGTTCTAGGTACCAGTCCTTCAAATTTTAGAAATGTTATTATTAATAAAACAAAAGGATGTTTTTACAATTACTATCTAAAAAAATGCATTAGCATTATGATCATAATGCAATTGTTTTAAAATTAAACTAAATTGAAGATGACAATATTACGCAAAATACAAAAACAGAGCCAGAGATTGCCCTCCTACTGATCCATTAAGGTCATACAGTAAATCTGAATATTGTGTAGCTAACAGTATCTAACAAGCTCTGCAGCAAGAGGGTACAACTAAATTTAAATATTTCTGTGTATCTCATACTACTGAAATTCCACTGTGACTTTTTCCTTTAAACAAAATAAAATGCTACATTTAAATATTTATTGTCATCTCAATTCTTAGGAACAACTTCTATACTTGACTTAATAGTTAAATACATTTTTTTCCTGAGGTAGTAAAACAGAGGAACTTTAGGACTTGAAAGTGAACATTTTGCTATATATAGCTTTTACAGGGACACTAAGCACTCTTAGAAGATTTGCATCAGAACATTCTTTTTTTGAGCCAACCATAAAATTCAGTGATTTCTCCACACTCATATGACAACCTGAAAACATTTTTTAACTGATTAATACAGTCTTACAGAGCAGACAGATGTCCAGCTGGCAAAAGAAACAGATGTCAGATAAACAGTTGATAGATCTATTCTATTAGAAGCATAAGAGGGGCGTGAAGTTTATTGG
This sequence comes from Vidua macroura, assembly GCF_024509145.1. Classification (NCBI taxonomy): domain Eukaryota; kingdom Metazoa; phylum Chordata; class Aves; order Passeriformes; family Viduidae; genus Vidua; species Vidua macroura. The sequence goes on from NC_071572.1 coordinate 13,187,551, forward strand.
TGAAACACCCCCTGCAACAGGAAAGGGGAGTCTCTGAAGCTAAAAATACAGTTTTTATCATTGAGGATTCATTAAAAAAAAGATCAAAACTGCAATGCTGTTGCTAAAACTGCTGTAGACAAAGCAGAGTATTTTACTTCTTGTTGCAGGAAAGTCTTGAATGAGGTCTCAAAACGACTATTAGCTTTTTTATACAGAGCTTTCTAGGGAAATATTGTTAGGGTTTTCTAGAAAACAGAGTATTTGATTACTTTCCATTGCATTCTTCAGTTTATGCATTTCAAGCCTGAAATACAAAGTAATAGCTTAGGAAAGAACTTCTGAAAACATTGTATCATTCTCAAAGTGCAGAATGAGCCTGGTAAACAGCAGGATCGGACAAGACACAAAGGTGTTACTCTGGAGCCTCCAGCCCCAGTAGGGCTTTTTTCCCCTCAAATTGTAGGATCTTCACAACATGTCCTGAACTATTCAGTACCTAATAAAAATCCTGCTATTTCACAGCATCATAAGGATTAAAAATATTTTTGTCAGCAGTCAATATATTCAGGAACAGTAAAGTTTTTCTGAGAGAGAAAACAGCTGCAAAATCACTTACCTTGTTTATTTCAAACTGATTTGCTGGGATCTGACCACTGACCACATTTTCTCCAATTTCCATAAGTCGCCTTTGAATATTTTCCACAATTATGTCTCGGGGCTGATCAGAAAGAATCTGACCAATTACATAGCTGCAAAAACAGTACAAAAATTAAGAAAAGCTTGGCACGTGCAAAGCCATTACAACAGACACAATCTTCTCTTCCCCTAGATTTTCTCTAGACATTAAAGACCTCGAGGATGAAGTCTGATGAAAAATTTATAGAAATTTACCGGTATATTTTATGTTGTGTTTTATTTATTTACTTATTTTACTAAAAGCAAATTATTGCAAATAGTTCTAAAGCTAATGATTTTGAATGGGTGAGTGCAACTTTCTATTTTCTTCTGCCATATCATTTTTCCATTTATTATTCCATAGCAGGTATCTTAAGATGGGGGAAAAGAGAACATATCAAGTAAGCAAAGTCTTGCCTATTGCTGCAAAATGTGGTTGGAAGATCTGCCAGCTGCAGAAGAGTTAGTCACTAAAGAACACTCTCCAACATTTGTATAGCTTTAATTACTAATACATTCCTAACTTGGAAAAATTTGCTTCTATTATGATGCATCTTTTCTTAGAAAATGCAAGTCTTAAGAACAGTAAGCAAGTGTGTGGTGTATTTTTACAGATGTGAAAGTATTCATTTTTGGATACATTTGGACCACGAGCTGTTTAGGTTTTCAAGAGGCATTACACAATGAGTCAGCACCCAGATGACCACCTCTCCACTCTCTCTAATTTTCTTTCTATGGGGCTAAATGTATTACTTCTACTGAATTAAAGCATTAAAATGCCCTGTGCAACGACAGTTAATCCAGTATCCATCATAATGAAATCTCATGGCAAAAGGAAAGAGAAGCAGTCTTGGGAAAAGGGACCACCTCTTCAGGCTGCACCCAGTGCACTTCCAGCTTCTTCAGAGGGTGCTGAAAGTGCTGAGCACCAGCTTCTTTAGGAAATAAAACATCTGACCTAGAACCTACAACTCCGAATGCTGACAGCGTCTATCATATTCACAAGATTTCAGCTCTGATTTATTAAATAATATTTACAACACTGACAACACAAAAGCACAGCTTCCACAGCAGACACATAACCAGAGAGTGAAATTTGGAGACATTTGGACTTGCACAGGTCTAACCTGTTACCAATGGCAGAAGGTAAAGTTTACATCTCGTCCAAAAATCAGCTAAGTCCTAACACTGATGTTAGTTACCAACTGTGATCTTCAGGAAACACAGTATCAACTGTTTAGGAAAGTAAGTACAAATGTTTACTGTTTCAAACAGAGCAAAGAAGACAATGCCACAAAGCAACTTACTTTCCAGTCTGTTTAGCAAGATCACACCAGTCTCTCCGGACTATGTCCAGCCCTTTTAGCTCTTGTTTAGTTACGTATTTCCCATCTCCTGTTGGTTCCACACTCAGAGCAGCATATTTCTTCTTCTTTAACAATAGTAAGGACTTAAAAATTCCATCAATATCGATTTCCAACAATTTGTACAGCTTGTTCACTTCACTTTTGATCTGCAAATGTACCAACATTAACAACAAATTAACGATGGAAAAATTCAACTTCCATATCTGAATGCATTGTTCTTAAGTTTTAAAACAAGTTACATTACACACTGTGTATTTGCATATACATTTTAAAGACTGGTCAGATATAATTAATTAATTACACACTAGTAACTACGAGCTACTACTAAAATTAAGGTTCACCCATTGACTTTTTCAGTATCTACAGCTTGGTACATCTAACTCCTTAATAAAATTAAGCAAGGCAGATAAACATGAGACTGAAGTGATCTTGGAGATAACTGACACCAGCTCATTTTACTAGAACAGCTACTCCATCTAACTTCTCATATAAATTAAGCAAACAAGGGATTTCACAGCAGGGATCTACTTACTAGGCAAAGACAAGAGATGGTCACTTAGACAGAAAAGGCAAATAGCCTGATAGAAAAGCTATCTTGCAAAGACACATTTCTTTCTTCCCACTCTCACCCTAAACCATGAAGGGGAGAAAAATTATGACTGCAGACCAGAGCTCAGTGTGTGCATGTTGAGGGAAAACAGGCAAGTTTCTTTTATCCTTCCCCACAATACACCTACCTTTTCTGATTTCCTGATTTCCTTGAAAGGAAAAGGTGAGTTTTTTCTACACTCAGGCCATGTTTTATGCATATACAAAAGTTTCAAATGGCACTGATACGTTGTCTTAATAAAGTACCAAGTACTTCTTACCTCTATACTAAGGGAACAGAAGTTCAACAGCTCAAAACAACATGAACCTTCAACAACAAACTTTGGTTCTAGTACACATTTATCCACCTACTGGCTTGGCTGAAAGTTTCCCACTTGCTTTTTTTCTTTTTTCTTCCCTCATATGTTTTTACTTTATGTTCTTCAACAGAGTACCTGCATACGCCAGGTGTCCTGTTCTATCTTCATATTCTACTCTTTACTTTCTTTCCTCTAAAACTGAACTTCCCCTGCTGATTTTCAGTATCCATATTAACTCTTACACTTTTACCACCAACTATGAACTATCCTCTTCTCATGTCTCACGGAAGTTGGATATGCATTCAAGTTCTTTTGCCATCTAGATACAGATGTATCAGATACAGGGTATCTAGATACTTCTCACCAAGAACAGGACCTTCAGCATAAAATCTCACTGGTTTCCTATCTAGCTTTGAACTCAGATTACTATTTTAACCAAAATCTTCCTTACAAACTTTCCATTTATGTGTATACATATTTGTGTGTACTTATTTTTTCTCACTTAGATCTCTGTTCTTCCTATTGCAGGAATTACCATTATTTTGATGTCCCCTGTATATTTCTAAGTTTTGAAGGACATCATTAGGCAAAAATCATTTCACTACAGGGTTCATATTTTCTGTCTTAAAACAGTCAAACAATTCCTCTGAACATTTTTCTGCAATTTTTACTTTCAATTTTTCTTTTTTACAGCATACCAACCAAGTGCTCAAAACCCAGTAACACTTCAGTACTGAATGCACTGGCAAATGTGATTCATAAGGACACACAGAAAATGAGAAAAAACTTCTGTTAAGTAATGACTGAAAAGGCATGAATATAAATACTGGAGGGTTAAGGGTGGGAGAGAACACACACATTAGATGGGGGAATTCAGAAGGCATGTAAGAGAATTTTCTCCAATAAAGAAACCAAAATTAATCTCTTGAAGGAATGCTTCACTGCTGAAGACAATTCATAAATTCACACTTTACATCAGAACAGGGGTACACTCACTAATTGCTCTCACTGTAATTGTTTGCATTAAACCTCTGTGCTTTCCACACAGTCTACATTAAAGCACAAGTACAGTGAAAGCAATGTAAATATTATTCCTCACCTCTGAACAAAAAACTTTGGGGAAGAAATTATTATGCAGTGGAGCAGAGACACTTCTTGAGAGTGTTCCTCATCAAAACAGACAATTCTTTATCTGATTTTTTTAACAGGAATTACTCAAAAAAAGGAAAATGTAAATTATCAAAGTGTTTGCAAAAAAAAAAAACCTGTCACTTTCTTGAGGAATAAACAAACAAACAGGAAACGTGAAATGAGACAGATATGAATCACTTTTTTCTGCCACAGAAAGAATATTGAAAGCCACATCATCTGCAATTTTGATGCAAGGTTTTATTGTGCTGGTTTACAGAGATAAGTTTATTCACTTTTTATATGTTGTACATGATTTTAATCAAAACATATCCTTCTGTCCTTTTTTTGTTCAATTAAAAAAAAAAAAACAACCTCAACTGATACATAATACCGAAGTACAATGGATTAAAAAAAGCTTAAGATTTTACTCTCATTAAGCAGCTGACAAGTTCAAACACATACCTATTCTTTCTGAAAACCTGACTCTAATTCAGAAGTATTTAACCTATTATACTTATCTTGTCAAATTTCATAAAAGTTATTATTATTTAACTATCCTCTGTAATGTTTAGCCATCAAATGGGAGCACAGGGACAAAAAATAAACCAGAATGAAACCACACACACACACAACTGGAGTAAGCTTAAACTTTCTTATACGCTACTGTATATACACTAGAAATTATATATAATCTTGCATGTGGCAAACAAAAAAGAAAGACTGCTTTCCACCATGCCAGCAGCCCTCCTGCTACTCGGTTATGATATCAAATTATTATCCCATTTTCTGCTCCTGAATGCATCTACTTCTAAAGGTACCCACTAGCATGAAGGTAGAAGTATTCTAAAAAACCCTGGAATCACTCTCTGTCTTAAAATTAAATTACTTCTGTTTTATACTATACTGAATACATCTATGCTTTCTTTAGTTTTTTTTAGAGTTTCCATTTTCATCACAGTTTCTTCCATCTTTCAAAAACAGCTTCTCTTACACCTTTTCTTTAGAAAATTCTGAAATATTTCTCACTTTTCTTCCACAATTTCAGAGAGCCACATAACTTCCACATCATTGATTGCCAGCTCCTAATCAATCAGATCTCTTCTGTATCTGGTATACCATGAAAAATCATATTTGAACTTACCACTGGAAATCTGATAACATATTGAGTGTCATACAAATTACATAACTAAACTGAGAGATATCCCTGGTGAAAAAAAAATCAGAACTGTTCATGTTGTAATTGAAATTAACTTGGAGGAGAAATTGTATCTTACACTTTGGTTCACCAAATACTGAGATCATCTCCTGCTACCTTAGGATTAGTAAAAAAAGCTTGTTATGCAATGAAATGGTTCATTTAATCACTTTTAAAAATGCACAGAATAGCTACACCTGAAAAAGAGCACTCTGAGTTTTTACTACTTTATAGGTTCCACACATTGTTAAGTTCTTTCTTATGGCATCTTCTCTGCTTGTGCCACAGAATCCTCTCTTAATACCATCTGCTCCACTCAGAGTAACAACACAGACCTATGTAGGAAACCGTCAAAAAGAAAAAGTTCCTTACCTTATTCCCCAGCTTGAAGACCTCATCCAAACTGGTGCTATTAGTGTTTATCATAATGGAATCTGTGTCTCCATAAATCACTTCAAGGTTCATCTAAACAAAAAAAATTGCTTTGAAAAACAAAAAAAGAACCACTCCACAAGTGGAAAGAAGTCCCATGTAACTTTCAAGGTTCAAAAATATCGTTGTCTATATACTACCCCTTAAACACTAAAAAGTATACTAGCAAGTAAAATAATTTTTTACTGACAGGTCTGTACATTTTATTAAAACTTATTTGAATTTAAAGAGAATAAAGAAACTTCAGCCACTGATATGTTAAGGAGACCACTGTCCAGTTGTGTACACAATATAAATAGGTAACATTTTACTAAATGAATACTAGAAAAATAAGTCAGTGAACAAGTCTGATCTTGAGAAACAGCAGGAACTCTGATCAAAAATAACTTTGGACTGCTAAGACACTTCCACAAGACTGCTGGGAAAATTCAGACAAGGCAGTCAGCCAAAGTGTTTGAAAGGTAATATCACAGTCAGGTATCCCATCCCATCTGCAACCAGCACAATACTACTGGGCAAAAAAAATTGAGAAAAAATACTTAGATTCTCCATTTCAAACAAATCTGTGAAAGCATTGGCTAGTGGATGACAGCAACTGAGACTACAGCACTGTCCAGTTTAGGCTGCTCTTCTTCACTCTTTCAGATTACAAAGATGGCTTCATATTTCCATCTTCCCTCTCCCATTTTTTAACTTCTGCTAATCCAGCCACCTGTGTTTGTCCTTCCCTGGGCAGCAGATCTTTCAGGGAATGCTCCTTTTGGAGAAGGATCTAGCTACTATGACCCACAAGTTTTCTCCTTCCAGGCTGAACTACTGAACAATTACACCCAGAGATGGACAGAAACATTTAATGAACTCCTTCTCTTTGACTGACACTCTGCCCCTCACATTACTTCTGATTCTGGTAACAATTTAAATGCCCTTCTTGTAGGAGACTGTATTCAAACAACAGCCATACTTCCATAATACTCTGGATAATGGAGCAAATTCTAGACAAACTGAGGACTATAAAGCCTGAGGTGTATATGAAAGGCATAGCAAGAAAAAAGGTAAAAAGAAAAATTGCCAACATCAGTAAATGTCAGAACAACAACAAAAATGGCAGATGCATATAAATGCATCATATTAATTTGAAAAAAAAAAATAAAATAAAATCTGACATTTTCAATGGTGGAAAATCAATGCAGCTGTAAAAACTGCAACATGGCTATGTCCACGTTAAACTCCACAGAGTTGAAAAACCACCCCATGACAGAGTATAAAGGATGCCAAAAAATAAACCATAATAAACCACTAGAACACATGGTGTAACAGGTTTATGAGTAAACTCTAATTAGCACTGTTGCTAATTTGCTTGAAACAGTCCCACATAGGCTTCAAGCAGGGTCCAGATCATATCTGTGGTAGGAAAAGGAAAAAGCTATAATCCATCAGGAAGGATTACATTTGTAAACTAGGCATCCTAAGAAGTGATTTTAGGTCTGTTTGGGTTACAGCTCTCTTAGAATAAAAAAATTTCACCAGGTGTGCTCTTTAAGTGGTGTTGTTTAATGAAAATGCTCAGCCATTACCTTCTGCACCATCTCCTTGGTATGCATCAAAATCTGAAATAAAAAAAACAATCAAAGATTAGTGTATGATATAATTACAGGCTAACATATCCATTAGGTTGCTAACTCCAAATGCTCTCACCTTTCAAAACAAAGCAAACTACCTCTCTCCTGGCAATACACAGTCACCTCAATACTCCTATTACATGAGTAAATTCTCGTTTGACCTTGTATTAATGCTATTATTAACTCCCCTAAAACAAGATTAAAACAAATCTCAAAATTGCATGTGCATGCACACATTCTACCTTGGGAAAAAAAGACCACTGAATCAAATGGCTTAAATACAACCTAATCAGCAAGTACTAGAATTAAGTCTCTTTCAGTAATTTAGGTCAGTTGTTGCCTTCATATCCATCATCTTATTTCTTTATGTCATTGAATTTTTTCCCAAAAACATCCTGTCTCATTCAGTCCAGCCTGGATGGTGCTCACTTAAAAAGACTTAGTCAAAAGTTTGATTACCCTTGTAACGATGTCAAAATGGGTCATCAAAAAGCAAACTCCTTATGGAAACCAGAAATGGGACATGGAGCTGGGATAAAGACAGGACACGGGTCTTGAATCAAGGGGTGTAATCAGGCTTGTTCCTCAACAAGAATGCATGCCAAGTTCCCCAAATGCTCTGAACAGCACCTCTCTGAACCTGAGAAATAGCTAGAGATCTCATGCTGCTTTTATCTCTAATAGTGCTCAGCACAGTGGAGGGTGGGAAGAGCACCTCATCTGAAGCCACAGTTACAGCTGTAGCACAGAAAAAGGACAATCAAATTAGCTTAATGAAAAAAAAAAAAAGTGTAGTTGCAGCAGCAGGAAGAGCTTGGTGAATTCTGCACAGCTGCATGAGAACCAACATCTGGTCCATTCCTTCAGTCACTTGGCCACAGTTCCACTGTACTCCCCATTTCCTTCTTATCAACATCCTGGTGCTCTGGCACACAGCGCCAGATTCCACTTCCCTGGTGTCAGCCCCTTCCATTGCCACTCAGCAGAGATCTCAATTTTTCTTCACCTAATCCTGCTAGTATATATATTTATACTTTAAATTTTCTTGAGGATTAATCTGAACCACAAGTTACAGCAATGATAGCTCAGAGTCTGTTAGGTGAACCCAAACAATTTGGAACCGAAAGATAGTCAGGCAACACACTATGAACAGCTTACATCAAATTTAGTAACCAAGTCTCACCTTCACTATTTTTCACATATTAAATTGTAATACTCCTTGGCCACATTTGCCAAAAGGCAGAATGAGGACTTGTAGTCAAGAAGCCTATGACAGGGAGCTGTGCAGTAGAAATCAACAGGGATGAGGAAAGAAAAGGGACAAACAGGCAAGAGCTGTCCATGCTCAGTGGGATTAAGATCATACTCAGGGAAATCTCATTACTTTCATACAGCCAAGGAGTCTAAAATGAAGCCAAGACTCTTGGCTGTTGTGATGCTGACTATGCTATCACAGCAAGGAATTCTGAAACAGGTGAAATCTCCACCTCTACACAACAGCACACAAACAGGATGACAACAGCGTTATTCCTTTAACACTAATGGCAAGTTTCTTCAGTACTTCAGAACTTTATGTAACCACAGTGGCAAGTACGCTTTTTTTTTTGTCTGCAATTATGCACTGAAATGCATTCCCCTCAAGGCACTTGAAGACAAGTTCAGTTCCAAACTATGATGTAACTTTGACACAGCTGAACTCACAACACAAATCCTTATCAGGGTTATTCCCCAAGCACATATGGATATCTATGGATTTACACTCTCTGGGTCAAGTTCAAAACATCCAGTTGATTTAAAGACCATTCACTCGTGCTGCAAACTAGGCACTCTGACAATGTGATGCATGAACTCTGCTGAAGTCCAATACTGCAGAAAGCTCAGCTGTCTTCAGTCTTCTTTATAGAACAGGAAAACGGTGAGCCTTAACTGCAGATTCCTGCTAGGCTGTACCTGTCACTGGAATCAGACACACACAATTCTATTTTAACTGGAAGCTCAAAAAGAGGGTATTCCACTCCTATTCATCTTCTAGTGAGTGATTCAGACATTTGACCCCATCACCTTTCTATGGAGTTTTGAAATTATTCTAAAGACACATCACTGGTACGTGATATCAAATTTCATATAAAGTAGTCAGAATTCCAACATATTCACAATCCCATAACCCTTCCTCTCACATATTAGCTAACTCCTACAGAGAAAGGTTATACCTCTCCCTTAGTACTCCAAAAGCAAACAGAGTCCCTGAAACAAAATTGAAAAATTACACCGAAATGAAGAGTTTATACTGAAAAGAAAGGAAGGCCTATCAATTTTCCCTTGATAATCTCTGGCATTTTCTACTTCACTCTCTGAAATAATTGCATTAATAATGAGAAAGATAACTTTTTTTCTTTTCTAAAAAGGAATACCCCCTACTAAAGAAATTGTCTGGCTGTGCAAAAACCATTTCTCAATTGTCCCTGAGGACAGCAGTGGGTGTAGGTAATCACAACAAGAGGGTCACAGCCAAGTTGGCTTCATCAAGTGACTGGCATATGCTAGTGCCACCCGTTCTGACAGGAGATCACTTGTAAGTGCCAACAGCTACAAAACAGAAGGTTATAAAGTATTGCTAAATTCATTAATAAGGCAGTCAGTAGTTATCTGATTTCACAGCAACACCTGCATATTTATCTTCTCATTACCAACTGGATGATGGAATTTTTTCAAGCACATTTCAAAAATCTGCCAATTTCAAGTGTAGAAAAAAAATAAACTTTGTAGTTAATTTTTCCCTTAACAAAGTACAGCTGTTGAGAATAATTGTTCAAGATCTTACCCTGTAATGTCAACTGCAGCAGAACAAAGAGTATTTAATTAGCAAATCTATCCAGTAATTCAACACCTATTATATAAAATGCCTTCGTGATTTTATTCAGGATAATTTGCTAAGAGGGTTATTACTGACATTCAGATGAAATTTAAAATTCCTACGCAAGTCGAGTCATAATAGCAGTAATGATCCCCCCAATCAGGAGATACTGTGTCACACAAGGTTCTTTAGCAATGCAGCAGCCCATTTCCTGACTTCTTAATTCCTGGGCTCAGCTCAGTGAGAGCCCTTCATGCCAATATTTCAGTCAGCAATACATCCTTAATGGGACTCTATTAAAATACCTAGAATAAAAGTGAATTTTTTTTTTTTTTGTTAAAGAGAATGACAGCTCTGCTATCATATCAATCCTGAGCAGTTTCTCAGAAATGCACAGCAGAGGAAGGGAGGTGGGAAGACAGAAGAAAGAAAGAAGAGAATAGGAAAAATGGTATTGGGTAGTTTCCTTTTGCAAATAATACTGCACTGCTTATGAGAGCAGGATTGTCTCTTATTCCAAGTAGGAAGAATTAATTGCCTGGCAACCCATCTGTACAGCCATGCCCCCTCCCCCCCAGCAAACACATACTTCTAAAAACCCATGAACTTCTCAGTACAGTGAACATCTGTGAAACTCTTAACTTTTTTTCTTGTAAAAGCAAGACTAGCAACACACATTCTCTCACCCATCAACTGCAACTCAATATAAACTTAAAGACTGTAATTGCAGACAAGCCCTCATCAAACTGCAAAATTCCCTGTTCTAATCCTACCCCAACTCACTAATTACTTAATTCAATGAGGTTGTGATTTAAGACAAGGAATTATTAAAAATATATAAATATACAAGGAACAACTTTACTTTTATTTATTATATCAAGTATTTTTGAAGATCCCTTATTTAAAAACCTCTGAAGAGTACCTTCTGATGAGAAGATGATTCTGTGGACACAAGCTAAGGTAGAAGAGTTAAAAACCAGTAAGAGCATACAAAACTAATATGCTGATGCAAAGATTTCGCCTGTAAACACACATTTTTCTGCAGAATCCTGGGGTCACAGACGTGAAGGAACAGAAGGGAAGACTTAAGAGCCGACTGAAAAGAATGAGCACAATCATTATAAAAATACTGTACCAGAGAAGCATAAACAAAAAACCGCAAACAAACAAACAAACCCTACCCACCCCGCTCCTTGTGCATTCACTCTGCACGAGGAGAAAAACAAGCAGCCTTAAGGCCCTGTAAAAAACTGTATTTTTTAAAACTATCTGCAGTTATCTAGAGTAGACCTGATACATTTTTCCACTTCATGTATTTACTTCTGCAATTATGTAGTAAGAAAATAATGCTGTCACCTGCTTTAATAATTTGTATTAGCGATTCCTTCCCATGGGACAGAGTAATAAATGAGATGGAAAAAAACTGTGTTCCAGTAACACCACTCACTACTCTAAGTATTTCTGAACCTCTGTATTTTTGTAACCTATTCATTAGTTTTGCTAGGATTTTGTCTTAAGTAGACTAGCACTGATAAACCACAGTCACAGAATGCTGTAAAAAGATTTTATTACAGATGATTTTCAGAAGAGGTTTCTATTGCTGGACAAAAAGGCAAATAATGCCCTAAGCATCAATGAAAGAAAGATGGAGGCCTTATTTGCCACAGAAAATGAAGAATAGCAATTCAGTCTTTTTATCAGACAATGGACTTGATTTAGAAAAGTTTGAGGATCAGATTCAAGCAGTTAATAAGTTTGTTTGTTTTGAAGAGCTTTCACTGAGTATTTGCTGTACTTAGACAATACATTCAAAGTTACATTTCTCAAAAATGTACCCTCTTATGAAACATTAATAGCATGAGAAATACACCCAAACTGCCAAAGCTTTCCCTTCTGTGTTGTTTTGGTTTTGTTTTTCTTCAGAAATGCTGAAATTAACTGCTCATATTCCACCCAGCAAAGCTGACAGACAGTAACACAACTTTCACAGCTTCTGTATGTAACAGCAGTATTGGATGGAGCACCAAAACCTAAGGGAGAATGGTTCCAAGGGCTGAAGCCCTTGTGTACACAAAGATCCAGTGACACATGTTTGCATGCCAAGAAAAGGCAGACTCTTTTGCCTCACAAACAACAGAAGACACAAAAAAGGCAGCAACAGAAATGTGCTGAATTAAAAAAAAAAAAAAAGTGTACCTTTGTCACATTTTGACAAGAAATACAAAGATTACAGTAAAACACAGATGAATGATGCAAATCAAATTAAAATTTGAAGACGATGTTCCCTTGGTGCCATAAATAATTATATTCTTAAAATTCTACAGTACTTCTATTTCAAGTATTTGTACTGAGATTTGCTGAAGAGAATGGGAGAACCAGAATTGTTTTCTTATTAAATTGTGAAACTACTGATTTTTCTACACAGTATACTACACACCATGCTATACTAAAGCAAATTTTGCCTATTTTGGAAAGGGTTATTTTGGTATTAGGATGAAAGAAAGAACAATGAAACATACTCTTAAAAGCACTGAACAAAACAAAAAAAAACCCCACAAACAAAAACAAATAAATAAAAAAAAGCAAGCAACAACAACAAAAAAGAAACCACATACACACAAAAACTTCCATGTTGGATATGATTTTATAACCTCAGAAACAGAGAAATGGAGTGCTCAACAATAAAGCTGAACACTTGAGTGCATAGAAGGTAACTGACCTGGCTCTGACCCACTTCCCAGAAGTGTTCTGTGTTCCCAGAAGCATCAGGAATACAATGTCCATGTGATAACTAGCTGTGGAAAACGTTGGTACAGCCTGGGCATCTCCTAACCCTCCAGAGAAACCAAACACAGGGACAGTTCCTAGAGAAGCACCAGGGCTCAGCCCACCCATGCTGTGATTTTCTTTCTAATTCATTCAAAACTGAACACCTAAAATGAAAGAGCAAGGATCCCTGTTTCACTTAATGAAGAAACAAGATCAACAGCATTTAAAAGCCCTTGAAGAATGCGGTACAAATTTTGGTTCATTAACTTTTATGTTTCTTTTTACTCCAAAGCATTAAATAAATTTGTGCTTGACAAACATTTCGTACTTGAACTATAAGATGCAAAGGTAGCTTTGCCTAGTAAAATGACTGCAACTGTATAAAAAACTAACTGTATCACAAACCACAAGTAAAACCCCTCCTAATTAAGAAAGAATATGACAAGCATCATTTACTATTTCCTAATAAAACCAAAACATGTGTTAAGTTATTCCATGTTTAAATGCATATGAGCAAGTATATTCTCCTTAGAGAAAACAACAGCATTTGATTCAGTGGAATGAACAAACACTTAAGACAGGAAAGCTTTACTTTGCTTTGTTTCCCAAACTTAACAGGTTTAACACATTCAGCAAAATATAATCAGTGTTTCGCTAGAAAAAAATGATAAGAACAATAAATAATTGAAATTAAGTACTAATAAACAAAGTCAGACAAGCTAGAATTCAGTCAAGGTTTAAAACCAGAGCACAGAAATTTTCATCTGAATAACAGCAAAATCTATTCCAGAGCAGGGAATAATAACCATACCATCTTCTACATCAGGTTTAAAACTACAGTGTTAGAAGTTATCTTGCACATATATAAGCATGTCTCTCAATCTCAAAGTGAGAGAAATGGAAGTACTGTCCCATGTCCAAGAGAAGTTACTCTCATGGCCATGTAACTTGAAGCCCTGGAGAAATCAGGGAGTATGTCTCAGAATCAGTAGAGAAGATGGTTTTTCAAAAACATCAAGTATGCCTATAAAGCTGAAAAAGAAATAAAACTAATACTCCAAAGACTAAACTAAGCAGTAGATAAACTCAGTGCACTGTCTGAGATGACGACAAACTCTCTGAGAATCAAGTCTTCCTCCTCTTTGTCTCTGGGGTGGTTATTTAATAAACAGCAAAAAACTAGAATTAAAACTTTTCTAAGATTCTCCTGGTCAGCATATTTTAAGTAATAACCACAACTTGTGTGTTTGTAGAAAAAGGAAAGCCTGGGAGAGGACAAGCCTAAATGCTAAAGAGAAAAACAGATGCAGAACACACTTGCACTACCTGATGAGTATTCTTAAAAGAAAAAGGCCTTCTACTGAACAATACAGCCTTCTTCTTCAAGAACCATATTTTTGCAATAGTTACACTAAACAGAACAAGGCAATCTCTGACTAGGTAATATCCACTGAAAATGATCCTGACATTTTATAGGAGATAAGAGGACATGGTAGCCTTGGTAATGAATAGATTGTTTGTGGATGTTGAGTCCATCAAAAAATCTTTATAAGTGGTTTGAACTGCTTTAAAACTGTTCTTTCATTTTGACTAAGTGATTGTCTATCAAAGCAACATTTATGCAAATTCAGAAAAGTATTTTAGCCTCTAATTAGCCTCCAAAGAAAGTTCTCTTACCTAATTTCTTAAATGTCATGCAGGATTTTCATAAAGCATATAATTTTGTTTCATTAAATTAGATATATTTAGACAACACGACAGGTGTTTTTATAAAGTTAAACAATACTTATTCATCCTCCGTGGTTGCAGCTGGTGTCAGCACCAAGAATTGCTTGGAAAAGGAAAGATCCATTTGCCTAAAAGGGGCAAAATTATCTGTGCCAACAGGCTTCCCAGCCTTGAACCAGCACTGAGAGGGGCAGGAGAGCCCTGGCAAGTGAAGGACTTGTGAGCAGGAAGGACCATGTAACCAACAGCAAGAGGGCCTATTCAAGCATATCCATGTGAATAAGGGAGTGCCTCCAGCACAGTGTTACAGACAAAGCTCTTGCACTTTCTAGGTCATCTCTCTGCTCTGAAGGACCATTCTGAAAGACTTCAAAATAATCTGCTTCAGATCTGACAGACTGTGAGCCTCAATGACTAAGCAAGAAGTTCCTGTACATTCAACTTCCCAACTATATTGGGATACTCAAGGTTCCACCAAAGCTACGCAAGCCCAAAAGATGAGAGATCAAGTGTATATGAATGCCTAGGGGGTTCACAATTGTACTTAAAAAACCCAGCTCTGGTTTAATTTTTCATTTACCCTCAGAATAATAATAATAAAAATTATTATGATATGTTTCCACATTATGTTACTTATGCAGGCTATTTTACAAATGCCTATGGACTTTCCTCCTCTCTGCTGTCAGCCTGGAACACGACTCCCTGTCACTCCACTTTAACATTGCATCTAAATCTTCAATCTCATAAACCCATGTCTTGTTGGGATACTTCCTCCAAGCCTTCAGACACAGCTCTGTGTGTAGATTTCTCATCTCTTTTAGCAGTGTGGTAAAAGCCTTCTCAGGTGGTGCCAGTCTGGAGGAGACTGAGGGGAGACCTCGCTGCAGTTACAACTTCCTTGTGGGGGGAAGAGGAGGGGCAGGCACTGATGTCTTCACTCTGTGACCAGTGAAGGGAATGGCCTGAAGCTGAGTCGGGAGGTTTAGGCTGGATGTCAGGAAAATGTTTTTCACCCAGAGGGTGGTAGAGCTGCTCAGGGAAGTGATCAGAGCACCAGACTGACAGAGCCCAAGAAGTGTCTGGACAATGCTCTCAGGCATAGGGCCAGGAGTGGGACTCGATGACCCCAATAGGTTCCTTCCAACTCAGCATATTCTGTGATTCTATGAAACAGTTTCAGCTCTACATGGCACATGTAACATTTTCTGCTTAAGGCAGGACCAAATGATTGCTCCAAAGATTTGAAAATACGATGAGGAACTGGCATGGTTAACAGCAGGAAGTCTCAGTCATAGTTCTGATTTGTTCCGTGTGACTTCTTTACAGCACCTGTTGAAGCTGGACTGGATACAGATGGAAAGAGCTCCTGACAGTCTGTCAGAGTCAGACACAGTCTTTTTAGATTATCTTTTAAAAATGAGCTTCTCAAATTCCCTAGATATGTCTGACAAGAAAACCAACAACCAACCAAAGTCCAAGACAGAGCTCCTCAGGATATGAAAGACTCTCCTAGAAAAAAGTAAGCATTTACAAGGCATGTCAGAAATAAAATCTACTAGCCAAACAAACAATTGTAAGATGTATAATGTAGAAATAACATTTTTTAAAGGCTCATTTAAGCTTGTTAACTATTTTTAAACTAACTACAAAAGAAAATTACTAGGTAACAATCCTAAATTGCTTGTTAAATAGGGCTTGAAACTCTAAGCCAGGAATAGGAACTGTAGGGTGGGTTGGGGAACTTCACCTTCCAGATTTTTCCTGTAAGGATGTACAGGAATAAAAGGGTCCATGTCACTGGAAGCTATTGCCTATCCACAGACATACACCACACCACATGTATCATAATCACCTAAGAGCTAAGGCTGGAACCATGTTTGATGGCAGAGAGCTCCTGCAGAAAAAGAAGTATGTTCCATGACGATTTTGGGCGTACTCCAATTGAGAAAAGATGAGCTTCATGTAAAAGCAAATTCCTGAAAGAGACCACCTTATTATCAGCCTTTAGGATTTCAGCAGCTAGTGGTCACTTGGTCAATTACCTAGAATTATAGTATAGGGCACTTTTAATACCTTTTGCAGTCTGTCTCATAGCCCAGGACACTTGTGTTGGTTTTAAAAATAGAACGAGGTTAGTGGCTTATCAATGCATACAGTTACATTTTTCAGGACTATGAACTTGTGCAAAGAAATTACCATTTCAGAAGTTTCTTTTATGCATTAGTCTGTTTTTAAGCACTCCACGTACAGCCCACCCATTTCAGTATATAGAGAAATTTGAAATGAACAGCAGTATGGCTTCATTACTAATGAAGCCAAGTTGCTAAGCTGTCATTGTACAATCCCACAGGACATGGATTTGTTTGTTACTTGTAAAGAATATGGAAATTTGAAGACTAAGAAAACAGACAAATGTATTTAACCTTTCAGCATGACCCTCTAGGAATCCAATCCAAATACTGACTTTTAGTCACATAACAGATTAAAGTAGTAGAATTTTGCCACTCATTCAATCCACATAAATCACATAAAAAGATACTGCTCAACAGGAATACATTTCTATTCTAATGATGGAAAAACCTTAATTACAAATGCAAGTTAAGCATGCTACCTCCATAAATCCATTACTACAAGAGAGGCATGCTGATTATTTTTTAAATCTTTAATTTGTCATTTAGACCTACTGTTATCTCATTTGTAAAGAATTCAAAATACATTTGCACAAAACTAGATTTCTAAAACATTAACAATGTTTATAAAAGTCTCACTTATTTCCCTACAATTTGACAGGATTGATTTCATGCTACATACTTCAACTCAATCAATCTTCGACTTTAGAAATTTTCATTTAAATTCTTCATCCCACAAATTCTGTTAAAAGAAAGAACATCACAACCTAAAGGTTTTGTTTAATCTAAAAACATAGCTAATAAGCTTTCCTACTACTTATTACAGGAGTTTGAATTGTTAATAAAAAACTCAGCTTTCACTCATATGCCAAGGAAACCTTCTTTCAAAGCTCTCTCTTGCTCTCACTTTTCAGTTAAAGTAGAAGGCACCAGCACTGATTAACATTATTGTCACACCAGTCATTCAATATCCTCATTAAAATGATATCTGAAATGAGACCTGCAGGGCCCTGAGTTTTAGTGCCAACATAATAATCCAACCACAAGCACTGGTGGACCGTGGCTTGATTTCATCCACTGCTATTACAGATATAAATGTTGCTAAGCTCCTTTTTAATGCCCTTAGATAACTACAGGTGCCTAAAATAACAAACAAACAAACCAATCCCCAACACAGAAGCAAATATAAGGATATGCTGTAGGAATAAAAATCCCTGTAAGAATTTGCTGGTATTTTAAGACCTGGTTTGAATTAGGGGGAAAAAAATAGATTTAATCACAAAACCACAGGCTGGCTGAAGTTGGAAGACACCTCTGGAGGTCATCTGGTCCAGCTCCCCAGCTTGGGCAGGGCCACCTAGAGCTGGATTGTCCAGGGCCATGTCCAGACACCTTTGAGTATCTCCAGTGATGGAGACTCCACACATTTCCTGGGCAAGCTGAGACAGGTCTCAGTCACCCTCACCGTAAGAAAGTATTTCCTGATGGATCTTCCTATGTGCCTCAGTCAACAAAGGAAACCAAACCATACACACACAAAAAAATCTATTCTTAAAATGAGATCAATGCCATGAAAAAAGCCCATAGATATTCCCTTGAGAGGGCTGAAGAATATCAAGTGCCTATTAAAAAAAGAGGAAAAAAATCAGGAATATTGAACTTTTCACATATTAAAAAATACATTAACTCTGTTGTTGGATTAAAAAAAAACACCCAAAAAAACCACACCCAAAAAAAAAACCAAACCCAAAAAAAAACCAAACCCAAAAAAAAAAAACCCAACAAAACACACCTGCCCACCAACCTCCAAGACACTGTAGAGATATTGCTGCTTTCTGAAATAGGTAATGCTAATTTTGTTAAGTCTTGATAAGCTGTGAAACAACAGACTTTAAAGCATTTTCCCAGGAAATACACATGAAACATGGCTAATAAGAGATGCCTGCTCTCTTCTGCAGGTCATGTTCTTTTCTGAGACACAGTACCCAAGAGGTACCTTATGTTTACGAACTTGGACATTTATTTTGATCATATATATACATACAATTATAGGAAGATATTTAATATTCAAAGTCAAGAACCAAACAGAATTTGATCAAGATTAATGAAAAACTTACCCTAAAATGTGATCTAGAATGGACTCCACTGCATCCTTCTCAGGCTTATAACCTTATGATATTGGCATCTACCATCTTAAAAGGCTGACAGTTCTCTTCTTGGCCTTCACTGTGTAGTTGTTCAGATTAATTCCATTTAACTATAATGGATCAACTGTCCCATTCACCTGAACTGCTATGATTTTTTTTCTGTTTAAGTTCTGCCTTTTCATGTGTACTTGCTCTCCTACAATCCACCACATAAGAAACTGTCAAGAAGCTGAAATATAGCAAATTCAAAGTATTTGAATATTTATTTGATTAAAGTATAGAAGATTATCCTTATTTGGTTAAAGCACAGAAGATTATCCAGTAGAAGAGAAAGGTAATTAACATCTAATTTTGAAGCTTTTCAAAAGAGCTTCATCCCAACCACAGTAAGAGATCTACACTAAAGAAGTTTCTCATTTTCATTCAAAAAGGCACACCTGGCAGACCAACAGTAACCATAGGAAAGAGAAAACAGAAGACAAAGAGGCATTCAGATCAAGCAGAAAACGTGTTCCCCACTTTCTTCCACATGTGCTTACAGTCCTATCATCAACAAAGTAACATCTGACTAAATGAGGTATGCTCACCCTAACAGAGAGAGGTAATTTAACAGGTTAGATAGAGGAGAAAAGATATTTAAATTGCCTCGAAGCTGAGAAATAAAAACAACTTAAAAAATCTGCATCACACAGACTTTTAGAGTGATTCTGAAAACGGCTTGCCAACACTGCTGGTGGTTGAATTTTCAAGCCTTAAAACAAAATCATTCTGCAGGTAGTTTTTCAACAATGGCAAAGTAAAATCTCCAGGCTAAGCTGGTGATTTACAATGGACCTGTCTTTCACCAGGTTACAAAATTCTCAGCAATGACACAACGCTATGTGTAGTTGGGGCTTCTGCAAAAGATGTTACCTACTTTGGGAGAAGATCTGCTGTCTCTGGTACTAAACATTTTAATTTCCATATACTTCAAGCACCTTTTTCTCCTAAGGCTTTCCACCATGCTGCAGAAGACAGAATAAGCAAAAGAAGAGGCGGGGGGAGGGCAGGGGGAGGGCAGGGGGAGGGCAGGGGGAGGGCAGGGGGAGGGCAGGGGGAGGGCAGGGGGAGGGCAGGGGGAGGGCAGGGGGAGGGGGGAAAGACCACAGACTTCTATAGGATCCTTCAAGGACATGACAAGTTTTTCAAGTATCTTGGTAATAAAAGGAAATGGTCCATAGAAGAAAATGCCAGGAAAGTTGTTAGCAATACAGAAATTCTACATTATTAAAACAGAAGAAATATTGGCTAGTAATGAGTCTTCAAAAACTGGGTAAACTAACATGGACTGAAAATCAGTTTGAAGATCATGGCAGCCTACTGAAAAAGCAATGATCCAGGAAGTCTTTACTTGTCTTATGAAAGGATGACACTTCACAAAAACCACCTCTGATCTCAAGAGTGAGCAATATTTGAGGGGCTTATGAGGCAGATCTTCCACACTAAAGGAAGATCTGAGGCAGATCTTCCATGCTAAATCTTCCCTACACGGAAAACAGGGCCAGCTAAATCCAAGAAACACAGATGTCCCACAAATCCAAGTCAGTAAATCCCCAGTGAACACCTGGATGGAGGAGGTAACATATTAAGAAAAGCTGTCCCTCCGTCCCTCCTCCTCCAAAATAACATGTATCTTGGCACAGAAGCAGCTTCAGAAAAATACTCTGCTGGTCCTGCTGTGGAGACAGGAATTTATGATGGGCTGCAGGAAGCACCCCACTGGCCTCAAGTCTGAAACACCAATGAGGGGCTGCACCACGAAGGACTTGCACACTGTGAGGGACTGCCAAGCACACCATAAAGCAAGAACACCAAATTACAGTCTTCATCTTGCTTCCAAGCTCTGTATTTTCAGCCCTCAGCATAGATGGTTTTTCCCCCACAGAAAGCATTAGGTGTCAAAAGGTTCATAGACTTGGCTCACTGATTGATTCCTAGTCTGACTTGTAAGGCTAATTAAGACATGGCCAAACTGCGTCCATATCTTACTTAATGTTGGTGTTCAAGCAAGTATCACACAATCTGATTAAAATTGACTAAAATGTCTTACTTCAGTAATCACTTAGACAGAATGAATTTTACATTAGCAGGATCAAGCACACGTCAGGCCTCAGTGGAAACGAAAAGGGCTTATAGTAATAGGATTTATAAATCCACCACATTAGGTTAATGGCTAAATGATTTACATGTAACTTTTCCCCTTCCTCCTCACCCTTCAACTCACACACAAAAAAAATTCCTATATTTGGCACTTTTAACGACAAGTGTCAAGGCAAAAACAGACGTTCTTTTTAATTAGCTGAAAATTAAAAGCCACAAGTGATCCTTCATTAACTCTTTCACTGCAGAAATAATGAATTAGATTTTTATAAAGCCAGAATTCTTGAAGACCCTAATGAACCTTTTCAAACAACCACAACGAGTTATCTACATGCACATAATGAGCCTCAAATGGTTTGAGTCAATAAATATGCAACTGATAGAGTGAGATCCTTATTCCTTATAAAATTGTCAGTAATGGGAGTTTTTCATGTGACTGTTTTCAATTGCAGAGAAGACTCTAAAAGCCCTTGCTCTTTCTCAGCCAGTAATTCAATCCAACAGTTAGCAGCAGTTACTAATGACACTGGAATATAGATGGCTTAAAGCCAACCCTCCCTCTTCACAAGTGCTGGAATGTCCTACACCATGTGGTAAACCAGGTGCTTTGTTTTGTTCTTTTGGCAGCTGAAGTGTTCATTTTCTGGAAATCTGAAAACAAAGTCATTCAGCTGAGCCCCTACAGCAGCAGTCACTTGCATCTGCTTCATGAACAGGATACAAGCACAGAATAAACTCAACTGCAAGTTCTACCTGTCCCCTGCCTCTCTCAAAAGCTAATATTAGGTCAGGTGGGAAGAGTGAAAGTTCAAGTTAAATGCATACCATCCTTTTTTTCAGCAAAATTAATTAAAAATTTTCAGTTAACAAGGTCAACATTTCTCAATGATACAGTGCTTTGCATTTTCAGATCACTGTACAGACGTTAATAAATGAATCCAACACCAGGATTAAGGTTAACTGCCAAGACCATATGTTTTAACATAATTTATCAAGCATGTACCTACTGTCACCAAGCACAGTTACACTACCATCACCTCACTTTCCTTACATGGCATTTGGAGGACTGACAGCCAGCGGAGCAGCACCCCTCCTCTCCTTTATAGCCCAGGTTAGGAACACAGTGTCCCCTCCACATTCAGGGTACCAAAAAGCCTGGGTTTATGGATATCAGTCTGCTTCTCTTGGGAAATCTCCACAAGTTGGTTTTGTTCCAAACAAGGACTGCATTAGAGGAAAGCGCCTCACAAGGAAGCCGCCTGTTTTCCAGCCCTGGCCTGGTGGCACGACAATAGCAGCAGAGAGCCTGTCCCTGGTCCTCTCCGCTCCCTTGGCCATCAGGGTATCAGGTTCACATTCTTTCCCCACAAACACTTGTCCCGTGTCACACAAAAGAGTGACCAACAAACCTGATACAGGGCTGTTAAATTCAGACAGCAAGGCACCACACAATGACCTTTAGAAGAACGATATTAACAGGTGGCTGGTGTCTAATACAAATAATTATATTACACTTTAGCAGCATGGACCAAAGTGGAAACACATTGTCTTGTCATCAGCAATTGAATAAGCCAAAGTAATGCTACCAGAATACCCTTTTAACACTCCTCTGTTACCTCCCCAACTACAGAGAACACCTCCTGTGGCAGAGCACAGTCAATGAGCTCCCAACTATGTCACTAGGTATTTCATATGAAAATTTCTCCAGGGTGTCTGACATTTCCCTCTCTAAGCAAAACAGGAACCTCCCTGCCAGCCTCTGGAGAATCACACAAGTAAATTCAAGCAGTGCTTATGAATTTACCTTGTCTTTCTTCTTGGAAGCAGGCCACTAGAAACACATCCCTCCTTCAATTAAAAAGAAGCGGATAAAAGAAGCTCAGCAAAGTCCTTCAAAAGCCGTAAGAGAAACCAGTACAAGTGATCAAATTAATTGCCCCTGCTCACTAATTAGTTTTCCAACATCAATCATCTCAAGTTAGCAACAGTTTTCATCAACCTTTAACCCCGAGACCAGTCACTGTTTTGACAAGACAGGCAGCTGTGGCAAACAGCTGCAACATTTTGGGGCAGATGCGATGTCTGACCACATCTACAGCCAGGCTGCACCTTGCAGGGTGCACAGGGGCCCTCGGCACGACCCCCTGGCCCTGGCAGGGCTTGCAGAGCCCAGCACATGCCCCTGGCAGCCCCAGCTGCAGCAGGGCCAAGCAGCAGATCAGTTTCCTGTCAGCTGCGACATGGCCGACACTTAAGCTGCCTAAAGGCTTCTCATTCTTCACATTAGAAAGGGGAGGGCAGGTTCAAGGACACTCCAGCCTGTCCAGAGTAGAGCAGGGAGAAAGCTAGGAAATCACACCTCCAAAACAACAGGGTAAGTGGTAACACACAGCTCAAACATCTACACACAGATGGATGGTGAAAGTACCTGGGGATGTAACAGAAAATTGCCAACAGAGAAATAATTGAAGAAAGACACGACTTAATCTTCCATGTAATGGTGCAAGTCACCTCAGCTCCTACAGCAACAAATCACAAGCAGTGTGTGCATTAGGGAGCTGCCAGCAAATGACTCACGTGGGCTGAAAGAGCAGGGCAGGGAAGAATAAATGGAGCACTGGCACAGAACATGCCGACCACTACACATGGCCAGAGTGTCCTGACAGACCCACAACAACATCCCTCCTCTTTCTCCCTCCCAGGGAAAAGCAGGTGCTTGCTCCCCCCACAGAAACACGTCCTTCAATTTGGTCTAGCCAGAACACAAGCCAGAGTCTGGGCAGCAAATCCCATTTTTGTACTCTGAGAAGACAGTCTGGAACATCAGGTGGATGCTGCTGGCTGGCACCTGCACCATCCAGGTGTTCAGTAGCAGCCTGTTCTCCTCTCCTGCATCCCCTCTTCACCTACCCCAAAGACCTCACTATAAGTCAAACAGGTGGGAGAGTTGACTTTTACTCAACAGCTTTGGTAACATAACTCCAGGCTCCCACCTTTATCTATAACCAACATGGCATTCAACTTGAAAGCCTTACAGATGAGAGCAGTGGTTATGGCAAATTTGGGAAATGACAAAAAACATGGATGTTTTGGCAATGTTGACACTTTGGGGAGGAGAGGAGGGAAGAAGAGAAAGGGAGACATTAAAAGACAGTTTACAAGGAAGGCAAGTCAGTAAGAGACAAAATCCAGTTGTACAATGCACCTGCAATGTTTTTATGCGTGTAAAAGCATGTAAGCCCTGCTCCAAAGTTCTTTCCTCCACCAAAAAAAATTCCATCCTAAAGAGTCATAGAATGGCTTGGGTTGGAAGGGATCTTCACGATCATTTATCATCTAAACCCAAGTGTCATACAGCATCCAGAATACAATTTACTACAGGGGCATGACTAAATTACCCTATAACAACATGCTTATACATACGAGGCAATGCATCATTTCAAGAGTTACTTCTTGATATGTTAAGGTAAAAGAAAAGCAGGGAAGAGGAAAAAGGAAAACAAATATAATTAGAACAACTTCTTTTCTAAATATTAACTATGTGATACTTGGGGTAAGAGGGCCCTTTGTTTTCTTTTTTTTCTGAGCCATGCTCAGGCATTCAGGCCTGCTGTAATCCACCCACTCTTAGTTTCTAACTACTTGGGACCCTCCTGGGGGCTCAGGCACCGGGATTAACAATGCTTTGCTGCACATCAGGAAATGTCTCAGACCACCCACTACACCCAGAGTAGCTGCATTGGGACAACATAGTCTTTAGTCATGGCACGGCTTTCAGCCACCAGCGTCACAGGGTCCCCTTCTTCACAAGGGCTTATCTGCTATCCAAAAAACCTTGGACCATTCCAATAGCAAAAGCCCTCAAGTCTCCAATGTATACTTCAAAAATGTTCCCCAGCTAATACCAGAAAGCTCATCTAAACAGGCTGTAGTCCAACTTCCCTTCCAGTCCCAACCTCTGATTTCACTCAAGAGCCTTAAAAACTGGCAACTTGCAGTAAGCATTAGAACACTAAAAGTTGCAGGAATTACTAATTTAAAGATACTTATGTTTGCTACACCAGGAATTTTTCTGTTTAAAAATTCTATTTAATCCCATAAAAATTCATGGTACAAGGTACTATCCAGAAATCAAAACATAAAAGCACACAAAATTTATATTATAGCATATTCAGAGGTGAATTATAGCACATGTACTTTGACCCCTCCTAAGCACAAGTATGATTCGAGGAAAGAGACAAACCGATGATACAATAAAATAAACAGTAACAATAAAATAAACAGTAAACACTTCAAGACTGAACTAAGACAAGGGAAACATCACTTTTTCCTTGCAGATGCACACTGCAGCACAGGAAACTCAAGATATCAGATCATGCACACGTGGGTAGGAACTACCTGAAATCTTTCATAAACATTTAGTACATAAATAAAGAAACCCCTCTGCATTAAACAAGGAAAATAAGGAAAGGTCCAAATTAATTACTGAATACTAATTTTTAAGTACAAGTATTTTTATGCTATGCCAAATGAGTAATACACAGTTCCTCTCTTGCCAACCACACATGACTTGTTATAACTGCATAGAGTTGCCTTTACAAAAGGCATCCAATTCACTAAAATTTTATCCAAAACATGTCACATAAATTACAATATTTCAGTGTGGCAGAAGACTGCAGTGATTCTTTACTGGCCTTCCTCCATCACGCATGGGCCATAAAATTTAACTAAATAGAGTCTACTTCAAGCTTGTAACTTCAGGTTGAGTGACAGCATAATTTTTAGAAGCAAAGCATGGGACCTTGATTTAACACAAATTATGGGAAATCCACCACCACCTTCATGCAACTCCATCATGAAGCTAAGAAGAACTGAAACATGGCTCATTTATGCTGCCAACTCTGAATCTGCACCAACAAACACAAGAAACTGATTATACAAGAGAATTTGTACCACCGCAAGGAGGAAAGAGAATGAAGAGATGCACTAGAGATTCCAAATTGATTCACACACATTTGGGACATCAGATATCTACAACATTTTGGTTCTTGGTTCCTCTGACTAGCAATGGTCTCTGTCACAGCAGGAAGCCCAAAAAACACAACTGCTTCAAGACTTTATGGAGCAAAACTGAAGCAGTCTGTAGACTGCTGCATGGCAGAATGGTCTACTAAGAAATCCATCCCAGCCCCCTAAAACATACATCATATAATCCTATTCATAAGGATGACTATCTTGCTATCTTTTAAATAAGGTGAAGTTGGGTTATCTTGGTTTTTGGTTTGTTTTTTTCAACTTCACTGCCCATGACAGACAATTTGAGACAGATTTTCAGGGCACTTCTCACTACTGAAGCACATAATCTGTGCTTCAAAGCAAACTCATGGGGAAAAATGTATTTTGTTGGCTTAGAGGAGGTATTGTCACGATAGCTGCTCGGTTATTCCCTTGAGGTAGACAGACTAAGTAGGAGGCTTTATCATTATTCAAGCAGATGGGTTATTAGACACATGACACCAACAGTTTTAGTAGATTCAAACACGGAAACCTGGTTTCAAGGCTAAAATATCAAAATTAATCCACTCCTGAGGAGCCCTCTACATTATCAAATAGGTAAACTTAACAGATGCCTTTAAAATCATCACATCTACAGTGCAATGATTTAACAAAGTATTTTTATTTTTCCTTCCTTACAGAAAAAAGTGAAACAAACAAAACAGCCACTTAGGTTTCTGTATATCTTTACAGGCTGCAGTGCCCTGTACTTCCACATTTGTAACCCCTTGCCTGAAAAGTAATAGCTTTGTGAAAGTCACAAGGATTGCTTTTTCTGCACTCTTCGTCTTTTTTATTCTGGGGAACTACAATCTCCTAAAAGAAAGAATTAAATGTCATAATTGTAAATACTAAAGAATAGAACAACAACAACAAAAAAAATCCTAAAAAGTATGTTTAACACCTTAGCTTAAAATACCCAAAATTAATTCCCGTCTCCAGGACTATTCCTGCAAATCCTATGTGCATCAGTGTTTGAAGTCACTATAATATCTCCACATACTCAAGATTCTGACTCGTAAACTGATACTGCTCAAAGAGGGCAAAAGCACTGCAGCTACGAAGAATCATCCACTGTAAAATTCCACAGATATTTCCAATAAAACAATACTAAGCAGCCTACCATTCGAAGTAATTATCCACCTTTATCATTTGAAACACCATGGTATCTTTAAAATTCACACAAGGCATGTCCATTCACAAATACACTCCTGCAAAACTTCTCAATCTCTAAGTAAATAAGTGACAGAGAAAACCAGGGAGATATAGTGGTTACCCTTTTTTATTTCTGGAAACAGTAGTTTCCTGGGATGGAATAAATACCTGACCTGCTGTGTGCAGTTGCTGAAAGATGGTCCTAAATAAAGATTTACATGCTGGCTGTAAAGAGGGACTTAGAATAGCATCAGAACTCAGATGGAGACACTTCAAATCTGAAGATTCAATGAACCTTCTCCTGAAGGCATTTTTGAGCGTAACCAACAAGAGATGCACATTGGCAATGCTCAATCACACTATTCCACAGTTTCACCATTGTAATTTTTTCCTTTTTCCACTCAGGAAAGTCATCTGCATTTGCAATTTATTTCAGATACAAACTCTACCATCTTAAATTTGTGCTTAGGAATTAAATAGTTATTAATTAATAATGGGTTATACTTACTAGGTAATACTAATCCACTCAATTTATTATGTCTTCTATGAGATGCTTGTAGGCTGATATAAGCCATATTATACTACGCCAGTGGCACATAGTGCATTAACAACTTAAAAGCGAAATTCCTATGGGGTCTAGAAACTCCCCTTACTCTAAATTTTCCATTTTAACAAAAACACAACTTGTGTTCAAAAGAAGAAAAGTTTAATCAACATGTATGCTACAACGTGTATTCAGTCTATTCTAGGAAAATGAGAGATGACCTTCACTCCAGTAGCAACTGGCTTACACTGTCCAGCTATGCATACAAAGGCATTCTGTGTTTGCTTTGATGGCCTGCACATGCCAGGGGTTGATGTCATTGATAGATGGACATTGCTATGTTCTCACACAAAAACTTTATTAGCATAACAGAAGATCTGAAAGTGTGCTATCCTACTTTCTAAATATCTTCCCCATCTGCTGCTGGGTGACATATGCAGATCTCCTTCCCCTGCCTATTTGCTAGAACACTGCAGAACTCCACGGGAAGTGTCTGGTCACATCTGCCTTTGGAGCAAGGCTATTGTTTGTGAGATAATTACTCTGTCCTTCTTGACTTGCAGCAATAATTGAGAACAAAATCACCTAATAAGCCAAGTTACCTAGCAATATAGCACATTATAACAGCAATGATTGCATATAAACTTTGAACCCCCTTTAGTGCCAATTAATTTCAAGAGCATTAGCACCAACAGTAAACTAATACGAAGCAGTTTAACTAATTAAAGCTTACTACGTAATAGGCTTGTAGCTTCAATTATCATTTTTCATGTTAGTCATCTGAAACTGTAATGATATGTACCAGCTGGAAAACATGTGCCTAGTCCCACAGCAACAGGTAAATGGAGCAGTTTTTGAAACTATGTCATGCACTTTCCTAGGAAAAGTGCTAACTAAGCCTTATCAACAGAGACAAACAGCAGATGGCAACAAATGTGCCAAGAGACATTTCATCCTCCAGGAAGAGTTCAACACAAGGCATCAGCAAAAAAGGAGCAGAGTTGGAAGCACAACTCCCACAGATCTTACCCAGCTGCTCTCTTCTGTAGAAAAAAGAATAAACACCCCAAACACAAAATCAAAACCCAAACCTAGTTAGGCAGTGATTGCCACCCTGATGTACAGACTTCATGTGTAATCCATCTACATTTCTATCCCAGAAAGTCCAGTATCAGGTGCAGCTCAGCAAAGCATCCGAAGCCCTTTTCCCCATGAGAAGCTTCCTTCTCAGCTCCCAGTGAACAAACTTTTGCTTAAATCCTGACATTGACGCTCAAGTTTGGCTTAGAGAGTTCAATAAATTTTTGCTGTTTTAATTGTATGTACAGATTGAGAACTAATTATCCAATCTTATTTCAACTCTTGCACACTTGTGGACTCAATGAATGGAATCACAAAGTTGCTTGTCCTTTAGTGTGATGCAGTATTTCTCTTTACCAGTTCTGCACATCCAGTGTTTCCAGGTTATTTTTGTGACTTGAAGACCCATGGCTACCTTCTCTAGATCATTTTATTCTTGACACTTAACTTCTTGACACACTGACTGAAGGTAAGCACTGAGGTAAAAGTAATTTTCATGTTTTCATGTTCACATTTTAACTTCAAGACACTGCAATTATCAGAGAAGCTACTAGCATTTTTGGACAATTAATCTCTTTTTGAGCTATCCCATCAACAATTCCACGTCTTCCTTTGCTCCATTCCTATCCCCAAGCAAGTGCACACCAAGAAGCACATTCAATTACTGGTTTGGGAAGCAAATATAGAAAACAGGAAAACAGAAATAAAACAACAAAAAGAAAACCAACTACTTGCCATATAAAAAAATTTATCTGCAGCTCATGCTTCTTTTTTTTCCAAACACTAAGGACAGCCAACTTAATATTTAAGGACCTACACCCATTTCATTTCAAAAGCAGTTAAAAGCAAAACATGTAAAAGAGTTTTTTCATTATGCATATTGGCTCAGGTTTTCCCAAACTCCATCTCTCCCAATATTCATTGTAACAGCTCAGAACCTCAGAGAGCATCAAGTCTTCCTTCCAGGGAACAAGTATAGCTGGTCTCTTTATGGTGGATAACTGTAGTCCTAAAACAACTACTGGCCGTGACACAAATACCAAAAATTAAAGACAAAACCCAACAACTCTATATTATGCAAAGCATCAAAAAAATTGGTTGGATTTTCTTTAAAGTTAAGAAAAATTTACTTAGACATAGTAAACCCATTAACAATGTCTGCTTCCACCACTGTCTGTCCAAAGAGATTAAATGAAGAAAGGAGCATCTTGTTTATATAAAACTGCAAAATACCCCTTTATGCTCAAGAGCTATATAGCAAGTCTGTGATGGTCTATGTACAACATCAACTATTAATAAACTATTAACCACAGCTCTCAGAGAGAGGGGCTGACAGACAGTCACAGAACAGACTTTCCTCAAGTTAAGATGGAAAAGGCCAGGGACAAATACTAAGTCAGTACTGATACTTGATAATTGTGATAATCTACTACCACACATGCCTGACGTGCTCTTCAAAGCAAAGAGGAGTTGCTTGGCTTAGCAGGGAGGCTATCCCCTATTATGCAGACCAGCTGAGCCAAAAGCTATGCAGTACTGTATGGAATAACAGAAGGATCATTTCTGGAATAGTCAAATAAATGCCACTTCATACTGCTTTACCATCAGATCTCCTCTGAAAGATCCATCTCTTTTTCCATGTGAAGAAAAAAAAATTGAAGGGGAGAAAAGTAAAGCAAGAGCTATATGGGGCAAGGAAATAGCTGACTTTAAATATGCTAATAGAATAAACAGCAGACAACAAAAATTTATTCCTAGAGTGACAACTAATAAAAAGGAAATTGGGACAGCTGCACAGTCCAAAATTGGCACTGATTTTCAGAGAAGGAATAGGATCCCTCAAACTCTTACTAAATGGCTCAGGAATCCCTGGCAAAAAATCAAATAGTTTCTTAAAAAAATTGCTGTAATTTAACACAGTATTTATACCAGAGCAAAGTGACACAAGCTTACACTCAAGGCTGAAAACTGAGACAGACAAACAAAAGCCACAGTTAATTAATCTTTCCTTGGTCACCATGTCAGACACCCATCCTTCTGAAGAAAACCCAGAAATACATGAGCTGCTCATATATGAAAGATGAGAAATTTTCGTAATTATTTTCTTTAAGTTCAAAATCTACCTCCAAAATATGGGATGGCAAAAGGTCAGCACACTGAATGAGCATGGGAGGGAATGGAAGGTTATTTTTATTTGAATGAAATTTTAAAAATGTGGTTATCCTCCACAGGAGCCTAAGAGCAATCAAATCCTTATAAATGCCACTAGATCCCTATAAAATGCAAGCATCTCTGGGCCACAGAAGGAACTACTTTCATTAAGAAATTATGAGGAAGTAGAAGGAAACCATCTGCCCTGTACCCCATCAGGCTTCAATTCCAAATATTCCAAGACCAGCTGAAGAGCTAGCATGCAAATTGGGAGGAAAATTTCATGTGTGTCAGCTTTTCCTTATTTTTTTTTAGAATCAGTGGGAAGTTTCTCACTGTAGGAGTATCACAGCTAATTCAATTTATACATATACATATGTTAGCATAATACACTTTTTAGAAGTGGCAGCTTTCATAATCTACCCTTGATTCAGCAAGACATTTTTATTCCAGGATGAAGTGTTTCAGTTCCCCAAATTCAGCCCAATCTCATTACAAGTCAGAAGCATTGTTCTATGATTTACATAAAAGCATTTCCACTGAACTAAGCAGCAACTGACAGATCGGGTAAATGGGTTCCAGGTAACATTTAAATAGCTGTGCTAATTACACCACACAGAGATAGGAACATGATCCCTTACTCAAATCCTCAGAGTAACCATCCAGAACACTGAAGAGAGGAGAAGAAAAACCTAATAGTGCAAGTCATAAGGCAGCATGTAAAGGAATTTAAAAGAACCCCAAACATTCTGCATAAAGGCCGTAATCTCAACTAATTAGATGCCGTAATGATCTTCTCACAATCTGTTAGAAGAGACTAGTAGTTAACAACTTCACAAATTTCCTCCAATCCTTTCACCAGGAAGGAATAGCAGTTTCTAAGTCACAACTGCTCTGTCATCCTGGACTACTGCCAAGACTGAAGAACTTCAGGACACCTGTCAATTAACACATTCTCACTGAAGGCAGGCTCGTCTTCCAAGTCTATTAAAAATCAGTGATCACAAAAAGCAGTCAGATCAAAACACTGCAAAATTAAAATTAGTAGTGACTTCTTGAAGGACAACAGCCTTCAACAACAACAAAAATCATCAAGAGGTGTGTGTCTGCTGAAGTGACTATAAACCCACTTTGCAAACAGATGATGTAACAGTGTAACAGACCTTTTTCCATCCCTACCATCTGTGGCACACAGTCGTACATACAAAGATGACTGGTGACCTGATGGACAATTATGTGCAAGAGTCAGATCTGAAGCTTTTCTCTAATCAAAGCTTTCTGCAGGGGTTCTCAGTCTAAGTGCAGGCTTCTCATTGATTTTCCTTTATCCCCAGGATGAACTACTTCTAACTCAAAGTTGAAAAATATGAAGCTATGCACTGAACCAAAAAACCCAGGTACCATACATATTAAAGCATCAAGGCAGAGGTGTAATTACAATTTAAAGAAACCACAAGATTTCTGAGCAAATACAAAAACGGTATTTACCTAAGTTCAAAGATGACAGTGAGTTCTGAAGAAGATGAGGAAATGGAAGAAATTAAAGCAGTCACATGAAAATCAAAACAACAGCTGTCATTGAGTTAAATCTGGTTTGTTCAAAAATGAAAGGGTATGACCAAGCAAGTTCTAGATTCAACAAGTAAAATTCCAACCAGAACAAATAACCAGAAGGCTGCATGCACTCCAGTACAGGACTAAGACATTCCTATGGTTTTATGTCAGTCTTCCACCTGCTAATTCCAAATTCCAGCACAAAGCTTGCGACAGTTTAATATTCCAGAAAAAATTAAGAGCATCAAGGAAGAAAACTGAAATTCACACTGGAAAACCTTTTTTGCACTGAAATCACAGAATACAAGAAAGAAATTTTTAATGTGCAAAGTGTGGTATTGCCTAATAAAACAGCAGTGCACACAGAACAAGTCAGAGAACCAAACAAGTCAGAAGGGCAAAGCAGCCCAAGTATAGAGCCCTTACTTTAGAATGGCTACCCTTCTCCCTGACAACTGTTCTGCAGTTTCACTTTCCTTGGATTAAAAAAAACAAAACAAAAAAAAAGTGTTTGTACCTCAAGGTCTCCTCTATGTTTACCCAGTCATTTCAGGAAATATGACCCTGAACTTCAATAGATTATTACATTGTCCTACTTTTCTGGTAACTTCCAATAGTTCAAACATGGGAATTTCTGCTCCGTTTCATAAACTAGGCAAGTAATTTGAAAGAAAGCATTAACGCTTTTTGCTTTTTTTTTTTTAACCAAGGCTTATCAATCATCAGAATCCAAATTTTAAAAGTTTCTCCTTCTCATGTAACTACCAACTAAAGCTCACAGAGAAATGACTGTCAGATATCAAACCCTGCAAAAAGATTCAAACGATGTCCCATCATTCCATATTTTTGATGAGCACTGTTTGATAAGCTCTTGCTCTTTCTAAAGGCTGCCAGTTAAAACATGAAAACAGAGAAGGATTAACAGGAAAGGTAAAGGGAAATGGGTATTTTAATTTTTTTTAACTAATCCAGGTGTTGAAATAGGATACTAAGGAGCAAATATTCCTAGTGGTTCAAATTAGCAAAAACAAGTATCAAATTGCAAAGCAGATATCAACATATCTAATTTAATCCTTCTCTCTGAAACCTTACCTGTATTTGATAAAAGGCATAGTCTGAAGTTAAAGACAACACAACACAAACATCTCCTGCATTACATCATGTATACCTGCTGGAAGGAAAGCCAACAGACAGTAAGCATAATGCTGGTGTCTCTCAATCACTGATCAAGCTCTAAAATTCAGCAGATTTATTTAATCCAGCTTTGACACTGCTCTCTTTCTACTACAAAGGGAGTCAGAACAAATTCGTTCAGGCTGTATGCTTGACTTACAACCTTCCTTGCTAATTTTTAAGAGATCAGGTATACCCCAGCTTGCTGAACTACACCGGCTTCTCCAGAGTCCCTTGTTCCTACCAGAATTCCTGATACTGCCCACCAAGATCTCCTATATCCTGACAAGGTATTGTAGCTGCAGGATTAGAGACAGTCCATCTTTCACAGATAAATAAAGGTCTTAACAAACCCTTTCATCTGTCTCATAAGTATATTTCAGTGCTGAAAATAGCTGTTCATGTTTATCTTCTAAATTAAGCAAATGAATCCTGGCACAGGCCCAGTGAAAGGACATAACATGCAAGAGACCACACCACCTAATCTATACAGCAAAATCTGCTTTCAAAGTACTCAAACATTATTTTTTTAGCCCTGAAACCAAAACAGCCTGGTAAGAACAAGTATCACTGCTGACATATCTTCATTCTTCCAGTTTTCTTCCCTTAAAATTACAAGTTTCATCTGTTGGATCTTGCTGACCTTGGTGATAAATCTTAGTGAGAATTACAGGAACTTCTAAACTGATGGTTATAAACCAACTTTGGTTTGAAGGGATCTCTGGACATTGTTTAACCCAACCTCTGGCTCTAAACAGGGCTAGACTTGCCTGGTGCAAGGCTGTGCATCTCTGGGAAGAGACTGGTTTCTTCTAGAAGAAACCGGTTTCTTCTTTCTTCCCCCTTTAGGTTGTTGAAGATCACAGTAAATTCCATCCTCAAAAAAATTTTTCTAGAGTGAAAGAACCCAGCTTTCAGCCTCTTCCTATATGCCAAAGTAGGATAATCCAGAAACCACCACCTGAAAAGAACAGACCTAGTAGGCTCAAATGAGTATTTATCCAAGAGGAAAAAGAACAGATCATTTCACTGTGGATGAAACTAAAAGCTTCTAATAGAATTTGTGGCGAAAAAGTCATCTATCACACAGTGGGCAAGATTCCCAGGAAATATATGAAAATTTTTGATAATGAGATCAAGGTACCGTATCTTTGAAGGGCAGTATGAATATTTATTTAAGTCTCATGGGAGATAGACACTTCAGTTAGACTGTTTTTCTATCTTCTTAGGACTAGTGCTTGAAAATGAAAATTATTTTTAACTCCTATTTGAAGTATCTTTTATTTTGAAAACTTTATTACCATCTAGGTATCCAAATCCAGGGCTTCTAGAACAAGCCAACATGCAATTTAAGATAAATGCATGATGCAAATGAGTGAGGCAATAAGATACTAAAGAACAACTTCTGTGGAAGTCTCAAAGCCCCAAGTATTTTTTGACAAGCTACTAATGAACTAAGAAAATGCATACTGCAAAGACATGTAGTGCTATCAAATATACAGGCTGGAGACAAACATTAAAGCATTAGTTAGCATTTGTATTCTTCTAACCTTAACAGGAGGGTTTGGAAAACAAATGTGTTTGAAGACAGAACCAAGGCAGTTTACAAATGCTGCTAAAGCTCTCAACCTTTATGGTGAAGCACCTGTGCTCCTGTGTCTCCCTTTTAATAAGGCATCTCTGTGAGAGAACCATGAAGGATCCCTGTTAATCCCCACAATATCCTAGACAGGTTTAAAGAATGTCTTTAGTAATTCTGAAGCATGGCAGACTTCGGAGGGTGCAGGATTCAAGTGCATTCCCAAATACTTTATTGAACACCTGAGAGTCTTTCCTGCTACCTACCAGTGGATATGGACATTTCTACCTCCCCTCATCTTACCGTGTCAGCGCTCTACCCAACACATACAGCTTCTAAAAGGGGATACATTGTTACAGCTCAGATACAGAGAACCCTCTGGAGACCTTGCTCTTCCCACTACTCTGGTTCTCAGTTTTACCACAGTTCTGGGTGAGGAGTATCTTCTTGTTACCTGGTCAGCCAGGTTAAGATATGACTCAAGGAAATATCTGTGTCTTTTGCAGGAAGGAAAAAAATACGAGTTAGGAAACCATAAGGAAAAAATCAAAAGTACAAAAGAAAGAAAACAACAACCAAAGAAAACCTCCGTGTGTTGTCATATTAACAGTAAGCCCACAGTTTCACAGTATGAACTGAAAAATGGCTGGTCATGCCTGATCTCTTACATCTCACACTGGGCCTGCCCCCACTGTCCAACCTCCTCCTTTCCACCAGCTCTCAGAGCACACAGTGAGTCACTGAGCCACTGATCCAACTGAAATCAATTTGGTTTTCCCTCTGGAGTAAGTTTTCAACTCGGATCACCAGGCTGATCCAACTCACCATGGGGCTATGGAATTGCTATAACCCATTCACAGAAATCAGCAGTCAGGAAGTGAGAGGCACCACACCTCTTGTAATAGCACAATCTTAAAATAAGCAGTTAAAAAAAAAAAAAGTCTCTCTATTCATCTGACTGCTGTACAATCAATCTGAATCTGATCAATCTTCCTAAACATCTAAACATTTCTTGGTGAATACCCATTAAATAAAACCTTTCTGTCCAGAGTGGAAAAAAGTACCAACATGCCATCCAGAATAAAATAAGAAATATATCTATTTTTTCCCTTCTAACTAATTGCCTCCTTACCCAAAATATTCTGGCCATTCTTCTTAATTGAAATGTTTCGTTTCCTCTCCTTGAAGATGCTAAAGTCTGTATTAGACCAGATGTAATCTCCTGCACTCGACTACCAATAATATTTCAACAAACGTAAAGATGCTCCATAATTTTTCTACTACTTGGTACTCAGTTCACAGTTCCAGACTCTATGCAGCCTCTTCTTGCCTACTCTAACTTGTTTTGGCTATCAGCATGCAGAGTGACATACATGGCTTTTTCAAAGGCCCACAATTGCACACACAATGATAAATTTAACAACAGTGGCAAATTATTTAACCCCAACAGTTCCCATTTTGGGACAATGCAGCAATTTAGCACTATTTCTCCCAAGATTTTGGGTTGCCATTTCCGTATTTAAAAGCAATTAGAAACTCTTGGCCTCATCTTTTGCCATCGAGTTCCATGTCTTCCAAAATTGTTATATTGATGTTGCATTCCCTGTTTAAATATAGATGGCATGCTTATAACAAGGCAATTGCTCTTTTAGCAATCCTCTTTCTCCCACAGTACAACATGGAAGAAACCAGGAGTCTGTCAATTGCCCCATTCACGTGACAACCCTTGCAGACTGGATAACCAATGCTTCAGATGCAATTAAGAGAAAGCAGCTGATGATCATTTTCCCTGGATGAACAAGACTTTAGAAAAAAAAGAAATGCCTGGATTTCTTTACAGATCATAATTACAGTAGACGGCCATTAACCTGCTTACCTACCCTTAATTTTTTTTAAATGAGCTCATCTTTCTCCACTTCATTTTTCTCCTCCCTCATCCATTCTTCTCCCAGACTGCAGCAATAACATGCTTTTATTCATTCCTTTTGACTGCCAGGGCCTTAAACTAATTATTAATTGAGAATGTATCTAAAGGAACTGAATGAGAAAGTTGGAATTAACCCAATTGCCTCTTTCCCCCTTTTCTTTCGCATATTTGAGCACTAGGTCTACCTGTCAGCACTGCTGAAAACAGCAAATGTGTTGTTTTCCTTTCAAAGGCAAGTCTGCTTGGGCAAAAATATGCAACGGCAAAAAACAACATGGAAAAAAAGCAAGTACCTGGAAAGGCCTCAGCATTGAGTGAAAGCCATTAGCAAGCAAGCTGTCTACAGTTAAATTCTCTCAACAACTTTGCTGTTCTGTAGGAGAACCCTGCAGCAAACGGCATCCTGCATTTAGGAAACCAGACAACTGACACTTCATCAAAAGGCTTGTCCTTTAGAGAGGCTAGAACGGCATGACCCGACACTGCCTGCTGGTGCAGAGCTGGCTGCTTGTACAGCTCCGACTCATCTTGTTTCCAGTTGTTAAATTACATTAAAGGACAGCTAAAAATACATTAAATATTTTCCTATTACTTTTCCATGCGAGCAACATCTATAGTTACAACAAGAGTAATGTCCAGGCAAAGGCTTAGTAACATGGGGGGTTGGAGGGGAACGTCCAGGAATCCCTCTAACAAATTCCTGATCAATGGTTTGCAAATGTAGAATTTTTAGATTTTTTTATTTTGCTGCATTTTGAAGCATTTCTTACAGTCAAAAAAGAAAAATATTTACATTTGCCAAAAATGGTCAAACAGATCTGAGCTATAGTTTTAATTCACTTCCACTCCAAATTTTTGCCTTTTTTTCTTCCAAAACACACCAGAACTTAGCAGTCTACCTGTGACACCTAAATTCTGACTAACTCACATTGATATGCCCCTGTTGAAGATTACCCACAAACGAAAAACATGGAAGACCGATCAAAAAAGACGATAATCAACGTTTAAACACTTAGACAAAAATGAGTGTTAATTGATTAAGGATCTCCAGGTCTCTATCGCCATCTAGCGAAGCCATTATCACACTGTCCCCTCCAACGCGCTCCCTGGAACGACAGACAGGATCCAGCCTGCCCCTGGCCAGGGAGGTAAGGCTTTGCTACATTTCTATTCCCTGGCTGAAGGAAAATAAAAATGAAGCACTGGCTCGCTACAGCTGACTGAAGAGAACTGAGCTTTTATGGATGACACTGTCATAGAATGGTAGAATGGTTTGGGTTGGAAGGGACCCTAAGGATCATCTACCTCTATGATGTGGCTTTTTTAAAATGGCTTTTCCACACCGTATTTAATACTTCTGCCATCAAAATGAAGTGAACATGCCAAGTTCTGCTAATATAGTTCAGAAGTTCACTAATATAGTCACACAAGTTTTGATAAGAGCAATGTGTTATAAACAAGTATTTTTAGTCACCATAAGGAACCCCATGGCAGCTCTACAGCTTTTACTGCATCAGCATCTCCAAACCACAAAGAGAAGTTAAGAGTCCAGGAGAGATGGTACGCAGCACTTGGCATCAGGTGCTTCAATCTTCCACAGCTTCAGTGGAAAGGTTGTCAGTCACCCACACTTGAAAAGCATCCATTTACAGGATTCATCAACACTCATTCTCAGCTACATTAAAACTTGATGCAAGCTTTAACAACTTCAACATGAAATATGTATTTCCCACTTTCAATTATTCTGCTAAGACTTACGATTGAACTGTAATTGTGTTAGTGCAAATATTAAGTTCAGTTTTCATCCCACACAATATTTTTGCCACTTAGACTTCTACAAGCCTACCTGCATTTACTCAGGTGCCCTTGACAACAGCATATAAAAAAAAAGGTATTAATTGCAGATGATGAGAAAAGGCCATTTAAATTTAGACCATAAATTTTCCATAACAGTTACTTTTTAATTAACCTTTTCTCACAGAGAACCCAAACCTCCAGGTACTTAACATTTACTTCTTTTATATTAGAACTGAGTGGTAAGAGGAAACCTATGAATAGAAAGACTAATATAAAAATTTTAAGTAATCTTCCAGATCAGATATTTCAACTTAAAGCAAACAAACAAACAAAAAAAAAAAAAAAAAAAACCACCATTAAAATCAGAAAACTAAGGTGTCCTCCTCATGTCATCTTCTGTGGCAAAAACTCAAATGTGTGCAACGGCTTGGCAGAAGCTGGCACAGGTCCAGCACCAGCAGAATTTAGAGGTAAGAAATCCTTTCCAACCAAAGATCAACTATATAAGTTGATCTAGTTAATAATTACTCCCTAGCACATTCTGTAGCACCTATTTAGGATTTCCCCATTCCACCATCACTCTGGAACATAAAACAGGAACATCACATTTTCACATAGCTGTCTCGTAACTGATAAATTACAGACAAATGTGAATAAACTCCATGTGCAAATAACAAGCATTTTCCCATTTTAACAGAGGCCAAAAGCTTAAGTATCCATAGAATACCAAGTCTGTGGCAAGTGGTCCATATCACATATGAATATCATTAAAAAAAAACCCAAAGAAAAAAGTGGAATTCATTACTTTTAAAATACCACCAGAAATATAAAGCTATGATACTCAGCTGCTTTGCATACCAACCTCAGACAGCATGAGGTTGAATCTTCCTTCAACAAACACAATACCTTATTTAAAGGAAATACTAACTTCTGAATTCACATGGCTGCATGGCACATTTGCAGTTACCAATCTGGGAAATTACTTCCGAGTTAAACGGATGTGTAAGGTTAAACATAACTGCTTACATAAACTGGGAAGACAAAAAATGTGGGGTTCTCTCTAGAGAATTGTTTAGATAGGAAGATAATTAAAAACAAAATGTGTTACTGGTAATAAAACACCCCAATGCAATTGAGTTGGGAATTGTGCAGTGGGTGTGCCCTCACATCACAGGGAGGATGAGACTGTCAACAAGGATGTGACCTCATCCATCTCCCTGATCAACCAAAAGGCTGACCAGCCATCCTGACACAACTCTTCCTGGCACCTTTGCAGGCAGGCTCCTGCTTGGTATTCTCTTTTGTAAGGAAGTAATATCAAACATCATTATGTTTTAAGACAATGAATGTATATCAGTGGTATGCTCTGGATCATTAAAGATTATTTTTCTCACAGGGACAAAACTGATGTGGTCTGTACTGAGCCACCATCCTAACCAATAGCAAG
The DNA here is from genome assembly GCF_024509145.1 of Vidua macroura. Taxonomy (NCBI): domain Eukaryota; kingdom Metazoa; phylum Chordata; class Aves; order Passeriformes; family Viduidae; genus Vidua; species Vidua macroura. Next base: position 13,228,088 of record NC_071572.1, read on the forward strand.
AGTAGTTTTGTCTATAAAGTCAAATGCAACTCTTACAATAAAATATGAGGCTAATAATGAAACTTTATTTTAAGGAACAAAGAGTTTCCAAAAATAAGCCCTGATACATAATCCATTGCCCCCATGATTAATTTGCCATATCACAAACTAGGGTTTTAGGAAGCCATATCAGGCCACAAGACAGTGTGGCTACTACAAGCAAGCTCATCCAAAGCTGAAGCATACCACCAAATCAAAGACTAACCCATCAGGCACAACTAGAAATTAATGGAAAATGAATTTAATTTCATTCATTGAAAATGAAAGCAGCCTTGATATATTTTTTTGTTGTCACCTCAACCTGGCCCATTGAAACCAAATAGTTTCACAAGAGAGATAAACTTAAGAGTTCTGAAACCAAAAGCAAGTTGTATTCAATGAAAAAAAAAAGCAGGTGGCTTAAATTCAGCCTTTTTACATGTGTGTATAACCTGTTTAATGACTTACCTCTCTCCCTTTATGTGTCACCAAAGCAGCCAAAGGCTTGGCATAGAACCTGCTGTAGGAAAATCCCAGGCAGCCATACATGCTGTTAGCAGTGAGTTTCAAAGCTTTCTGTCTGATATCATACTGAAAAGAAACACAACCAGAAAAATGATCCAACCACAGCCATCAGGGAACAGAACTTAATGCTCACAATTACATTCACAGCTTTTTTATACAGTCTGCAGCAGTGATGGGCTACAAATAAAGCACATTACAATCACTGCTCACTACTAATCATCTCTATTCTACAAGGCTGATCAGGGCACTTAAGGGGAGAGGGGGAAAAATCAACGGAGTTCTATAAAACACACCTGTAAATAGAGGTCAGGATTTAAATCTGGCTGTTTCATTAACTGCTTAACTTGGCGTCTTCTCTCCACCAGTTTCCTGATTTCCTTAGGCAAAATTCCCATTTCCAGAGATGGGTCTGGAAGCTCTGGAATTTCTTCCTCTTCTTCAACCTGTGAAATGATCACCGCTGGTTATAGTTTTATTGCTCGAAGATTAGATTTTTATGCATTAAGTGAAAAGCTTGGCAGGGGGGAAAACCAAAATCATACAGCTTGTGCCAATTCCTGCAGAGCACCCAAAGCACAGTTTAGAACAAGCATGAGAGGTTTTTTTGCAGTGTTTAACTGTATTATTTTGCTCCTGCTGGGGAACAGGGCCTAAGTCTGTTTTACTCTTGGAGAAACACAAAGAAGGCATGGACCAGCAGCAGAAAGGTTTTTGTTTTTTATCAGAGTGTGTGTTATCTATTTATATACATACATAAATCCAGATAAATAACACACATACATTCTCACTCTTAGGTATATATAGATAAATACAAAAATATAAAGAAAAGTACACACACAGCAATTATTTCTGTGCTGAAAAATCCATCCATTTTTTATCTCATCTAAGTACTTTTGGTGCTCAGACCTGTCAAAAGGAGCACATGCTCTGTGGAACTGATACTTTGAATGATACAACTGACAAAAGTAGACCAAAAATTCCACCCCAAGCAACTCTTGATTATAGCAAAACAACATAGTAGAAGGACACCTTCTTAGCATGACTGAAGAAACGGCAAAAATTGAATGGTATTTCAAGCACAATGAAAGTGACAGAAATGGGAAAAGGAAGGGCAGTACACACACAGTGAGGTTGGCAACTTTACTAAAGCAGTCAGAGGAGAACTGCAACAAGAAATTACACCAAAGCATGATTAAACATCATACAGAGAGAGAAATCAAAATTAGCTGCTTCAGGTTGAAGCACACTTCAGAAAGCAGGGAAAATCCAAATTCAACTTGAAGGAACTTACTGACATACTTGTCTCCTCATTTCTGCTACTGTGTTCATATTTCAGTTGCTACAGGACTAACTAATTCCAACCTGTGAGCTGATACCAGTTAAAAATAAAAGCCTCTGCTTTAACCTTTAGACCTGACCAGCTCAATGCTTCAGTTTACAACACAGCTCCATTAACAAGTGTTCCAGCACTGCTGAGGAAATGAGAATCTCCAGCCACAGATAAACCAGAGCCAACACAGCTGCTTATAAAACAGTACATCCAACTGTACCTTCAGGAGGTTTTTCATTTGTGTTTAACATAGTTTGAACACCGTGAGTTTTTGTGAAGCTGGTACCATAGTTCACACAGTCACATCACCCTCCTAAGTCACATAATTTTCCTGATGTCTAATAAGGCTTGAGCTCATAATCATATTCTTTCCTGTAGAAAGCATGAGACTTTTGCCTACCTCCATCACGTATAGTTGCATAAATATAAAAATAGCAACTTAACTTCAGGAAGCCTCTATCAAGTTAGGATGAAACTAGTAAAAGGGCTCAGAAATTGCTAGGGTGGATGTGTGGCTGAAAAGGGTCACAGAGCCTCAGTAAAAATCTTGTTTCATGAGGATACTAGGAATAGATGGGAGAGAACTTACCAAGATTCTGTAAGAGTATTACAGAAAGGAAGGTGACAGACACAAAATATTCAAAAAAGTCCCAATCCACAAATTAACACAATACATCTTTAAACAAGAATCACTTTTTATATGTGAGAGAGGACAAGAAAAAAAAAAAAACAGTGAAAAAGAACAGCTTCTTAAAGGAGCTGATTCACAGAAAATGCTCTTAAGTTAAGACAGTGTAATTTAAGCCACGAGTTTAAGCACTCAAACCTCTGCCCTTTTCTGTGCTTCTGATGACAGTCGCTGCACTGTGGTAAAGCAGATGTTGAACTCCTGAATAATCGACGGGTACAAGCTGTTGAAGTCGAGAAGCAAAATAAACTTGTCATAAAAACCTAAAACAGAGTTTAAAACAAAAGTCATAATTACTCAAGTCTCCCAAAGGACTTCATAAAACTCCACAATTAATACTTAAGTGACAGTAATACATTGTACCACATTTACATAATCTAAATCCCTTCAAGAAGCTGTTGAGATGCACCAGTGCCCTTTACAGAAAGCTGTCAGAAGTGGAACGATCCAACCCCATTAACTCACCGGAGTTGAACAGATAGCTTCTGTGTTACTATAGGACACTTGTACAGTTTTCCCCACACAGAGGAGAAACTGAAAGAAAACTTTCGTGTCCATTAGAAAATTATACATAAATATACAGTCCTAATCCCTCAAAAGAAACTTTTCCACAATCAGTGTTGGGAATTTTGTTGTATGCAACAAGATTCCCCTCACAACCACCACCACAGATATCCCACTATAATCTCTCTGTATTAATATAACCTACCTGTCTCTAACTTAATTGAAGAAAGAAAATTGCCACATCTTACCGACTTTGGGTTCCAAGACTAAGCCCCCAGCATAAGCAGCTTTCTTTTTCCCTATCTTTGATTTATTCTGATCTTCAAAATCTTCATCTTCATCCACCTACATTTGGCATTTAAAAAAGTCATTATCTAGTCTCTAAGATTTCTGTAATGTTAGAGGAGTTATTTTTGGCAAGTCAAATATAAATGTGGGAGCCAATGCAGAATTCCTTTTAAAATATATGCAAAATATGGTGTTTTCATCATGATCCTTACTAAAGCTCTCTACATGTCAAAACAGCATTCAAACCAATTCTGATAAGAAAAAAAAAATCTAACAAGAGATTACAAATACCTTAAAGTATTGTCATCATTCAACATGGCACCAGAATGCCTTTTATAACTGGCTGTAAAAGTCCACACTATGAAAAAAATCAACTCATGACCCAAAAGTGGTATGATTGCCCAATTAAAATGTTGGTTTTGCAAACAGCATAGCTGGGCTTGAATAAAACAAATAAAAACATTACTACTGACCTAAAGAATATTCTGCTATTTGTTATGTTGGGAGAATTCTTCTCTCAATTGTTCAATTCTATTCTGAATCATTTAGAATCCCAGTGCTGCTTTGATGCCACCATACAACCAACAGAAATCATTGCTTTCAAGTTTGCTGTTGAACTTATTTAAAACTAAAAAGCAATATATAATGAAATACAAATACTTTCTCAAATTTTAATTTGTTCACTAACAAACATCTAGAAATTTGTATAATTATTATTTACACTGGTATTATACAAATTATTTTTTTAATAGCTTTGGATATTTCATCCATACAACAAATTTTTCTTGTAATACTGCTCATCAAAATAACTAAATGCCAATATTAAACAAACACAGACTGTCTTCTTTACTGTTTCCCCACACAGACAAGTACTTAGCTTATTTTAAACTAACTGAACGACTGAGTTTTTATAGATCTGTGCTGCAATGGAAAAATTGTTACACTGTCCCATTCTCATTATGGAGAGTATTTTTTTCCACACAAAAACAATGTTTTAATTAAGCATATGCTGTACCATTAAGTTATCTCTGAGTTATATTTGACCACAGAATAGTCACACACAGAAGATGGAAGAATATTTTTTCCTTTTTTTTGAAATAAAAATTTTTAGGAAGAGAAAAACTGGACCCACCAGCTTCTGTGGAGGCTTTTTGAAAACTTGTTTGTCTGGCACAATGTAATCCTTCTCATGAAAGGCATGAAGCAGCAGGAACTCGTTACGTTCAGATCGTCCACCCATCATGGTCCTCGACTAAAGAGAGGGTAAAAAGAGAACTCAAAGCAAAGCACAGAAAACACTGACAGCAAAACTCAAATGTGATATTTTTTAAGGAAGTTTTACATTATTACTTGATTAGAACATTGAGCTCTCCTCGTCACAGCAAAAAATTTAGCAGCATTGTGCATTCTAAATTAGTGTTTAGAAATTAAATCCAGCAAACCAAACACAGCAAACATGAACTGTTCGGAGAGGACAGTGGAGAGGGGTGGAAAGTAATAAATATGTACCATGACATTCCCAGAGATGTTTGTTATCTGAAGAGCCAGTGGCAGAACATTCAGCTCACACATGATCTGGAGAATAAACTTGGCATCTGTCCAGGTGTTTTCCAGCATGAACAGTAAGTGAGGAGAATCACTGGAGAAAAAAGGGGCATGGGTAAAATGCCCTAGCACAGTAAAATCAATCTCCTTTGTACTCTGTAGACCTAGGTGCTGTATGGAATACATGGTATCTGTAGCACACAACTGAGGAATTTTATAGCAATCTCTTGTAATTGAAAAACCACCTCAAAACTCAGGCCTGCATCTCCTGTTAGTGTGCCTACACCAATGCTCCCACAAATCAATTTGCCTCATACATAATAAGCCACCACATGTAGCTTGGAACATCATTTTATAATGTTAAGACAGTATTTAACTTTTCAAATCCCAGTATGCTAAGTCAGCATCCCCACAACAGATCAAGTAAGCAAAAGTAAAATTTTATGTCAGGGAATCAGCTCCTCTGCTCTCCAGAGAAGGATTAAAACTCCCAATCAGTAACATACCTGTACATATTTGGAATTTCCTCTGGTAGAATTGTTACCTTCTCTGTTTTCAAAATCTGATGGACCAGTTCAGACAAATGGTAACTTTTGCAACGAATTAGTTCTTTAGCAGAAATTTCTACATCACAGATCATTCGACCGCAGGCAGCATTCCTTTCAGCAAACCCTCCTCGGCCCTTCATGGTATTACACACAGAGAAAAAACACAAATAAAATGAAACATACAAACACTAACAAAAAACATCTACCCACAATATACGCTTATAAGAGTCAGTCAAGTCAGTTGGTCACTAAGTACTCAAATACTCTATTAAATACCACTAATACTCAAGGACTTACAATTATGCCCTAAAGGAATCCATGGTATCTTTCACTGTATGCAGATATTAAGAAATAGATTCTCAACTTTCACTACTGGTTATATCTTAACTCTTAAACTAACATGCTTTTTTCTTTTTCCTTCTATCATTAGAATAGCCCCAACAAGAACCTGGATGCGGATTTTGTCTTTCTTCCAAGAATACTTTTTGTAATAACAGCAGGATGAAAAAGTCACAGAACCACACAGAAATACCCAACTTGGCCTCTAGGAAGGACAGGAACAGGCAAGAACAGAGCCATGTTCAGCACTTCAAGATTCAGACATTGTCCTCTGAACAAATATGTAATAAGAACTACAGAATTATTAGCTTAGCAGCCCTCTACGGGATGATTCACCCATCAATCCAAATTGCTTTTTCTCATTTTACAGTTACAGCAGACAAAGACAGTTACAGTAAAGACTATTGCAATTAATCTGTCATTACTATCATCTAGTTGAGATAAGTAAACTAAATTAGCCTAACTTGAAAATCAGTTTATCCTATTACTGTAATAAAAGTCATATAAACACTCAATTTCTGATCTGGGACCCACAAAATTCAGCATGACCAACAGTCAAAATACATCAGTGTCACATTTACAATTCCTCGGAAAAACTAATTCATTTTTAATCACATGCAACATAAAGGGGCTTAAAAGACTTAAGCAATCTTATTACCCCAAGCTTTGGCATATTAGACCTCCTCAGTCGACCTATCTTGGACCAGTGAGGGACTTTGCACAAATTAATTCTTTGAAGCAGCACTTCCAGATCAAATCCATAAATATTATGACCCTTGAAGCAGAAAAAACAACAAAAAAGGTTACAACAAATGCAAATTGAAAGACTTACTTTCATACACTCAGTATTCCTTTGCCCTTTGTGATTTTTTCCAACTAATTGATGGCATTATCTCTCTTGTAGAAAGCATTTTCTAAGAGAACGTTCATCAACAGTACTCATTAGTCTTAACACTAACAATGCTGTTCAGTAGAATACCAAAATCAGCTCTGTAACTGGCTCATAGCACACACAGCTTCATCCTTTGATACCAGAGATTAGGATTTAAAGCTTTCCAGAAAAATCTACAACATTCTTCATGCAGCATATAAACTTAAGAGTAATTCCTTTTTTCTCCACCTGTGAAAGTCACAACAGTGGCATCAAAACACTATTTTTTTTTCCTTTGATGGTACAACAGGAACAAGCTGTTCTGATTAGGAACACCTTGCAAGCAATATTTACATATCAAAGCACTCCAGTAATATTTTAAACAGTGCTAAGTGCATTGATGACACTGGTCTGTACCCTCAGCTGAAAGCAAAATGCTACCCTGAGGAACATGAGCCAGTCACCAGGAACTGCAGGTCCACTCCAGCACAGGTACCTCTGTGCAATTCAAGACTGTGCTGTAGAAGCAGCTCCTTAAGATGGGAGCAGCATTTCAACAGCACTAATTAAACCAGGTGCAAATTAAACTGCACTAACACAGCTCTGCTGTTTTCAGGATAGGAGCTCTCACACCCCTGCTCTTGGCATCTTCAATTTTAAGCCACAGGCTGTAGTATTTCTTCTGATCCCTTGCCACAGGCACCAGGAAGCTTAGGTCATAGGGCAAACACTGGATACCAGCTGCAGTGAGCTGAAAACATCAGGCATCGACTGCTCATTTCATCATATTCCCATCACTTAATTATTTCTATCTACCTACAGAAGTTAGGTAAATACATATGATCTAACAAGTTGTATGTAATCAACCTCAGACTTAAAACCAACTTCAAATTGTCTTCAGAATTTTATTACGTGGAAGTTAGTACTGCACATTAATTAAACAAAAAAAAAAAAAAAAAGAAAATGAGTAATTATACTAAACCTTCAGCTGCTAAAACAGGAGAAAACATAAGAATGCTTATTGCAAAACTTTTCTCAGATCTCATGGATTTGTATAGATGGTTATTTTGATTTGCAGCATAAACACAAATTATATGAGCATCTGAATTGCAACAGAATCTTAAGTATACCAAGAGTTCCCATTTTTCTAGAAAATCAGGGGGTTTTGTTGTGTTTTGTCTTTCTGAGTAAAGAAAAAAAAAAAACCCAAACTTGTTCCAGGTATTGTGAAAATACTGCCTATTTTAGCTATTATGGGAAATAATAGTATGTATAAAATGCTGTCAGAGAAAATTCTGTATCATCTTTGTATCAAAATATACCTGCTGTCTCATAAGCAAACTCAATTCATAAGGCAGTCTAAGACAAGCATTAAAAAGGCTCTAAGGGGACAAAAGAAAACGAACAAAGCTGACCAACTGACAATATGCTTTAATTTAACTCTCAAAGTCTCAGAACTACTCACCACAACAACGTCTGGGTCAATTTTGTGAATCTTTGCAAGGAAAAATCCCAGCAGTGTTCTCTCTGTTGCAGCAATCTCTATTTTAGCATTCTAAAAGGAGCAAGAGAGCACCTGATTTCAATGACCCAATAAGTTTAAAATGGAAGCATCTCCTCTCCCCTACCAGTTACAAGACAATAACAAAGCACCACAGAGTTGTGCTTTTCCTTCTGTAATTCAAAGATTTTTTCCCTCACTCCCAAAGACATTGGAAAGCTTTTCTCAGAGGCTTTTTCCCATTCTGCTTTTGAATGCAGGTGTGGTATTTTAAGAGCCTCATAAGAATTAAGCACACCAGGAAAATGCTCCATATGCATCTTTCACTCACAGACTTTAAGATCACACAGAAATAGAGGAAAAACAAAACTAAGTTACTTTATTATTCTGTCAGCTCTCCCACCACCCTTTAGAAAGGACATCTGATAAATTTTGACAGACTTTACCCTCCAATAAAAGAAGAAACAAATTCTCCCAGTTTACTACAAGTACAGAGTCAGGTATAATGAAAATTAACCACAATTTTAGCCTCTTTGCACAATCTTTCCAACTCTCCTGGTCTAACATTCTGTCTATTTTAAGAGCACAATTAGCAGCAGTACTGAATCACACAACGACTTTTTTACAAGTAACACAGAATAAATACCTGGATTTAAGTTTGAAGAGTGGAAAACTAACTAAATAATCATTCCATTCATTCGACTGTTTCTCTTCACCACTTACCAAAAGCACAGTGAAGTTCATATTCTATAAGGTACTGCAATCAGAAGAGTAACAAAATGAAATTACCTTCTTTTTAACGGCTTCTTTGAAGTCATAAGGAAAAATGCAATCACTCGGTTTGGAAACAGCTGCAAAAAGTGATATTTGTATTTACACACAAGTTCCTAACTGTACCCTTCCCACAAGCACCCATTCACAACAAAGTGAGCTGAGAAAACTGACCTCTGATTCTGAAACAGCAGCTTTAAGTGAATACTGTCTTTAAGATAACCAAGTAATTACTAAAGCTTTAACTAATCTGAATCAGTCATATTTGAGGTTATCACTGGACGTTAAAACTATGGACCACAGCTCCTGAAGACTTCCTCTCACAAGCATTCAACACCTCATGACTTCCAGTCAGTGTCTGAATCTCAAGGTTTAGCTGCTATTACTGCAATGACACTGCTATAAGATTTTTTTTTCCCCTTTAAGAAAATTTGTTTATAAATAATTCTGTTCAGAAGAACTGAACAGAAAAATAATTAAAGTGACAGTAAATAAATGGTCCAAATTAATGGGCAGAGAAAGCTGGAGTAAAACCAATAAAAATTACAGGAAACTATATATAGAGCAGGGTTACTTGGCATCATCTCAAATTAAGATTTTTTAAATAAAGTTTTTGATAAAAAGTCAGTAACCAGTGAAGTTAAAAATAGGGAGAAAATCCTGTCTGGGAGTTGAAATTTTCTCAGTTGTTTATTTTAGGCCATTATTGTTGTAGTGACAGAAAGAAATAAAAATTTAAATAAATAAATTAATATTAAGCCTCCCCCCCCAAACAAAAAAAATGAAACAGAAGAAAAAAAAAAATGGAATAAATATTTTTTCTACTTAAACTCTTCCAAATACATACCACAGAAATGTGTTTGAAAAGGAGGCTGAGGTGGAGCCTTATCCAGAGGAAATTTCTGATGAACCAGAGCTGCAAGAGCCACAACCTATATACCAAGGAAATACAGAACACACAACTTCATAAGCACAAATAAGCATGACTACTATTCATACTTATTTCTTCCATCTTTTTTTTTTTTTTTAAGAGTTCCTCATCTCTTTTCTCTTGTTTCTCCACCAGATCTTTCTTATTTTAATTCCAACTACAAATAGTTGAAAAGAAGAAAGTTAACAATTGATCTCAAGGAAATAAAATAGTACTTGACCCTAAATTATTATAAATTTGAGAGAAAAAATAATTCACTTTAGAAAACTTCTGCTTTTATCAGTTTTTGTCCTGAATCTGACCAGACCCCACAATGTAAAGGATTCCCCATGGAGTGCAGGGGAGATGTAAGCAGAGCAGAGAAGCCTTGCCTCAGGAATGGCTGCCCCTAAGCAAGCAGTCAACACTGCCAAGAAGCCAAGAGGTTTAGTGTTTGGGAGCCAGTAGCTTTAATGATGCTTTTGACTGCTTTGCTGGCAGGACGTCCTGGCTCCCCAGGCACTGAGCAGGAAAACCCAACAGAAAACAAAGCAGAAAAGCTTTAAAGCATCTTGGCAAGAAGAGTCCTGTCAGTACCTTGTGTATGTTCTGTTACTTTGGCCAGAAACCACTTATTTTCCATACTTCCACAAAAAAAATTTTTTAGTTTACCACGAGGAATAATTTTGCTTGAAAAATTTGCCAACCTATTAGTCTTCAATTCAATTAGCCAGAAACAACTGTCCTATCCTATTTGAATACTAAATCTCTTCTCATGTTAATGAGAGTTATGTTTAAAAAAAAAAGTGCCTAAGTACACATTGTGGTCTGCAGACCACAACTGAGAGTGGCCACCTACATCTCTCCTCCTTTCTGAGGAAAGATCTTACAGCAGAATAGCAGGTGCTCTAAGATCAGGACCAAATTCTCATTTTAAAGTAAGTTTTATTAGCAGAAAAGCCCTGGTTATTTTATCTATAACCTATGATTAGCTCTAGCTTAGTTAATTAATTAATACTAATCCATTAACAGCTGTGCTGGGGCAGTATAACTTATGAGGCACAACAAACAAAACAGAAGGCTTGAAAACATACATAGGATCCACTGTCACAGTAAACATTCTCACCAAGCATGCCCCCTAGGAAGAGCTAGAGCCAGTAAAAATTTCTTTGAAAAGCCCAGGGCAGAGAAACTTTTCAACAGTAAATATATTTAAAACATGTTTTATGAGGGTCTTCCAATCTTAGGAAACTTTTAGCATACGTCAAAGAACATAATCAAACCAAAATGAGAGCAGATTACTTACCTCATTCTGGTGAGTCTTTGGGTTCTGAATGGTCTTCATGCTGAAGGACATGACCACCAGAGGAGGAGGAGGAGAAAGATCTTTAACCACATTCACCAAGCCAGGCTTCACGGCCACAGCCTCCACTTTACACCAGCTGACTGGCGGATTTGAAGGCTCTGAGGAAACAACACAAATCACCTCCATTCTTCTGGGAACCACAGACAAGGCTTCTCTGATGGCATTGCTGCACTGAGCACATCCTTCAAATGTTCTCTCCTGGTGGGGTAGTCCAAGACCCACACTAATCCTGCCCAATTTTTGGTAACTCCCTGGGCTCTGACTTCCCAGTCAGCAGGAGCTCTTCAACACCAAATGAGAAGAGAATATTTGGATCAAGGTCTGCATAACCCAAAAAATACTTCAGGAAGCTTTACACAGAGTCATCTGTACTGGTGTCAGTTCTGTCAGTAACTGAGCGAGCTGCTGAAGAGGAGAATCCCCCTGGTGTCAGCATTCACACAGTCAGTTCTACACTGGAAGTGCCCCAAGGAGACTGCAAGGAGATGCAGCTTTTGTCCAGTATGATCAACATCCCTATGTTCATGGGAATATGCAGCACACATTGAATAAAGGGCTCTCACCAAGCCAAAATAAAGCAGCATGACCACCTCTAAGTGCTACATGCCAATCATGAGGCAGAAAGGATTTAAAACTAAAACAGCTCCACACTACAAATTTTCCAAGTGTCAAGAAAAAATAAATAAAAACCTAATTCACAAACAAAAAAAACCCATCCAGCAGCCATTTGTTCTCAAAAATACGTATTTGCAGAAAAAAACCCAAATCTTAAGTTATCAAGGGCAGAAAGATGCATCATTTTCAAATCAAGTAAGTTTAGCTCCATATACATGGCATTAGGGTATGCATCAAACAGCAACTGCTAAGCACTGCACATTTCCCTCTCACAGGCATTAAAAGTTATAATCTCATCTGTACAGTGCACAACTTTATATGGATATTTGTCACTCCAAAAAAGGAAGAATAACTTAAAATTTGTACTAGATAATGAAAATTAAACCAGTAAGTTGCAAGGTTAATGAAATAGATAATGAAAATTAAACCAATGAGTGGCAAGGTTAATGTACAAAACAATAATTCATCTGTAAAATTTAAATCTCCCCTCCCCTCCAATCTATAATTGTATGTGTTTCCTAGTAACCAGGTATTTCACATGCAAACCACCATACGTGGATTTTTTATTTCCAGCCAGCACGGTCCTTTGATCTTCTGATTCATCAAGAGAAGTTCCAGGCTAGAGGTGTTGGTTCCAAAGACATGTGAGAATGTTTGTCCCTTCAGATCTTGGGGAAGCCGAGGGCATTCAGCCTAACAAGTAACAAAGAGAAGGGAGTCAGTAATTTCACACCACAGAAGTCTTCAAGGTTGACACACCATATTCAGACAGCACCTTAACAAAATGACACAGCACTGAAATCATTGTCATCTCCCACAAGCAAAGCCCTAACCCATAATACCTTACAGTAATTGAGGAAATCACACTATAGGCTCCACTTAAAAATCAGGACAGAAATATAAAAACACACTGAAGTTTAAGTTCTTCATCCACACTGGATATATCAGCCAAGACTACAGTGTTCAATGACCATTTTAATACCAAAACTGCTCACATTGTAAACTTAATTAGATAAAAAAACAAGGTATGGTATTTTATCAGATTAATTATACTCACTGAATATTTAACTTCTAGGTATTCAGATTTTGCTGGTACATCTGGAATCTCAAAAGCGTAGTATTTTTCCACTTTCTATATAAAAGAAAAGTATTATATTTTCACTATCTCCCGAATGAATATTCATTCTGTCCAATAAGAAAGCTAAAGAAAAAAAGGGCAGGCAAAACACACATTTCAAATATCATGGGCTTGATCATGTATTACCAATTCTGCAACTCATTATAACCAGCTGAAAACAGTAAAAATATTTTAGTGGCTGTTTTTAATCTCTAGATGTTTCCTTACCATAAAGAGTTTTAAAGGATTGACTTGCAAGTATACTAACCACTACCAAAAAAAAACACCTAGTAGTTAGGCAAACACAGAAATATTCTTGAAATTCACAGGTTTCAGACATACTCATGAGAATTGGTGCCTGCAGATCGCTGCAAAATCCCAAAATGGCTGAGATGGAAAGGACTCTCCAGGCATTGTCTAGTCCAGCTGCCTGCTCAGAGCTGGGTGAATCACAGTGTGTTGCTCAGGGCTCTCTCCAGCCAGATATGAATATCCCCAAGGATGGAGACTCCACAGCCTCTCTAGGCAACCTGTGCCAGTGCTTGATCTCCCTTACAGTAAAGCAGTGATTCGGGTTCTGATAAATTTCACATATTTCAGATGCTATCTGCTGCTCTTGGGCACCAGTCAGAAGTCTGCCAGTCATCTTTACTCATGCTTATCAAACATTTATAAACGATTAAAAGATTTGCACTGCCAGTCCCTCACCCTGAACCTTCTCTTCTGCGGGCTGAGCAGTCCCAGGTTTCTCAGCCTCTCCTCACATGACAGATGCTCCAGGCCCTGTAACTATCTTTGTGGTCCTATTCTGGATTTGTTCCAGTAGCACACATTATTCCCCACACAGAGGAGCTCAGCTGAACACAGCACTCCACAGGTGCTCACCAGGGCTGCAAAGGGGAAAGAACCAGCTCTTGACACTTGCTGGTAATGCCCACAGCAGTCTTTTCCCCAAGGCTACATGGTTGGCTCTTGTCCAAGCTCGTATGTACCAAGATGAGCAGGTCCTTTCCTCCAAGGCTGCTTTCCAGCCTGCCAGCTGCCATCATGTACTAGTGCCTGAGGTTATTCCAGTCCTCATACAGGACCATTTCCTTTTTTTTGTATTTGATGGGATTCCTGTAGGTCATAAGATATATCTAGCCTGCCAAAATTCCTTTGACAGCACATCCATCTGGCATATCAGCCTCTCCTGGTTTTGTACTGTCTGCAGACTTGCTCTGTGTGTGCTCCATGCAACCACCCAAATCATTAACAGGACGCTCAGCAGGACTGGATCCAGTATCAATCCTTGGGGTACAGCTCTAAGGACTGGCCTCCACCTGGATTTTGTGCCAGTGATCACAACTTTGAGCCCCGCAGGGCAGCTGGTTTTCAGTCCACCCCTCTGCCCACTTCACTAGCCCCCACGTCATCATTTGTCTGTGAGGATGCTATGGTAGGCAGCATTGACAGCCTTACTAAAGTCAAGATAAACAACAGTCAGTGCACTCCCCTTGTCCACCAAAGCAGTCCATCTCTTCCCAGAAGGCTACCAGCTTGGTGAAGCACCATTTTCCCCCCTGTGAACCCACACCAAACACTCCCAAGCACCTTCTGACATTGGCGAGCTCCCTCTGCACACAGGGGTGCATCCCATCAGATCCCACATGCCTTTATCTGTACAACTTGTTTAAATGTGCTCTAACCTGATCCTCCTCCTCTGAGGACAAGTCTTCTTTGCTTCAGGCTTTATTTCTGGTCTATTGGCCATCAGAGACTGCTAAAAGCTAGACTAAGCAGTGAAGACCAAGGTGAAGAAGACATGTATTACCCCAGCTTATTCCATGACCTCTGTCACCACATCTCCAGTCCCTGTCAGCAGCACTTTTCTCCTAGTCTGCCTGTACCTCCAGCAGCCTTTCCTACTGGTCTACATCTCCCTCACCAGACCCAGCTCCAGGTGGGATTTGGCTTTCCTTTCTCCACCATGATGTCCCTTACATTAATCCATCCTCTAATCCTGACCAGCTCTTTGCCCACCTTCATGCATTCCATGCATTCCCACTGCCCTGATACACAAAAGGGCTTCCCCCTCCTTGCTATCCCAGCCTGTCTTAACCACATCCTATCCAACCATATGTCTATGATCCCAGCCAGACTGTATCCCTGTAACTGCACACATCTCTCTTTAAACTGCAGGTTTTGTGTACCAGCACTTCAGAGAGGAACCTAAGAGAGATGATTTCCCAACCATCTGTCAGCTTTTATCACATGCTCACAGCAGATCATTTCTGTGACACTACAGTATTTTTCATTTTAAGTGACTTAGGTTTCACTAGAAAGTAGTCCAATTTGTTTATGTATCTCTAACTAAGACAGTTAAAGAAGCCTGAAGTTAAGTATCACTTCTGCTTTCCTCAAGAACAATAACAATTTTCTACAACACAGCTTGTCAGTTTCTAAGAATAACTACTTTCATTTTCCAAATTATTACAATATCCCGGGCAACAGTGCTCTGGCACCTGCTGAAATGCCATGCTCTACCATGTCATATGTGTGTTCTGCCCTGTAGTACTTTACAAACCATCTGCATCACTGTTACATACTGTTGTTATTATATTATAACTATGCTAGCACATTACTTTATTACAGGAATTCCTAGGGGCACCTTAAATTAAAAATCACATTTCTCACTGGATACTGCAGTGTTCACCACTTTCTACACAAGACTCAGCATAATATGCCACTAGAGAAAGTTTAATAAAAAAAAGCAAAATCACCATAAATGGGAATAAAATTTTAAAATTAACAAAATACATGCACAGTTAGGGAAACTTGAAGTTATTTGGTTTGGGGGTTGGATGGCTGGGGATTTTTTCCTTAAATCAGTATCATCAGCAATAGTTCCCTGAGGGTGCTACAAGAGCCAGTGAAGCTTGTTACTTCATGTGCTACTGCAGGTGTAAGGCTGCAAAGCCCAGGCAGGAGAGGAGAGGGACCTCTGCTATAAATAGGAGTCAGACAAACCCAGAAACTACTATGGCATCAACAGTTTCATGGAAACACAAGTGTAACATAACTTGATGGAAGAGCACCACCATGAAGCCAGATCAGCATTGCAAATTACCATGCAAATGTAAATCTGAACTGCTGAGCCACAGCAGCACCTAACACAAGCAGATCAGAGCTGTGACATAAGACATGGCAATGCACTGCTTTTAGCACATATCACTGGTGCTCCCCCTCCTCTTTTTTTAATTTTAATAAAAACCTCTCAGGCTTCAAACAAGTTCTTGTTGCAAACGCAGGATGAACATAGTATAAAAATAGTCTGCTGTAGTGTTTCATCTGCGTTATTCCACAGAGCTCAGCTCAATTACACGAGCGTCTGGTCATAACTCACTGAATGAATGCTTGCTGCAGAATAATCTGCCCTTCAAGTGGCCCTTCAGAGAGCAGAAATGAGCAGCAGTGATTAGCTGCTAAGTTCCTAAGTGGAGTAAGGCTGCTTTCAAATTGATTTGTGAAGACTTGCTAACTTGGCAGCAGTGCAACCCATTGAAGCTACAATTAGCAGCAGGTGCAGCAGGAAATTATACGGCTTAAGTGTGTTCAAAGGGACAAAGTTGGGTGCTGGCAAGGCCAAGAGAACAACCTGTCTCAGTGTCTCCACATCATCACAAAAAGGGATATTCTGAATAAAAGAACTCTGGGTGCATGGCAGGGATGTCAGTAACCTTTCTGATTTCCAGCTAATGATGGAAGAAGAGTGGTTTTCAGTTTCACAGTACTATGCAAACACTGACACTTCATGTTACTCTGAATGCACTGCTCACAAGTCTCACCTGAGCAGCGCAGCCATTTGTTTGAAGTCTTTCAAAACAAGAACCCTCAACAACACAGCACTGAACCACTGGCTGCACATCACAAAGCATGGTAGATCTTCTAAAGCACATTAGCTCTTTACCACATAGAGTCACAGCTGGGTGAAGATCACTTCTTTGGAGCACGCATTTAGGTGAATGCCACAAAACAGCATTTCAGTTCAAGAGCCCTGCACACCCCTACGGACACACAGATGCAAGGACTGTGTAACAACACCTTGTCTCTGGTGGTGTGAGTACAATGAAAAGGAGGTTGATGGCTCCTTGTGAAAAACAGATTCAGGTATATAACCAGGCAAATTCAGGTATCTCCGGGAGGAACAGAAGAAAAAGAGGGCACAGTAATGGGACAACCCCATTACTTCTACAATTATCTTGCAGAGAACACAAAGCCTCCCTGCTGCACAGGTGTAAGCCTGGCCAGATTTGGTGCCACTTGTTCACAGTCAATTTTGTGTAATCTGGAATATCTGACTTACTGTAATACTATATTTGAATACTCCTCCAAGAACCCCAGTAACAGCCCTGCTCTACTATCCTGTCCTTTCTCTTACCTCCCATATTACTACTGTCACACCTTCCTACTATCTCCAGTTCTCATTAAACCCTCCCAGAATGCAGTGACTATCAAAATTAGCAGAAAATTACACAAGCAAAATAAAGCTGGATAGCTATTATCCTTTTAATAAAACTCAGTTTACTTAACCCTAACCCTAATTCAAAATAATTTGAAATCTTACTGTTCAGAAACAATTCTGGTAGGTTATTTCAGAGCTTCCCTGTGCCAACTATCCTGCCTAATTTATTCATGAATTAAAAATTACAAATTCACTCTTTTGCTAAAACTCTCCTTTAAATAGTTCTCTGGCTGCTCATCCCCTTTTAATGTTTCTAGAGAGCAAACAGGTCTTATTATTCTTCACTTTACTAGCTAAAAAATATTAAATCTCTTTCACAGTCATCTCTGGTATAACTGTCCTTTTGTCTCATCCTTCTAATTGCCATCTTTTGTACCTGTAGTCACTTGAGTTAATCTTTCCTCTTTCCTTTCACCCTTTAATGATCAAGTGTTACAATATTTAAGGGAATATCTCAACAGTGTCTTACTGCTCCCACTTCCCCACTCCTATGTTACATCCAAGGACTCCACATGTACTGCAGCCATGCACCCAGACAAGACTGTTGGGTCTTTTGCCCTGAGTTCTGTGTAAGCTCAGTAAAAATTTGACAGGTTTTACCTTGATTTTTAAGAGCCATCTTTGAATGTTCAACTACATTATTATCTCATTCACATTATTCTCACTTGGCACACCATGGAAAAGATGGGGGTTTCCCAAGATTATGTAAGCAGATCTGCATCTTTTGAGACCTTTCTCCCTCTTTTCTTTCTAGAGTACAAGAGTACTCCTCTCTTTTAATGAAAAATTGTTTTTGAGTTCTCTCCCTCATTCCTGAAAGGATTCTTGAACAGTGAGCTATCAGCAACTTGTTTTTTATCTATTGTTAAATTTACTCCTTTCAGAGTAAATTTACTCCTTTCAGAGTACATTTACACCTGATCCCACATGTAGTTATGTTATAAGCACCTATACATGAGAAATAACAGAAAACTGAAAGAATGTAAATTTACATCAGAGTTTTGAGAGAGAAAATATGCTAGAGAAAAAAAAAAAAGGTTTTACAGATGTCACATCCATTTTCCCTGAACTAACACTCTAAGCTACAAGTTGCTGAAAAGATGTCCTGTCTTGCATGACTTTGCTATTTGAGAAACACTGCTTACATTTTCACTTTAACAACTTAAACTTTCAGAATTACTCTAGCTACCTTTGGATGAGACGACCTCCTGAGAATCTTTCCAACATGAATTACCACACAAACTGTTTTTATTTTCCTTCATTTACATATTGTTAAATTCCATTCTTCTTGCATTTTTACTTGTCATCTCACTTGCTGATTAACTATTCAGGCATGAATCCTGTAAAATTACAAGATTGCTGGGATGGGGAAAGTTATAACTAATGAAAATCAGCTTTGCCAGACTAATGACATGTTACTTCAAGAAATACAAACTTTTCTGAGTACTTCAGTAAGAATAGATTTTTCCCCTAACTTGAATATTTTGCCACATTTCCCCACCCAAGCTTCCCACTTCTGCCCTCCTCTGTAAAAGACAAGTGGTCTATGTAAGTGGACAATAAGGCTCTGACACTAGCAAACTAATTCAGTCCAAATCTGCAACATTCTCAGCAGTATCACCTCTTTTCCTGCAGACTCATGACAAGTATTATATTAATTTATGTGCCAAGTTTCCATTATAGCAACATTTCGTTTTTCCAATGTCATTTTAAAGATTTGTTGAGCAAAATAACACTTTAAGCCTATTGCCCATAACTGTTAAGCACAGAACAGCTTTCAAGACTGAATGACAGTCCTCACTTGTTACCTCCTGCACAGCCACACTATGACAATCCACACTCTGAACAGCATGCACTCTAAAAAGATAAATCTGCAAGGGTGAGAAGAAGGATGAGACATGCCAAGAGATAAAGTTCATTAAGATGTCTGGTCAAATGCAAAGACAGTGTAATCCCAGAGTACTGATTTATCTGCTGAACAATACAATCCTTCATTTTAAACTCTGACAACATGAGCTGTTACTAAGGCTTTAGGTATCAGAATTCTATCTGTTCTGCATTCTCAAAAACAGCTTAGCAAGCCAGTCTGACACTCAACCCAGTTTTAAAGAAGCTAATGAGTGAGTACATACAAAAGCATTGTTTAAACTTCTGGTGGAACAACCATGCTGCAGATTTACCATTCTTAAAGGAATATAGGTATTTTGGATGGTTTTTACAAGCAGGTAAATTTACACATGTCAGGAGTTATATAATTGCATTTTGGCACAACCTCCCTCCCTGGAGAGTGTTTCAACAGCCTTCCCACCTTACAAACCAGACAACAGAAAACAATCAAATAGGATGCTTGCAAACAAACCTTGGATTTGAACTTCATGATCTTGTACTTTGGTGAAATGGTGTCATTAAATTCCTTGAAAACACTCATTATAGTTACTGGAGTCTCTGTCTCTTTACCAGTAGATAGGTCGATTTCCTCAAAAACAGAAGTGAGGTTTTACAAATTAACAAAAATGTCAGCAGACAGTAAGTTGAACAATAAGTTGAATTTGACTTTGCTATTATGAATCCTGTATCTCTTTTTTTAGGAAGAACTAAAATGCAATCAGCCAAGAAATCACAAATTTAGAAAATATTACTTGAAACAGAATGTTTAAAAAGCACTAAGTTTTCCAGTAATACTTAAGACCACTTTATTTGCAAAACAGCAAGTCTAAGGGTAAAAATTTGAATGCAGTTGTTAGTTAGGGTCAGGGGAAGTCACAGGGCTCTACTGTGCAGCTCACATGTGATACAGTGTACACATTGTTTTTAACTTTATCACCTACATCAGACAACACTGGCTTCCAACAGCTTCCATAAGCTAAACTCCTAACCTGCCATAAGCAGAATGAAAGGTACTTATGTTTGACACGCTAAAAAGTCACACACTTACTGTTTCACGTGGCAGCAGATAAACAGTTCTCTCAATATTTTTCACTGTCACACAACAGCTGACATAGGTGGTTGCAGACTCAATCCAAACTTTGCCAAACAAAAATACCACACCTAAGGGAGAAGGGCAAAGAATTCAATATGCAATTTTAAAATTAATCATTTCTAATCTTGCTTGAAGCAGCTTATGATGTGTTCTTGCATTGAAACACAACCATTGCTGTGTCAGGTTGTTGAACAACAAATCTTTCCAATGTATCAGCACATTCTAAATTGCTTTAAACACCAGCTTTACAAACAGACACCTGTATCATTCTTCATGTCTCTACCTCCATTGCTATAGTAACACCTGGTATGTAAAATCCAAAATGGCATTACACAGCCAGTCTCAAAATTTTGTTCTGATATCCCATTGCTGCCTATATTTGTTTGATAATCCCTGGAGAGAGGGAGGAAGGAGAGAGATGTCAGTGAAAGCTGAAGATTATGAGAATGCCCATGCTGTCAATCAACCTCTAATATGTTATCCCCAGTTTTTCACTCTTCAGCTACACCAGTACAATTGACTCCCCTACACTTCAGTACCCTGAGATCAAGACTCAATAACCAATAAAACCCATAGAAAAACATTCTGAAGAAAACAACTAGAAGCTGATCAGCTTTCAAGCGACTATTTTTAACAAATGAGGACACCAAAAGATGCATGACATTCCTAAGAATCCTGAGTGCCAAGACAGCAGTCGTAACCAAGGGAGACACTCAGAAAGATTATACAGAGCAGGACTAGTGGCAACTGACTTCACTGTGGACAATGTCATTACATTACATGCACATCTTTGAGCCCAGAGATCTTTGCAATAGAACAAAATGCTGCAAACTGCTAATCAAATTATGTCAAACTTAAAAATAACACAGTACCAAACCACCCAACTGTCACAAACAGTTTGCAAATTACAAGTACAAAAACCTTCCAAGTACAACTCAGAAACCTGGCTTTACCAGGTTCCCTTCAAGCTCCAAATAATTTGGAATCTAATTATATGGAAGACACTCTTCCTACAGCATACTACTATTGATGAAAACAGAAATATCTATGCTGAGACTGTCTCAGAAACATGGTTTCATGCATAGAATCTGCATTTCTCCTTGGCCTGGCAATGCACAAACAAGTCCTTGGTTAAGAGTTATAATTTATCTTTGCCAGAAGATCTATCAGACATAAAGGCACCTTTCTTACTCCATTAGATCAAAGATAAATCAGTGAAGATGCACTAAGATGGATGACAGAGTCAAAGTGACAGGCTATGAAAAATCATTTTCTGAGTGCTTGGAATAGATGTGAACAAGACTACTTTTGTCAAGGACAGAGAATGCCGCAGTTTTGAAGATGATGAGAGCAAGGATACAAGTTTCAGCTGCACAAAGTATCTTAAGAAATTTTAATACAGAGGCAATCTTGAAGATTTAGACAGTTTGAATAGAAGTATCGAGAAAGAACTCCAATTGCAGATCTAAGTGACAGGGAAGGTGAATTCTTGTCCCCAGCAATCTTTTACTTTTTTTGTTAAGGGATAAAAAAAACCCACCTCAGATAGGTTTGTATCATACAGAAAGATGAAACTGTGAGAGAGACCACAAAACAGTAGCTGACTGCTTGAACAGCTGGAAATATTAAGAGCATGGAGTAGTTAATCTGTCAGAGGAGTACATATAAGCAGGGGAGTAGAAAGAAGGCTACATGAGCCAATCAAAGATAGGGTAAAAAGCTGCCTGGATTGCAAAGACAAACTTCTGTCAACTCTAGCACGGACAAATAAGTGGTCTTAATTATCAGACTTCACAGAATTAGATTAATTTAGAATGGAAGGAACCTTTTGAGATCATCCAGTTGAACACTGACACACACTACCACCCCCACAGACAGTAAAAGCAGAACTAACTTCAAAGAGTTTTCAGAGACATTTCATGCAAAATCAAAAAAAAAAAAAAAAAAATCAGACAGATATCAGGCCCTATCCCTGCAAGACTATGGAAAGAATAAATAAAGAAAAAATGAATAAAGCTTATAAATCAAAGTCTGTGAAAAGAAAGATCATGCTACTAAATGAATCAAAAGGTAAGCAAAGTCTTAAAGGGAAAATGTCTTGCAGAGGGGAAAAAATAAGGGCAGGTTTTATTCGTTATTTCTTTAAAATGTTAATAGGATCACAATTCTTGAGTTCTCTGCCTAAGATCATAAAGGGAATTATGAAAAGTAAGCCTCCAAAAAATCATTAAATTTGAAAGAGTCTTATGATTATGCTATAGTATTTACTCTTCAGGCAATGCATTTGACATCACAGTAAATGAGGCACAAACAAAGATCATGAACATGTTAAACAAAAAGCAATATCAAAATTTTCCCTTCTACATTACTAATTGAAAACAGGTGCAGTATTTATTATTCAATCCTGAAAAAGTCATAATGAGAAGAGAACACTCCTTGCATGCGAGGAACAGAAATCCTTTCATAATTATGTTCCATTCAGCAATCACTGACTTAAAAGACAAAAAAAAAGGAAAAATAACAATAGCGGGTTCCTTATAAGTAGCAATTTTATATTAGAGCCATTGATTTCATCAAGATATCTATGATTATTACCACTCCCATCACCAAGCTGTTCAGCCCAGTACAGTCTCATATTTAAGTTTGACATCCCAACTCACAACAAAAGGTGTTAACAAAGAAATGTATCTGACTCAATACTTACAGCTTCACCTGAATAAAACTTCCAACAACATGTGAAAGAACCTTCTGGTAAACACACATGAAGCACAAATTAGAATCCCAATATCCTAGAGCTGGTGATGAAATGAGCGGATGGATGGGAAGTGCTCAGAACAGATATGAACACAAATTGTTTTGTAAGAGCTGAGATCAGAATGACGCAATTTGAAGATTACGAGAGCTAGCAATCTTAATTCAAAGACAATAAATAGTTGATTAGAGGATAAGAAATACATAACAGACCTTGTATTTTTCTGACCACCTTCCTCCCTTGACAGACATACCTTTCCTTTGTATAAAATCATGCAACTGCTATAGTACAGGCTTTTTATTCATCCACATGAATTTTGAGTTACTTTTCCAATAACAGGAAAGCATGCTCAGTTGCTGCATCACTGAACAAGAAATTAACAACTTCAGCTTGCTCCTGGAGTGTATAAAATTTTAAGAGAGACAGTGGGTCACCAACACTGAACAGTGCTAGTAAGTCCCTTCCCTACCTCTATACTAGGCCAAGAGATGACATTCTTCTCCCAGTCACAGGCCCTGTTCTATCTCTTCTGTACAGAGGTACAGAAAAACAAGAGATTAACATCTTAGAGCACAGAGACACAGGGCAACTGGATGTAATTCAGTCAAGTCTGAAAACCCCAATTTTCAAAAAAGAAAATCTGAACAAAAAGAATCAGATTAGCATGTTCTACCTTTAACTGAACAGTTACCTGGCTGACTGAACTGATCTTCGTAAGCATCCAGCCAATAAAATCTTAAGACTTGATCATCACTTTCCCCATTCACAAGTGGAAGGAGATTGGGGTCCAGTTGAACTTCTGCTGCTACTAGATCAACTTCATCCTCATCAATTCTGTCCCAACATGAGAGACCTGGGAGAGAACAACTTCTGCAGGTTTTGCAGAAGAATAGAAAAACAATTAAAACTGTGCCTTTGCTATAATCACCATTTTGCTTTTTTCCAGGCCTATATTCTTCTACCTTTTGTTTCTCTTTCCACTATCAAGCAACACTCCCAACAGCTGGGTTTCCTCAGTTTTCTTCTGGAAAGAGGGATGGAGTGACAAAGACAGAAACCCACATTTAAGTATGGGCCCTTGATATACCACACACAGGTTTTGAAAAATCAGTCATCTGGTATTTCAGCCTTGGTCAATATCAAATACATCTATCCATCTATACAAGTTGCTTAGTGGGAACAACAGATTATTTCAACACAGCTACCCTTCCAGTCATTAGAGGTTTAGGTCTTTTTCACCATTCAATTATTTTACAGTTCGAAGTATTTTGTTATGGAAACATATGATTCAAGATTTTCCAAACAATTTTTTAAAAAACCCCAAAAACAAGGAAAAGCCCACCCTTTTTCCAATTTCCAAAGATATGGCTGTTCACCATTACTTTTAGCAACAAAACTTTTACCTACATCTATTACAAAATACTTTCAGATTCACTTAAAGTATTGTTAGAAATTCCTTGGTTTTGCTTACTGACATCGAAGTTCACTATTCAACACATTGAGTCACCTCAGTGTGCTGAAATACATGTTGTCACATACTAGATCCCAAAAACATCAAATATTTTTCAATTAAGTAGCTATCAGCATGTCACTATTCTTAATGTAACTACGAAAAAAAAAGCATTGCACAGCATTCTGTCTACATCACAATTATCCCTTTGGCAAAGACAAATATGAAGCTAAATCTAAGGTTAAAGGAAACTTAGTGGAAGAAAAAAAAAGAAGCAAAAGAGATTCTTACAAGACAGATGTCTCTTTCTTCTCTGATTCTAGCTGCTCTGTCTCTTTCTTCTCAATTTCACTGTCTCTTTTCAAACTTTCAGCTGTCTCAGGTATAGTTTCCACATGCTCTGCTTCCATAGGTTCATCAAAGTCCTCCTCATCAAAATCCATCATTCCCTGATCATCATCTGGAAGTGCTGCAGGTAGAACTAAAGGCTTGAATCGTCAAAATGACACACTGCATACTATAGCAGTACGCAGAGACAGCACACTATAAGCAGGACCGTAATATGCAGTATTGATAGCTTAAATATGATACTTTGTTCTATCTAAACTAGTATAATTTAACAAGTGTTTTAAAACTACTATACCATATTTAAAGTGTTTTCAGAATTGGGTTTTCATTTACTTTTGATACCTTTAGTAGCTTTCTCTCCTACTGCCTTCATTATTCCCTCATTTTCTATAGGTTTTTGCACATGCTTGGTGTCCTCATTTTCAGAGAGTCTGACAGATTTTGCTGTATAACTGGGGTGCTTAGGATGCAATGAAGCTGGAGGAAGAGTTTCCTTTCTGACATGAGCAGGAGCTTTCTTTGATATAGGGGTGATTACCTGAAAAACATTTCCACCATGAGTTAAAAAATATCATGTAAAAGCAAAGAAGAAAAAAATAAACAAGAAAACCTTTCACTTGCTATATGCAGATCTAGTAACCAGGGGTAGAGGAAAAATTCCACATATTTTGCACCATGATCCTCTCTTACTACATCTCCCCATTTTTTTCCAATTGCTTCTAGTTTTGCACACAACTGTTAAGATAAGTAGCACTGGTGATTATTTTCAACATAAGAGTTGATGTCACAGAAGGTTTCACCAATCAGATGTATCTACACTACTCCATTTTCCTTCAACAGACCATTACCATCTCTCTGTATTTCCAGCTAAAAAGTCCTTTCCATTTACCAGAAATCCTAACAAAATGCTAGCCTTCCATCCTTATCAGCCCATCCTCCTCTCACTCCAAAACCTTCCACTAGGGCAAATTTCTATCCATAGCTTCAATTATCCGTTTGTTTTCCATTTCTGCAAATGATTGGTTTCTTATTCTTTTCCACACTGCTGCTTATTTCACCTCCCATCCTCCTCTCCTTGCCACAAGGGTCTTTTCTACTCCTTGGAAAAGAGAGCAGAAATTCACCTTCCTGTGATGCACTGAACATTGTAACAACAGCTTCACCTGTCAAATGTACCAGCTACAAACTCCTACTATACTACAGACACAAAACTAATTGTACTGTTTATGTGTTCACATGAAAGGCAATGCAGAAAAAGGAACGAAGTTACACTGTAACACTGCTATGGAAGCTTAGGAGAAAATTAATTTCCAGGAGGAGAAACAAAAGTCAACAGTAGTCAAATCAACAAAAACACAGATTAGCGCTTATTAATAATGAGAACGTTTTTTTCTTTTCCCCTTTACCTTAGAAGTTTGGGACTGGACAGAGAAAGGATTGAGTGGTACTCCAGCAGATCTTTTCCTTTTCAACATTATAACTGGTGGTGGACTTAGCTGAACTGTCTGAATTTTGAAAGAATAGAGAAAGTGACAAAAGGAGTTGTTAAGTGTTTTCTTTTGCCTTGGTTAGTAGCATTTTCCATCAATGAGAAAGAGGGACACCAATATTTTTGACTGATGAAGAAAACACCTCCTGATATGAAACCCAGCCCATAAAATAATGTTACCTGAGCAATCAGCCCATGAAGACACACACTAGATTTTTTTTGGAGAGGAAATAATCTGAGAAAAACTGCCAGCAGTAAATGAAACAGTTTTCAAACAGTGGGAATTTCAATAGCTAACTGTGCCTTTATTGCACAAGTATCAGAATAATTTGTGCTGTTTTTCATGTCTGCTGAAGCAGTAGTATTGAAGATGCATGCCTCATGAAAGGCTAAGTGCTCTTTCACTACTGTTCCACTAGAGGAAAACACATTTTAACATATTTACATGAACAGATATTTTATATGTAACCTTATTGACAGCTAATAACAAAAGAAATTTTACAAAACAAACAACAAAAAAAGAAAAAATTCAGTACCTAACTAGTATTTAAGTAAATAGAAGCCATAGTGTAATTAACATTCTTTTCCCTAATCAATGTTCCACAAATTTGGCAGCATTAAATTGCAATTCTTTAATGATACCGGGGGAAGCGGGGGCGGTTTTAGTCATGGGGGGTTTTATAGCCTCAATCGGGTGTCATAAGGAGGAGTAAAATAATAAGAACACAAAACTAAGAGAATAACTTTACATTGGGACATCCTATACCCTTTACTGGGTTGAAAAAACATGTTAAGCTTATTATGGTTCAACATATTCCACCTCAGTATCCCACCACTACAGCAGTTTCGACATTTAGAGGTGAGCAATCCTTTTGGTTTTAAGAAATCTTGCTAAAAGGGCATCACGTATTTGAGACAGTCCAACCCTGTCACAGCAGCCACCCTGCACTCCTGCCTCCAAGGGAGTGCTAACCTGGTTCTCTGCAGTAAATCATGGGAAGCAGGAGGCAGTCAGAGGTTCAGGTTACATCACCTGCTGAAACACTGCTCCCTCAGCTCCTTCCATACAGGTCAGAATGGAGATGTCCTACAGCTCCCTGACTGAGGTGTGGTGACAGATATACAGCACACAATTCAGAGGCAGCCATGTCCTCTTTCACTCCACAGTGACTAAAACCCTGAAGGCTGCATTAGAACAGGCTCCACATCATCTTGATATAAACCATCTGTAATCAGGGGATAGAGGTATTGCATTATCAAGCAATGCAGTCATGCAACATCTGCATGGTGGAGACAACAGGCAGACAGCACACATATGTGGAACATATCAATGAGATGTGCTATGGATAAAATCCGTCTTAGATTGTCTAGTTTCACAAAAAACCTGTATTTTCTTGGTATGTTCCATGACAAATTAATGGATTAAGGTTGTTTCCAACAGATTTTATTAACATACTTACTTCAGCACTAATATCTTGAAGAATATCCCCAAGTAAATCATCCTTGGACAGATCCACAGTTTTCTATAAGGTAAGATTAGACAAAGAGTTCTCAGTTATATGGGCAAACCCAATCAGGAGAACAGCAGTAAATGACTAAAGGATTTCCACAAAACATATACGGTATTTTCAGAAATGCTCCAGACACAAGGGATCATAATAGAAGTTTGTCTTGCTTGACACAAGAAATTAAAATGAGCCTTTGGCTTACTCCACTCCTACTAAAACTGTGAACAAGTCAGAAATACTTAAATTCAAAAATGTAAAAACTTACATCTGTGTTTTTCTTCCCAGCACTGGCCATAAACATAGATTTAATTGTGTTTGGCTTTGACACTACAGATTTCTTCACGTTCCTTTTATCAATTGTAGATGTTTTGCCACCTCTTCCTACCGAAACAAAAAATTAAAAATTGTGAATTTTACATAAGAAAAATTCAGTGTTTACAGGTCCAGTTATTAGCAGCGACAGACAGCCAAGGTAGTCTGCTTCTTCTACCTTTACACTTCTGGCTGAAATGAAGCCTAGTCATCTTTCAGCTTTGTAGCAGCTGTCATGCACACACAAAAAATGAAAAACCTTCTCATCACACTGTCTTTCCTAGTCACGTCAGAGACGCCTTTTGCATGCTCCAGAAAAAGGACAAAGATACTTCACATGGAAGCATTTCCAGGGGAAAAAAAAAAAATAGTGTCCAGGAGTTTGACACTAGGCTTGGATTCTCAACATCAGACTCAGTTTCTCAGTTTGCCACTAGATTCCATTAAAAAATTGGGAAAACCATATAATCCTAGATTCTTACAATTATACAAGTATTTTAGTGGTCAAGAAAAACCACACCTATTTTAGGCGCTGGCTTTGAAAACCAAGACTTCGCAGATGCATTTTTTCTAGAAGTGAATCCCCATTCCACAGAACACTGAGCAGCAGTGCCCCAGTGGTGCTGAAGCAGTTAACAGTGATGTGATCTCAATTTGTGAGCCTCCATCCTCTGCATCACTGGGGCTGAATAAAATCCACAGGACTGAATGACAGAGCTTCAAGTAATCTGTCATTTGGCCATTTACCACATTTACTGATGACAGGAAGTTGCCCATTTTGGGTACCTTTTAAAAGACCCCGGGAGATAGTCTTCAGTGGTCACATGCAAGTTACCTTTCTTATTGGAAATAAGAGCATCATCATCCAGATCTTCATCAAAGATTTCCCTTCCATCTTCTACATAACCTATCCCATCTGTAGAAAATTAATTAAAAATTGCAGTTTAAATTCTGTCTTCTGATATTCCTGAATTTTTTACATATTAAAACATTTCCCCCCCTTTAATATAGAGCAAAAGTTACAAAAGCAAATATTAAACACTACAGCACTCTCAGCTGTATCTTCTATATCTTCTATTAGACTAAATATATTCTTACATGTTTAATTAGAAATGATCCATAACAGTACTTTTCTTTTTGTAAAACTGTAACACTAGTAACTGGAAATAAAATTTCAACATCAGGTCTTCATGGAAAAATATCTTCATTATCATCCTAACAGACTACTATGAGAACAATCCAAGATTAATTTCTATTAAAAGAATGCCTTTCTCTTGTCTCCTAAAACAAATTTTAAGACTGTACTAACAGTAACTTGCCTCAAAGCATGAGCATTATGAAGCCTAATTGAATTATAACACTAGAACCAAAATAACTCTCCAAATTAATCTTAACTTACCATCATCAACAATCCAGTCATCATCCTGACGGTCTCTGACCATCTTGGAGTATTCATCCTCATCTATTTCATCATAAATACCCGTGAACTCCTCAACCTACAGTTAAGGTATACTGAGGATTAACAGTTTCCATACCATCAATACTGTAGATCATCAGTCAGAATATAAAAGTTCCCAAAAATGCACATAGGGTTCCTACACTGCTACACTGTTCACAACTCATAAACACAGTTATTCATTAAGTTTCTTTTTTGGCAGTGATAAAAGACAAGTTACCAATTTTTAAAATTATTACAGTATACTGAAACTCAAAATCTACCAAAGCACTGGCAGAGATTTAATTTTAAAAATACTTGTTTTATTGCTCATTTCATTACCAAAATTTTTTTTTAAAAATAAAAAGCCTAGCACTGGAGACTTCTGGCCTTGGCTCTACTATCAAACACCAATCTGAGCTCAGTGAAAAGGAAAGGGATTTGATGTACCCAAGCAGAGCACTCAGAGAAAATTTGCATGTTAATGATCTACGGACTTCTGGTTTCTTTACATTTATTCACCTCAATGAGGAAGTCACTTCCTGTTGGCACCACCATTGGACAATGTTACAGTATCAATGTTACACTGCCAGATTTCAGTTCCACCACTTAAATTGTGGTCTCTTTGTGGAAACACAGCATATCAATATTAATGGATTTCAGTCATGTAAAGCTCTGAAATTGAAGTTTAATATAATTTGAGATTTTTAAAAAAGTACTGCCTATCATAACATTAATTATGCAATTTTAAAAATTGGTCCTTCCCTGTAGCATAGTTCTCAAGCAATGGCAGGCATATTTCACTTGCAGTTAACAAAACTGGGTTAGGTGTGAAAACAGAAAGAAACAAATAAATTACATTAGAAAGCAGAAAACTACAGCTACACTCAGAAAAACATACACTAGTAAAAACATAAAAGCTGATCTGAAAGGTTTATTTTGTTTCCTCTAACTCTTATATATCTATAAATGGTGATTAAGTTTCTTTTCAGAAGAAAAGATGAGGAATTTTCACCTCATATTTTAATTTTTCCCCAGCTTTGGCTTTTTTCAGACGTTCAAGTGCTTCTTGCTGGCCTCTTCTATTCTTCCTCTCACGTCTAGAACGTGATGCTGCAAAACTTCCAGACTCACTCATAGCTGTAATTAATTAAAAACAAGAGAAATTAGTTTAACAATGAGCTGTTAGCTTTGGTACTTAAGTGTTCAGTAATGCATTAATAGATGACTGCAGTTATGCTTAAAACCAAAACCTCCCTGGCTAAAAGCACAGACACAGATGGCTCTTCCTAAACCAATTCTGGAATGACACTGAGGGCATGGCCTGACAGGGAGCTCAAACAGCCCTCTCATGCCAGCCCACATTCAGCGTGAAGCTACCACCTAGATTTCCGAAGCACCTCTCAAATCTCATCAGCCTTTCCCTGTAAGAGATCCACCCCCTCTACACCTCCTTGGGAATTTCCAGCTCCTTTTATTTTGCATGTCTCCATGACAACTCAGGAATACCAGACTTAGAGAAGGCCTACACTGCTACAAAGCAGTGATGTTTTTAGGCGGTTTCCACAACGTTTGAGTATGACCAGATCGACACAAACTAGAAATCTGTTGACAGCTGACAGCTCATTTCCTCTTCCACTTCCTTCCCTTCCAAATGCTCTCCCCAGCAAGATGCTTTCTACTTCTTCAGACCTTTTTTCTTTCTCTTAATTTGGGGAAGGAACAACTATCTGACCAGAGGGAACAAACGGACTCCATCCAACTTCTAAAAGCCAACAAGCAGCCCAGGGACAGGGCTGCGGGCTCAGTGTCAGGAGCTGCATACGCCGTGCAGGCAGAGGAGACCCACGGCTGGCCAGGTGGCCAGAGGAGCAGGGCAGTCCCCTCCTGGTGGCAGCAGGACATCAACTTGCGAATAGAGCTGCACCCCGGCAGCGTGGCTGAGAGAAGGCCGGATTTGTATTGCTGAGGGCTGGGGTAAAAGGGGCATTTGCACTGCCTGCTGCCCCATGCAAAGGCGGGCCGCTTCGGCCAGGTTTATCTTCTGTCAATCCTCCGCCTGTACTGCACGCCAGCGCCTCAGGCAATGCGCTCCTCCGGGACAAGCGCGTTTCCAGCCCCAGCCGGGACCACCCGCGCCCGCCGCTGCCCCCTGGGCTGAGAGTGCTCCCACCGGAGACGCGACCGGGGAGAGCCGCCCCAGCCTGCGAGGCTCCACCGCCGGCGCGGGGCCGTGCGGCCCGAGCCCGTCCCCGGGCGGAGCCCCCCGTTCTGCGCCCGCCCGGAGAGAGTCCCGCCGCCCAGAGGGACGCGGGACCCGCGCGCGGCACTGTCCGCCCCCACCACGACCGCCGGACCGACCGCCCGCCGCGCACGCGCGCTCCCGCGCCCCGTGCGCGCGCCCTCGCCGCCGCCAGCGCCGCTGCCCGGTCGCCCCCCGCCTGACAGCGAAACGCTGGCGCCTGCGAGGGACGGGGACAGGCAGGAGGACAAGGACAGGGGCCCCCGGCCGCCCCCGGGTCTCACCGTCCCGGCCCCGAGCGCCGCTCTCGGCCATGGCGCTCGCGCCAAAGGCTCCCGAAAGTGGCGCGAGACGGGAGCCCCGCGCGCCGCCGCCGGGGCCGCAGCCAATCAGCGGGCGCGGGGGCGGGGCCGCCCCGGGCGCGGAGGGAGCGCGGCCCGCGGGAAGGGCCCGGCCGCGTCCCGCCCCCGCGGGGCCCGCGGCGGGAGCGCCGCTCGGCGCCGGGCGGAGCCGCTTCCTGCGAGAGGCCTGCGCCGCCGGGCAGCGGCCCGGGCATGGGCCCGCTGCTGCGGCCGCAGCTGTGCAGGCGTTCCTTTGGCGCCAGGGCCCGCGGTATCCCGCGAGTTGCGTCTGAAGGATCTGAGCAGGGCTCCTTCCGCTGCAGGGGCCTGTAGCCCGTACGGGTCCGGTGCCGCAGTTGGGGCAAAGCCATGTTTAAATGCCTTGTCATAAATACATCACGACTAAATGTCACGTATAAAATAAATTTCCTGAGCTGGGAGAAGGCGGTGGTTCGTGCCAGTTGGATAAAAGCTGGAGGATGAGGGTGAAGGATCACCTGCAACAACGTTCTCAGCAGGAGAAACAAGGATTTCCCACACGGTTTCCATCGACCTATAACCCCTGAACGTCGAATATTGATCATGACAATATATATGTAGGAGCCATGGTCTTACTTTTGCATATTTAGGTGTAATGCTCTCTCACAACTTCCAGGAACTTCTTCAGTAAATGACTCTAAAGAGTCTTACAGAGGCAGATAGTGGCTGGTCAGCTTAGTGACAAAATACATTTTTATACATATATATGTGTGTGTATATTTAAATGTATTTTATATAGTTATTAGCACATACAGTATATATATATATATATATATATATATATATATATATATATATATAATACTGGATGCCCTCCTATTTTCCAAACCCCTTTTTATTTTCTTCACTACAAATGAAAGAAAAAAAAAAGATTAAGACTGGATTTCTGATATCTCAAGGGGCCAAATGTGTGGAAGGCTCTGAGAAAAGACCCACCAGACCTTTGTCCTTGCATACCTCTGACTTGGTCAGGGTGGGAAGGTGGGGTATGTTCTCTTCCTTTTGATGCTACACATTTGCTTCATCAAATGTGTCAAGAGTACTTACACAACAGCCTTCAGCTGAGGAGCAAGGACTGTGTCCAGAAAATTATATATTTCAGTTTCAAACAAAGATGGGTAAAGGTTTTAAAAGCTTCAATTAAGACAACTGAAGCGTTACAAGTTCTCTCTTCTAAAAGGGTTCAGGTCTGACTGTGTGTACATTCAGAAACCCAGGGAAACTGATGGGGTTCATACTGTTTCACCACAGATTAACCTCGATATTTTGTCCAAAAACATCATTGCTGGCCAGTCATTACTCAGAAAACCTACCACCATCATTTGTAGAATTTTGTGGAAAAGCATTTACTGGTCATGAAAATATGCAGGCACCGACTCCAGCTTCTTGCAAAGGCAGGTGGCACCACAGGGCTCTCTCCTTAGGGCTCTTTCTGCTGTTGCAGAAATGTGAGCTAATATTATTTAGTCTGAATATACTGATTGTTTTCAACTGTCTGGAGGAGAGAATTTATATGGTTCTGAAAATGAAAATTACTTTCCTTCCTTCTCCACCAGGACTCCTTTGCATTGGTAAGAGAAATAAAAAGCCTCCCGATCCTCCAAACTTACATACCCAGGTGCTAGTACAACATTATCCCAGTGCTGGACCTATCTTAGGTGGAAGCAGAAGAATGACCCCAGCACCTGTGGCAGCTCCGTGGTGCTGAAAGAGGCTGGATGACAGCCAGAGTGCCCATTGCCAGGGAAAGAGAGACCCCTCTCAGCTGTACTTTGTTAATAGGCCAGCTTAGCTGTAGCAAACATGCATCCTTGGAAACACTGACAGCCACAGGAAGAATGCATCTCTGATCTGCTGTCCTGGTTTCCACCACAATCGAGTTCATTTTCTTCCTCATAACTGGTGCAGGGCTGTGTTTTGGATTCTGGAAATAATAATGCTGATAACACACCGATGTTTTGGTTGTTGCTGGGCAGTGTTTACACTAAGTCAAGGGCTTTTCAGCTTCTAACTCCTCCCTGCCAGCAAGGAGGCTGCAGGGCACAAGGAGCTGGGAGGAGGCACAGCCAGGACAGCTGACCCCAGCTGATATTCCATACCATAAGATGTTGTGCTCAGTATATAAACTGGGGGGAAACTGGCCAGAGACCACTGCTCAAAACTGTCTGAGATCAGTCAGTGAGTGGTGAGCACTGTGCATCACTTCCTCTGTATATTCTAATTATTGTTGTTCTTCTTTTCTCTTCCTTTTTTCTCCTATTAAACTGTTTTCATCTCAACCCCAATACTTTACTTTGGGTTTTTTCCCCCAGTTCTCTCCCACATCCCACTCAGGAGGTGTGTGGGAGAGTGAGTGGCTGTGTGTTGTTTTGCTGCCTGCCAGGTTAAACCAACAACACCTACACACAGCCTCTTCTTCACAGGAGTGTGGCACTATTTGCTTCTTTTTTTAAACATGTGCACAATCACCAAGAGTGATGTGGAGTTCAAAATCAGAAGTTACTCAAGTTTTAAGCTACAAACTTGAGTAAAAATACATAAACATTAATAAAATAACATCTCTAAATTCTTCAGTTTGAACAAAAATAGAATACCAGTGCATTTCACATATACTTAGCCTTCACATGCTTTGGATTTTTGAATTGGCTGGATTTGAATGCTTTTGATTAAAATGAAACAATACTCTTTGTCAGCTGTCATGTGAACAGTGGCATGTTTGTCATTCAGGTGATACCCTGATTTGAGCCGGTACACAGTGATACAGTTAATTTCCCAAACGGAAGTTGTTGCCATAGCTCCGCTGTGGGACAGCGCAGATCAAACAAAAGACTTTTTCATGGATGCTCGTTCAATCCTCACATTCATCTCTGGCCATAACAAGAATGCATCTGTTTCCCACAGCACAGCATAACAAGCATATTTAAATGCTGCAGGGAGAAAAAAATAAAAGGTGGGGGGAGCAAGGGATGGGCTTTGCTTTGGGAAGGAAAAATAACCCAGCAAGATCTGGGACTTAAAGGCTTTATCACAGCAGATTGCTTTGAGCTCATCTTTAACCTCCCTTTGGACAACCATACAAGAACAACTTGGCATGACCTTTGCTCAATTGTCTTTTAAGAACAAGAAGTGGTAATTTTGGTGGTCCAGAGCCAACAAGATTCCCTCGAGGCAAGTGTGATAGCTGCAGAGAAAAGTGCAAGACAAGCATAGTAACGAAGATGGTAGGCAGCAAAAAACACAGTACAGAAGAAGAAGGTCAGGAAACTCCAAGATTTCAACAAAAGGTGACAAAGATGTATTTTTATTTTGTTTTCTCAGAGCTGTAATTTAAATATGTAAGTTATTAATAGTAAATACTGTAAACTCATTGCAAGCATTCCAAGATAATATAAACAGTAGTTTACATTAGCATAGGAATTTACAAGTGGAGTATAGTATCAATACTAAGTTAAATGGACAAAATAATTATTGTATTGAGGATTATTTTGTTTTCTTCCTTTTAATGATTAGAGCATACTTGATCTGCTGCAAAAACAGTAGGACAAAAAGTTAAAACTCTCAGATTCAGACGTTACACATTATGGTAGGTAATGCTTTCGATGATAGGAAAAAAATGAGTGGTGGTATAAAGACAATGCCAGTAAATAATGAATGACAGCAAAATAGCAAATTCAGCTGTACTATGTCTACCTCAAAATGCTGAAACATTATTACATTGCTGTTAAGTACAGACTATCTTTGTGGAGAATTGTGTGTGTGTGCATGCTACTCAAGATGTGAGTGTATATGTTCTATGTGTATGTTTCCTACAAACATGGAATATTTCATTATCTTACTTTTAATCTTTACATTGCTCTGAATTAATGCACATTATCACTAAATTATATTAAAGTTTTTCTTTCTAATTTCATCCAGCTCTGACCACTTCTTCAGCTGCTTACTAAACTGTGCTATGCATGTGACATTTCAACAAGAATTATTTAACTGTTTGGGGTACTAAACTCCTAAAGAAATTATTAAAACTAGTTTTATAAATTAAAATTTTCTAATTTCCTATCTGAGTTACTTGCTAACAACAGGATGAAGAGAATAAAGTTGTTGTTAGGATATTAAGGCTCTGAAATAAAAACATGAAATAGAAAAAAGAACTCACACTATTCTCCATTACAACAGAAAACGTCCATGGAGCAAACATTCAGAGATACTTTTTTTCTTTCTTAAACAAACACAATTCAATTCTGATTGCAGTTAAATTACAGGAAGTCCTAGTAACTGGACCAGAATTGGTGAAATTATGCTAACTGGAACAGAGAACAGAATCTCATCACCTGCTTGCCTAATACAATGTTCCTATTCAAGCCTAGAAGAAAAGTACAAAATATTATAATGTACATTAAATAGGGAAGACAAGTGAGAGCAAACTCACAGAAAATGAGCCCTCACATAATTATAATGTCTAAGAATTAAGTCTGGTGCCAATGGTATTCAAGAGCATAGTTATTGCCACAGCATGAAAGTCTCTGTTTTAACTACTTTCAGCACTCTCTCTTTACAATTGCACAGAAATGAACAATTAATGTATAAGCAGAACATTATTGCAGAGAGGCTGTTACATTTCAAGCCCTGGCTGAAGATCAAATGTGCTTCCATGGGTGAATACTCTCAGCATTCACTATTTCGGATCCCTTTGGCAGAAAGGAGGACAGCATCGTGAGATGCTGCAAATCCTTGTGGCAATCCTGACAGCTCTGGTGCTGGAGTGGTGCTGGGGAAGGCTGTGCTCACACTGTGGGGAGGCAGCAAGGGCCAAGTGCTCCCTGCAGTAGGGGAGCCTGGCAGGAAGCTGGGGCCTTTTCCCCCAGCCTGAGGACTGTGAGCAGGGCAGCCTGGAGATGGGAGTCAGGATCAGCCGGGACAAGTCCATGGCGATGAGACTGGTCTCAAAACAAACAAGAAACACAATTCAGGGTCAGGTCCAGTGATGGTAGCCTGGGTCAGATGCAACCCAGTGATCACTAGGCAAGTTGTAGAATGATCTGGGTTTGAAGGAACCTTAAAGGTGATCTAGTTCCAACCCTTGTGTCACAGGCAGGGACACCTTCCACTGGACCAGATTGCTCAAAGCCCAGTTCAGTCTGGTCTTGAACACTTCCACTGGGGACTCACCAAACAAGTCCATTAAACAAGGCAGGTTCCAGGTCAGGCTAGGGAGCCAGGGGTGCAGCTGTGGCTGAGCTGGATGGAGACCAACACTCCTGCAGCTCAGCTCCAGCAAGGACCAACAGCACAGGCCAGAACTCAGAGCCCATGAGCAGAGGGCAGGGGAGCCGAGTGAGGTTTGGTTAGGACTATCAGTGCCCTCACAGCCTTGACAGCAACTCCCATTCCCCACAAACAAGGTGTGTCCTCACACCTGATAGCTCAGAATGGGGAGAGGGATTCAGCTGGTGCAGGTTGTCAGTGGATAACTTTATGGACACTCAACCAGGGCAGGGACAATGGCCTGGAAAGGGGCTACAGCAGATGGAACTAGAGGGTGGCCAGACCCAGGGGGCTGCCAGATGGGCTCTGAGAGTAGGTTTACTGAGGAACTGGGGCTGGACAGGGGGCCAGTAAATGAGGACACCAAAGCCAGTCAAGCTGATGGGACAGGAGGAATTGCAGAAGATCCCATACAGCCATGGGCCAGGCCCCACTGTGCTCAACTCAGGACTTAGGAAGGCCTGATCTAGCTGTCAGGGTGTAGCAAGGGGCAGCTGCTCCATGAGGACAAGGAGACAATGACATGATAGGGCTGGTGAGGGTCAGGGACTTGACACCCAGGACTACATCCTACAGACCCAGGCAGGATGAGTTGTCACGCCCAGCCAAGATCATCATACAAGATTTTGGACCTGCCTCATCACCGCAGGCAAGGTAGAAACACAAGTTAGGTCAGGCCTAGTGGTAGTGTCTCCTTGTGGGTTGCTGTTCCAGTGGCATCTGATCTTGCTTCCCAACACTAGCAAGTCACAAATTTTTAATTCCTTTCAAGTCCAGCTTTTGATTCTTCCTGTGGACACTAGCAGGAAAGTAAATGTCAACCTGAGAGAAAAGGTCTTTCCAGTTAGGTTTGGTACTTGGTCTACCTTAGTTCAGGACAAATGGAAGAAGCTGTTACAGGAAGAGGCATTCAGATAATAACTAGTAAAAGCTATACTAGCTTCCAGATAGCCATTTTACAGTGCATAAAGTAGGTGTATTGCTTTAAACAAAGTGTGTGTCTTTACCCAGATTATGAAACCCTCCAGTTATTAAGTTTTTGGTACCCAAAATATTAATGTGAACCCCTAACCATCACTCAAGTGCCATTTACAGTATGATTTGTTATGTTTCACTTGACAGGTTTGTATTTGGAATGGTATGGGGAAAAAGCTGTGAATGCCCTTGCGTGAAACATTGACAAATGGAAAGATAAAGGTTGACAGGAACAGTGGAGAGAAAAAAAATATTGGAGACTTGTAATCCTGGAAAATATAGTGTGACAGAATACTGATGATCAGTCCAAGAAGTTTGAAATTGAGTTGGCGGTAAAGAAGGCACCAGAGAGATTGAAAATGGATAGAAGTGAATGCAATACAAATATGTTCAAGAAAGGTAGTCTTAGCTTTGTGAGGATTTAAGGAGATTGGAGTGCTTATCTGGAAAGCCAGAAGAAGAGAAAAAGGGATAGAAGGGATAATGACACAGTTTAAATGTAAATAGTAAAGAGATTTTTCTTAAATTATATTTTATCTGTAACAGTGAGAAGGAGGGCAGAAAATAGGAATCATTCAGAAAAGGTTTATACTGAGATATATAAAGTAGAGATATCTATAGCATCCAGCATTGTATTTCTTGTATTTCTAGCAGTAAAGTTGCAGCTATAGTCCTGTGCTTGCACCACTCTGTAAGAAATCTACAGAGAACCCAAAATAGAGCAGGGAGGATAATAGAAAGATTATAACATATCACCTATGAGAAATTATTGCAGCTGGGACAGTTTAGTCTAGAAAAGTCAAGAGACATGTAACAGAAGTACCAGCCTGCCTGCTGAATATCAGCACTCTATTCCAAATCCTCAAACTATTGTTTCAAAATCTTAACCACAGTAGTCATACAAAAGCCAAGGAGAGTAAATCTGTTCTCTGTGTTCAGTAGCAAAAGCAAGCAGTGGCAGTAGTTTGCAGCAATAGAGGTTCAAATCAGACATTCGGAAAAACTTTCTGGTAAAAGTGAACAGTGTTAAGCATGGATTAAATAGATAATTTGGGTTCTGAGAAGGGAAGGACCAACAGAGATTAGCTAATCTAAGTGCTAACCTCTGACCATCCATCAGTAAAGTGTCACTGCTGAGAATCCCTCAACCTCCCCTAACAACATTCACTCAATAAGTAAAAGATGGATTATTAAAATTAGCAAGGACAATCTAATAATGGGACAGACTGACTTAACATTTCCTACACTAAGTGACCATCTCTCTGACTTCTGAAGAGTGAAATGAAGACAGATCCCTCTTGGAGAAAACCCAACCATGATTTCTCACCATTTTCTTCAGAAGTGCTTATAAAAGTAGTTCATGAAAGAGCAAGAACACAAAGAACCTCTCCCAAAGTGGGTAATCCCACTTATTCAAAACAGTGCTACAAAACATAGATGAATGGCATCACCAAAGGCCACTATTTTCAAGAATTTGTATATTTTGGATGATTTACATGTAAACCATATCAGGATTAACATGACATTTTTAGTTAAACTCTAATATAAAGACTGACAAATTTGATTCTATACAAATATCCTGAGAACATAGATTTTATTAAACACCATATCTTCACTAAAGAATCGAGGAAAGAACCAGCTATAAAATCACGCTGTACCAAATACTATGTTTTTACTTTTCATAATTTATGGACTGTCATTGCATATAGAAAAAATCTGTGGATTTAATCTGCATACATTTTATAAGACTATTTCATAAATAGTAAATATTTTTTTATTTATTCTGACAAAAATAGTATAGTTTTAAGTGTTGTGCATTCCACTGGAATGATGAACTGCTCTTAAAAATTAATTAAAGCTACAGTATCAGCCAACATTATATGGAAGCAGCCAAGTGATTGGTGTTGGAGGCAATGAAAACCTATAGGGTGTAGTTTAATTCATACCCTTCATTCTCTACCTTTTTTTTTTCCCACCTACAAAATAGGTGGGAAAAACTATCAGCCATTGTAGGGTTTTAATCTCAGTCTAAAAATATATGATTTAACTAATTGATCCTCTCAGCAAAAAGGTATCTTTTTCTGCTATTTTTGACTATTATTTCTAGCATGTCTAGAATTAGCATGACATTGACAGATACATAGATACATAAATGCAGGGATTCATGCATACACATATGCACACATAGAAACACAGAATCTTACAAAGTCTTGCAGTTGACTTTATGAAGTCTTTCAGTTAAAACCTTCAATATCCAAAATATATCCATTGAAGCAAAATTTATTAAAGCTCATCAGTTAAATAGTCAGTAATTTATTCTGTTTTCTTGTAGATGCTTTTCTTTGAAGTCAAACGCTATTTAACCACACAGGTTTTTTTTCAGTTTCCTGATGACTTTTGAACAGAAATTATGTGAGGGTCTGCTTGTCTTCATTTTGACTCAATTATAAGTCAGAAGACTTTTGCAGCCTCTCTCAGGCAAAGACCATTTTAAATGCAACTTCTGCAGTGCTAACTGGTGCTTGAGATCCATGAAGCTCAGAGAGGGATCATACTTTCAGTTTGAGAAATTGGAGGATTCAAATGTAATATCTAAACAGATTTTTAAAAAATCTTTTATAATTAATTGTTGCAGTTTGAGAACTGAAGTTCTGTATTAAAAAAAACCCAAACCACTACATATCAGGTGGAATCCTCCTACCAACTGAAGTTTTTCCCTGTTTGGTGGCTGTTCAATTCAGATCTTGAAATTAGTGGTAGGAGGATTGGGATTGTGGTTTCCTGGCTTGTTTACCTGTAATTTGTACACCCTGGGACAAGATTTTTATGCATCAGATGTCTATTCAACCCAAGCAGCTGTTGCAAAGGGCTCAGTCATTAAAGCCTATGGTGATATGTCCCTGTAACTTGTGAAGAAGTGGCAGGAGCTGCCCAGGAGACTGTGAGCAGCCTGGCACAGGATATTGGTTACAGAAAATA
Source organism: Vidua macroura (assembly GCF_024509145.1). Lineage (NCBI taxonomy): Eukaryota > Metazoa > Chordata > Aves > Passeriformes > Viduidae > Vidua > Vidua macroura. The sequence goes on from NC_071572.1 coordinate 13,269,640, forward strand.
AATTAGATGCATGAACCTCCCCCCTGCCCAGTGGAGCCTCTTGCTCCACTGTTCTTTTAAAAGCTGGCTGACTTGTAAGGATTCACAGAAGACCATCTGTTGAGCTTTTCCAATCAAACCTAATTTGTATTTATTTATTTTAGAGAGTAAAGAAGACACACTCCAGCCTTTTGAAAGCTCATTTAGCCCCAACAGCTAGAAGATGCAGTTAAGGATACAAGATATTCAAGATATCCAATATGTTGACTAAGATTTTTAGACAAATTCCATTTGGACAAACATGACAGACCCTACATCCTTCTCTCTGTCATTATTTCAACTTCCTCTCTCTCTCTTGTAATGAGGTACACATTATTTTTTTTTTCATGCTCTTCAAACAGAAGGACAGAATATATAAAGTATTTACCAGAGATAGAAATTAAATAAGCAGCATGAAAAGTATTCCACTTCCACTTTGAAATTCTGGCTCAGCTTAGCTAGATGATAAGACTACCACAAGAGAGACATCATTCTGTAATGTTACATGTATATGGAAAAACCTATCTGTGGAGAAGATGAATCAAACTGCATCTGGAGTCAATAGCACACTCTCAGCATGAAAGCAGAGACGAAATTCGGCCTTTCATACTCAAAAGAAATAGAAGGCAAGGGAATTTACATTTCCAGTATATTAGCAATCATCCAACTTCAAGAAAGTCTGCTTTCCTTTCATCTCTATTCCCGTGCACCTGCCTGATCAGGGAGGGCTGGACACTCACCCTGGATATGTCCATACCTGGTGCTACACCTTCAGGACACCAGCACCAATACCTGAAGAGCTGGCATATGTGGTTGGGTTTATAAAAGGGCTGCCTGCTACCTCTGGCTGCTCCAGTCCTAGCACTGCTCATCTGTGCTGTCCAAATATTCTTCTAACAGTGTAACACTCCTGCAAATATTTCCCCTAAGAAAATGAGCTACAAATTTCAGGCCGAGTGCTGCATTAATCATGGTTTAATCATTTCCCTTGAGTATGCTTTCCATAATGTGTGAGTAGTTCTTCCAGAATCACTGATAAAGGAACTTAGTTAATAAGGAATAGATTCAGCTGTGAGATTCACTTAGTTTGGCTACCTGTTTTTCTTGCTCAGCCACCTCTTTTGGCATGTATTTTCCTTTTTTCTTGACAGCTGTCTCATTCTTTTTTTTTTTTACATTCTCTTTTCTTTCTACTTTCTTTCTTATTTCCTCTTTTTTACTTATCTACCCCTTTCCTTTTCACATAGTTCATACATTTTTGTATTACACTTGGTTTTCTTTGAAGATGTGCAGAAGATAAATACGTTTGAAATTCAGGTCTCAAGGGGAAAGACCCTGAGGCACAATTCTCTTTTAACTCCTCACGGTCTGGATGGCCTTAGATGCTCGTGTCCTCTGATGAAGTCTGATTTTTAAAAACAATATTGACAGTGCCCACCGAAGCTAAGTGTTACTTTTTTGATTCTATCAAGGTTAACAATAGCCAATGAAGCCTCTCTGTTCTAAAAATGTTTTGGCTTTATACTATCTGGGTCATATTCTCATGCTATTTAAGAGCAAGAAGGATGGTAATTTCACTTCAGCAGTGTAGAAGCTACAGTTGTGTGTGTTGAAGCAGCTGTACAGCACAACCAAAGATGCAGTCGTGGCTCCTGGGCAAGTGTGAGCCAGGTTCCATGTGAAGAGCCTGGGAATTCTGAATTTGCCTATGATTAGAAGCATTTTGCTGCACTTAGAGAGAGCTGCTACCATTACAGCCATGTTCTTTATCCATCTCTCAGCAGAAAGAACGACGCTTTTGCCAAAACTGTTATAATAGCTTTCACTGAAAGGCAATTAATTTTTTCAGCACCAAGAATTTGGTACTCCCAGCCCCGTGCTCCTCTGCGGGCAGGGGAGCGGGATGGCGCTCTCGGGCAGCCCGGCGGTGCGGGCGCCCCGCGGCAGGCGGGAGCTGTCCGGTCAGCACCGCCCCGCTTCGGCTGCTCCTGAGCCAGCCAAACCTCACCGCGGCTCGCTGTGAGTGGGCTACCGAGGCCGCCCGGCCCGGCTGTGCAGCCGCGCCCAGGGTCGGGGCGGACACACCGATGCGGCTCCTGGTGCGGCGCTGCCTCCCAAAGGCCCGCACCGCTCCGGCACTGACCGCGCCTGCCGTGCTCGGAACACGGTTCGGGGCTTGGGCCAGCAGTGCCCCTGTGGCCAACAGGGCCAGCGGGATCCTGGGGTGCATAAGAACAGCGTTGCCAGCAGGCCAGGGAGATGATCCTGCCCCTCCACTCAGCCCCAGTGAGATGAGTGTATCTGGAGGGCTGTGTCCAGTTCTGGGCTCCTCAGGACAAGAGAGACATGGAGATCCTGGAGTGGGTCCAGTGGAACACAACAAATATCATTAAGGGATTGGAGCACCTCTCTAGCAAAGAAAAGATGAGGAAGTTGGGCCTGTTCAGTGTCTGCAAGAGTCGACTGAGAGGGAACCTCATTAATGTGTGTAAATAGATATTTATGGGCGGGGGGCGCCAAGAGGACGGAGCCTTTTGGAGGCTCCTCTCGGGGTTGCCAAGCTTAGGACAAGAGGCAACGGGCAGAAACTGATGCACAGGAAGTTCTACCTGAACATGAGGAAGAACTTCTTGACTGTGCAGGTGACCGGTCAGTGGAACATATTGCCCAGAGAAGTTGTGCAGTGTCTCTCCCTGGAGATGTTCTGGACGCAGTCCTGTGCCATGTGCTGTGGGACGGCCCTGCTCGAGCCGGGAGCTCGGAGCCGCGGCCCGCGCCCCCCTCCAGCCTGGCCCATTCCGGCCTCGGGAGACTCGCGGGGGCGGGGCCCGCCCGCGGAGCCGCCGTGGGCAGCGCGCGGTGGCGCGGCGGGGCAGCAGCCAACCAGGAGCCCGCATGCAAATCGCTGGCCCCGCCCCCGCGCGCGCAGAGCGGGGCGGGGCCCGCCGGTTGCCGTGGCGACGCGAGCGGCCGAGCCCCCGGGCGGCTCCCGGGGAGACCCCCCGCGCCGGGCGGGCCCGGGCGGCGGCCATGCCAGTGCGTGCGGCCGGTGCTGAGTCAGGAAGAGGCATCCCCAAATCCCCCTCCGAGACCATGGAGGAGCTGGAACACACCTGCCCACAGCCGCGCCTGGTGAGTCGGGCCCGGCCGCGGCCCGCCCGCTCGAGCTGCCCCGGGTGCTGCGGGGCCGCTGGGCCGGGGGCGAGGGAGGGAGCCCCCGGGCGGCCGGTGCCGCCTCACGGCGGGTCCCTTTGTACAACGCCAGAGAAAGGGCGAGCGAAGGCTGTCCGAGGTGGGCTGTGCCGTGCCGTGCAAGAACCCGGGGCAGTGCGGTGACAGCCAGGCGGGATTCCTGGTCCGCCCGTTAAAAGCCCGGATTCCCCGCGCTCCCGACGGGTCCGGGCGCGCCCGGGCATCGCCGCGGCTGCCACATGTGCGCGGGTGGCGGGAGCGGCGGCGGGAGGCGTGTGATGGCCAAGCCGTGTTAGGATCTAAAAAGCTGCCTGTTCCCAGTAGTGAATGTAAAGGAGCGGCCCGCCCTCCAAGGAGCCGGCGGCGGGGAGCGATGGCCGGTCCCAGCCTCTCCGGTGCCGCTCCCGCCGGGAATGGCAGCCCCCGGGGGCTCCTCGGTGACCGCCCGGACCCGTGCTGCCCTGCAGGCCGGGTCTCGGACGGGTTACTGCGCTCAGGAACGGCAAATCCCGCTTTTCTCAACTTTAACGAGTCCAGTGAGGAGTTGCCCGTTCGATTCAGGATGTGTAAGGAAGAAGAGAGTCTCGGAGAGCTGCGGTTTTTGGGGGGACAGGAGAATGAGGGAGGGCCGGGAGAATGATACTTGAAATAACTCCTGTGATGTTGTTTGCTTAAAGATTCCCTCAGACCTTGTAGGCAACTTTACAAGGCTGCTGTACCCCAAGAGTTCAGGTTCTGAGAGCTGTCCTTCTTTTCATGTGCTCATTTAAAATTTTGAGTGTTTCCTTGCTTCTTATTTAAATCTGTTATTATTCCCACCAGGAAAGATCTCTCCTTACCTCAGCATGGTATGCACCATTGGCAAGGTGGTAGAAAGTTAATAACGGCAATACATAAATGCAACCACAGAATTGTGGAGGCAGTGTCAAGATGTGAGAATGCATGATGTATGCAACAGTTTAGTACTGGAAATTAGATCATTTAACACCAGAATTCAGTCACAGTGCTAATTAAAACATATTTAAACATCAAACTTCAGTAATTAAATTTAACACTATAGTTGAGACAGAGACATTGTTCTGATATGACAAGAAATAGCAACAGTCATTGGAGCTGACCTAAATTAATGTTTTCTTCTTGCTCATGTTATAATTAGATTCAGCTTTAAAGAGGACTGTTAATTTGTTCATGGAAGGCTTTTGGAGCTGTTTTAATAGAGAAAGTTAGCTCACATGTAGTTACTGCATGGGCAGTTACTGCATGGTACAGGCTGTCTAAGATTCCTCTGTCAAAAGCTCAGATATAACAACCTGTTTGAATATATTACTCTGTGTAGTCTGACACTTTAAAAGATTTTAAAGAAAGGAGTGACAGTATGATACCAGTATTTACAGTATCATGCATTCCAGTATAATTTCTGTGGAATTTAGGTGACAGAGTACATGAATGAAACAGGAATTCATTATGATGTTTTAGATCTTCCTGAGTACTAATAATGGACAATGGAAACATTTTCAATAAATATTTGTAGAAAGTGTGTCCTTATGAAGTGATACCTCATCAGTCATCAGAGCTGTGTTATCTTCAGGCTAAAAAAAAAAGGTTGCCTGGTGAAGTGTAATGCAATACACTGAACTCAGGGCATAGAGAGCGAGGCAAAAAAGTGTAGTCAAGCAGTGTCTGAAGTGAGAAAAATTAAGGGTGGGTGTTCTGAAGAGTTAAAGTGAATCAATCCTTGACAGACAGTTTAATAACATGCACATCAAGTTCGTATCTGATCTTTTTTAAGATCTTCAGTACTTGATCTGATCTCATCCTTTGAAGGCAGCATGTGCAGTAGTGGGCCAGTAACCTTGTCACCTAGATTATTAGTGTGAAGGAAAGAGGGTGTCTCAGGTAACGTTTTAATATTTTTGGACCTCAGGATGGTACCTCAGGATGGCTCTGGTACTTCAGAATGATATAACTGGTGGCAAGTCTGTAATATTTACAGATGACTTCTTAATGCTGTTCATTGGTTCTCGCACATCTCTAAAATTAATTATCTGGGCTTTCAGGTTATATATGGGGAAGTTGTAGGAATCAGTTTTTCTTGAGAAATCACCTCAAATTTTAGAAGGTGAAAAGGGATTGGTTCTTTTCTGAAACTGTTGTCATCCTTTTCATTGAAACAGGAATTATTTCTTTAAAGCCGTAAAACTGTGAATATTTGTAATGGATATCTGCCATTAGACCTCTGGCTTTAGGCAATGAAGTCTGCTAGTTTGTCAGGAGCTGTTACATTAGCACTAAATGTTACAGTGTTGTGTCCTTCAAAGATCAGGAAATCAGTGGACATTTCAATGTCTATTGAAACCTGATGTTTTCTAGTGCCTGGTACTGTTGTAATTATAAATTGCCATTAATTTTTTCCCAAGACACTCTGTGCATTTTCTTAACCAGCTGGAGCATTAATGAGCATTTGTGTTGATTCAGTCAATTCCTCTGCTCCATCTCTGACTTAATCTTTGCCTTCTTTATGTTCTCAGCTTCCATGTATCCTAATGCCAGGAAAATGTCTGAGTGACTCCACAGGTCTTGGTCTCAATGCACAGCAGAGAAACAAACCCACTGGAGTCACAGGTTTTATCCATAGTGGTGATTTTAGGAGTTCTGTAGTCAAGAAAAAACTCCTCACAAATAGCATTTCTCCAATCCTGGTTTGCATCCTTTTGCATTTATCCCTTTTCTCATCTGGACCAAACTGCTGTCTTAGGCCATGCTCTCATCTGCTGCAGTCCCATTCATATTTTTCATCCTCAGCATACCCGTGGTTATGGGGGCTTCACTGTTTTCAGTGGGATAAACATGACCCCTAGTCATACCATGCCACTCATTCATGGCATGGCAGTTGTCCCTGGATAACTTTCAGTAAGCTGCAGAGTGCTGCTGGGCTGTGGATCTCAGCCTGGGAATCCTGCCCTTAGGGTTTGCCCATGTGCATCAGTACTAAAAAAGAAAGCTCTTAGTTTAACTGTGAGATACCATAGCAAGAAATGCCAAAGAGGAAATACAAAACTTCATGAAATTGTTTGCTTATTTTTTTATAATGTGTTTAAGTCACTTGGGATCAAGAGTTTCACTTTGGTCCCTGGTGTGTGTACCTCCTTGAAAGATTGGTGTTTTGTTTGAAAATTACCAATCCTGTGAAAGAAACAAACAGGCATTTCAACACACTTTGTTCAGGAAGACAGTTCTATGCAACATCTTTCATAAAAGAAAACAATGGCAGTTTATAAGGATAGCACTGCAGATAAAGCAAACCCAAATACACATTGAAACTTACTTGAAAAAAAACTTCAGAATGTACTGCTTGGTCTCATCTTTCCCTTGAACACACTGAGAGCTTCTTTTCCTTCTATTTCATGTCTCTGTCTTCCAACATGGGCATCAGTGGAAACGTGATAAAGTACTCTTAGGACCTGGGAACCAATGTCTTACTTTCAAAACTGTCAGAGCCTAACTGAGGGTTAGATAAGTTGAGGGAATGCAGGGCAATGCAACATGGATTTCCATCACAGTGCTTAATTTAAGAAACCAGATAAGCAGAAACCCACCTGAATTAGCTGGGGTGAATTACAGGGGAGGAGAGGAAGTAGATAGGTAGGCATGTGGTTGGTTCAGCCAGTGCTCACAGGCACATTGGTGGGTAGAGGGCAAGGCAGGAGGAATTAAGCAGCAGTTTTCATTAATTTAAAGTGAATCTATCTTTAAGATGATGTAAAGAAGCAGCTAAATGATTTTTGTTCTGTCTGCTCTGCCATAGGCAGTGCTATCCCCAAAATACTGGGCTGTTCAAGGGTATGTGACATTCATACTACCCTTGGATGTCTGTTGTCAGGCAGCTGAAACTGTGGCCAGCTCTCATTTCTTGTACAGGAAATGGCACTGGGGCCCTGTGTGGAAGTACCTAAATAGTTTATTGGGAGCTTTTTTTCATCATCATTGCAAGGACAGATTAGCTGGATACTTCATCTGTCCATATGGCAGATAAACCATGTTCTGCCAAGGCACTGCAAGTGTCAGGGCCACTTGAGGTTCACCCTTGCAATCCCAGGACTGCTCCAAAGTCCACATTTACTTCTGTGGAGTTGTGAGATTCAGAGGCTACAGGCTTTTACAGGTCAATAGGAATCAGGTATTAAGTATCTTGGGGCCACTGAATCTATGGCACTTGGAGAATGAGACTCAAGTACAACTGAATGTGACCCATATAATTTTAGGTATCAGCTGCTTTAGCCATTTTGTTTATTTTCTTGATTTTTTAGAGAAAATGAGAGTACATGAATTCAATTTTTTTTCCAATAATTCAAGTACATTTGAAAAACACTATTACTTTTTTTATTTTATTGAAGAGTAGAGGAGAACATTTTAGTATTTGTACACACTGGAGCTATATAATGGTTCAAGGAGTCACTCTACTTTAGACAATTTCTTATTGCTGCTTTTAAGCAATAAACTCAAAAACAAAATCTGAAATAATTGCAAGGAAAGTGTGCATGCTTTGAATTCCTGTATTTTCATCCCTTCATATTTACAAAGAATGGTTTAAGAGGTTCTGATGCAACTCCTAGAATCATTTTAGTATTTTATTTCCATGAGCTTTCATAGATCTTCATATTCATCTTGCACATATCACTGGAAGGCAATTTTAATCACAGGAGCCAATGATTAATGTAGGGCAAGTTTATTGTGGTTAAAAAGTGTCCCATGCATCTGTTTCTCTCTCACGTGATGTTATGACAGGGGGTCTGCCATCTGTTTACTTCAGTGTGGAATTAAGCATAAATAAATATGTAAATAGCCTTAGATTTAAGGAACCCAAAATTACTTTATTTGACAAAATATTTATTTGGTCCTTTAGAAGTTTGGGTTTTGCTCTGGATTAATTTTCATTTTCATAAATGTTGGCTACTGTATAAAACCACAAACCCATAAAAACATGCCAAGTGAAGTTTGTGCTTGGGGACATGTAGCAGTTTTTGCTGCACTTTAAAAAAACTAAATTGCCCATAGACATGAAAAATCTGCTTCGATTTCCCCTTATTACATCAGAGGATGTGCAGTTTATATACATTCTGAACTGCTACAGTTTCTGCAAAAAAATGTTGCAGTACATATTTGTCAGATACACAGAACTACAGATACCTTTTCAGGAATCAGAAATCACCCATAAACACAAGGAGAACACATTACATTTTATGTATTGCATTCTGTGCTTGCAAATGCAATGATATTTTAGAAACAGGTTTTCTTTGGAGAATATTACCAACTTCTTAAAATGTGCTGTTGCCATTACTACAAAGGTTTGTATCATACCTTTAAAAAGGAGTGGGAAAACATTGTAAATAGATTCTCTCTGCTCCCTCCTCAGGAACATAGACAACATTATAATATAACATATGTATAAAGTGTAAAAAGAACTCGGCACATGCGTAGAAATGGAGCAGAAGAAATACAGAATTAGGAGGCAGATACTGACTACACAGGCAAGAATATGTGTAGTGTATACTCACACATCCACAATCATGCACAGACATTGAGTACAGCCATAACTGTCTATCCCAGTGTGTTTCCATGTAATCTGCTTTCCTGTTTTACACACATACAAACAGATGGTATAAGGCGATAAACTCTTGAAAGGCACTCAATGAATCAGGGATCTTGTAAAGAAGCCCATCACCCTCCCTGTGGGAAAATAGATCTTCCCAGAGTTTTTCTGCTGACAGCTGAGGAACTGCAGAATATGTGTCTCCCGTGCAGGAGGAAAAAAAAAAAAAAAAGGTTTGGGGGTTTTTTGCTTCTTCATAGCTCTGTTTCTGAGTAATGGTTTATACAAAATGCTGTCCTACGTCTGTCATGAAATAATTGATAAATGTAAAGTATCTCTGTAAAGAAGCACAAGTAGAGATTGATTATTGGACCAAATTCACCCAGTAGTTTAGCTATATAACTGAGTTGCTTTCAGAAGATTAACCCTTGCCTGTGTTAAAGCAGAGTTGGGTTCTTCTAGCCATATGTCGGATGAATTTGCAGATGACACTACATGGGGTGGGACTGTTGGTCTGTTTCAGGGTAGGAAGGATCTACAGAGAAACCTGGACAGACTCATTAATGGGCTGAGGACAGTTGCAGGAGTTCAATAAGAGAAAGTGCCCTGCCCTGCACTTGGATCACAACAACACCATGCAACATTACAGGAGGAGTGGCTTGAGAGCTGCCCAGCAGTAAGGAACCTGGGGTTGCTGGTCACCAGCCAGCTGACAATGAGCCAGCAGTGTGCCCTGGTGGCCAAGAAGGCCAATGGCATCCTGGCCTGTATCAGCAATAGTGCAGCCAGCAGGACCGGTGATTGACATCCTTAGTCAACAGTGGTGAGGCTACACCTCGAGTACTGTGTCCAGGTCTGGGCCACTCACTTCAAAAAAGATACTGAGGTTCTGGAGTATGTCCAGAGAAGGGCAACAAGGGTTGTGAAAGGTCTGGAACATGTCCTGTGAGGAATGGCTGAGGCAGCTGGGTTTGTGTACTCTTGAGGAGGCTTGGGGGAAAGCTCATTGCCCTCTACAGCTGCCTGAAAGGAGGCTGTAGTGAGGTGGGAGATGGTGTCTTCTGCTATGCCTGCAGTGAGTAGACCAGAGGAAATGGCCTTAAGCTGAGACAGAGGAGATCCAGGTTAGATATAAGACATTTTTTTTCAGTGTTAGGGTGGTCAGACATTGGAATAGGTTGCCCAGGGATGTATGTAGTCACCATCCCTGGAGGTGCTCAAGAGGCATCTGGATCTGTCGCTGGGTGATGTGTTTTGGTGGTTTAGGGTTACAGTGGTAGTGCTGGGTTGACAGTTGGAGTGGATGATCTTAAAGCTCTTTTCCAACCTTCATGATTCTGTGATTCTATACAGTAATGTACAAGAAAAAGAAATGTGTAACAGACATTCAAAACACGGGAGCTGATGTTATCTCCACTGAATTGATCAGTAAAACACAGAGTGGCATTAGAGCAGTGGTTACATGTTTTTGGTCTGTTGACCATGGCCAACCTTCAGCATTACTCCTGGGCCAGCATGCAGTTGCCACAGGGCATTGAGTTGCAAATGCCCCACAGCCAGTTTGGTTCTTGGCCATGGTGTCTGCAGGCTGATCATTGGCAACCGGTGCTCCTTTGAAGGAGCCACAAGCTTCTTTGTCCTGGAATGCTGTGTATCCCTCCTTGGTGCTGGGATATCTGACAGCTTTCCTGTCTGTTGCCACCAGGACAGGAGAACATCCAGGCTCACAGTGCCCTTGCTGCAGTTTGCTCTTTCGGTGAGTCCTGCCTGGATCACTGGCATGTAGGGCTCCTCCCATCTCCTCTGGCTGTGCCAGGGGAGCGGGCTCAGGTGGATGAGTTCCCAAGGGTCACATTTCACTTCTAGATGGTATTCATGGAGGCTGAGGTGCTTCATTGGCAACTCTTTCACTTGTACTCTGCTGGACTTGGGGCCCATCCTACCTCTAGGGATGATTTAGTTTTCTAAATAATGTGTTCCAGTTCAGTCAGAAGTCATGGCTGTCATGCAGGAATCTTGTCACAAAATTCTTTGGCCTTTTGCAAATATTACACTAGATTATATAATAGTTATTCTAGTTTCATAATCTATTAATCTCTACGTATATACATCATTATGCTTCTTGAAAAGGCAGTGGAAGTTGCTTTTCTTCTGCAGCGTCTTCAATTTGTAATTACATCTTGCACTTAATAATTACTTAATACTAATGATGAGCAAAGTATGTTTGATTGAAGATAAAGCCCAGAAAGAGTAAAAAAGTTAATTTGAAATGCTTGCAAACAGAATACTGAAGTTATTGTTCTTATAAAGTTAGTTTGCCATATTTTTAGTTTACATCCACCTTCCTGAGTCATCAGAACTGTGAGAGAACAGGAAAGACTATTTTTTATACTGACATTGATATTAGAACTGTTTGTAAACAGTTTACCAGGAGACAACCACCAGTAACTTTCAATTACAACTTAAATGCTCATAAATTTACCTGTTTGAGTCAAGGTTACTGACCCAAACAGGTAGGGACCACATGGTTTTCCATTTTAATAATGTTTGTTCCCTGAACCTCTAAGAGAAGACCTTGGTAGTCCTTAACGTGGCCTTTCCACTTAGAAAAAGTGTTCATACCTCAGCAACTTGGCACATACTTACTTTTCAATAGTTTTGATAGGGCTTTTTCTTAAATATTCCTTGAAACTGATGTCAGTGTTTCCTGCTCTGTAATTATTGTTTCCCAACATCAGGAGCAGGTTCCCAAAATAATTGTTTCGCATATGAGTAGACCTTACCCACATGATTTGTTCCAGTGAAATCACTTATCTGTTTTAAATACTGCCTCTGAGACAAAAGGTGGTTACAGCATCAGACCTCCCACAGAATTTCCCTGCCAGTTTAATTCTTTTATAAGCACAGGCCCAGCCTGCTTTATCAAGTGTTGCCTCTGTAGCTGTACTGCTTCATGATCTGAAATTTCATTGACCTTTTTTACAGCAAAATCTTAGATGACAATGCAATTTTACCAAGAGGAGAGAAGGTATGAGGAGAGAAGGTATTGCAGTTGCATGAATTAAAAAAAAAAGCTCCTTCCATTAGCTGTGTTTCATACAGTCACCCTGCAGGCACAGTTATAAAGGCAGGTGCACTATGGCTTGGATGGGTCTACATTTGCCTGCTTAAAAGAATGTTTCTGCCTTCCTTGTTTCTGTGTAAAAAACCCAGCCCAACTACCAAACAGACAGAAGCAAGCAATAACACAACAGGCTGTAATCAAAAGAGAGGGTGTGGAGGTGCTTGTGTTCTTGACCTATTATTTCAATGGTAGGACTCCTCTTCCTCTACCGATCACCAACAGCTTTCCTTTTAATCATTAGAAATAGAAATACAACCATGAGTGTTTATCTTATGCCTAGGAGCTAAGTTAAATGGCTACAGTAGCCTAAGAGACTGTGAAGACCTATAGTAAAAAGGCAGTGTCAAGATACACCTGAAAATGAAGTGCTAAGAGCTGTCTTGTAGGGTTTCTTCATTAAGTGTCCTGGCCCCAGAACCAGCTTGGAGCTGCCAACCACACTGTGCTCTCTTCTCTGGGCTACTGTCTCACAAGTAGGGCCATGGGTTACAAAGACATTGCTGGTGCCTATGGAGCTGTGAGGTACTTGCTGGTAAAGCCCCCATTATCCACCTTCCATCTTTTAATGAGCCAAAGTTTATTGAACATCATTCAGATCTTTTGCAAATTTCCCAGAAAGCAAGTAAGACTCTATTTAAACTTCTTGTAGAATATCATCTTCTAATATGCAAGGGTTACTAAATATGATGGTTTATCATACCTTCATTTTACTGAATGCTGTGTCTTCTTTTCCAGGAAACAGGACTCTTATTGCAAGAGTTTTTTATTGTCTTCTGAAGTAAATATCATTAATAAGTCCTAGTATTACAATGACTTTTCCATTTGTGACATGTGATAAGCTTTCTCTGCACAGGAGGGTGCAGGTCTCAGGAGCTTACATTGGTCCAAAATACAAGGCTAATTTTATTTATTTAATTGCAAAATGTAAATGCCTAGAATGTAAAGAAGGCAGAGATGAAGGGAAAAATCTGTCAGAGAAAGAAGTACAAAGTCTTTGTCTAACCATCTGATTATTGGCAAAACTATAGCAAATTTCCAAAAGAACTTTAATGGATTAATCAAAATGAAAAAGCTGCTATATAAATTACTTGTTGTTTGCTCACAATTCTAATTATTACCATCAAGAAACTGGAAAGAATACAAGTAATTATATACAAACTGAAAAGGTTTGATAAATTATTTCTGGATTTTAATAATTTCTTGAAATATTTTCTCTTATGGACTTTTATACAAACCAAATGGTCTCATTTTACTCATAAGATGTTTTTGTTAAGCTTAATAATTTTTCTAGGACAGATAAAACAAAATAGTAGTGAGTAGTTATTTGGAAGCTATTGCTATAGCTTTCATCTGTCAGCACATGGTGTTTGTGTTTTTCTCTGTTTGGTTTTGACAGAATATGGCTGATTTTAATGTATTGCATTTGATGTATTTTCATATCCAGTAACTGTGAGATTAGAGAGTAGAGGGAATTTGACAGGTCTGGTTCTAAGCCCTGATCTGTAAAGTGAGCTTTAATGACGAATCTTTATAAAAGCTGGACCGATGGGAAGCTAATAGAGGTTGTTCTCCATTGAGCAGAGACTTAAAGAAAAATCTCAGTGTTTCAAAGGTGGTTACATGGATGAAAAGCACCACTGTGTTTGCCTGGGGGGAAAAAGAGATATCTTCCTGCAAACCAGGCCTATTTTCTTCAAATAACCTTCAAGGAAACAACCTCTGCCAAGCTAGGAGCTGATTACCAGTTGCAGGCCTCAGACCATAGCCATTATTGTTTTAACATTTCTGCCTTCCTCTTTATCTCAGCAGGAACCAGGCTGTATGGTCTGCCATGTAACTTGACCTTCCTTGGAGATAAAAAGACAGATTAGCACCCAGCAATAGCAAAGCCAGAAGCAAAAAGACAGTATTTAGAAAATAAAGGAAAGAGCTGGCACTGTATGATTATGTGTAATGTTCTACACTGTGCAGCGTGGGTGGCCTGATGAACAGTTCCCCTCCATGAAACCCAGACAGAAACTTGGGCTTGGTAATAGTTTCTCCATTTTTAACCTTGTCTGTGCAGAGGTGCTGTGATTTTCATCATGAACATGCTAATGATGATGATTTCCTTTAACATTTGAGAGTATGGGAAAAAATAAGGAAAGAAAAATGGAAAGAAAAAAAAAAGGAAACCTACATAAAATTGCATTACTTGTAGTAAACAAAATGAATAGCAAATCAACAGAAAGAACTGGATCTGAATCTTTAAGTCTTTGTTGTTGTTTTAGTGCTGTCCTCTGAGCTTTCCATGCAAAAAACCAGTGCAGTGAGCCCAGAGATCAGCAGCAATTAGGCATGACGTGCTCTAAAGTCTCTCAGGGATGCTAAAGAATGCTAAATGCTCAGTGATTAATCATTCAGCATCAAAAATCTGAAAAAATAGTGTAAAAGCAAAATGGGATGCTGTTATGATCATCCATGGGTACTCAAACTGGTGTGACAACTGTACATCAAAGGTCACTGTCAAAACCCAGCCAAGCCACTGCTGCACAGCCATGAACTCCCAGTTAAATCATGGGGGAAGCAAAGTGACAGATTTCCTCCAGCTTTTCTCAGCCACCACTTCATCTCAAAACCAAAGCAAACCAACAGCTATGTTTTCGTAAAGATTTAAAGCCAAAAGCTGTAGAAGCTGTCTTTTTTTCCTATCAGACTATATGGCAGATAATAAATATCTGAGGGTCTAATGGCTGATAACTTCCTACATTATCATGGGCAGAAAATACAAATTCAGTAATCAAGTTTCCTGACAGATAATGCCACGTCAGTCTTCACACATCCTCACACTGTCTCATACATCTTTAGGTTGTAAGCTCCTCAGAGCAAGTAGCCTTGTGATGCTCTGATCACAGTTAGAGTGTTTTAGTACTATTACAGAATGTGTCAGACCAGAAAGGAGTTGCAGCTCAGTCAGCTCTTGTTAAATGGGACTTAAGGTTGCATCCTTGCCTTTATTTTGAATGGCTCCTCAAAATTATAGGAGATTCTGACTAAAACCACAACAAAACAACCTCCACTCCCAATTATTTGTACTGATGCCAGTGGCAGGAAAGGGTGCTTGTTAAGAGGTGGCTCATTTGCAGCTTTCTAAGTCCCAAGTAGTTTTTCCAGCTGTTACTTACAGGTAACAGAATACATTTTTCCTTGGGCCTTCAGAGTCACTGAGAAATGTTAAGCTGCTCACACCATCCAACCTGACTTTGTTCTGCAAACAAAAAAATTGTGTGCCTTCGCCCACCTCAAAGATGACCAAGCTTCTCTAACAGAGACATTCAGTTACATGACATGTTTAGAAAGCTTTATTTTCCTCACCATCCTACCTTGTGTGAATTGTGTGTGCTCAGGGGTGACCAAAAAGCAAAAATCCCCAGAGAACAACCCGGCATGAAGGCTGGTTACAGCATTTATTACAGCATTACAATTAAATGTTCTTTTATAACTTCTTGGTGGTGAAAATAAATGTACTTTCTTTGTGCTTTTTCCTCCTTCCAGACTCTGACGGCACCTGCTCCATTTGCAGATGAAACAAGCTGTCAGTGCCAAGCACCCCATGAGAAGTTAACCATTGCACAAGCCCGCCTGGGAACACCAGGTATGTGGAGAGAGCTACATCCACAGGATCATGGACACTCCCAAAGCACTGCTTCTTCCATACAAACATCTATTAATGCTTATTTGTGACTTCTACTCAAAAGCAAATGCCTAATGTCTAGTGCTGTCAGGTAATGGAGAAGAAGCCAGCAACTACAGAACCATTATGTTCTCTTAGAGAAACAAGAAGAGAAAACATTTCAAGTTAGAGTTTAATGTATTTGTATTGGTTGGAAGGAAGGCTTGCCAGCCCACTCCAGCCAGCCTGAAAATTGTGTTATGTAGTAATTACCTTCTGGATTCTCATCTCTGGAAAACTCTTCTTTCACTGGTGTTCCTGATGATCGCTTCAGACCTTCAGTGGCCGTAAAGGTTGCTTGCCAATTTCTTTATCTGGGCATCTGTGATTGGACTGGGGAAGCAGGATGATTTCAAATGAAGTCTCAAATGCATCCTTCAGCTCACCCATATTTCAAGAGGGTATTTTTTAAAAGGCTCTGTTTACTTACTCTGTTTATTTAAAATAAGCTTTTAAAGTATATACACATTACAGGAGCAAGCTGAGCTTTCCAGTCAGCTGTACAAGGAACAGTGTTCTCCCATGGACCCTTGGATGTCCTGACTGCAGAGACATCTCTCTGCTGTCATTGAAACACAGTCCATGGAGGTTTGAGCTCTGTTGCTTTCATCTCCACTGTGCTTTTGCTTGGAGGTGGCAAAGCATGTCATTTGAGAAAGCAAGTCCTTTTTCAATCTTGAGGCTGTAGGTGCTGTACAGAAAGAAGTATAAGGGTGATAGCATGAGAAAGAGAAACTATAGGCTCATTAGAGTGAAGAACTTGGGGAAAGTGTGGAAAAAGTGAAGTAAAATGTTTGCATAGAAGAGGTAACCAATTGATTTTTACAGCAGTAAGCTGTGGAAAAGTCAAGGCAAGAGGGGAGGAAAGGGAAATTATGGGAAAAATCGATAAAGCATATCTGATTAGAAAGGCAGAGAGAAAAGAACAAGACATATGGTGGAACTCTGAATGAGGCAGGAAGATGACATTTTTGCTAAATTAGAATATGGGGATGATGGATGATAATAAATAGGGTAAGTCTGAGAGAAAACAGCAGAGAGTACAAAGAACAAGTAATGTGCAGTATCAAAAACTGCAGGTTCACCTGTGGGGCTTTTGAATATCAGAACTGAGGTAAATCTCTGCAATCATCTGATCTGGGAACAAAATGCCATCCAGCAGAATTAAGTGCAACTTGTTTG
Organism: Vidua macroura; assembly: GCF_024509145.1. NCBI lineage: Eukaryota > Metazoa > Chordata > Aves > Passeriformes > Viduidae > Vidua > Vidua macroura. Next base: position 13,286,458 of record NC_071572.1, read on the forward strand.
GGATCTGAAAAATCACTGTTGTTTCTTTCTCCACAGTTGACAGACCTGTCAGAGTGTATGCAGATGGAATATTTGACCTCTTCCACGCTGGCCATGCTAGAGCTCTTATGCAAGCCAAAACTCTATTCCCAAATAGCTACTTATTAGTAGGAGGTAAGATCAGAGTTATTTATTGCACTGGATTTTTGCTTCTGTGCTTTACTATCAGAAAGTTATTGCTGTGCTCCCACCCCCAGCTGTTTATACACTATGACTTGAATGCTGCTTTCACTCAGGGGCTTTCTATAGGTGATTTGCCTTGAATTACATCTTACAATTGCATCAATTAAAGTAAAAGTCAAATTCTGCCCTCAGCAGCACAGGCACAATTCCCATTCTAGTTAAAGCTGGTGCCTGCACGGCTCTGAGCTTAAAATAGCTCCATATGAATAATTTACCTTTTTCAGTTATTTGCTCAAAATTGTTCAAAGATGGAGATGAGTGAATGAGAGCAACCATTATTTATTTCTGGCTCATTGGTCCCTTTGCCAGCCAGGCACAGACCATGACCTCTGCCTGCCAGGTCTAGACCCACCTGTCAGCATCATCACAGAAGCTAAGTCTGGCCCATTGTCATTGAAAACCCAAATGTAGGTAAAGCCTCATAAATGTGCAGTTTGGTTCCATTTTCCTTGCACCTCCAGGGTTGAGATATTCCTCGCAGAAACATTTCACAGCAACCTTCATTCAGCTGCTCAAATGCTTTACAGTGAACATGAGTGCAACCTTCAGGTACTATAAGGTGCATAGTTTTGCATATTTGTCCCAAACAGTTGTGGGGGTGGTGGGGGGAAAGACCCAACACAGAGGAAAAACAAAATCTCTTTATAAACATGTATTTTAGTTTTAATCAAGTTTATGAAATGTGGTAATTTCCCATGGAGCTTCCTGTGAGGTAAAGGACAAGTCCCTTTGTTAGGAAGGAAACATTAAGAAAGGAAACATTTGGTTTCCTGCTGAGCCAGACAACTTGCAGAAGAAGCAAGTGGAGGCACAAGGCTGTGAGGTTTAAAAAAAAAATGCATGTTATGTACATTTTATTGTTGTTTTTAAAGGATTAGGGGTTGCCCCAGATAAGGGGAGGAGCTTTGGGGCAAAAGCCTGGCTCCTTTGAAATTCATGGCATAGCTTCACTTTGCCCTTATTTTTGGCATAAAGGACAAAGCAGCCAGCACTCATCAGCACCTTCTCCCAGCAAGGCACTGTGTGTTAGCATGTTTAAAAAATGGACACTTTCCCACATCCACATACAATTTGTGCTGCAAAAGTACCAGTGTCGTATGTCTTTGTGGGCATCACAACCAACCCCTTCTATTTCTTCTTGTGAAGACAATTATTTGGACCTAAGATAACTTTTCTTTTTAAAATGGACATTTATACCTTCCCAAATCAGTTATTAGAGCAGGATGACAGATTCAAAAGAAGTACGAAGAAAGATATTGTGTCTGCATTGTACATGAAAAATAAAATCAAACCTTTCTTTACAGAAAATAAAATCAAACCTTTCTTCAGAATTCAAGCAAAAATTACTATTTTCCAATAATTTTGGTAGACCTTTTTTTCCAGGAGAGGGTAGACTAAAGATGTCATAAAGGCTGTAAATAAATACAAATACAGTCTCTGAAGGGACCTTACTCCTGAAAATGCTTTGATCACCATTAAATTTCTTGTCAGCAGGCATCAAAACTGACATAATAGGACAGAGTAGCATTTTGCTTGCTGAAATTCATATGTATGTTATTATCTGGCTTTGAATTTTGCAGAAGCTTCAGGACTATCTAAGCCTTTCTACATTTTTCCTACTTTAAAAGTCCTTAATGACCATCACAGCAAGAATGTCCATTTCAGATCTCAGAAAAGACTGCATCTTTGCCAGCACCTTGCCTGATAGGTTGATGTTTTCAAATTAGAAAGAAGCAGCAACTGTAGGGCTGCTCTCACACTTCACTGCAGCACTGGTAATGTTGCATTTATCATTTGTCAAGTACATTTACAAAGATCCAAAGGCACAGGTTTGACCTGTGGTGAAGGACAACCACTGGCAACCCAGCTATAAATGGGTATCACATTATTCCATCTGGGGTGTCAAATGACTGCTGTATCTGTAATGTTGGACAGAAATGGTTGTGGAGAAGGTCACTGGTTTTTACACAATGTTACGTGGGTAAAAAGATAATACCTAACTTTTACGGTCCTCTGGTAATGTGGGTATTGCTGCTCTTCATTTTAAAAGCAATGTGACAAAGTATTAACTGCATCCACAGTTAAAGATGCAGGATTTCTGGACCTTTAGCTCTGCTCATTTCATAGAGCGTATGGCTTCTCCCAGTCCTTTCCTTGAGGTTTCCTTCAGCAGCTTTCTGTTTGAACATGGCACAAGCCTTACTCTTCTTTCTGTGAAACCTGCTGAACTCAAAGCTAAGCTCAGAGACAGATTCCTATAAAGTTTTCTATGACTTGTTTTCCATCAGGATCAATTTAATGAGAAACTATCCCACTGTGATTTTGAGCTTTGTTGGCAAATTTACCTTTTAGAGTGTTGTTTACATAAAAATAAAAAGAAGGAAGTGGAGGCCCAGAGAGGCTGAGGGGTCTCCATCTTTGGAAATCCAACTGGACATGGCCCTGAACAACCTGCAGTTGACTCTGCTGGGAGGAGGGGGGTTTGAATTAGGTGACGTCAAGTGGTTTTCCGGCCTCATTTTGTGATACCCGAAGTTAGTGAGCACTCTGTGATTGTCCACGCTGTGTTCTTTGATTGATTTTAAAGCACTGGCCATCACCCCTGAAATATCACAGCCTATGAAATCCCCACTTAAGAGTGGGATTGGTTTACCTTAGCATGTACAGGATACCACCTGAAGTGTCTTAAAGTACCATACTTGGCCTCTGGCTGCAGCTCCAGAAAGAGAAGGTTCTCTCATTATTACACAGTTGTATCTGCCAACTCCAAGCAAAACTCTTAGATGCCCTGGAACACCCCAGAAATTGCTAAGCTAATAACTAAGTCCGTAATGGATTTACCTAGTGTAATCAACTCCTGGTCATGCTAATTTTACTGAACGTGGAGCCATTTTGCTCATACTTCTATATTTTAGTTTGCAGTGATGATTTAACTCATAAATTCAAAGGCTTCACTGTGATGAATGAGACTGAGCGATATGAAGCCCTCAGACACTGTCGTTATGTGGATGAGGTCATCAGAGATGCACCCTGGACACTGACACCTGAGTTCCTTGAAAAGCATAAGGTACATTTGTTCCCTTATCTCTCCCTTCCCCTTTGTAGACTGACAGTTGAGAATGAGCAAGTCTGAAATCCTATTAGGTGGACCAAATTATTTTGTTCAGTTAATTCCAGTCACTGAAATGAGGTACATAGCATTCCTTGCCTCCATCTCTGTCAGAAATCATTATATTTATTTTGCCTTTTTTTTCTCAATATGCTGAGATGATTTCTGTGCTGGAATTTTTGAAAGGTAAAATAACAGCGAAAAAATTATTGATAAATTGACTTTCAGAAAAGGAGATGGTAAACCAGGAAATTTGTCACCTAGTAACTGAACTCCTGAATTAAAGGCATGTTTCTTATTAACGGCAGCAGGTGCAATATGTAAAAATACTGTGTGCCCTCTAAAAGGCAGGATAGAGTATTTTACATGCTATTGATTGCCTTGCAACACATATGAATCTTAACAAAAGCATAATAAAATGTAGGATGTATTTTAGTGTCTACATCACTGGGTGACAAAAGGACAGCATGACAGTACTAGGTATACCTGTATATATGCACAGCCCTAAGGACCCAAAATCAATTCTCTTGCCTCCATAGTTTTGAAAGCCAAGGTTTCACCACTTGCTTTTGCAGTAGGAATAAAAGCAGGAGCCTGTGTCTTGGGTTTTGTACTACATCTCACACTGAGCCAATCAGAGTGATGTGATAGTGGCAGTGCTTTTGGAGAGAAGATTTCTGTTTTTTCATAATTGATCATACAACACAGTAGTTGCAGGCCCAAATATAGTACAATACACTAGGTGATGGCTTTAGGATGAGAATGTCAAAAGCAAGTTAGCTGAAGTCAAGAAGAGAGATAATTCTCCATAACAATCCCCCAGTGAACCACAATTTGGTGATGGTGATGTGCCTCTTCTGTTCACTGGCAGATTGACTTCGTAGCACATGATGACATCCCGTACTCTTCCGCTGGCTCGGATGACGTATACAAACACATAAAGGAAGCAGGTAAGGGCAACTTTACATTTCTAGCACCTTCCTTTTCAGCCTCAGCTCAAATTCTTTTACTGCCTTTTAACTAGAACTGCTGGGAGAGAAGCAGTAGAGGTAATATCACATTGTCTTACACCCCTAATGGTAGGTACTGCTGACTCGAGCAGAAAGAAAACCTCAAAGGACATTCTTGGCTGAATTCCTGCCATAAACCCAAGGAAACCATTCAGATCTAGCACAAAATAGACCCATCTGAATTTTTAAAACAATTTTATAGTGCTTGACTAAGAATTTTGAATGGATGAAAATGAGTTCAGTTCCACAGCAGCCCAGCCAACTTTAGTCGGTTTTTGATAACCACAAACTTGACATCTCCTTGACGCGTTCCAGTCCTTAATATGGGCAAGCACAGGCAACCTTCAGGAGCCATTAGGATCCACTTGCACTGAGGGTTCTTTTCATTACACTGGCAGAGGGTTTAAATCAGTATCAGAGTAATTAATTTCCCATGACCATTTAGCAGTTTGGTTGACTACCATACTATGTTGAACATGAAGATGCTGAAGTCATTAGGAATTTGTGTCTCTTCAGTTCAAGGATGAATTAAATTTGAGGAGATAACGTTAAGCCACTGCTTGCCAGTAGTAGCTATCCTAACAGAGTGAACAGTGGAAGGAGGAGGAACAAATCATATCCTTCTGCTGCTGCTCCCTACAGATGCTGCTTTGAACCCTAGCACATCCAGCCTCTCTGTTCTGCATAGACATGTATATTGGAGGCTTGAAAAAATTCCAGAGCAATCTGGCTGATGGTAATATGCCATGCAAAGTGACCTTCTCAAACTATACAATGACAGCTATAGACCAGGTATTGACCTGAAATGAAGGAATAAGTTTTTTTAAGCAGCAGTTCTTGCTCTTATTCCACTTGTGAACCTCCCTGTGATATCAGACTCACAACCTGTGAATGATTCAGAGCCAGCTTCCTTCAGTAGGCAGTGAAAAAAGGCCCCTCTGGTAAGAGTGGGTCACCAAGGGACATACTGCACACATGCTGAACAGGTAGCTATTCTGCTTTTCTTCTGTAAGGTGCTGAGGACACAGGACAACATGACAGGAGCTCTTAGTGTCACTGGATCATTACCAGATTTGGTGTGAGAGCACCCAAACTTGGCACACCCTTCTCTGCTGTCCTTGAGCACAGGCACAGTGCACACACAACCTGATGAGGAGCTCAAATTTTGCAGAAGAGACTATGGACCTGGAGCTTCAGGGACTTGCGGTCCATTGTGTCTGGCACCATGAGATACCAGAGAAGCATCTTGAGTCTTGTATGGCTGAATTTTGCTAGGTATAAACTGGGAATAATGTTAACTTACTTGTGATGAGTTCTGAGTAATAGTCCCTGTAATAGTCCCTGATGGTCCAGAGCAGCATTATTACAATAATGAATTTCCCCTTTCTCCTAGGTGTTGTGTTTTAAATAGAGCAGGGCTGTTGATGCATTTGCATATTTTTTCTGTAGTTCCAGTACTCCCATTTTCCCACATCAGGTTTCCCACATCATGTTGGAGAGCAGAAAAGTGGATGGGAACCAAGGAGCTCCTTGGGTAGATTCTTGTGGGCTCCCAATTCCCCACTACCTTCAGTGAATGGGAGGGCATATGGGCAGTGGTGAGCTGGGTAACAGTGCACTGACTGAAACTGTGCATGTCTGAACAATTAGCTTGGAAAACATGGATGAGTCCAACACATGAAGTGGATGAAAGCAAAGTCAGTGACTGAGGGCAATGTCCACCTACAGTTCCACTTTCATTAACAAAGGTGGGGTTTGGATTTTGTCCATGTATTCTTGTAACTTTTATCTGTAAAGGTTTCTGGCTCCAAGTGGGTTTTATTGCTTCCAAAAATAGTTTCCTGACTGACTGGTGCAAGCCTGAAAACCAACAGTCAGGGAAACATGTCTGCTCATGATTAAAGTAATCTATTTTTTTAGCAGAGTATTAATAAGAGATCAGAAAGAAAATATATCACATAGCATTTAGTCACAAGAGGCTGCTAAGCTTCTTGATTCCTTCTCTGAGTCTTTTTCCAACCCAGTAAAATCAAGTACCAATGCCTGCTGACTTTAAGTGAATGTGAGAGGATTAATTTGCCAGGAGCTATAACACCATTTTAAGACAAAGCACTACTTCCTTTTCCCAGACCATCTCCAGTCCTCTCTCTCTCTCTCTCTCTCATCAGCAGCTTCACGTTGCAATGACATATAAGTGAGAGTAGTAATTTTTTTGTAGCCCTAAATAACTACTAAACCAAGGTGTGCCTGCATTCTGCTACTATTGCATTTGTGAATTGCATTAACAGTTCAGGTGCTCTTGCTTTGGTGGGGAGCAGTTAGAAAGCCACATATCTCTCAGTTGTGTTGAGGAAAATAAGAGCAGTATTGATAAATGGCCAGTTTTCTCGGGGACTGATTTGTCAGAGCAGGGAGGATGGTTATGCAGCCACTGGCATGGCTGGATGGACATGAAACACTACCATTACACTTCATCTTCCTGTTACAAACCACTCGCACTTCCAGGGTGTTTTCCAGTTACTGTAATGCATCTTTTTCCTGGCTTTTGTCAAGGCTAGAGGCTGGTCTGTCCTACTCAGCAGAACAGACTGTCAGATGGTACAGCACAGGAGTGGAAATAAAGGAGAGCAGCAAACCTCCCTGCTCCTTTATAAAACAATAAATAAGGGCTGTGCTTATGGAAAGAACTGCTCAGTGAATTGGCCACAGCTGTGAAGCTTGGCTTTCCTGGCTCGGGAGCCCCTGCCAGTCTAATAACTTCCACCTCACAGCTGACACTGTACAGAGGGCAATTTTTAGTCTTTCTAAAGACTTGAGAAAAAAAGGAGCAGTATAGCAACCTTGCCTTCCCCAAACTCACACAGAAACAACAGGAGAGAGCTAGGAATAAGGCAGAATTGCAAGCCTCTTGCCCTTGTCAGGCATTTTTGTGTTCATTCTCAGCTATCTGCCTCCGTGCCTGGTCCTGCCAAGCTTTATCAGCAGGCTTTCTTTTCCCACTTTGCTCAGGAATGTTTGTACCTACGCAGAGAACCGAAGGTATCTCCACGTCGGATATCATCACTCGGATCGTCCGGGACTACGACGTGTACGCCCGGCGCAACCTCCAGCGAGGATACACCGCCAAGGAGCTGAATGTCAGTTTCATAAATGTGAGTACAGTGATCCACGTTTGCTCCTCAAACACTCTCTCCTAGCATTCTGAATATAAAGTAAAGGTTAAGAAATTATATCTTCCTCCTGCTGCTTTTAAAATAGCTGGAAAGAACTTAATTTAAAAGACACTGGTAAGTTGAGGGTAGTTTTAGTTGCTCCTATTAATTAGCAGCTTTGTTTCCATCTTACACTTTTAACAAAGCTGCTGCTTGCCCTTCCTCCTTGAGCTGTAGGTGACAATGACACACTAGGAAGGAGCACACCCTCCCACCCGGAGCTGCTCAACCATTCACCCAAGACGTGATTTCTTTCTATATTCCTATTCCAAGAAGGCAGCCCAGAGAGTATGAATTTTGAGATCCAAAGTTTCTCTACAATGTGATAGGATTAAAAAGCCAACAAAACAGAAAACCAAGAAAACCCTAACAAAGCAAATCACAGAGCAGTGAGATTACTAGAGAAAGCTGAAATGGTTTTCAGAAGACAAGGAAGTATGCTAGGAAGCTGGTACATAAAAGATGCTGCTGTAGAGCTCAGAAACTACAATGGCAGGAGAGCCATGTGAAAGGATGGCTCAGATTATTCATCTTCCACATACAGACCTGCCCCTCCAGAGAGAAGTAAACACTTTATGGAAATTAAACTTTACCTTCCTTCATTTTCTGTTTCAAGTCTTGACTTAAAACTTCAAGATAACCCACATAACTGAAATTTCTGTTGTGACTGCGATGGCTCACAGCAGGACTTCTCACCTCCCTCCCTGGAACTTGGAAACCCCCTTGTGAAGGACTGAATTGTGTCATTTCATTAATCTCTTTCATTTTTTGAAGTCTGGCAGATAAACCCCAGATCACACGGCATAAATATTTATTTCACTGTGATTTTTTTAAAAGTCTTCTACACCTTTAAAAAAATTTTGCTTGTAAGTACTCCATTCAGAAGGATCACTATTGCAAATATCCATTAAAATGAGGCATGCTGGATGCCTTGGAGATTCTCAAATTTATCCTTTAGCAGCTGTTAGGTTAAGATACTGTTGCATAAGTTGTGCTTGCCCCCATCTCAGACACTGATGTCTCCTGAAAAACCTCCTGACATGATTGTTTAGCTTACAGTAATTTAAATGCAGAAATACTGATTTGCTCTGGAGACTGTTTGTCTCAAAATTAAATCCCCAGGACTTCACGAGAGCACTGGTCTTGTTTGCAGAAGAGCACTGGTTTCCTCATTCCTCCTCAGCCAAAGGGCTGATCACCCTTTAGGTACAGAGGAAGTTGGGTTTCTTTGGACCTTGGGGATTTTGTTTGTGCTTGTGGCTTGCAAAGACGGTTCTTTTAGTGATTTGTGAGCTAGAATAAACCCCACTTCAGTGCTTGTTTTTAAAATAAATTTAAGTGGCCATTAAATTAACAGAAAATTAAAAGTCAATAGTGATGTGTGCTTCTACACAGACCACCACACCTTCAAGAGCACAGCCTTGCTTATTTGCTTGTACCAAAAATTTGTGGAGCACACAAGTATTTCAAGACAAAACCCCTTTAATCCTGAAATATTTCAGAAGCTTTTGCCAGGAGCTCCCTAATATTATCCTCGCTCTCTCTCTTTTTCTGTGGGACTTAGCAATTAGGAGTTGTTCTCATTTCTGTGAAGTTTGCTAGCCACAAGCCACTGGCCTACACACATCTGTGTTGCAGCCAGAAGCGCCTGCATTAGCCAGGCTCAGAATTGATGAGAATTTTCCTTCTGCTCTGCAGAAATCCACCCAAAGAGTCATTTTAGTCCACGTTAACATCCAGGCTGGCAAGTCAGCAGCATTTGCTAGGAAACATAGGGAGATTTACCTTTTGCTGACTCTTAAGTTTGAGCTGTTAATTGCCCACTCATATCATTCACAAGATTCAGATCAATTTCAAAGTGCATTCAGTTTGAAAATACAGAAAGATTCATGAAGTGGATTAAACACAGTAATCAGACAAGAAATCTTTTCAATATGTACCTTCTGCACTTCATTCCACAAATGTTAAACTTGCATTTATAAAAATAATGTGGGAATAGCTAACCAAGGCCATATGTATTAGGATGCATTAATGCAATTTTTTTTCTTCTTCTTAACTGTCTGTGGCTAATTATTTCCAAGTTTTTTTATTAATCTTTGACCACACTTAAAAAACAGGAGAAGAAATACCGCTTTCAAAACCAAGTGGACAAAATGAAAGAAAAAGTCAAGAATGTGGAGGAAAAGTCAAAAGAATTTGTTTACAAGGTGGAAGAGAAGAGCCATGACCTCATTCAGAAATGGGAAGAAAAGTCCAGGGAATTTATTGGCAACTTTTTAGAGCTGTTTGGACCTGATGGAGCTTGGGTAGGTATTCTTCCATCCCAGGAAGTCTGAGTGTTTTTATTTCTCCTCTCTAACACAGGTGAAGAGCAGATACTTTTGCTGCAGTCTTTGTCTCAAAAGCCAGCACAGCAGGGTAATGGCAAACCTGGCTGCTGAAGCCATTAATGCATACCAATACTGCTACAGCAGGATTTGCTGCTTCTGGCTGTTGCTTGTTTGGGAAATCTGTATTTTGTGAAGGTGTGATGATGAACATAATACTGCGTTCAGCAGAGCTGCATCACAGCACCATACAAGCAAACAGGCCAATACAGTCTATTGGCCCATTAGCATTAAATGCAACTACTCCGACATCAGGGCTATACACTGGATGTAGTGAGGAAAAACAGGACCATTGAAAAGGTTTTCAGTAGTTCTCTTCCTGGTCTGTATGCAGCAGTAGAGGCTTATAATTTTCTAACTTCAGAAACTACTGATGTAAAGTTCCAAGAAATTATTTTACTTGTCAAGTTCAGGCTCATCTAACTGACAGCAGGGAAGGTTCAGGTGGGACTGAAGCACTTGCAAAGCTCTCCTTGGTATGTGCTGGCTTCACAGAGCCATTTACTAAAGGTCTCCAAGTGCCTTGGACAGGCAGTTCAGAATTTGCAGCAGCATCTTTCTGGCAAGAAACCTGCTCAAACCAAACTCATGCACTGAGTGGTGAGCTGGTGACACTTCAGAGCCCCAAAAGAGTCCTGCCCCCCCGCCATCTGTCAGTTCTGACAGCTTGCCAAACCTCAAGAAACTTTGTTTGCTTGTATGATTTTTCTTTGCTGCATTGAAACCAGTAAGAAAGCTTAAATTGAATGTAGAGTTTGTCTGTGTTTGGATGAAAGCCTAAACCCTCCAGTGCAGGCACGATCTCAGACACACTGCTCTGGCTGCAAACTCTGAGTGAAAAAGGCACCTTCTGTTGGAAGGAATTCAGCAGGTTATTTTGTTAGTAAACAAACACATAGGAAGAGTCACAAAGCTTTTGTGAATTAAGCAGCACACACATCAGTGCTGTGTCACAACTCAGTGCTACCAAGTCATGCAGTGCCTGCCTCTTACTGGAGTTCTCATTTTTGCACTGACTTGCCATTTGATTACCACTCAGTTGAGAAAAACCCAAAATTAGGCTGTGAAGGCTTCAGAACAGAGACTGCTATCATACAGCTACTTCTGTCCACACAAAGGTGGTGATCACTGAACAACACAGGCCCCAGCCACACAAACAGTGAGCTCATATAGCAGTTTGTTCACTGACACTGGCATGTTCCTGGGGGAGGGCAAGAAGGCAACTCTTCTGATGAAATGCCCAGGTTTACCTGCATTGTCCACGTCCACATGAAGCTTCCTCTGTGAGTTGTTGCCCATAGAGCATGGTGTGTTCCCCATGTGGGATGGTCCTTTGGCCATACATGCTGAAGAACTAAAGCTGATGCTAACAGAGTATGTAAAACTCACAGGAGGTGAGATAAGTTTAACTGTACAGAGAGAGGAAAAGAATTCAAAAGCATTGATCCTATTTCCTGGCTCTACCCACTCAACAGTGCATGCTAATGGCATTTTTAAAAACCTTTGCTGATAAAACATTTTACCAAATTGAAACTCTTGTTTCAATTCCTGAGTAAGTGTTTGGCCAGAGTAAGTCTGGCGCAATCAGAGGGACCTTTGCTAAGAACAAGAGGAATGAAATCTCTTCACAGTGTTGTAAGAAAAGCATCAGTGACAGCAAGCTGAGAGGTGGTGTAGCTTTTTTAAAATCAGTTTGAGCCTTGGCAACAGGAAAGACTTTTAAAAAAATGATAACTTACTATTAGTGTCAAAACTGTTATTAATGCTAATTTGCCTTATCACTGTTAGTTAGAAGTTGCTTTTAATGTTGACATTAAAAGTACAAGAATCGTTATGGGCATGCTGGATTCCTAGATCAGTAATTTGCATGCCATTAATATGCTATTATTATTTCACAAATAATTATTATAATATACTTTAGGCTAGCATCAATTTTAAGGGCTGTGTAACCCACAGAAAAATGCCTATTTGTGAAAGAGGTCAAAATGTCAGTTTTCAAATGTCTAGATGTCTGTAATTCATTGGCAATTTTGCCCACCTGTGCAATCCCCTGTGCATATGTTTTCTGCAAGAGAGTCACAGAGAGGTCAGAAACAATGATTAGTGTGGCACGAAACCTTTCTGTGATGTGAGGCAGGACCACCACACTGCCTGGCACGCAGGGCCTTATGGCAGAGACACCATTCCAGGGAGCAGGTGTTCATTCCAGCTCCTCTCAGACATGTACCAGCAGGCACCTACAACTGAGGTCAGTGGAGAGAAAGCACTACTCACAGGGCAGGGTTTCTGTGCCAGTCTCTCTCAGAAATGTCCCTTCAGATGAGATGTCCCTTCAAGGGGCTGGCTTCCCCCTGCTCAGCACAGAGAGATACTTGGGGAAGGTTGCCTTCCAAACAGCTGACACATCCCAGACATCATCAGGGTCTCAGGTGAGACAGGTTGCAGCTGGAACCTGGGGATGGTGTTTAGGCCACACCACCTGTCTGCAGCCTGGACCTAAAATGGCCTTGGAACAATCAGCAGCTCAAAAGCAGACACCCAGCTGGCACTTGCTTTGTAAAGCAAAGGGGTATCAACATACAGGCAGTAAAATTCAGAAACAGGCAAAATATTTTTTTCCCAGTAGCAAGTTTGCCAAAAACAAACCCTAAACTGGTTGGGTGTACCTGAATTTGCTTGAGTCAAGGCTTTGAAATTATTTCCCTACCTCTGGCAAAGGACTACAGTGCATCCAGCCTTGTCTAACCCTCCAACACTCCAAGGAAGCCATTAATGCTTGTTCTACTTCTTCAGCACCCAATGGCCCAAGGAGCTCCTTGCCTGCAAAGGGCATGGCTTACTGATCCTGCTAGGGCACAGCTGGAGAGAAGAGGTGTTCTGAGGCAGGTGAGTGACACCACCTCCTCCTCCTGCAGAGCTGTGGTTTTAGCCAGCAGCCTGGTGGTTCCAGCACTAATGCAGGAGACAACATGGAGGGGCTGGGCACTTGCCCTGCTGAAGGTGTGAGTGCATCAGTTTGTTCCAGCAACAAACTCTTCATTGAAGGCCTAGGAAGCAGGTGTCCTACAGCCTGGCTGAGGGATTTAGCAGGAAGGTGGGATTCTCCTTTCCATCCCTAGCCTCTGTGGCTAAGGCACAATCAAGTACTCCCAGCCACATGGGATGGTGCAGGCCAAGCCCGGCTGGGGCACTTGGATGTCCTCCAGCACTGCCACCACACCACTACAAAGCACCACTGTGCCACTGAGTTGAAGTAGAAGTGACAAGCAGAAGGCAGTCAAAATCTTTTCATTGGCCAGGAAAAAGATATCTCGTATCAAACATGTTTTTTTTTTTTTTTTTGTTGGGGATTATCTTCAGTGAGAGGGTGAAACAAGCCAAGAGAACCTCACATTTCCATGATCTAAAAAGAAATTTTGCACCCCTACCACTGAATTGCAAACAGGCTCTGGGGCTTTGCCAGCCCCGGTGATATCCTTGCAGCTCTCAGCTGCAGAAATCCTCCCCCATCCAAACGCTTCCTAGCACCATTTATCAGGAGCAACCACCATCTGCTAACTATCGAGATTTTAGGAAGTCTTGACTAATATGGACCTAGCAGTAGTGCAGGGGTAGGTTACACACCATGGGGTTTTTATGCTCCAGAGCCTTGGGAAGTGTAGCTCCAGGCAGGAACTGTTCTGCCACTCTGCACTGCGGTGACATCCAGGCTCTAAAAGTAAGTCAATAAAGGCTAATGTGATGGCAATGTAGATAGGAGAGGGAGCTCACAGAGGAACAGCCAAGTTCGGGTTTTTTGCTTGATTTTTACGCCCTGGGATTTAGCAAATACCCAGAAACCTGAGGGGGAAACCAGCATCTGCCTCTCCGCTGGCAGCGAATACTGAGTTTCAAAGGGGAGGAGAAGGAACAAGATGAGCAGCCAGATACTGTGTCAGCACAGGGCAGTCACTGCAGAGGGAAGGGGAATAGGAACAAGATGAAAACTGGGCAACTGCAAGCTGGATCTCATCTAAAACAGGCAAACCCATACATTCTGCACAAGTATTTTCCTCTCAGTCCTTAGTGGTAACTTAACTTTGTCGGGGCTGGATCTTCCTTTCAGCCGAGCATCGCCTGTGACTCAACTGCCAGTACTTCAGCCAAGGTTGAGGCTCCCTGCTCCCCATCCCCAGGAGGAGCAGCAGGGCACTCGGGTTTGGCGTTTTCCATGTGAAGCCTGCAGCAGCTGCGCAGCACACACCATGTCTTCCGTAATCCAGCGTGACGCAAGGCCACATTGCTGCTAATGAGTAGAGGCAGTTGCCTTAGTGTAGCAGATTGCTTGGCTGCAGAGGTGTCTCTTCCACCCCACCAACTCTAGCAGGCCTCCACTCAGCTTTACAAAGCAAAAGTGACAATAAAGCTCCAAGCAAAACAGAGCCTGCAAGTGTTTTCTCTTTTCAACAGACACCCAAATCCTGACATTTCCACCCTCAATTTATGGGTTTGGGTCATGCCTGCTCCAGGGAGCTGGGAAAGTGGCTGCCAGTACTTGGCAGGCAGCAGGCTGTCTCCCTTAAGAAGGGACAGAGGAATAAAGGCTGGGAAAGCTAGGAAGCTCAGGAGGAGAGGGGTGGTCCTTCCTAACATTCTAGAAGGAAGAGGCTGTAGGAACTAGGAATATTGGGTGTTCAGGTAGAAAAGTGACCTTTGAAGACAAGAGTGTGACCAATATGTGCACAAAGGGAGTCCCCCATGTGTGGCTCAGGCCAGTACACACGGTGTTCTCACACTGGGGGTGGCCCATCTGAGGAATAAACTTGCATGCAAGGACCAGGTCATCATGAGCACAGCAGAGGCAAACCAGCCATGCTCCAGTGCTCTGGCTCCCTGCTCACTCCCCGGTGAGAGGCACAGTGCAACCCCTGCGTGCCCACAGCCTTCCCCTCTGTGCAGTACTCAAAGAGCATCTTTTCACTTTGCTTTTGCAGAAGCAGATGTTCCAGGAACGAAGCGGCCGAATGCTCCAGGCTTTTTCTCCCCGGCAGAGCCCAAACAGCAGTCCTACACGAGGCCGCTCTCCGTCCCGTTCTCCATCTCCACCCTGGGTCATCAATAAGACCTCCCCTCCCTCTTCTCCAAAAGCTGCCTCTGCCTCCCTCAGCAGCATGAGCGAGGGAGATGAGGATGAAAAATAAAATATATATTTTTTTAACCATGAGACAGAAGAACAAGCTATGAACTCAACCACTGGATGGGGAGAAGCGTGAGGAGCACCAGGGGTATCTCTGGCAGCAGGGATCGTGCTCTGGGAGATGTCAAAAATGAACTGGAGCACAGCAAGGGAGATCTCAGGAAGAGCTTATCCCATCCCCACTCCCTCACGGTGCTGGAGGCCCAGCCAGTAGCATTTGCCAGGCACAGCCCCGGGGACTGACAGAAAAACACACCCATGTGCAAGTTCCTGCCCCTGTCTTGCTGCTTTCCAGCTGCTGCTCCAGGCCAGGCCCGTGGGAGCTCTGCACCAAGGGGGGCTGGCAGGAGGAGCCCAGCTGGCTCCTGATCGAGACCCAGCACACAGGGAAGTGCTGGCTGCAGCCTGCAGAGAGAAGATGCAATTGTACCCTGCTGACCTTGAGCTCTTCTGGCACGTGAAGGAATGGCATTGCTGCAGCACATGTATTAAGAAACTGGGAATAAAGTTGGGGTTTTTTTTCCTTTTGAATAACATCTGTCCCAAAGGCCAAATCATGCACTGAAATGAAGAGCTCTCCAGGCAAGTTGGTGGAAATCCGTTTAACATATTCAGTGCTGCTTGTTGACCAAGCCTCTGTGCGGGGTGTACATAAGGAGTCGGGCTTTTTGCTTTATCAAATCACTCTCCATGTTCCTAGTGCCTGAACAACTGCCTAATCACTTCTGGTTTGCTCCCTGGCTTTGCACTTTGAAGGCAAGAAAGTAAATGAAAAGAAAGCCATAGCTGGAATGTAGGAAATAAGACAGTTTGAAGATGCTGATGGTTTTTACTGGTGAATTATTAAAATATCCCAAGGCCTTGGGATGTGGCCTCTTAGGAAAACCTGCTGCTCCCAGCTATGTATCAGCAAATGATGAGCAAACTACTATTGTCACATGGTACTCAGCCAGTACAAACTTCTCATCAAACTCCAGACAAGATGTGTTCACAGACACACTACCCTTGCAGAGGATCCCAAGGCTATTCCTCTACACTAATATGGAGGAAAAAAAATGAAAAAAGGAAACTTTTTGAACAGGATTAGGCACAACTATGTTCTTTCTCTGTCCATGACACGTGTACAGCCTGAAGCAGAAACACAAGTGAAGTTCTCCCCTCAATGCTGATCTTCCTAGCTGGCAAAGCCAGTCCTGCCTGACATCTGGTTCCACGTTCAGTCCCTCAGCTGACATCTGCTGAGGTGCCTGCAGGAGCTGGCAGGATTCCTGAGCCCTGGGGCTGCTCCACCCCACAGCTGCAGGAAACCCCCAGCGCTGTGGTGGGGCTATGCCACTGATGCCATTTGGCTCCCAGGCTTGCCTGGCACAGCTGCCTCAGCACACAGGCACGTTTGAGGCTCTGTGGCCCAGCAGTAGCTTTGGTGCCAGGCCAGCAGGTAAAGGCTGCCACTGTCCCTGTCTCACAGGCAGCCTGCTGGACACAGCCTCGGGCAGCCCGAGAAGGGGCCTGCAGCCACAGCAACACTCCTGTGCCACCACTGCCTGGAACGGCAAACCAGGACACGCTGACTGCTGTGTGCAGCACCAGTCAACATTTGCTGGTTTCCTGCACAGGCAGCACAGGAAATGCTGGGGGAGGGAGGGCTCCACATCTCTCTAAGAAAAAAAACTGAGGGACCAAGATGCCCAAGCATGTGAGGTGGTTGTGCTTGCCTGCAGTAGTACCCCCTGGCTGCTGTCCTTACCTTGCTGGGTGACCTGTTTGGTCGGTAGACACCTTTCCAGACACTCTTCTGGGCAAGTAAATGACAGACCTTAGTACCAGGCACCAAATTAGCCCCACACTCTGCTCACTCCCTACAGCTTTCATCCCTCCTCCACTACGAGGTAACTGATTTTTCTTTGGCAACACATTGCCAGACACTTCTCAGACCACCACAAGACCAAGTACACAGCATCTCATGCACTTTGTCTTCTGGAGTCAAGCTAGTTCCTTCACAGAGCTGCAAAAACAGGTGAGCAGGAAATAGGGTGGAATGTACAAAGGGACAGCCACAGATATTTCAGCTGCCACCAGCTGTGTGCCTGATGGGACGATGCAATTAAGACCTTTCTCAGCCTTAGGCAACCTGTTACTGTAATTTCATACCTGGGATGCACTTGTTAGTTTTTCTGATCCTTTGCAAATCTTAAGTCTTCCCATCACAAAACACTCCTCCACCACAGGAACTGCCTGCTTCTACTGGTGCTGTTGTATGAGCCATATCCAAATGCAATGGAGGTGGGCAAGGATTTGTTCTTAGCTTTTACCGTTGTTTTTTGTTCATTTTACTTTCCTAGCACTTACTGTTCAGCAGCCCTTGCTCAGTGATTTGAGTGGAGACAGCACCACAACTTGTACATGGGAACTAGAGAAAAACTCACCAGTGACCTGTTTTTAACAGAAGCTGTTTCTCAGGGTCACAGGTGGCTACCCAGCAACAAAGCCATATTCTGTACCAGGTTTCCTGTTTGCATTTAGGATATCACTAAGCTGAAGCCTTTGCCCGGGTGGTACATTCATGTGCTGTCTCCAGCAAACCAGAACCTCATTGTGTCTGGACATGTGGAAGGCAATTTTGCACTTCTGAGTCATGGTTGGGTTTTCCTTTTCAGAAGTATTGCTTTAATTCAGTCCTATTTATCAGCCAAGCTCCACATGAACAATAAAAAGTGTATGACAGACACAGCTGCCTCTCCCCTTCATTTTACAGCATCTTTGGACACATGAACACAACCTGCAGAGGAAACCCCAGTGGTGGCACAATGCCTGTCATCCCCATCCTTGGTAGCCCAGGGCTTTACGCCCCCACAAAGCCACAAGAGCAGCTCTGCCAGCATGCCCAGAAGGCTGCTGTTTGAGTTCTGCTGCTCTCTGCACTAAGAGGATCACCTCTCCTTGCCTTTACCTTGCAGCCAGAAAAGTGTGGGTGAAGGTGAGGAAGTGCTTGTCCCAACTGGAAAGTTGCAGTATTAGACATCAGCAGTCTGATACCTTCTTTTCCTTGCCCCAGCACAGTGGAATCAGGAGCCAATATTTTAATTCTTACTTCAAAGTGGAAGAAAGAAACTCTGCTTTTGCAGCCATTCTGGTTCCACTGCTGAAAAACATCCCCAGCAGCAACTGAGTTGCTCCAGTGGGTGCCAAGATGATGTATGGCTGTGCCAGATGGAAAACTGCAGCAGCAAACATGAGCCACAGGGACAAATCCTGACACTGGCTTTTGGACTTGACTCTTCCCTGAACCAAGTCAGTCTGGTGTACCAGTATTCCTGCTTTGCTCTTTCTCGTTTGTCCTTTCTGTAAGAAGTCAGTACCTGCAACAGCTTTAAAGATTATTTATTCAACAGTCCTGCCTAAGGCAGGGAGAAGCTGAAACAGTAAATGGAGGCTCAAGACTTCCTAGCCAAGACATTTTTAATTACAGAAAAAGCAAATTTCCAAATCATTGAGCATAGGAGAGAAACTATTTAATGGCACAGAGTCTACACCAAAACGCTCCCAAATATTACAAGGTTACCTGTTTGACCTGAGATGGATTTGGGTCTGTTTTCAGCTGTGCCTTGGTACCACTTGGGAGATACCCTGGGAGCGAGCTTACGGTGTGCAGCCCAGCCCAGAGGAGACCCTTGTTTTGGTTCATGGCAAACCCCTCAGGAACAAGGCTGTCCAGGAACCAATGCCAGGCCTGTCAGCTCAGCAGGAAGGAAGGGTTTGATGCTACAGTAAACTTGCATGTAAAAGGGTACCAAACCATCATGGAAAGTCTCCTCTATGATACCACGTAACTCCCCGACCTTCTCATAAAACAGAGCTGAAAGTGAGGCAGAAAATGGAGCCAGGGCTTTGCCTCTTGCGTGGAGGCCCTTTCAAGTACCAAACCATCTTAAGATCTCTTCTTATTGGATTTTGACAAGAGTTTGCTTTCCTCTCAAAACCCAATGTGTCTTCCACAAGCGCACACACACAGGTGTTTTCTGCCCTTTTCTTTCCAAAAGGAAGGCCTTTTCCCAGTGTAAGGAAGGGCAGCATCAACATTTCTAATCCAAATGGAAATCAAGGCCACTGCCTCGTGGCTCTTCCTGAGGGGAGAAGAGACAGATACAGCGTGAAATAAAAATAACTGAAAGCCTTTGGGCATGCACTTTCACTGTGCTAAGTGGGGAATGTGGGGCTCAGACTCCAGCAAAACTGAGGTGCTTCCTAGGACGTTTGCCGGATCTCCAGCAGAATGCAGCAGGCTCCCATGTTACAACCAGTTCCTCAAATATGAGACCTGAACTCCCCTGCCCCAGCAGTTACTCATGGCCAGTTCAAACAGTTCTTTCACACCTGCTATCTCCATCTCCTTTTGGATACTCTCTTCAACAGCATCAATCCCTGCTTCAACAAGGAATGGGGAACTGCAAGTTCTGAGCCAGGTAAGGCAGTTCTGCCTTTCACACAAACACAATTTAATTTTTTAAATACTTAACAGGATTACTCAAGACAAAAATGTTCCATTATCTCAATTATTCTTGTGCCTAAGCACGTGACAGCAGGAACACTCAAAGGGAAAATCCTCCCTGGTGGCACCGACCAGGCTGCATGTGCACATCAAGTCTCACACATACTTAAAATCCTAGAAACAGCTTTGATAGAATAAATTATGTCCTCTTCAACACGTTTTGTGGTATTTTTTTAGCCATATTTTTGTGATTCTCTAATTATATTTCTCTACAAGGACTGGTTTTCCATAAAATGAAGTGACTGTGAACTGCAAAGGCATCATCTGCGCAGTAAGAGCAGATTAATTATAACCTGCTCTTTACAAGTGACCAGTTCTGATTACCAACAGGGGATGTTATTTTAATGTTCTACACACCATACTGGGCTCCAGCTCTCTCATTTCAAAACTAACATATTAACCAGTAGGGATCCAGTTACTTTGCTACTTGGCCATATTTAAGATAGTTTATATCATCATCAGCTTAAAAGTTAATGAGCGTCATTTTTACCAGTGTCCTGTGCTTGCACTTCTGTGGCATGTCATTAAAAGCCAAATGCCAAAACAAAATGGGAAGCTATTCCTTGGGGGAAATTTTCATTTGTTCCCCCTTTGGTTATCTAAAAGGCCTCTCACAAATGAGTGCCTTTATTCCAGAAAAGAACCAACCTAACATTTTAAATATTCATACTGTTCACATGCAAACAAAACTGCATAAAGCCATATCCTATATAAGAATTAATAAAATGCCCCTAGAATAGCTGGTTCCAAATTAAATATAATTCAAATAGCATCACAAATTTTGCGTGGCTTGTATTAATTTCCTTTTTCCTCCTCAAGAGAACCTTTTCTTCAAGTGACCCCACAGCACAAACCTGGTACCAGAGCCACAGAGGGAACATGAAGAACTGTTAGAAAACCCACAAGCTCATAGTCTGTATCTTTTAAAGAAATGGCGGAAAAAATAATGCTGTGAGGTCAAACACCTCTATTCTGACACCTTTAAATTTCCACTTTGGGAAGTCAAATCCATTTGTCACTAAGAATGTAGAGCTAAAACACACAGGAGCTAATTAAAACCCAGCCATTATGCAATGGGTGGTGGTGGTACCATGCCATCAGCAGAACTGACTCCAGCCATTCTGACCTGAATGAAATTGTACCCACAGAGAACTACCCAAGACATCTTCTTGCATGTTTTCCTCAACTGTTTACCAAGAACCCAAAAGTTCAGATTCATTATGTATTTGAGTGCTAACAGCAAGACAAAATTAGTTTCAAAAGACCACAACAAAGCAGAACTCCAACCTCTTCACCCATCACAAATGGCTATTTGTGAATAGTTTGTGAGTGGCAGCCTTGTCCATTACAACATGCAGGACCCTGCGGTTTTACACAGGCAGTTTTCAAGTGCTGCCTCACACTGACCACAGACACCCATTCACTGAAGGGACACCCAGCTATAAGAACAAAGAAGGAAGATTTGTTTCCCTGGGGGGAAAAATTAACCTTTAGTGCAACAACAAAGAGAAGCTACCACACAGCTGTGACTCACACCTGGCACACACACACACAGAGCCACTTTACCTCAGTGCAAACCTGACCATGCCTCGAGCGTTGGACCTCCACCACCACCCCAAGGACCCATATCAAGCATTCCATGTCCACAAAGAGATCTATTAACCAAAGGGTGAAGAGCCAACTGGATCAGGCAAGGAAGGTGCTCTGGGGCAGCCATGCACACCCACAGGCCCAAGTCTGCCAGGACAGCTCTCATGGCACAGTGTGCAACATCAGCTCCCACAGCCACAAGCACTTCAATGAAACTCCTCTGAAAGCTTTCCAAATACCAAACAGTCAACATGGGACCTTGAAAATGGGAAGAACTGAAGTTCTCTTCTGAAATGATCTTTTAAATCAGTGTATTGCAGGTATCTGCACATTTATTTATTTCAGGAAAAGAATCTACAGTGGCAGAGCAAAACAGAAAATCGTTTTACAATGTTCAAATGCTGGCTGCAGCTGCACACTGGCAGAAGCACAGTGATGTGCCTACTGCCTTTGCACCAGGAGACCTGTGAGGAGAGTAGCTTGAGCCAAAGAAATACAAAAATTAAGCAAGTCACTAGGACAGAAAAGGACTTCAGGATTGCTGTGGCACCATTTCTAAATGTCTGCTGCTCTTTGACAACACACAGCAGGCATTATTTACTACATTCCATGTAACTCCCAGACAAGATAGTACAACAGCTTCAAGTAAAAACAGCCTCTGAGTTAGATCTTGAATATAAACTGATCTTACATTTTAAAAAAGTTTATTTTTTTCCTATCAAGCATGCCTGACATGTTTTATATGTCTCGCTTCATTTAGAAACTGTTTACTGCAAGACTTCTTTCCACTGAAAACAACAAATTGAAGTACTAAGTCTACAACATCTAAAAAAGGCATGAATTGTATAACAAGAAACTGATCCCTTATTACAAATTGTTCTCCACATATGTCTGTGTCCTAAAGCCATAAATCTTCATTATACTGCTGCTGCAACTGTTTGCTTTGTCTTCTACAGGCAGCAGCTATCAAACATGCAGTACACGCTGACACATTTTGCAATTTTGAGCTACTTAATTAACTACTCAGCTCCTGTGAATACCCCGTCATGGCAAATGGTAAGCAATGAGAAAGTACAACACAGATTTCTTCTCAGCTGAAGTTTTAAAATAAATTCTCAATCTGAAACAAAAATTATCTCAGTTCTAGCAAAATCTGGCCATCTGGAGCCTCATTTATTACTTAATAAGAAAGCTAACGAGCCAAGCAAGATGGGTCCCCAAGCACTTTCCTGCTCTGGAACTGCTCGGTAACAAACTTTGGGTTTTTTCATTTTCCTGAATAACTTAAAAATGCATATGGAACGCTGAAGAAATTTTTGGGTATTATAGATCTGTTTCTAAGAGCTATTTTGGCTGTTAAGAATAATCAGAGAATTTGGGAGGTTTATATAGCAGAAAAAAAACCAAACCCAAAAGCTGCTCATGTGCTAAAATTCCTCTTGAGCTCCCAAGTGCATCTCTCTGAGGGTGGTCCTCTGTAGGCATGTGAGAAATGGACCTTGGACTGCCAAATCACAAACTGAGCTCCATACTATGTGAAACCAAACCAGTCCCTTAAAAATGTCAAGATATAGTTTTTACATAATTTTATTTGTCAACCACAGAAAGAGAAAAGGAAAATAAGAGTATACACAAGTCAAATACACAGGTAATAGACCAGAAACAAGACAAGTATCAGAATATTTAAAAATAAATTTAAAATATCGCCAGGTAATCTCATGAAAAAATACCTTCTCACTCCTCCATTACAGGTTTAGTAGATTCAAACAATGCCACCTGAGAGGAAAGGCACCACAAGAGCACTTTCCCTCATGTTTGCCAGGTGCAACACAGAGCAGATCAGCAGGAAGAGCTGTCCCATACCTGAGCTTGGGAACAAAGGGACTTCATTTCCACCCACATGACAAACTCATCACATGCCAGTGTAGGGTCAGCACACCTTCCATGTGAGATGAGCCAGCCTGCAAGTCCCTGAGGACAATCCCTGCCTGATGTGACCTGCAGAGGGCACAGATTTCAAAGGACTGTGTCCAACACCTCTTGGCAGTATTCAATTCAAAGGGAAAAAAGCAATAAAGCAATTAACACCAGAAGGACAATGTCAGAATTATCATACACTCATCAATCCTTCTAGTACCACATGAAAACCCCTCCAGATTTAATAAGCAAACAAGTTCACTATGCTGATTTCTGAAGACTTTTAAGGCAACATAATGCTGCAATTAAAGCACATGAACTTTAAATTTTCTTATTTATTTTTAATTAGAAAGCCACTTCAATTACACAAATCTTCATTGTTTCAAATTAATATCAACAGCCTGAGTCCTGATCCTGAGAACATTCATTTAAGTGGCATTCCTCTCATACACTGTTGACTTTTGCAAGTATTTGCAAGACTTGGCCCTGAAGTCACTACACAATTTATAGCTACGTTCCTCATTTGTGAACAAACTCAACCTCTGAAGTCAGTAACACATCGTTCTGTCACGTGCCATCATATTCTCTTAACTTCAGCAAAAACACATTTCCATATGTGAATCCATAGACAGGTGTGGATGCCAGGAAGAAGCAAGGAAGAGCTACCAGAAACCATGGCAACCTGGAAACAAGCAAGGAAGGGGAACACTACAATGGGGCCTGGTTTTCCTCAAGATAAATACTAACACTGAACATTCAGGGTGTTTTCTACAGAATTATTTTCATGAATCTTGACCATTTGTGCAGCACCTCACACATAAGGATCTAGAGGTACCTATTAATAAGGTGAGGGGGGAGGAAACCTTTTCCATGAGGTCAAGATATCACCTTAAATACTATGTCTGGGTGAAGGTGAATGGGAGATTGCACTAAAGATCACTCGTGCTCACTTCTTAGAGAAAGTGAACAGCTGTATCAAAGCAAATGCTACTGAGGACAAAGAAAAGAATGCTACCCAGTTGTAGCAGTAAATGTAGCCTTTCATAGCCAAAAAGTAGCCTGAGTTTTCCAAGAACACTGTAATTGATATCCATATTCTTTAAGCATGTGTCAATGGACCTGCTTTAAACATTGCCCAAGAGGTAGCACAGACTGCAGCAGGACAAAGACTTTCTCTGTGCTCTCCTAGGTCATCATAGTCAATTACACAGGCAAAGACTGCACCTGAGTTGCAAAAGAAGTATTTTGGTACTTTCTGAATATTTCTCATCAAATGCAGACTCTGAAAGACCCCTTGTTGCCCCAAAACAAAGCCTAGAAAAGCAGGAACACAAATATGGACATGATTTGGACAGACTTCTATATCTATTAATATTAAACTAGGCAGAGGATTAATAAAATTACATTCAAGACATATACACCAGAAAAATGCACAATGGACAGAAAGTAAACTATTTGTTACACTATGACATAGAGAAGTTATTTGTAAATTCTTAGGAAGAATCAAGGAGCAATCTCTTGTTCAATTTGTTAATCATAAACACAACAGGTAAGGAACATTTTCACTGAAAACATTTTTTTTTGTATTTATGTGTGCTGTAAGTCAAGACAAGCAGGTTGCAATGACATCAGCAAGCCAGAACTCTGAAATTCATAAAAAGGAAATACACTTTTGTATAATCAGAAAGTTTGGAATTAACAGCCCCAAGATATTAAAACATAGTTTTAAGATATTCTAATCAAAGGTAGAAGTAACAGAAAAAAAATCAGTTATCTGTAGTTAAACCAGCCATATTAAAAACCCACCCATGCTCATTTTTCAGGCACAGCCATTGAAAAACCCTCTCCTAACTGAAGGTCTGCTGCTTCCTAAAACAGTTTTCAGACTAATACCTCTAAGCAGAAGCATGGCACAAGGACAATGAGTGGGGAACAACTGATGGCACATCTGGGATTGCCACTAAAGCATAGGCTGCCTGGACAAGATTGGAGAGAAGAAAAGTTGCTTCTCTCTCATATTCATTGTAATGCCCCCATAAAGACCTTGGGGAATGGAAAGAAAATTAATTCCTTGTGCTCCAGCCTGCTCTTTTGAGGTGTTTGTACAAGCTCAGGGTTCTTGGAAATAGGTGTCATTTCAGGGGAGTTCAGTTTTCAAGTACTGGAGCACTCCAGTCCTGTAAGCAGCCAGTTGTTTTTGTGGATCAAGTGACATCACTAACACACCATAATGTCCTCCATGGTAACTTCAGCTTTTGTTCACACTTTCCATGGTTTACATCCCATGGCTCCCATGGCCTACAGCACATCATGAGAACAAGTCCAATGTGTCAGCATCCTTCCTTTGCTTTCTGTTCCCTCTCCTCGTCATGTATAAGGAGACAGCCAAAACAGGTCAGGATTTACTACTTCAAAATACAATTTCTAACAAAAGCTGAAACTCAAGTTTCTTATGTAGACTACCTTATTCCTCGGAATGTTTTGGGTAATGTTCTATAAAAAACACACCACATTCAACCAAGGAAATATCAGTTTCATCACAAATTTCTATCTTTAACCAAAATCTCCTCTGCAATTACTATAAAACATACACAACTTGAAATAATTTTAAAAACAGTACGAAGTTACAGGTGGGGGCAGAAGATAAATGACTACATTTTAGTAGATGTGACCTGCAACCAGTGTTTCAGTCAAACCATTCCCTTAGTTCCACCACAGCTTGAATAGCAACCTGCCTTCTCTGCAGCAGTGCCTGCAGCGCTGGGAAGCTGCTGCTCTGGAGGCCACACGTGTCACACCCTCACCGTGCCCTGCCAAGATCCTCTGGCCAGGGCCAAACAAGTCCAGTTTGGGAACGGGAGGGCCCCATCAGCCCCCTCCTCTTCCTGCCTCTGGCAGAGGGGGCTCTGAGGGCAGCACTGCCCAGCTGACCAGGGGGGAGAGCCTTCAGCAGCTGCCCAGCTGCCACCTGATCCGCAGGGAAGGGCAGCAGCCCGTGGAGACAAGGACCCGGCGCTCCCATGGGCCTGATCCCAGTCCCTGTGTGTGGGAACACCCACAGGACCTCGAGCCCTGTGAGCTCATCCACTGCTCACACACGTTCAGGAACTCGCTGCAACAGGCAAGGCAAGAACTTCGACTCCTCAGAAATGGGGCTCTATGGAGTTTATTGCTCAAAGCACTTTATAATCCTTCAATGAGATGTGCTATGAAGTGCAAAGTACTATTGTTAAGTCAAACTAGGATTCTTTTTCTTTTTTTAAAATACCTAGGAATTTCTCAGCATTTCCCTAATAAATCAGTTCCTTATAAAAATAAATACTGGGAGGACAAAAGGGACAGTTCCCCCACAATTTCAGTAAACAAGTTTCACTTTTCCACGCTAAAATCTCTATTAGCTTTCCAAAAAATATCAAAACACCTAAGAGAAATTGAGGGTGCATCAGAGCTGCTTACAACTCATCTACTTTATTGCCACAGCTAATGTATCACCAGAACTTCTAAATTTAACTGTTTTTTCTGAAAGGCCATAGTATCAGAAAAAGCATTTGGCAAAGACTTTGTAAAGAAAAGTTTTTTAATAGTCAGCAATGACCCTTACGATAAATTTAAGGGAAAATTATTTGGATTTTTTTCATCTTTGATATTTTCTAACTTAAACCAGGTACTGGCCACATTTTGTCCCTCCCATTTCTACTGTATTTCCAGTTTCATGTACTTAGACCAATGACATGTTCCAAAAGCTGGTGTACAACATCTTTATATACACTACAAATTCAGATTACCAGACTGTAGTCAGACATTGAACGTATAAATAACTTTGCAAACTATTTACAGGTTTTAAACTAATTAGGTTTCAAGCAACCAACATTCTTAAGGCAAATTCATTTGTATGACTGGCTGTCTGGCCTCTCAGTATTTCTCTCTCCTCCCCAATTCCTCTAAAATGATAAGCAAATAGGAACTTGAATTACCCCCTGCCCCTGTATTGACAGAATTTCTTGTATGAAGAGATGATCTAACTAATTAGGAGCTTTCCTCAAAACAAGGAAAAACGCATAGAAATGCATTTCTGTGTCAAGAAAATCATTAAGTTGCATACCAAGAAGTGGAAGTCCTACCATCTTGTAACAACACAACTTTTGTATGCACATGACAAATGGGTTTGGGAATTTGGAGAAAGCATCAGTTTAAAGCTGCACAACCCTTCTTAAAACTATGCATTTATAAACTCACTAGAGATAAGATCAGAAGAGCTCAAAGGGATTTTCTCTTCGGGGTGACACTGTGCAATACAAAATGCATGAAGCACACATTTAACTATGTTAGAATTTTTCTCTTACACCATATTGCTGTGCAAGATACTATTCACCACTTTAAGGGATTCTGCACATCTTACCAATCCGTACATTTGAATAAGAATTGGCCACTTCAAATAGTATCTTTTTGTTACAACATTGTGTTCCTAAGTGCAATCACAGTGCGATCCCTTTTGTCAAAGCATGACTGAAGCAACCAAGCATATTCTGGTGAAGTACACAGGATTCACATACCAAACGTGCTCAGTGCCTTCCTTCAAGTCCCAATCATCACTTTGTTCTTACTATTTTCAATGCCCTGATTAGGTCTTTGTTTGGAAGTAATTAGCTACTGTGGTTTGAAGGATTTTGGAACAAAGCAGAGACTTTATACTGAATGCAGAGGTCATCTCCAACAGAGACAAAAGGTGGCAAATTATCGATTAGCTTTGTATTTAGAAGCATCCCTTGGTTCACTGCTAGGATTGCTCCAGTCATCTGCTTCAGGTGTGGTCTTGTAGTGCCGCCATGCTGACTTATTAAAAACAGGAAGTCTTTCAAATGATTCACTTGAAAGGGCCTATGGAGAAACAAAAGCAATGGTTAGGTATCGCTGGAGATACAAGAGTAAGGTGATACTCTGGGGAGTTCTACAGTTACAACTTCTGTACCCAACAAGCGTCACAGTGTTGCATGTCACAGCACTACTTTGAAAATACTTGAGCTATGACTAGTAGCTCTAGTTATACTCAAAGTCACAGTCAAAGTTCAAAGAAAATAATAGCATTGAAAAATACTTCCCTTCTTTCCAGGGAGTGGTGTCTACACAGATGGCAAGAAAAAGATTTTTGGTCAGAAACATTTTAGTGAGATTTGTCACTGACATAAAGCAGACAGCTACTCCAACACTTCCCCTCCCCAATGCACTTGGGCTCTGCCAGCACACTGACCTGTGGGGCTGACCCAGTTCAGTGCCCTGGGCCACCTTTTTCCTCTGAGAAAGGCCAGACCCTCGTCCTCCACACACACATGCAGAGGATCAAGCCCATCAGAAGCAGAGGAGTCCACAACTCACTTGCCATATACAGCAGAGCACAGTGACAGTGCAAAGCCAACAACCTTAACAAGTTATACACTCTGTTCTTTAAACTGACTGATGGAATTCAAGCAGTGTCAGCCTTTAGCCCCTGAGTAGCCTGGGCTGTCCCAAAAAATAACAGGAGCAATACAGTCTGTTGCATCAAGAAATTCATAGAATAGAACTTATTTACTAGTCAAGAGTTGGCCAATAGACTTGTCATTTCTGTTGTGGCCAAAACTTAGACTCAAAAAGCGATAACTAAAATTATCTCTTATCACAGTTCTTGGAAGATTCACCACTTATGACAGATTAACAAAATACAACAATCCAACAAAGGGACTGAAAAAAAATCAAAGCAAACTAACTAGTATTAGTGCCAGACTATTATATAAAACCTTGGGGTTTAGGATTTTATGTAACAGATTTAGGTAAAAGTGTCAAAGATAGCAAAAAGAAATTTGAAAACAAGCTGAAGAGTGAAAAGAACCTGCTACAAACAACCTGCACTGCATTACTAGTTTATAAAAGGGTGAAATTCATACCTTCAAATAAATAACAGCATCTGAACCCACACCTTCCATTGAGTAGAGTTTAAGGTCACCTTGAAAGTACCTCGCATAAAGACGAGAAATTGGCAACCCATAGCCAAACCCAGCCTGCAAAAACAAGAGACAAAAGGAAAAACATGATGAAAAGTTAAAAATGTGCAACAGATCTCTGTATTAATTTACAAAAGAGAGGACAGCTAAATATAAGATTTGTATAAAATTCTTTTTGAAGTTTTCCTTTATTTCTCAGCTTATACTCTAAGTCCGTATTCAGCCTTTTGAGCAAACTCCTTTTTTCCTGTGCATTAGTTTTTAGTACAAGAAGGGCTGAGTTCTTTGCTAGAAGTCCCTTGTCCATTTGCACTTTCTCAGAGGCAGGTAGGTGCAGCATACCAGACATGCTGCTGGCAACCAACAAAGTAAACCAATGCTCTACACAGCTTCCTCACTGTGAGGGACCACTGCTGTAGTACTGCATTCTTTCTTTGGAAAAAATCAGCGTTCTGACAGCAGATTTTTTCTCCCCCAAGCCTGCAATCGTTCTCTCAAATATCTCCAGACTTAGGAGACTACACAAGAAAGCCAGAGACAACTCTTGTCTACTTCATCTAGGTCACACTATTGAGTGACTGCTGATGCCACAGAGACCAGCAGAGTCCTGCAGAGGAACACATAGACTAATACAAGGCAAATTATCCTCTCTGTTTAACAAAAGATCAGGATTCCACAGCACTGAATGATCTCCTGTGGACTGAGACACAGTACAGTCCACACAATTTTCAAATCATAATGGACTTGATGGGTACGAAGTTTAGATTTTAAATTGACAAAACTAATATTCATAGCCATGCCTGCAACAAGATCAATCACATGGCACCTCTTCCAACCCTCTCTTGTCAGAAAAGTAAGAAAACCTCCAATTCTCTCTAACTGGAGCTAGGGAATAAGGATGACACATGACTGTTTCAGATGACTTGGCTGTGTGCTGAGAACCACAGTGGTTGGTTATGCCAAAAAAAGGTTATTTGGTTATGCCCAAATCCCACCTGAATTTTTCAGGACTATCCAGTGCAATAAAGGAACTATTCCAAACACAGAAGCATTTGGAAAAAAACCCAAACATATACAAGGCAAGGTAATATGGGTGGACTACAACAAAAAATAGATACTTGAAGCTTTCAGAAAAACAATAAATTAATTCCATAATAATATTTCTACAAAAGCAACTTGCCAGAAAAGTGATAAATATGCCCTGAATTTTATAAACAAAAGCCTAAAATGATACAAAATAGAATGCTAAGACGAAGAATTTGCAAACATTATGTACAGCTAATATGTGGCATCACTTGACAGGAAATCCCTTGAGGGAAAAGTGAACATTAAAGAACTTGTACTACAGTGTCCATGACAAATTCTCTTGCTCTTACAGTATCTTTCGGCCATTTTTGCCTTGTTTTTACAGAATTCTATATTTAGTATTAAATTGGTTTACAGTTGCACGCTCAGTTCGTCTGAGCAAAATGAGACACAAAAATGCCAAATATGCCCTTTTCACACTGCTTGTCATAGCTATTAGTGTCCATTAACAGAGTTAAAACAGTTGTTTAGCTGCACTTTTCCCAACATCACGTTCTAAATTTCTCAAAAAGAAATTTCATCTCCCACTAGAGACATATGCATCACTTTCAAACACCTGGCCTTGAAACTTCAGAGATTTCTTTCTTAACCTCTACAAAATTGATTTGGCTGTCTTAGAAATAACTAAAAAAAGTCAAAAGTTGACCTCCTCTCTTCCTAGAGACTGGATAATAAATACATTAGAGAAATTATAAAGCACAGCGACCAAAAGGCAACTTGTGGACAGTCCATGCCCCAAGGATCACCTCAAGTAAAGGGCAATATCAAACAATACTGAAAACACTTTTTACTTTCCTCACTCCAGAACCACCCCTCCTTAAAAGCCAACTTCTGTTTGTCTCCTCTTCCTTTATGCTCTTTTGATGATGTGCTAGCCCACATCATTATTTGATACAGGCCTCTTTCAAACATTTCCTGCCAGCCTCTCTGTGCACTGCCTTTAGGGTGCTGTCCAAACCAGGTAACTTGAAAAAAATGCAGAGACAAGAGACCCCAGGTGAGTACCTTGTTAAATCCTGGCCCTGCAAAGGGTCTATTTTGCAAAAGACAATTAACAAGAGGTGTTTACTACATAGATCTGTGCTTGACCTAGAGAACAGAACAGTCCATGATGGCACATCTGCCTTGAGAAAGGAAAACTCCTTAGAGCAAATTTATCATTAAATGTTATGGTATACATTAAACAAAAAGGAAGTTATTACATTTCTGTGTTACCAGCATTGACAGATTTTAATTAAAACTAATTTAAGCCATGTTTCTCCTGCTATAAACAAATGCTGTCAGAGAGAGAAACATTAAATTCCCTAAGAAAACCTACTATCAATAAACATGACCATGTGTTTTAATCTGTACTCTATGTGCACTGCAGATGAACCTAAGATCTGCTAGAATGTGAATGCTGCCATGGTAACAAGGTTTCTCAGCAGGATTTAAACAACATTTGCAATGACAGGGAGCAAAAATTTTCCCCAATCAACAGAAGGATACCTCTCTTCCACTGCCCCATTCCATTAATGTTTCATAAACTAGACAGGGGATCATATAGCAACGGGAAAAAATGTTAGAACAGAAAAATATGTCCATTTATACTTAACCCAGCTTAGCTTAGAATATTACCTAAATCAAGGATGACACACCACCTTCTGCAGCACTGTAATTCTTTAGTGGTTTGATCTTTGGCACTAAAGAAACTCCTTCTGTATGGACATCAAAGAGGATTTATATGGAAGCTTTCTGCTGAAGGATTTTTATTTCCAAACTGACATACAAAGCACTGCATAATTGTTTTTAATACTGGATCTGGGCCATAACACATAACATGTCAAACTTCACTGCTAAGTCCTTGTTCCTGTTAGTGGCAAGATTTGACACAGATTCACAGTTATGACTTTCTTCTTTCTGTACACACATATAAATAACAGAGCTGAACAGCCTTTCTCAACTTTCAGTCTTGTGCAGGCACTGGACAGACTCACAGGGCAAAAGCTGCCAGACTCTCAAGAAAGAAAGATCCTTTGTAGGTTTGACTACAGTGGCATAGACTGGGAAAGGAAAATAAAGCCTGAAAATGGGATACAGAAGAAGAATACCAAGGATAAATGCCATAGAATCAAAGTAAGAAGTTTTGAAGATAAGGAAGTAAATATAGCAATGCATTGCTACAGATGCACTGAAAAAAAAAGAGTAGTGTCGGTCCTAAGATGAACACATTTTACAATCAGAGCTACAAAGGAACAGACAGTTTAATAGTGAATACAACTGGTAATCAAGGTATAAGTTTATCCTGAGAACGAGTTTCAGGAAATCCTTGTAGACTGATATGGTAAATTGCTGATCAAAAGTGAGACAGAACAAAGGCAGATTATGCATCAAGAGAGACTCTACCATTTGTGACAGAAAAAAGCTTATATTTGAATTAAGGCCTGTTGCCTCTCACCACATTCAAGATGATTTTCTATGAAAAAGCAGAAGTTTGAAACATAAGACTGAGATGTGCTGTAGAGGTAGGAGATGTGAAGGATCAGTACCAAGTCAGTGCAGACACAGGACTGGGTTTCACACCTCCCACAGGGTGAAGGGGTAAACCCAGTGAAAGGCACTGCCATGCCACAATGGTACCCACTGTGGACCAAGGCAGCACTATAAAGACTTTCTGCTCATAAGCTAAGAAGAAATTTATTTCCTCTGAGTCACTCTGAACTGATTGTACCCTCAGTTTGCTGTTAAATATTTTATATCCAAAATAGTCACATGGACAAGAGGGAACAGCCCCAGGCTGTGCCAGGGATGTTCAGGTTGGACATCAGGAGTAATTTCTTCACTCAAAAGGATTGTCAAGAATTGAAAGTGGCTGGCCAGGCAAGCACTGGAGTCAGTCACCATCCCTGGAAGTGTTCAGGAAACAACTGGACATGGCACTTGGTGCTGTGGTTTAATTCACATGGTGGTGTTTGGTCAAAGGTTGGACTTGATCCTGGGAGGTCTTTTCCATTCTTACTGATCCTGTGATTTCATACTCTGCCCCACATTCCATTATCCATCTGAAGGCACTTGAAGCACAGAAATATCAGTAGGGGAGAAAAAAAACAGCTACTTAGGAACATGCTAGATGAGAATGCTCCTAAGCAGGGAAAGGAAATTTCTTAGAGAATCAGCTTCTCAATAGGCTTAGAAATAAAGGATTGCATCAGAAGCAACAGAGATGAGAAGAGGCAAAATACAGCATCTGTATTAATCCACTTACTGAAACTAGTCAAGTGGAACAATAACTATACAATTTTTATCACCATGAGCCAATATGCTATTTAATAAAACAAAATTTTTAGAAATAGTATTTTATTATTTTTTAAAAATCATGCTTGCTAAAATAATCTACACATCCAACACTGAAATAATTTCCCTGCCTAAAAGAAACTATGGGGAAGTATTTTTTTATTTGAAATACGGTCCTGGTGCATCCGAGAAAGGAGTATCACAGAAGATATTTCCAATTAAATAGGAATATACCAAATATGTTCATACCACATGCAGGAT
The DNA here is from genome assembly GCF_024509145.1 of Vidua macroura. NCBI lineage: Eukaryota > Metazoa > Chordata > Aves > Passeriformes > Viduidae > Vidua > Vidua macroura. The sequence goes on from NC_071572.1 coordinate 13,320,228, forward strand.
CAGGAATGCTTTTGATGTGTTTTTACAGTCCAAAACTTAGAGAAAAATTATCTTCAAGCTTCAGTATAAGCTTGTGCATTGCTAGAAGGTGCTTCTCAAGTGCTGAGCAGTGTGGCCCAGCTTTTTAATCAGTTTATGATAGGAAATTTAGATTAACAGTAATTTATATATCAAAGAGGAGCTTATTGGGTCATTCACCTGCTCAATAATATAGCACTAATGATCCTGCCCATTAACCTGTGAAAATACTGTGCTTATGCAGGTTTTTTATGCTTGCTTCCAAGAATGTAACGTCAAGACAATGCAAAGTAATTTCCTATTCTGTAGACTAAGTGATAACAGAATTCATCTGTTCTACCTGGAAAGACTTGTTAATGATAAAGCATTTCCTCAGTGGAAAACCTGATCCAGCAGATTGCAGTGCAGGGAAATGTAAAATCAGAGTAGTACAAAGAGACATTTAAATACATATTGCAATTGCTTACCAAAGGCACAGCCCTCGAGGGCTCCAGACTGGGCCTGGGTGCTGTTGAGTACATGTAGTTAAACAATCTGTCTATTTTTCTTAGAGGTACACCTCCACCTTGGTCACTTATCTAAGGAATGAAAATTGAAGAGTTTTAAACATTAGGCTCTGAAAAAACCGCACAAAACATCAAGAAGCATTATCTAAATTACTTTAGAAATTAACTAAAGGAGCCGTTAGGGACTTTGGGGCTGTCTGGCTTGGAGAAAGAAGGCAGCTTCCTGAGGAGGAGAACTGGGAGGGAGGTGCTGATCTCATTTCCCTGGATCCAGTGATGGGACATGTAGGAACAGTTCAAAGAACATCACAGGAGGTTTAGAGTGGACATCAGGAAGCATTTCTGTATGGAAAGGGTGGTGAAAGAGCGGAACAGGTTTCCTGGAGATGGTCAATGGCCTAAGTGTGTCAGTGACCAAGATGCATTTGGACACTGCCCTAACAAACGTTCTTTGACTACTGGGCAGCCCTGAAGTGGTCAGGGAATTGGACAAGATGCTCCTTGTAGGTCCTTCCCAACTGAAAATATTCTGTTCTAATGAATATGAAGCAGGTGATACAATAATTAATTTGCTTTTTCAAATTAAAAGTCATTCTACTCGAGACCTAGCAGGTTTGCAATGTGTATTGTTTTTAGGCATTTACCTTAATAGATAGATCTTCTTTCCCCAAAGTGACTAAGGTTTTGATCGATGGATAGGCTTCTTTCTTACCTTCATGCAATTCCACTGTAGCTCTCATTGAATTCTGAAGATAAAAGAAAACACAGTCTCTTTGATTCTGATTCTAATGTATAAGATTTTTCTGACAAGTCAGAACTTGAATTTATTTTGTAGCATCTACTCTGTCCTACAGTTATGTACAAGATAGAAAAGCCTGTTTTTAACACAAATTCAAGTGCCATCAAGTCAATGAATTGCCCAGTTAAATTTTTACATTACAATTTGTTATACAGAACTTTTATTTATTTGATATCGTCAGAGAAAAGCAAGCAAGCAAGACTTTTTTTTTTTTTTTGTCCTGTGTGGAATCAAGTAAATGCACCCACAGGATGAGAACATCCTTCACCTCCATCATGCCCACACCAACAGTGACACTCACCACAGAAAGCTAGTTTTGATTTTCTCAGCCTAGGTCACATATAAGTTACCATCTGTCAATCTGATTTCATGTTAACAGAGTTTCCACTGCCAGGCCCAGTTCTTTACAGCTACAACTTACTGGCCTCAGCCTGTTTCATGACTCGTACCAAAAACATACTCATATGTACTGTACAAATTCTCATCTGTTCTGCTCCAAAACTAATGTTAAATGGCAAAATGGGAGAAGACTTAAATGAACATAGTTGACAAATGTCAGAAATCAAACCCCAAAAAATAGTACTTTGAAAAAGTTTCTCTCTGGCCAAATACAAGTTTTCCTCTCAATTGCTGGTGTTCAGCTGCACCATTTAGAGACCTCCTCTCTTCTTTCAAGTGATGTAACAGCTCTCACATGTTCCATTTGCTCTCTTTTTCCAATTATTCAGGAAACACAAAACCAAAACAAAGCATGTCATCTACACTACTCAAAGACACAGGGCCTGTTTTCACAATAAAGACACTGATCCTAACCAGTCCTCAAATATGCAGTAAAGAAGCAAGCTCATAAAAGCTGAAGGTTATGAATATTCCATCACTACAAAACTAGGCTGTCACGAGTGTTCCAAGTTAATCAAAAAAGCTACAAGAACACAACAGGAAAAGTGGGAAACCAAGCAGTTTTTAAGTACACAGGGTCATAAGAGAGGGATTTAAGTCTGGCTTTTAAACAACTGAAGAGTGTTTGAAACTTAAGAATAAGCTTAAGAAAGGAAAATTGAAATAACATGTAAGAGCTGTAACTGAAAGGAATATCAATTTCAACAGAAATAGGGTCACAAAACTTTCCCAAATATTAACAAGTGCAACCTACCTTGAATAATTCAAATAACATATGAAACAAATGAGAAGGTACATAGACTACTTGAATGGGCTTGTTTGGAGCTTTAGCTAAAAAAAAAAAGAGGAATAAAAATGTCAAATCATTTTTCTTCAAAACACTCTTTTGTAGCGTTGCCATTTACCAGAGTAACAAAAACATGTAGGCACAGACAAGTATGTAAGCATGTTCTAATTTTCCCAGTGCAAAATTAGTTCCATGAAGTAAAAGCATACATTTTAGTCACTGCTATCACCTGAAAGAACACATTATAATTATGATCTTCAAATCCATCCAGTCAGCAGACTTTGTTTAGATATGAAACTTCACTAAGCAGTGGTTGGTTTCACACAACAATGCACGCTATCCATTCCTACTTAAGTATGAAATTTCCACATGCTCACATACTATTTAAGCATAATATTTGCGGCACAAAAAGATTCTTAAACTAAAGAAAAACCCACTGTTTAAATATTCTAAAATAAGCTACATATTTTCCCTTCATTAAAACACACAAAATGTAAGTATTCACAAAAATTTTCAAATATACTTCAAACAATATCCCAGCTCCCATATTCCAAACCATCACTGAATTGTTTGTCCACTGCTGTCCCACTGTGAGTGTTTCAGCAGAAGGGTATGGCTTGGCACAGGTCTGAATGCCAGAGTGCTCATTGATTGATTGGGTAGGAAATAATACAGCTGCATTTAGTACATTCCAGGACAGTTTTGGTGCTGAAGATGAAGTCATCCCTGAACATTCAAATATCTACTGGCATTAAATTATGCAGTTACAGAGAGTCAGACTGAGCAGCAGTTCAGACTGAAGGGAAGTCTCAAACTGTCTGCTTCATGAATTCCAGGAAGATATAAATATGCACAAAGAACACGACTGGAGTCAACTTCATTCCTTTTGGCACTGAGGGCTGGTAATAATCCCAGTCATTATTTTAAGAGACATGATAATGAAAACTCCTAGGAAAAGGAGAAGACCAAAACAACGCTCTGCAAGGCAACTTGACATTTTATTCTGTTAATTTTGTCAGTCCACACTCCCATTCCCTTAGGCTTCACCGAAACCAAGGCAAACTGACTCACACTTGTTTGAGGCACAGAGACAGAAAATGAGTTATTGTTGCTCTTGCAAGGTAATTTGCAAAGTTGCTTTCCCCATATTGATAATAAGCTGATTTTATGGAAATAAGTAATTCATTATTCACTTTTTTTTTTTTTTAGCTCCAGCAACTTACTTTCTCTACTGTTGGATCTTTTTACTTATGCCTTCAGATGAATTTTGCATTGATTGATTCCTCTGCTGCAACACTCAGTACTTTTATCTCTAGAATCACTCAGTTTAAAAGGGGAATGTCGGGTCCTTTGGTTTTGGGAGAGATGGGTGACAATGCATCATTGCTGACAGTATATCTTGTGTAGAGAACTATTTCTACACTACCCAGTAGTACTTTGAGCAACACACATTCTAAGTATCACACTCTCCCACTGAGTGTTACCTACTTCTGAGACTTTTGCAATTCTTCTGCTGAAGTTTGGAACCATCTTAGTCTTATGTTTGGCTGCTGTCCAAAATCTGGGAGAGGATCACTCAGGAAAATTTTTTTAACTAAAAAAAAATAAGCTCCCTTTTGTCAATAAAATAATGAACAAAAGGCAGTCAATATGCTGACACAGCCTCTCTCATCAGTTTTGTGTCATCCAATTATCATCTCTGCAATCAACTTGAAACAGATTTTCATGTGAGAGGTTTGTGATAGGATTTAAAGCATAGACTACCTAATAAAAATTCCAGTTTTGCCATCTTACACAGAAGGGCTCACCACTGTGTTGAGAAAGCCAGTGGATTTCATTCTGAAGCCTACTTCAGAATGAAACAAGTTTCAGTTCTGTTAGAAGATTAGAAGGCAGACATGTTTCCTTCTCAGTTATGAGGAGCCTTGGTTTATTTTCTTTAAAGTGATAGTGAATTTAGCAGCTAGAGCTCTGCATTCAACATAAAGAAGTACATATCATAATAATAAACAATAATTCAGGTGCCCATGTTTAAATATTAGAACAAAAGTAACTGCTTAGTTCAAATTATAAGTTACAATTAAACAACAAAACTAGAAATCACAGATACCAGAAATGCATTTTCTTACACACATCAGTTACATTAATTTCATAATTACCATTGAATTCTTCAACTTCCAGATCAGGTGCCACGGTATAGTACTGCTCACATAACATCTTAGCTGTTTCATAAGCATCTACAAAATAACAGAACAAACACTGAACTATCAAAATCTTCTAGTGATGACCAGCAGTGTCCATCCTCCTTGTGAAAGACCACAAATAGAACATTCACTTTGAGCACTAGTTTACAAGCATGAAGCTGGTATCCAGTCTAATCCCTTTTTCTCTCTATACTCATAGCCCAATTGTCAGGAAAGGGAAAACTCTATCTAAAGCTCTACAAAGAAAAGCACAGTAGTGGAAAGAAGCTATTTTTCTTCTTTGTTCAGGGCTTGAAAATTAGAAGGATGTAATCTTAGGCTGACCATAAAATCTACTTATTTTTTTCCTGATCACAATTTAATACTTCTTCTTTCCATCTCAAATAACAAAGGATGACATTGCAGCCACAAATTCAGGTTCTCCAAACACAATACTATTTACAATACTTAATTTTCAAGGTCTCTTGGGGGAAAAGCTAGAGAAGATTCTTCATTTCTTCCCACTGAACCAAAAATTACTCCCCCTGAAAATAGCTCCCCATAGCCCAAATCAGGCTTTTTGCATTGTTGAAACACAGGTAGAAAGTTTAAGTTACCCTTTGTCACTAGAGGTGCCCCCTAAGGTTCAACACGAGCAACACTGTTTAACTTATTCATCAGTGACTTGGAGGAAGGGGCAGAGGCCTCCTCAGCGAATTCACTGAAGACACAGAGCTGGGAGGAGTGGCCAATACCCCCAAGAGCTGGGCAGCCCTTCAGAAGGGAGACAGACTGGAGAGATGGGCAGAGGAATGGTCTGGAATTCAGAAAAGGCAAATGCAGGGTCCTGCACTGGGGAAGGACAAGCCCAGGCACCAGCACAGGCTGGGGGTGACCTGCTGGAAAGCAGCTCTGCAGAGAAGGGCCTGGGGGTCCTGGTGGGCAGTGAGCTGTCCATGAGCCAGCAGTGCCCTGGGGCCAACAGGGCCAGTGGGGTCCTGGGGTGCATCAGGGAGAGCACTGCCAGCAGGTCAGGGAGGTGATCCTGCCCCTCCACTCAGCCCCAGTGAGGCGTGTCTGGAGTGCTGTGCCCTGAGTTCTGGGCTCGTCAGGAGAAGACAGACCTGGAGATCCTGGAGTCAGTCCAGTGGAGCACAACAAATATCATTAAGGGACTGGAACATCTCTCTTACAAGGAGAGACTGAGGAAGTTGAGTCTGTTCAGCCCTGAGAAGAAAAAACAGAGGGGACCTCATTGATGCCTAAAAGTATTTGAGGAGGAGGTGCCAAGAGGATGGAGCCTTTTGGAGGCTCTTTTCTGTGATGCTCAGCAATACGACCAGAGGCAGAAATTGATGCACAAGAAGTTCCATGTGAACATGAGGAAGAATTTCTTCCCTGTGCAGTGAACAGGCACTGGCACAGATTGCCCAGAGAGGGTGTGGAATCTCCTTCACTGGAGATGTTCAAGAACCATCTGGGCACAATCCTGTGCCATGTCCTCTGGGATGGCCCTGCTTGAACAGGAAGGAAGGTTGGACCATATAATTTGCTGTGCTCCTTTCCAACCTGACCCATTTTGTAATTCTGTATTTGAAAAATTTCTGATTGGTTTCTTAGCCAATCTGGATCAAACAGTCTGAGGGCAGTCTAACATTTCATTTTCCACTAAAAGGACTCTGGCAGAGTCCTAAGACTGTGGAAGAGACTGTGAAGTTCAAAGCATGCTTCATGGTGTAGATGGAGATTAAGCAGCAATAACAGTGAGGGATCTATTGGTAAATCTAAAATCCTGGCTCCAGAAAAAAATCTGAATTTGCTGTCAGCTCAAAAGACTTGTTGCAGGACAGTCAGCGAGACAGAGAGCCACCTCAGGCAGCACAGACACAACACCTGGTGTAGCTGCTTGAAGCAAGATGTGGCTGTTTAAATAATTTCTACATTGTTTGAACGGCATACAGGGCTTATAGCTGCCACACACAGTAGCAAAATCAACATTTTAACTGATAAAGTGCTCAGAATGCAGCCTGTGAACCAGAACATAAACTGGACAGCATACAGAACATAAATTAATCCCTCCACCAATTCTACAAGGAAAAGGCCTCAATCACCATGACTCCTTGACAGGACTATACAGCCCCTGTCTTTAAGGCCATTTTGTTTCTTTGAAAGGCAACACTGGACACTGTTTGGTCAGTGTTGTGTATGATCTATTTTAGCTACTTGTTTGACTGGACTTAGCCCCTTCTGACACTAGGCACTCCCCCATTCAAGGCAGCAACTGTGAATCTGATAATCAAAATTTATTCAAATATTGCTATTAGAAGGCAAAGCTAAATAAACAACATGGCTGTAACACATAAAATGCTAATGCCAAATTGGAATAAGGTCAATGAAAAGAAAAAAAAGAGCTGCTGAAATAGGCCACCTTAGGAGACAAGGGCTAGAAAAAAAGCTGTAAGAGAGCAGTAAAAAGCACTACAAAGTGAGCTATCATGCAGGTCAGACTTTGAGATAAGAAAGGTTTCCGTCTCACTTCACCAAAGGCTGAGAGAAAGTGAAGGGAGAAACACATTCTACTCCTCTTTGCAGCTGCACAAACAGCAGCAAAGGATAGAGCTTGGAATTCTCTCCTACAGCAAGACCTGCATTTGCAAATAGACAAACCCAGAGTGTGAACCTGCCATGGAGATGTTCTTGAAGCAGGCAGCATTGCCTCATGGCTCCTTGCTAACATCCTGAAAGCATGTAAACATTCACAACACAGAGCACACAGCACTTGCAGTGTGACTGTGCCAGGTAAGTCAGGTACAACCATCACATCCATGTCTTCTGCAGGAGACAGAAGAGGCTGTGCTATGATCAGATGATAGAGCAATGTGGAGTTTCACTGGGATATCTGTACACCTGAAGACATTTTACTAAAAGGCCTAGCTAAACAAAACTAAACAAAATGGAAATTTCACTTACTCTCAGTTCCTGTAATACCAGCATGTGATACAAAAGCAGTATATGAGAACCTGCTTCTAAGTACTTCAGGAAGAAAACATCTAAAGTTTAACAAAACATTTAGACACTTCATCTGATATTTGCAAGTACAGACTAAAGCTATTAAAAATCAAATTGTTTTCTTAGTTCTGATAACAGAACAAAAGTTTCTCTCTTCTCAATGATGAAGACATTAGAAAGTCTCAATAAGCCCAGGGCTTTATTCTGAGCAGAACTTTCATTTATTAAAATAAGAAAAGAATAAATGGATTTAAATCACCTTCAGTTTCTTGCATCTCAATAAAATATATCTGAATATTTTAAGTTAGGGGATTTCAGTAACAAAAATATTAACTTCATCTTACCTTTAACCACCTCTGCCACATCACAATTAGGATCAATACTTCCAATATGTTTGGGATGAGCAGGATTAATATCTCCACCAAACAGAAGTGCTAAAATAAAAAAGAAATGGCAGAAAATTATTTATTACCCTGAGGCAGGCCAGAAAGTTTGAATCTGATGGTATCTGAGATTTACTGGATACTGCATCATTTTGTAAAAAGATACTCCCGTAAATTGGCAGAATCCTCATTTAAGAAGACTACTTGTCTAACTGCTCATCTTCCCTCCCTTTGTTTTTTATTTTCAGTTTTTACAGATAAGACTAGTTAAAGCAGAATTCTTGGGAGAGTTAAGGTGAAAACCTACATTTCAAAGCAGATTATCAAAAATTAGGTAAAATTAGAATGTAAAACACTTCGTTCATACCATTATGTCAGAACAGAAGCACTCAAAACAATGAAAACATTACAGTAAAAAGGACTGTGGAACTGTAAGGCATCATTAGAAGCCTTTTACACTCACCTAAGCTGCAATTTCACAGCCGGCACAGAGGTCTCACTCACTCGACTGTCTCCCTGGATCTCAGCAGTATGATCCCCACTCCCTCTTTGTACAAGGGTCTGGTACTCACCAGACCCTTCACCAAGAGTTTAAAGAAGACTCCCAAAGAAATAGAAAGGCTTTGTACTTTATTTCAGGAGTGATTTTCTGCCATTTTAGCAAGTTAGTGAGCTCTGACATGAAGCAGGTGCAGCATGAGGTGAACAGAAGTCTAGATCTTAAAGCTTTTCCTACCCTGGGCACAGCAAGCTCACACACTGGGCACTGTGTCCTGCAGAACAGTTCTGTAGGAAACAGTCTGACAGGAATATAGGAACAGAAATGCAAACTATGCAAAAACCTGGATTTGCATTCTGCTTTTCAATTATTTTCTTCAGTGCTTCAAGATTAATATTTGCCATCAGAGACAGACCACTAACACTGCTAACACAAAGACATTATACAAGGTTAACTAAACTTTAAGCATCTAGAAGCAGTTTTAAGCCCCAACCAGTTAAAGAGGAGGAACCATAGGAAAAGCTAGTTCAGTTCAATGAATCAAGATTACTGCAAATTATGCTAGCACTCAGCCCAAGAATTATATTAGGACAATGTCTGTACTCTATTGCTAGAACTCTTCTTTGGAAGCCTTTCAACTCGGGTTTTATGTCTGTCACTTCTCTGCCCAGGTGCAAGTAAAGAAAAAGCTGCACATTTATCTCATTTTCTATGCTTTGCCACATTCAAGTTATCTGTACACACACAGCAAGGCATTTGTTAGTCACATGAAAGGTTACTGGAAAGACACACAGCTTGTAGTAAAACACCTCATACTCCACCATCTGCATTATCTGTAGCATAGAACAATTTCTAAGAGCTCAGAAAAGCAGAATACTGAGCAGAGAATGAACAGAGAATGAAGCTCTAGAGCTAAAAGGCACAAGACACATTAAAACAGATCAGAAGACTGTCCTTAACTTTACACAGATCACTTTCTGCATGGTTGCACATACTGGTTAATAGGAGCTGTGCAAGTAACTCCCTTCACTCTGTAATACGAATATAAAAAAGTGAGTTTATTAGTAACAACAAATGAAATAGAACCTAATGACAAAGGATGACATTCCAGCATTTATCCACAAATAGGAAATAGGAAGTAAGGGAAGACAAGAGATATCATTTAAAACTTCATTTAGAAATACTCAACCTCTTTAGAAGGCAAGAAAGTCTAGATAACTTGCTGGAAAAAACAGTACATATAGTACCTAACCTATACAAAATTTATGGCATCTCTGCATTTCATTATGAAATAAATATGAGCTCTACAAACTATGTTGAAAGCTTTGTGAGCAGGAAGATACAGCTACTCTACTACTACCTAAAAATACTTTATGTATCACTTCACAAGCCATCTCAGCCAACAAGACTAAAAAGCAACAGCCACACTAACAAAGACTGACAATTCTAAAAGAAAGCACACTGGTGTTTTGGATTCATTTCTAATAATTGCAAAGTACCAAGTTAACTAGTTGCCAGTATCTCTTTTGCCATGATTAGCACAGAATAGTCATGAGTAAGGAAAAAAAAAATACAAAACAAAGCTTCATCTTCAGATTTACAAGCAATAACTGAGTTTTCAAGCAAGAGAAAAGCAATTACTTACTGTGTTGGTTAATAAGCATACGGAAAGAGATGCGGTTGGTGTAGAATCTATCTAGAAAATACTGGATGTTACTGCTAACAAATGGATCAAAGCCATATTTTTCCTTGTATTCAATCACCCCTTGTGCCATGGTTGGAACCACGTCATTGTGTCTGTTCCTGACTTTAATTAAAACATCTAAAAAGCTGGAGGAAACAAAATTAGAAATAGATTGTTAGAAATAAAATTAAACTCAACAACAGCATAACCATATTATCTGTTTACTATGCCTCCCAGTCAAGAACAAAATATCAGAGGGAAAATACAAAAATATAGTACCTAAACAATCCTATTTAAAGAGAAGTATTTGATCAACCTCTCACTCACAAGATCTGTGAAACATTTAGAGCCCCAAATTAAGTTATTCCTTCCACAAATATTCCTTGAAATTAAATCAGTCTCTCTTCAACATTGATGGATAGCAAAAGAATCTCTTTCACCACAATCATATGCACTACCATAACTGTCATCCCCTGCAACTCCTAACAGTAGCTGAGAGACTGGAAATGAAACTCGGGAAAAAAAACCTGACCACCCTTTATTATTTCCTTAGAAAAAATTGTGCTTTCTTCCCAATACCTCAACCCATGCAGTGAACTTTGAATGCACTTCCTTCACGTGGCATCTCTTGGGCTAAGTGAGAACCTCAGGACAGGTAATTGTGTGACTCCTGTTCAGTTTCCTCTGACACCACTGGATGGCAGAGTGAATACAACGGAGCTCTCCTCCGGAGCGCGACAACTTTTAGATAACACTCCCATTGCTTTTAACAAGCATTTCCTTTGGAACAGCTTGGAGGATTTCTGTTTCTCCTGCCAAGGCTCCTCAACACCTATGATCTTCAATGTGTTCATCCTTTCTTCCCCCATATGCAAACCCATATATACTTGAAATATCAATTATTAATAGCTTTCTAAAGCGGAAACCTGGAAAATCAGTACTACTTAATTCTGCTACATTCTCCAATATTAAATTAATGTTAACACCACAATGTTTATATAATGCTGTTATAGAAAGTACAAATGATGTAGTACAATGTACAAACAATGCAGCTTTCCAAAAAAGCAGAGCTGAAAGACTTGTTCTACTATGCCTGCATCTGCAACTCTACAGATCCTTTTCCAAAAAACATCAACAGAACATTCTTTGTAGATGTATAATGAATACTGAAAATAAATGTATTCATTATTTTTATCAAAAGTAGAATATACACCAGCTTAATGAAAGAATCATGGAAATCAATGATAGGTCATCTGGACCAATCCCCCTACAAATGAGCGAGGGAAAGAACAAAGACCACAAAAAGAAAAAAAGACCAGCCATTGGTCACATTTAAATCAGATGTTTTCCTCCTTTTCAGCACCACTTAGTCAAGACAGTAATTTTTTTATATCATTCTTAACAAGTGATACACTTTTAAGATAATTTCTCCCACCCTACACTGCCAGCTGCAAAGGAATGTAGGATCCCTTTTTACATTTTTTTTCTCTGATCCTAAGTCTAGCTACCAGTTTTTGCCTGTGTGTTAGCAAACAATTCAGCACTTTTTCAACACTACAAAGTGGAAGTTTTAACTGCCTAATTCCCCATTCTCAATACTATCACAGTACAGAATGACTGTTCTCTTACTTACCAGTCTTGCTGACTGGGCAGCTTAGAACATTTAATGCTTAAAAGGTTTATAGACCTTATGTGTTTATTGAGTCTTCACTCTGTATGATCTGTTACCTCTGAGAGGTGATGTCAGAGCCTGGTGCCTGGCTGTACTTGTGCTGCTTCTCTGTTTCTGAGCAACAAGGCCCTAGCAAAGGGCAGAGCTGGAAGCAACGCTTCCAGTCACATCTGAAACAGAACTGACAACACTCTCTCCTAACTGTTGTTTGCTCTGCTATTTGTTTTTAAATACCTCCACTACCCAAAATATATACCTGATGCCAAGAGGGCAAATTGTTCACTGATATGCCACTATGAAAGTGCTTAAATGCAGAGAGCATGCCAAAGGGCAAAGGGCTCAGGTTTATCTGCTGCAGATCAGCAAAATCATAGCTGGAGCTTAGGCAGCATAAAACTAAATATATAATAAAGGAATGCCTCGATATTGCACTGATTTGACAAACCTCCTGTTCCATCTTCCAAGATAACTGAGTTCACTCACGTGTTTCCATTAAGCAGATGCTTTTAAAGGAGCAAACACAAGAGGAATACAGGCACATTTCAAAGTAGCAGAGCAGAAATCAGAACACATCTCCTTAATCTTAACACTCATTCCTTACAGTCCTTCTACCTGCTACACCCCTGAAAGCCACAAAGCTTTTACTGTACTCAAACTGTGGGAGACCATACCAAGGAATTTTTAAACTGTTTATGGGATTAACTAGGAATACTCCAGAACAGCTCTGAAAAATTTTTTACCAATTACCTTTTTTGTCCACAGTTCTGTGTATTTTCAAAACCACAAAGAATAAATAATGCAGTTGGTTTGACAAATAAATTTTTAGTAAGAAGCTACTTTAGTTAAGTGAGCTTCAATAGTTTCTGCATTAACAGAATACTTAAGGCATTACCACAGGTATTAAATAAATGAAGGCTAAAAAATTCTGCAAATACAAGAAATAACTTATGTTGGGACATTCATTAATTAACTTCCTAATAACCTGTATATATTATTCTGTTTTGCTATACCATTACAGTACAAGAAAACAAGGATAAGAAAGTCAATATAAAGAAAAAGGGAATTTTTTTAGTGTCTCTTATGGATAATATTACCTGAAAGATGAAAAATACAAAAGCGATGAGTAGAGTAAAAACCCTTTTAAATGCAACACATGCAGTGGTCTGAGGTTCTTCTCAATGGCTGCTCTTTTTTGAATCAGTGCTAACTAGCAGATGAGTATCACAAGAAAGAGAGGTAAAAGTTCACACTGAAAGATTTCTCCACTAGAAAGTATATCTACTTCCAAAGTTCAAAACTAATTAAAGCAGCATTTCACATTACATAAAAGTAACAAAACGGCAGCTTCTTAATCAGATGTAATACAATATTTACTTAGCTCAAACTGCTTACAGAACCACTATTTTAACTGCAATGCTGCAGAAAGGAAGGTTCTTGTTTACCAAGTTCCTTGTGCATGTTATCTCAGACATGCTGGCAGCTGACAGCCTCAGTGGCTCCCAGCTCCAGGACACTCCCCTGCACACCCTCCCTTGAGAGGGCCACAAAGAGAAAAACCAGCAGAGAAACTCGGGGGTGTAGAGGCTGCACTAAGTGTCCTTTGAGAGCACATGTGAACAGCATGTTTTACAAACCCTTTAATTTTTGAAACACAGCTTCAGCTTCTGTGTGTTTACAGGATAGTGACATCTTGGGAAATTTCCAAAACTTCTGCCCGCTTGCACCCTTCACCAAGCGTGGACACCTTATCTTAGGGCTCTCCTGTTATCACACTGTTTGGCAGAACTGCAGAAAAACTTCCACCTGACCCCTCTACAGTTAAAAAAGGTATTTGTGTTATCAAAAAGGTAAAAGTAACCTACTATTTGACAAATGTCCATACTACTGACAGTGACAGGGATGTGGCAATGCTGCAGTGAGGCTTCATAAGGTCTGCTAACCAATAGAAGGCAACAGAGAAACTGAAACACTTTGAAATGCTTCATTAGAACAATGCCAATGGAAAAAAATCTCTTCAAAGGATTTTATCCAACATTCACAAAAAGGTAAAACTCATGAACATCCATCTGCCCAATTCATACACTAGGAGCAGAGAGAAGCTGGGCCACTCTGAAAAATGTCAGCTTTAGTTTCATCTCTGCACCAACTCCTATAACCACTCACCCTCTCCATTGCAGGGGCATTGCTGCCTTTGTTGGCCACACACTAACATTTTAGGGACCACAGAGCTCAAAGTGGGCTATTCTTCTACTACATCCATTTCCCAATTCACTTCACTGTGTGGCTTCACACACAGCTGTGTCAGTACATGGATGACATCTATAATACTGTAACATTAATACAGAAAATGGTTTCCCCAGAAAGAGAGCCCCAGCTCTGAGAATACCACAGCAGGCTCTCCAGACAAGCAGTGATAAAACCACAAATAGTCAGGGGACAGTTTTATGTTCAACTGATAAAAGCATTGCACCATTTTAGAAAACAGTAAATGAAGAACTACTGCCAACACTGAGAGCACATCTGTGGATATCCAACCTTCATGAACGATCACTTTAGCTCTCCTTCTCTCCTCTGCTACTGTTACCCCGATTAGCCAGAACAGAAACTGAAGTTCACTTCAGCTGACAGAAAGTCCAACAAAGCACTCTTTAATTTCTAAAAATCAACTGCTCTGTTATTCTTCATGTTTTTTCAGTGTCTAAAGCAGACAGGAATGGACCATGTTCAGCTCCAAAGAGAAGCTGCTGGGATGGTACTGGAACAAAGGCACTTTCCACCCAGGCAAGACTCACATCCTGTGACACTAGTTAAGGGAGAAGAGATGGGGCCATCATGAAGTGCCTAAATCACCTGATATCCCACAAGCCTCGGACAAGGATGGGCATTCAATGACCAAAGGATGCAAGGCTGGGTCTTCTGTACTATGAGCCATATACCTGTAACATTAACATGTAAAGTGTGCTGTTCTAAAGCATGTTCCACACAGGAACAGGACAGTGGAAAGGAGCCAAGAGATGAAGCTGCTCCAACCCCTCATTATAGGCTGCTCTTGGCAAGAGCAGAGATACCCCACAGATACTGCCTGCAAAAAGGGCTTTGGTCCAAAGGACCAGACATCCCTTATAATCTTCCACGTTTTTCTTTAAGCAAACCAATCTGGTTAAAGAAAAGAACTATTCCCATTTATGCATCCCTAAAGACACTTAAATAAAGTGTCTTCTAGGACTTAAAGTCCTAGATAAAGGCTCAAATTCCATATGTAATGACATGTGCAATCAGAACAGAAAACTTTTATGCAAATGTAATTTAACTCAAATGTGGGGGTTTTCCCCACTGAAAAACAGCATTCCTGATATTTCTGACCATACTGATGCACTTCTGACTACAAGACATAAAAATAGGATGGGGCTAGATAGCAGCAACACGGAACACTGACAGAGGAGTTGAGAAATCTGTTAGATTTATCTGTGTTATTGTAAGATAAATATGGACATAGTTAAGAGCATTTTTGAAAGGCATAGTTTGGAAAGAATATTTTAAAAAGTCTAATTACAGCTCAATATGCAATTAAATAGCATAGCCTTCAGTAAGTTAAGAATAGATAACATCCCAGAGCAGGAAAGTAAATTTGACTTTCTAATCTTAGATAGTCTATCCAATACTGCCAAAAAGAACAAATCTGCTCTTTAATCAGATAATACATTTTTAATCTCTTTTCAAAGGTCAAATGCAGTATAGAAGACAACTCTTACTATCAAAGACCCTAGCTGAGCTTCACCTCAGTAGACAGCAATAAATGCCATGCATCCTTATTTTATGTACTGAATTACACAGAATAGAACAATTGCAAGATTTCAAAGCTTTTAACAGTTATCCTGAATGATATTGATATTTGCTTCATTATGAAATATTTGTTCTACCATACTCATATAGAGCATCGCAAGCAATATTTGCAGTTGCCATGAAACAGTATCAAGAATGCCATATCCATATGGCAGAATCAGATAATTCATGTGTTAATTATGAGACTCTAAAACTAGATCTCTAAGAGAACTACTCATTAGCCTTTATTTATTATACTGTGATCTACCTTGAACCTCTGAAGTTCATAAAAAGCTGAAATTCAGTTACCTAAACATAGAACACCTTTGGATGAACACAGAACCATCTCTGGATGGTTTCAGAAGTTACAAAACCACCTTGCCTCAATATCCAGGACATTACAGGCTTAAAAGGCCTGTTACATTTGCCAAGTTCACTCAGGTGTTTAGGACAGCTCATGCCATCTCAAAGGGCAACAGACACCTACGTTTTGGTAACTTAACTCCATAAAGGAAAGCCTGCTGATAAACTCGTCACAAACAGAAATTCCTGTGTCATCAGCAAACACAGAATCACAAAATATGACAGCTAGAGGTGGTTGAAAAATGGATTTGATTTATCCTCTACAGAATATGCATGCCTAGAATGCCACTAAATCTATCTAATCTATTTATATAAGCTTTTAAAATGGATGCTCTATAGCCTTCAGTCTATTCTCATTAATGTTACAATCTTTACTTTTTGCCCTGCACACGTTCTCAACTTTAATAAAAAAGAGACATTTTTTAATTCTCCAGTTCTTCAGTTAGAGCAACAAATTATTACAGTGACCTTATTTTTTTGGTACACGCAGACTTCCAGTGTCTCCAGTATCTTTTTTTTTGCCAGTCTAGACAAATGCCTTCAGCATTATTCAGAGGTGGAACTATCCAAGTCTCTAAATCTTGTTCCTTTCACATCAGTACTGTCTATGAGTGTTTTAATTTCTTAAAAGGCAGTACCCAGAACTGCAGGCAGCATTCCAGCATAATACTCACTCTGAGTAAATGGTTACTTTCCCCTTGTTCAATAGCACCACAATTCAGTCAGTTTTTAATCCATATGGCTCCTTCTACAGCTCTACCATGCATGGAACTTCATACTCCTGCACTTGAGCTTCTCCTACATGTATTGGTTGAAACACAAAACCTAAAATGTCAAGATCTCAGATAACCTGCTCACAACCAGAAGTGCACAACATTCGAAACGCAAAGCCCTTATTTAACCTAATGTAACAAGACAATTTATGTATATGAAATTTGCTGAAGGCAAAACACCAACACAGGCCACATGGCGCACAACCAGAGCAAGATGTTTTATGAAACTCTATATAAAGCACTGCTTGATCATGCAAGATTTCAGAGGTTAAAAAGAAATCCAAAGGACAAACTACCCTAAGAAATCTAATTAATGGAACAAAAAACCTGCAAGAAGTGATATCTGAAACAAAGTTGACTACTATAGGTACAGGGTAGCTAACAGACCCTAGTGTTGGACAGGTGTGTGTGCGTGTGTGTGTTTTCGTTGTTTTGTTTTCAAGTCTCTGATGCATATGTTCCACTTGCTGTTCTCACATGTGGAGTTCTTCTCTGTTTTATGCATACACATTTCAAGGAAATATTCTAATGACAATTTCAATAAAACTTTGTTGATGAAGAAAATTGGCTAAGTTTTCCTTTCTTTTCAAGTAATGTTATTCAGTGAGGTAGGTGAACACCACTAATTGAAGTCCATTAAAAAAGCTTTCAGATAAAAACAATAACTGACACATTAGAATGCTTTCAAACTGGCAAAAAAAAAAAAAATCAAACTATTAATGTATTAACATACTTTATACACAACAGAGCACTAAGCTCAATGTATACTAAAATGACATTTTAGTCTTAAGTATCTGATACACAAATAAAGTCTCCATCCATGTTGTTTTCTCAATACAGCCTTGAAGGAAGCATTTCATGCCATTTTTTAAACTACCGGTCTGCATAAAGACAAAATATACTGTTCAAAAGCACTTAGATACCTACATTCTACTCCAGATTACAATTTTAGCTTTTGCCATACATATTCTAACTTACAAATATGGTAACTGTTTTCCTATAGTACAAAAACACCTGGTATTTGAGACAGATTATTTTTAAATGGACTGTTAGAAAAAATAAATTACTCACTCATCCAGAACATGAGGATCCTCAGGACTTTTATTTTCATATTCTAAAAGCTCAAGGAAACTCTGCATGTACCTGAAGTAAGCAAAAATTATAAAAAGAGAATTAAAATACTTAAACATAAAATACTTTTGAATTTCTTTAGTTTTAAGACTACAGGGTCACATAAAAGTAATAGATGCACAGTACACAGTTCTCTTCAAAGACTAAAAGTAAGCGGGATGCTGCAACAAAGGGAAAGAAAGCAACTATGATATATTAAGTTAAAAAATATTACTTATGACCAGAAAAATGACTATATAAATGAAATTGAAGTTAACAGGAGCAAAGCCTCTCTACAGGTACATCTGTAATTTCAGGTAGTTTGTCCCTGTATTTTGATTTTTTCGCTCATCTACTCTGTACTGATGTTAGTTTTTTCCCCATATTCCTCAGAGAGCAATCCAAGTTTTCTTTCAAAATAAAACTCAGGGGAACACTCCCCAGAAGACACAATAACAGGACTGCACCAAGCCGGTCCTACTAGAGTCCTCCAGGACAGCACACCCATTCACACACTCCCACAGCTCTTCTGTGTGACACAACCCTTGGTTTCATAAAAATCCCTCTTACACAACACAGCTCCCTCCTGCTCAGACATTTCACAGGAGATTAACTGAGTCTTAGAGCCCTGGAGGTACCACAGAGGACCCAAATCAGAACCCTTCAACATGAACACAGCCAGCCTGCTCTGCAGGACACTGGCCCAACACCAGTACAAATTCTGCCACTCACACACAGCGCTGCACCTCAGGACCAGCTATCATCCCTGGAGTAGATACATTCAGCAGCACAGATGGAGCTTTAAGGACTACAGAACCAGGACCTATTTCCTGAGGTAAATCACACAAGGAATCAATCACACACGTAAAAGGGTTTCAATGTTACCCTCCCTTCACTCCTGGTTAAGCACTGCCACTCAAACTACAGTATCCACATTAATCAGATGTTAATCATATGGTGTCAACAGCTTGAACTCCCAGCAGTGGTGAAACAGATAGACGAAAAACAAAAGAAACAAATCTTTCTTACACATGAAAACAACTAATTGAATGGTCTAGACAGCTAAAGCTAACACGAGAAAAGATAACCACAGTGCCTACACAAGGGAAAAGCAAAACATGTAACCAAGCCTCTCTCTTTTCAGTAGCAGCTACAAAACAACCTATGCATAAGCTCTTTTGGTACCAGTTCCATGTTAAGACCAGCTCAATAATGCTATGAAACTTCACCCTGCATCTTCAAGCTACAATGAAGCTTAGGACAGCACTGTTGTCTATGTGACTCCCTCCAGAACCACGTGCCACTTATTCCACCCCCATTTCAAGCTTCAACCACAGGTCACTGGGACATTCCTCAGGGACACTGACATTTTCAACATGGTCAGCACAGGAACACCAGCTCCTGTCCCTCAGTGTATTTGTGCCCTCCTGCAAACGTCAGGAACCATTACAGAAATCCCCCAAATATTTGTCACGTACAAGTAGGGCATGTAGCTCATAGCTCTAGTAGTGCTTATTTTAAAAGATGTTATTTTATGCTGCTAAGAGACGGCACCAGTTCACAACCACCACGCTCTGAACTTGGCTGATTCACATGCAACAATGAAATCATGATCATGCTCACCAATAGAGGTACATGTTCTTCCACCCCCACCTGTCACTGTATAAAACTATCAAAGTCCCGTTTCTGAAAGACACCACCACACTCGAGAAGCAACACAAAGGTGTTTTTAATACAGACCTCCTACCATAAATGTCAAACATCAGCAATCCTGTGCAGACACAAGGACAAAACAGCAATGAAGGCTGAAGGTAGCTGATACCTGATTATTGTACTGTGTGGATTTGACTGGCTGCCTGCCATCACTGGAGAAATTATGGAAACAGGCAATGCTTTTCCTTTAGAGTTCTCTCCTACTGATTCTAAAGTAAAGGCAATACCTCTTTAGAAGTCAAGTTCATTAGCAAAAGCACTGTATCCAGCAAGTTAGCTCAGAGAAAAGGTGAACTTCAAACCAAAGCCACCCAAATTTCTTCCAAGCCTGTGACTAAACCAAGCTAGAAAAAAGTCACTTCATGTCAAACAACCCTAATCCACTGCTCAGTGCCTACCACTGTACACCACCCAGTCTGGGGTGCGGTAACGCCCTGTGTCTTAAGTCTCTGAACAGAAACTCATGAGGTGCAAATGCTGTACACCTTTATGCAGTGTGATTTCCAGTTTGTACACCAAATTCAGCCCCTCACCCCACTCCCTCTCTCCCAAACAGCTCAGAATTAGAAATTAAGAAAAAATATGTTTAAAAGGAAATTCTTAACTCTGGTCTTAATGACCACCACCACCATTACACTCTGAGGACAGGTGAGCAGCCAGCAATACAGTTCATTCCTGTAAAAGTGTGTGTGAAAAAGTCATTCCCTCTTCCATCTACTTCCTTCATTTTCCTTTAATTTGAATTGTAGATGCAGAGAGGGATAAATGAAGATAGTAAATACAGGATTTATCAAGCAATGAAAAGCAAGACCTTGTGATGTTTAAACATAATTGACACACAATTACCAGCCAGAAAGAACAAAAAAGTACCAGAATAATGAATGATTTGCTGTATCATTAATAAATCAATACAACCATACAAAATACAAATCTAAAAAAAAAAAAATCCAGTATATATGAGAAAAAGAGAATGTCAGTTATATTTTGCTATATTTGGTGAGTCATCAAAAGCAGAAATCAAAGTCCATGCCCTTCAAACATATTGTCTTTCCGGTGTTTAATTTTTTATCACAATACACTACATTTCATTGGGCAAGCTCTTTGGTGTCAAGCACCCTTTTGCCTTGTTCTTCTGTTAATTACTGCCACGTAGATTGAATCCTTGTTAGTCTGCCAAATGCAATAATTTTAGAATGGCACATTACCTACATGACAGCACTGCAAAAGCCCATAATGTCAGCTCTGGGTTTTCTTAAAAAATTCATGCAAGATACTTCTGTTTTTTTCCTGATGTGTATTTCACTGAGACTTTTCCTTTACAATCATTTTAATACCAAAGCACTAAAATGATAAAACAAATCTCCATGGTAACACAACCTCGCTAGCATAGTCTCCATGTTTAAAATAGAGAAAAAAACAATTATTAATCCTCAAACTGTACATATTTCTCTAATGGGTGTTTCCCAAGAGAGAAATGGAAATTTATAGCATTTTCTAAGGAAAAGCACTACAGAAAAACAGAGAAATTGTCCAGGGCACATAAATGTGAATTTTACATATAACTGAGTAATATACTGTGCAAACCTCACACCTACTTTTGGTATTTTATAAGCTCTAACCTTATCCATTGTAAGGTTTTATTGCAACTATTTTCCCTCATTACATTAGTGATCATATCCTTTATTAAACAATTGTGCCATACATTCAATATCCTACCTGCACTTTAGCTATAGTGCCCTCTACAAGCTGGCCAAAAAAAGGCCCACTTCTTTGGATC
The DNA here is from genome assembly GCF_024509145.1 of Vidua macroura. NCBI lineage: Eukaryota > Metazoa > Chordata > Aves > Passeriformes > Viduidae > Vidua > Vidua macroura. The sequence continues at coordinate 13,341,725 of NC_071572.1, forward strand.
AAGCAAGTTGTCCAAAGATTGATGGTGAAAAGCTGAAAACAAGGTGCTGATTGTTAATCTGTCTGCTGTTTGGAATCATTGCAGTTCACAGCCACAACGTATTAACTGTGTTTCAGTCTTGAGTCGCTTTATTCCTTGCAAAAGATACACACAAATTAAGCTATGAACTCGAACTGGGACAGAGCTGATGTTTTACCTTTACTGAAATGCAAAACTATGATTTTTGGTTTGTTCAGAAATCACTCTCTGGGTAGTGCCAGCTTTATTCAGGAAAGTGTAGCTGAGCAGTACAAAGGAAGGAGAGTGGTCTTGCCTCTCCTCAGTGCTGCACACATCAGGCTGAGGAACCCAGAAAGGAAGGAGAAAAAAAAAAAACAACAGAGCACCTTTCCCAAGAGCAATCAAGCAATCAGCTGTAAAATGGGATAGGCAGCGAAGCTCAGGAAGCAAAGTGCCTCCAGCATGGCCATGGAGATGGATTGGAGAAGGAGAGAACAGGCCTTGCCTGCAGCAGGGAGCAGCAAAACCAGGCTGCTTCCCAAGGGAACCACAAGGGTGAGAAAATTGACACAATCCAGAATGTTTGCTGGCTGGAAGCAGAGAGAATTGATGGGAAAGGTTCAATGCTGCACTGTAGGCAGGCCTGATTGCTTATTCCTCTATTTACAGAGCCACTCCAATTTAAATGTCTAATAAAACCCACCTTAAAGATTAGGACCTTTTTATATTAATCTTTGGCATGCTGGCATTAAGGAATAGATTGGGAAATCAAAAGTTAAAGCTCCAGCTAATTTTGAGTCTCACCAAAGGCACATAAAAATACACATTTTCTAGTGTAACATTGTAGTGAAAATGAAGCAAACATGCTTGTGACTATATCAATTACTGAATAATAGCAAATAAATATATTAAAGTAAATAAGGAATTAAATGTCTTGCTAACTTGTGGCAAATGTACAACAGATTTTTGCCTGCCTATTAATGAACTGCCAATCTTTCTCAATCTATGACATAGCAAAAACAAAGGATCGTGGAGTCTGGCCCTCAAAAAAAGATTTTCTTGAGGTAGTTTTGAAGTGCATCAAGAAGGGTTTTTTTTTTTCATTTTACAAGCTCACAAAACAGCTGAACAACTAAATTTATATTTATTTGTTCTACTACATAAAAACCAGGACTCTCACTCTGGGCATCACTAAATTTCAGGTTTAGAAACTAAAAAAATGTATTTCAAAACCTGCTATCACCATAGCTGCATAATACTCAAGGTCATCCACACTGAAGTTAATAAAACCTTTGGTTTGATCTTTTTAAAATATAAATTTAGAAGTAAATTTTGCCCAAGGTTCACCATCAGGACTTACAAACTACAGGTAAATGTTTAATTAAGCAATTAAAAACCTCTAAACAGAAAAAGAAGAACTAAGCTCTTTAAAGTCCACACCTATAATCGGGGGCGGGGGGGGGGGGGGGATGCTACAATTACTTTTCTTATTTTTAACATAATATTCTCACATAATCTCCATGAAGATACTCCTTTCCACAAAAACTCTTAGTAAACTATGGATCAAAATTACAAGAAAATTACAGAAAACACTTTGATTTCAAACTTCCATCTTTGGGCTTGATGTCCATTCCAACTTCTTCAGTACATTTCAGTCTGGTATTTTAGCCTGTCCAACAGATAACTGCTGGTCTAGAGCTGTGATAGTGCAAATCACATTGTCATATAACATGATACTGCTTTTTTAGTTTAGAGTTTTGGGGGTTTTTTCCCTTTTTTTAATCAGTAGTATCTATTGTGGCCATAGAAATCATCACAAGTCCTCAAGCCTCTCCAACAAAAATTCTGAAGGGGCCTCCACTCTGAACTCCCATTTAGTTCCTTTGCCAGAGGGATCCAAATGTTGCTTAGCTCTGTATAGGCAGGGCAGAAGCACAAGCCACAGCACAGACATTTGGACTAGAAGTATTATGCTGCAGTCACTACAGAAAAATTCTTTCCTTTTCTTCATTCACCTATTTGCCCATATTTCATTAAAGACAGCTTCACAAGTCAACCAGATTAGAAAAGCCTAAAAGGTCTGTGTATTATCTGCTCTTTTCTACAAGCATGTCACTTCCTGTGACATCTAACAGACAGACAAGCCTTCAAACCTTGCAAGCTACCACCTAACCACAAAGTGATTGTGTGGCTCTACAGCATTTACACTCACTTGAAGCATTTTATCACTGTACTTGAAGTGGTCATCAAGACATCCACTGCTACCTTGTAAAGACAAACACAATACCATACATCCCAATTTATATTTTCTAAGTCTGAAGCTTGATGAATAGGAGACCCAAGCCAGCAGACAACATACAGTCAGCACAGAAGCTCTTGGCTCAAGGGCTATGACAGAATTTAACACAAGCCTACAACATTAGCTACTTTTACAGTTAAATAAGCTGCTACTCAAAGGGACTTCTGTTGTATACTGCAAAAATATTTTTACAAAAAAGTATTTGGAAGATATTAACAGGTAAATGGACAATAAATTCCCCATGAATAACATTTTTTTTGTGCTTATACATCCAAGGCATCAGTCTCTAAATCTCAACAAAAATGCAATTAGGCTAGAAATTAATTACTGTGGAAAAGATGGCAGGACTTTGAATCACTTTGGATCCACGCAAGTTATTACAATGGAAAATGTTGTTTACTGAATGACACCAGATTTTTGACCCATTCCATAACTTCCACTAAACACCAGGTTGTTTTTAAAGATTTACCAGTGAGAAAAAGCAGATGAGGTTTTAACTTCCTGTTAGTATTTTTGACAAAGGAAGAATAAGAAGAAAGAACAGCTGTTTCAAGAAGCCATGACTGCAATACAGTAAGGAATGTTTTAAAAACTTGCTCTGGAAGCTATAGACTCCTTTTAATTACCTGGGAGACAACAGTATGTTTTACTAACTTACAAATCCTTAGCTAAGATCCAGATTAGAGTATATACTCAACATTAGACAGATGAAAATGAAACTTCATTTGACAAGACACACTATAAACAATTCAAGGCAGAAAACTGACCAATTCAGAATTCAACGACTCATAGTTGCAAGCAGAACAACACATACAGTGTTAGTTTTACAATAACTTTCCAATCCACTTTTTCTTTAAACTTACCAACTCTGCACCAGCCCAACCGAAGGCCTGTTCAGTAAATTATCAGGCAGCAAATTGACTTCCCTCATGGTGTTCGCCAGTCGCACAGGAAGCTCCTTCCGCAGGAACATGTACGAAGTCTTCTCGCAGGCATTGTCACGACCTGTCAGAAGGAAGGAAAAACAGATGCCCATTGCAGCAGATCATATTTTAGACTTCTTAATGTTAGAAGCTTTAAAAAAAAAAACACTTGTGAAAATAAAAAGTTTTAAAGCAATTTCAGTACGCACCTTTACTTTCTTCTCACTCATGAGACACAATTTAAACTTTTACCTTCCTAGAGTTTAACACTTTTTGTCTGACATTCTTCCACATTTCACATCATCTCATTTTCCCTCCCATAAACAAGAATCTATCATAGAAATAAAATTCATCAAATACTTGATATTACCTGGCAATAAGACCCCAAAATACTAGCTTTTATTGAAACAACTTTTATACTAAAGACAGCTTTTAAAAAGTAAATGCTGCACACATAAGAAAGGGAAAGGAGTGCAAACAAATGGATAAAACAATGACAACCATTTGCTGATGTTTCATGTCACAAATTGTTCAACCTTTAGTACTTTAACATTTGAGCAGCACCTGGTGAGACCAGCGCAGGCCATCATCCCTCCTAGGATTGACCGATAAGATTCTCACTAGAGACCTGGAAGAAATCCAGCGCTTATCACCACACTCTCACTTGGAAAGGCCTCAGCTAAAATGAACTTTCACTTTTAAACACACATTTTTATCAAGGCTACTATTTTGAAAATAAAACATACAAAAAATCCCAACCATACAGTCAGAAAGCAAATAAATGGATCCAGCAAATAACAATACCTTCCTGCAGACCTAATGGTAACAGCATTCATTCTCTGAAGCCAACCTATACAAACTGCAAGACTGACATGACTAAGAGCAATCTTAAGCTAAAGTAGTTACTAAGGATACCACAAATATTTAAAAGCACAAGATATTATGTCACTTGCCCAAGTAGTTTAGATGGAAGATCAGGCTTTATTTAACATAGTTTTTTGTGTTTTGCTGCCTTTAACAAGTGAAAAAAGTTCTATCATAACTAATCTCTAAAGAATCCAGGTAAATTAATTTTTTTTAAAGTCCATGTTTTACTTGTAATGAACAGCCACAATTCTACTTTCATCTAGAAAGAGAGCAAAGGTCTTTTGTGATGATAACCAGTTCAACCACCTGCAAAATTTCTGAGTGAAGGCATAATGTGAGAGCTATAAATTATGTTCAAGCAAACCAGAAAATGTTAAAAGCACTGCTAGGCACATAATCACAGAGATTTACAATTTGCAAGATTCATGTACAATGCAACCAGCACAATCAAGGAGATACTTTTTGAGACAGTCCCATTATAATCACAGTTTTCACCTTCTTTGCATAGGTAGCGTGCATTGATGGATTAGTTCCCAAACCCTAACATTTGCCTGGGGAATATGCAGGAAGGATTAGGATTTCCCTTTTTTTCTTGCTCATTTAGGTATCATCAATCTGGGGCTCACTAAATTCTGAGAGTGCTACCAATTCCATTATAGTTCTTCCAGTAAACATTTGGACTTATTTTACTTGCTCCCATTTTCACACCTCAATTACAAATACACACATCCTGTCAAAATTAGACAAAGGAAACAAGACATTACATGTTTTCTGTGAAGCACAGTAATGACTTCAGAGTTCAATCTTTCAAGTAATTAGATACCAATTCAACTACAACAGAGGACAGACACTTGTTTGTTCACAAGTCACTGTATACAGCAGGTCTTGAAAAACTGAGGCTGGACAGCAGGAAAGACTCTGACTCAGATCAGTCTAAACCTTCTGACAGAAAAATCCCACAGAACAAAGACAACAACTGCTTCTTCCCAAGAGTAACTGAGAGCAAGTGCAGTGATTCTCTAGGTGACAAAAAGCAAAATGAATGAAGACAGTCCATACAGAAAATTAGAAAATTATGAACAAGAACCCACAGCTCATGGGTTTGTGCAATGCAAACAAAAGCTGCTACAGGCAAGCATGACTGCCTGAAGAGACTCACACCCTCTCTTCCCACGTGCAAGGGCACATCTCCATTCAACCTATCTCACCCCAGCAGTTCTAAGCCATCTCTTTTTAAGGAGCTGCCTTGCCCTTTTGTACAGTTACATTTTAGCTACAGAGCCCTCTGGGGTCCCTTTGCATGTTCAGTGCAGGAAGAGGAAAGGAAGCTCTGGTTTTTAAGACTTCTCTGCTTATAAGCTCACTTCAGTGTAAGTTCAGCTGATCTGTCTGGTTTGGGGCACAGGGTCCTTGTATCAGCTCCTTAGTTGCACTCAGTTTACCTGAGAGCCTCCACAGAGCTGCTTCAGCATTTAGCATCAGATTAGTTACCTGCCTGCACATGCATGGCAAGAGAGAATGGCTACCCACCTGGAGCAGCAGTAATTAGATATCCTCCAGCTTTCAAAGCAAAAGCAAACTGTGTCCTAAAACTGCTCCTTGGATGCTGTTCCTCACAGCAACATCTGTACAACCACGTCCATCAAAAGAAGGGACATCACACTAAGGAATAAAATCCCTTAGTCTGTATGTGAGGTATTTTCTTAATATAATTTATTATAAATTATATGGTAGTTGCACATATGATAAAGTCAGTCTTACTTCTAAAGATATTTCCAGAAACAGCATTCTAATAAGCTGCAATTAAACTTCTGCATGTTTAGCCATAGTCAGTTTCATTTTTTTCAAAGGCTGGCTTTAATTTTCATCTAGTCATTCCATCTATTTTTCAAAATATACAGCAATCTTTCTTGATTTTGTTCTGACTCTAGCAGGGTCAATATACATTGCCAGCATCAGGCTTTTGTCTGAAACAGTACAGGCTAAATCCAGTCTAAATCTATCAGTTTCAGGTCAAAGGAATTTGAAACCACTCTCTCAGGGTTAAAGTGGAAGTTGAGTTTGTGAATAATCCCTCCTTGATTTACATCTCAACAAGTTACTCAGGAACACAAATATATGAAACAATGACCCGCTTACCTTTGTATGAATTAAAATGGAAGAAAGAAAAGTCATCCTATGCCCTAGTGGAAACCACACTGCACTAGGCATCAAGGGGTGTATTTAGCTTTATTTCAAAAAAATTAAACTCTAAAAGTATGCTTTTAAGAAACTGAAAATGGAAATACTAGAAGACTTCTTATCCACAAAGCCAAGGAGAAAATCAAGTAAGGCATCTCATGATATATAGGGTTCAGAATTCTGCACACACCACCACCATTTGTTTCCCACTGTCTGTAAAACAGTGATACTTGATTGCAATTGAACAATAATTCAGGTTTGTGGCTTCAAATGGAATAATTGTGCAGACCAAAGTCAGGCATTGAAACAAGTTTCTTTCAACAAGTATCACATTAAAGCAACAAAAAGAACAAACCAGACAGGATGCAACCTCTTTGTTACAGGTCTGCTCTACTGCAGGGAACAAAGCAATCCCATACTACTCTCCTTGGTAGAAAATAACCCTATAAACTAATTACGTTTTCTAAGGGATTAGGTGTTAATTCAGGGTCAAGAGGCTAGATTATCTTCAGATTTTTGCTCTTAATGAAGTTACACTTCCAAGCTGATTAAAAAACTCTAAGATCATACCTACAGTGCTCCAACTTAACTGAGAATTTGATCCAACAGGCTAAAGAAGCACACATAAAACATCCCACTCTACTGGTAAATTACACAAATTTTTGACTGTCTTCTAAAAGCATAGATGGATGCAACAGAAATCAAGATAACAACAAGACAGTCTGTGACACAGGAATGAGTGAATCTGATGGATTTACCCAAGAAGAAATAAATAAAGAACACAGCAATGCTCTCCAAGGCCTCACAGTTCAATACAGAGAAAGCAGCAGTAACCTTGTCTATCAAGAACCAAACAAGCATTGGACTCAAACTGCAGAAGATTCAACTCTTAATCTGCACAAACTTCCTGATGGTAAGCACTGTAAAAGAGAGCAACCTGATGCGATTTAGACATGTCTTTTACAAGTGAAGGTAGACGTCTGCCCAAAATTACACTAAGCTAGATGATTCAGTCTCTGAAATGAAATTAGACTGAACATGGCCTAACATTCTTTGTAGCCCTAATTCTCTCATGACCCAAGAGGAAGAAAGTGGACACCTCATATTCTGTTAACCACTTGCAAGGAGAAATTTGCAGTGCAAATTTGCAAAGGGAAACAAGCAGAAAGTGGAAACTCTGAATCAAGTCAGAGTTTGAAAAAACACAGCAGACTGCATAAATTAAATTATACAGTAATAGCTACTTTGACAGAAAAATGACAATAAAAATCAAGATATTTGTGAAGGAACTAATCCTCAAGTTATTACTATTGCATGCATAGCTAGCACAAAAACTGAAATGTCAAGTGTCACCACAGGTTTAAAAAAAAGGAACTGTTTAATAAATGTTCTACCACCTTCAATCTTCTGAACAGTCTTACCTGTCTGGGCTCATCGGTTACCCTATGTAAAAGTCACACAGAAAAGCATATTCATGGCCTCCTCTCTGCCACTTTCAAACCTTCAGCTCAATTCTAGCACCAATGAGAAACTGTGATGCCAATCATGAGACTATTTTGTTTAAAAACAAGTCAGTGTAATGGACTGACAACAGACACAACCTTCAACATTGTGAAAATAAGAAAATACATCAGTCAAACAGATCTAAGCAGCCATCTCCTGGACTTTACATCAAACTAAGGTCACTGAAGAATTTTCTAATTTTCTATTTCTATTTTTTCAGTGTAGCAACCGTACACATGACAGACACAGGGTTTGTAAAAATACCGTGGGAGTGGTAGCTATACAAAGACTGCTGCATCTGGAATGGTCACCGTTCACGAGAGTGCATGTTGGTGGATTTACTTACACAGTGAAATATGATGAACCTGAAGAATGATGTGACTGCAAACGTTTAAGTTGAGAATATAAGTAAACTTACACATTAAAATTTAAAAATAAGTTCACCCAAAAGGTGACATTTAATATTAAATCAATTTTGCCAGATAGGAAAAACTGTTACAAGTTTCCACCAAAAATGAATCATGCCATTTATTCACCTAGATGGTATCAGAGAGAGAAAAAAGCCTAAGAAAAACATAGCAATAAAACATGACCCAGAACCTTTGAGGCAGCGCAGGTCACAGAAGCAGACTTGAATGCATCAGAATTTCTGAATGTAATGCCATCAGAAGGGAAAAGATTAAAAGGGGAATGTTTTGGGGTTCCACATCAATGTTATCACTGGTGGACCACCCATTCAAAGGAAACTCAGGAAACAGAGTTCTACTCTCAGTTTTCTCTACTACCCTCCTTTCTCCTCTCTGGATTCAACTCTTGTCTAACATTTACTCCTCTCTTCTGTTTCTCACTTTTACCTTTTTACTCCACAGTGCTGAGAAATAGAAAACAAATTACTCTTACAAAGCTCCACTTCGACAAAACTTTTGTTCTGGCTCCTGCAACAAGAAACACGAACAATGCAGAGGCTTTTCACACACATGCAGCAGGCCCTGATCCAATTCTGGCAAATTCTATCAACTGCCAGAGCAATACTGTGCTGTCCAAGATTCACATTACAAAAGGATTAGTTCCATACAGAAGGCCCTACACAAACCTCCATTTTGCTGCAGAAGAGGGCAGAAATGCAGAAAGAAACTATGAACTCTGCTTGCAACGCTCTCAGCTCAGCTGCCAGATTCCCATATGCATGAATACCTGTTGGAGAACAGACTCCTGCAACAGTCCTTCACAATGATGGTCAAAGTCACCTAGTTCAAAAACCTAATACAATTGCCACATCCCCAGGTTGTCACTGGACTGACTGCCAAGGTCATATCATAAAAGCATCGGTATTTTCTGAATATCAACTCATCTGTCAGAGGAGGCAGGAAAAGAAGAAACAAAGTGCTCTTTTCAGTCTTTGCACTGCAGGCAGAGGTCTAGTTCTCTCCATTAATTATGTTCTGAACAGCAGAGAGACACTGTACTACTTTAAGACTCAAAAGCAAAGTCCCACCTGTTGTATACCAGAGACAAGGGACTCCATCCAGAATCCATAAAAACAAGATCAGAAGCTACTACTGTTGTTTTTAGATAGGACAAGATAAAGGAAGAAAGACAGGAAAAAAGGAGTGATCAGCCAGATCTACTCTCTTCTCTTGAGCTTCCAGAATATATCATAGCTCCTGTATAGGCAAACAAAACAAAGTGAAAGCAGAAGGATGAATAAATCTTCAAAAGAATATGCAAAAACAATCAATGCATCAGAGGAGACTGGGCAAAAGCTAAAACTAATAACTTGCTGCTGAAGGTAGGAAAACAGAACTTAAGAAGAATAGTTGAACTTCAATGATTACACACCATTTCAGGAACATGGGCTATTTATTAAAAGACAAACAAGCTATGCTTGCACAGTCCCAATAAATGTGGCTACAAAGCAAAGCCCAGCAAAATAAGCCTGAGTTTAAAATCATTCCTATGCCCCAATGGAAATGATTATATTTCCAGCATACTCTCTAGATATTTATCTCACCAAGCACTAAAAATACATAAAGTATACAGGGTTTGTTTGCTTGCTATCAGACAAGGCTTTGTAAAACCCGATGAAGATGATGAAGCAAGTGGAAAAAGAACACATAGACTATAATAGCAGATACTGACACTTGTTGACCCTCACTCCCTACCACAGACTGCATCTAAAAAATCTGTATTTTGAAACTGGACCACCAAGCTGAGAAATTCCAAAGTTTCAAAAATGAAACTTGAAGAATTAAAAACAAAAAATATTTTTTATATCTAACTTAACTATAATAAACGTATCACTTTTATGAAGTCAATTAAGTTCTGTCAAAAAACTACCTCCGGAAAACCAGCCTAAAGCCAGAAGAACTGAAGTCTACAAGTAATCTTTTCCAAATACTTGTTTCTTTTTTTCAGCCCAAGACTAGTTGGGCCTTTTCAGCCAAGGGGAAAGCACTCCAACAGGGGTGCTTGAGTCTTCTCAATCTACATGGTTTATGTTCACAGATGAGAACTCAATTATTACCACTGTTTGGCCACTGATTTGCACTCTGTGCCATTCCACTGCTAAGTGCAATCCAAACTAGGACACTCACAAGTTATTTAGCTTTCCAGTTAAATTTTCCAACAGTCATGTGACACAGCATATGGATAAAACAAGGGCTGAAGTACTAAAACAGTTGAGCTTAATAAACCATTTCCAATTAATGCAATTCAAATACCACATTCAAGAACTCTTTGGCAGGGCAACTGCAATGTTCACTTTCTGTTCCAAAGGAAAATTTCAGCACAGCATTCACTCAGGAGAATACACTAGCCTATATCCTATTGTGTGAATGACCAGACCAAATCCCATTCATAACCAAGGTCTAGACTTTTGAACTTAAGAAGTTAAAAAATAAACACAACTACTCTTGAATTTCTATACAGAAAAAAATACTTATCTCCAAAACCCCTAAGAGTGAGCAGGTTTATGTCTCATGTGTATTAATTACTATGCTCATGTTAAGGAATACCACTGCCATCGAGAAAAAGCCAGTTCATGTTTTCATATAAACACAGGTAAAGAAAAAATGCCAGCTAGCTGTCCTTAGCACAGCAGGACAGCTCAACACGGAGTGAATCATTACGTTTACTGCCATATTAGCTACACACTAATTTAATAATAAATAATAATAACAACAATATATAACTTGTCAACTGCAGTAAGCCTGTTTCAAGTAAATGGTGCTCTGTATGAAACCGATTGTGCTGGAAAGCAGCTTAACTTACTGCTGATCTGAAACAGATCAACAGGAGGAATTAACAGACGCACAATACTCTGCAACCATTAATTTTAACTCCTACAGCCATAGCCTTCCTGTCTCAGAAAAGACCCAAGTGGAGACACGTCTGTCCCTCTCAAGAGGAATGGATTATCAGATAATCACTTGTCAAAGATGTAAACCAGCACTGTGTACTGTTAAACAGAACAACCCAAATTAAAATAAAAGCATGAGTTTTTAAAATAGGCTTCCATGATCTAAAACTAATGTTTAGTTTAGCTGCTTACCACTTGGTTCTAACAAACTAACTTTTTGAGTATTTTAATGCATTTGCCAAGAGACAACACAATAATCAAAAGTATCTATAAAGTTTAATGCAGAGGCACTCAACCAGTTACCCACAGGCTGTACTATTTTTAGACTTATAGACCCAAGGCGGTATTTCCTTTGAGCAATTTGGGAGTAGGCTGAAAGTCAGGTGAATCATTTCAGCAGCAAAGCTCTGTCTCGCCATTATCACAGGCACTCCCAACAGAAAATTACAGGCGAAGAGCCAAAATGTTCTCAGGAGAAACCATGGCCCTGATCAGTTTCTTGATCTTAGAACTACATGTGCAACCCAGACTCCTTCCCTAGGAAGGCACAAGGGGCTTCTAAAACAAACAGAACCAAAACAACGCGGCCCTGCAGGCTGTATCGGCTCCTCTGCCACCAGCGCTCCCGAGACCTACGCTGGGAGAGTGGCTCAGAGCAGCACAGAGGTGCACAGCAGCCCTGGCCTCCACTGCCAAGGGGCTCTGGGGCTTTCAAACAGGAGACCCTGGAAGAAACAGATCTTGTGTTTTGCTCTGGTGAGATGCAAAATTTTAAAACAAATTTTAAACTTTTTTTTTTTTTTTTAGATGTAGAATGAGGCTTAAAGCACCAAGCCAAAGAAACGTTTTTCCCCCTTTTGATGCTCTGATCGGCTTGTGTTACAACAAACTGACCAGAAAAGACTGATTTGTGCTTCTTGGGTCTTATAATCACCTTTTCCTCCCAGAAGAGGTAAAAATGTATTTCACATTGAGGATTATAATTAGATGTTCCAAATTTTTAACACTCTCCCTAAGCTCTCACAACTTTGACAACTTCCTTCCTAACCTTTATGAAAAACTTCCATAATTCTCTCTAACCATTCCAGAAAAATACAAATCCCTGCTTTATCCCCTAGTTCCTGACAACCTGCCAAAGAAAAAGCTATTCCAAATCCCCAGCATAAATAAAATTAATGTTTATGAGCAAAGACTCACACAGTTAAAACCAATTACATAAAAATACTGCCAATACCACATGCTCCAGTTTCCCTTCAGTCTCACTGAGGCAAAGCGTATTAGACTGTTAAACATCTCATTTCAAAACACTTCTGATAATTAACGAACCATATTACAAAAAAGATTAGAGGATTCTTCTGTGTCATTGCTAGTTATCAGAATTTGAAAGTATTTTTGCAGTCTATAAAAATCTTTCAGAAAAGCATGAACAAGGACTAAACCAAACAAGTAGCAGTTGAAATGTAAATTATTTTTAGCAAAAAAAAAAATTGCCTCTCTCTATTCACAGTCTTAAACCTAATTCTGAAAAATGCCAATTATAATTTGCAAAAGCCTACTATTTTAATTAAGTCAGTGAAAATATTTATAATACTATGTCACTTTTTTTACATTGACTACAGACTAACAGGAAATAGTTTAAACAGAAGAAACGTGAATGTCACATTTACATAGAAAAGTTAAAAGGAAACAAGAGCCAATAAAATAGCCTCTTATAACACACAAAGCATGAGAAAAAAGAGAACTAACCTTAAGAGTCACAGTTCATTGCTCTAATTCATCCGTTCAACCTAATATTTCCAAAAAGAAAAATTACATTTAACTGATTCCAGAAAAACACAGAACTCCAAACATTTTTAAAAGGATAAGCAGCAGCCTGTAAAATATTTCAGCAGTTTTGAGAAAAAGGTGGCTTTTAATAAAGGCCATTATATTAAGCATAACTGGCAACAAGAAAAGCTGTTCTAATATAGTAACTGTGGAATTAGATAAAACAATTCCTAAATCTGTGCCTAATCTTATGATGGATTATGCTGATTTGAGTTAAGGGGAACTGGAGACATACCATTCACTCCTCACAACAGTCCTGTGAAGATCAATGACTGCTAGTGCAACACAGAGTATTTATGAATTGTTCTTCACCAACATTTGTGTGAGCTGGCTGCTGGAGCCAGTTTTCCCCAGTGCCCAGAAGGGGGCTGTGCCTCGGAGCTGGAACTCCAAGCATTGCTGACACAGCCGTGTTTGTGCTACGGCTGAACAGGACCTGCAAGCTTCTGAAGGGTTTCTCTCTCTCTCCTGCACTCAGTCCCTACCCCAGCAAGCAGGGCTGGGGGTGGGAACAGGCTGGATGGGGACACAGCCAGGAGAGCTGACCTGAGCTGGATGAAGGGATGTTCTATATGACATGATGCCATGCCCAGCAATAACAAACTGGTTGGCTTTGTCCCCCAAAGTCCATCACACAGTGACTGGCTGGGCACAGCTCTGCTTCTGGGGGGTGATGAGTTACTGCTGTGCATCATTTATTCCTCTTTCCTTTACTTCTTAAACTGTCTTGTTCTCAACCCATAAGTTTTCATTTTTGCCCTCCCTTTTCTCTCCCCATGCCAGTGGGGGTGGAAGGAGGGGAGCAAGCACCTGAGTCGGTGCTCAGCTGCTGGATGAGGTCAACTCCTCATAACACTGAACATCTGATAAAACAACCTCATCTTGCAGTTATTCCATTATTTTGTACATTGAGTTTTTTTTGTTTGTTTGTTTTTAATTAAGAATGTCACACGGGGCTGTGCCAAACTTCATAAAAAGCCAGGTACAGCACCTAGTGCTGCTTAGCACATCAAATTAACTTGGAAATTAGACCAGGCCAACAAAATCTATTGTCTCTTTACTACCTCATTATCTCTTGGTCCTTATCTACGCATTACTTCATTATTAGGTCCATCATTCTCAGCTACTTCAGTCAACCTGATTTAACTCTAATGTCCTCCTCTTCCTTTTCTCTGAAAGACAAGCAGTGTATTTTCCCACTTCCAAAGCCCTGGGGCCATCATCACCATTCCTTACTTCCATGGAGCCCATAAGCAAGAGCTGTGCTGCACCAGGCCACACATATTTTCAGAAGAAAGTGTTCAGCTACTCACAACACACAGAACTGATTTAATTCCACTGGAACCCACTAAGCCAAGAGGATCCAGATATATTTCAGCTTATCTAAAATTTGGGTCAGCGGAGAGTTGTGATTTCCTTTATTATTCTGGATACAATTCATCTTTTTCTGAAGACCAAAGCAAACATTAATTCAACAGACTTTATCATTATGTACTTAGTTTCATCAAGTAAATGTTTCACTTCAGCATTCTCCTCCAATACTATAAATTATCTCAACATCTTTTTATCTGTTTTTCTATCCCATGACTTTTCACCTTGGCTGTTATTTGTACTGCAACCCAAGACAGGATGTCCTTGTTTCCAGCTTTCATAGGTTTTTTTTAATCAACAGTATTTCTAGAAATCATAACACCACTCTGCTGCTTTCTTACCTTTTGTCTGCATAAGATTTGCTCTTTCTCAAACTGACAGATCATCATCTACTACTCCTTATGTCTTAGGAGAGACCCTATCAGCCCGTTTTCTTGGGTTGTAGAAGTTGTGCTTTTTTTTAAATCACTGGCTGTCAGTTCTTCCATTCCAGAGAAGGAATGCTACCAAATTCATGTTCATTTTAATCAAAATTTAATTTCAGATTTTCAAGTGCCTCCTTATTAGTTTAAATCTACTCTAAAGAAGGCATTTCAACAATTTCTACCAGTTGCTGGAAGAAAAGTGTGTCCCAAACATTCTTAGATCTTCAAGAGCTACAAATCCTATCTTTTTGTCCCACTAAAAAGAAGCTTCCCAAGCCCTCAATTTCTGTCAAGCAGCATTCTCCATTGCTTCTGCTACTTGCTAAAAAGAAATAAACAAACCCACTGGCATTGTTTATTGCTTCACGCAGATGTATAGTTCTTGTCCTTTCTCTTTCACCCAAGGCATTCAGCTGCGTGCTTACACACCACACCATCTTTCAGGGAATACAAAAAAGCTCAAGCATGCAGACACATCCACGTGCAGGGGAAGATCATTCCCTTCCCAGCATCCCAAGGCACAGGATTGCACAGCTCCTCTGATCAGTCCATCGACAAACAGAACCCAGACTAAGACATTTTCTGCTGTTTTGGGAAACAAACCTCAAGCAATTCCATCAGCTGAAGGATGCTCACTTGTAGACTACTAGCCTGTGCTTACAGGCAAGCGTGGCCAGCCAAACCAGGTACTGAAGGCAGAATTTTCAATGCTTAGGCTCTATGAGAAAGAAAAAAAATTACCTTGGTGATCCAGTTTGATCATCTTTAGTACAAATTTATGGAATTTGTACTATAACTATACTAAAATACTGAACTCGGAATATATGAAGTCTCAATTACTCACAGAAATTAAGTATCCTTTATTGAATAAACAGCCTGTAAAAGTGACTGATACAGATAATTCTGTAAATGAAATGCACCACAATCTAGTATTACACAGCACTCCCACTCACAAATATCTCTATCATACCACAGTTCAATAGTGACTGCTGAACAAAGTTATGTAACCACAGTGATTCTTCCAGACCTTCAAACCAATCAATATGAGGCCTTATAAAGCCCTTCAATATTATATATAGTATTGGAACATCACTGCCTGCCAGCAACTGGCAGCTGTAAATAGGAACAGGTTATAAATAACAGTTGCATCAAAAATGCTTCCAGCTTACTTGCTGTGCTACAGCCCACTCAAAGGAGACCCTTTTTTATGTTCTGAAATGTAAACTTTATCCATGCCCAGATCTAGGGAATGAAGGATTGGACATGGAAAAATGGTAACTGCAAAAGAATTCAAGAACAAAAGCAGGCAGACAATCCAGCTTGCACATCCAGCTATCACTGGTAGCCTTTCAAGGTAAAAACTAAACAGCAGTAAAACAATTTTATTCCAGTATTCCACAAAACTCCTAAAGGGGTTCTATTTAAAGTTCCAAAAGACAAATTTGAAGAACAATACTGAAAGTTCCAGAAAAGCCACAAAAGTTAAATTCCATTGTGTTTTCATAAGGCTGCAAATAGCTCATTTAATGTACTTATCTTTATAAAATCATGTAAAATAATTCCACTACAACGTACATATCCCACATAGTGAAAATATTCCAGGCATCAAAGGATCCCAACCTACCAAAAAAAGCTCTAATGAAACTGCTGGATGGAAGCTGAAGTCAGTCAGATGAAAACAAAAGACAGTAATGTCTGATTAGCATTCATCTTTCTGATCCCATTCAGTGGTCAGCATACCAATGGTTAACATTTGCGATAAGAGGACATTTGTGTTTTGAAGATGCATTTAAATCAATTCTAAGGTGTTAAGAACAATGCATAGAGAGCAGCAGAAAAAGCACAGCTGCAACCAATAAATAGCAGGTAATTATTTAATATCTTCTAGCCCTAAACTTTGCAAGTGCTATAGATGCACAGTCTCTCCACTAATGTTGTATTAAAAAAAAATAGAAATCTTCCAATATCTTTTTGTGTAGAAAAATCTTCCAATAGCCATCTTCTATAAGATTAATAATCGTATTTGGAGACATGAGGCATGTTTTGATCTCTGCTTTCCTGCCCCACATGTTGTTCAAATTCTATCTGCCAGCTACCTCTCCAGAGGCAGGCTTTCAGCTCAGATCCATGCCTCTACCAAGAAGGCAACATGAGGCATAAACTCTCCTGCAAAACCCCAATCTAACATTGCTTGTACAAATGGCGGCAACTGACAGCAATGCTGACATCTGGTTTGCTCTTTATGTTATTTTGGAAGAGGCCTACATGTTTCCCCAAGACATGTAAGTCTAACAGATATGACAAACTAAACTATTTCATACCAAAAATTGTATTTGAAAAATGAGAAGGCTCTATTGATCATGTTTTCCTCCAGATATGCCCCAGGGCACAACAGCGCCATGCACTCATTGTGATTATCTGCTGCATGCTCAGCTGTTCTCAGTACAGTAAAATTACTAAATTACAGCCTTTGTGATATTTTTCAATGCCACTAACTGCAGCAGTCACCACAAATATTTTGATTATAACCTGCAAAATCAGGATCTCCTAAGTCACATTCCACAACAAGAATTCACTGTGATTCACTAACTTCTGTCTTCAGCACAAGCACAGCTTTTTTATCCAAACTCATTAGTGGTACATGGACACTAATATATGACACATATAAGAGCTAATAAAACAACAAGTTTAGCCCCTTAGGTACACAATTCATTCAACACATTTTGTTTGAAACGTGAAACAAAAGGGGACAGAATATAGCTAGGTACAACTGGCCAACAAAGCTTCAGTAGTAAACAAGCCCCAAAAGCAGATGGTTCATATTTCTGACAAAGCACACCTCAGACTCAGGTTTCAGACACTTGGTCAGCTGAGCAACAGCAACAAGAGGATTACATGAGTACAGTATCCTGGCACACATCCACAACACAGCACTAGCACAGCTTCAAATGACTCTCATGCGTGATCAGAGGATTACACCATTTATACTTCACTCATCTCTTCATTTGTGCTTAATTATATGTAACCTTTCCAGTACAACCATTCATTTGACAAAACATTTGTCAGTAACTTTACTGACAACTGAGGTACCCCTCAGTAAACGAGCAGCTGTGTGGCTCTTGCCAGCTGGGGCAGGGTTCACTCGTGCAGCTTTCCCAGGCTGGCTCACGCCAAAGGACAAACTGCAGGGGAAGCACCAGCAGCTCACGTCTCTGGGTGTCTTCTTTAAATGCTAAGACACTCCTAGAAAAGCAACTCTGCTTTCCTCAAACAGACAGGTTATTACTTCCCCAGGCAAAGGATTGACCAATTGGTTACCCATGTGTGTGCTTGCTGATTAAGCATTGGGTATTTTGGCTTAACCTGTCACTGTCTAAGGCCCACCTTACATGCTGAAGCAAGGCTAAATTGAGATGCTCCATCAATATGAATCTCCAAAATGGGCATTTTTTCCCTCAAACAGTCTAGCCCCCAAAATGTACAAAGATCCATGGACCTGAATGTTAGATGACATCTCTACTTATAAGTTCACTTCAAAAAAGATATTTTAGTAATTAATTTAGTCTGGGTCACTAAGGTAGAACTGCACTTGGAAATCTACCAAAAACCAACTTCCAGAGGAACTACTGAAGTTTGGAAGTACACAGCTGAATCCAATTGGTAGAGTTTTGCATTTTTTTTCAGAGCAGAATAATTATGGAGGCCTGGATAAACCTGGAGTGACATGCTAGCATTAAACAAGGTCAAAATTTGTTTATATTGAAACACACTTACAGAAGGTCATTCTTTTTGCAAAGGAACGAGACTGTAAAAGAACCTTGGGAAACGCACTTTGTAATAAAACAAATTGCCTGAACAGAATTCAGGAGTGTGCAAACAGAAAGTGTACACACAGAAAGGAAGAAAAATGCTGCACAGAGTGAACGCACAGACTTTCTGACACAGAGGTCCCAAGCCCACGGCACAGTAACCTCTGACACACTCACAGCAGCTACAAAGACAGCTGCAAGCTCAACAGGACATGGATACAAACAGGACTCAGCCTCAGAAACCAAGCAAATGTCACTGCCTTAACTACTGCCTTCTGGTTTGCCTCACAGGTTTTTAGTACTAGCACGCTACTTTAAACAAACTGTCTCTTACAGTGGTTTAAATAGCTGAATTAAGCAGCGAAAGTTTTAAAGTAAATGTCATTAATTTATATCACTGGAAAGAAATAGAGGCTCTACAGCCTCACTATGCAAACAACTGTGTTCCATACAACCCATACTGCTAGTCAGTAATTTAAAAAAGCCCAAGCTGCACCTCAATATACACTGCCACCAACTATCTTTGAAGAGACTCTTCAGCTCACAAGAAATACTAAGTTTCTCTTCCCTGACTCACCAGAATTTTACAAATTTGTAAGTCAACTCAGTCTAAACCAATACAACTAATACTAAAAAAAGACATAAAGAACACATTGTAGTTTCACTATCATCAGAAATTAAGTCGGAAAACTTTCTTCAAAACTTTCCTTGAAAAACACAAATCCAAATCACAGTAAGTGCAAATTCCATATAAGAAATGTGCATCAGACAACAAAATCAGACAACCATGATAGGGTTATTCACACATTTCCTTTGGGCTTACTCTTCTTCAACATTTGTTGAAAATTCAGCCACGTTTTTGTAAAACTAGCACTACATTCATGTAGCTCAATTAAAAAGATGATTTATTTTGAAGTGAGACACCAAATAGCCTCTATAAGCTGACCACAAAACGGTGTCTTCTTCCCATCAATACATTCTTAAAAATTAACAAACACAACTGAACTGCACCTTGAGTATTGTGCTCCTTATACTTGGCATATTTTCTGTCTTGAATACTTGTGTCCTGCGACACCAGCAAATTCTTTTTTTGGCTAACTCAGATATAAGTAATACAGTTCCCTGACATGGTGCATATTGTCCAGGCCTTTTGCACTATCACTTACATTTTTATGTCAATTTTTCCTCTAGGCCTATGAAGACTCCAGCTGAACTTGAAATTACCCAAAGCTGTAAACATTTAGGATCATGTTAAGTAACTACACTGGGTTCCATTTATTTGCTTAAACTGCTGTAATTTTCCTACTTGAGTTTTCCCAAATAAATACAGGCATTAAAGAGTAAGTAAGTGGAGATGTTAAGTGGCCCATAAAACTTATTAAGATCAAGGTGATAGGTTTAGCAAGGTTGATACAATATAAACCTACTAATTTTAGAAACTCCTGGTGGCTTTTCAAGACTAAACCATAGACTTTTTTTTCCTCAGAGGTTTTAAATGTCAGTGACTACATAGCTTCCCATCAGTCTTAAGACATGAAGACCCTTAAATACATAGCCACACACACAGAATATTCCAATGACACATCCAGTGACAACTGGAGCGCGTCTAAAGAATAAGGCTGGCCAGGCTGTAACTTCCTGATCTCACTCTATTCATTTTCAGTAACAGAAGCCAGGCTTAAATTTGTAAAAGAAAACTACTTCTTCTGAAGAATCACAAGACCATAAAGTATTACAGGCACTACAGTGTTAAAACAAATGCCTTATGAAAAGGCTGCCACAGAAGAGATGTCCAAAGGCAAACAGTAATGCAGGGCAACATAGAACTGTAGAAATCCTTAACAAAAAGTGAAGTTTTGTCCAAACATCCAAGGCATTAAAGCAAATCCTGAAATCTTTACACCTTTTTAGTAACAACTGAAAAGGCTCACAAACACCAATACTTCCCCAGCAACAATTCACAAACCCAACTTTCAGATAGGCTATGGTGACACAATTTGTTTAGTGCCAGGGCTAAAATAAAGATGTTCTAAGCTTTAGGCCATTGTTCTTGCCAGTACAGAAAGACACAGCATAAGAAGCACCAATGCTGGAGAAGAAGCCCAGCAGCACAGGAGGGGATGGGGAAGAGGTAACAAATTCAGGTGAATGGAGACCAGAGAAAGAAAGCACAGCTTCTAGTCAGGTTCTCCTTTAAGTGAACACAAGGGATTTTGTTGGGTTTTTTTAAACAGTACAAAATCCTGTTTCACTGAGATGATATAACAAGCCCATTACTGGCTTTCTGTACTTACAACATTCTTTCACTAATACCATTACCATAATTGTGCAATTGTATTCACTTTTAATCACTTTCTGGCTGAACACTGGCTCATTTTTGTCCCTTACTGTAAGAGTCTAATGAAGAAACACTCTGTTAAGCATCACAATGTTATACATGGCCTTTACATTCACTCTACCAGCAATACTTATATGATAATAAAATCTCAACAACTCTCATGTCAGAAAGCAAGAGTCAAATAACCTCCGATACAGATATGGCTTTATCCTTATCTAGATGGAAGCATGTTTTTTAACAACAACACACGCCACTCCTGGATTTCATTCCAGGGCTTCTGAAAAGAAAAATGCTATTTATCATCAGCAACATTTCCTGAAGTGCTCCTGCATTTTACACAAACAGGTCTCCTACACACGTGCGGTTAAAAGATCATGCCCGAGCTTTAAGTAAGCCGATCTCAGCACGGCAGATTCAAATGTTCACGCTCAAGACCATTAACTTACTCTCTCCTTCACTCGCTAAGCTCACAAAACGTCAGGTCAGGAACACTTATTTTGATCCCCATCCCAATGGTACCCGTGTCAGAGGATAACGCAAGAAGGAGGGGCAAGCCCGCCTCTCCCGGCCCCTCGGCGAGGCGAGCAGCGGCTGCTTGCCGGCCACCGGCTGCCGACATCGCGCCCGGGCCCGCGGGTGTCAGCGCGGGGCCTTGCGGGGCCGCCGGGCCGGGCCGGGCCGCGGCCGCGCTCCCGATGCGGGCCGAGCAGCCGCGGCCGAAGAGCGGGGCCTGCGCGCCGGCCGCCGCCGCCGCTCCCCGGGAGAGCCGCGGCGACCCCCACACCCCCTCACCCCGCGGTCCCGGCACTCACCGAAGTCGAGGAACTGCTTGATGGAGAGGGGCGAGGGGGAGAAGCGCGAGTAGTACTCGATCTGCTTGGGGATGGGGTTCTTGAGCAGCGCCCCGCACAGCCGCATGGCGCGGCCCGCCCGGCTCCGCTGCGCTCCCGCCGGCGGCGGCTCGTGCCCGGGCGCGGCCGCTCCGCGCTGCCCGTCGCGCTCCGCGGCCCGGCCCGGCCCGGCGGGAGGGGCGAGCGCCGAGCCCGCTCCGCGCACGCGCACGTCGGCGCGCGGCGGACGGGGCGGGGCGGGCACGTGAGGGGAGCGGGAGCCGAGCGGGGCTCGTGTGGGGAGCGCCGGGAGGCTCGGCCCGCCCTTGGAGCCACGGTCGCTGCCCTCGGTCAGTTGGAAAAGACCCCTGGGATCATCGAGTCCAGCCTGCGACCGAGCACTGCCGTGTCAGCTACACGTGGCGCTGAGCGGCACGTCCAGTCTCCTTAAACGCCTCCAAGGACGGTCACTCCGCCACCGTGTTGTCCACAAAAATCGGATTCATGACCTGATGTGTGAAAAGCCAATAATAATACTCGAGCGAGAGATACTATTTTGTTTCAGGGTTGGGCAAGCTTGAGTGCTCAGTGGTATTCTATGAATCAAGCACACCATCAAAACTTTTTTTCTAATTATAGGTTTTAACAAACAAAAGATTAAGTTGTCATTGGCTACAAGTTACATAGCTCTCTTATTAATCAGTATTCTTCTACTGGTTAATGATTCTCTCGCCTGGCACACTAATTAGACCTCTCCTCCGGTACAGGGGTTTTCCTGGGTCGGTGGGCAGCGAGTCAGTGGTCCCAGCCTCCCCCTGCCAGAATCACCTCTTATCCAGCTGGAGCTGACTTCAGCACAGTTGCTGAGTTAGTTTTATTAGTTTCTTCTTAATGTTGAGAGTTCTGCCAGATGTCCTTGTGGCCTGTGAATTCTGCATTCTTTGTGTCCACTATCAGTGGGCATCCTTCTCCCCAAGCTTTGTTAACCTCCCTCTACATCTGAGATCATCACAGTATGTCAAGCCCTAAACTTTAACAAGGCAGTTCTACCAACAAGTTGTTTTTCTGACAGCTGGGCATTACTTAGAGCTTGCTTGCTAGCTGCTATCTGTTTCACAGATTAAATCTCCTGCTTCTTGATTAAGCTTGAACATATACAAAGCTCAAACATCAAATAACATCCTTTCTTGAGCAAATTTTACATATTCCACATTTTGCAACACCTTGGCAGTCCACTCCATTATCTAATCACCCCTTCTGTGAGGGAATTCCTCCTGATGTGCAACCTAACCCTCCTCTGGCAGTTTAAGATTGTAGAACAGCCCGAGCCCACCTGGCTACAGCCTCTGTTCAGGTTTTGTATGGACCAATTAATATGTCTCACCTGGTCCATAAGAGCGTGCCTGCCCAGCTGGCTTCCAGCCAAAATACAGCCCTCAGGTATCCATTGGGTTGTACAGTGGGTATGAGGCTAGCAGAACAAAGTTCACTATGTGTGGCAGTAGTTGAAATTTTCTGAAAAAGTCACATTTTTATCTAAGAAAGCATCTGAACACTAATTTTGATGGCTAGAATCAAAAGTGAAGCAAGGTATTGGAGAATCAAAATGTATCACTGAATGCAGTCACTGACTGGTTTTTGCTATGATGTGGTTTAGGTACATTTAAGACAAATAACTGGTGGCCAATTCCTTATTTTTCTCCAGTGAATTCAATGTAAGCTTCAGCAGGTACAAGATAGTATTGCTCTAATTTTGTAACTGACTTGTAAAAGAAACCAGTACTCTTCAATTACTGGAAGTCTCTCTCCATCCTTTCTGTCATGATTGTCCTCACAGAATTTGAGACTGAGAAATCCTGACCTAATGTACAAAATAACTGGAAAGCATTTTAAAATCACTTCAATTGTAGCTTATAGGAATGACTGGCTTGAAGAGGCATGTCATGTAATCAAGAATGACAAAATGAATCATCTACTGTAATTCTGAAGCTTTTTTGGCAGGTGGGGAAAAGTGTTTTAAAACTTTTGTTATATACTCATCAGGATTTGATTGTGATTCATTTAGAGCATAATTCTGAAATCAGTTGTGGAATTATCTGGCAGAAAATAGTATCTTTTTTTTGTTAAAGACAGAACAACATTTCCCAAATTAAGATTAAATTAGCAGCTTCAAAGGATGATTCATTATCAACATTTAAGCCACTTGATTTTATGTATCTTTCACATTTTAAAGTAATTCTAGTGTGATTTCAGCTTCAAAAAGTGGCAAGACAACAGTTAACTATCGAGTTGTCTTTCTAAACACAAAATCATTTTTGCAATATAAAGCATCACAGCATCTTTTTTTTTTTTTAATTTCTTAATCCTATATTAGCCATCCCATGTGAAAAATTTGAATTGCTTTTGTCTATGGTGATACAGATTAAAACCACAATGAGGACATGCACAAAGTCACTGCAAAACAGAGGTGTGCTCTTCTCATCAAACGGACTCCCAATAGCTTCTCTCAGCTCTGGAGAAACTGATGACAAAACCAACAGATCGAATTCTCCAAAAACTGTTGGAACACACACTGTAGAGACATTCAAATCCCAGACCCACCCAGCAGCTCTTCATGGCCTTGTGCTTAAGAAGACTGCAAGATTTGCTTAAGAGAACATAAAATGCACATGGGAAAGGCGATGGTTTTACCAATGCAAGACAGCAGCAAGCATACACATAAACCTAGTTCTTAAACAATCTACCTAAATAAAGAGAAGTTAGTGGCATAAACCATGCAAAATACGAAAATGTCACTGGGATCAATAGGATTAAATGATAAGCTGAGTTTTGCTTTTTGGACCAGTTGAATATCTCATACCTCATATCTGCCTTCTTTATGTATTTCAGAACATATCTGGTGCAGAAAAGCTTCCTGAATTCATTCTGTGAGAGCCCCCCTGCATCTTTGTTTAAATGTTAAAAAACTTCTACAGGCATACAGGCAAGAAATTATTTACTCCTTAAGAAAATTTGATTTTAACGTTGATAATGCCTAACACTGCTGAATTTCTCTAGTGTTTTTATCATCTCTCTTTTACTGAGGGCATTATTTTAATATTTTCCAGTTTGATTCAAATATGGAACAACTGGAATTAACCAAGGGATCAAAGATGACTCACGTTTACATGGCCATTTAGTAGCCAGAACAACTTAGTCACTTGTTCAGTTAAAATCTGTGAGCATACAGGCAACTGGAAACCTCAGCACCTGTAAGGAAATTAGGGTCTTGGTATGGACACTTGCCAGAATCCTGCACTGAGGACAAGATGCCTGTGGTGTCCTGGCTTAGGGAGCACCATCCAGACCCACTGCCCCAGGCTTGCTCCCAGGGAGCCCCAGACACATCATGGAATCAGTTCTTGTTGGGCTATCACTGTGACAAAGGAGATGGATAATTAAATCTGAGTAAACAATCTTGACTTAATTATTTTTGTTGGTTTTCTGTGTTGGAGTTGGTATAAAATCACTGCTTCTAACTCACAAAAACTTTGAGAGGGAAAAGCAGCAATATCGTGTTTTGCTGCAGAGTGACTCCCTAAAACAGAGGAACTGATGTAGAGAATATTTGCAAAAGCAAAGCTTTTTGGCATTTCCTGCCCTCAGAAATTTCAAGCACTGACTGTTGACCACTGGATTTAGTGGCAGTACTTAAAAATTGGCCTCCCCTGGGTTTGTGTTTTAGCTATGATGAGAGGGAGGGACTGTGTACCTTAATGACAGAGTGTACATGGGAAAGCCTTTGCTATTCCTTGTATGGGACTTTCCTTTATATGTTAATTCAGTGCAGCCAGGGAGATAAATAAGAGACTCTTCTATGACTCAGAAATTTAAGTTATCAGAAAATAAAATTCTCCCTAAGTTTGAGTTTTCTTAGCCCTTAAAGTGCTAAGAGAGAGAGTGCTTAAGAGTTAAAATTAGAAATTCACTCCTACAGAAATTTGTAGCCAAACTTGGTATGGAGGTTTTAAAAGATGCATTTTTGTTACATTTTCAGATCTTATTCTTTCTGGACCTTTATATCACATGTGCTTGTTTTCAGGGATCAAAGCTTTTGCATGTAGTATTTCACCAAGTAACATTTACTCACAGTGAAAATGTCAGACCTTTAAAACACCAGAGCCATAATCTTCTTAACAAAGCTTGTTTTATTTCACTGCAGAATACATAGTAGGTCTATAAACTAGCTGCAGGGGATTCAGCATAATGAACTTCTTTGCATGGATGTTAGAGGAGGGGAAAAGTAATCCTAAACTGTAAACCAAGAAAACATGGTTATTAGTGTTTTTTAGACACACTGACATCGTGGAATACATTGGGGTTTTTAATTTGGTTTTTTTTTACCAAAAAAATAAACCTATATTGGAGTTAATATAACCCCTATATCTTAAAGTTCAGAAGCACTCATTGAGAACAGGGATAATACAATTGAAGCCTGAACAATAATAATAACCAATAACAGTTATTTGGAGAAAATTTACACAGAAAATAATACTCCTAAAGTACCTCCTACAAGATGACATAAAAATCAGCACAGAATAGGAGAAACTAGTATAGGATGATGTTTCATACAAATTCCTGCTCTTCACAGTACTAATATTTGTCAATAACCCCACTGTATTTTCCTACCTGGCATTATATGCTCTCAAGGGTAGATTCAAGTAGTGATCAAAACCACTGTCTTCGTTTGAAAAGACAGGAGTCTGTGAAGGAAGGCAAGGGCCTCCCGTGAAATGGAAAAGGTAAAACCCCCCCCTCCAAATTACCACAACTTCAAAATAAAAAGGCTCTCAGGCAAAGATATGGGAATGGGAATAACAGTTCTTTACTAGGAAAAAACTAAATTAAAAAAAAAAAAAGTAATTAGTACAAACAAAACTACTGATAGAGTCAGAAACCTGACACCCTGACTCCTTAGGGTGTTGGTGATAGTCCAGTAGTTAAATGGTGGCTGCTCCTCCTGCTCCTGGAGTGGCAGATGAAATGCTGCTGAAGCGATGATCCAGTAGAAGGGTGTAGTTTTCTCTGAAGGTCTGGTGATAGAGTAGATGGGCCTGGTCTTCCTCTGGGAATCCAGTGAAGAGGCTGAGTTGCTGTCTCAAGAAATGCTGATTTTATGCAGGTAGGGATGCTTGGCTCCTCCCTCTGGGTGGAGAATCTTACAGTGGGATGATGTAACTTTCTCAGTCATGCAGTGAGCCATTCAATGGCCCGTTAACAGAAGATATCTCCCCGGAGGGAGACATTGTTCTTGGAAGAGATAAGAAAACTGCCCAACAGAAGATACCTGCTCCACCTCGACAGATGGCAAATAGAATATATGCTTATCTTACAAGCCAGGACAACCACACTGGGAACAAATGGAGTGAGAAAGGGATAAGGTTCTTTGCTGAAGCTTTCCTGAACTTCAAAAAGGATCTGGTTTTATTTTTAAGAATTTATCACTTCCTAGTATTTGTGCACTCCAGTGGGTAACTTTGGAAGGACTATTACCGACAATGTTTAGAAGATTGATAGTTCTTGCATTTGGGAATGTGCATGTAGTATTATCTCTTGTTGCTACCATAGTCTACATTTTCAGCCTTTCTTGTCTATTACCCAAGAAAATAAAGGGTTTTTACCATCTTTTTTTGTCAGCAAAAGCTGGTAGTCACTGCATTTAGTGTTTCTCATCCTAGTTAGTTGACCAGCAGAGTTCAGCAGTCTTTCTAAAGGAACCATCTGAAACTACCAAAGATTGCGCTCAGCAAATCTAAGAGCTAGTAATTTCAAGAAAGTCTTGACTCTCTTTGCAACCAAAAATAACATGGCTTGTCAAATGGTTTACCTGGTTCAGAGGTCTTAGGTTTTTTTAGGGTATGCACTCCACAATTTCTTAAAATGCAGAGTTGTTCTCTGTAATTTGCTTTAAATTAAAGCTGGTGCCACCATGGAGCTGATGTTGGCTCTCTATCAGATGATACCATCTGTGTGTCCAGCTTTAGTGGACAGACCTACATTATTCTCTAATAGTCAAAAAACTTTTCATGTTTAAACAAAAACTAATAGATTATTTTCTTTTGAAATTGTTAAGGCATTCAGGAGAGAAAATTCTTGCCACGGAGATAACTGAGAGTAAATGCAGAGAAAAAGAATTTAGTAGTGTCCTTACTGCCATATTTTGTCCTGCCTCTGCCATGAGGGAACCATTGGAACCACTGAGGCAGAACTATGACTGAGTGGCACAGAACCACACCAGAACAACCCCTTCCCTATCAGACTGTCTTGGTGCTTCCTTTACTATTTAAAAATACATAAAAACACACAGCAAAGTCCTAACTTGCATCTGAAATGTGCAAAACTGAATCTAACCAGCAGTCAGTACACTTGTACCAAGGATTTATATTTAATCTTTTTTTCCAGAAAGAGCTTGAAAGAACACCAGCTGAGGAAGAGTCACTGGAACATAAGAAACACAACTTTGGGTTTTGTACTAGGTCCTTTAAAATGGGATTGACAGTATACTTTGAGGAAAAGGACAGAACTAGTTTGTCATTAGTAGGAGAGGAGTGTCTGTGAAAGAAATTATTTTTCTCTTTTTTTTTTTTTTTACCTTTCCTTCCCTTGCTAGAGAGTCTTCCAGGGGAAAACTCAAAACTTTATTTTAGATTGAATAACCATAATCACACCTTGACATACCTTTATCTTTGTAGAATATAATCTCATCACCTTTTTGTTTGCAAGATTGAAATTTGCAGGGGTCTTGTGAGAAAAAAGCTGAAAAGGAGTTGACCTTGCTACAGTTCAGCATGCAGCAGAAGTTCTCATGTCCTCGGATAAATGGAATAAAATCTGCCATTTAAGGGAGCAGGGTTCAGTCATCTTGGCTCTGAAAATTTTCACATGGAGATAGAGATGCACTTTTTGTTCATTTTGCATAGAAGATTTGTCTTCCATGCACTCAAATCTTCAACAAGAAACTGCTCTTTTTTGTTTGAAAAGCACATAATCTCAGAAGATGTTGTTCCTATCTCTGCTGGTACTTGGCACCCTATCTAGCAGGCTGAAAGATTGGATAAGCTCAGGACTTTCACAGCTCTAACATATAGATCTGAAACTGGTTCTTTGGTTTCACTGTAACCCATGAGGTGAAT
The DNA here is from genome assembly GCF_024509145.1 of Vidua macroura. Taxonomy (NCBI): domain Eukaryota; kingdom Metazoa; phylum Chordata; class Aves; order Passeriformes; family Viduidae; genus Vidua; species Vidua macroura. The sequence continues at coordinate 13,370,628 of NC_071572.1, forward strand.
TAAAGCTACCAGGAAACACCACAGTTTTTATAGAAACATCAAAACATTCTCCTTTGAGAATCTTCCAATTTCATTGTATTCCTTAAATAAAACAGCATAAAAGTTCAGCTCCCGTGACAACTGGGAAGAAGAGTGTCATGCTTGTCATTGTGGAGCTTTCTGAATGTTAAAAATCTTTCAGAGTGCAATTCCTGCTCCTGAGCTGCACTTTCCAGAAGAACCTGTGTGCCAAGAGACAAGTTAATAAAAAAAAATCTGAGTCCAAATACACATTTTGTAGTGAATCATCAACCATTTTCATCTCAAAAATCAACCAAACAAACAATATTAGGGAAGCACAAGTGCATTTTCTGATTGCCTCCTCTTCCAGATCTTGGCAGTAGAAAATGGGTTGAGAAGAGAAGCTCTGCCCTTAGAGAACAGTGATGCATCACTTTGTTCCTCTGCATTGATCAATCTACTTTTCACCCCATTATATTTCTTTGTATCCCATGCACCAAATGCTAGTTTTATAATTCAGTATCCTATCAAGTGCTTTTCTGAAATCAATAAGCATTACATGCACTAGAATACTTTTATATAACACACAGGCAATTACAGTGAGTTTGGGTATCACATTTGTCTGACCTGATATGTTTTATTAACCTGCAGTTCTCACTGTTCATTGGGCTTTTTCACTCTATAGATTTACACATGAATTGGTGGGTATTTTAGTCTTTATTTAAGACCATGTAAAGTTCAAACAAATTACTGTAGTTTCTCCAATTTTTCTGTTAAAAACATTTTCCTGCACTTGTCCAACCAATAAGCTTTTATTATTCCCATTTTTATATACTCCTTTTATTTGGTACTGATTTCAAAATGCACAGTAAGGAAACTGAACTGGTTTATATAGCTCAAGCTAAACATCATATTTAACCTTTTTGTGACATCCTGGACTTCAAACATATACCTCTTGCTGACACTGTTTTTTTACTGGATTCTGGGGTTTCTCTTCCCTGTAAACAGCAATACATATTTTGCTTGATTTTCTGTAATATTGTGCACACTATAGCTTGTAGACTGGTCTAGATGAGGGCAAACACAGTGTTATGTCTATGTACCCTGACATAGCAAATTAGCCCTAAGCTAAACAGAAAACTTGTCAGGGTTATAATAGCACTAGGTTGGGGTTAGAGAGAAGCTTTTCCGGTAGGTAATGTACAGGAGTTCTTGCATCACGACCCTAATTTCCAGTTCCTCTTAACAAGGTGGAGTCTCATCAGGATGCAATTGGAGCTGCTCAAATCTATGCATATAGTGGAGCTCAATACTGATGCCAAACAAGAATCTATTTTAATTTGTCTTTAAATACACAGCCCAAGGGAGAATGAAATGCATCATGTTCATGTGGAATATCCATGCACCTGATCCTGGTAAATGTAGTAGCCTCCATTCAGGCTTCTTCAAGTAGCCTTGAAGGCCTGCTGCCAACAGCTGGTGACTTCTCCAGGAGCACTATCTGGCAAAATATCCTGTGTCTCTATACAGAGCCTTCTCTAAGATGATAACTGGAAAAAGCTGTAATTAACAAGATAAACAAATAAATAGTTTTTTTCAACTGTTCTACTTACAAAACATAATATGCATCTTATTATGCAAATTATTATGCAGATTATTTTGATGATCTGTAGGAAAGCCTAGCACAACAGCTTCATGGATGGGAAGAAAACTTTTGCTCTGGTGTTTGCTTGCAGATGAGTGCTTTGAGATAATAGGAGTAATAAAATGCCCTTCTTAGGTGAAAAATAGATTCCATGCAGATTCCTGACAACCTGGAAGTTTTACTTTCTCCATGTTGCAACATCACTCAGGCCTACAAGTTTGTTGTAGGATGGATTAGCTTTGAAAGATTAGATAAGGATATGGACGTGGATGTGGATAAGAATGGAACTACTGATGATCCAAAGTCATCTTTTCACTTCATTAAGCAACTGAATGCTAAACAAGAGGTTGTCACACTCGAATGAGCAACAACATTACCACATTTGTGTAGTTCAGTGCCTTTCTTCTCAGCTGAAGCTTGTAGTGGCTTTTCAGTGTGATGGACACACTGAAAAGCAGAGTGAAGAGTGCAGATCATTCTTATTTTGAAGGTTGCTGAATGCTTGCCTTTAGAAGCCATTTCCAGACATGTTCAGCAGATGTTTGCCAGCTCTTAGCCACTTGATGTGTACTGACTTCTGGTAGTTTGATCTCACACATGCATAATAAATGGGAATTAAATACAAGGTAACTTTTCTAAGTGAGAGGAAAGGAGAAGAGTGCAGAGATTCCCCTGCAGGTGCACTCATGGCTGAACCTGCATCATAGCCAAACCAGATGTCTATACCCTATACCTCAAAGGGACTGTGTCTTGTGTGTGCTGTTACCCGTGGTGAAGCACAACTATTGAGCCTCACATTTCCAGGTAAGATAAAGTGTCAAATTTGAGCTGGACTTGTCTGCAGAAGCACCTTCACCCCACACACACTCCCCTCTTGTTGATATCATCTTTACTCCCAAATTATCTACTTTCCTCCCCAAGGTGCAGAGGAATGGGGGCTGCAATCAGTTCATCACACCTTGTCACTGTCGCTCCTTCCTCCTCACACTCTTCACCTTCTCCAGTTTGGGGTCACTGCCACAGGAAACAATCCTCAATGAATTTCTCTGCTGTGAGTCTTTCCCATGGCCTCCAGTTCCTCACCAAGTGCTCCAGCATGGGTCCCTTCCACAGGGTGCAGTCCATCAGGAACAGGCTGCTCCATTGTGGATCCCCCATGGGGTCACAGGTCCTGCCAGCAAACCTGCTCCAGTTCAGTTTTTGCTCTTCACAGGTCCTGCCAGGAGCCTGCTCCAGGGCCAGCTTCCCACAGGGTCACAGCCTTCTTTGGGGATCCAGCTGCTCCAGCAAGGGATCCTGCAGGTAGATCTCTGCTCCACCATGGGTTAAAGGGGGATAGCTGACCTACCATGATCTGCAAGGAATCTCTGCTTAGAGCACTTCCTTTTCCTCCTTCACTGACCTAGGTGTGTGTGCAGGGCTGTTTCTTTCACTCCTTCCTCCATCTGCAATTGCTGCTGTTCCCAGAGCAGGTTTTTTCCCCTGTTCTTAGAAATGTTACCTTAGTGCCACTGCTGATGGGCTCAGCCTCGGCCAGCAGTGAGTCCATCCTGGAGCCGGCTGGCCTTGGCTCTGCTGGACATGGGGGAAGCTTCTCTAGCCTTTCCCAGAAGCCTTCCCACTACAAAATCCTCACCATGCAAACCCAATACACTGGCCATATATATGATATCACAGAAGTTTCTTTTTCTTTTAGTAAAATACAGACATTCCACTCAAACTTTTTGACTGGATATAGGTTCACATAGAGACAAAGACAAATGTGAGGATGTCTGTGTAAGGATGTGTGCTTGCAGTGTGTGGGGGAATAGTGCACTTAAAACATTCAGCTCAATACAGCTCTGTATTCTGCATTGCCACACTGAACAAATCAAAGGTAGCTCCTAAGAATGGCATTCATGATATATAAAAACAGATTAATACATCTCTTGGGAAAATATTTCAAGGAAGCTAAGAAGCTGAGACAGCTCTGAAGAAGATTCTACATCCTGACCCCAGCCAAAAGTCACTCAGCTGTCTTGCTAATGCTCAGACTTAAGAATCAAAGAGCACCCAGCAGTTAATGGCTCTGGGTAAGCCAGTCCTGAGTTGTCATGGTGGGCTGTCTGCAACAGCTGGACTTTGCAATGTCAGCTAATTTTGAACCTCAGGTCCAGCAAGTGGAAAGTACAACTGATGTCTCTATCAGGCTCACACCTTGCCACAAGCACTTCAGCTGCAGCCCAGCCTCCCCCCATCCCTTTTCCAGGTATGTTTCCTTGCCCAGTTGAGGGCACAAACCCAGCCCCAGGCTGTGCCACCTTAGAGAGCTAATCTGCAGAAACAGAGAAGTGGTCCTATTTCCTGCTCATTATCAAAACAAGGGAAAGAAGTTACAGATCCTCTCTAGAGCTGCAAAGGAACCAGAGGGGTTGTAGAGCCACTCCTTTCATCATGAGACTTGTTCAGCCATGTTATAGGATCTCATATACTGTAAATACAGCAGTAGCTCCCTGATGCTCCATTACAAACATCGAGTTCATTGAAATCAGCAAACAGTAAAGCTGATTAAGGAATGTGACACCAGTTACTATCAAAGGACAGGGCTTCAACTGCAAAAAGGCGTGGTCTTTTCCACCAGCTACCACCTAAATTGCCTTCTCTTGAGAAGATTACAGGTGTCTTATGATAAATCCTTTTGGGACACACTACATCTCAATACAGGGCAGCACCATCACCAATCCTGTATGAATCAAGGTTTTCACCGAACTGCTTAGGAAAATGTTATTACCCAGTAGAGCAATAAGACAAGTATATGTCCTTTTTAAGAACAAACAAAATAAAACAACCTTTGTAATCTTATGACTGTAAACACTTGTTTTACTGAGTGATTTACCTTCCCCCTATGGAGCAAAGCAGCTATTGCATCTAAGAGTCAGTCATTTAGTCAGAAGGAAAAACACTGGCAATTGCCAGCAGAAAGAAGAGTCTTATAGCCTTTAAAGCAGCCTGATATAACTGCACCTCCTGCTACCTTTCCAACTGGCAGTGTAGCACAAGTGGATGTTAGCCAACACTCTGATATTGCAGAAGGCACATCCAGTTGCTACAGAGCTCGCAGTAGTGGTACTTCATAAGAGGAAGACAGCCATTACCCCCCAAAAATATGAGAACTAAAACAGAAGCATCTCCATGTTATTGTCAAATATGATGTTATGTTAAAAATAATGTGAATGTAATTGCAAATAAAAGCAGGCTGGGTGAGGCAGGGAACATCTTGCCAAGTGATATTTGCAGGACTTGGCTTAAGAGCAGCCCAGAGCGGTCAAGTTCTGATGTCATGACTTACTGCAAGCTCCCTTCTTTGCTAAGAGAGGCACTAAGAATCAGCTACAATTAATCAGAGGCAAGTACAATGCAATGAAGGAAGGCAAACGTGCACTCCATTGCACAGATACAAGCAGGTATTTGAAAAGCAGGCCATGTTACCATAGCTAATTTGGGGAAATGGAGGTGGGGAAGAGGATCTTAGAAGGCAAAAATATGCTTTCATTAGGGAATTTCATTCACTGCAGAGATTCCTGAGTTTTTACTTTACATGAGCAAAAAATGTCATAGTCTCTGCTGAAGGTGTCTTGACTTGTTGCAGTATGGGATTAGGCTGTTTGAGCTGTGAGATTTTAGTCACCCAGGTGCTGGAAACATTCTTGAAACTATCTCCCCAAGTCTCTTCCCTTTAGCAGCACTAATTCTCCTGTGTCACTGCAGTCTAGCTTTGCCAGCAATATGCTGCTGCAAGCCCATCTTGTTTGCAAGGAGTACATCAGCACTGAAGGCAAACCTCTCTGGCAAGGCTGACAGTGCAGTCCTCTGAAAAAAAACAAAAGGATTTGATGAGGAAGGAGAGAGTCCAGGCTGGTCTGCCATTCACATTCTTACTTTGGAAGTGTTTTCGTAACCATCAGTCCTGAAAACTGAAAGTGAGATCCAAAAGAAGAATTAGGAAGAGGGAGAGAAAACAGGTTGTTTCATTGACTGTAAGATTTGTAGATTATGGCTATTAGTAAAAATGACAGCACCTCTAGTCAATAGGGTACAGGCTCAAAGCCTATTAATGCACTACAAGTAACATGATTTGGGGCTCTGAGAAAAATCACAGTGTGAGATTTAAATCCTACTTTGTACTTTGAAAGCCACCGTTTCAAGAGGGAGAAGTCCAATACTCCCTATTCACATGCTAATTCACTTGTTTCAACAAACTGGTATTCTCCTTCACCTCTTCACATTAGCATAAAATGAGAAGCTTGAATCTGCATTTTTCAAAAGACAACCAGGTTTCAAAATTTTCAAAATGCAACTATTCAACGATGGTTCATACATGCTAAATGCCAAAGTATTGCAAATGCAATACTCATTTGCCTCCTACATCCAGAATGTAATTTCCATTTTTATTTTAATCACTAGTGATCCATTGTTCCAAGTTTCTTTAAATAAATGTCCCCCACTGCTGCCCGTAGCTTCTGCAGAAACAATTTTGAATATTTTGCAGGCAAAAATAGCAGATGTGTTGAAATTTATGCCATTCCTCTCCAAAGTAGATGGCTGATGAAATGCATATATCCAGGCCTGTGGAAATATGAGTCAGAAATAAATAGCAAATGAGATTATCCTTAAACTGATTTCTCTGCAGTACATTCTGATTAACCAGCAAATCAAAGATTTTTTTTTTCCAGCTGCTTCACACAGATCACACTCTTCATTCTCTGCATGAGTACCTTCTGCTATGTAAGTGATTTTCTCAGTTATCAGATATGTGAGGGCTTTTCTGCTCTGCTGTCCAAAAAGATTGGTCTTCTTCCTTTTTCTCTGAACTTTCAAAAGGTAGATTCTAATATTCTCTTTGTTCTCCTCAAAAGACTCCACCACAGAAGTTGTGGTTCAAATCTATTACAGCCTGTTTCAAAACCAGCTGTCCTGCTGAAAGCATTCTGGTGCACTTGGTCCTTTTTAAGGTGTTAACACAAACCCCAGGACAATATATCTGAGCCAGTGGGACATTTTCTATCACTAGATTTTTTCAGCAATCAAAACCAGTGTGTTTATCTGATAGACCACCTGTGATATAGTCAGCAGTTACTTCAAGGACTCTGCTGCTGCTGTCATGATGAGCTGTCCAGCCTGAACTTCATAACGGTACCAAAATATCCAGAGCCAGTGTTCTAATCTGCCCTAATGATAATTTGCCCCCACCCCCAAATGTTAATGATCAGTATGACACCAGTCTAAATGTCACAACAAAGAGCAATATTATGCCTTTACCTTGGTTCTGGTGCAAACATGCAGCTAACTTTCAGATGCTAAACACCAGCCCAGATGTTCAGCTACCTGTGACCCAAGGCTTGCTTTAGCTGGCACAGCTGTGATGCCTTGGCTGAGTCTTGCTTAGAACATTCTTGTCCAGCTGCAACAGCTGCTAACACCACATGAAAGTAAGTTCACAGGCAGAAGTGAAATTGTAAAGGCAGTAACAGTTAGCTGGGAAATACTGAGGAGGGGCAGAAGTTGCAACACCCTCAGAAAGAAGACAGAGACTCAGCAAACAGCAGCTTGGCCAGATGAGGGATCATGATCCTCTCCGAAGAGTCATGGAAATGAAAACTCCCCTCCAACCAACAGCTTACCAAGCCTACCTGCTTGGTAATACTTGTAATAATTAGCTGAAGTAGCCTGTATTTAAGAACTTAAGTTATTACTTAGCTGAGTAGCCTCTTAGTTGTACCTTAGTTGTACCTGTGTAATGTATGTCTTAGTTGATACAAATACTTGCTGTGTTTCTAAACCTTGCAATCTTTTAGCATAGGAGAAGGTGCCCAAGGGAAAATGACCCATGGAGGAAAGGTTACAGGTGTGAGCACTAGTCCTGGCTCTCTCCCTCCTCTCACTCTGCCCCTCCTCCACTCCTTGCCGCACAGTCACACTGCAAGGCCTAAAGTTACCAGATACCACCAATCAAAACAGAGCTGATAACATGCATCTCTAGATAGTATTGCTGTCTAACAGTAGGGATTGCTGTGAAGAACTTTTTTACATGGCTAAGTGGTATCAACAGGCCTTCCCTATCCATATTTAAAGAGACATTAAACCAGGGCATTAAATTCTTCTTTAGTCAGAAGAAGGAAGGAATCGGCTCTCACTAGAGGGCACATTGAGCTTGGATTTTATACATCCTGTTTCAAATCAGAATGATAAGGTGAAAGATGAAAACCAGCAAGGTTGAAAACAGCTACCCTGTGTGACTGTATTCTCCTGGAGCCAAATTGCAGCATGCCTTTAAAATGCTTCATCCCCTTGGCATCACAGACTACAGGGTAGGGCAGGGGGTTATGTTACTTCCTGTATGAAATACAATTTTTCTTGTGTCTGGTACCATGTCCATCAACACTGCAGAAGAACAAAACCCTGGGACAGTCCTGACTGATACTTCATAGAGACCCAAGGAGAAAGGAGGGAAGAAAAGTATCCCATAGCAGGCATGTTTTTACTGATCAATGGCAAAATTCTCCACAAGCTTTAATTTAAAATAAACAACATACAGTATAGAGATCACTGAGAGAAATTCAAGAACTGCTCCTACATGAAGACTGGGAGAAATTTCACATTAAGTTTCAGGAGCAGTATCTCCACATGCATTTGACCACTTGAGTTGCACCACAGGGCTGTGTCCATACAGTGCAGGGGTTTGTTTTGAGGACTTGGTATTTCCAATTGTTCACATTTTGGGCTAGCTCTAGGCTAGTCCCGTGGGCGCGGGCAGCCTGCTGGCAGCTGTGGGGAGCTCTAGGTGTTGTCCTAGACCACATCTCCCCCTGTAGTTTCCTGCAGTAGGCATCCTGCCGGAGTGCTCGGAGGTCAGCCCCCCGTGGGCAGCTCAAGGCATCATTAGAAACGCGATTAGGAGATTTGCTTCACACCCAATAATCCAATTCAAACCGTTACTGTAGACACCATCAGAGTGACAAGCTGTAAAAAGGCATCCCTGAGGAGCTGTTTGCTTTGTGCCAGGCGGGGAGTGGACTTCAACACAAGCTGGAGAACCAGCCCAAGGTCCCAGCGCGGTGTCTCCACGCGGAGGGCAGGGCTCAAGAGCTGCATGTGTATATAGCATCACATGCCGTTAACCTACTTGTGTTGACAAGGATGAAATTCAAAGCAAAAGGTACAATAGGAATAATTTCACTGAAATTGTGATTATTGCAACACACAGGAGCACTGTAGGCTGAAGGAGATGGAGTGTCCACCTGGCAGGACTAATAGAATAGGATCTGAGCAAGAACTGAGACTCGCACCCATCACCTGCTTTGATTTACATTTTTTTTTGTCTACAGGGATGGTTAAGAGGCAAACAAGCCTTGATTCTTATTGTTTATAGTATTGGTGATCGCAATCTTAAGTCCTGTTGGGGACTGCAAGTGAAAGGATGGAAATGTAAAAATTGTTCTTTCAAATCACTACCCAGGAGGGGCTGCACCATGCATTATTACCCCCCGATAAATCACAGATCCCCCGAACCTTCCAGATGTGTGACTGCTGCTGGAGTGGCACCCAGGGCCCTATCACTGTTTGCAGGCATTCCTTAAAGCAGCCGAAACAATAAATCCTCCAAAACCAAAGACGGCAACATTATTTAACTATAAGGCAAAGAAATCTGTGCACCAATAATAAACCGTAAGGCTGCCAGTGAAGGCAAGAAGCAGCAATAGAAGCGCGGTACGCGCAGAGGCAGCCCGCTCTCGGCAGGACGGCGTGTCCCGGGGCCGGGCCGGGCGCGTTCCCAGTGCGCCACCTAGTGACTGCGGCCGCCGCGGGCACGGCTCCGCGCCGCGCTGCACATCTGGGCGTCCCAGATGTTAGGCCGAATGCTTCAGCCTGCAGTTGTTGCTAATCTGGTCATAGGATAAGGTAAGAGGGATTGGGCTCAGCCTGTGGAGACCACTTGTCCTTAGGTGGAGTCCCTGAGCATTCCGCAGGGAGATTCGCTCTGTAATCTGTGACACAATTTACCCTGTGGCTGCTGCAGTGAATTCCCCATCTGGGAAGAAATGTGGAAACCAAGGGGTGCGTGTGTGTGTGTCTGGAGGTGTGACAAAATTATTTTATCATATTCCTTTTTTTTTCCTCTCTCTCTTCTAACAGGGGTGAGGAATTATCTCAAATACAGTGATTTTGACTTCATTAGCAGAATTAAGTTTCTTCTCATGGTATGGTACTGAAAGCCCTGGAGACACTGTGGAATAAAAAGAAATTAAATGGGGAGAACTGTATTTTCCATCATGGCACAGACAAACTTCAGCCTCTTTTGCTATCCCGGTGACAGTGTGCTGGAACCTCGGAGGCTGATGATACAAATCATCTCTCACTGAAATTTATTTAGTGCAACACGATTGCAGGGGTTTCTTCATCCAGCTTCAAGTGGCAGAAGAGTACAGAAAGAAGATAAGAAAACTTCAAAATTATTAATCACATTATTTTAAGGCAAAAGCAAACAGCAAGCTAACAGTCACACTCATCTCACGTCTCTTTAGGAGAGAGTTTCAACAGGATTGCTTACTCACGTGGAGGAAGAGCACTGATAGCAAGTCTCATCTCAGCCACAACTGCTTACAAAGAGGATTTGCTGTAGTGTCAGGGAAATCTGTTTAGCCTCTTGGTGGAAATCCTGCTTGAGGATGGGATAAGGTCAGTAATATTAGCCAAATTCTATTAAACTAATAAAGGATTCAGATCACTTCCTCAAAAAGAGCCGTTCAAAGAGAGGCTTTAAATGTAGAAAATTAAGAATGATAAATCCAAATGAAATCCTTTTACTCTCTCTCCATTTATCAGCATTCTTTTCCTTCGAGGAGAGACAGGCTAAAGTTGATGATGGGTTGCTGGCAAAAGACTAGCATTGTCTCTTTTTTCATGTTACAAAAGCAATTCAAAATCCCACTAAAATCATTACAAGAACTATTTTAATTCATTCTTTTGCAATGGATTTATGAATGCAGCTTTACTGAAGAAGCTGTAGCACGGGGCAGAAGCAAGGCTCACCTGAGAGCTGGTTCCTTGTGGCACCTGGCTGCTGCTGGTTGCTGCCTTGCAATGTGATGAGCCACTTTGGCTGTTCAGGATCTGAGCAAAACACACACCTCCCTGTGGCCTTCCAAGGGATGCTGTCTGCTGGGCCAGCACTAAACAACAGGGCAATTTATATTAAAATCAGAGAATGGCTTGAGACTGCTATCAGCTTCCAGAAGCCATCTAGTTTTCTGACACATAGTTATACTGGCAGCAAAGACCATCTTAAACTCACAGTTACTTACCTGGGGGCTCAGAGCTGCCTTGGGCCCCCTGCAGGCAGCCAATCAAGGTAGCATCTCACAAGGGGACTTTGGCAGATACCCTCCATTTCAGTAAGGGCCATTTTCCCCAGGTGGTCTGGGGCAGGAGACTGTGATCTTTGGGCCTTCAATAAGAGAATTTCAAAGGGAGGAAGGAGCATGAAAGAAGAGGTTGTCCAGTTGAAAGCAGCGTGTAACCAAAAGGATAAGAGACAAAGAAAACTGTTGGTTAAGCTTCATCTCCTTGACATCATTTCCCGGGCAGACAACAGGCAGGACTTGGTCTGTTAGATGACCTAAAGGCTTTGATCTTTCTTTGCTTATACAGTGTGGGTTCTTCCGCAACTCCCAAGGCAGCTGGCACTGCAGGAAAAACTAGTCCCAAGTGTTGGAAACCTGGATGCTGAGAATTTTAAACTTTCTGTGCTGAAAGGCACAGACCCACAAGAGAATACTGCATTTGACCTGGGGCCTTGGAGAAGGCTTCCAAAATTGATTGATGGCACTGGGATTACGGGTGTGTGGTTTGAATAGGAGTGTGTAATATCACAGGGTGGAAAACTCATAGTTTAAGGTTTTAGAATATAGCAGTATATATAAAGCAAGATGGAGGTTTTAGGGCAGTGGCTGGTTGTTTTCTTTCACCTTCTTCTTCATGGGTTTGGGTGGTACTTTGTAATCTGACAGAAAACTCCACATTGCAGGACACGAGTGGTTAGTTATTGGGTTAAAAGTGAAAATAATTTAGGTGTCATTTCTTAATTGGATAGTTTAGCCTTTAAAGACCTTGTAGAGAAGGATAGATAGCCATTTTGTAGCTTGATAGTAGAATGCTGTAGAACTCACAACTTGTAAGACTATAATAAAAATAATAAACATTTGAGCCCAAACACAAAATACCGTCTCTAGCGCTTCAATCCCCACCTTGACAGAGGCAGAAAGGAAGCCAAAAACTGGCACCCAAGTTGCCAGGCATGTCTTTTGTAACACAATAACTGCTCAGTAAGAACCAGAGTGAAATGGCCAACATTACTTCACCATAATTTGAAATTTGATAGTTTTTAAAAGTGGAAGCTAAGGTACATAGGGAAAACAAACAGCTTCAATAAAATAAACAATCATCTCCAATCTAAATCATGAGTGTTAATGCATTAGCCTCTCACTCAATTGACCATGCTCTCTTTACCACATTAAATACAAGCAGTGTGGGGGGATGCTCAACACAAGAGGGGGAAAAGAAGGTGGACTCACAGCTCTGGGTGTTTGACTTAGGAGATATTGCCTATAACCAAAGCAGTCAGATCAGACGTGAACAATTTCTCGTGAAGCGCAGAAGCCACAGCAGCTGATGTCATGAACAAAAGCAGGCAGCGAACAGAAACAGAGCAATAGAAAAAGGGATATGAGACTTGCAGCCCAGAATTTCACAAGCAATAGTAGTTCATAAGCAATGAGCTATAAAAAGCAAAACTAACCAAGAAAGGGAGTCATCTTCTTGCATGAAAATGCAAATCCCTACCACCTCTGTGTAGCAGTTCTGGCAGTGTGAATGGGCATGGACACACATCATAAATGCTTCCTCTGTAAAAGAAGAAAAGCAAACTCTATTTGCATTAATCAAAAAATGCATTGAGAAGAGAAAGCTCCAAACCATTATGGTACTGGTACTTCAAAACACGTTACCTAAATGCCAGAGATACTAATCCAGTAATGGAATTCCTGAGAGCTGACTCACAACTACCTGGAACACAGTTCCTATCTCAGTGCAAACAGTTGCCACACATATCTGTGGACCAGCGAGAAGACAGAGCTGCCCAGAAAGAGCCACATTTCCATCCCAAGGCTTCTCGAGGCAACCTTTCTGCCTAAAGAATGCTGCTTGACAAATCTTTGGGAGATCAGATGCCTTTTAAAGCTTCCCTACCTTTGATGGCTTTCTTTTTTGTGGGACGCTCTGCTTGGAGGTCTTAGGAATTTAAAGGCAATGCTGTGAGAAAAAGCAAAGAAAGCCCCACGTGCCAGTCGTAGGTAAGCAGAGCTCAAGTACCACACTCTGTGCCACTCCCCTGGCTGAAACCGGACCTCTGGTAGGCTGCCTGCTCACATGGAGAGAGCTCTTCTCCTTGTCAGTACCTGTCAAGTCACACCCTGCTTGTCAAAAGCCACAGCACACTCACACCAGGACTAACACTTGGGTGGAGTTGGCTACCAGAGATTAAAGTCTCTCCTTTTCGAGCCCTATGGTGACAAGTCACTGAGTTGTCCTAGTGCCATGCTCTAAGCTACAAGGGTAGCATTCTTTACCAGAAAAAATACCTGGTTTATACCAGCTACTGTTATCCAATAATACAGAATCACAGAATATATTGAGTTGAAAGGGACCCACAAAGATCAAGTCCAGCTCTTATGTGGATGGACAATACAGGTATCAAAGCCACAGCATTGGCATTATTAGCACCATGCTCTGACCAATTGAGCTATGTCAGGATGTTAGAATTCAGGGCTGCTGAAACTAAGGTAGAAAATTTGTTTGTGTTTTCCAATTACATTTGTTTTACCCATTTACACATTGGCTTTCCTGATTAATTGCCCTACCTGGACATACTTTCTTTCCAAGTACTACAGGGCATTCACATTTCTAGGAATGCTCTGAAGGATCAGAACATGGGTGTCCTGAGAAGGTGCATTTGAAAGTTTGCAGAATTCAGGCTAAAGCCCTAATCAGTTTATTGTCTCCCTTTATGGAAAATAGAAACAATTAATTCTAAGAAAGCCTGCATTAAATGGAGGAAGCAGAAAGAAATGCAGCACATTTCAAATTAAAAAAAAATACAATCCTGGAAGATAATAATTTAATTTTTCAAAATTATCATTAAAAGTATAACTCTGTGGAGAAATAGTCTAAATAAGTACAAGAACACCTTACACAGCAGATACCAATACTGAAAGAAGAGTAACAGAGCTCTGGGGAAACCAAGCACACCACTTTCATGCCAAAGAAACTAGTCCTTCTACCATTAGCCTTTACATAGGTCTTGATGTTATACCATGTGTTAATTATTTCCAAATCACAAGTGCAAACACTCACCCTGATTGGAAAATTAGCAGATTTCAAACTCAGGTAATTTCACCCTAATGAGGAACTTGTTGAACTGAATTTAACAATTAGCTCACACCCTTTGCTGGCTGGATATGACAAGGCTACAGGGAGACACTGAAACTCAAAATTTGCCTTTTTCAGCAATTGGCAATGAAGAATTAATATAAATTCAAAAATTTTTGCCATGCTGCTTCTAGTTCCTGCTTTGGCTGTTAAGCCAGGGATTTGCCAAGGGTGATAGATGAGGAGGTGCTGCCTATACTGAACAGCTCTCCCTTTTGCTAGGTACCAAGCCTCAGCAAAATGAATTTCACAGCTTGTAAGAGTTAAACTTCTGATTTATCGGTCAATATGCACAACCCGTGGGTAGAGCTAACAAGCTGAGCTGCTCGCCACCCTTGATAAGCACTGGAGCAGCCAGGGCTGCCTGGGCTGCTTCAGACAAGAGGGGGGAAGGCTTGGCTCCTGTGGCTGCTTGGAGAGGGCTGAGCCTTGACATTGCTCAGCTGCTATTATTGGGCTACTTGGTTTTGCTTCTACAGAGTTTTGAATGCTTTTTTTGTGTGTTGTTTTTTCTTCACTGACAGCCCTTGAGCTGCTAATTTTCTCTGTGTCAATACTCTGTCCCTTGGCAGCAACCTTCCCTTTCTCCCTGCGGCTCTGCTCTGCAGAATGTCTGGCAGCACTTTCTCAGAGCTTAGCAGCTCTCCAAAATGTCTGCACCAATTTCAGCTTGTGTGGAAACTGTTCCTTAGTTCCCAGATGACATCTGTGATCTGATGCCTGAATCTCTAGAGGGGAGACTGACACTTTTCAGCTGCTAAATTGCGTTAAAGGAAACAAAAGTAATTTTATCCTACCACTAGTTTTCTATATATGCTGTGATCCTACCTGCATAAGGGATGTTGGGCAATTAGGTCTTAGAGAATGGGGTCTAGATGTGGTTGTGAAGGGAAAAGACACCTTCAAATGAAAAGGAAATTGCCTTGGGTCAATTCTCTCTCCTTAGAACTGACCAAAACTGTCCAAAATATTGTCAAAATTTGTCTGATTTCTCCCACAAAAATGTAAAGCCTATTGAATAAAATCTTCCTGGCTTTCAGTGCACTTTCCACAGTAGGGATTCCTTTCCTTGGTTGAAGAACAATAAAGGCTATTCTGAGACTTAAGCAGAACACCAACGGCTCAATTATTTCTCAGGAAGAGGCATCAGTATAGGTGCAACATGCTTTTTTTGCATACAAATAAATGGCAACAAATAGAGAAATGGGGGGGGGGGGGGGGAGAGGGAAGAAAGAAAAAGAATATTCTACAAAAATAGGGTTTTGAGCTCTTTCAACCTGCTATTTTGATTGTCTTCATATTGTCAACCAGCACAGTGTAGAGACAGTCCTCTAGATTTCTCTGCTTTGGCTCCCTTTTGCTGAAACAAAGATGATCATGCTGATTCAGACAACTATTAAAATCACCTAGCTAACACTTTGTAAGGCATCTAAAGCAGTCAAGAGGTCAGTATGTTATCCAACCATCTTCCCCCAAAAACTGTGTCTTAAAAATAGTCATCCATTTTACCTGGGAGCTAAGGAGGTGCAAGCAGGTTCATGAGCTGTCTGGAAGAAGCATGTGAATGGCTGTCAGCAAAAGCAGCAGTCAGACTTTTTTTGAAAGGGTAAGGAAGCCAAATGCCTCAAATTATTCCAATTATTGAATAGGTGGAGTTGTTGCAACAGACCTATTCTAGCATTTGCATTAGGTGTGTAGCAAACGACTGCTGTGTTCTCTGTCATTCATGAGTCTTCAGGGCTTCTCTACTGCTTACACTAAATCTATCTATGCCCTAACTTGTCCAATTTACCACTGATTGTATTCCAACACAATCACAGAATATGCTGAGGTGGAAGGGACCCATCAGGATCATCAAGATGAGTTCCTGGCCCTGGACAGGACATCCCCAGGAATCACACCATGTGCCTGACACCGTTGTCCAAACACTTCTTCAACTCTGTCAGGCTTGGTGCTGTGATCACTTCCCTGGGGAGCCTGTTCCAGTGCCCAATCACCTTCTGAATGAACAACTTTTTCCTTATATCCAACCTAAATGTCCCCTGACTCAGCTTCAGGCCATTCCCTTGGGTCCTGTCACTGGTCACAACAAAGAAGGCATCAGCGTCTGTCCCTCCTCTTCCACTCACAAGGAATTGTAACTTCAGTGCACTGAGGTCTCCCCCCAGTCTCCTCTCCAGGTTGAACAGACCAAGTGCCCTCAGCTGCTCCTCACAAGGCTTTACCTCAAGGCCCTTCACCATCCTCGTGGCCTCCTTCAGACACTTTCTAAGAGCTTAATAATGTTACCCAAATCCTTCCCCTGCTCCAGTTCTGGGAACCATAGGATCACAACGATTGCTGTGGGGATTTTTTTCTTTGCTTTTCTTTGGAAACAGACATTGCATAGAAAGTAGGCTCTAGCTGTCCTGGGTGTGCAGGCATGAGCCTACACCCTTGCACATCCTCCCTGATGGGCACCCACATGATTTTTTCTCAAGCAAAGGAGAACAAGGCAGAGGCAAATGTGAGGGTGAAGGAGCAGACAGGACAATTGGAGTGTGGGATGTAGGGATAAGAAGGTCTATAGCCAGCAGAGCACCCTCTTAACTCCTGAAACACATCCTTTGGGTATCAAGTCATGAGGCCTTTGGTGAAAGACCTGAGACATGAGAAACACAAAGGCATGGCAAAGCTTGCCTTTCAAGGAGATCTGCTGAGGGAACCTCTTCAAGGTTCCAGCACTGGCCATGCTGCAGCCAACAGGAGCCCATGGTCTTCTGAAACAGGAGGGATTCAGCTAGTGTTGCTTTAAAATTAATAGCTTCAAGGACAGGTAGAAAAGAAGAGCACAGAGCAGCTGCTGTTTACCAACCCACTCCTGCAGCATTACAAGGTGTTAGAGATTCCCCCCCTGTGTGTGGGCTGCATTCTCCTACATGACACTCCAGGAGATTTCGTGGCTAGTGTTTACCCTCCTGCCTGCATCTTTAGCACATGGACACCCAAAGCATATGACTCATCTTTTCTCATGTTCTAAGGAATTCCTTCCACGTGCCTGAAGCCTCTTAACCCTCAATCACACACCTCTGTGTATGCTTATCTCTGTTTAATGTTGTTAATCACAGAAAACACTGATAATATTACCTTTACCCTTCCTCACACAATAATCCCAGGCAAACACAGCATAAAGGTTATGTACTCACCCTAACAATTATTACTTTACTACAGCTGTAAAAAACGAGCTGTGAAATTTATCTTCTAGCTCTTGTCAACTGCATTCAAACACTTCAATCACAAACACATAATTGAAAGTGATCTGAAAGGGATGGTTATCAGAACTGAGACTGAAGGAATTTCTGGCTGTTTTGTTTTTCCATCCCCAGACTGATTAAGGTCCAGCTTGGAGGTGGTGACTTGCAATGTTTTCATTTCAAGAGTTCCTGAATGCAGGCCCTGCAATGGAGTCCACCTGTTTCCAGGCTCCTCCATTAGGCAGGACACAACTATCGGTCTGAGCCAGAGGAGGGCAAGAGAGTCTTAATTATAAACAAAACAAAACAAAACAAAACAAAAAAAAAAAAAAAACCAAAATTTGTAACAATAAGGCCCACACATTCTGCTACAGTCACATAAACAGGAACTCAGGAAAGCTCTTAGGCATGTGTTTAAGAAAATGTATATCTAATTTTGCTCTGAAAAGGCTTCTGTGTAAGTGATGTTTGGAATGAGATCTCCATGACTGTACACAGTACATAGATTTGCTGCGAAATCCAAAGACTGCTTGACAATCACCACAGTACATCTTATTGCTGAAATATGTCAGATGAAGGTCACAACAAGTATTAAATAGCTACCCAAAAGCATAATAGCTAGCGATACCTGTGGCTAAATCAGGCCCACACTGATATTTACAAGATACATTTAATGGGCACTGCAGAGACATGACAGATACCAGCCCAACAGCCACGAGTGAAGACTTTTGCTGTGCCCCAGCAGCCTCCTCTGGACCTACAGACACCACTTCTTACACACTCCATCTGTTTTCAAATGCACTCTTCATGCCACATGGATCTGCTTTTCCATGCCACAGATCCCACCCATCAAAGCATTCCCTTGAACCGCTACAGAAAACACAAAGATGCTTTACCAACTCAAAATATTTTATTTTCCAATTTTGAAGCTGATTGTACTCCCAGTCAACCATCCCCAATGCTGTTACGAAAATCAGTATTGCTCTTCAAGCCTATGTAAGTACCTGTGGCCTAGATTATACTGATATAAAGCAACATTAGGAATATGCTAATAGACATAATGTTAAAATACATTAAGAAGATTTCTCACGTTAAGAATAAGTTAGCGGATCCCAGCTAACTTATTCTAATGCACTCACTCTAATGCAGAGTAAAAATTCTCACATAAATTATTTTTCAAGGGAAAAATGCAGATTCTCTCAAATTAATGCAGTCCAAGACTGCCTACTTAGAAAAAAGATTAAATATAAAAATTGCATCAACCATTTCAAAACAAAAAAAATTCAATTTCTACTATAATGGAATCCTTCAGTTGTTAAAGAAAATATTGTTTCTGACCTCAATCAGAAACAAAAAAGCATTTTAAGTGAGCCCCAATTTCTGCTTCAGGTGGTTCACTAGTTGTTTTCAGTATATTTCATTTCCCACCAATTCCTAAACTGAATGCAATGTTTTAATTCAATGTAAGCCATAAATAAAGCCCCACTGTGTGTTGGAGTGGGTCCAGAGAAAGGCCACAGAAATGATGAGAGGGCTGGAGCACTTCAGCCTATGGAGACAGGCTGAGGGAGATGGGACTGTTCAGCCTAGAGAATGGAAGGCTCTGGGGAGAGGCCACCTTATTGTGGCCTTCCAGTGCCTAAAGGGGACTACAAGAAAGCTGAGGACACCCTTTTTAGCAGGGCCTGGTGCAATAGGACAAGGGATAAAGGTTTCAAACAACAAGAGCATAGATTTAAACTAGATATAAGGAAGACATTTTCCACAGTGAGAGATGTAAAATAATGGAATGGGTGGCCCAGAGAGGTGGCAGGTGCTCTGTCCCTGGAAACATTCAGGGTCAGATTGGATGGGGCTCTGACCAACCTGATCTAAGTGAAAATGTCCTGCTCACTGCAGGGGCTTGGACTAGATGTCCTTTAAAGGTCTTTTCCAACCCAAAGTGTACTGTGACTCTAATCTGCCTAGCTTTGTTCTCTTGCCCTGCTCTGGACACACTCCAGCACCTCAATGTCCTCTTTGTCATGAGGGGCCCAAACCTGAACAAAAGATTTGAGGTGTGGCCTCACCAGGGGAACAGTCCTGCCCTGGTCCTGCTGGCCACACTATTGCTGATACAGGCCACGTGCCACTGGCCTTCTTGGCTACCTGGGGACACGGTGGCTCATGTTCAGCTGTCTGGTGACCCTCAAGAGTCCTGTCAATCGCTCCCATCCTCACAGAGCTGTTAGTGCAAGGATGCTGAGTGTCATTATCCCCATTTACCAAGCACACAACCAAAGCACCATGTAGCATCACAGACTAGAAGACATCCCAGACTCTTTAACTCCTACTTTCTTTTTTCAGGCCAGTGACAGAGAACCTGCTGTCCACAGGAAGAACACCTGACATATTTACAGTCAGTAACTGTGTATTTACCAATTTCAGAGGTGAATTGACTAGTAATGTAAAAAGTCTTGCCCAAGAGAGATCGTTGTTTATGTAGGTGGAGAGCCCACATGGATATGGGGATTTCAGAACAAACATATGAGACTGTATTTACTGATCAGAATTAGCTATGGTGTAGAGTGAGAGATGCTCTATTGTAATGGAGGAACCACGAAAAAATGCTACATTGGACATATGACAGCAATCCAGGGTGAAATAAGACTTTTAAAAGTCAAAAAAGATTAAAAATAATTACTCTGAATTAACTCTAAATCATAGCCATTCTAATAGCTAAAAAATAAAAATAAAATAAAATCATATTGTAAGACAGTTTGGCACCATCAAGTGCTCAGTAACAGTATAAAATGGTATAAAATCTTAGTAAATTAAATGGTGTGAAAACCCTCACACCATGCACACATCGCTGGAGAATCAACAGGATGATCCTTGCTGGTCCTTTCAGTACTGCAGCTCACAGGCCTTCATGCCATGCTCTGACATGGACAGTGGCTATTTTTGGTGCAAGAATATACAAGTTCCTGAAGCTGATCTTACAGCTCCTGCATAACAGGAGCACAGGAGGCTTCTAAATCTTTGGCAATGCATCTTCAACAACTGCACCATTCAGGATAATCTTAGGAGTCTGCTTCTTGTCCCCGGGTTCTTCAGCCACACACTCTGGAGGCTCTAGGTCGTGGTATTTTCTCCGATAGACCACCCTCGAGATTACAGTTATCAGAAACATTTCCATGATGAGCAGCTGCTGGGCAATATCTGCAAAAAAAAAAAAAAAAAAAAAAAAAAAAAAAAAAAAAAAAAAAAAGGAGACAAAGAAAAACCGCCCAAAAGGGGAAATTACTATCAGACAAAAAATGACTAATTGGCTTATAAATTTTCACCTGTGCAAAAGGAACAAATTCTATCATGCTGTCCCCATATCTCTCACACTCAGCAGTTACATCAGTTACAGAATTCCAATATTGCCCATCAATAAGAATGCAATAAATTACGCATCCAAAATACAAGAGATTTAACAGTAATCATGCATGTTGATTTCTTTTCCTCTCATTTCTGATTCCTGCTCTTCTCATTATCAAGTTGTTCTCTACCATCATGACAGCTATGAAACTTCTGTTATTGTTTTTAAACTAAAAATTAGATTCTCCAAAAGCTAGTGATACCATGAAATTTGTATTTTGGGAAAACACCAGAGACTGCCATTAGCAACAATGAACTGGTACTTTTATAAGTAAATGAAGAACATTCTTCCCCCAGAAAACTTACATGATCCTCTTGCTGTAGAGGAGAGTGGTGGAGCACAGGGGATGATTTTTTGTGTGGCGAATATGTTGATAATAGTGGTCTGCAGGTGGTTCAGAATGACAATAAACTGCACCAGAAAGGGAAAACAAATGCCTTAGCTACCAAAAAGGCTTTTATAGTTCACACAACAATTCTGCTTTGATAACAGAACCTCTTTTGCCTCATTCCTCCTTCCTTGCCCTCCCTTTCCCCCCACCTACCAGCAGGGTGCCTGCCATTCTGCAGAATTCATCTTAAGGTCAGGATGATATTGCTCTGAATAGGAGTATTAAATTAATCCTGGACTTGAAAAGAATTTCTTCTCAGGCCTTCATTTGGGAGATACATTATACACAGACCTCCCAGCAGGGATTTTAAATAATACTGAGTTCTGAATAATAGGTAACAATGTTTTAAAAATGACAGTTAATTTGACCCTTGAGCTTATGTTCTTCCTTCATGAGAGACTCAAAGAACATTTTTCCTGTTGTCTCCTCTTTTTGCCAAAGCAGGGAGATGTTGTGGTCCCCAGATTAGATGAGACTGGCTTCTTTGCCAGAAGGTATGAGGGACTCTTCACAGCTTGAGTTCAGCAACCACCACTTGCTCATCACATTACATTGAGCCAAACATTTGCTGCCATGGAGTTATCAAAGTGCCTCTGTAGCTGCTGGTGGAACTGCCTGAGTCTAAACCCTCACATCAACAGAGTTTGCCATTCCAAACCTGAATTCACCCTAACACAGCTTTGCAGGTGTGACCATCCTGTTTACTGTCTTTATTAGTGCTTAATAATTTACCTAACCTCAGTGCACCAGCCTTGATGCATGTTCTGTTCAAGGATGCATATCCAAGGATTCTGCTGGACTCTATTCAGAGTGATGTGGAAGAGGGTGGCCTTGTCCCTGTGCTTTTTCAATCTAACCTATGTGGTTCTGTTCCTTACTGTCTAATGATCTGCAGCCAGTATTTTCACTATTATCTAATTCTGAAGTGCAGAATGGCCAAGAAAAATACTGTTGAAACAGCATACTGTGGAATGCTGAAACAGTTCAAACAACAGCTGCCTGCACAATGCAACATCTCCTCTCTGAGGTACACACCAGCATTTTAACATTGCATTTCAGGATACCACATCTACAAAACTTCCTTCAAGCCCCACAGAAAGTGCTGTTGTGATTTCAGCGGTCTAAAAATAGATAGATTTTACATGGCTTTCATGTCTCCAGCACTCCTAAGACTAAAGGTAAATTGGCTCCAAGTGAAACTGAACAGCAGCCAAGGAGAGTGCTTCAAAGGGATGCAGCTTTAATCAGGTAAAAATATGGCTTTGCACAAAGTGTATTTAATGGGAAATATACCAGAAATTTTCAACAAAGGAGCAGGAACAAGAGAGGCAGACTAGTATCAGCAGTTAAGAGAAATTCTTACCAGAAATATTAAAGTGCTCACCTGATAAAGAGCAAACTTTGGGATAATGTTCTTACACTTAAGGAGAATCCTAACTTTTCGAAACATGATTCCTACTGCCCACAGGGCAAAAAGAGTGAGGGCACCAATGAAGCAGCTGATCCATAGCGCAGGTCCTTTGGGAGACAACTGAGAAGCAAATCACACAACCTTAAACAACCTTACTTCAGTGTTTCCAGGAAGAAGTTGTGAACTGGATGATGTTAAAATGCTTTTTTCTATCTCCATGAAAGCTGGTGGCAGCAGCAGTTGCAGGGTTTTGCATGGGGAAACTGCCCAGTACCAACTGGAGCGTTGGCACAGGCTCTCCTCCTGCAGGCACCAACAGGGAGATGTGTTCAGCCTGGGGAGGTGCCAAGTGACACAACCCCTCAATGTTGCAATTGCCAGCCATGGAGTGTGGTGCCTTTTCAGAGACCCCAGCAGCACCTGGCAATGCTCAACAGCTCAAGAGAGCATGTTCAGCCTGACATCTCAGGTGGGTCATTCATTTTATACCATGAAACAACAACAAAAATATTACTTTTAGTCTGAGTTATCCAAGAGGTGCCAAATTATTATCAGATATTGATTTCTCCATCATCTTGCAGGTTACATGGTTACAAAGCAGAAGTATAGTACTATCTTTTCATTTTGCACAGATATAAAAATCACCGTGTCTTGCTGAAAAACATAGAATTAGGCTTCCTGTTAACATGCCAGTACATACACTTATTTCTTAAGGCTGTACCTTAAAAAACACAGGGCAGATACATCCCACAGGGCAACTTGCAGTCCTGCTATTCTAACCATACCAGCTGGGAAACGTATTGGAGCATAATCTGATGCCCAACCCCCCCTGATGCCCAATTTCTTTCCAAGAGAGTCGAAGAAGGCAGAAATCGAGGATGTCAGGAAATTATATGCTTCTGGTCTCAAAAGAATACAGTAAGGACTCACTTGGAAATGGTCACAGATTTCACAGTTTAGTTGTAGGCTAAGATAGTTACATCAGCCCTGAAACCCATGGATTTTGAGGACCTTCTCTGATTAAAATAGTTACTTACATTGTAAAGAACGTAATTGCCATTAGTCCAAAGCACTATTGATAAAAATGTGAGCACAGGCCGAAAGACAGCAAACTGAAAGGTGCCCAGCTTCAGCCAAAAGAGGGTTTGCCTGGACAAAAAAATAAGCAATTAAAAAATCATGGCCATGATCGTATCATCAACCTTAATAACATTTTCTGGATACTGTCAACTGCAAAACTTTTCCACTCTTGTAGCATGTGGCTAAAATCTGGGGAGGAACAGCTTCAAGATTAGAAAATATTTCCAAGAATTTCCCAATGTTTATTTAATAAAGTCTCTACAAAAATAGTAATTTCCCTGCTCTGCAGCAAGTACATACTAACCAAGGCTGGGCAAAACATGATGTCTTTCTCTGCCCTGAAGCCAACCAGGGAGACAGGAGCTGCATAACTGGTTTCTGAACAATGATGCCATTTGCTCTTGCCTTGTTGCCTTATTATTTCAGTCCTCCCATGAAATTGGACAAATCAGCCTGTTCAGCCACTTCCTAGTCCTGTGGTAGATCAAGACAGAGGATCACACAGACCTAGGTGAAAGGACTGGTGGTTTTTCAGTGCATCTTGAAGAGTACCATGTTTGGGTACTGGGTTTGGCATCTGGGTTTGCCCCTCTGTAGTCTAACAGAAGAAAGGAACAGTCTCTCACTCAGCAAATTGCACAAGGCTGGCAGGACAGCTCAGGATTCCTCCACTTCTGTCACTATAAAGTGGCTCCAGAACACACCAGTAACCTGGCCAGCCAGCACTGAAGGCCACCAGAAAAGGGGCAGATGAACTTTCTAACAGGGGGCATGAAAGCTGACTGACCTGAGCTCTCCTTCAGCTTTCACAGGGCAAGCTGCTGCTGCTGCTATAGGTGCCTCATGTTTTAGTCTGTTACTGTGCATTATTTCCCATATTTTCAGTGTTTTCACTGGAGTTCCTTAGGCCCTGCCATCAGAGATGTCTCACAGACAACAGGCTGCCATTTAGTGTGCTAAAGGATATAGCCATGAACCAGGAATTACAGGAGTTGCTCAATGAATATAGCTAGTAATCATAGGATTATCAACAGCACAAACCCATGTGGAAAGACCTGCAATGGGCCAGCCACTTAATGTGTCCCTTTCCAAAGATTTATTATTCCCAGAGAGCTTTAAAGAATAATACATATGACAAAGAGTGCAGTCACTGCAATGCCAGGAGTTGTTTCCCTTGTTAGCACGGGCCCATCTTTACTGATCACCAGATCTCTTCTGCCACATCTCTCCCTGTTGCATGGATTGTTACATTGCCTCATCTGTAGCTTGTTATTTTCCCCAGGACTGCAGATATATATGTTTTTTTTTTAAAGAATGAATCTCTCCCTTGGGGTAGCTCCCTGTTTCCCCATAAGGTACCTATGGAAAGAATGTGAGACTGACTTTTCTCTCATATAGCTTGCCAATATATTTGTTTAAAAAAGGTACCCTGCAATGGGAGAAGGCCAGAGGCTAGAAGCAGAGAGCAGATGGGTTTCCCAGTGGTACAGACACTGGAAAAGGAGGCCTAAACCCTCTGCAGAGCAAAAAGTCTTTTTTTTTTTCCTTTTTTTTTAACAGACAGCTGTCCTTCCTGCCAGCAGCAGTAGGCACTGTCTAGCTCCTGAAATGAGTCCATATTAGATGACATCATCCTGCATAAGCTGCCACTGAGCTGAACAACAGCAAGGCAGAGTAGAGGATCCTCTCCAAAGCTCCCAGCTGCTACAACCTATACACAGACATGGGAAGAAAAACAAATAAAGGTGCATTTTTTGGTTGGTTTACTACCTCTTCTTCTTTGTACCTCCTCCACGTAAATATTTAGTGTTACTCTGTTAAAATAAAATTATGGAAACTAAAGTTTTAATTCTAATACCAAATGAGGCAGTTTAAGGAGAAAAATTATTGTAATAAAAAATTAGAATTTTTGAAAATGCATCAGAAACCACTATGCTGTGTTCTGTTTGATGCTTTTCTCTAAACAGATTGTACAATTCCCTAGGACCCTCTGACATTAAAGTCCATACCCTCATAAGAAAGTGTCTTTTCAGTCCCTCAGATTTTGCTTATAATGAGAGAAACAGTCTCATGCTCTATGCCAGTAGAAAAGCTCAGGGAAATACAGGAGGTTACACTCCAGGCTCTGGAGTGGTGTGTAAGTGAGGGGGTGACACTAACCAGAGGAGGAGCTCCACCAAGCAGTGCTCAAAGGAGGACAGGTTTATGTTACAGTATATCGGCTCCTGTAGCTCTCCATCCTTAACTCCCTTCTCAAAGATGATTTAATACTGAGTTTAGAAGAAAACATCTGCTTTTGCCTCACCAGACAATGCCATTTCATTAAGAACAAAGCTTTACAAGAATTTTATCTACTTTTTGTTCTAAAATTTATTTTAATCTCAAGTAGTTTTAAAGTCAAAATCAGAATGAAACATTTCAATTTTATCAAACTGAGGGAAATTTTCTATCAAGAGAGCCTCCATTTGACAATTCTGCTTGTGAAAAATACCCAATCTTAAGACATTTGTTCCCTTCTGGAATGAAAAGAAACTAAAATGTCAATTATTAGGTTTTCTAGAGTAGAAATTTCTCCTCCCACACACCTCTGCATTATAGAAACTAAATAAATTAGTGGTGGTGTACAGCCCCAAAGTGATGATGCTGTTTAAAAGAAACCATTTGAGACGTCTTGAGACTGACTTTGGGGAAGCTTTGCTGTAAACCTGGCCCTGCCAAGCTGGTTGAATTCCAGCAGCCCTTTTCAAGCTTTTTAAAGGGAAATCTTAAAGGGGTGACTCACCTGGTGATGGGCACATGAGGGAGGCAGAGGCAGCAGCAGCAGCAGGGGCCGGTGGTGATGGTAAAGTGACCATTTTCAAACCGTCTGAGGAGCACCTTCTGCCCTCCACACTCTTTAATCATCATCATCAGGAACTTGTGGATAACTATGGCAAAAAATCTAGGGGAGGAAGAGAATTCCAGCTTAAACTTGCCTGTGTGTCTCACATGCCTGTGCAAGCCAGTGCTACCTTCTGTACAAGGTTTTTCCAGCTTGGGCTTTGCAATCAACAAAAATTCTAGCTCTGTCTTTGAGACACCTTCTGCTTTCCATCACCTTGGAGGAGCAGCACTGCCCTACCCTCACTGAAAGAGGAGTAAACTGGGGAACAGAGCAGGTGTGGAACTTCCCAAAGCCGCTCTGGTGGCTGGTGGCAGAGTTGGTGTTAAAGCACAGGCTTTTCCTGGCCCCAGTCATTCTGGCTGTATTTTTGCATAAGTTATCTAGTTCTCACTAGTCCGAACTTTTTAGAACAAGTCCTCTTGCTCCTCAAACATGGCTTTCAACCAACATGGCTAGGTTCACATAAATAGCTATCACTGAATGTGCTGGCCCAGGCAGGGTGTGGTTCCTCTGCAGACAAAGCACCTACTGCTGCAACCCCACCTCTCCTTCCTTCCCCAGCTGCACATTCTCAACCCTACCCAGGAACTACAGATTATGCCACCAAACATGGAAATCCAAGCAATAAAAGAGGTCCTCTGCTGCACTGCCTGTAGCTTGGGCAAGGGAGAAGAGGGAATTTAAACATGCTTGAAGTGCCACAGGACTGGATTGTTGGAAGTTTCTGGCAATCTGCACTACCTGCACGCACTGCTACATGCCAAGAGTATTCCCTACTCCTGTGTTGCCCCTCCTCTTTTACTATTTTACTCATCTCCAGACGTGGAGTGCTCAGGGCTACGGCATACCCCTACTTTGTCCTGCCCTCCAGGGCTGTGCCATCACCTCCAGAAAAGAGGGACCACATTTCTCCCTTCTTCTCTGTGCATGCCAGAGCTGTCATGCTCACACATAAAGTGCTTTTATGAGGACAACTGAGGAACATTTTTACATTGATGTGCTCATTGGGGGGCTCACTTGGCACCATTAATAATAGACATCCATGGCTCATCATAAGTAAAAGTGCAGGGAAGAAGTCACAGGCCAGACTCTCATTCCACATGACATGCAGAGAGAGGAAAGACAGATTACTGCTCCAAAGAGACTGTCAGTCCAAGGAATCAATTACATGTGAGTCACAGATCCTTCATACTGACATTCCCACACTAGGGGACTGTAGCACTGGGAACTGTTTCAGCATTTTCCACCTCCCAGGAAAGTGCTGCCAAAAGATTTCAACTCAAACAAAGAAATTACTGAATTGTTAAATTTACAGAATGACTGTGTTACCAAGAGCAGCAGATGTTTAAAGGGAAGAAATTCAGGGTTTGGAGCAACACCTAGAAACAAGCAGAATACTCACATTCCTGCTGTGAAATCTGTAAACATTGTTGAGCGAGGAACCCACATGCCAATGCATGAAGTAGTAGAGATCACCTACAGAGAAAAAGGAGGAAGGCTGCACGAAGGGCAGAGAGCTCATGTGGCTCCTGTGGATTTTCAGGGAAGCCTTATTTTCAGCATTAAATTTTATCTTGTTTCCACGTTAACTTACTGGAGCTGCAGCATTAATCCAAATTATGATTGATCTTTTGGAAGAGGGGATTTTCCTGTAGATGTAGACTGCTTCCTCTATAAACACCAGAATGGCAATGAGCGTCATCAGAGTCAAGGTTGCAAAGAGAAATCTCCCTGGTAGGTCAAGGCCTGCAGAAAGAGAAAAGAAAGCAGACAGTTCTGATTTATTTCATAAGCTTGTCAAACATTAATGTAACAACACCATCTCTGAGGGGCTTCTTTGCCTTATTCCTGCAAATACTTGCACTCATCCCTGGTTACCCAGGCAGACCACTGCCTCCACAGAACCATTCAAATACAGAAGTTCATGACTAAATCTTTCCAGGATCCACAGACAGCAGGCAGGAAGAATACGCCTTCACCTTCTGAAAGCATTATGCAATAGTCCATTTCAGAAAAAGGGAGTTCTGGGACAAATATCCTTAGATGAATGTAAATATGTATCAGAAATAAATATATAATCTGGGAACTTTTCCAGGTAGGCTACAAGCAAACATGCATTCACTCAGTATTAGTTCTCTGCTTCCATCATATGCTCATAGGCATGTAACATGTAACTTCCTTAGGCAGGCAAACTTACTAGAAGCTCGGTGGAATTTTGTACGGCACACAAGCAATGTAAGGAAAAGTCTCTGATATCCCAAGCCTGAGATAAAACTTGGTGTCTTCACCAAAATCTTTTTTGCTTCTCCCTTAAACATTTCAACATTTACCCATAGGTGATAGGTTTTATGTCTCCATTGACACTGGATGTCATATCGAAAGCCTCGTGGGGTCACCTGGCTAGCTCTGGACCCCAGCTTCGCTGACAAGGACTGAGTATGGGGATCAACTTTGACCCAACTGACGGTTGAAGTGCATTTTCTCCCAGGGGATGTGCTTCCAGAGACAGAAAAAGGCACCACAGTGGAATTCTGCTTAATTCAGGAGAAGTTCATGCCCTTCATCAGTACTAACTCCTGCCGGACCCGCAGCCTATCTGGAGGCAAAGCAGCGCCTCTGCCCCAGCCTCTTTAATCTAACCTGCTTCAAAAAACCCCGGCACTTCCAGACTTGGCTGCAGGCGGGGCAGTGCACGTCTCAGTGGATATCTCCAATCCTTAAATCTCACCGGACGGAACCTGAGACCCGGCGTAGCTCCAGGAGCCGGTTCAGCGCTCGGTTCCGCAGGTCCCGGGCGGCCCCGGCGCTCCTGCCCCACCGGCCCGTTCTGTGCCGCCCCCAGCCAGGCCCTGGGCTGGGGCTGTGCTGTGCTCTCGCCCGGCCCCGAAGCAGCTCGGCCCCCAGACAGGCGGAGGATCGGCCGGGACAGGCGGGTGCCAACCTCTGCTCGGGGATTTCCTCGCCGGGGAAAAACGGCGAAGGGACACGCAGGGACAGGGATAGGGGATGGGCAGGGACAGGGATAGGGGATGGGCAGGGACAGGGGCACAGACAGGGACAGGGGCAGAGGGACGGACAGGGACAAGAGGACAGACAGGGACAGGGGACGGACAGGGGCACAGACAGAGGCAGCGGCAGGGGCAGAGGCAGGGCCAGCCTCCGCCATCCCGCTGCGGGTAGGTGCCGAGGGCGCTGCCGCCCCGGCTGTCCCGCGGGCAGCCCCCTCTCCTCCCGCCCCGCACTTACTCCGGAGAAGCTCCTCCGAGTAGGGCGGCTCGCTGGAGCCGCAGGAGGGGTGCAAGGTCCCGTTCGCCTCGCCCTCCATGGCTGAAAGGAAACACCGGCCCCGGCGCGGTGCCCTGGCGCTGCCGGGGCTGGGGACGGGCGGCGGGGTCGGTGCATGCCCGGCCGCCGGTCCCTGGCGAGTGCGGGCGGCGATGCGCGGCGCGGTGCCGGCGGCCGGGCCCGGTTAATGATTACCCGGGAGCCGGGGCGGGCGGGCGGCGCAGGGACCGAGCCCGCGCTGCCTCCTGGCGCCCGGCGGCCCCGGCACGGCGGCCCGGGCAGTGCCGAGCCCGGGGCAGCGCGCCCACCCCGCCTGACACGGGCCGCGGCTGTTCCCGGCTGGTCCCCGTGTCTCTGCCCGGCCTCGGTGGAGCTGCTTGCGGCACCCAGCCGGCCTTCCCCGGGTCCATATTCACAGCCCCAGCGTGGCGGGGCACCTGGAGTCGGGGCTCGGCAGCCGAGTGGGCGCTGGAACCGGCCAGGGGCGGGCGGGATCCCCAGGGCCGTGTCCGCCTTCGCTCCAGCCCCAGGGCGCGGGCGGAAGCTGCTCTGTCAGTGGGGCAGGTGTTTGAGGGACTTTTCATGGAGCCCTTCACCAAAGGCTTCCCGATCGATTCGGCTGCAGCGAGGTGAGACGCTGAGGGGGAGCGCAGTGAGCGTAGGAGAATATACCGAGAGATTCTCCACTTTCCTACACGCTTCCTCTGCTGGAAGGATTCTGCAGCCTGAGCACTTTCAGGTTGTTTACAGGAAAAGGGAATGAGTACTGAAATGGTGGAATTTAGTTACCCACCAGGTTGTTCAGGATACTCAAAGCTGGCTAACCCTAATGGTTACTGGGCTGAATGACAAAACTACAGGGACACGCTGTAACAATGAGCAGAGTGGTGTCTGGGGGTAAGGTGGACAGTCCTAATTACCTACGCAGTGATAAGCAATTGCCACTCATGAAAAAGATCCTGGGGGCACAGTGGACAGTCTTCAAAAATAACAGCAAGAATCAGCATGGGACACAATGCAAAGGACTGTGAGAAATTGTAGATAAATAAGGGAAGACACAAACCAGCTAAAATACATATGGAGGCCTCCCTTCACCATGGTGATGTTCTAGAAAGTTGAACAAATTGAAGTGGGGAGGTGAGAAATTTAGGGACATTTTTAAGCACCAAGGGCCCTTGTGGTAAGGGCTGTCATCTTGCAGTTTTCAACGGATTTCCAAAGGTTTTACAGGAAGGACAGGCCAGACGCTGAAACACTGCCAGCAGGAACACAAGGATGCAGGGGAGAACGGGACTGCTTACTGTCTAAAACCAGCAGGTACCCAACTGAGAGAAGGCAGGATCCTTCCAGAGTGGCAAGATTTGGGAGCAAGACAGACGAGGCTACTGATAGCCTGTTCTTTTACTGTCAGGAAAGCTTGGTTACAGATGAAAGTAATTTATTTCAAGTCCTCCTTGGCATTGCTGACATTGTTTTCACTGCATTGAGAGGTGAGGATGAAAGCCTTCCAGTTTCATCAGAAGGGATGCAACAGTCAGTGGCTGTTGGAATGTGGTATCTGCCCAATTCTCACAGTCTGCCCAGAGCATTCTCCACCCAGCACATCTGCTGCTGCCCAGCTGCAGAAACAAAAGGCAAAATCCATGAAACACTATTCCAGCTGATTTTCTACTTGAAAGTCTTCTTTTTCATCCTGAAGAAACAGTTGTTAGTAGAGAGGGAAATGACCTTAAAAGACCATTCATTTTCTACATAGTTTGTTTGATTTTTTTTAACCAACTATTTTCAGGCGGTCACATATTCCAAAATGTGACCAAAAACTCGTTAGGATTGCTGAGATTTAAAGATGGCCCAAGGCCTTTGAATGCTCTTCCTGAGCAGACACAACAGGATTCCCATCTGTTGCTATTTTGGTTGCCAGCTCCTTGTATTCCCTAAAAGCTAAAAATAAAACCCCCTTACCTGTGAATTTCTTTTTCTGAATGAGGCAGGTTTGGTAATGCTTGTGTTAACAAAATTCATACACTACATGTAAGAGACTCAAGAAGTCCTTGAACTCAATAACAATTTTGGATTTGACAGTCATATTTAAGCCATTCAGAAATACCAGTTTGGAACAAATACTGCAGCAGACACTGAACATGGCATTAGAGAGTTTCCTGTCTCAAACCTATAGAAAATTAACAGGTTGAAGTTTAGAGGTTAAGGATTAATTCCCACCTGGTGCTGTAGGGGTCCAGCTCTCCAACTCTCTTCTTCTCCCAGAGTGTCTCATGCAAAATAGAGTCTAAAAAGAGAACCACAGACCTACTGTGATTCCTTTTTGTTAGAAACACCATTTGCCATTTTTGGGTCAAACATTGGACCCACTTCCTTAAAATCTGCCATATGTCCTGGAGGGAGTGTGCATCACCTCTTCCCCACATTCTGGACTGTGACATTGCCTGGCAGTGTTTAAATGTAATAAAGCAAACTGGAGAATGTGCCATGATCCCTCAGTTACCATGGTCGGAGATCTGCTGTTCTGTGCTCGCTTTCTTAGACCAGACTCTTCAGCAGTGCCCTCTCTGCTCTGCCCTCAAAGCCAAATGCTGTGTCTCTACATCAACAATGAATCCTTTAAATTCCCATAAACCTGAGTATGTTTTCCTCCACCTTCACTACTCCAATTTTTGGTTTAACCTTTTAGTTCAGTATATTGTATTTTCCACGAAAAACAAACCAACGAACTAACCAAACCCCAAAGCCACCTTCAGCACTGGATGAGTATTAATAAATGTATCACCTATCCATTTAGATGCATCAAGAGATTGTCACAGGTCCTCAGACTAAAAACCACCTCTGAACACAGTTCCCTTCCTCTGTTCACGAGGGGCATTCAAGTTCTTTGTGGTTCAGCCCTCTTCCAGACACTGCACAGCTCAGACTTGTTCTTTTCAAGAAACCTTTGCTTCTAGTTTGCCCCTTTGCTTCTACTTGTATTCATCTTTTAAAGAGCACTGCAGATGCTTATTTTTCTTCCATTTTTGTGATGACTTTCATTTTCACCCACCTCACTTCAGGGAATACTGGGTCCTCTCAGCTCTGTGGAACAGGACGCCTGTTGTGGTCACTGCCCCATGGCATGTGGTCCAGAGGAGCTGATGCCATCGATGGCATCTCCCTGAAGGAGGAACACTGGCCTTCAGAAGGTGACACAGCCCCTCTACCCCAGGCTGGTGGGCCAAGCTTATAGACAAAACACCTGATGTCAGCCCTGTCTCAGAAACTGAACAGCAGAACATCCTGCAGGTTATCTCAGAGGACAAACTCAAAGCTCCATTGCACAGGATCCGTAGGATAGGCTGTTGCATTTTGGTTGTAGGAAGTGCAGCAGACATCAGCATCATCAGTGCAGATGGGAAAGATGGAAAATGCAGCCCCTTTCACAGAATCATTTGGTCTGGGAAAGACCTTTAAGATGATTGAGTCCAACCACAAACCTAACACTGCAAATGGTTCTGAGGCAAGGTTAACTCACCTCCTGGAGGGGTACACAGACTTCAAAACCCTTACATTCCTTTAGTTAGTGAAAATGTACATCACCTGGAGAAGCTTCAGCTGATTCTGGAAGGGCCTCAGCAACTGTGAACTCCAGGGACAGATATGCAGAGCAGCTGCATTTACTAAGTAGGGTTAAAAAACAAGGTAGGCATTTCAGGTTCAGTTGTACAAAGTAAAGGATTTGAGCTGTAGATGAACAAACTCCAGAGGTGCCAGAAGGAAAGGTTAATAAGCCTACCTGATTCTCCTCTGCTGGCAGTTCTGGTCATGGACCTCCAATCACATAGATAAATCAGCCAGTTTGACAGAGACAAATTATTTGAACTGTTTAACCTCCTCCCACTGCATTTGGTTAAGACAATTTGGAGGCTAACTGATGCAGGGTGGTAAACTCAATCATCCTAGAAACAGCTTAACACTCATTAATGGGAGAGGTAATTATCCTTCTAAGTGCTATTGCTGGATTTGAAATGCTGCATTTGTGCACTAATTTCATGGAAAAGGAGGTAGAGTTTCAACAGTACCTCTGCTAGAGTGTGGACCCAGGGAGCACTATAGAAGTACTTGCAACTATACTTATATGAAAGGATGTGATCTATACTGATGCAAGAAACTCACAATGTCAGTAAAAGCTTGTGTAAATGAGTCTTTAAACTTGGGCTAATACTTCAATACAATGAAAGCAACTGGTTCTTCATTCATTTTTCCTTGTGATGGACAGAAAGCGAAAAAAAGTAACTATAAAGAAAAGGAACATTCACAGAAAGGAAAGGAAAAATGAAATATGAGAGGAAAAATAATACTAACTGATGATTTAAAATAATGCCAAAACCTAGACTTAATTCATTCAATCTCAGGAAGACAGGTATCTCCAATTCCCTTTAGAAGAAGTTTAGATTTCCTCTGTGTGCTCTGCCTAAACAAAGGTATGCTTTAGTCAAACATGAAGCAGTAGATGAAAATTCAGAGGAACTGGATGAAATTACAGGGAAGGAAAAGCAACTTCTTGAGTTTTTGTCCTGTTCAGCAGAGTTCAAGCTAACAGGACAAATTTTGTTAGAAGTCATCAATTTTCAGTGCTATAGGGGACTGCACATCACAAGTTTGGATATCCAGATAAGAGCCAGAAGAGTCAGCTAAAATTGTTCAGATTTCAAAGGAATGTACATGTTTAATAATTAAATTAAATTAAATTAAATTCTGTTTTTCAGCTTTAGCATAATATACAGTTGGATGTACATGCAAGTCAGCCTTTTCCACTATAAATCTGTGGATTTTTCACCGACCACCAGTAATAAACTACCCATTTCAGGAAAGGTAAGTCATTAATGTAAGAAAAGGAACATCTATATCACTGTAAAAGAAATTAATAAAGGGATTTTCTTGTTTTCTGGATCATGACAGCAACTATAAAAATAAATAAATATAGTCATGACAATGAAATAAATTAAGATAACAAAACTGAGTCGTAATTTTAGTGTTTATTCAGGTGGACAGATTTCTACATTAAAAAGAATATCAGGTGTGCCAGAAGCTTTCATGCTCTTAAGAGGAAATCTTAGACAAAGACTCTTATCAGTACAGAAGCAATAAAAGAGAAAAAAGAGAGGCTTTCATTAAATTTCAAGCTAACAGGTTTAATTTTATCTTACTTCCAAAGCAGCAGATCAGTTTCTAGCAGTCAATAAAGGGGAGAAATACAGAGACAGAATCAAACTATTAATTTTTAATGTATTATTGCACTTTCCTCCAGTTACAAGTAATTATTTGCCCTATCTTATCCTTTGAAGGTAACTTAGGAGCAATTGCCTGTGTCAGTAGAATAACAGAAAGGAAATTCACAGTACTTCATAGTAGAACAAAGAGCTGAAAGAACCTTATAAAATTAGGACCCTAAACTGGTGGTAAGGGGGGTAGCCAACAATCAGCATTCTGAGGGAGAGTAGAGGCAGGGAGTGCATTTTCCCTGCCATTGCTCTGATAAAGTACACATATTTGATTGCAGAGCTTTTCAGCAATGGAAGAAGTTTTTCCCCAAAGGAGTGTTGATGAGCAGTAAGACAAATATGCCTTAAGGACCAAGTAAACGCCACTCTGAGAGCATCTCGTATGTATCCAAGGGCACTGATGGGCAAAGACAAACCTCACAGATCTTGAGCATCTAAAGGAATAGATAAGGATTAAGAAGTTCTGTCTCTAGGGTGAATTTCTGTAGATTTTCCCTTTCCAGTCCTGATTTATAACCCCCAACTTCTAGAGCAGGGCTGTCAAGAATTTTGATGTTTTGTGTCAAAAATGCCAGTTCATCTGAAGGGAGGCTTCTGATAAGAGGGGTGATTTTTAAAAGATTTATTGTCAGGAAGCTATTGTAAAAACATTTCAACTTGACATTTCCTACAGGAATTGTTTTGCATCTGCTGTTCAAAGCAAATTTTGAAATATGAAACATTTTGAAAATCCTTAAAATTAAAAAGTAATGTAAATAAAAACACAATGTTTCAAAGTGAGGAAATTACACACAAATCCATTGATTTTTTATTTTAATGGAAATTTCTGCTTTTCAGCTTGATTCAGGACACCAGGCCTTAGGAAAAGCTGAGGACCTCCTTATGGAATAAGGTTTCCAGAGCCAAAACCATGCTGGAGATCATGGTTTACAGCAGTTTCCTGGAGGGGAGAGCAGGGATCTCTTCAGAAACTACTGATGTTAATCTGACTGGGGCTTCTCAGGCACTCTGCCCTTAATGACTCAGACTGCTTTTTTCACAACAGTCAGGTGCTGGGCAGGATACATCACGCATTTCTTCCAACAGGTCACAACATGACAGAAATATTTTCTGCTTTCTCTGTACTCCTATTACTGAGAAGGAAAAAAAAAAAAAAACAATCTCAAAACCAGAACACACACACACACAACTGAAAAACTGTAATATAATATTGTAATGAAAATATTGTAATATAATTTAAAACCCAAACCACAACATGCTCCAAAACTAGGGATATACTGTTTTGTGGAGCAAGCAGAGCACTCACCAGCAAGCAAGGAGAAAAGACCGCACATGTATGAATGCAAAATATTGTCAGCATGGGCTTTAGTCACCATGGCAGTGAGACTGCCTGTGCCAGCAGCCTGGGCACGGGTGAAATCCTGCACTGCCTACCTACAAAATCAGTGCCACAGCCTGAAACTGTACTTTTTACCTTTATATAAAGACAGCCTGTGAAAAAACTAAAGCTCCTACTTTTTTTTTTTTTTTCCCTCTAAATAATTAATAGAAATTTTATTTTGAAAGTTACAGTCAGGAAAAAGATGTTTTCAGTTTCTTGCTGTTTGAAACTACCTCAATGCTATAGCTCTTGCTACATGCATGGGAAATTAGTGGTTCAGCAAACACTGAAAAGCCACAGGCAGTGTCTGAATTTGTAGTGAACTGTGAAGGTGAAAGAAGAGCACAAATATCCACATTAAATATTGAATTTTTGTCCTGTACAAACAGAACCAAATGGAGAGGTGAATAGGTTTGGTAGAGAAGCAAGAGCTCCTGGAGCAGAGTTTGGCTGGAAAGAAAACACAAAATTATGCTTCAAATAAACATTAGGCACACATTTGTAATAGCTCAAAGATGCACTGTCTGCAGATGAAAACTGAAAGCTGGGTTTCAGACAAACACCTGAAGTGTGCAGGATAGCTGCATGGTCTGGGATGTTATGAAATAATACACAGGTCACAGTAAACCAGAAAATTCTGAAACTTGTTAGCAGGAGAAAGGCTGCATGACTGTCTCCAGTGTATCTCTCTGTCTTTGGGCAAATGGTGTCTGTGCCTCTGATCCATGTGTGGAGGAAATGTGCCCCAGCCACAAAACTGCAAATCCAGGGGCAGCTCTTGTCATGAGGCTGGGGGTGCCCCTGCTCGAGGACTTACAAACTTTGCTAATTTCCTTGCAGAAAAGGAAAAAAACACCCTGGAACTCTAACTTGCAAAAGACCCTGTAGCCTTCTTCTGCACACCCTTGGATGTTTTTGCAACCTCTGACAACCTGAGGGGTTTTCCCTTTTGGAACTGGTGTGTCTGGTGTACTTGCACTATCACTCCCGGGGGTTCCACTGACTCTGCCCCAGCTCACAGAGACAGGCAGGGGCAACTCAGGCTGCCAAAGGGAAACAAGGCATTGAAGAAAGCAATTGGGTCCTTCCCAAGGGAATGGCCATTTTTTGTGATTTCCAGTATAAAACAGCTAAATACTCAAATTGTGCTGATATTGCCTTGATAATGAATAACCTATACCACTCTGGGGATTTATGATACTGTTCTCTTAAAAAGTTTTGTTTCCATTGTATCGTCCTTTGGACAGAAACAGGGATCTTGTGAATACAGTGAAGGAGATTCACAATAGCTGTGGTATCTGTTTAGCTTTGGCAAGAACTATTTTGGAAGTCAAGCAGCCTTGAGTTTGAGCTTTTTCATCTGTGCAATGGCAGAAGTGCACCTGTGTGGAGGAAAGGGTCCCTCCAGAGATGGATGCAGGAGGACAAGAAACATTAATGTTTCTTGATCATCACACAAATACATAAGTGAATTCTTCTGATGCTTGTCCTATTTGGAATTGTATAATTTTTCAATAATACTTTAAAAAGTGGCAACCAAAATCAAATGTTTGTCTTTGCTGGGCAGAACTGTTATGATTTATTCCAAAGTATAAGGTTAAAGGCCTTGTTTGCAGAGGGAATCTGGATAGCTCTGTTATCTGGCATTTGTATTAGCCAAAAGACTGGTTCAGATCAGCTTACTCCTTGAGCACTATGAGCCATAAATTACTAAAAATAATCACATCCTATAAGCATCTGTCACATCATCTTAGCAGCTGTCAGGGGGTACAGCTAGAAATTTGTGACTGTCCAAAGAGCAAAAATGGAGTGTGGAGTAATACACCAAATAATTTTAAGAATAGTACACATCAGCCTTAAAAAATAAACAAAAGACATTATACATGAATATATATTTATACGTGGACATATACATTATACAGTGAACATATATTTATACTTAGAAGTCTCATTTTCTCTGCACTTCTGCCCCCTCAAACCTTTGAATGGAATCTGATAGCCATTCTTCATTTCTTATGCTTCAAGCAAATATGCTGCAAAAATGCCACCTTCTCCTACTGCAGCTCTGCCTAAGCAGCCCTGACATACTCCTGACAGCATTAATTCTCATGATCCATTGATATGGAAGATTACAAATTAAGCAAATTTGCAAAGACCTGCCAGAGATGAAAAGCAATTAGAAGTGAAATAGGGTTCTAATGAGTATTGTCATCTACTGTGTACGTATCTTGATTTTATCTGAGTGCAGTTTTCTTCTACTCCTGGCACACATTCATCCTGATTACTTCAAAGTGTTAATTTGTCATCCTCTTCCATCTGGAGTAAACGGGTAGGCACACACCACAGCCATCCTGAGTGGAGACACAGGCTCCTGGGTGAATGTGGATTCGGGCTCCAGTTTGCAGAAGTCTGCAGAGCAAGACTTTCAGGACATCATACCTGGAATAACTCAGGAGGGGTTTCTTTGGCAAAGGCTCAATGCCCACTTCATTAGATGAAACTCAGAGCCTGTCTTCCCATAAGGAAGCAAAAGCAGTCTCTTTCAGTAGACAGCTTGGAAGGTCCTAATTGTATCTGTGAAGCTGAAATAGAAATTCCAGCTCCAGATGTCAGATTTTTTGGCACTCCTGCATTTCCAGAAGGTCCATGCTGACCTGGTGGAAGACTGGGGCAACAAAGATGAATTGAGGTGACTCACCTTTGGCTTGGGTACACCTTGCACATCCCAATTCTGCTCCCTCTGTAAGGAAGGCTGGGGCTGAAGAAGGAGAGATCTGTGGGATGTTTCTAGTGAGGACTGGGACCTCAAGTGTGCAGGACTTGCTTTGGGCTCTCACCCACAGCCAGCAGCTGACATTTAGTAGGAGACCAGCCCCATCTCTGCGGGCTACTCTGAAGGCAGCAAGCTGATTTCCATGGCATTTCTGCTGGAATGAGGACAGCTGCAGCAGCATATCACAGATCCCCCCTGTCTGAGTACCAGCAAAGCCTCTTTTCACCCCTGTCTCAGGACACTGCTCTCCCAATACAAATGCACATACTGGATTGAGGTGAATTCCATTTCAGGAAGGAAGGGGATGATTTAGAGCCACTGTGAACTGCACTGCTGGGCACTTTCTCCTTATTTCTTGAACCATTTTCAAAACAGCTGTTACTTATTCCTCTTATATTTCATCAACTCAGAACATGGAATAGATATATTCCAGAGTTCCTGAGGGGACAAAAATCATTATACAGAGATTGTTAAAAAGCAAAAAAGAAAGAGAAAGAGAAACAGATGTTTTGCATGCTAGTGAGGCAAAGTTGTAGGAAGTGATAATTTTATTAACCCGACTTGAGAAAACTGGGAAAAAACAGGAAAGCTTTTAGACGTAAGAACCACCAGAGGCAGCAGCGTGTTAGTGACATGGCTCACACTGTAACCTTAGGCAGCAATTCAGCTCAAAAGGCAGAAGCAATTTTAACATACTATGAGCTAGACTATAGAGAGACCTTTTCAATATATCTTTCTTTTGTCTTGACAAATTCATTAAATATTTCCAGATACTTCTTGCATTCCTGATAGCCTGTTTCTCTCCTCCCCTCATAATTTTGTTATTTACTTAGAATATATTTTTGTTTCACAAGATACATTGTTCATGTTAATGTGTAAGTTGCAGGGTGTGTGGTCTATCTGAGACCCAAGCCAGCTTTTCTACTCTTGCTTGGCAGTTCCCATGGCAGCATCTGTTATCTCTCCCTTAGTCTAACATCTCTCTGATTTATCTCTACTTGCCTCTTCTATTATCTCCTCTTGCCACCAATTTCCTCTTTTCTAGCATCTGACAAGTTGACTAGCACCTTCATATAGCAACTATCACAGCTCCCCCAGCATCCTTCAGCCCTTGCTGACAGCTGAATAATGTGTTACCTGTCCTGGTTCAGAACTGTCATTCCTGCATAATAATTTTCGGAGAAAAATTTCTCTGATGCCCTTTGTTTCTTTTCCCTCTCTCTCTCTCTCAATTCTACCTAGTCAGTTTATAGTTTCTCTGATATTTACTCCCCACCAATTCAGTCTGACTTGGTAAGTGGAAGCAAGAATTTGAATAAGTTCCACCCAAATGTTAAGCTGTGTATCTGGGGGTAGGGGGGAGGTGTTCAAGTCTCACGACAGAAAATTATTACCTTATCTGACTGACAGGTAATACTTAGGGGCCAATTTTTGCAGTGCAAACATATGCATGTCCAGAAAGTAATTTGTATAAACATTTGTCAACAATTGCTTGGACTTTACTATGACTGAAAACATTCATGACAGTAAAGCTAATTCAGTGAAATGCTTGCAAAAAGCTACACTCTTATCTCTGTAGAAAAAACAGAAGCCTCAAAATACTTGGTATTTAAGTATTAAATTATTTTAATAATTCAAATTTTTTCTTCAAGTCTTATTTTCCACAAAAAATCTCAGATTTCGCTCAAAATAAAAGTCCACTTTTAAAAGATGTTTTTGTCCCAAAAATATTGGAAATGCAATCTATATCCTAAAGAAAAAGACAAACAAACACACACAACCAAAAAAATTCACAGAATATTAACAGAATACTGTAAAAGGATATATACATGCACATATATGTATGCATATATACATGTATACATGTATACATGTATGTATACTTACATGTATATGTGTATGTATTTAAATCTCACAGTTGGCTGAATTAGGCTTTTATTAGTCCAATAAATTAGAATACCAGAGAAAATGTATTCAAACCAAAAGCATATTTTTAATAATTCTTGGCTATTTTTGCAACACTTGACAAACCTCTTTCCTTTTTAAAAGTCAGGTATAATGCCTCATGTTTAAAAATAGCCACAGAGCACAGCATTGTTCCACACTCAACATGGCTCCCAAAAACACACATGTGCTCCTGGCCCCTGCAGTTCTGGAAGAAGGGGTGTCTCCCTTGCCTTCACTCACTTTTTCCTGCAGTTCCCACTGCCACTGGTGGCCTTTGTGGAAGCTGTCTCTATCCCACTGGAGGTCTATTGCCCTGTATAAAACTAGGAGGAGCTGAGTGCTCCTTGAGAAAACAGAATCAGTAACCACTTCAGAAGATCAGAACCAAGCCTGTGCCGAGGAAACTCACTGCTCTCGTGCTAGTGCCCCTTCTCTACCCAGCCCTATCAGCCATGTGCAGGACACCCAGGGAACAGAAAGTGATGCTGGCTTGAAGAAACACCTCCTTGTCATGCTGGATTTCACAGAATTACAGACTGGCTGAGGACTTTTGAGCACAGACAGCACCCTCAGAGAGAATCTGTTCTGCTCCCCTGCTCAGGGCAGGGGCGCTGACAGCAGGTTGCTCCAGGTGTGTCTAGCAAGGCTGAAGACAGAAAAGAAGACAAATGTTAGAGAAAGGCAGGATTCAGGCATTGCACAGAATGCAACTCGAAGATGGGGTTGTTCTCATGAAAAGTTTTCGTTTAAACAAATATGTGGCATTTATGATGACAAAATTATTAAGTTAAGAGTTCTAACAGCATGTACTCTTGATTCCCTTCTACAATTCTTCATTCCTTTCTTACATTCCTCAGAATACCAGTATATTTTTCTTCTTGTTCTAATTTTCTTTAAAAAAAAAAGAACCAAACAAAACAAGAAAATAACATCCATAATTTTGTAAAGAAATTGACTTTTGATCCTATTCTCTTGCATATTATTTTTGTAAGGGCCAGCCATAAATCAACCTGCCACTTCATTTTTTTCTTTTCTATGAAGTGGTAAAAAGTGGAGTTTCTGTAGCTAGAAATGTAGTGGTGTAGACATAAATATCATATCCTCCATCCTAGGAATGTGTTTCTGTGTCCTTCAGAATAATAAATGTAGCAACTGAGAATGGGATGGAGGAGCTTAAATGTGATGAGCAATCACTCATTTATTCCCAGCACATGCAATGCACTCCAGAAAAACCACAGTGGTCATAACTTAGGGGACACTGTCATGTGCTGGAGAACCTGTAAAGCCATTAAAATGAAAATACAAACCATTAAAGCTGTTCAGGTATTTTTTAACTTCCTGTTTAAGGCACAGACACTGAGGATGGCAGTTGTGTTATTCTGTCTGATGTCTAGCAAGGGGCCATGCTTTCAGGCTGCCTCTTCTTAGGGATAAGGAAAATCAACACAAGCTGAGCAGGCATCTTCCTGTGATGCTGTGATTTATAATAGGCAATCGCCGTGATTTCATGCTA
This sequence comes from Vidua macroura, assembly GCF_024509145.1. Lineage (NCBI taxonomy): Eukaryota > Metazoa > Chordata > Aves > Passeriformes > Viduidae > Vidua > Vidua macroura. The sequence goes on from NC_071572.1 coordinate 13,413,369, forward strand.
GGTAATTTGATCAGGATATTAAACACCTTTTACACATACAATAGTCTCAGTCTCCCTTTTGCAGCAAAAAGATTTTTATTTTATACTGATGACTTGTGTAGGCTGACTTAGAACAGACTAGATGGAGCTAAAGAATAAAGTAGGTATTTATTAGGAGGTCTCAGTAGATTTATCTTGGGCAGCACAAGAGCCCAGCCAGGGCTACATCCAAGATGAACCAAAATGGTCACAAAATGGACGACTGGTCACGAGGTCTCTCACTTTTATAAGTTCTGGTCCATTAGCATATTGGAGTTAATTGTCCAATTGTAGCTTTAGGTTATGAAGTCCCATCCTTCTTGTTTTTCTCTCTTCAGTCCACCTTTGTTTTTGCTCTTGGGTCTGAGATTTGGATTGGTTGTCCTTGGTCCCCAGCTAGAGAAGGAATTGTTTTGTCTACCTGCTCTGTGAAGAGAGCTCACCATCCCCTAATACGAAGCTCAGAAGTACAAAACCTGAAAAATAGAAAAGCCAAAACCTGAGGCATCAATACCAAAAAAATAAACAGCTTAATATGTGGGGTAGAGTTGAAGATTAGGAGGTGTTTGGTAACACCAACCTGTGCTCTGTGCAGGAGGAAAGGGCCAGACCCAGAGAGGAGGCAGAGCTGAGGCAGAGCAGGAGCGAAGGAGGAATTGGCTGGACAGCCTGGCACTGGCACTGCAGCTGCTACACAGAGCTTGCAAATAAAGAACTATTGTTTTGCAGCCAGTTGAGGAACTGGATGTGATTTTTACAGGTGAGCTGTAAAAATCCTATACACAGGAGTGCATTTTCCCACAGAACAATATGGTTCATAAATTACTCCAGAGCCACAGATAAAAAGAATGTGAGACATGCAAGGTGCACCATACATAGAATGTTTCTGAAAGATAAGCAGTAAATCTAGAGACAAAGGATCAGATGGATGCCCAGTAAAGTGATTTGTTCGTACAAACTGTCTGGAGGAAATAAAGATTGTAAATCAGTGTCCCTTAGGATCAATATCTTTCCATGTGTATCTGCTGAGAAATGATGGCTTTTGCTTATGTAGCACTTCACTTATCATGAAGACAAGAGCTTTCAAAGGCTGCTGGACTTCTTTGACACATCACTTCTTTAAGTCTCTTACAATCACAACAAAAACTGTCACACAGCATGAAAAAAATTCCCTGCATCAGGTCTTATTCTTCACAAGAAAGCTATACTGTAGTTTAAATTAGCTAGGAGCTTCTGACCCCCTATTTAAAATGTGTTTGCACTGACATCCCAAGAAAAGAGTTTTGTTATTTAATTGCACTGTCAGTGCCAATGCTTTCAGCTAAACCCATTTGGAGTTAGACCTTTTAATAGAAAGTGACAATTTAAATTGCCACGGTAGCAGCATAAATGGTGCTTAAAGTCATTATTAACCTGATGCTGCAGTTGGCTCCAGACCAGTTTATTAAAGCAAAATCAAGGTGGAGGGAGGAGGGGAAGAGGAAATTAAGTGATGAATCATTAATTCCTTTGGTATTCGCTGTAAGAACAGTTGCTGTGGTGAATGAATTTGCCAGGGTGAGGGAGACAATGTGTAATCCTGTCCTCCCTGTGCCTTAAGCAGCACCCCTCGCGGAGGAATCGGCGGCTCGGGTTTGGGCTGGCTGTCCCATGGGATGCTGTCCTGCTCTCCTCGCCCACTGCCACGACCCACAGGGTGTGCATTTTTGGGTTTTGTCCGGCTGCGGGGCTTTGGCAGGTCACCAGTCCCACTGAGCCTGAGCACGAAGCCCCTGCCCCGCCTGCCAGGGCAAATCCCCGCGTTTAACTCCGTCCCGGCCTAAGGCCTCTGGGGGCTCTCCGAGATGCCGGGGGCTCTGGTAGCCCTGGGCAGCGGCTTTGCAGCTCGGGGGCTGGGCAGGGCCGGGCGCCCGCTGCCCGCGGGCCCGGCCTTATCCGGCACCGCCACCTGCCGACCGCGGCCCGGGCCCGCCGCCCCCGGCCGGGCCGCGCGGGGCGGCAGCGCCGGCCCCGAGGGACGTGCCCGGGAGAGGAGGGTTTTGCCATGGAGCGGCTCGCTGCTGCCGCAGAGGGGCTGGCGCGGTGACTCTGCGAGAGCTGCAGCAGGCTGGCTTTCCTGCTCCGCCGGAGCCCTTCCCTCCTCTCGCCCCTTCTGCCTCTTGCCGGCCTCAAAGAGGAGCACCACAGGTCAGGAGCGCCAGAGGTCAGGAGCACCACAAGCTTTCTAAGCAGACATCAGCTGGGAAAGCTGCCCAGCATCCCTCTCGTTTGGAGCTATCCCTCACCACCTCTCCCCAAAGCTCTTGAAATGTCGGTTTGGTGCTCCAGCCCTCTCTCTGCAGCATCACACGCTCATGGAGCCTCCTCCGTGGTGACAGAGGAGGAAAAGCTGTGCACTCCTGAAGCAGCCATCATTTGGTTGGTCAGCAGAGCTTAACTTGATCTTGGCTATGCCAACCAAAAACCAAAAGGAAACCCTGTGATTTCCACCCCTTCAACTTGGCAGCCCCGAGAGGGAATAGAACTCCTAATGTTGGTTCCTAATATTAATCCCACTAATAGGATCACTGATTTAAGACTCACAAGCCTCTTAGTACTAATAAGCTAAGCAGCGGCAGGTCTGATAAGGCTTTGGATACAAGAATTTACTCCTTCTTGCAATGGAGAAGAAAAGCCCACCTGCAGGGAAGCAGCAGGGTGTGCTGGCATGGGGCTCAGAGGTTGAGATGGTATCCCCAGCACTGCTGGGGAGATCTTGCACTGCAGGATTACCTTACCTTTCACCTGGGCATCCAAACATTCAAAAGCCACCAGGGTGACTGAAGGATGGATATGGTGCCCTCAGCATCCATTCTCTCCTTTAGAGGGGCTCTTCTAGTGTCCAGCCTCCTGATTAGCGTAGGCAGAGCTGTCAGGACTAGTTGCATGTTACCTACCATTTGCATTACATCTCATTGTATGCTTTTCCAAAAATTATAAAGAAATAAATAAGAAGGGGAACAAATGTTATTTTTAGGCGCTTGGAGCTCAACTCTAAGAGGCTGCTCTGTAATCTGGAATCACTTTCAAGTTTCAGTCAAGATCATGTTAATTTAGTTTTCTTTTATGTAAGAGATGTGCCATACTGAAGAGACATCACTTGCCAACCCTTTTCGTCTTTCAAGCACCGGTGTATTTCACAGATGGATGTGTATTCTGTGGAACATCACTTGTCCCACTTGTATTTATTTGAACACAGATGGTAAATCAAGTCCTTCCTCTCCCTGAGAAGCCTGGTATGATCCTGCATCCAGCTTTCTCTTTGCTTTAATGGTCTTCTACATTGGGAAATGTAAAGGCAGCTGGTGCTTAGCTGCTGGTACACCTTTCCCAGCCTCCTTGTCTCCCTGATGCAAGAAGGAAATCTCAATTTATCCAGTCCTTTCTGTAACTGACCTCCTGCAAGTGGCCAGGCTGGTACTTAGGTTTCATTTCATTGTCTTCAGCTCATTTCAAAAGCTCCCAATGAAGAAAAGGAATATCTACTCAGAAAAGGAGTTGCTGCTCAGCCACTCTTGGCAGCCCAGCAGCCATTCCTCCTTCCAGCCAAAGCCAGAGGAGGAGAGGGGGCTGGTTCCATCTCTGTGTGCAATTGTCAGGAGGCCCCCATGACCCAGCGCAAGTTGGGACTCCCAGGAAAGTGTCCAAACTGGAATCCTGCTTGCCAGCCTTGGCAGAGCAGGCACTTAATATCCAAGTTGTGGGGAAGGTTTTGGTCTGCACTTGCAGGTAAAGCTACCTGGCCTCAGTGGCATGGATCCATCATCCCCAACCCCACGCAGGAGCCAGTCCTGCACTCCTGCTGGAATTCTCTTCAGGCTCACACAGAAATCCTGGCACAGGACACTTGCAGCATAGACTGTGTGTCTTTCTGCAGCAGTCAGCTTCTTCTGATCCTTCCCAGGCTCTGTGCCTGCACATGTGAAGTATCTGAATTTGTGGTGAGAGCCCTGAGCCCCAAGCTGCTCTAACAAGAGGAGGGTCAGGGTTCCTCTTGATCTGTAGTGACCATGAGATGGTGTCACTATCCTGGCTTGCTGGGGTTTTTTGCAAGGTGCTTGTTGTACTACAGGAAGATCTTTTCCATGGCAATATAGGGCTGTGGGGTATTTTCTCCTGCATCCATGTTAGGTTTATTTTGATACTGGTCACCTGTCCAGTGTGGTGACAGCTTTGGGTACTGCTGCAAAGGAGCTCAGACTTGAGTCTGGACAAGTGCTGGCATTGCTCTGATTATCCACAGAGAATTCACATTGCTCCATGCCAGAAACTTTTCAGCAAAACTGCTGCATTAAAAGCCTAAGAAGTAAGGAAACGAAAGTGCTCTCTTAGTAAGCCATGATAGACAAAATGGTATTAATGATACCATTAATGACATTTTAAAATAGAGTAAATATATAAAGTAGATATTAATTTTCCTGGTTTCAAGCACTTCTTTATTCTTAGCATTCTCTACCTCTGCCAGTCATTTGACTGGCTGTAACAGCCCAGCTTCTGTACCTGTGAGTGCTTGTTAATTATGACTCACGCTTTCAAATGGATACAATCCTGGCATTCTTTGTTTTTCTGGGCTGTGTCAAACAAAATATGTCCTAGTTTTCTTAGAGCTAACTTTACAGTATCAGATTAACAAAAAAAAATTCTCATGCCAGTGCAAGAGTAAAATCGAGTCTTTGTTACATCCTTCTTTTGTCTGTCATGAAGTGTCTTTTCATCTGTACTTGTTTCTGGGCACACCATCAGGCACAGATTCCCCTCAGGACCTGTGTAGCACCTGGGATTCCCAAGACAATCGATCACAGGTGGCTTTTGTGCCTGGGTGTGAGCAACTGAACTAAGACCAAGAAATCTAAATAGGACAAGGCAGGATTTTTGGACCCTGTGCTTGTAGGTTGTTCTTTGAGCTTCTAGCCAACTTGCTAGACTTTAGTTTAAAACTCTCAAAATTCGGCTTTCTGATTCCTAGGGCAGGAACACCTCTGTGGTCCCTCTTGGAGACACTCTCATCTCTGCTTTGTGTTGAGCTTTGATTACAGAGCACAAGATTTTCCATCAAAAACTTGATTTCAAGCACTTGGCTCCTCAGAAGAGACTCACTCAGACTCCTCAGCCCCTGACCAGCACAGGAGCATTGGTCTCTCAGGGCAGTGGGTCTGACAGACATCCCCCAGCCAGGAGGCAAGGAGAACAAGCACCACAATGGGAGTCACCCGTCTGAAGCTGTTGACACCCCACCCTTGGCTCCACGGTGGAGCTGGTTAAAGTGAACCTCCAACACTGGTTAAACCACAGCAGGAGATAAGGTGAGAGGCAGAGCAGGGGTGAGCAGTGGTGGTACAAGGGGCTTGGCTCTGGTGAGTTGTGCTGTCACACCAGGGACAGCCCAGCACATGACCCAGCGCTACCACAGCACTGGAGGAGTCTGTTCAAAGCTAGGGCACACATGCTCTAACTGTAATACAGGATGTGTTTGTTGTGTTTAACTCTTTTTTTATTTCCTTCTTTACTTGTAATTCTGTAATCCTTTATCCTGATTTTGCTTGGGCTTGTGCTGAGATGATTCTCAAATTTTTGTCTTCAATGGAACAGTAACATTTTTTCCTGATTTGCAGATTTCCAGTAAATATCACAAAAGTGTGTGTGGTACATGGCCTCTGAACCACCTGTGCTTGTAGTTTTTAATGCTCTTGGCCTATCACATTCTTGATTGTCACAGGTCTGGAAAAAAACCATCCCAAGCCTTATTCGATACTTACACTACTTTTATAAAATAATAAACTATCAAAATGCTTGCCTTTTCTGCACTTACAGGAAACCAAATCAACTCATCCCCTCTTCAAACTTCACAAAAACTAAAGGAAAGGTTTTAGTTTGTGTGTATCAACAACCGCTTCTTTGCCCCTGACCCCGCTACTCACTTCTTTATTGGTTCCAGCCAGCCTATCCTTGGTCAGTTTTCTACCTGTCCTAATTGTTAATGTATTAATTGTATTTCCTAGTAATGATATATTATTTATTTTTAATTACTACTTTAACAAGCCAGGGAACAGCAGTGAGAAGCTATCCAGCTGCTTATTTTCCTAACTAGTGACACAGCCTTTGGCTTGCAAATAAGGCTGTCAAAGAACTCTCATGTTGGCATCCAGGCTCTGGGTGCCTTGGCTACTGTGTCCCAGTGAGGGGGAAATCACCCATATGGGCTGCAGGCACCTGGGCAAGTGGAGGATCCTTCAGCAGAGCAGTGAGGCTTCCACAGCTACAGAAATCCAAGAGGAAGAAGGGGAGATCCTAGAGGAGGGGGGAACTTAGTAATGTGCAGGAGCCTAGAGCTGGTAACTGCTCCTGGCCCTTCTTCATGGATGAATGATGCAGAATTGGGCGCATTTCTTCTCCAGGGCCCTGAATGTCTCTGGTACTCAATGTACAATTTCCTGATGAGTGGTTGAGGAACATCAGGTAGATAGAGAAAGCAAAAAAACAAAACCAAATCAAAGGGAGATTGCTGGCTCTGCAGTGCGACAGATTCTTTCTGTGAAGAGTTGCCCAATGTCCCAATTCAGTGGGGCTGAATCACTGAGATGAGGAGTAACTCAGCATTTCCTGAAGGTACCAGTGAGAGTGAACTAACAGGTATAAATGTCCTGAAGGTATCTGGGCCTCCTCCCTGGGAAGGCAGGTGCACATAGAGGGCAGTGACATCCAGCAGCACCTCTGGCAGTCGTGGGACCTGCGGGCTGGCGCTGGGTGACGTGCTGTCAACACAGGATGGCCTGTGCCCGACAGACCATTGCCAGAGCAGCTCCCACTGCCCGGCTGGATTTAACTGGGCTGAAGCATTTGGACAGCAGTGGGGAAAACGGCCACAAGCCCTCTGCTATCCCAGCCGGCCGCTGCCTGCCCCGCACAGGGAGCAGCGGGTGGAGAAACTGGGCAGGGCAGCAAGGAGGGGCAGAGGCCCAGCTCGGGCACCCTCCCTGCAGAGCTGCACCGTGCTCACCCCTGCCAGCACGAAGGGGAAAGCTGGGCTCCTGCTGGGGCTCACACGGCAAAAGAGGCACCATTTATTCAGTCCCAACAACAGCAGTGCCCCTCATTTGTTTCAAGGTCTGGTGGGGTGTTTTGGGACAGTGTAGTAGCACTTAGTAGGCAACCACCTTGCTGAAAAAACACAGAGGCATTGTCAGAAGTCTATCAGATGTGCATTCTTTAATAAAAAAACAGGCATTAAAATGGATTTTGAAGACCTGCCATCCCTTTCACTTTTGCAGATTTCCAGGTAAAGGAACGTTTCAGCCACGGCAGGGACTGAATCACTCCCGCCCCAGTACTGCACAAAATGAGCTGAAGAGCAGGGAGCAGAAGGGAAGTTGAAGTGCAGGCGAGCTGCAGGTGACCGTGTCCCTCAGAACAAGGCTCCGTCTCAGAACTGGCATCAAATAGACTAAAATGGTCATTAAAAGGAAAATATTTTGAATTTTATTTTTTCACGTTATTATCAAGTACACAATTACAATAATGTCACACATCCCTATATGGTACTATGTATTTTGTTTTTTTCTTTTGTCTTTTTTACAAAGTGTACAGAGGGAAGGACATATACAATATTTAACAGGGTATTTTCTACAGAACAATAATTTATATTATGTCCTTGTAAAAATCTGTACCTTTTTTAAACATTAAACTGAAACATCCATTTTATAGCATTTGCTAAGCAAATTATTTAAGAATTAAAACTAACCTGTAACTAATGTCAGTACATTAACAATAACTATAACTTCATTTTCTCTTTATACAGACAAATACATTTTACAAAATCCACTTGACCAAACCCTTAATTATTAAAAAAAAAGTTTCAACATTGTGCTTTAAAAAAAAAAGTGTGTATGATTCCAGGCTACGTAAGAGAAAGAAAATGCATAAAATTGTGTTCTTTGTCTTTCAGCTTATTTAAAAAAATAAAGTTCAAAATGGCTAAAATCCTCAGCACTACTATGGGAATTTTTGCAGATTTTGTACACTTTTCAGGTTTCCAGTTAGAAAATGTTTTGAACATAAGAGAGGAAAAAACAAGTAGTCACAGGCAAGTATTTTGCAAGAAGCTAGTGGGAATCTCTGCTGGGTTTTACTGCATCTGGTTTGGCATCAGCAGGTAACAGACACTACGGCCATGTAGGAAATCCACTGGCTTCAGCGGGGATTTCAAGGAAGGCACAATGCAGCACAGCCAGGAATTACACGCTAAAGAGTCATGTAGCAATATTACACAAGAACACACCCAGCAAGTCTGGGGGCACTGCAAGCAGGCAAAGAAAGAAAAAACCATCCTACAACACAGGCAGTGACATGGCATTGGACTCTCCTGAACTGCACACTACAGACAAGAATTTCAGCTTGAACTGAGACAGGAGGGATGAGCAGTAGGGCAGGGCTTGGTAACAAGACAAAATACAAAAGGCCTAGAAGATGCACATCCAGAAAGGAAACCTTTTTCTTCCATCACCCCAGACTTGAAACTAGCATTAAAATTCTTGTTTGAGTTCAATTGGAAGTTCACCTGCCTAGAAACAGGAATTAATACTGGCCCAGTCTCTGAAGCCTTTCCATTAGGGAATTGTTGGTTACAAATCTATCCTAATCTGGCAGGCAGCCGAGACTGGATTCTGCAATCCATCATCAGTGGCTGGGATGGGAATTTGAGCAAGGGGAGCAGGGTCATGTCCTAAAATTTGGCCTGTAATTAAAATGGTTTGGGTTTTTTGCTCCAAGGTTGTTGTTAAAGTACATGACTTTGTGCTTGGTACATTTACACTGCAATTAGCAAATGATATGGAGCTACTTTATAATAGTCTTCAGGTGGCAAAATTGCATCTAATAATTGTAATATTCTCCCAGCTGTTTATAAACAGATTGAAAGAACTGGGTTAATTCTGGATACAGTACTAATTATTAAACAGCTGCTGAACACAGCTACTAATGGCTCAGGAAATACATTTAATTTAGAAACAGAACTGCATCTACCATAAGTTACTTTTCTTATTACGGATATCTATGTTACAACGTCTCTACTCCTTATGAACTCATCTGCTCCACTCCATTCCCTTCTTAAGCTCTCACTATAAATATCTGGTTTCCAAAATTGAGGCACCTCTTGGTCTTAAATTCTATTCTAAAACAATTAACAATAAAAATGTGACTTGAACCACAAACTGGTCTTTCAAAGAAATACCAACATACATAAAAGCATAAAGTTTGAGGTACGTTTACCAGCACATACAGACAGTTGTGATCTATTGTTAACTCTGCAAATGGAACAAGAGTATTTTACGTTTCCAACATTTAAGACAGGAATAAAGTGGAAAAAACCCAACTCTTGTAACATACAAAACCTTTCAAAGACAAAGAAGCACAGAACAATAAATGCAGTATTTGCGCATATTTTGAATTTGCCCAGGAAAGATAAAAACTGCCCCAAACCATTTTTTAAAATTATTTTTCTCTCTGAAACCAGAATGAAAACACAAAGCGAGACTTGTAACTCCTCAACCAGAAAATAGTTCACCTGCCACGAAGTCTGTATAGTTAAAACAGGACAATCAGGTGGGCCCTAGTGACTTTACTGTCAACATGACAATTCCCCTTTTTATACACACCTCTGACAATTTTATCAAGAGAAATTTCGTATTTTTAAAATTCACGACAAAACTGCATTAACATGGACACTGTGAGTATCAACGAGATTAGTAAGATAAATATACTTAAATAAACTATTACGGCTGAAAAATTCAGTAAGAGACAGGGTTTACTTTATTAAATGCAACTTTATTGTTGCCATCTTTTCTTCATTTATTAAACAAACTGAATAGAATTCAGAACACGCTATTAAACAAAAGGTATAAAAGTCAACTACAAGCAATAATCCTATTTTTATACAGCAACAAATCAAATGCACAGTATTTTTTTTGTATTTTTTTTGTTGGTTTTTTTTTTGTGTGTGTGTGATCGCAGGTGATTGGCTTTAAAATAAGCTAACTGCCTGAAAGGCAAATTTCCTTTATAATTCCAGCCATAAGTCTGTGAAAGAGACTTTAAGGCAGCCCAACATCTTTATGATGTCGCATAATGTGCTGGTTCTTCTCTGAAGGCCTTCGGAAACCTTTCTTGCAATACTCACACCGGTGAGGGTAGTCTTTTGTGTGAATGGAAATCACGTGCCGTTTGAAGCCTGAGGCATCTGTAGTGCTATACTCACAGTACTCACACTGATAAACTTTCCTGCCACTGTGTGTTTTCATGTGTTTTTTCAGCTCGTTTTGTTGCCTAAAGCCCTTTCTACATCTCTTGCACCTGAATGGAAGATCCTTTGTGTGAACTGAGAGTATGTGGCGACTCAGAATGAACGGATCTGCAATTTTAAAGTCACAATGTCTGCACTGGTGCAATTTTTTACCTTTGTGAGCCGCCACGTGTTTTTTCAGTTCCGAAGGCCTGTGAAAGCCTTTATCACACATATCACACTTATGAGGATAGTCTTTTGTGTGGACTGAAATAATGTGTCGTTTCAGATCACTCGAGTTTGAGCTCTTATGGTCACAATGCAAACACTGATGTGTTTTACTTTCTTGATGCATAAGCGTATGCTGCTGTAGCTCTTTGGTATCTGAAAAAGTCTGGAAACAAATATCGCACTTCAGCGGCGTTTCCTTACTGTGTTTAGTCTTTACGTGGGTTTTCAAGTTGGAAGAGTCGGCAGATCGGTATTCACAATATTGGCACTGGTAGGGCTTCTCGCCAGTGTGGATCCGCATGTGCTTCTTGAGCTCCGATGGGTGGCGAAACCCTTTGCCACACTCCACGCAAATGTGAGGAAAGTTCTTGCTGTGGACAGCCAAAAGGTGGTGACTCAGTAACCCTTGTTCTGCTGTCTCATAATCGCAGAATTTGCACTTGTGCATTTTATTAACTCCTTTGTCCCTGTGCACCATCTTGTGAGTAAATAAAGTTCCTGCATGAGAGAAGGTTTTCCCACACTCGTCGCATTCAATAAGCTTTTCTGTTTTGTTGGTCAGCTTATGACTCTCCAAGTGGTTATGTAAACTTATTTTTTTATTCGTAGTGTAATCACAGTCTGTGCATCTGTATTTCTTCTTAGTAAGAAGGTGCTCCGGGTGGTTTTTCATGTGCCTTTTCAAGAAACCTCTGGATTTAAATTTCTTTCCACAAATCATGCAGGGATAGACTGTCAACGGATGACCGTCGGGGCCAATAATTATTGCTGAAAAACAACAAAAAAACCCTTTATCAATATCATACAACAATACTACACTTCAATAAATATCAGATGTTAACAATAAGATGAATTGTTGAGAAAGATGGGATACATAAGTTTTACTATACAGGTGTTCTTCACCTCAAATAATTCTATTTTGAAGAATTCTGAGTTCACACATTAAATACATGCAGAAACCAATGGCTGGTGCAAAGAACAGCAGCCAACTTGTTAAATTGAGTATCATCTAGTAAGCAAAGTACACAATCTTCTCCTGACTCTCCACAAATTGGTAGATAAAGTTTAATCTTGCAGTTTAATCACCTACTACTGACTACAATTCAGATGCCCTGAAACTAACACCTCCTTAGTATGCCATCTGTTACAGCTACAATCTGAAGAGGTACTACGCAAGAATCAGTAAGAACATGTTTCATGTACAGAAACCTCAAAGCTTTGGAAATTATTTGCACTCATCTATCATCCTGACTTGTTTATCCTGAATTTGCCTAGGCACGTTAAAAAAGCTGCCTTGTCCAAAAATATTTTATAAGGAGAACTGACTAGCTGGAAATAGAAAAGGCCAACTTTAATTTGCACAGTTTACTAACTCAAACTAAACAAAACAGAACTCCTACAGTTAAGTCACAATTTGGAAAGAAACTTCTAATATTAATTAAGGCAGGGCTACTGAAGAAGAAGTTGTGTTTTTTCAACTTTATCAAACCAAATAAATATTCTGACTTTAACACAATAACAGCAGAAAACAAATTATGCCACAGAACACTTCTGTTCTCACAGATGAAAGGAAAAAGATAGGCACAAACATCAACGCAATTTCATTTCACGACTAAAACAGGAAAAGGTATAGAAGTTACACTACTGAAAATTAATATACAATGTTCACACTTTCCAGTTACCTACTGAGCTGAAATAATGAAATGCATTGTCCTATATATTTTCGATAAAGACAAAAAAAGGGTATTAAAAGGCACGATTACAGAATACCATTTATCTAACATCACCTTTTAAAGTTACATTAAACATTAAAATGGGTGTGGCAAGTTAAGTCTGTAACTAACCTTTTGCTATGATATTTTTTCCTATGTCAGAGATGGCTTCCTTTAAAACACCTGCCACAATCCAAATCACACATGTATTTAAAATTTGTACAATAAAATATGCACTCATTTATAAAGCAGAAGTGTTGTCAACCAAGTAATTCCCCAAATCCCCTCTTTTTACAAGACACTCCACATGCATCTGTTTATGGGCAAGTGCCTGGATGATCGAGAGCCAGGCACCACATACTCACCTGTCTGATACTGTCTGGACTCAGGTCTCCTCTTCTTCTTTGGTTTTTGCTTGGCCAGTCTCCCAAGTCCAGATGACTCATCTATGTGCAAAAGAGCACTTGCAGTGCCATTCCGACTTTCAATGCCATCGTTATTATTACCTACCAAGGTAAGTTAAAAAGTTACCTACCAACACTGCAGGTAATTCAAGCACAAATTCTACAATGGTAGTAACAGAAATGATAAACTATTATCTGGACATTTAATCAAACTTTAATCATGTACAGCATAAGCTGGAAAATGTCTCACCATGAAACTTAGGAATTATGTTTGGTATCATGAGCATTAGCTTTGTTAATCTAATTTTACAGGAATACATAATGTACAGGAATTAATGGCTTTTCATTACACAGAGAATTCTCCTTCAAATGTAGCATTTTTTTAATCTCTTTGGATGCTAATTATATCCAAAATGTTTAACATTATTAAATAATAGCATGTCACAGTATTCACTGTGCCCGATTTTCTTTTCAGTCCTGAAATACATTTGTGTGTGAGCTCTCATTCACTTCTGTATGTCTGAATTCACCTGACTGAAGTTTGTCGCACACCAAGTTTCTGAACTGGAGCTGTGATCAAAGAATCCTTCTGAACAGCCCATAAAGTGGCAAACAAAGTACACTACTTACTATTTATACACCTGATGTTTTAGCACTTACAAATCCTTTCTACTGGGAACAAAGAGCATGCTCAGTATTGTGTAACAGAAAGAAGGAAAGAGTCTTTGCCTCACAGAACTTTGTGTTTAATACACAAATGGTACCACTGTATGTGAAACAAACATGAAAATTACAAACACATTCAAGGAGGTATTTATTGGCAATCAGTTTAACACTGGTGATTTAAGAGCATAAGTAAACTTTTAATAATAAATTTTGTGGTCAAGTATTTACTTGAACCAATAAAAGCCAACATTTCCTAGTGAAAGCAAAGTACACAAGACAGGAAGATTCAAGAAAGTGCAATATGATCAACAGCTGTTCCTTTGGTACAGAGTGCTGAGCATTAATATTCATGATTAATGTAAAGAGACTCAGAGCCAGGCACATGTGCAGAGCCTGAAGATTCTCATCTGTATGCTAGCTCATGTGTTCCTCTGCCATTTTCAGGCCTTCGTGCTTCATTTCTCACTGTCCCCACCATCTCTCACCCTTTGTGTTAGGTTGCTTACTGCTGACAATGCAGCCATTCCACTGTTTCCCACATTCTTATATTCTCCTTTCAATTCCATCTCACTGTTTTTAATACATTCTGCTCAATTTTCTCCCCCTCCTCCAAAACCACTGAACGTTTAGTATCCAACTTGTTTCAAGTTCACTCAATTTCATTTTTAATGCCCACTCAGACTGGCTTATGTAATTTCCTTCTCACTCAAATTGGGCTCACCAGTATATCGCCTAAGATAAGGCTTTGGGTGCACTACCATCCATCCCCTAAGTAACTTTTAAACACACACTGCTCCCTGAAATTTTGCCTTTCCTGACTTATGTCCAAGATTCCAGCCCCCACTGTATTCCCAGCACAATTGTCTGCTGGCACCAACACCACAATCCACATCATGCAGACATGTAAGTTTTGTCCTCTACTCCACTATTTCTTTTGTTTTGTTTAGAAGGAGAAAGGGGCAACACAGAAACAATTTTTCAGATTAAATTCTGGTCTTAAGCTTACAAAAGTTTGGGAAACCAGTTTGTGCACCAGTTGATGTTCACATATCAATGATCAAGAAAAATGGTTCTGCATGCTGGAAATACTCTCAAGGTTCTGCTACAATTTTAATATCTCCCTCTAACTTCTTTTTATTAATCAATTAACTATTGCCATGAGTGAAATCATGTGTTTATATGGTCCTTCTAGAAAGCACTTAAATCAAGCTAGACCTCAGTGTTGCTTTTCACTGTTACACTGAATCTTACATATTCCCATCTGCTTCCTTTTTTTTGCTCCCCCCAAATAAAAATATTCAGTTCTAGTCCCAAGCCAGCTCTCATTATGTCCCAAAACTCTGAGGAACAGAGGCACTTGAGATTCAATTTTTTAGCTGGAAGCTCATGTATTTCCCCTTTCACATCATGAAAATATGAAGGAAAATGCCTGTTAAATAGAAGCAAGAAGAAGCCTGCCTTACAACTTCCCTCTTCCTTTCTTTTTAAGGCTCTTTATCCTAAGAAACCATTCTTAAACTAAAAATCTAAAAACAAACACAAAAGCACAAATACTCTAGGCTACCCTCCAAAAACCAATCCCTGGTACTTTGCTGCAGGGTCACCAAAGAATAATTCTTTCAAGTATTACTTACCATAAGCTGCTGCCCAAGCTATGGGCATGAAAGTTTTAATTTCGGTGTCATCAATTTGCTGTTCATGGGCAGCTGCGGCATCCTCCTCTCCTACAATCACCTCCATATAAACCTCATCAGCTATTTCTGCAACATCTAAGATAAAAAGAAGTTTAAAAAAAAAATAGGAATGCTGCACTGCTGAAAGTGAAAATCCCTGCTCCCAAAGGAAAGCCACCTACTTACTTAAGTCTTCGTCTTCATGCTGAGAATCATTTACAGTCATGTAAACCATTTTCTCCCTTGGAATACGAATACTGCTATTTTGATCGAGCAATCCAACTGCGTGGTCATTCTCTGGCTCGCTCTCCACAATGTCTACTGTGCCCCCTAATTAGGAAGACCAGAGCAAAATATTTTAAATACATTTCACCAAAATCTAGGCTGAACCACAAAAAAACTGTAAGTTTGTCAACTCTTTAGTATCAGACTCACAGGTCTTTACATACCACTTGAGAGAAACCACCAGTCTCATGCAAAATTTCAAGTGTCAGGTTGGAGTATTCTCAAAGAAGTGTATTTTACCTAAATCATCTTCTCCAGGATCTGCTTTGAATATATAGACCTTGATGACTTCTGGACAAATGCCATCCACTTTACAAGAGCCACTTTCTGACTCTGCTTCCATGGTAATTTCAGCAGAACCTTCGTGTTCTATCTTACCAGCATCATCCACTACAAAAACAAGTTATTACAATTACCCAGTCATATGCAGACAGACATGTGTGAAATACATATTTATTAATTTATTACTCAAATTTGGAAGCAGTTTAAAATTAGAAAGTTGTGATAAAGAACCTATCCATTAATATTTTTTTCATATCCTTGAAAATAGTGACAATAAACACAAAAATAAATTCAAGCTGTTATCTTCTAGTTAAGCTGGAAGTGCAAGAATGCTGCAGTGACAGAACTAGAAGCATGAACACTGCACGAGGCAATGCTAATAAGGAAACTGTGATCTGCATCAAGATGATGGTAGGAAGAAAGTACACACAAATACTTCACTCTGTGGCATAATTTCACTTATTTTCAGTTTTAATTGCTTCCTCCTTCATAACTAATAAGATATTAATTGTTCTTTTCAAAAGCATTATCTGTTGCTCAACCCTGTCTCTGATGCAAGTGGCACACTACTGCTGGCCATCAGACCTGGTTCCCTGCAAAGCACTGGTACTGATGCTTTTCCAGCTGCCAGGAGAGGAAACCTGAACGGCAACTCCAGAAAGAAACTCCTCCCCTTTCCTCATGCCCTCCACAGCTGGGGACGGAGCACGGGGATGGAGCACAGCGCCAGAGCCCAAGCGCTGCCCTCGCACTGCAGCACTGGGAACCTGTCCCTGGTGTCCTTCCTGCAGGACCCTGCACTGCATTCCTGCTGCAGCCCTGTGTACTCCCAAACTTCACTCTCCCGCCTCCAGAAGGGCACCCACCATGCTCCAGGCTGAGCTGCTGAAACTTGCCCAGAATCCCACATACCCATGGCTGACAGGCAGCTTTATAAGGAACACACTTGGATTTTTGAGGCATACTATACATTGGCACCTCCCCCATCTTACTTTAGCAAGAACAGGTTTTCAAGAAAAAAAATAGTAAGTATGCATTCACAAAAATCAAATCCAGCTCTCAAGACCTTTGAAGAATCTTCCAATTTTCACAAACCCTAGATGTTTATTCAGTATTGAAATTATTCAAGAATGCTTAACATGACAAAATACTTTTGTAATTTGTGACTTTACTGTTACTCCCTCAGAGTCATGCATGACTTCAGTTCATGATAGAAAGACATGGAATTTATACTAATAAAAATCTAAGAAGTGTCCTATAAATGGTGAAGAATTTTTAACTACCATGCCTAGGACATACCAAATGCTTCACAAAGTATGCTTACTTTACCAGTACTCATTGAACTACCCTCATAAATAAATCATAGCTTTGCTACTCAGTAACTACATTCTTAAATTTATTTTAATACATACTTTAAAAAAAGCTCAAGCTCAAAATGTTATTACTATTATTTTCTTGCCATGAAGCCAATAAATTAGCCTTTGAATTAGAAAAACTATCACATGTTCTGTCTCACGCTTCAAACATAACTGTATTTAAGTACAATTTCTCAATCAGGCATCACTACTCACAAAAAAAAATGAATAACATTAAATTATAAAGCACTAACATAAATTAGTCTGTCTCTCCTTACCAAAAGAACAGCAGAAAAACCTAAATACTTGGAATGCCAATATCATGATCAGTGGCCATGGTATAGACTATTTCAAGCAGTAGGATGCTTAAAAAATTACTTTGTGTCTCAGGACAACATAATATCTTGTGGCTGAAGCCCAAAGCTTTTAAAAGTAAAAACCTTAAGATGTTCTTTTGAATCACATTAACAATGTAGCTCCACAGTGTGTATATTCAGTTACTAACAGACTTTCATGACTTCTTTGTCATATCCGTGATACACCAAATGTCATTGGAACTCTGACAAAAAAGAAAACTTGCTTTGTTCCTACACTAAATTTATGTAGCTGTTCTCCCTCAACTTGGCTGTTTCCAGTGTCAGGCACATTTACTTGAAAGGCTTTCAAATCAGTGTAGACTGACTTTACACCTCTGAAGCCAAAAGGGAAGTCTGCCACCAAGATCAACTGATGCTGGAACATACCGACAAGGAAGGAAAATCCTGGCTGAGTCAATCAGAGAGAAAACAAATCTATGTGCATGATGGCCCATTTCTTTTAACCAAACCAGTTTTTTACTTCCATTTATATATGAAAGTATCCATTAATAACTTTCACACAACATAAGAATTCAAGATCTTAAAAACATGCTCTATTCATGCTTTGAAATAAGTTCTCCAAGATTCTAAGTATTATTTTACCCAACATAATAAAAAAAAATTGTTATACAATTTAGAGTTTGTTTATCCCTGAATTCCCTTTATATTCAGCATTGTTTTAAAAATCTAACAACTGGTTTAAATATTTTACAGCCATTAAACTGTAAGGAAATTGATGCGTAGGAGGTATGAGGCCAACTTTTCTCATCCAAAAGGAAAAAAATTCACTCTTGACAGGTGGTAATATTTTAAAAACTGAAGTCCCTGATGGGCTTGAAAAGCAGTAATATTTGTCTAGTAACAGGCAGGTAACAGGATGAAAAATAGAGTGGAAAGGAAAACGTAGGAAAAAGATAAAAATTGAAGGAAAAGACAAGCCAGGTGAAAGAGAATGGGTATTATTACAGAAAGTACCATTTCCAAGGTATTTTGTCCAATGGCTACACAAGCATTTATTTATACTGATTCACTGGCAACGTATCATGAAATTTGCTTTCTATTTAATATTTGCCCAAAGCTTCTGCATTCTCCATGTATCTCAGTCTCACAATCTGAGAAAATTATATTCAGAAATACTTGACTGATTAATGTTTCAAGTTGGAACTCTGATGATATTAATTTTTCATTTCAAGGGGTCCCACAAATTACCATCCATGGCTGATCTTCTTTCATATTGCTCCTCTTTGACATTAACAAAAAACCAAAAACAAACAAAAACAAAAAAACCCCAACAACTCTACAACAACAAACTCCCCCCCCCAAAAAAAACCCAACCAAACAAAAGAAAGTACTTAAAAGAATTAGTTAAACTTCTAAGAGACCACTTCCTTTTAAGTAGAGCCACTGAGCAATACTAAACTAATCACAAGTCACACGCTAGAAAAAAGTTCAGGCTAGCATTACTGCAGTACTATTATACCTTGTGCCTCCATTTTATCAGATATGAACTGGACACTAAAAACTTCAAATGTCTGACTTTTTCCCCCCTATACCAGCTGGTAGCTTTCATTCAGTAAACAAGTGGATACAGACTAAATCTCAAGACTTTAAAAAAAAAACAAACAAAACAAAACCCAGAAAAATTACTAGAGCCAGTACAATTTTACATGAATTGCAAGAATGCAGTCTATGGTTACTTTGCCAAAATTCTTCACAGACTTCACTGATTAGAGCAGTCTGCTCTTTGCATACTATGAGCTGCAAGAAACAACTAAGTATGTGCTTCTCCAATGTTGCAATAATTGCTTCCATATAAAGATAATGCTAGAATTGTGATTAAAGCACAAACAGATGAGAAAGGTGCCACACAACATGAGAGCCACAGCATATTTAAAACCTGTCTAGTTAGCACTTATAAGGAAATCAAAAATAAGAGACCAACAGGTAAAAAAAGGAAGAAGGAATAAAGAATAAAGCAAAGAAATAGAAGATCCAGGCAACAACAACAACAGATATATAATTGCATTTATTTTTAATGGATTCCATAACATTTTAAACTTTTTCTTTCCTACCATTTCTCCTCTATGTGGGATTAATGAGGAAAATAAAAGGATTGTAAAAAATAAAATTCACTTAAGCACAGACACCTTCCACCTTTTTCAAGTACCCACTGTTTATTGCTAAAAAACACACCAAAACAAGCAACCTAAGGAAAAGCCTATCTACACCAAGTAAACAGATCTTAAAAATGTGTCAATGGAGCAATTAGACAAAAATCATCTATTTTATCAGGCTTTATGTTCCCAAATGGTTCTCTCAGCTGCTAAAAAAATGTGTATCATGGGACACTTGTCTGCTTACAAAATAAACAACCCTATTTAAACATTATTAATGAAAAAAGTAATTATTAACTATTTTCTCTAAAACAGATTAAAAGCATTGTTTTCCACTTTGTTATTTGTGACAGAAACATCTACTTAACAGCAGAGAATTCCTAATCCAATGAAGAAACTATTTTTACCATACACTTATTTCTTGAATGGAAAAGCAGGTTTCCTAACCTATTAGAAAAGAGAAATCTGCTCTTATTTTCATTTTAGTCCATTGCTTTTACATGGGAGTTGCTTTTACATGCATCTAGAGGTCCCTCCAGGGTAGTAATCTAGTAGAGGTGTAATTCCTGAGCTCCCAACTGGGATCTAACACTTGTCCTTCTTGTCCTCTGCCCCTAGCACACAAATCAGACTAAGCTCTGAGACATCACTCAGCCCAAGGTAACTCTTATTTCCATCACCTCTCAGGGTAACCTCCTGAGCAGCCTGAGCTGCAACAACTGTTGGTGCCACTCCAGTGGTCAGACAGAGGCATGGCAGCAAGTTCTACCTCTGAGAAAAAAAAAATATGAGTTCCTGCATCTTTAGCAACCTCCAGGGAAAAAGAGGGAGATATTTACGCTAAAAAAGCAATTAAAAGCCTTTTGCTTTGTTGACTCAAAGTCTACTGGATGGCCCTAAGGAATAGCAAGAACCCTATGGCTTGGTTCATCAGATCCATTGCTTTCAACTTAAACATCCAACAAGGATGAAAAAAGATTGATTTTCATAGGCCTAGGTGAAACCTTTCTCTCTCTGTGAGTTATCCTGGCTTTGGACTCCTGTAATGAAAAGTGTTAATTCAGATAAAACAAACAAGGGACATGTCTAACTCAAGAGAAAAGCAACGGGACAGACAGACGGACAGCCGGATGGATGGATGGATGGATGGATGGATGGATGGATGGATGGATATAACACAGCTCCCATATTTGTAAACATTTAAATTCTTAAAGGTGCAGTTTAAGCCTTGTGAGGCTGCCCTTTGCTCTTTCCGGACTCCTCTTGTCAAACTTTTGCACCTCACTATTTTTACTGTGGTAAGAGTATATCAGGATACAACTTTTCATCTTACAGAATCAATTAATGCCAGAAGATGTGTCTACCATTGCCAAGTAGAATGAAATCAGACAAAAAAAAAAATCCATTTCCATCTTATTGTTAGGCACAGAGCACTGCTTTCCTTGGTTAGTAAATGTAGGATGTTTGTTTTGTTTTGACAAACACCAGCCAATCTCACCACTACTGTTTCACTTAAGGAGAAATGGTTTTCCAAGCTACGAAAGAATTAGTACCAGTGTGAGTCACAGCACAATTTATACTTTCCTGACCCAACTGAACTGGCTTAACTGAACTTGTTATGGAACATGCAAAAGAAAAAAAAAATTATCAAACCTCCTTTCATCTTTTTCAAGCCACTAGCTGGTAGGTTTGCATTCTTAGTTGAATGAATATCTGATTCTGCTCTGCTGTAAGTGCCCCGAATCTACCATGGACCAAAAATGAATCTTGAGGGCAAAGACAAAGTATCCAAGAAAAAAATTAAGTACATCAAAAAGTAACTGGTGATATAAAGTTGTGCCAAGAAGCATTGACTTGAAAATGAAGACAGCAAAGGCATATTAATTCCCTAACTGGGAAAAGAAGTATGAAAATACTGAGCTCACTGAAGCAAAGTCACAGAATGAAACCCACAGGAGCTGTACTCTTTGAAAAGACAAACCAGCCTGAAACCAACAAAGTAGGCAGACACAACGTTTTAAAAAATGTACACACAGATTAGTCATTTCAAATCACATATTTTCAGGATAAAGCTAAGAAAATTACCTTAAGAAAATATATGTATACTCAGCTCATTAGGAACAAAAATGGAAATGCTTATAGAGAGCCACAAAACAGGAAAAAGCAAAAAGATTTTGCCAATAGCTTCCACTGAAGAAAACAGATGGAAAAACCTACAGTAGAAGGAACACAAAGTGTTGTCCCCTGATTTTCAAGTGCCTACCTAAAAGAAGACAGGCAAATGCATTCTGAAGAACACAGTCTAGCTCACAGATCTGGAAAGCAGCAACATTTGGCTACTGTAATGGCAGACAAGATTACATTCTAACATCTGCCCCTGCAGTTCAGGGAGGTTTGACAGAATCAAACACAAATTTACAAGTTAGGATGAAAAAACCAAAACTGGACTGGCTGATGTTACTACCTTTTGAAAACTAAGTTCAACCGAAGAACTGAGACAGGCATCAGATCAACGAACACATACACTGCTGATGCAAACAAAAAATAATAAAAAAATTAATTAAATCATATTTTTCATACAACAAAGAGACTGTTCGGCAAGACAGCCTTTACTTGATGGAAAAGCGCTAGACTCTGCCTTCACAACCAGAAGAACTTGTTAAGCAGGCTTTAAACACAGTAGGTGGTAGTAGGGACTTCCCTTTAAAATGAACCGTAGAACATTAAACACAAGTAGAATGCATTTTTTGTAGCGTAACGATTATTTTAAATGTTGACTTATTTAAGGTTCTGAATCTCAACAAAGTATATTGCAAGAGACGTTTAATAATAAATAAACTATGAAACAGCAGAAATATGTGACTGAAGATGGAGAATACCCCAGCACAAATGAACAACTGCTACATCTAAGAAGCCTTCCCAGCTAGGTAGGGATCATACAAAATGGCCTCTACCAAGACATTCTGTCCCTGTTCAGCCACTGCCAGCGAGGAACAGCATACACATCCACCACCCCTCTCTGTGCATTTACACAGGTATGGTTTGCAAAATGCTCCATGGCAGCAGCCCCAGAGGCCCTGCTCTGCTGCAGGAGGAAAACTTTCACAGGAGGGGTGAGCAGAGACAGGAGCAACAGTGCCTTGAAGAGCTACAGCCAGGGATAGGGAAGAGGGAAGGATCACCACCAGAATCAGGCCTCAATTATCCACAGACAGATTATCCAGTCTGTTGTCTACCTATACAGCAGGTTCAGAAGCATTTGAGCTGCTTTCATCAGATTTATCTTGGGTACAGAATCAAAAAGTTTTATCTGTACCACACCAGACAAGAGTGCATTTATCAGTCTGGATCAATACAATTTCAGAACAGATCCCCTGACCTATTTCACCTCGGTACAATCCTGCAGTTTAATTTACAGTATTTTGTGTGATCCATATTTTGCATTATCCCATTTCATTTTTTCCCAGATAATAGAGAATTAACTGTACCTCATATAAACTCAAAACATGGCTGCAACAAGGTTACTCAAGGAACTCAAGAGATGATAAATTAAGAAATGCAGTGATCCTAGGTAAGGAGAAGCAACATTAAAATTTGTAAGTACAGAATATAAAATTAAAACAAGTTATTATACATTTCAAAAATATGTCCAAAAGTAAAGACGGGGGAAAAAAAGGAGAAAAAAAAAAAGAAAAAAAGGTAACTGAAGCAGAGCACGAAGTACACCTCATCAATGGAATCATTTAACACCACACAAAAGTGAAGTGCCTGAAATGGCAATTAAACAAACCAGCCTAACAAGGCTTTTCTATTTCTACAATAAATAAATGTTCAGCATTACACTGTGATGTTCCTAGGTGCTGCACTGAGTAATCACTATAATAAGTAACATACTTAGAGTAAACTCTAGTTCACACAAATGGATATCCTCAGTGGAAAAGGGATTGATGATATGCTCTATTTTTCTCCACCCTCTATATTTAAGCCTTTTGAAATACAATTCAAACAGATTGTGCCACTGCTCCTAAGGGAGATTAAGATATTCACTTCCCAGCTATGAGCAGCAATAGCTACTCTTTTTGTTAGCTGCATACCTCTGTCCTTTGCTTAATCAAGAGAAGAAAACACATCCTAACAGCAAAGAAAACCATACTGCTGTCTGTATTCACAATAAATGGAGTGCAAGAGGTGAGGGCTTAGCAAAAAAACAAGACAAGGATTGGATTTTCAGAAACCACAGCTTTTTACTCTTTCTTTTCCATGAAATATTTTTGTTTCCTTAATGTCTTGATAGTCATCATAGTAACCTGCACGTGTAAGCATTTTTAAACATTGTCACATTAATTTTCTTTCAGTTTTTATTAAGGATATGGCATCTGGTTTACTGGAATTCTTACTCTTTTGTTCATATGTTATAAATTGCTACAGAAATAACTTCTAATCAGACATGCATTTGCCAGTATTTCTCTCCATTAGCTTCACCAGAACTTTTTGCTGGTACACGTTCCTAAAAATCCCTCCGTGAGAGTACACTTGTGAGATGTATGTTTCAATAAAAAATAAAGAAACTCTGCTTTGAGTATTGTCTTAAGCCCTCCCTCATATATTTCAAGCCCATATCATAAGAACTTTGATGGCTTTACCCAAACACTTACAGGAAATCATAAGGTAATCATCACAGTTGCCCTTCTCATCTTGATGTTCCACAGGGATTCCATTGGCATCAATCACTGCCTCTGATGCACAGTCTGCCACCAAGACTTCCTCAGAAACAACATCTGTTCCCAGAGTATCAGTGACAATATCTGCTTCTTCAACGTTATCATGAACTACATGTTCTACGTGTCCAACTTCAGGTACATGCATTGACTCAGTTGTCAGCACATGTTCTGGTATAGACATTGTCTCTGCTGTTATGTCAGAAGCTAAAACATCATCCGGGACAGTGCAATGAGCCAAAGAAACCTCTTCGGCTACGTCTGTGTCCAGCACTTGTTCAGGAATAATGACTGTTTCAGACACGTCTGGCTCGTCCATGATATCTGGGCACTGAACATCCTCAATAACAACATCCTCAATGACATCCTGGATTACTACGGAGTCTGGATCATCAGGAACAAAATTATGCACAGTTATATCTGAGTCAACCACATCTGAAACAAATACTGTTTCCTGTACTTCCACAACAATCTGATCTCCATCCATATGTGCTGCATCAGCTCCTGAAAAACACAATTAAAATAGCACTTAAATTGTAAAACTGTCTTATATGAGTTGGTTAATAATTGAAATTACTTCTGTTTCACTTCAACTTTCACACTATGCTGCATTTAGTAAAACAAGCATAACAGCATATGAACTATTAAGACAGGCAGATAAAGCAAGTTCTCAGTAGATGCTACCATAATTAAGATGAACAAGATTTTCTCTCCCAAAAAAGATTTCCAATTTTTAGACTCTCCCCCAACACCCAAACAACTATTACTTGGCTGAAAGAACAGTAGCTCATTCATATTGCCGTGAGTAATAAAACCAACCCAAACTGTGTACAAAAGCATTGATGCAGCACAGCACTTCTAAGCAAAGGCAGAAGAAGCAATAGTCAATTGCATCAAATGTGAACACTTATCTATGTATTATCTCATTACAGACCTGTTGGATCAAAAAATGCATTTGGCTCATGTGGCTGCAATTCAAGCCCATCTTCATCCATGGCCTTTAACTCTCATCAGTCACAGTGTCTGCAGAAGACAAAGAAGAAAGGTAATTTCACTTGTATTAGGTGAAGAAGGTTGCCTCTGTCTATGCACCTAAAGTTGACATTTTGGGTGCATGGAAGTTAACATACAGCACCTCATGACTTTAAGATGAATCAGATTTTACTCGGGGTCCCTCAATCTGGGATTCTAGCAATAATACTCTGGATGACCAAACACCCACTGTTTGAACTAGAGTGTGAGGTCCAACACTGAGTCCATTTCTCAAAACCCTATGGCTTCAAAAACACAGAAGCAGCTCATAAAGGAATGTGAAAATGTGATTTCCATATCATCTTAAAAAAAAAAAATTAAGACAAAGCCTAGAGATATTCCTGTGAGAACCTTAATCCAACATATTCCTACTCAAGAAACTCAAGTCCTGTTGGAATATAGAACTGTGAAATCATTAAGGTTCAATATGTTAAGTTAAACACAAAGAGCTCATTATCTGAAATGCACACTAGTTCTGATGTCCCCATGTTCATTCTTGGACAGTCAGGAAGAGTTCTCACTCTTATGTCACTTCAGGAACTGAAATCATCAATGTAAACTGCTTCCAGAGCATAACATCAAATGTTTTCAAACCTAGATCTGTAAATATTTTCAAAACTCTTGCCCTAAGACAAAGTACCATAAGTATCACAAGTTAGTTCTCAAAAATTACCGAATGTCATATTCTACCAAAATTTTTGAACAGCATATCAACATTTCAATGCTTAATGACTTAGGATTTCAGTCTTCTTAATCAAAGAGCCAAACAAGACCACAAAGTTAAAATACTGGCAAAAATGTAAAACTGCAATCTAAGTTCTGCTGCTTAGATATGTGCTTTAGAGCTAGGAGCAGGCAAAGCTAGTTAGGTAAAATGCAGTCTAACATAAACTTGTACTACTCCCTTGCACTGAAGTCCAACTATTTTCCCACACGCAGAACAAGCAAGAGGCAACAGAATGTTGCTTTGTGTTTCTGCTTGTATTTCTGTAGAAGTGGAAGATATTTTTCTTCCTCCAAACATTTCTCACAGGCAGAGAGCTCCCCATTTCTATGATACCTTCACAAAAGACAGACAAAACATCAAGATTCCACCCAAGGTTTCTATAAGAATCATAGCCTTTCCAAATTACATCAACTAACATTTACATTCATTAAGGCTTTATCAGGGAAATTGCTATACAAAAGAAAAAATTAACTAGTCCAAAATACAAATCAAAACCCATAATCTAGAACAAGTATTTTCTAAACTTGCCCCACTTTTTAGCTCAAATTTTCTCAACTCTTCACCTCTGGAACTCTCCTTTGGGGTGTTGTCCAGCCTCCAGTGCAGTCACTTGGGCTGTCTCTTTTACAGAAGCTGAGGGAGAAATATAGCCAGACACTGAACTGGAAGAAAAATAGTAGAACACTAATAATTTTACAAGGTGTTCTGTATTTGTGTGATGCTCAGCTGGAAGGCTCCAGTATTTTAAAGACAGCTGTGCTAACAAGTCATTGTGGTATCCAACTGGACATAAATTACCTCCCAATTATTCTGTCAAGAACTTCAACCCAAAGTGCCCACTATTAAGAGGGACAGCTCTTCACCCAATGCTTTTTTTCAGAACCAAGATCAGAAGAAAAGTGTTTCTCAGCCTCAAATGCAAGAAATAGCCTGACTGATAGCAATCAACTTCTGCCATGCCACAGAAGCAAGAACAGAGTAACAAAATCCCATACAGTAATTCTAGCAAGAATTATTCATACCCAAATTGCTTTCCTCCCATCTATTCGGTATCCACCCAGCCAGTCTACTACCGATGTCCTTCCTATTCATCTTGTATTTTCTGTTTTGCCTTCACTGTTTAGTTTCTTCTCTTCTGTTGCTTCTTTTCCAACTTTTGGCGTGCCTGCACCACCATCTTGCTCATTATGTCATCCGCTCATTTCATCCCTCCAGATTCTAACTACAGTACACTCCCATCATCCACACAAACCTCTCCGACTCATCAATTTGTACCAAAGATTGTATTGGCAATAAGGAGAGGGGTTTTTTTGGTACAAGGCAAAGGGGTACTAAGGGCTGTCAGAATTAATACTGCCTCTCTCCTCAGACTACACACAAGTAACAAGATGGAGCTCTCTCTGTCCAGATCTCTGGGAAAAGTTCAGATGCCCTTTGTGCCTGTGCTTCTGAGGGCTGTATATCACACACATCAGCCTGCCATCTGCTGCGACCTGACCAGCCTGAAGTGTCAGTTCACCACCTGAAGAACTGGCATTCATTTGCTCTGCTTCCTGCATTCACCACCTACCTGACCACTCCACCACAAATTCCTACTTCTTATGATTCATGCCTGTACTTTCTCTATCCTATCTGCTCCCTAAATTCCTCACTTCACTAAGTGAGGCACTCCTCCACTGTCCTTCTGTCTATCCTCTTCACCCATGAGATGCAGAGTTCTCCATCACTACTTTCCAGCTTCCTGTAAGTGCCCGCTGACACCATCTCTTCCCTGTTTTTCTTGTTTTCTGGATTCCAGGCGACAGATTGGAAACCCAAAATATCCCTGTGGTGTTCAGGAGCTGCAGTTTCACAGCAGTGACTGCCCAGCACACCACATAATTCTGGCCTCTTCTGCACTGGTCAGGTCTTCTCACCTACACTGGCAAAATGTGCTCAAAACAAAGGCTCAGGCTCCAACAAACCAAAGACTTCCTGGCTCACGGGCTTTCAAGTCTGAGTCTTAAAAAGGCAACCAACATTTGCTTTGGTGCTTGCTCCAGAGTAGAAAGAAATTTCAATGCTTTCTCTTTTTTTTTTTTTTTTTTTTGTCTCTTACTAAATAATGTGCTTTAGCATACAGACCCAGCCAACTCTTACCCCTGTGCAGGACCATAAAGAGTTTGGAAGTGCTCCACTAGGGCACAGGCCCCACATCCACAGAAATCTGCTGCAAGAAGATGACCAAAAGAGAATGCAGGCACTTAAAATAGGAATTAACTGAACTATCTGAAATAATAAAGGTGTCCAAATCAGAATCTGCAGTCCAAAAAGGCATAAAGTAATTTGTCTATGGCTGAGGCAAAAAAAATACAAAAAGATTCCTGAAATCACTTCAGGCTTTGACGATTCTAACCAGGAGATGAGAAAACACTGTTTCTTCCTGCCTGCTCTTCTGAGCAGAGGGTGAGCACAGGGGCACAAGATGCAGCCACACAAAGGAAGGAACACCACAGGGCTCCGTACCTGTGACAGCAGCTCCGTGACACAAGAAATACCAGAGCTGCTTCTTGCAAGCACCACAGAGAACATCTTCAATTCCCTGGCAAGCACCCCAAGCTCTGTGGTACCATAAAGGCTAGGAAGCAATTCCAGCTGTTCACTTTTCTGCAAGAGTTCAAGAAGGAAACTCCTCTCAGTCCTTCCAAAACATTCTAGCTGACACTTAACTCAGGACCCATCAAAGCCAACAGAATCAAATTTTCAGTTCCATCTTGGGAACCCAAACTCTCAAAGAAAAGCAGGTGTCCAGCCATGTCCCTACACTTAGTCCTTCTCAACTATGTGGCTCTTTGTTCAAATCTCAGGAATTCTGGTAACACTCTTCTACCACTGGACAAAAAAATCAGAGGGATCCAGAATCAGGTTTTATAAGCTTTGAAAAGAACTAAACATCTACACCTTTTACTTGGCTTGGACCCATGCCAGCTTCACATGGATCAAGGACTAATACAACTTTGCAATACATTTAATTTTGTCCATACAGTTAATTTTTACAAACTGATTTTTACCTATTTACTCAGAGACTTGGCTGGTTTTGGCTTCATGGAAGTCAAGGTAACATTTTCAAGTCGAAGGACAGATGGAAAATTACATATTAATGGAAGAAATGGTATTACTATATTAGCAATAATCTTCCAAAATAAAAATGATCGTGAGAACAATGAGTCAAGAGAAGCAATGCAGACCTTGCATTGCCACATTACACATCCTTGACTCAATAGACCTAGCAAGGTAATCAAGATGCAATAAAAAGAAATAGACAAGCTGTCATGTTTTAAAGGAGCAACTTTAAAAATAGAGTTCCTTAATAGAGGCTTAATATTCTGCAGAAATGGTTTCTCTGCTCCCACCAAAAAAAAAAAAAAGGAAATGAGGAAAAAGGAAAAAAGGAGAAATTTCAGACCAAATATCCAAGCAGCATAACTCTTACAGATCAAGCCATAAAGCATCAAAACTCCCTACGTGCAAGTGCTGGCCCCTACCCACGCTGGGATGACTTAGTCTACAGCCACAACCATGTTCCCGTCGTGCCTTGCTACATCCCATTAAAAATTGCGGCACGCCTGGCATGTCCCATTTGGGTCAGAGCCCCGAGCCACCGAGGCTTCGCGGTGCTCGTGAGGCAGCTCTGGGCTCGGTCCACGCCACTGCTGCAGTGTCACCACTGGCCTGACGTGACCCACTTGTGGGAAACGCACGGCACACACACACACACACACACGGACACTGCTCTCAGTCGCACACACAGGAAAGGAAAAAAATCCCCTACACTCCTATAGGATTTCATTCCTGCCTTGAAAATAACCCCAGTTATTACCAGGTGGAGAAACAGAAGAAAAAAAAACTACATTGTTACAATGTGATCATTCAGCTGCTAATTTCTTGACGCATCTCCCTCAGTTTTGGCAGGGGAATCAGTGCTGCTGCTCTCATTGCGATTCCGTAAAAAAAAAAAAAAAAAAAAAAGTCATTCCCCTCTTTGTTGTAGTTCAGTGTGGGGTATTTGCAGAAACCGGTTCAAGAAAAGGGTTTTCTCCAGATTTCACTGGAATGTTGTGCGCCAGACGACAGTAATTCCAAAGGAAATAAGCTAATTCTTAACGAAACCTAAATTAGGGAAATGACCGAACCCAGGCGCACCTTTGAACCAGCACCAAGGGGGCCCCAAGGGGATTAGGGGGCTGCTTACGGGGCGAGTGGGCGAAGGCGGCTGCGGGAGAGCTCCCGGCGCTGCCGAGCCCGCGCCGCCCGAATCCCCGGCCGGAGGAGAGGAAGGAGATGGCGGGGCAGGAGAGGACCCGGCCGGGAGCCCCAGCGCGGCCGCGTAGGGAGCCGCGGCAAGCTGGAACGCGCCTTGCTCCGCTGCGCCTCACAGTGTGGCAGCGGGAGGCGGGGAGGGTGTGGAGGCTGCGGGCGGTCCCTGCTGGAGCCCCGAGGCTCCCCCGCCCCGCCCGGCCCGGCTCGGCCCAGCCCAGCCCAGCCCGGCCCGCGCGGGGCCCCGGCTGTGCGAGCGATTAATTCAAGATGGCGCCGGGGCCCTCCGCCCCCCCCCGCCCGCCGCCATTTTGTCTCCTCCTCCAGACACCTCCGAGCCCCCCCCGGCCGGGCCCGCGGCCCCTCACCGGCCCCACTCGCCTCCCCCCGGGGCCGCGGCCACCCACCTCCACTCCGCGTTCCTCACGCCACCTCCCCCGCCACGCCGGGCCGCGCCGGGCGTGCGGGACCCGCCGGCGCAGAGCCCGCGGCCCGCTCCTGTGGCGGAGCCCTGGCGCGGCCTAGCTGCGGCCTCCTCGCGGCCTGTGCCGCGGCCTGTGCGGGCAGGGGGAGGCCCGGGCCGGGCGGGCGGCAGGGCCCGGCCCGCGGCTCTTACCGTGCGGGTGGCGGGCGGCGGCGCTCGCTCGGCGCGGCCTCTCTCAGCGCGACTGGGCCGAGCGCGGCGGCGGCGGCGGCGGCTGCGGCGGGGCGGGCGGGCGGGCGGGAGGGGAG
This sequence comes from Vidua macroura, assembly GCF_024509145.1. Taxonomy (NCBI): domain Eukaryota; kingdom Metazoa; phylum Chordata; class Aves; order Passeriformes; family Viduidae; genus Vidua; species Vidua macroura. Next base: position 13,444,282 of record NC_071572.1, read on the forward strand.
GGAGGGGCCGAGCTCGGAGCTGAGTGGAAGCGGCCAAGCTCCCCGGGCCGGGCCCGCCGTCAGCACGTCACGTCACTGCCCGAGAGAGCCCAGGAGCAGGCGGAAGGGAGCGCGCCGCCACCGCCGCCTCGGGCCGCCCGCCCGGCCGCCCGCGGGGGCTGGTGCGGCCGAGCGGGCCGGGGGCCTGTGCGGAGCGGGCGAGGCGGCGGTCGGGGCGGCGGGGCGGGGGCAGCGCGGCGGCGCTCGGTCCCGCGGCTCCTCCTGCCGCCGCCTCCGCCGCGGCTCGGTCGCGCTGCGCCGCCCGGGGCTCGGCGTGCGCCCGCGGAGCACAGCGGCGCCCCGGGACCCCCTCCCCGCCCGACCCCTCCATACCGGGCGAGCCCCCCCCGCGCGCCGCCAGGCCCGCGGCCCGGCCCGGGCCCGGAGTGCGGCCGGAGGCCCCGCGGCCCCGCCGCGGGCTTGGACTCGGGTCTGCGCGGCGGGGAGCGGTTTTTAGGGTGCGGGGACTCCGCTCTGGGGTGGACGCGGGTCGAGGGCCGCAGCTTGGGCGGCCTCGGGTCATCCCGGCGCTGGGCGCGGCTGCCGGCGGGAATTGATGGGAACAAGGACAGCGGAAAGCAGCGGGGTGCGGTGCCGGACCACGGGTCCCCACGGAGAACACGGACGGCGCTCCGCGGGGGCCACTGGCACTCACGTAACAGCAGTACTGGGGCGGGAGGGGGGAGCGGTTCACATTTTGGGGACTATGAAAAATTGGAAATAATTTGGCATTGAAACCTAGGGCCTGTCTAGAGTTGTTTTCTCATCTTTGTCATAAAAGTTAATAAGAATTTTTTTAATATTTTTTTAAGGAAAGAGTTGCTGTTGTCCATGAAAGATGCACCCTAAAGTTTTCGAGGCTTTAAAAATTAAGTGGGTAACCTCAGGGATATGAGGAGGTGCCTTCAAATTGGTTGCATAATTGTGGGGCCAGGCCTCAAGGAGATTTTTTTCAAGAGGAGTTTTTAACGTTTAAGGAAACTGGAAGGAAATTGGCTGTTGCACTTATCAAATGATGCAAATGTGACTTATCTGGCTAGGAACAGCAAATGTGTCATGTTTATTTTGCCAATTAGCCTCTGGTTCAGCTTTGACTCCACATTAATTTTATGCACTAGTCTTTTCTATCTTAACACACAGGCACAAAATATAAGTTGGGCGGTACTTGGAGTTTATTTCAGTACAGCATTTGATAAACATGCATCCTGCAAACTTTAACCCGTGTGTAGTGGGTTGACCCTGGCTGGATGCCAGGCACCCACCAAAGCTGATCTGTCATTTGCCTTCTCAGCTGGACAGGGAAGAGAAATTACAACAAAGGTTCATAAGTTGAGATAAGGACCAGGGGAGATCACTCAAGAAATAGCAAACAGACTTGAATTGGGGATATTAATTCATTACCAGCAAAATCAGAGTCGGATAATGAGAAGTAAAATAAATCTCAAAAACCATATTCCCCCCACCTCTTTCTTCTTCCCAAGCTCTACCTCCTTTTCCCCCAGCAGTGCAGGGAATGGGAATGGGGGTTATGATTAATTCATCACAGACTTTTCCTCCCACTGCTCAGGATGAGGCGTCCTTCACCTTCTCCAGCGTGGGGTCCTTCCTGCAGGAGAAGGTTCTTGATTAATTTCTCCAGCATGAGTTCATCCCACAGGCAACAGTTCTGCACAAAATGCTGCAAGGTGGGTTACACTGTACATGGGGTGCAGTCCTTCAGGCACAGCTTACTCCAGTGTGGGCTCTCCAAAGGGTCACAAATCCTACCAGGAAGCCTGCTCCAACATGGGCTCCTCATGCCATGGGTCTGCCCGTCCCTGCCAGGAGCCTGTTCCAGCACGGGCCTCCCATAGGCTCACAGCCTCCTCTCAGGCATCCACTTGCTCCAGCTTGGGTGTCCTCCATGGGCTGCAGGGGAACCTTGGCTTTGGCACCTGGGGCACCTCCTACCCCTCCTTCTCCACTGACCTTGGTGTCAGAGTTGTTCCTCTGACATGTTCTCACCCTGCTTTTCTCTGCCTACAATTACACCTGCACAAAAGAGGGGTTTTTTTCCCTCTCAAATACATTATCACAGAGATGTTCCCACCATTCCTGATGGGCTCAGCCTTGGCCAGCAGTGAGCTCATCTTAGAGCTGGCTGACCTTGGTTCTGCTGGACACGGAGGAAGCTTCCAGCAGCTTCTCGCAGGAGCCACTCCTGTAGCACCCCTGCTACCAAGACCTACCTGCATAAACCAAACACACAGTGATACTGAGAACATAAGGGAAACAATAATATTATTGTTTCAAAAATTTATTTAATTCCATTAAAGTTATAGTAAAACTTTTGTAGACTCAGCCCAGACTTGGGTTGCAGGAAGGGGTCCTGAAATACTGTCCTTCACAAGGTTTTCTGAGCTTGACCATACATGTGATATTAATGTAAAATAGTCTTAAGTAAATATTTTTGCCAGGATGGAAGAGGCTAAGGGAAAGAACAGAGAAAGATGATGGTTAGTTCATAATCAACAGCAAGGTAACTCTAGTATAGATAAGTAAATATCGGATTTATTTCTTTGTCCTTATGTTTGAATTTAACACCGTGAATTTCTTTTAAATAGTGGAGCATGTTTCCCGTAGAGATTGTGAAGCCTCTGGATTTGGAGATACTCAAAACCCAACTGGACACAACCTTAAGCAACGTGCTGTAGGTGGCACTGCTCTGAGCAGGAGGGTTGGGGAAGATGATCTGCAGAAACCTTCCAGCTTGAATAATTCTATGATTTCTAAGCCAGTTTTCCAACAAACTTTAAAAAAAAGTAGAAAATTCCAGTGAACAGCACAATATGCTCTAAGGCCTTTGGTTCCAAGGACGTTTTATTCAATTTTTTGTTCACATAGGCAATGGAAATCCAGAATGCAGGGCACATTGCCCTCAAAGATTCAGCATAGCCAGTTATCATGTTATTGCACAAAACTATAATGCCATTAAAAGGCAAATGGCTGGATGTTTTGCAATCTTCTTTGCAAACTTATTTGCTAACTTCTTGACTGGCTGGCCATGCATCCTGTCTGTATATAACTGTTTCACATTTACCCCCGTGTTCTTCACCACTCGGGAGCGAGATACCAGCATATTTTGAATATTTTGTGTAATTTTGGTCTTGATGGAGCCATTACCTCAATGTTTTCTCTATCACTCTGGTTTCCAATAGGCCACAGACACCCTGGTGTGATCAGAAACAGGGTACCTCCCATGGGTGCAGCTGCCAGGAAGGAAACCGTGTTTGCAGCTGATACAGCCCTTACTGCTCCCACAGCCAACAGAGGTATCTGAGGGCAGAGCACACTTGGAAACTGCAGGTACCATAGGTGTGCTGGCACCACTTTGGAACAACATAGGTTAACTTACCTGCAGAAATGTTTTTGTAACTTGCACTTTCTGGAATTCAGTAGGCAAAGGGTAAAACTACATTGTAAGCAATAACATTTCTGACCTTCACTAGTAGTTAGGTTGTGTCAGGTTTGGTACACCAGAGAGACAATACACCTTGTATATAAAATTTTATAGCTCAGTTGTTCTCAATACAGTGAATAGAGCCCTTGCAGTCCAACTCTAATTTTACTTGTGATCTACTGTTCTTTGTATTTTTCCCTAGAATTTATTTTGGTGTCACTCAGGAGTAGGTACTGTGCTATATCTTTTTCCTCACAAAAGCAAATGAAGTCAGTGGCTTTTGCTCAGTGCCCTCTTAAAGTCATGCTTGAATGTAGCAGTCCTTGACTTAGTTCTGGAGATACCTGCTGCTAATTTCATACTTGGACATTTATTTATCACAATGGCTATTACAATGTTGTGATCAGCTTCCAGCTTGGTAATCTTAAAAAGGAGTTACTTTGTCTGTTGAGTCATGAAAAATGAGTTACAGCTCCAAGTGAGTAGGGCTGATATTTTTATCCATCTTGCTGATAATTTACTTGTCAATAAATTATAAACATTCGTAATGAGGCATTTTCAGTCACAGTTCCTTTTTAGCTTGTGTTTTAATTAGATCCTTTTCCAGGTACTGGCACCATGCGTAGCAAACACCATTGTGCCGAGTAACGCTCCCAGATTTCTCAAGCTGTAGCTCCTCTATTGCCAAGCCCCAGGTTGTAGGAGAGTAACTTGAGTTTTGTCAGCTTTCTGGTGACTGTTTTGAAGATCTTTAAGTAGAAGTGTTTGCTTCTTCATCTGTGAAAGAGATGAAATAGAGTTATTTTACCATGCAGTTACCTGATCATGTTTCAGTAACCATTTTTTGACCTTGACAAACCCCTCAGCTGGCGATGAGGGTTCATTGTGAGCTGGTTACGTCACTGTACAGTAAACATGGGCCTGCTGAAGTTACCTTTTCATGTTTTTCCTATGCAACCACAGTGATGGAGGTTGGGTAGGAAAGAAAGTGAAGGGGAATTGTTCTAATTTCTCCCAGAACAGTCCTCTGTTAATATATTCTCATGGAAATTCTGGAATAATTTTTCTGTCTTTTAGCTTCTATTTGAAACATCTATAAAAAGGAAATACTGCCATTTTACCCCAGGATCTAATGTTCCATAATATTCTCCTTTGATTGTTAATAATATTGCAAATGCACCAATATTTACCTGCAGTCATTAGACTAAAAAGGAAGGAGTAAGGAGGATTAACAAGATTGCTCCTAGCAATGTAGTAGCTGCTGACTTTCATGCATAGTGTATTCAGGACAGTTACACTGAAAAGGAATCCTTGTAAAAATAAATCCCAAAATTAAGGAAGAATGAGGGATAAGCAGTCTTTCTATTGATAGTTTAATCTGCAGGTCCAGATAACCCGGGAGACTTAAAATTGAGTGCAACAAAGGAGAAGCTGTCAGTCCAAAAGTCTGTAAGACCTCATAAATTGTTTCTGGTCACTAATCAGTAGGAAATGCCTAGTGAGAAGTAAAAGTATAGGGAAATGTGCAGTTATATGCTTTAAAATGCACCCCTGCCTGCCTTTGTCAGCAGAGGAGGTAGCTGGTTCATTTTAAACAATAAATCTCAAAAGTCTTGAGCCACTTCAGGAAGGGTGATACCAGCCAGTATCCCTTTGTCTGAGTTGGGTAATAAGCTGGCTGTCATGTTAAAGTCAGTTCTTTTAAAATAATGGGAAAGAAAACATGGCATTTCTTTCATAAGGAATAAAAGGGTAGAAATGTAACTAGTACCAGTAAGTGTGGCTTAGGGAAAAATGATCTTGGCAGACACACCAAACTTCATTACTTGAGTAGGTGAGAAGCTTCAGCACAATGTAATTGTGTAGATGGAGCAGACTTGGGTAAGGTGCTTCATACTACACACACTGCCTCCCTTACTTTCAGTATCATGTGTTACATGGCTTAAAAGCTGATGGACTGACAGTTGTGAAGAAAAACATAACATTGCAGAAATAACCTAACAATTGGATTATTCAGAGAGGTGGAACCCTAGTTATGGCCCAAAACTTCCATTGTGGTCTAGAAGTCATCATAGAGTCATTCCTGTTTTTATTTGTGGCTGTGATGAAGTTGCTGGAATAAGTACATAGAGATGATCAGGAAAAGACGATAATGCAGAAACATCACACAGACTGGATTACTTTGTAAATTGAACCACTCAAATAAGTTATGTCTTAATCTGTCCATGTGCAAAACTAAGTGTCTAGGATTAATGAATGCAAATCATGTACCTAGAGGATATTTCTCAATCCTGGAAAGCAGAAATTTTAGAAGAGAATGCAATCACAAGACACCTCAAAACCAGCCTCATATACATGTGGGACAAAAAGGGCTGGTGCTCTTTGGGGATGCTCACAGTGGAGTAGGTAGTAGAAATAAGGTGAATTTGTATCTGCTGGGTCATGTTTTTTAAATCGACCAAAAACTGGAGAGGCCACAAAGAATTATAAAAGAATTTGGATGCTTAAAAAGTATTTAGCTGTTTAATACCAGTAAGAACAAAAAAAAGTAGACATGAATTATATAGTCCTTTCCTGGTAATGGGAATTCATTTCAGTCTAAAGAGAGACATGGATAGCTGGAGTTTGAACAAGATATATTTGAACAAAAAAAAAGACTTGGCTTCCTAAGTGATAAATGGTGATCAACCATAAGCAAAACAATGGATGGGATGGGTCTTCCTCCCCTCGATGCCTTCACCTCCAGATTGGATTGCACTTCCTGGTATTTCTGCCCAAGTCCTTTGGTTCACAAAGGAGTGAGTGAAATTTAATGGCTTATGCTATAAAGACATTGATATTAGGACATCTTTTACAATCCTCCCCTGCCTTTTCACAAGTGGAAGCAGGTAGAGGTATCTAGAAGAATATAGTTTCTTGGAGTCCTGTTTATTAGTAGACTGATATTTTCTATCTAAGAATAGTTTCAAATAATTTTTTTGCTGTCAAAACATGCTCAGGCCTAGTTATTCTTAATAGACAATAGAATTTCTTGTCCATTTCGTAGTCTTCGTAGCACTGTTTAGAATTTCTGAAGAATTGTCCAGACATTAATTTGTGTTTGTAAGTTAAATTACTATAATTATCCAATACAAACCTGTGAAGACAGTGAGTTCTGTAGAGTCCTCTAGTGTACATGCTGAGGTGCTTGCTCTCAGACAGCAATGCCTGTTTGTCCCCTCTCTTTTTCATTCTCAGTCATTACAGAATTGATATTGCAGATATTGCCAAGCCTTTAATGGCTGACTGACACCCTGTTCCTGGTTGGTTTTGCTGCTGGTTTAGGAAGGGGTCTTTCTATGGCCTCCACAAGCACAGATTGCCATCACTGGTCCTTCATTATCTCTTAGCAACCATTTGGTCCTTCACAAAAAATGTCCCAGGCTAGATGGTCTCAAGAGTTTCCATGCAAGACCAGTGAAGAATGGGCTGTGACCCACCAAAGGAAATACGGCAGGAAATATTGAATCACAGCCTCTGTGCCTAAAATGGCTCTGAAAACAAGGTTCTGTAACTTCTCTCACCTGGGGCAAAAATCATGGTGAGAAAATATTTCCTGGAACCTCCCAAAGCAGCTCTGGTTATTGCTGTCATCTGTGACAGAGGCATGTGGCCATGCACAAAATCTCAGTGGATGAAGCAGAACCCCTTGAAATTCCCTACAGAAAAGTGAAGACTGGCCAAGTTACCTGGAATTCACAGGGTCTTTTATCCATGGTGTGAAGCGTTGTACCATGTTATGGCCAAGGAACCAACATCATGGAATTAAGCAAAATCATAGCATAGGAGAGGCACAGGCAGACCAAAAGAACATGAGGTGCTCGAAGCTGTGAAGCAATGTCATGAGGAGTCAGGGCTTGGCATTCATGCTGGACAGGGGAATGAGAGGCCTACGTAATTAGTCTTTCTGGTGGGTAGGAGATCCCAAGACTATAAAACTGCCCAGGTCTCAGTCAGTGTATGTGATCCATAACTTTGCATTCCTCTCCAAAGGCACAGTTCACAGAATCACAGAATGGTTTGGGTTGGAAGTGCTCTGAAAAATCATCTAGATGCAACCCCTTGCCACAGGCAGGGACCCTTTCACTACACCAGGTTGTTCGTCATTATTGGTGGCAAGCTTCTCACAAGTAGAGGCTTCCCTGTTCCCCAGCCTTCTCTGTTAGTTATCTGCCTCATTGAAGACACACAACTCCAGGACAGTCACCTGTCGTGTCCCCTGGCTTCAGCAGCTGCCAGTCCTGGGTTTGCTGCAAGATCTGCTCCCACCAGGCTATCCTCACCACGGAGCTTGAGACTGCTGCAGCTTGGTGTGCTGCCCATCACCGTCCCCTAGGAGCCTGTGAAGGGGCTTTGACCCATCCATCTGCACTTTTCCAATTGCTGGTGTTCAGGGTGCTCCCTGAGAGAGCTGAAGAAAGAACTGGCTTGGTGTTGGCAGGAAGCTTCATATAGTTTCTGGGAAGCAAGGCTTGGAAAGGGGCCTAGGCTGTCACAGTGCCTGTGTTTTGGGTAGCATCAGGCAACAGGCCTGATGTCTGTTGTAACAAATGGCTGGCCACTGAGGCAGGCACGTTACAGCCAACACTACACATGCAGACAAAGCCACCAGCTCACTTCAGCCCACGATGCTTGGGGACAAAAGTGCCATACACACTTGTCTCCAATTCTAGGGTGAATTTAGACAACCAGAGCTGGGATGTGCACTGAACTGCTTGTGCATACAGGCAGCCACAATGCTTAGGAGCCAAAGGTTTGAGGGCAAAGAAAGATGACTGAAGCTGTAAGAAATACTTTCTTTGATTAAAAAGTAGTTGCAATGAATGAAGTAATGAAACAAAGACTGACCTTTACAATTGCGTGTTAGTACACAAAATTCCTTTGAAGAAATTGACATTAAAAATACTCATTAAATAAAGCAAAATATCTTTCAGAGGTTTTTATGGCATTATAAGACATAATTTTACCATAGACATTGCTGGGATCTGTGTAACCCTGAAAAATAAGGTATTGGAGGAATATCTGTGAAACAAGTATGGCAGTGTTCATTTGGAGAAATTTCTTCATGATAAGGCTGGATTATTGGATAGCAAAGGAGTGGGAAATATACAGACTGAACAGTGAAACATGATCAGAGAATCTGATTTGTTGCTTGGTGTCTGAAAACTGTATTTGAACTTAAACTTTCTAATGGTTCCTACTTACAAAAAAAGAGTATTTAAAAAATGTGTTCAGATGTACCAGGCTGATGACCAACTGACATGCTTTTCATTCCAATATTAACATGTATCTTAGAGAACCGTGTCCAGTGTAAAAAAATCCTGTGGTTTTGGGACCCAGAAGAGGAATGCAAGGCTCTTGTGTTTGGTCTGTCTGTGCTGTGCTACACAGGATAGTTGTAGAGAAAGATCAGAAGAGGGTCCAGATATTCAGTCTTTTCTCTTTCAGTTATACAAGGTCAGTAGGTTGGAACTGACTTGATAGGTTTAAATCAGTGAAAATATAAGGCCAGTATCTCTACAGCTGTCTATATCTCAGATAACCTCTCTACTTAAAAATACCAGCAATGTGCAGTGTAATGTCACTTACTTTGAAGCTGACATTTTGCATTGTACAGGTTTTCAGTTGCTCATAAAACTTTGCCAGCTTTCACAAGTCTGAAATTTTCCCTAAGGGGTGTTGGCCTCAAAATGAATTTTTTGGTGAAGGCTCCAGACACAGTTTTGTCAGCTGCCTATGATCAAAATGCAGATTATTTGCCCTTGTAGCAAAAAGAAAAAGAAGAAGAAAGAGAAAAAGAAAAGAAGGAAAGAAAAAGAAGAAAGAGAAAAAAGGAAGGATAAGAAAAAAGGAAAGAAGAAAGATAAGGAAAATAATAAAAGGAGAGAAAAAGAAGGAGAAAAATAAAAGGAAAGAAAAGATAAAAGGAAAGAAAAGGAAAAAAGTAAGAAAAGAGTTTTTTTTGTTTTTTTTTAATTGAAAAGCTATATAAAAAAACTTGAAAACAGATCTTACATTTAAACAGCAAGGTGGTCCTTGTGTTGAGCAGGAGTCCCTTGCATCCTGTGGAGAACTGGTAAGTTATTTGTCTGCATTAAAATCTCTTGACATGTCTTGGTTTACAAATATTCAGTAGGCTTCTTAATCCTTAGTTGTACTTAGTTGTTACAGGAAGGCTTTCACAGGCAATTTTATTTCTAGTGCTTCCTGATTATGTGCTGTGCAAGCTTAAAGGTATTTTTAATTAGGTAGGACGGTTAATTATTTATTCTACAATTTGTAATAACAGCTCTTAGTTTGAACTCTCATTGGTTGCAGGGGCGGGGAGGGGACAGACATAAAAAAATCCATGATTTCCTCCATAATTCTGTAAGCTCACATTTCATTTACCTTATTTGCCCATGAATCAAAGAGGCTTAGAGTTGTTGGTGAGTACATATAACAAAGGTAAAAGGACTGGTCAATGTTCAACCTGATACAGTGTTAGAAGTCAGCACTGATGGATCTAGAAAAAACGAGTAGAGAAGATTCAAAGTGTTAAGAGTTCCTTTCCTTGCTGATGGAGTTGTAGATGGCCCTGAGGGTTACCTGCTTCGTGTTTTGAAATAGAAACAGCCCCTCCCTGTTTCTCTAGTAAATCATTTAACAAGAGAGCAGGACATTACAAACCAAACCATTACACTGAGGGACCAACCTTCTTTTTGGGGAGACTTTAATAGGACAACACTGATTTTTAGTGTTTGTCAATTCAAACCTGTGTTACTTGGTCTCTTTCCAGCAAAGCTGTTCTTGTAGCTACATTAACTGTACTCCCCTTGAATGGATGGGAGCTGGTGATCAGCTTCCACCTGGAGAGCTTTCACCAGTCCATAAAGAGACCAGGTTGCTCTGGAACGTACCAAGAGTCCACTTTCCTCTGATGTTGTGTCAAAACAGACACCTTCCCGTAAGGCTCAAAATGCTTTCAAAGACAAAATTTCAGGTTCTAACTGCAAAAATAAATTCCCAGCATGAACACACAGGTTGGTAGAACAGCAAAAGTGTGAAGTAGCAATGAATTTAAAGGATTAATTAAGCTTTCAGAAACATTGAAGTAATTTAAGATCCCAGTTTCCAAAACACAGCGCAAGCTCACCTTCAAGTGTACAAGGGTCCCAGCAGTGTTAACAGGACAATTTGTGTGCCTGAAGCACACAAGTACATGGTTCACAGGGCTGTACCAGTGTTTGCTGGCTTGGCGTGTTTAACGCGTGCTAACAGACAACGAGGCAGGAGGCAAGGAGCCAAAACCATATGGAGGATATATGAATGAGGATATGTGAATGCTTGTGATTGCTATGGAAGGACTAATTATACCCCCATACCTCTTTCTGGTGTGAAGTATGACTCCATGTTAGATTTTTAAAGAATTAAGTTGTATACAATTATTGCCAACGCAATAAATGGGAGACAATTTAAAGAAATAAAAATAATTGTTGCTAAACTTTGTTATCAACAGCATTTTGGCTATAGCCAAGAAAAAGTACAAAAAATTATTCTATTTCTGTATGCCCAGTGCTAGTCACCAAGGTTAAAAAAAGCTGCTTTAATGAAAACTTGCAAAAACTGAGACTTAACTCTGTTGTGTGGTAGTTAGGATGATGTTGCAAATGAAGTATTTTGAGATATATAATAGATTACCTAATCAAATAGATGATTAAGCAAAACCGGGAAGAGAAATGAGTTCAGAGAACCTTAAGGTGTATTTGCAGGAGAAAACATTTTTCAGGTCTTCATTGAACATCAAATAAATGAAAATAACTAAATATAGAAAAGTGTAATGTTTGGCAGGGGAAGGGGTTTTCTAAATAACGTAATGAATCCAGTCTAGTATATTGGATTTCTTTACAAATGCCCACACAGAGGCAAAAAGGGAGATGCCCTGATTAATTTGAATCCTTAGGATTATGTAACGTGAGACTTAAGTGAATCTTGATTTTTTTTTTTCCCAACTCTACTCAAATATTAAAAAAACTATGCTAGGCTTTAGAAAGAAACTGTTTGATCAGAAATGTTTGTGTTTTATAAATGTATAGTGTGCAATTTCTTAATGAAGCATTGCTCAACACAAGTAAGTATCATGTATATTAACATTACTTCAACTAAAATATTTCAACAGTTTTCATCTGTGGGCACAGTGTTCTAGTGCCTTGTTTTATAAAAGACATTGAAGAATATGTATTTATTTAAATATTTGAGGTAATTCCTTAAACAAGATATTTGTTCCTTGGTAACAAAATCCTCTTGCTAATTTGTCCTTTCTTTGTTGCACATATAGTGCCCATGTTAGGAGACTTGTTTGTTTGGTTTTTAATCCTTTCAGGGTAAGGAGAATTTATTTACATACTTGTATCACTGTTACAGCTTCTATGTTATTCACCATAAACCAAAATTTCTGTAAAATTTGTTACTCTATCTGGGTTTTTAGTCTGAAAAAGTATGAAACATGCACTTTTACTACACCACTGGGGTGGACTGGAGATGAATGGAACATTCAATGAGCACGTACAGATGGAGCTTTACAGAAACAAAAGCAGCAACACGAAGCCAGAGCACATTAGTAATTTTAGCACCATGGTAAAATGAACGTCAGCCATTAAGCGAACGGTGCCAGGAGAACTGTGGCAGTGGAAGAACTGATGAATAAGGAGCGGTGCTCACAGGGTCTGGTGATGTCAGTAAAAGGCAACAGGACGTTGTGGATGTCCCCGGGCCGTGCCACGGCCAGGAGGGGGCGGGAGCTGGGACCGGCAGTCGGTGCTTTGGGGTGGTGGTTAAAGGAGGGCAGGCGTTTGAAACTTTATTTATAAATGTTTAGCCCCAGCCTGGCAGCGAGAACTGACCCAGAACGGCACGGGCGGCCGACTTTACCCTGGCATAAGCACTGATGGGAAAGGGGGCGGGGACAGAGATTAAACCTTTCCTGCAGGCGGTCTGGAGGCTCATCCATCTCATGACTCAGCATGGAAAAAGCAGCAGAAACCCTTTCTGCAGCAGTGAGCTAGAAGGTAGCACTTTTCGAAGTGCTACAAAACGAATACAATAAAAATAAAATTTTAATTTTTTTCTGCATTTCGTGTATACTAGGACCAAATCAGTAAAGGTGTTAACTGAAAGTTTTTTCTTCACCCTTTCAGAACAAAATCTGGTATTTAGCTGGAAACGGCATTTCCCAAATACACAGTGAAGTCTCAGAAATAAATACTGACACACTTCAACTTTGTACCACTGCACAAGATATCTACATTTGTGTACTCAACCCATTAGAAATGCAAATGCACACCTCTGTTCAGGTAGCTAAATATGACCTAAAAAGGGTAAAAAAATAAAATCACTCTCAAGTAAATCCTTGGTAAAGTGAGAAAGCTTACAAGGTATCTGTCACTATTTTCATCCTGGCCAAAAACATAAAAATAATTTTCAACTTCCTTAGCTGTACATGATACTGCTTTCTCTTGTCATTCAACCTCTCAGCATCACAATTCAGTGACTGAGGATGGGGTGGTACACCCATCAGCACACAATGTATTTGCACTTACACTTGTCTTACACTTGTTCACACTTGTCTCCCCAGTGCTGCAGAGACATGTTCCATGTATTCAGCAGTCTCAAAATTCCATTACTTACCACTCATGCCAGCAGTCAAAGCTTTCCATTAGAGGAAATCTAACATTTTGGTGGCAGAAAAAGAACTCGGTATGTGATCTGCCCCTAGGCCCTCATCCTGGTGTGACAGGATATACAGCACAGTGTAGAAAGAGGTGATCCTTGTGAGAGCCTCACCCTGCCAGGAAAAGCCATGGGGAAAGTAGGTTGATGCACAACTTCAGCAAGATTATGGCACTGGTGTTCTTTAAAATGCAGATCAAGAGAGACACAATCTCCAAAATATCTGAATGTCTAAAAATGTCTGTGGGTGCTTAACCAGTTTCTCAGAAGCTTTTCCACATGTGTTTCATTAGGCCCACAGGTGCAGCGCACTGAGAAAGGACTGCACTAGCTTCACCCTGGAGCTGGTGCCATCCAAGCACTCTACCGTAGCTTACATCTCTTTTATGCTCACCCTCCTGCCACCAGACTAGGTAAGGCTTAGCTTCGTAGAAGTTCCTAGAATTCACAGTTACAGAAAGGACATGCCAAAGCATGGAAGATGGAATCCTTGAAACAGACACATTTAAGATTGTAGATTGGTCAAGTATCTAGAGAGTCAGAGAAAACTACAGCTGACTCCTGCTTTTAAAATGGAAAAGCACTATTCAAAAATTAATGTATTTACTCTCAACACCATGTGAGGTAGTACTTTACAAATGGAAGAACTGAGTACAGGAATGTAGACAGAGTAAGGGAACACAATATAGTGCAAAATCAGGAACAAAATGCAAGCTGTTTCATCAAATTCCAGTTTGATGAGTGAAATCGTACTTACCTTTAGAAAGCCCTTGAAGGTATTGAATAAAACCAAAACCAAGCTTTGAAAACATGCAGTACTTTGTACCAAAATATGTTAAGTAGCACAACTTGCTAAATAGTATATAAAACAGCTAGAACTATGTATATTAGTAAAAATGAAGAAGTGAAATTTAAATAGATTCAAGTATTAGCACCCTACAGTAAGTTTATTACATTATGTTTTATCCTGAGGCATGAGAATTCAGAGCTGCTAAACAAAAGTGGTTTTATACCTTTTTTCCTCATCTTAGTCACAATTCCACCACCTCACTCTACCCTCACCCTTTCTACAACCTCTTCCCAGTATTTTATATTTGCTCAACAAAATTTTAAAGTCGTTTGCTCCTACTGTATAAAGAACTCCCAGGTCACTCCCACGGAGTTCCATGATTACAAAGTTATGTCCCAATCAATCACATTATTTTCATAAATCCATACTAAAATAGGTCAAAACCAGTAGTGCCAGTTCAGATCCAGTTTACTTGTGGTTTTTCTTTGGGGATTTAAGAAAACATGTAGTAATATCAGAAATGACAAATTCATGTCAGTCAATATTGCCATCCTAATTACAAAGTGTAATACTTTAGAATCCTAAAATCAGAATCATAGAAACAAAGAAATAAAGTTTTTTGTTGGTAACAGTTGTCTAAACAAAACAAATTGTGCAGAAAAGGTACTAGTCTTCCAAGAAGAGTTTGCTTGCTTTTAATTCTTGAACTTGAACAACCACTGCAGTTTTTTGTTACTTAGAAAAACTGTATGAATTAATGAAAATAAGCAATATTTTATTTCAATACTAGATTTATGGTTTGTGTGTTACACTGGGGCTGCTTTGACTGATATTAAACAGATATGTCTGAAACACAAAGTAACATAAATTAGACATGCCATGAGACATGTACAATTAATTTCTACTAAAACATGGATAATGAAACCCACCCTATGCCAATTCTTTTACACTTTTAATGGTGATAGTGACTAGTATTTTAGTAAGAGGGTAAAATTCAATAAAAGGTATGAGGACAGCCATACAACTCAAAGATACTGTTTGCACAGCTTCCAATTCCACTGTGAAAATACACCCCCTCTACAACAGAAATAGGCACTTCATCTTTAAAAATGAAGCACTCTTTTGTTCTTCAGTCATCATCAACAGTTGGCTTGATTGTCACTCCTCTTCTGATCTGACCCCAACCAATTAAACTGCAAAAAAAAAAAAAAAAAGGTTTATATTATTTTTACTAGCAGTCAGAAATATCCTGAATAGGTCAACATCCTTCTGTCCTTCTTATGCCTTCAGTTCTTACATTTTGAATTTTCTACACTTGTCTCCCACCCAAAACATTCTACAAGAACTAAACCTGCTTAGTCGGAACACAGAATAGAAAAGGGTGAAGGACAGAGGACATTTGTGACCAGCTAAGGGTGTATTCCTGAAGAGAAGCTGAAAATCTGAAAATATTGTAACTTATGTTGTACTGTTGGATGGTAAATCTATTCACAGCTTGATCTCTTTCACCTGTGTCTGAAGTGTTGCATTACTTTCAAGGAGAAATGAAAATTCAGTAAGATTACAAACAGCTGTAATTCTCAATAGTGGCCTGTGACAGCAGCTCTCAGGTGAGTGCTATTTATATTCAGGAAAATGAAGGCCTTTTTTATAAGCCACTATTGCCTCAGAAAAATATACTTGTAAAAAGAAATTCAGAATACATCCATTTCCACAGTCAGCAGGTCTTTCATATTATTAGTAAAACTGTGTTCAAAACCTTTCCAATTTCTGGTGAGAAACCCCACATGCATCTCAATTTACCTTGTTAAGCAGTAAAGCCTGTATTGGGACACCAGAAAAGAAACTGAAGTTTATCAGAGCAGCATTTCTCACTTTTAAGTACCATACCCATGGGTCATAACTTGACCATCTTTGAATTTACTGATCCTTGGAATCACTCATGTATCCCATTTGCTGTTGAACCTCTCCCTATGCCTCTGTATATTTCCTTATTTCCTTTTTATTTTACACCTCTTTTTAGTCTTGCTTTATGATATTTCTTCTCTATTTTCAGTACTCTGTTGTCTCAGGCTGCAAGTTCCTTTTTACAGTACCAATTGTATATCACCTTTACTGCAATTAGACTTTATTATGCTGGTTTTCCCAGTTTGCCTTCTTTCCCTTTTCTCAACTTTTAGTTTCCTTATATTGTCTTTATCTTTTTAATACAGCATAGGAATCAACTTTTCAATAGCTATCTTTACAGCAGGCTGCCACTATTTGCCCACTTCATAATCCAGAGACAGGTGGGCTTTTGGGCAAAATTTGGTCAAATTTTTTAACTGGGAAGGAATCACCAGAAGCAACAAAAGACACATTATTATTTGCACAGGCTATCAGTCTACAGCTTAAAAAGAGCATAGTTTCTCCTCTTCCTTCTGCTTTACCTGACTTAATTTGGGTCCTGCCTTTTTTTTTTCCTCCTGTTCAAGACATGTTGCCTTTTGCCTTGGGTTTGTTTTTTTTTTCAGAAAATAATCTCTTCCCTAATTTGTCATCTTGCTCTGAGACAGCAAGCACTAAATTCCTGTCTACATTTTCTTGTCATCTGAAAAAGAAACATGCATCCATGGATATTTAAAGCTTGGTTCCTTTCCATACAGTACAGACTTGTAAAAATGGCTGTGCTCTCTCATACTACAAGGGCTGTGCAGAACCAACAAATCTAAAAACTCTTATGATCTTATCAATCCAGACTTATGAAACCTGTGACAGGTACAGTATGTGTAACCACCTAAAGAGAGTCTGGCACTGCGATAAAATGAATCACCAACCAATTCTGTTCATCATTTTCAGCCTCCAGATGCTTCTGCAGTCAGACATTTTATATTTGTAATTTGAATGGGTCAATCCAGTTGATACTTTATTCTTTCCTCTGTGCTTGTAGTACGTAAAACATTCAAACATCCCTCCTCTGTTCCCCAGCTGTTACTTCCAGGTTGCACTAGAAATCACATGCAGCTCCACAGGTAGAAAACCACTGAGATGTGCATAAGGATGGCTGTTTGGCTTAACATTGTTAAGAGAATTTCCCAACCCCTCTGCCAAGATTCCCTACTGAGCTCAATTTACAGCCTGGCAGTTTGGGCAACAAACATGAACCTCAGGTGTTTCCTTGTGTGTTAACTAATAGTTACCCACCCAATCATGGTGTTTGTTTAAAAAAGGGATAGCAATGAAATGAAGCATTCCACAACCATGGTACCAATGTCTAGGAGAATCCAGAAGAATTTTTAAAACAGACATACCTATTCTAGTACCAAGTCAGATCCATGTACTTTTTTGTTAACAATGTAGCAACCAGGTACCCCACCAACTTTGCACCAACTTACCGCCAATGTTTCTCAACTCTTCGACTCAGAGCAATTTTTTCTCCCACTTCTGTGCATACAGGGTTAGTTAGCACAATCTTCCCCAAATCAGCCTTTACGGCACTGACTCTCCCTCCAGTAGATAAGGATCCTATGTTTACCATCAGAACTTCATTCTTCGATAATTTTTGCACCTGAACACAGACATACAGAACTCTGAAACGTAAGTTTTAGTACTAAAAAGCAAAATAGCACAGACAGTACCAAGTTATCTTCTGTTATCTTCTTGCCACAAAAGAAGATACAGCTAAGAAATACTATAAATATACACACACAAATTATGGGCAGCAGTGTCAGTAGATGAAAGTTTTATATGCAAAAGGACAAATACATAAAAGATGTACATGTAGTTCAGAGGTTCTTGGTATGATGTAATTTCTTGATCTACGTATTCTATATACTGATGATTTCATATAACGTATTAAAAACGCAAACAGTCAGAGATATTGTTACAAACTGTGATGTTCTACAGATTATTTACTAGGATGGTGTATTCTCATATCCCTTATGCCTACATAAAAAAAAAATAAATAATCAATTCACAGCATAAGAAAGCACTGAAGCACCTTGCTCTCTGTTGCATGAAACAGTTTATAATTTTAAATGCTAACAGGGGAAATTATGATCTTTTAATTGATTTGTGTAAAACAGATTGTGTTACACAAGTTTGTGCTGTGTCTCAAGTTCAGGTTTTTTTTAACCAGAGTACCTCAAAAATATTTAAACTTTAAAAAATTCTTCAGTGAAAAAAAACTACAGAAAACACATCAGCAGGAAGTAGATCAGTACCACTGTAAAACTAATTATTGCACAAATGAATAGAATGACAGCAAAAGAAAACAACTACCAGCATGTTTAGAAAAATACATAACATGACACATAAATACTTTATGCTACTTTAAACTACTGTTATGAATTTCTACTCCTCTGAAAACCATTCTTAAGCAGTATTAAACAAGCAGATAAGTTTTTTGACAAGCTTATATCAACACTGAGACAAAATGTCTACATATGGTCAAAGAAATATATTCATTAATGAAACTTAGCAAAATCAGGACAAACAAAAGAAGGGGCACAGACCTTTGCAGCTTTCTTGTCTCCTTCAGTGCGCACACCTAAGAGCCGTCTCAGCAAGAAGTAGGAAATTTCTAGCTCTGTAAATATTTCTGGCAGTGCCCCAACTGCACCAAGAACTTGGCCCACCATGCGGTCAGCCCGGCACAAAGTGGGATCAATCTTAGTGCCAACACCTACAACACAACAAGGGATGTCAGAAGGAGTAACTGAAAGGTAGCTGTCATTTTTATGTACTAAAATATTTGAAGATGATCTAAAAAAAGAGAGAATGTACTGGGAATTCCCTACTACCTGGACAGCACTATCAGAATGTCAGCAAGACTGTAAACTCTGTCTAAACAGATGAAGAAATATTCTGCTGTTAAAGCTGGTACAACTTACAGTGCAAGCACTGGCATTGGCCAGTGACATTCAGGAAAATGATTTAATTCTTAAATATCCATTTTTCACACCAACCCTGTCTCTCTACATATATGAATTATCTAAAAATGCTCATGGTATTTTTGTTAATTACATTGAAATTCATTGTTGAATGAAACCAAGTGTTTTCAATAAGCATGAAGAAATGAATCTTTTCATCAGAGACTATTCTTACCTATAAGGCCTCCTGGAGCAGCATATTGTAGATCATTGTGTTCAGCAAAGAGTGACACAATTTTGGAAAAGATTGGCTTGCACATGAGTTTGCCTTCACTGTCCTTGGACACAATACCAGGCCTCACCTCAATTTCCTGGCCCACCTAATGACAAAAGTGAAAAAGTGTTTAACTGGTTATTTCACAGGAACACAAAGCTGACTAGGCATAGATAAGAATTATGTATCCCAAGATTTACTTTTTATATGAGTCCTTGGTTCTGGGCTACTGCAGAACTTGTAGGATTCCTGTTGCACCATTTGATGCAAATTGAACAATATTTACAGTAAATGTAACATCTGATTTTCTTTTCAATACAATTTGCAAAACTGCTTTAGCAAAGGATCTTTATCAGCAATAATTCCAACAATTAAATTTCAGTTTAATTGTAAACACTGTATTTAATTTAGAAATACTTCAGCTTTGAGAAAAAATGAGTTAATTCAATCAGTGTAACTGACTGACATCAATACACTGCAAACCAGAGAAAGTACAAGCTGTATAAATGTTCAGAGACAGAGTTTGCTCTCCAGCCTAACAAAGCAATCCTTTTAAAGTTTCTGTCTACTGCTAGCAAGCAAGCAAAATAAAAAATCAGAATACACAGAACACTTAAATGGGAAAGTGGGACCTGTGAGAACCCATACACACTTCCAAGGTGCTTTTAAAGTTCTTTTGCTCTCCTCTTCCCCACAATAATTCAGCAAGTGGAAGTGGTAGGAGAGGAAAAAAAATAGCTCCTTCCATTTTTGTGAGGGATTAAATCTGTTATCATTATTAGCAAAATGAAACCTGTTATCATTATTAAGACTACAATAATGTATTTAAAAAATTAAAACTAGTGCTTGTTGTTCTGGTATTTTAAATCTGTAAAGTGAAAATGAAGTACAGACAGAAAGGATAAGTGCCATGTGACTATTCAAGTTAAAAAAAATCAATTATATAGACACATTTTGCAGCAAATGTGGAAAACCTGACTCATTGTCATTACAAATTTCAGTCAAGAAAGAGAAAGGGCTACCTTTAAAACACCCTTTAGAATACTGCCACCAGCAACACCTCCCTTAAGGTCATCAACTTCACAGCCAGGCTTGTTGACATCAAAGGATCTAATTACTGAAAAGAAGAGATCACAACCAGGTTTATATTTACTATCAGATTTTTAAACAATGTCTTTCTTTAGCAACTTTGACTGCTTCTCTGTTCTTATGAAAGGATACACATATTTATAAATATTACAAAACCAGAACAATCAATATTTTATTCCCAATTTTTAGGCAGTTAGTTTTATTCACAAAACCATTTAAACTCCTCATATATATAAATGCTTCATAAGACTTTTTCTGCATAGCAGAAAGTAACTTAAAGATTTGAAAAAGAAAGCAATGATAAACCATCTTACAAAACCCCTTCAATATTCAAAATGTTACTTGTGAATACCAGAACTTTGTTTTAATGTACTCATAGCTGAACACTGTAACCTTGATGTAACATGGTGTATTTTTATGCATTTATGCAATGTAGGACTCCCTTGGATTATTGGAAGAAGATAGGCAAGCAAATGAATTCCTTATAGGAACTGCATTTCATAGTATGCTGGAAAAGAACTGAAACTTTGACAATTATAACCAGGAAACAGGAGACAAATACAAAAGATTTAACCAAGCTACCCAAAATATTTCCATGGAAATGATTTAATTATCAAATGCATCAGTTTGCCAATATTTTGTTAAATTAAAACTAAATTCATAACAATCAAAGGGACGTTTTTAAGATACAGAGAAATTTCTCACTTTTATTGCATTTTAGTGCTGTCATTTGCACAGAATACACACAAAACCAACAGCAATTAACGGTGAACAATACAGCTCTCAGAAGGCATGCAGGTTTTAAAATGAGAGCATCCTAAATACTCCTTTTAAACACACTTCTGTTTAGGGCACTCAACATGTGCTATTCTAAGTGTAGACACATTCAGAAAATGTTTGGCCACAAACACCCAGGCCTAAGCATTTACATACCAATGAGCCTTGGTTCAGATGTGAAGTCTCGCAAAGGGACCGGGATTTTCTTCACTATGTACTCACAAACCACCTCTATGTTGTATTTCAGCTGTGCTGAGATTGGAATTATTGGAGCTCCTTCTGCAACTGTACCTAAAACAAAATCAAGTTCAACATTAAGCCTTAATATGACCAAGTGTTCTGTCCTTGTTAAAAATACTAATGGATTTCATGGCATGAAATCTGTATTTTCCAAAGCACTATCAGAGCATCTATCCCTCCCTTCAACATTTTAGCTCACATAGCCACACCTACTTTTTGAGGCATTCTGAAAATGTGCAAGATAAGCTTCCACTCTAAGGGAGAATTCACTTCCTACGTTGTGATCAAAAATATTTTAAAGATTTCCTAAGAGAGGTCAATATCTCAGTATTGGATACAGCAGTGTTAATTTTACAGTCAGGTTTCATGATGACAAACTAAATTTCCTGTTAATTTAATGATTTCTGTTTTTCAAATTTTGCAATACAAATACATATTTTAGAAAAACCCTTATTTTACAGAAGAATGCATTTAGTAATCCAGGTTTGTTAGACATCATTAGTTTTAATTATGTCTATGTTCCTTGTGATAACTCCAGTTTTCAAACTCCAGATTTACACATCAAGCCACTCTGACAGTTATGAATAGCTTCTGCAAGGCACCAATTACGAATTACAAAAGAAAAAAAAGAAAAAAAGGGGGGAAAAGGGGAGAAAGGGGGGGGAAAGGGGGGGGGAAAGGGGGAAAAAAAAAAGACCCATTGGCAACTTCTGGTGGTGACAATCTAGCTCCGCAGCTTGTCACATATCCCACCTACTGCAGATAAACAGGGAAAACAGTGGAAGCTCCAGGGGAAGATAAAACTCAAATCACTATAAAGGTGAGAAAGGTGAGCAGACCTTTACAGAGTAAGATAACACTGCCCCAAACTGGATTTACACAGATAGATGAAAGAACAATCTTTTGTCATTAGATAAAAAAAATAATATATTTAAATCTACAAGGTGCCCCTAACAAGTACAGCTTCCTTCTCCCCTGCACTGCAGTAAAATCACAGTGAAATCTCTACCAAAGAAGCACTCCAGGAAGAAATCACAAATCCACTGAAAGCTACTACGTAAGAGTGACTGATGTTAGTTTTACAGCTAGAGCTCTGACCCAGTGCCATAACACTTGTATGTGAACAGGCTGAAACAGGCAAGAAGCACAACTCCCAGGGTCTAATTTTCACATTAACAGACCACGTACACCTGCATTGCCTAAGATAAGCTTTTCTATGAACATACAGAAAACCACTATGTCCATGTCTCAACACTGAATTTCCACCACTTACTGGATTTCTGCTCTTGAAAACTTACCTTGTACAAATGCAAGAATCTGTTCATACTGTTCTTTAGCCTGGCTCTCTTTCACCAAGTCAATCTTATTCTGTAGAATCAAAATGTGCTTCAGTTTCATGATTTCTATAGCAGCTAGATGTTCTGAGGTCTGAGGTTGAGGGCATGACTCATTACCAGCTGAAAGAAGAGAAGTGACTGGAATACAGAAACTATAAAGACAGGCAAAACTCCTACAGTTAGGATATCTACTTCCACCTACTATCACTATGTTAAAGAAAAAAAAAATAAAAGACAGTTGTCTCTCAGTAATCTACATGTGAAGCAACCAAGTCAATAAGCACCTCTTCTCCCCTGTAGCTGCAGGCTGTAGCCTCCACACAATGCAGGACAAATAAGAGGCTGTCAGAGAGGTTCCCCCATTCTACCTACTCCCACTAGGAACACTCACCTAAAATATCCAAAATACTAACACCTAACTTGGTTTACACCATCCTTTAGCTCTTCAGATATCTCAGTGTTGACTGTAGTGTAATACGCTAATTACCTTTCAAGAAATATCTTAATATTTTCTTATCAGTAAAGTCATAAAAATACCAAGATCCCCAAACTCTGTTATAATTCTATCAAGTGTGGGAATAGGGCTGCTATCAGCATGGTTTAGATTTCAGCTAAGAACCCAGACTGGCTGATGTATGATTATGGTGGTTAATCTTGCCTGAAGTTTGGTCTATCACACTTTCTAGA
Source organism: Vidua macroura (assembly GCF_024509145.1). Classification (NCBI taxonomy): domain Eukaryota; kingdom Metazoa; phylum Chordata; class Aves; order Passeriformes; family Viduidae; genus Vidua; species Vidua macroura. Next base: position 13,467,551 of record NC_071572.1, read on the forward strand.
GATAAACAGGCAGAAGAAATGACAGCTCATCATCTATCTCAGACTTTAAATTACAATATCTGAAGTTGTTTTTTTCTTTTGTTGACATATCCTATCAAGGTAAGATAATTGCTATGTATCACTACAGAACACTAGAATGTTCTACAGACATAGAAAAATCCGTTTTACTCACTTTCTATTGCTTGCAAATCCGAACAAAAGTTGTCTGCATTACATTAAATCTTCTGTACTTAAATTTTGCCTATATTTATCTGGGTTACTGTTTGTACTGTTGTTTGTGAACTCTACTGTATAGCAAAGACTACCTGCATATTTAAAGGAAACTGAACCTTCAGGGAAATTCTAAATGCAGCTAATATGTTCCCATAAAGTGATAAAAATTTTACAGTGTTATACTACAAGAGAGTTTTATATTATCTATCTTCTATCAATGGGCTACCAGACTAGTGAGTATGGACAGCTGTGTTTAAAACAAGCCAGCTTGTTACAGTACATTACCATTGTAGCAGCACTTTATTTTCTTTAACACATCTCAAAAGCATTCATTTGTTTAAATTGCTCATCATATCCCAGGAGATTTTAAAGCCCATATAAAGTTGCTTCATGCTACTACAAAACAGAGTTCTGCTTTTGGGTAGCAATTGTTACCTATCAACAGCAAAGCTGCATCCATTACTGCTGCACCGTTCAACATGGTAGCCATCAAAATATCGTGGCCAGGGCAATCCACAAAAGAGACGTGCCTGTTGCAGGAAAAGGTAAAAGAGAAATCCAAAAGCCTTACCAACAATTCCTCTGACTGATTTATGTCAGTGATTAGCCAGATACAGAAGTTAAAACTATCCTTAAAATAGTATTTTCAAAAAAGTTCTAAAAGAACACAAACGCTACTGAACAGCTACCGAATACTTTGAGTTTTCAGATTTAATACCACATGTCCACATTAAGCACCTCTTTACTATTTCACCAATTTACTCTAAATTAGATTAGAGTTAAATGCACCAGGATAAAAGCCCAAAATCAAACCAACCCACCACCACTGACCAAACTCCAATACACTACATGGGATTTCTCTTATCTCTTTTAAAAGGCACCTCCCATTCTTCAATTTTAGGAAATGATGCATCTTTAAATATATGGTTATAACTGCACTTCAAAGATTTGTCTACAGACATGATGTTACATTTCCAAACTTATGGTTTTACTGTGCAGACCAAGATACTTGATTCACTATATTCTTTCCTGAACCTATCTAGTGAAGAATCCTTGTTCTTAGCAGCAGGCCACCAAAAAGCAAGGGACTACTTTGGTGCTTTGGTGATGATGTTAGAAATCTACTACAAGCAAAAAAACGGTAGGATAAAGAATGCAAAGTTTTTAACCAGTCGTTTCACAATGGCTGCCTGCCTGCCACACTCCAAAAGAAGTTAATCTTAGTACAAGTGCTCTGCTGGGAATCTGAGAAAAGGAAAGACACATGGTCACAGCCCACAAGTATTTTATCATGAACACAAATTAAGAATCTTGTACAACAGTCTTCATGACTACTCTCATTTGAGCAATCATTGTGCAGACCCACATAACCACTGCATAAAGACTGTGCTATACTTTATCAGAAATTGAGTAAATAAAGAACACTTGGCCTCCAGTGAGAGGCCTGATCTCACATTAAGCATCAGGCTTTCATATATTAATACTAAAAACTTTGGAAACTCTGCCCTTAGGAAGAAAAAGTTTAACAAAGGTCACGCTTCCAAAAGGGATTTTAAAGATGCATTTGTGAGGTCCACATTAGTTCTCTATCTCAATCTGGCTGGTTTAAAATGTATTTATATTAATAGCAGAAATATTTAACTTCAAAGTCCTGCAAGTAGCTGAGGCCAGCAGACACAGCTGTGCTCTACCATTAAGTGCTCATCACCACCAATGAATTCAGTTTAGACAATGCCTTAGCCCAGGGGTGCCAGATCTAAGAATGTGCAGTCTACCAGAACCCGTTCAGCTCACAGCTCAATCCTGTTTCCATACAAAGGGAAGTAAATACAATTTATTCCAGTAATTTAAAGCAGTTACCTGACTAGTTTAAAGTTCCCTTTGGTGCCAGGAATATCTGTAGGGAACTCGTCTGGGGTGCTACTTCCACAGGATCGGTAGCACTCTGGTCGAGAGCAGCTTGGGTCATCCAGCTTGTAAATCTGTGATTTTTTTAAAGTTGAAAAAAGGTTTAATTCCTCAAGGGTTAGTTATCTGTAATCTTACATCCCTCCTGAAATATATTAGCAACATAGCTGCTACATTTACAGTGATGACTCACCTTTGCATTAGCATAACCCAGCTTGATTGTGATATTTCTTTCCAGTTCATTTTTAAATCTGACAGTATGAACTCCAGATATAGCTTTGACTACTGTTGACTTTCCATGGGCTACATGACCAATTGTACCTGTGTTTTAAAAGGAAATGTTTGTCAATAAACCACAGTTTAATTTTGTGCAATGCTCCACTACAATCAGTACACAATTACCCCTAATTCTCCACAGCCATATGGTATACATATGGAATTTGTAATTTTTATTGAAACAAACAAGACCTGAAATTGTGCTCCCAATGGACAGATCTTTGCATTTTAATGAAACTCATTTCAATCCTTTATTTCAAGGTAAAACAAATTTTGCTTTAGCAAATATTCCCCATGCCATTCAACTGTGCTCCTGAAGTAAAATTGGTGCTTTTCAAGTCAAAAGGGCTTGACAAGTCACTAAAACTACTATGTAACTGTTTCTGTACCAATTTCTTGAAAGTGTTACCACATAGGCACCACCTGCTACTACACGAGCATCAAAAAGAGTCACCTTAACGCGCCCCTCTTTTTTATAAGGTTTTTTTTACCTATATTAATTGTTGCTTGTCTGCTGATGACTTCTGGTGAAAGAGGCGTCAACTTGGTAACATCCTGTATAAGGGAGATTTTAGAATTTATTCATCTTGTATATAAATGTTTAGAAAATGCTTAGAAATGTTAAAAATTTAGAAACTTGAAAATTAGCTGATAGTTCTATTCAGCAAAATCCAGTTATATTATATGCATTCCAGTCTTTTAAGTGTGTGAAATCCGTGTGAAAAGTGAACCAAGTCCTGCTTGTGAATCAGTACAGGCTACAATTCAAAACCCTTACTGTAAATCAGTCTTGGATGTAAAGTCTTAAAGATGGGAGTAAACAAAACAAGAAACCTCAAAAGAAACTTTTAGCAAAAGACCCCAAGCCCCTACATACCCCTGAACCTAAATTACACATAACAGGCAAATTCATTTTCAACCGTCCACATGATGAATTGTACAAATATTTTATAAACAAAGCTTTGTCAGTAAAACTTCGTCAATAAACAGTTGTTTAATTGGTGTAAGGTTCCATTAAGCCAATCCATAATTACAACTAACACTTAGGAGTCAGTGGGTCCAGAGGTTTCATTAGCACCATGGCTTTTTATTCTTTTTAATGGCTATTTTTTTCCTCAGATACCGTTCTTGCTGCTTTAGGTACCAGACAAAAATTCTGCTGTCCTAAATAATCTGTTGTGTGAACTTATTGGTAGTCACTGGCAAAACAAAAACCTCACAAATACACTCTGTACAGATAAAAAAACAACTCTGAAAGAGTTGTTTAAGGTTTTTTTAAAGCTGTTTCTCCAAATAATGGACAAGTGCTGAAATCCACTGAAATGTTCTTCTGTAAAGCTAATATCCATCCTGCATTGAATTCACATGGATGAGTCACTCAGTTCAAGCAAAGAGTCATGATGCCAGAGAGTCCTCGGTGCAGCACAAAATTTAAGATACAAACAATACAAACATTAAATCACATATTGTTTACACTGTTACATGAAGGCTCTGTGCAAAATGATCAAACACACCTGTGTAAAAATGTAAGCTCAGTCATTCTGCTCTCAAGTATGACACTAATAAAATCTTCATCTTCAATACAATGCAAGTTTTGAACACCTAAGACACACAATTAAATTTATATATCGAACTTAAAATGATTTCCCAGTGATGGGACCGTGACCTGCAGATGGCACCATGTGGCCGGGCGACCAGAATTTCAACGTGATGCAATTCCTGCCACCAGGAGAATTCTTCCTGGTGCACGAAATCGTGCACACATGGAGATTTTTCCTCAAGACTGATATAAGGCTATAGCTCAGCAAGAAGCTTCACTCAGCACTCAAGGGCTGGCAGAATAGGCCTTAAAGGTAATTCCTGCTGACCTTCCAGCTAGTCTCTATCTGTGCCTTTTCCAACTAGGAAATGCCATGGTCAACAATGACAGGAAGTCAAGAAACTATCTGAAATAACTAACATGCTCGCTGTAGGGAATTCCTGTGCTCAAGCCCGAAGAACATCGAATATTATTACTGTAAAGACAAATAAGTTGTTCCAGTTTAAACACCGGGAACACAGCAACAGGATTTCTGACGATGTACCTTACAATACACTTGAATTAGAAATATACATTACATATAGACTAGCATATAAGTGTAAGAGGTGAGGCAGCCCAGGCGAGACATTTAACAGGCAAAGCTGCAACCAGCTGCAGTGGTAAGTAGAACTGGCATTTCTCGGCAGTTTTTAAGTCAAGAAAATTGTCTTGGTAAACCAACCAAGACAGGGCTGGAAGCAAACTCCTCAAGCTTGCTGTAGAGAAACGGCTCAAATTTATGGTTGTATTTCGGAAAGGGAAAAGTCTTTAGTACCACAGAACAGGGCAACCCTTACACGAGGAAAACTGCACCCACCAGTGAGCCATAAAAGCTTCAGCGGCGCCGGCGGGACACGGAGCCGCAGAGCCTCGCACTCACCGGGAGGAGAAGCGCCTCGCCCAGGCGCCCCACACCCACCAGGACCGGCAGGACCTGCTCCCTGCGCCGCCGCTCTGCCCTCGGCCCGCGTCCCCCTGTCCTCGGCCCGCGTCCCCCTGCCCTCGGCGTGCTGACCTCGGCTCCCCGAGGCGCCACCGCCTCCTGCGCCCCTCGGAACGCATCGGCAGCGGTGGGGCCCAGCACAAGGCTCGGAGTCCTTCGGGCCGCATCCCTCGCCCACCCGGCCGCCCCCCCCGCTCCCGGGGCACCGAGCTCCGGGAGCCCGATCTCGCTCCCGGGCGCCTCGCGGGCGGCGCTCACCAAGGTGCCGAGATCCTGCCGGCTGAGGTGCGGCTGCCCCAGAGTCACTCCCGCCTCGTCCCCCGCCATCTTGGCCCGAGCAGGAAGTGAGGAGGCCCGCGCGGCCGCCTGACCGCCGGCTCCTCTCGGCACCGCCGCTGTCGGCCCGCAGCCTCCGGCCCACAGCGCGGTACCGGCCGGCCCGGGAGCGGACACCGAGCTCAAGGAAAAGCCGCGATCAGCGCCGGGGGGCCGCCATCGGCCCCGCGGCGGGGCGGCCACGAGTCAGGCGCGCCACCGGACAGCCCTGTAAAGGACCCCCGGTCGCCCTCACGCCGGATGATGCAACCGGGGCCTGCGGCGGGGCCGCGCAGCGTGCGCGCGCACGTGCAGGGGGCGGGAGCGCGGCCGGCGGGTAACGAGCGCGGGAGCGCGGGCAGAGCCCGGCGCGGGCACGGCGCGCCTGCGGGAGCGCGCAGCTCGGCCGTGCCGGAGCCCGCCTGGACGGAGGGCGCGAAAACCCCGCCACAGAGCGCCGGGAGCCCGGCACGGGCCGCGCTGGTGCCGTGCAGCGCGGGTTGAAGCGGCGCCGTGGCTGCGGGAAGGGGACCGGGCTCGGTGAAAGACGCGCCGAAGGCAGGAGGCTCGTGCCGTGCTCAGGGTTTGTTGCTGTGCGGATTTATTTGGGCTGCCCAGGGGGTGCGGTGCAGAAAGGCACCTGGCGGGGGACTGAGGCACGATGTCCGTGTATGTACTGAAATGAGCACGTCGACCGCGGTGTCTGCTGGAGCAGTAACGTGTCACCGTACGTGTTATAACCTCTGCTGGCCATCGGCGTGAGGAGATCTTTCTAATTTCAGCCTTTTCTCTTGTTACTGTCTTTGTAGACTGGGCGCTTATTGTTAGGGAAAGCATGTGGATGTGAGAGCTGCCCCAACATACGAGCAACCTGAATGTTTTGTACGAAACAGGTAAAAATCCCACCAAACACTTGCTGTTTCCAGAGTTGGGTATGACATAAATGCTTTATAAATTGAATAAAATCCCTAATCCAGTTATGAGAGCCAGTTTAGAGGTTCACCAGAGAGTAAAGGCTAAATTCCCAGCCCTTCCCTGTGGGAAATCAAACGGGGATTTGATGGGAACCTCTTCATGGGAACCTCTTAAAGGCATAGAAGATGTTGCTGATAGTATTTGCTTCGTGGTCAGGGAAGCAGGTTTCAATGCAGGTAACCAGTTATCTCAAATATGTGTGTGTTGTGCCAACAACAGTGGCTTTGTCTGTTGGAAAACACATTTGTTCTCAGACTTTGCCTGGCTTTGCAGGTCAAAAAAAGCAGATTTGGGGCGGACAACCACGTGACTAAAATGTGATGATGGAAATCCATGTGAAACTGGTATGCCTGGTTTAACAATGGCTGTAACCTCCCACTTTCACCAGTGCTACTATTTCCATACTTTCCTGATACAAGAGCTAGGAGCAAGTTCTGATGGATATACCTAGAGCAAACACATTGCCAGTGTTCTTGAGCTGAAGAAATTAACAGGAGCACATTGTAAAAAACCTTCCAGTATCTATGACGGTGTTGCCAATGACAAAATGTATTTTATCTTGCAACCCAGTCATGTTCTACATTGGTCTGGAAAATAAATTTTCATAATTTTTATCAGGCCACATGGTGTTTTCAATTTTGCATTAAATATCTTCTGGGAAAAACAACTGAGATACACGAGGTGTAGTGAGAACATGATGCAATACTTAGTTGTAGTTGCCTCGATGTTCACACATGTATAATCACTCTTTTATGAAAATGAACTGAAAATACTGGACTCTGTAGTTACTTAGCTGTTTAAATTATGCAATAAATGCAGTGCAATGTGTGTAAAATTATGGAAATAGTTTTTGTCACATTTGAAACAGCCTTTAAAAAGGACTTAATCCTTGCCAAACACCCTGACAGGAATATGAAAAAAATACACAAACTGTTGCTTCTATTTTAACAATGAGATTGTACATTTTACATATTCTGAGGTACTCTTGCTATTTTGATTCATTTATTTGGAAATGTTTGTAGTATAAAGGAAACTCAGAAAAGTCTAAAGTCTGTAAATGTCTAATAATTGTAGGATCATAGAATGGTTTATGTTGTAAGGGTCCTCAAAGATCATTGAGTTCAAATCTTCCTGCCATGGGCAGAAACACCTTTCACTATCCCAGGTTGCTCAGAGCCCATCCAGCCTGGCCTTGAACACATCTAGGGATGGGGTAACCACAGCTTCTCTGAGAAACCTGTGCCAGTGCTTCACCACCCTCACAGTAAAGAATTTCTTCCTAGCACCTGATCAAAACCTGCCCTCTTTTTAAAGCCATTCTCCCTTGTTCTGTTACTACATGCCCTTGTGAGAAGTTCATTTTCTAGCCTTCTTTTGGGCCCCCTTTAAGCACTGAAAGCTTCTATAAGGTTTCCTCAGGGCCTTCTCTTGTCTAGGCTGAACAACCCCAACTAAAATAGGTAAGAACATTTCTAAAAGTTGACATTATGCCAACGTACATGTATTGGACATTTATGTATTAATTGAATAAAGTTTAAAAATATTAGAATTAAATCATAACTAATATATTAATATAGCTCAAAAAAACTATATCCAGCATTTTATTAATTGCAATAGTCTCATTTAAGCCAGTGGTAACTGTTTAGTCACTGACTTTCTACAAATGCCTAAATCAGAGGGGTCAAATCTCAATTTAAATTAATATTCAGTAAGGTAATCTTGAGACTAGTGTTCATTGTCAGAAGCCTAAATGTAATTATTTAATTTTTATAGGAGACTAGAATTGAGACATTATTAACATATTTTGATTTTTTGGTAGAAGCAAATTGTTCAATGTGAAGGAGAAGTGGATGGGAGGGTTTTTTTGTGCTTTGAAATGTTGAGCTGTTTTAAATGTCAAAGCTGCTGTGGTTTTGTTTTGTGGCTAGGTTTGAGGTCTTCTTCTGTGACAGTGTGTAGGAGAGACCTGAAGACCATCTTGCACCTCAGCTTGACACAAACTGCAGACAGCAAAATGACAGTCAGGTAAAACATAAAAGTCTTGCTTAGCTTTTTCCGCCCTTGCTGACCTATGAAGGTCAAAAGTCTGAAGGGTGCAGAAGGATGCATGAAGTTCTGGTTGTATAATTTCTGTACATGAGAAACTTAGTTTCTACTCATTTTTCTTTGTTGGAGCATTAGATATGGGTGGGTACATGTTTGCTGCAGCAGATGTCCATTATGGAAAAGGGAGGGAATGTCTTTCCTTTGAGACATAGGTGGCTGGAACACCTGTGTGGCAGGGTCAGTCTGTAAAGGCCAGTTTTTTCACCATAAGCACACAAGTAACAGGTTTTAAAACAGTGACTGGGGAGACGGGGCAAATTTACTGCATGAGTGAATGAGACAGAATAGTAAGGAGTCGCAAAGCCGAGAGGGGTCTGGCCATTGGGACGAAGGAGTGAATGGGAACTTGATTGTAGCAGAGGGAGCAGCAGGTGGGCAATTGAGCAGAGTGGGAATAGCATTGGGAAGTCTTTGTGAGGCACGGCATGGAATAGCCGTGCGAAGCTGTGGTTCATTGTGTGAAGCCATGAAAGATGGGAAAGACATTCAGCTTGGGGGTGGCAGGTATAGAGAAGGTACACTTGTTTTATAAATCAGGAATGGGGAGGGGGTGATAACGAGAGACTTAAAGTAGGCTGTGAAGGGGATGGGAACAGCAGTAAACAGGGAGAGGATGGCAGCCTGTGGTCTGCTATTTAAAGCAGTGAGTGACATAGAAGGGTAGCAAATGGTTTGGGGGTGGTAGTGGCAAACCAAAGGTCCACGTAGGTTAGTTCATCTCATACAATAAAATCTGAGGTGCCAGGCAAAGGCAAAATAGCGAAAGCTAAGGGGTACTTGTACTAAGGCAGGGCCTTGCTCACCCCACTCGGGGCCGTGCTCCCTGTGTGCAGTTTGTTCACTGCTCAAGGGCTGCGGGTCCTGACCCCTCTGGTGACCCGGTTCCCACGCCGGCTGGCAAGGCAGCCTGCGGAAAGCAGAGAGCTGTGATCAGCCCGCAGCACCTGCGGCTGGCCGGTGTCCGGGGAGGAGCTCAGCCGGCACCGAGCGGCGATTGCTGTAGTCCGGGCGGGATGCAGCGCTACACCGGGCAGCTGCCATAGCAAACTGGGAGCTGCCATAGCCTCGGAGAAATTGGCCGCGGCCTGGAGGCAGCGGGGTGGGAGAGAGCAGCGCAACACCGACCCTCTGAAAGCGGACGCGTGTGGATGCGCGCCCTCGCGGGCCGGACGCAGATGATGCTTCTCGGTGTCGCTTTCTCCAGCCGTGCTCCTCGGGGCGTGCCGGGGCTCCGGCGCCTGGCTGAGCCCGCTCGGGGCGGTGCCGGTGCCGGGGTGCCGGAGCCGTTCCTTGCCCCGGGCCCGCCCGCGCGGCCGCAGGTGCGGCGGAAGTGACGGCCGGCGCGGTGCTGCCGGGGGAACATGGCGCCCGCGGCCGCGCGGGGCAGCGCGGAAGGTAAACAAGCGTGAGGGCGGCGGGGATCCCGGGGGCGAGGCCGGGCCGGGCCGGGAGCGCCGGTGCCCGAGCGGCGCGGCGGGGGCGCCTCCCACCTCCCCCCCGAGCGCGGACGGCGGGGAGGAGGGAGCCCAGGATCCCCCCTTCTTCCTCCGCCTCCTTCTCCTCCTCCTCCCGGCTTCGCCTCAGCCATTGCCCCTCTCCGCAGCCCCCCGGCGCCTCCCTCCGCCGCCCCCGGCTGTATGGTACACGGAGCCAGGGCCCGTCTCCGCCGCTCCAGCGGGAGGAGCCGCGTCCTCAGCGCCACCGCTGCCGAGAGGTGGGTGAAGGATCCCCCGGGCCCTCCCGCCGCCGTCGCCCGCCCCATCGAGGGCGGCCCGGGCGGTCTCCTGGCCCTCAGGGACCCTCCTCCCCGGGCCGCGGGACGGCGGGCCGGGTGCCCGCAGGCGGGGAGCAGGCGGGCTGGAGCGGGGATCGGGCACGGCCGCGCCGGGCGGGCACAGCGAATGCCTGGCGGCTCCGGGGCGGCCGCAGCCCCGCCGGGCCCCTCGGGTTCCTGCGGCCGCACGTCGCGGACCCCGGGCCTGCCAGCCCCGCTGGCCGGGGAGCTCAGCCTGCGAGCTCCGCTCACAGCGGAGCGGGGCTGAGCGTGCGAGCAGGCAGGCTGAAGTAGGTCATCTGAGTTCCTGCCCCGAAAATGGCCATTTTTACCCGCCCCCTCCCCCATCGTACCTGATCGGGAAAAAAGTATCCGTGATCTGAACGGGTAGAGCTACCCAGGGTTGGTACTAGAGCTTTGATCTATTTGGTGAATACTGGAAGGTCACTTAAAATTTTAAAGTTCTTGCCTTTTTATTGTTTGGGTTTTTTTACTCCCATTTAGAAAAGAAATAGGAGAATCATAAAGCTGTTACTGGATAAAAGGACAGAACTTCTGGAGTCTGGCTTCCTGTGGACTTGTTATATAAACTTGTCTGTAGAATAACCCAGCTCTTGCACCACCATTGCCCCAGTTCACATTCGGATCCCCTTAGCATACCACCATACACCAACATACTTCTGTGTTTTCCCTTCCATCACCTAGAAAATGTGTTTAATTTCTACCACCTGTCCCATAAACTTTCCCACTGACACTCATCTCCTTTCACTTTCCTTAATTATACCCTGTGGCTGGTTTGGATCTACACATGTGTTGATTTGCCTTTCAGTGAGCAGAACACAGCAGATAACCATTGAACTCACACTAGAAATATCAGACCTTTTTCATTCATCTAGCTGCTAGTTTGGGGGATATGTGTAGAAATAAAATAGGTTTGAGATTTCTGTGTTTCTGAGAAGTGAGTTTGGCATTTGGTAGTGAGGTCAAAACCTGTGTGTCTTGAACAAAGGGCACAATTAATGTCATTTTCTCAGAAGATGCTAGGAGTACGTACTAAATTAGCAATAAAGATACAGATAACAAAAAGACAAATGGAGGGTGGAGTTTAGCAATCCTAATTTAAATTTTAAATATTTTTACTAACATAGTTTGAATACTAATTCTTACTCTTTTCTATCTTATTATGCTAAAAATTTATGGTAAGTCAGAAAAGATAGGATTTTTTGTTACTAACAGATACTTAGCTTGCTACTTTTCTCTAAAAAATACACTATAATTTTCTTAAGAAAAATCTTCACAGTGACAGAATCAGGCTTTATTCATACCTTTTTCTTATATTTGAAGAGGTTAATCATTCTATAAGACACAAATATATATATATGTAAAAAGGACTGATATTGTTCAGGATAGACAGTCCTGTCCACTTTGAGAGCAGTGGCAAATCTGTAGTTTTCAACACTACTATCATTTAACTTCTAGGTATTAGTAATACAAGTATTTCCAGTTAAAGATAGTTCTCATTTTGGTGGATGTATCAACTGTTTTATACAGGGCATCTGTTCTGGTATCAGTGCAATTGGAAGAACCTTGACCTAAGCTTGCTCTGTGTTTGGGAGCAGGTTTTTCTGTACAGGTGTTGTGATGCAGTGACCTCTTAGACAGATGGTTCAAGCCATCTTAGTGTCTGTGAAGTGCAGTTACAGGTTCTGGCACACGTGGAGTGAAGAATAACCATGCTGAGCTGAGGCACAATCCATGCTGAGTTTTAGTAGGTTTGGTTGTAACTGGTTCTGATACTTTTGACATGTCTGTAATAACCACAGTGACACCAAGTGCCACTGTTGCTATGGGCTGATTCAGATTGCTCCCAGGTAGCAACAGGAGCTGTGATGGTCAGGGGAGCTGTCCTGGTCAGCTCTGTGTCCCTAAGAAATGGAGTCTGGGCAGCTTTCAGGAGTAGCCAAGTTTTAAGTTCTGGCAGTCTGGTTCCTCTGAGTGGTGGTGATTGGTAAGCTCCTAACTTCTCCATTCTCAAGTAATCCAGTGCTTTTGAAATTCTCAAGATGGATTGGATGAAGTCTTAAACATGAACATACCAATGTGTTGAAGATAAATGGTTTCCCAAATTTAGTGTACTAATTACAAAGGATTTCAGATAAAACACATGGAAACCAGATGTATTTCTTTGTTCCGTACGCTGCAATTGTTGTAGCAATGGAAAGTTTTGATAGCCACTGGTTATTGATCCATCCCACATGACATCACTCGTTCTGTTGCTGTTGTGGGGGGATTATGATGAAAAATGGTGGACAAAATTTAATGGTTTTAGTTTTAAACCATGTAAACAAAGGTTTAATTTGCGAGATAAATTATTTATGCTGTGTATGTTATAATTACATTCTTACTCAATACAGTACACTGCATGCAAAGGCCCAGCCTTCAGCCATGCGTGCACTTGTGAGTGTTTGCTAGTGTGTTCAAATACTTGTATTTTCATATGTGTGTATAGCATTTGCCTATGGAGAAATGTCCTCTTTCTGCAGAAAAGCATGTTAACAAAACTAGGGTCAAAGAATTCTGCTCTAGGCAGCCTTTGCTATGCACCTCATCAAATAAAGTATGCATGATGGCTTTAAAATGTACATTTAAATGTATGCATTTGGTGGATGGAAGAGATTATTGTGTTTTAAGCTCTATTTTAGTACTTTGTGTAACCGAAGCATGGTTCTGTGTGTCTGGTGAAATGTCTTTATGGTGTATCTCATAGATAGTGTTTTATTATGTGAAAATTTGTTGTTCAGCTTGTCCACAAAGATGATTTCTTAGAATATCTATGGGATAGGTAAAATGAACAAGTACTCCATAATTAGTAAACAAAACAAATCTTGCTCGTTCTGTCTCAGCATCCCAGAACAGTTACTAAGGAACAACAGTAAAGGAAAGCTGAAATTTTCCTTTGAGATCGTGTGCTAGACTTGGTATTGTCAATACTTTCCTAGGATTTCTGTCCCTAGAAAATGCATATAAGCTTACATATGACATAAAGACATGTATTCAAAGGGCCCTTTTTCAGGTAGAACTGCTTTTGGAGAGATTGTAAATCCAGGAGGGCATGAGTCAAAAGCAGATACTCTATAACTTGCTTCTCAAAAGCCAGTGCATTTAGACTCCATTACTTCTGCTTGTGACTAAGAGCCTCAGACACCCTGAGGAAAGAAGGTTCTCCTTGTTTAGCAAGAAAAAGCAGTCTTGAGTAGGATTTTCAGACTTTCATTACAGCTGCAGAATAAAGATGAGAAATCAGTGTTCCAAGTAAGTGGTTTTACAGTTAGAGCACTGTAGAATCTAATGCATTATGTGCTTAAAGAGGAAAAAATGTAAGGAACAGCTAATAAGGTTAAATGTATTTCTCTCTTGGCTTTTCAGCAGTCTTCCTGTGCTGCATTATCCTGATCAGCTCTAATATGTGCAGAACAATAAAGAATGTCAATGTACATTGCCCCCCACCTCCCCTTCATTGTTTATACATTGGATTTTTTTTGTTCCAGTTTTCCTATAGACCACTGCAGGCTCCATGTCTTCCACTGGATTAAGTGTGCAGCTGTGATTTGCATGCATGAAGAAAACCTAACTGAATTTTCCATTTTTATTGAAAATATGGAAAAAAAATGTTATGTATTGTCCTCTGGGAAATAACTGCAGCATTTGAATAGTGCTTAGAATTACATCAAAGATTGCAAGTATGTGTGTGGGAGGAATGGCATAGCTATGCTTTAGAAAAAATTACTTGCTTTGAGAGTATTTTGTATTGCTTTTTTTAATGTTTGAACTACCACATTGCTTTTGACAGAGGATATTAGCTTTAGAAATGAAGATTTTTTTTTACCAGTTAAGCATAATATGCATTTAATTATCTACTTTCCCAGTTTTTGTACTATTTTAACCCCTTTGTGTATTTGCACTGGTAATACCTTTTTTTGTTTTAAAGAAAAAAATATCTGCTGATACTGTACATGGCTTTATGCCAAGAAAAGGATATTTACTCCTTTTATTTAATGCAGGAAGACAAGTAGTCCTTTTGCTTTTCACTCATTGAATTCTGAAGCTTCTTTAGATGGTGTAAGGAGGAGTCTTACTGGTTTTGTGTCTGCCTTAGTAATCCATTACATGCTCACTGCTGTTTAGGAGGAAAAATATGTTAATGTTGAAAACTGTAGATTTACTAAAAGTAATATCAGCAGGAATGTGAAAAGAAGGATTAAGTGATTTAAACACCTACATTTTTAAAACATTCAGAAATATTAATTTCCAAGTGTTGCCTCCTTTCTTACTATTATGGAGATTTGTGGCTGACTCAGTGTTTTAAATATTTTTTTACGGAATAGCCAGTTGTAGGGAGATGTAAAAATTTGAACCCTAAAGAATGTTCCCTAAATACAGGTGGGTTTCATTTCTCAGTATTTCAGTGATTGCTGCCTTGTTAGATTTAAAATTCAAAGGATAGTAACATATACATTATTTTTTTGGTGTATGTATATTTGTCTTATTTCTATTTAATCAGAATTAAAAACGTCTCAAAAAAAAAAAAAAAAACCAAATCGTTGCACTGTCTGTGCAAAAGCAACACAATCAGATTCACAGCCTAGTTGAGGTTGTAAGGGACCTCTGGAGGTCATCTGTGCCACCTGCAGGGCCACCTAGTGACAGTTGCCCAGGACTCTCTGGTGCTGGTTTGGTTGGGGGTTTTTGTTTGTTTGTGTTGTGTTTTGTTTATTTGTTTTGGAGTTTTTGTTGGATTGTGATGAGTATTATTTACTTGTTCTCCTCCTTAAAAGCAACACTGAAGGTGCATCTACCATGTCTCTCCTTAACTTCACTTCCAGCTTTTCCTTTTTGCTGCTTTGAGGGTGGTGAAAGAGGCCTTTCTTTCCTGTGTACAAGTTAATTTGTCTCCTTTTATTTGAGGAGTACCCATAATGTAATTACCTTTTTCAAGGTAAGGGCAAAGATCCTGCTGTGTGTTTGGAGCTTGCTGCTGTGGTTTCTCAGTGCTGTTCAGGTACAGAGTAATGCACATACTCTTTTGAAGAATCCCCTTCAGTAGGGTTACCTGTGTGATTGCGATCCCATTATTTGCAGATGAATATATAATTGCTTCTGTCACTTGGGGAATGTTGCTTCATTTTTTACTTCTTCTCCCCAATACATTGTTGTGTTATTCTGTTCTCGCTCTCACATTTGCAAATTCCAACTGTCCTTTCCCATTTTTAACCCTGATCATGGAACTGAAGCTGAGCCAAGTCTTAGTTGATCTCCTAAAGCTCTGTAACTTACACAGTTGTACTGTCTGAGAGTCCTTGTAACCACCGAACCTCTTGGCTGATTCCAGACAGCAGTGAGAGTTGTTTTCAGTTGCTGTATATTTTATGAAAATGAGTGGCCCATTTAAAGGCAGGTGATCATTAAATCTCTTGAACAGGAAGGACTGAGGTATGAGCTCAGCTATTATTAAACATCAGAGAGCTGGGGATGGGAGAAGAGGAGTTACAAGTTCTCCAATGAAAGAAGGAAGTAAGCTAATATTGGTCCTTACCTTTTTATTTGATACCAGAAATCCAGTTAGAAAGCAAAATCCTGTGAAGTCAGGCTTTATGCTTCCTCTTCAGTTGGGTGCTTCTTTTTGAGGTGGTAAGAATTAGCGAAGTGGTTCTTTCCTCATCTGCTTTTGTGTAAGAGTTGGCAACAACTAAAAAAAATATCTGATGGTAATTTTTCTTTCTGGTAGGCATTTGATGTTGAGGAGTAAGAGAATCACAATGTGAGGTTCCAGAGCAGTTTGCATGTTTCTCTTTGTCTTCAGTGACATTGAAGGGAAGGTGCTGTCTTGGATACTGGTGAGAAAGTGATCGGATTGTCATCTTTGTTCTTTGCTCCTGCTCTTACTTTCAGGAATTTGAATTCTGTGAGAAAGCCTTAATTGTAATGAACACTCCCAGCATTGGCTTTATCGTGCACAGAGCCCATCATCAGACTTCAGCAGTGTGGGAGTGGTGTTAATTCCATGAGGTGTGGCTACAAACACCCATTCACCAGTTTAGTTTTGCACAAACAAAGGGTATCTCCAGTTTGGTTTTCCAGGATGGGTGCTGAGGAGTGAAGGAGAGGAGATGATTAACCATTGATGAGTCTAATAAAATGCATTCCTGTTACAATGGCAGCAGCCAGAATGTGGTGCTTGAGGAAGTGGGAGTAAGTGGTAACTGCTCTCTGAGGCTGTGAAATATAGGCCAGCCTAGAGTAACTTCTGGGTCCATATACTTATGTGAAGTTTTATGACCTTGAGAATCTGCAGGTTTTTCTAATGTGTTGGTATTATTTAGATTTTCATGTGTGTTACCAGTACCAAAGCATTATTAGCTTTATTTGTTATAGTTGAAGTGTAATTTAAGGTGGGATGAAGTGGAAAAAAAGTAGCTGAGCCAATTCTAATAGTTAGTGAATGCCAAATAGGGAAGTTGTTGCTCTTTCTCTCTCTTCCTGCACAAGTATGTGTCCTGCCCTCTGCATCAGGTTGGTTCTTGTGCCAGACCCCACAGTGTCAAGTCAGAATTCAGCTCACTGGGAAGCAGAAAGATTCCTAGTTTTGAGGTTTTGTGTGTGCTGGGGAATCGGGGTGGTCATGTTTCTGTCATGTGTCTTTTTCACGTCTGTCCCTCCCTGCTCTTAGTTTATTTTTTAGTCATGTTTATGAGTTGAATTGACTTTCTGGAGAAGCCCAATGAACCCCAGAAATGGCTCAAAGTAGGCAGCAGGAGCTCAGGTCCTGGAATGTGACAGAGAAGGAAAATGCAGTGTGCTGTGGTCCTTTGATGAATTGTTAATTGGTTGAAGCTGTGTTGGGCAACTTCATCCTACCTAAACCCAAGGAAGCTGAGCAACATTTTGAGAAATTTCTGGATTTTGAATAGGTTTTTATTTTGATTATTGAATTTACTTTAATGGAGTAGGATCCTGCTACTCTTAGATTTTTTTTTTTTATTTGCAGTTTAATTATAGCTTGCATATAAGTAACACTACATTTGCAAATGCTTAATGAGCAATTAAGCTTCATTAAGCCCACTATACAGAATTTTATTTTTTGTGACGTATTCTTGTCAGTGCTTCTTGTTGCCTTAATATTTTGCACTTCATAGATCTCATAAC
This sequence comes from Vidua macroura, assembly GCF_024509145.1. Classification (NCBI taxonomy): domain Eukaryota; kingdom Metazoa; phylum Chordata; class Aves; order Passeriformes; family Viduidae; genus Vidua; species Vidua macroura. Next base: position 13,484,843 of record NC_071572.1, read on the forward strand.
TTAATATTAATCACTATAGTAAGAAATGGGGGGGAACATGATGGGACTGTGTTTTTACAGGAGAAGTGACGTATACAATCTCAAATAGTATCATGAAAATGTTCATTTTCCTACAAATAACTTGAGTAAATTGCGTAAATAACTTTTGATTAAATTGACATAGATTTTAAAACATAATAATTTTTTTTTAGATCATATAATGTACAGATCTACTGAAGCTTGTTTCTGAAGTTAAGGAAGTTTGGCTTCCTTTTATTGAGACCTTTGATATCCAAGAGTGGGTGTTTTATTGCTCCCCTGAGATAAATTCTTTAGAAAGATTAACGTGGGGAAGAGCAAAAAAACCATGACAACCTTTTTAGTTCATTATATGACATGAATTAACTTGGAGTAAGGAATAATTTTGGTAGTGTTGCATAGTTATTTTTGTTCATTACCCTGTTTTTAAAATGAGAATATTTGGTTTGGGGAGAAGTATTTCAAGTTTGTGTTTTAAGTTATTTCCTCAGTTGATTTTTCAGCTGGAGACAGAACAGAAAGAATGGAGAAGACTTTTAAGTCCTTATCAAAGCAATCTCAGTTGGGATTTATCTGGTCAGGAAGGGCTTGTAATATGTTATTAGAAATTACGATTTATTTTTATTTTTATTTATTTTCTTTCTTCCCCCCAGGTGATTCATGGCAGGGGACGTGGAAGGGTTTAGCTCCTCCATCCATGACACCAGTGTCTCTGCAGGATTCAGAGCACTGTATGAGGAGGGATTGCTTCTTGATGTCACACTTGTCATTGAAGACCACCAATTTCAGGCCCATAAAGCACTGCTTGCCACCCAGAGTGATTACTTCAGGATTATGTTCACAGCAGACATGCGAGAACGAGATCAGGACAAAATCCATTTGAAAGGTCTGACAGCTACAGGCTTCAGTCATGTCCTCCAATTCATGTACTATGGAACTATTGAACTGAGTATGAACACTGTTCATGAAATCCTTCAGGCTGCCATGTATGTCCAGCTTATAGAGGTGGTAAAGTTTTGCTGCTCTTTTCTCTTAGCTAAAATCTGCTTAGAAAACTGTGCAGAAATTATGAGACTTCTGGATGATTTTGGTGTAAACATCGAAGGAGTCAGGGAAAAATTGGATTCCTTTCTGCTAGAGAATTTTGTGCCACTCATGTCCAGACCTGACTTTCTTTCATATCTGAGCTTTGAGAAGCTCATGTCTTACTTGGATAATGATCATCTGAGCAGGTTTCCAGAGATAGAGCTGTATGAAGCTGTTCAGGCCTGGCTACGCCATGATAGAAGACGCTGGAGACATACGGACACCATCATTCAGAACATCAGGTTTTGTTTGATGACACCATCCAGTGTTTTTGAGAAGGTTGGTGCATTTGAAAAGCAATAGGCAGGATTCATCATTTAGCTAGGGCAGCATGCCATTCAATAGGTAAGATTCTGGAAGCTATGAAAAGGAACAAAATGATAGCATTTATTTTTCTAATAAAGAAAAGCACAGAAGGCAAACATCTAGAAGTGTTGTCTTTGGTTATTAGACAATAATACTACAGTGGCTGGAGAACAGGTATGTTTGCAGTACATGTTTATATGTGACTTAATGTGGAAAATACCTTTTGAAATAAGGTCACTTGTGTCTAGTTTGATTTCAGACATTCTTAATTGTTTTCCACAAGTTGCTTCTTGCTTTCCAGAGGCTTTAGACCTGCACATAATATGTAGGGTGTATGTTATGATGATTGTTATCAATATAATCAAAAATAGTGACAAATAGATCTTATGTGGCTTAAGTACAGGGGAGGGTTATTTACAAATGACAAGTAGCATCTGCTCTTAAACCTGCAGAGTGGTGTTGTTTTATCTTCAGTGCTTGTGCTATTGCACCGCAGTTAGAAGTAAGCCCTGATCCTGCAAAGTCACACATTGTCTTGGTTGTACACAAGACATAATACAATTAAAAATTATTGATGGTATCAAATGTAATTATTTACTTTAAATATCAGAGGACTCTTTGTAACAGGTGATCTTATAGTTAACTTTCATTGTATGGAGTAAGAGTTAAAAGAGAACTTGCCTTTCCTCCTGCTGAAGAACAGACAAAAAATTGTTTTCTAGTTCTTGAGAATCTCTGAATATTTGTTAACAGTAGAGGATTACAATACTTTGTAAGCAGTTCTCTTACAGGCCAGTAATAGTGTTCAGGTTAGGAATTACTTGATCTGTGCTGTTTTAACAATGTTAATTTTGTGTTATAAGATACAACTTCTGTATTTTTCACTTCTCAATAGGACTTCAGACCCCATGTTTTTGTTGTGCTTCTTACAAATTAATCTTCCATATATTTTTACTTTAGTATCTAGTGAATATACAGAACAGGTTGTATTGGTTTTGGTGGTTTTTCAGGGCCAGTGGATCATCTAAGCAGTAATTCTTAGACTTATTTGTATTTCAGATTATAAGAGCTATTAATTACTTCAGACTAGTGAATTTTTATATTTTTGGGTTTTTTTCTGTATGTGTGAACTGAGTATAGGAAGTAATAATACATAAAATATATTTATGATGCTATATTGGATTATAGACATAAAATAAATACCTAAACATATTTTAGAACACTAATGTAATGTTTATATTGGGTTAAAACATTTTTAATTAGTAGGAGCTCAATTCTGCAGAATACTGTATAGTGTCTTGTTTTAAATAACACTTTTACCATATTAATACATCATTTAAGCGCTTCAGTAATAAAACTTACAGAATTCACAACATATTTTTTTGAGGTTAAGCTAATAAGGTAGGATTTGTGTGAGTCTGCTTCAGCAGTATGAGTTTTGGGAATGGCAGCTCAAGCATCAAGCTGTCTTCAGTTAAATTTCTGTAAGTGCAGGTGGAAGTGTATGTTAGTCTTCAGCATTATATTTGGGTATAACTTCTGGAGTTGGTTTTAATATCACTGGTATAAACCCTGCATACAGTGCTTCTCATGTTTTATCTTGACAGCTACCAAATGGCTCAATAGGTACAAGTTCAGGAGAGCAGTTGTTTTCAGCATGCCAGGTTATATACCTGCATGCAAAAGCTTTATCTGGTAATACCCTCTCTGTTATTTGTATGTGGGAGCAGAGAAAAGCCAGTGCAGATTACAGAGTGAGACAGCTCAGCAGAGGGAAGCAGAGCTAATTATGTCATTTGTTACTGCAGCTAGGAATGCATTTGTGTTCTACCCTGGCTGGAGAGTATTAAGTTATCCAGCAGGACAAGTGACAAAGGACAACTGCAGTTGGAGCCAACATCAGAATATAGAACACTTTATTTTTTCAATAAAAGAGCATGTCTGTTCACTGTTCTGGCAGTAACTCAGAGCGAGCCTGTTTCTTCTTTCTGTAGAATGGGGAAATAGTGGTAAAACTCCCTTTTTTGTAGATCCACAAACAGAATCCACCCTTTTTCTGAAGCCAGCACATACTAAATGCATGAATGTACCAAATACTCTGAGGTTGACTCTTCCAGTTCACCAAACTCTGTATTTGCTATACACTGGCTGGCTTGTTATGTACTTTTTTGTAATCTTTCTAATACACATTTCTCAGATGCCCGTCACTGTAGCATATAAATAACTTATATAATTTAACTTTGCAAGTCATGGTAAGGATACTTTTGTCCTCTTAAGCCATTCTGTTCCATACATCTTTTTTTTTTTTGAGATATGTACAATTTAAAAATCGGTGAGTCTAGATTAATATCTGGAGGCTGATGTGCATTTAGAATGCACAAGTGAAGGTACAGCATATTTGCTTACTACAAAATGTTGTGGAAGAAAGGCTTCTGAACTATGAGTAGGTACTCTTTTGTTCCTCAGCCTTTAAAGTACATGCAGATGCATGGGGAAAAATGGAAATATAAATCAAGTAAGGATTTAGAGAATAGGCAAAGTATTTGGGGAAAAGCACAAGTTTCACTATCCATGTTGTGCTTTCCTTTTTTATTGAACATATCCACGGCTCTGGAAGTCTTGAGGAAGTTGGAGTGCCTTTCACTCAGATCACTGAGTTAATATCCGTGTTACTGGAGGCAACCATGTCATGATTTCCCTGAAATATACTGTTTAAGCTCCATTTAGTTTCCGTGTACTATTCAGATTGAAATGTTGTTTCAAAATCTGTCCTTAAAACCCAGAGATTTTTTATGTCCAGTAAAGGTTTATTAAGTAAGGTTTATTATGACTAACTCATGCTTATTAATTGCTAGCTTAAATCAAAAGTTTACTAATCACTTGTTCATCAGCTTGTATTTTAGAGATAGGATGAATAGCACATTATCTTTGAATATCTGCTCTCCTGTTCCTAGAAAACAGTAATTTTTGAGACGTCAATTTTTGTCAACTTTATGTTCCTGTGACTTTACCTTACATAAATGCGTTGAATTTTTTTTCCCATTTATTTCCATTTCTAGTAGTACATCTGTATCTACTTACACAACTTCATTTGCTGAAGCATAGAATAAGAAGTGTGGATGAAGTTAGGGGCCTCTCTTACTGTAAATAGGTGCTGTGCTCAATATTTTTGGGTGTTAAGATTACTATTGATATTGATTACTGTTGATTTGAATAGATTTGCTAGCAGTATTTATTATGTGCAGAGCTTCTTAATTGTGACATATAGATTGTTGACTCCACTCTGATTTGGGAGATTAGATAGAGTTAGACTCCAGCTTGATTTTGACAATTTCTCTTTCCAGCTTCTAAAAAGGAGCAGCTGAGTAATCAATTTGAGGGCATTGTCCTTGCTGCATAGAGGCTGTGCCTTTCTATGGTTAGGCTGAAAACATTTAAGTGATTTCTATTCTTGCAGAATAGCCCTTCACTGGTACTGAGCAGTTCTCATACCAGATTATAATTGTGATTAGAATATGGCTGGAGATAAATAGATGTGACAATAATAAGGATCCTTGTTAGTGGAGTTGATGGATCTTTAGTTGTGTTTCAGGTTAATCTCTAACAAAATAAGTTTGGGGTTTTGTTTCGAGTAAGAATTTGATCTTCAGAAGTATGATACAGATCATTGTTCACTGGAAAGGTGGGGCATTGCTTCTGTACTCCTAGTAGCTGAGTTTGAGTTGCATCACGCATTCAGAATTGGCAGCCTTAGGAAACATAAGCACAATAAGTTAGAATCTTTAAAACAGTTCTCTGTTTACATGGCTAGAGATGATAAAGTGACATTATGAGCCATTGAGATTTTTCTGTGCTTTTGTTTTTTTTTTTTTTGTCTTTGAGATTTTTTTACCAGTTCTACAGAAGGAAGCAAGATAATAGCCACCCCATATAATAACGTACTAAAATTTAGTAACCAGGTGCACAAATAATAGCTGTTTAGTTTGGGAGTTCAAAAGAATCCTTTCTTTCTGATTTTGAAAGCTTTTTATTGCAAACCTAAGTAACAAGAATACAAATAGAGCAGTAGCTGTAAATGGTTGTATGAGGAAATTTTGTTCTAAAAAGTCTGTATACTGAAGTCAAATGTGTTACAGAACATTTACCTTGCATTTCATTGCTCTTCCTGCAGCTTATAAATTGGCATAATTGTTTTTGGGGAGGGGGAAAGCTGATGAACATAATGTGGGACACAGCTGGTCTTTTGTGGAGATAACTTTTCAAATTAGAAAGTAATGGCTTAATTTTTTGTTTTACTTCTTCATATAATATAAATGCAAGATTTGAAGACTTCCATAGCTGCTACAACTAGAAAAGCATGCATTCAATACAGCAGAAAAATAGGCAATGATTAATCACTGCACTAACTTGGAAAGCCAGCATTTTTTATGGAGTGTTTCACTGGTTTAAAATGAAAAAGAGGAAATGCATTAAAGCTCAAATTTACTGGACTGGAGGGATGCCCCAGGGGGCAAGTGAAGAGATGGATGTTTTTAATTATTTTTACATCTTGTATTATGGAATAACACATTTGATTTTGTTTATGCTTTTCTCAGTCTGTGTAGCAGAAGGACTGACTGTGAACCACTGGTAGTTCATACACTGAGATAGTTCCCATTTCTCCATCTCTGGAGATCTTGTGGAAACTCTTACATCAGGCTGTGTCCAAGCATAACCTCTTTAAGAGGGTTTTCTCCAGAAAATTAAAGAATTGGAAAGAATGTACAGAAAATCACATGAGCAAAGCTTTAGCACTTGGATTAAATTCCTTTTTCCTTTTTTCACGCTGTGACTGGGGTTAATAAGGAAGTCCAACTTAAAATGCCTTTGAGACCCTTCAGGAAGATAACAGAGCAGTTTAAAGAAAAACTTTGAAAATGCTTTGAAGCATTTATATATTTTTATCAATTCAGAGTTGATGATGTACTCTTTAGGAATGCACATTTGTTTCACTTCAGGGTTCCTGACAATTGCTGTACATTTCCACCAGTTTTGCTGAAATCTGTGTGTTCTGTTTGAGTGTTGGTAATTATGGACACATTCTTTCCAGAGCTTCTCCATTTGAACTTAACAGGAAGATTTGTCTGTTGATAAGCACTTTGATATTTGCTGATCAACTTCTTGTTGCTACTTACAGGTAGTGGCAGAGTCAACTTTTGAAAGCTGAGGGCTTTCCTTCTGCGTGTTTTGGGTATCAGATAGAAATTCCTGCAGAGGCCATGGGCTTTCATCTGCTGACATTCACAACTTACAGTTGTTTTAAATACCAAACTACTTTAATTCTAATGCTTGTCTCTTTTGATTATATACACAAGTCATGAAAATTACTGTAAAAATATTTGAAAGTGTAGGCAGGGGGTTTTTATTACTAGTAGGGGCTGAACAGGGCTTTCAAATATTTCTGGAACATTTCATAATGTGTGACTGAAGGTAGGCCAAATGACCTACATTTGCTTTGTTTTCATTTGCATTAACCAAGTGTGAGCAGTCTGTACTTTCCTATGGGCATGTCCTAACATTCATCTTAGACCATCATTTGAGGTGGATGGCTAAAAACAGGGATATTTTTCCTTGACAGCCAAGTCTAGGAATGTTCCAATTAGCTTTTTTTACCAGAAGTGAGGTAGTTGATCACTCTTGTTTTGTGGGATTTTTTTCTGCATGTTGTAAGAATTGCTAGTGCTTGTGTATTTTCATGTTTAGCTCTTCAAACTTGTTGTGCTTGTCGAAGCTTCCCCGTGAACTTCAGTCACAGAGGGGTGTTAATAACTGGGAGTTGCATTTGCTCTGTCATGTCTTTTTCATTTGAGGTAAGAGCTTGAGGCTTTGCTTTGACATGAGTGTCTTTGTCAAGACAAGCAGTAGTAAACTAATGGATTGATTCCCTGGTCTTAAGGGTCTCTCTCTGGAATCAGAGATACTCCATGTTTTCTTTGGCATGCTCTCATGGGGTGAGATTTAGGCTATGTGGAGGAGTACAGTGATGAAGTTGTAGGCATATTTTAATTCCAGTTTCTGGCTGGCATTCCAATTTCTAGATTTAATAAGAGAGTTGTAAATGCTGAGGGAGAAAGAAAAAAAAATTCAATCTCTGCCAGGCTTTACTGATATGCTTCACATTGTAAGCATGTTGATCCTGTTGTCTTCCATAACTGTCCAAGAAAGCCTGAACTGCATATAGATGGAACAAAGATAATTTGTATTTTCATTTAACTCCAAAGAGGATAGCTCCAGTTTGGGAATGCCTGAAGTAGTCCTGCTGGTTTAGAATTTGAAAGTTCCTTTTAAGGATAAAGTAGCCCAGCCATGATTCTTTGTTATTTTAACTTCCTTTTTCATTTTTTTAACCTTTATATGTTACCATTTTTCTGTGCTGTGGTTCTCCCTGCCAGCATATTTTCTGTAATTTATGTTCAGTCTTTTCAGTCAGGCAAGGTATATGGTTTATTCTAACAAATACCACATGAGCAAATCCGCCTTTGTATGACATATTATTTATTTGCAACAAGAAAATAGAGCTGTTGTTCCCACAAGAGTTGGGCTTACTGTGTGTTTTCTGTAAGTACCATACCTGAGAGACCTTTTTGCTCCAAAATCACTTCTGGTAAAAACAGTAGAAAGAGGCTGGGCATTGCTTCAAGAATAATATATATGATCTGCATGTGACCATCCTCCTTTTTTTCAAACAAAGATTAGCTGAATGTGTCAAAATTAAAGTGGAGGAAAGAAAAAGTGTAAATAAAAACATCAAGTCACTGTCACTCTTGAGCTATACATTTCTTTGCAATAGTAGGTTAATATTTGGCTTTTTGAAATCTGGTGTTTCAAACTGTCTCAAAAACTGTGCAAATTGTGTTCTGTAATAACAGTTCAAAAGATTTTAAAAAAAAATAATTATTTGACAGCAGAATGTCTTAATTACTACACAAGGAAGATATGATTACCAGATGGCTAACAAAATTTTAGTGGTATGTGTTTATGGAACAAGCAGCTACTTTATTCACAAGGTATAAAGAACATTAATTTGTAAATTGTTTTCCATATATGTCAAATTTCCTACCACCACCCCTGAGGCATTTGTTCTTTGGGACAGAGAATAGGAGGAGGTGGGGTAAAAGATACTTAAAAAGAATAGCTCCTGGTGTTACCTTGTGGTCACTTGAAATTTCAGAGTGGCCTCTTGATTTTTTTTCAGAGCATTGCTTCTTATTTGGAGCTGGTGGATACTAAAGGCTTTTAGACTGTTTGAAAGCAATCCAATTTTATGTGAAAGAAACTGGGATTTAGGATCAAATCTGATGGAGGGTTTGTGGATTTGGCAGCATCTAGCAGGTTTTGATTTGTTTCAGAAGTGTGATTCAGAATGCTGTGTTACACCAGACTCTACAGGAAGAGTGAGGCATCTGAAGAGATTCCCACGGTGAGCTGAGGATTGCCTTGAGCTAGATGAATTAAAATGTTCAAGACAGGGGTGTGTTTTGGAATGGTCTCAGGACCAGCCTCAGGCATTTGGATTGGCTTAGACAGTAGGAAGGGTCCCAGAAGGAATTTTTATTTTCCCTTGTGGCTACAACTCCAATAAAACTGAGCAGGGATGGCTTTTAGGTTGTAACTCTCACCTGGGAAGCGGAAGCTCAAACCTACCTCTGCAATTTGCCAAAGAAATGCACAACCAAAGGATTATAGGTGGAGATGTTTCTTTCTTGTGTTAAAGGCATGTGTTAACATGTGGAGACTCACAGAGGGGAAGCCATAAGGTCGTCATCGTGATGAGTGGTTGGTGAAAGCACATATTCTGAAGGAAGGCAGTTGGGTACCTTCCCTTCCCACCCCATGGCAATTAAATAGCCCTGTGAGCCTAGCATTTGAGAGCTCAGGCTTCATTTCTGAGAATTCAGGAAAAAAACAGATCTTGGTAACCACAGAAGATGGGTGTGTAGAGTGTCTTTGAAACCCAGGAAAAGATGGAATTTTTAATTTGGGTGCTTTGCCGATTAAGCAGGAGATGAACAGAAGCTGTTTTCAGGAGAAGGAATAATGGGTTTTAGACTTGGGGATTTCAGTTGTGCCTAATTCCAGCATAAATTCTGCATGTGATTATTCTGCTGAAAATGTTAGTCACTGCTCTTAATCACTAAATTGCCTTCTGGATTTTGGATAACAATACATGATAACATAAACCTTCATGCATAAATGCAATTGCTCTCAAGATTGCTTGAATGAAACAAAATAATCTTCTAATGACATATAGTGATTTAGGTTTTCTGGATTGTTTCTCTTGGTCAGAATTTTAATATCTTTTAAATGTATTCATAGGTAAAAACATCAGAGTTTTATCGATACTCCCGGCAACTGCGACATGAGGTTGACCAAGCCATGAATTACTTTCATAGCGTTCACCAACAGCCTTTGATGGAAATGAAATCGAACAAAATTCGTTCCGCCAAACCCCAGACTGCAGTATTTAGAGGAATGATAGGACACAGTATGGTAAACAGTAAAATTCTTCTCTTGCACAAACCAAGGGTCTGGTGGGAACTAGAGGGTCCTCAAGTACCTTTACGACCAGACTGCCTTGCCATTGTAAATAACTTTGTGTTCTTATTAGGTGGGGAAGAACTGGGGCCAGATGGTGAGTTCCATGCTTCATCCAAAGTGTTTAGATATGACCCAAGACAGAACACTTGGTTACGAATGGCAGACATGTCTGTGCCACGTTCTGAGTTTGCTGTTGGAGTGATTGGCAGGTATGTTTATGCGGTGGCTGGGAGAACCAGGGATGAAACGTTTTACTCCACTGAACGCTATGATATTACTGAAGATAAATGGGAATTTGTGGATCCCTATCCAGTCAATAAGTACGGACATGAAGGGACTGTGCTTGGTAACAAGTTGTATATCACTGGTGGAATTACATCATCTTCAACTTCTAAGCAAGTGTGTGTGTTTGATCCCAGTAAAGAAGGGACAGTAGAGCAGCGAACACGGAGAACTCAAGTGGTCACTAACTGTTGGGAGAACAAATGTAAAATGAATTATGCGAGATGCTTTCACAAAATGATTTCTTATAATGGTAAGCTTTATGTCTTTGGTGGTGTCTGTGTGATCCTGAGAGCTTCCTTTGAATCTCAAGGATGTCCATCTACAGAGGTTTATGACCCTGATACCGATCAATGGACTATATTGGCTTCCATGCCAATAGGTAGGAGCGGTCATGGTGTAGCTGTTCTGGACAAACAGATAATGGTTCTTGGAGGCCTTTGTTACAATGGTCATTACAGTGATTCAATTCTCACTTTTGATCCAGAGGAAAACAAATGGAAAGAAGATGAATATCCAAGGATGCCGTGCAAGCTGGATGGCTTACAGGTCTGCAGCCTGCACTTCCCTGAGTATGTTTTGGAGCATGTTAGACGTTGCAGCTAAAATGGAATGAAAAACCCAATCAAATGCAAAAGAGCTATACTAATTTGTTGAAAAAAATTACAAACCAGTTGAATTCCGGCAGAGACATTTCCTTGCGTATAAGAACAATGGCTAAATGCTCAAGAGAAACAGGATGTACAGGGAGTGTACTTACCAAGTTTATTAGAAAAGGTGATAGTTGGTCTGACCTTGTGAAAGCTTTGTTGGTTTTTTTTTAACAAATATAATTGTAAGAATGAGAAAAAAAATATATTTTTGAGTCTGCTTTTTTTTTTGATAACATTTTATGTCCACAATGTGTTCTCTTTTTTTTAATGGCCATTATACCACTATGCTTTTGAAATAAGTTGAGTTTGACAAAATATTTGTGAAAGGAAGAGAAGAAAGATGTTACTTTCATTTTTTATTGAGCATCAAAATACCTGTACTTGGGTACAACCAGGTATAAAGTAACAAACCAAACTATTTCTGTATCTTATGTTGTCTTTTAGATGCTTTTTCCATTAACTGCAAAGTATTCTCAAATCTACTAGGTGTTTTTGTTTTCCCTTATTTACGTTGGAGAAGAATTTTAACCCTTTTGCATGACCCTTTTCCTGGTTTTGTACAGTTGTACCAGTAAGTCTGCCAAAATGCAAATTACACATTTTCTACTAAATTGAAAACAAAGCATTTTTATATTCAAAACACTATTTCTATGCTGCCTTCTATTGTCTGTGTTGTGTTTGTTGGTGAGTAAAAAAATGTATAGACACTTGTGCATACACTGTAAAAACTGTATATAAATGCATCTTTTTATGTGCAGTTACAATATTATATTTTAACTAGTGCACAGATTCAGCCATATCTGTTGAATTTAGGGTATTCTTTCATGAGCTAAATAGTTCAAAGTTCTTAAGTGAAACTGGAAGCCTCATTTGGTATCAAAGTATCTTATCTTTAGTATATACTGATTGATTCAGTAACCTTAAACTCTTTATATTGTTGCTACATAATGAACTGTTAGTTATTTGTTATTTTATAAATTATTTCTTAAAAAGTAAACTCATTTTACCTGAGTTTCTTTTTGGTTTCCATGTGCTGCCCAGTTTTCTTTTTTCTTAAAAATAGAAAATGTCAATAAGCAAATGCTCAGCACTGCTGTACCCCACAGTTATTTTTGGAACTGGATATGCTACAATTTATTGTCAATACTTTTCTTATACTCACACTTCAATATGAGTACTCATACTGAAGTGTGAGTATAGGAAAAGTATGAGTACTCATATTGAAGTGGTATAATATTTTTATTATTATTATTTAATTATTAACTGTTAAGAACTACTGTGTTTTGAGAATGTGGAGTTAGGTGATTGGTTTGTTAGTATAATTTCTGTTTCTTTTATAAAAACCTGCAGAACTATGGCTACTGACCTTGGAGTGCCTGAATAGAGATGGCTGGTCCAAGAGGGCTTTGACTATTCCGTTGTGTTAACTTGCAGGTATAAATTACAGTAGATTGATAAGAATTATCTGCCAAGGCATAAATAGTAACAGTTAACTGCATTTGGACTGTCTTTGTGGATGTAAATTAGCCACTTCTAGAGCCCAAAGGAGACATCTGGGGAAGCTGAAGGCTCACATGTAGTTCAGATGCTGAAACGTGAGCTGCATATTTTGTAAAATCTTATGCTGCTGTTTCATTTTAAGCAATAGGCTTTACTTTATATGCAGCAATGCAAAACCACTTTATTCAGCATCTTCCAGTCAGAATTCACTGTAGAAAAGGAATGTACAGTACTCAGGGAGTTCAAAAGAATGCACTTACGAAGGGACCAAAATCACCCTACATTTTCTACGTTAAAAATAACACCTACTTGTGTAAATGAATTTCAAATAATAGAAGTTAAAACAATGTGTAAAACTTCTCATACTGTGTTCCGGTATTTATAACATAATTTGTAGGAATTATGTTCTGGGTTGAAATGTCAGTTTTTGGAGCTATATGGCAAGTCATCAGATTTTTAGGATTTGTTTATTGTTAGAAATTATTTATTAATCGAGTATTTTCATATGTTTTAAAACGAAGAGGGAATGCTTGCCATCATAGCTGTAGTGATAAGTTATTTGCACCAGAAGGGACTGGACCAAATATTGATATTCAGCCTTCTGATGCAGACTAGTTTGCAGCTAAATTTGTCTTTTTTAATAAGAATTCAGTTTACTGAATTAGAAATCTAATTTACTTTCTTGATAGCCTAACTTAAAGAAAATGTGGCTTACACTAAAACCTCAGTTTCACTGTGAGATGTGTACATCACCCTACATGGGAAGAGATAAACTGACTCTGGTAGGTGCTGGCTGTGTGCTGACTGTACATAGTTCATGGAATATTGGGGCACAAGAGAAAAAAAAAACAAGTTGGGGGATTTTTGTTTGTTTGTTGGGATTGTTTTTTTTGTTGGTATGTTTGGTGGTTTTGTTGTTATTTTTTTGTCACCAGCTCATTTCTTAATGGGGCAGCAAGCTAATCCTGTGTGAGGCGGCTGTCAAGGGCATGTTACATAGAGTAGAGTACTTCACTTTGTGGGGCCAGTGCCAGTGTGAGGAGCAGCCCTGGATCTGGATATCTGGTGTTCAGGAGTCAGATGTCTTGGAGACATGGCCAAGACTTTATTAAAAGTAGTGGTAAGGATATGAGTGTCTCAAGTTACATTTTTGAGTCTGCATTTAAGCGCTTTCTGAAGTTCTGTGCACTCAGCAGCTGCCACTGAAGTCATTGCTGAGTGCTGACGCTTGAAAAATGAAGAACCAGAACGGTTTTGGTGCTCTGCTTTTAAGCTCATGTTTATCTTCAGGAGCCCAGTTCTGAAAGATCTTGTTCAGGATTGTAGTAGTAATTGTTCTCTGAAATTATAATTGAACTGTTAGTTTCAGCTTCCCTGAAGCTATGTCTCCACTGAGAGGCCGGCTGTAGCCTTTCCAGCATTAGGGATGGTTGGAATTTGCTTGGGATTAGAATGGAGGGGATATGTGAGAATGTTTTGTCAATTTACATATCTACCGTGCTTTCATTGTTTGACACCTGAAATATGAAAATTAGCTTCTTTTCTCCTTTGTATAAGTATAATGGAACTTTTGAGACAGTTACTTTGGTTACTTGGAGGGATTTTTTAATTGATTTTTTTTTTTTTATGTTTGCTCTTAGTATTTAGCTCCAGATAATTTAGTACCTTAATGGGAACAAACCTAAGATGGCTAATAAGAATTGCCTATTACTATCAAATTTTGAGCATTATGGTCAGATTAAGATGGGTTTTAAAAAACATTTAAATGCCTCTCATTTGTCAAGGAATAGCTAAGTTCTGATCTTTGGTTATTAGATTTGAGGAGGTTCTCCTATTCCCATCCCATGATGGAATACCAGCAAATCTAAGGTCACCCACATATGATTTGCTTTGAAAAGCAAATGTACTTGCCTTTTTTTAGAAAGGTGGACATCGTGAGTTGCAGTTTAGGGGTTTTTTTTCCACATCTATAGAAAAAATGTGTCAGCGTCATGTCTTAATTTAGCAACCAACTTCAGGAAGAAATTTTCTTTTCAAACGAGACAATGGACAAAAAGCACAGTGTTCCTGTAAAGGGACTGGATACTGCCAGTTCCCATTTCATATGCTCTTAGGTCTGTTTTTAGGGGGCAGATTTTTTTTGTAAGTGCTGCATAAGGAAAAAATAGCTCACTTTCTGCCACAAAGTGTAGGTAGTTTCATTGTGGGAGGCAATGGAATCTCCAATCAGCTGGCAAAAGGAAACTTTAGGTATTTTTTTCCCCATTAATTCAACTGGAAGAAAGCAGATCTTAGGTTTACAGAGGTCCTGCTGTTTCAGAAAGCACTGCTAGCAAGTGGCAGCATATGAGCTACCTGGCAATCTGCTTTTATGTTACTTTCTTTTGAAAAATGTGGATGCCCTACTTCCTGCAGTATGATAGCAGTCCTGTTAGAACTAGCTCTGAGGGTTTGACTGTAATATTTCCCTGGTTCCTGAGCTTTGTAGCTATGTATTCTCGAGGCCCTCCTGCCTTAGAATCCTAAGTGCTGCCTTTCTTCATGCTGATAATATTGTAACTACTTGTGTCAGGGATGAAGCTTCACTTGACACTCAGGAAACAAAGATAAAATTCAGCAGCTGCAGATTCAAACTGATGTAAAAAACCCCATTGCTTAACTCATTATGTCCATTCTTTAGCAAAGGGAGGGTAAGCATTGTGGGGAGACACTGACAGTTCTTTAAAATAAACTTAGAGTTTGTGTCAGCCTGCATATGTCAAAGTCTTTTTAGAAGTAGTTGCATTTGTAGAGGTATTTTGCCTTTTTAATATACTTTTTCTTTAAAAAAAAAAAGAGAATTGGGCCCCAGATTCTTTTAACACTTCAGATGTGGACTTCACAAATGTGAATAGTCCAATACAAAGAAACAGAAAGTTCTAAGCTACTTAAAGGAAAACATGTAAGCACATGTGTTACTAAGCCTGTGCTTAAGAGTTTATTGGGTTGGGGCCATCAGAGAAAACATCTCTACTGCTAATAAAAATATATATAGGTGGTGAAGTTACTTGAATACATATAGGTGGTGAAGTTGTCTGTCACACATGGTGGAGTTTACTGAAGGAGAGTGGGAAAGAACATAACTGGAAAACACATCATCTGTTTGAACACATCATCATCTTGCTGGTGTCCCGTAGCTAACATTCTGAGATCTTCATGTTTGTTAAACAACTTAAAGCTGCTTAAAATAAATACTAATGACTACTTTTGCATCTGTATTCTATTTTTGGAAGTTGGTGAGTAACTTGAAAATTTCCATTTTTTGTGGGTAAACTTCATAAAACATAGTTGTATGTGGCAGGTGGCAGAAAAACTAACTTGTTTTGAGCACAGCTTTTCTGTGTGTCCCTCTACTAATTTTTTTTACGCTTCTCTAAGTTCAATTTATGTAATCTTTTAAAAATAGCTTTCAAAAATCAATTTTAAATACCTTCGGATTAATATTAAGTTGGTAGCTAGGGGAAGATAATTTCTATTTGCAGATGGTTTTTATTTATGGTTCTGGTAGAAAAATCTTACTGTAAGTCTAGGAAATGAAGTGCTCTGTAGGACTGTAAAGTCAGCTGTATTTAGGGGGGCTTTAATTACCTCAGTGGGACCCACCTAAATTTTATGTCAGTGTTGGAGCAGGTGAAGGGAAGAGTGAATTTTGTTTTCATGTTAAATATTTTTCCCTATATATTGTTATTTTTGTAGATCTTTCTAAAATAAATTATTATATGCTGGAGATTGCAGTTCCACTATAATATTCCACAATTCCAGTGTACAATATCAGATTGTTTGTATTGAAAAGAATGTATTTGATAAGTTAACAGGAAAAGTTATTTTCAAACTGTGCTGTGTTTGTGTCTAGCTATTGGAAATACTTTTCCTATAGAAAATCAAAATTATATGTATATGTCCTCATATATACATTTGGATTAACTGTCTAATGATTACCCTAGAACTGCTATAAGCTTATCTAAATAATTTAAGAATTGTCTCTTTTTAAATATTTTAAAGCATTTTTCTTGTCTTCTTTTTTTTTTTTGGCAGAAAGTAATTTTCCCTTGCTATGGCTACAGTATGCTCAGACTTGCATATGTGCTCTGTTTGGGTTTCAGGCTGAAACAAATGTATAAAATGTGTATAAAGAAAAGTGTAAATAAAATATTTTTAATCTTTAAACAGTCTTGTGTAAGCTTTGTAGTACTCAAAAATGTAGTGGACCTGGATTATCTTCTCCAGGACTTCAGAGATGACTCAGTTAAACAGCTCTTCAAAACTGTCTTGCTGCAATATTTATGTAAGATTTTATTAAAGCTGTTCCATCAAGTTGGATGTGCTTATATAAACAACTTCAAGCTCTTCTCTTTAGCTTTGTTTCACAGGTGTCTTCCCTGTCTTAATTGCTGGAGTGTTTATCTATTTACTCTGCATTTCAGGCTTGAACAAATATTCGGAGTTGACTTGGTTGTTACATTTGTCCCCTGGTGTTGAAGTTATGAATTCAAACTGCCAAGGCTGAGCAGCCAGGGCAGCCTTTGGTGTTGGCCAGCAGCCAGGAGAGAGCATTCCCTGCTGTGGGGCTCCCAGACAAGGTGTGTTCCTCGCACACCTGGACCTCAGAGTGCCAGAAGGCCAGGTTATACTTCTTAACGTTTCCTGTAACAGGAAGGGGAAACTTCGTTTCAGGATTAAGGTGTCAGATCAGCATTCAGTACCAGGGAAGAGGAGCAGGGTGGGAGGGCAGGTAAAACAGGTTATAATCCTATTTTCTCAAGCAGTCCGATGAAAGCCTTCCTTGTCAGTCCATTGCCACACTTTTACTTTCTCTGTCACTATTTTGTCAAGTCTCTCTCTGATCAAAGCCCCTGGTTTAAAAGTCTGTTGTCAAGAATATTTGAAAATAACTGCGGCGTCTTTATTTTTTTTCAATATTGAGTTCTAAAATAACATTTTAATTTTATTTTAATAATTCAAATTACTTTAAACTTAATTTGCATAAAGTAACTTTCCCCATCCCCCCCTCCTTCCTCTCCTTTTTTAGTAACTTTTTGTCATCCTACACAGTGTAGTGTTTAATAGGAGAATGCTGGAGGAATTAAAGGGAGGAAGGGCCACTTTTAATTTTGATACATCCCCATTTTGAGTTCAAAAGGAGATCAAATGCATTAGATTGATACAGTAGAAGAGAAGATGACAATCTTTTCACACTGTAAATATTACTTACATTTCTTTTTATTTGCCTTTTTAATTTCCCTTCTCAGTGAGCTGGGTTGAATTTTTTGGCAATACCTTTTTTCCAAGATGTCACAATGCCTGACTTTACTTGTTAGCACCTCTGTAGTTCATCAGGCATCTCCAACAAAGTTTCCATTATTTCACTAAGAGCTCTCACATTTTGACTGGTTCATACTGAATTCTCCACTTTTTTTTTTTTTTTTATATGTGGTCTTATTTTTTGACAGTAGTTAGTAATCTGTGTTCACTTGTTTTGAATGGTATGAAATTAATGTTATTTTGGCAAAGGGCTTATTTGGTGAATGCTTTCTATATTCTTTGCTATAAATTATTCTTGTTGACATGAAATTCTTAATTTCAACAGCTGTTCCCCCTTTGTTATAGGTTGGGGTTTTCAGGGTTCTGCTTTTTTGTTTGGGGTTTTTTGTTTGTTTATTTGTTTTCTTTTTGAATCCATTAGCTTCATAATACAGAAAGGCAGAGTGTTGCTCTGGGTATTGCACAAGTTCTGTGTCAGTTCTGTACCTTTTGAATTCATAATACTCTTGTAGATATGTGATCCCTTACCCAGCCTCTAGCCTGTCAAATCTTGCTGATGGTTCAGTGTCATGCTTTAACTGAAGTACCACCTTGTCCAAGGCAACTTTCTTGGCATGTGCAAAACCTTCATTCAAGGAAGAGGGTAGGGAATATGTGTAAAGGCAGCTTCAATTTCTTGTTCTCATTAACACTTTCCACTTATATGTTCAGTTCTATAGTTGTGCTGACAGGTGCTGTGGGCAATATTTACAGGTAAAAATAAACCTCATCATGATGTCTGTTTAAGCCTGCAGTGACTGGTCAGTCATCTATCCATTGGAATGAATGCCGACATTAAGCATCATGTGCTGAGCACCAAACATTCTAGATTGATGATATGTGGTATGTAAAGGAACTAAAAAAACCTCTTTGCTGTGTATCTGATGTCATCAAATGTCTCCTGGTGGTGTCACCCTTGGTAGAATTTCTCCTATATTACAAATAAATGTTGTTCAATAAGTGGTTCTGAATAAAATATGTTTTCTAATGAGGTAGAAGACTTTAATGGTTAACCCTTTTATTGCACTATTTAATTTTACCAGACAACTATGTCTGTCTTTGGCTTAAACTGGCAGCCTCCTTTCCCACAGCCTTTTCCATATGTCCTCAGGCATGTTCTAAACATTGGTTTGTTTGGACTATGTCACGTGTTTCATCTCATCAGTTTGAGTTACACCATGTAATTATTTTTTCTGTGAGAGAATCTTTTCTTTCCTGTGGTGAATTGTGCATGGTATGGGTCTGTTCATATGTACTTGTGTGCTATTGATGAGACACTCTGTCTTTACCATCCTTTCTTTGTCAAAGAAATTACATAATGCCAACAGAAACCAAGTATTTCCTCTGTGTTCAAGTTCTGTCATTTCAGGATAAAAATTCTAACATGGTCAGTGGGTTCCTCTTGTGTTTACCTTCCCAGATTGCCAAAGTCATACAAAATGCATGGGATTGTCTTCTGGTGTCGATGGAAGGCATGACTTAAGTGCTTCCTTCCCCTAATGCTGGTATAGAAATTACCTTTATTTTCACTCCTGGAATTCAAAGAGTTGCTCTGCTCAGAAAGCCCTCCTGGCAAATTTATGCCCAGGAAAGAGTCCAAGTTACTTAGGTATCCTTGGCTGAGGATGTTCCATAGGATTTGCCTGGTGGCACACATGCTCTCACTTCTTTCTCTGGCTCTTACAGGTAGTTCTACAAGGATTTTTTTCATCTGACACAGATGGCAACTTGATACCAAGAACTGAATTTTAACTTACTATAATGAAATCCAAAATAGCAGTTTCAGATGAAGATGTTTCAGAGGGCAAAAGCTCCTTTTAAAATCTGTATATTTCTTCTCCTCCTGATTTGGAGTTCATTTGATTGCAATCAGGAAGTTACTGTCAAGTAATAACTTTTCCTAGTCTTTCTCCTGACAGATTATCCAAAGCACTGCAAAGCATTATGTAGTCAGAAGGGAAAAAAAAAGGTGATGTTAATTAACCGAACTGTAGCTTTTAGTTGAATGCTCCTAAAGTTGGGAACTGGTCCAATTACCAACCTCTTTGAAGTGTTTTAGCTGTTTTCTGAAAGAGGTAGATTTTTGCTTAGTGCTGTTCTCTGAAAACAAGGGGAGTGAGATTGACCTCTGTAAGTTAAATAAACTAAATACCTTAGCCAAGGAAATCTCAGTACAAAATTGGTAACACCCAAATAATAACCAACTGTACTCTGCAGAACTTCTGCTTCTTAAAAAGTGATCAGAGTTTCTCAGTTTTGTCCTAGCTTTGCTGTGCAGAAATTTTTATTTTTCCCATGGCAAAAATTAATTATAAGAATGTATCTTTTGCTAAACTTGTTAAACTGGAGTAGAAAGCCACAGAGAGATCTGCTCTCAGATCTGCAGCCTTGTTCAAAGCAGGGCAGAACACATTAATGTGATTGGATGGGTTAGCAATTTTCCAGTACTTTAACTTTTGATGATTTATGTATCTGCTGTGGATGGAAATAATCCAATATCCTCCAGAGATAATGCCTGGAACCAGACATACAATTTACCTCTTTCATATTCCCATTTTCTGTAACAATGGATTGATCCCTCAGGCTTTTCAGTTCATGAAATTGCCACTCTTGGTGTTCAGCAAAGTTGCTCCTATTTGTAGCACCCAGTTTCTGGACCTGTGTAGTACTCTGTTGTTACATGCAGAGAAGAGTGAGAACCTATTTGATCACACTTGAGAAATGTGACATTTTTCTCATGTATACAAGAGCTAAAGCAAGCTAAGACATTGTTTTTTGGTGTGCCAGCACCATATTGTACTAATTCATGAGTCTGAGGAGGTAATTTCAAATGCTGTACTCAATAGAAGCAGTTAAAAGTAAAGGCTCTGTCAGGCTGTGCCCCCTCAGTTCCTGAACCATGAGCTGCAGTCATGCCAGCCCAGCCATGGCCCTTCTCCAGAGGGAGTGGGGGGTAGGCATCAATGGTGTCACATGAGAAGTAGTGGGGATAACGTGTGTTAAACATCAGGGATCATTAGGGGACATGCCTAAATGACTGCTTTCATTAGTGATTGTGAGAGACCTGTCCTAGAGTTTCCTAAGTGCACTTCAGGACTGAGCTTGTGTAAAGTTGCTGTTGCTCCTCTGTGGCAAATGCTCCTAGAAAGAAGCAATAGTGAGAGGTACCAGATATGATGTGGTTTAATTAATATGAGGCAAAGGAATGCAAAGGTGCAAACCCAGCCTGAACAAATGCCATGGTACCACAGAGCAAGGAACTGCAGAAGGACTTCCTGACTAATGGGTGCTCTGCACAGAAATCAGATTATGTCCCAAAAAGGGTATTTTGCTTCCAAAAGGAATGTGTACCTTTAATTGAAAATTATTTGGTAGACCTAGAAATTAGTTTAGGTAAATAATGTACTACATTTAATATGCATGCATATTTATGAAGATATGTAAATCAATGCATTTACAGGCAAATGAGGTAAAGCTATTCACATAACCTTGCTAAGAAATTTGGGATTACTGTGAAAATAATTTTTTAAGGTTAAAAAAAAATTGTGCACAAAATATATATAGACTGGCAACAGATGTAGGACCTTTCATCTTCTAGCCTGAATTGATTTCCAGAATGTATCCTGTTCATCTGAAATCTGAGGTGTATTTTAATTTTGAAAGGAGTTGGGGTTTGTTCTAATGAGTATTTAAGGGCATCAAAAAGCTGTTTGTGTTCCCACTGCTACTGGTAGCCTGTTACCTGTGCTTCACTAGACAATCCACACATTTCTGGTGGTGGTATCAACAACCTGTTGATAGAATGACAGAAGAATTATTCATTGTGGCTGGAAGGAGTAGCTGAAAAATGTGGAACCAGAGCTACTGGTGGCTGCAGCAAGAAGCCAAGGACTTGAATTAGGGAAGGAACGTTTGGCTTTTTAACCATGGTATATCAAAAGTGAAATAGATGCAGCTGAATTATACTGAGGTTTTTGCATTATGTATGTCTCTCTTCCACCTGCCCCTTGTCTTATTTTATAGAATCTTTATTTGGAAAGCACAGAATGTATTCTGGATGCCATCAAAATGTGACAAAGCTGGTGAGACAACAGGTGCTGAAGTTGTCCTGGTTTACCTCAGATGTGAATGCAGTAAAGACTTTGCTGCAATTAAAGGTAGGTCAGTGGGAACACACAAATAGCTCTGCAATGGCATTTGTTCTCAACACCCAATTTACTTTCTCAATGTGTGACTTCAGACCTCGTAGCTTCCGGTAAAGTGCCTTTGACAAACATTGAAAAATGACCAACCTTAGCTATGAAAAGAAAAAGCACAGGGTAAGTTTCACTCTAAATAAGACGGTATCATTAAATAAAAAACCTGTTCAATTTCGGTTTGCTTTTTTTTTATTTAGGAAGTGAATAAAGTAGAAAGGATGAAGAGGTATTCTTACGGACATGCAAACTACTCCCCTTCACAAAGGCATTGTGAAAAGTGTCATCATGCACCCAATAAAAGCCAGTTCAATGAGCGGCCGAACAAATATGTGCTAAAAGTGACAGGAACCTGAGAAATGGATCATTGCTTTGCAGACCCGCCCAACAAAGCTGTGTGCCTGACATGCCCCCCTCCCCCTATGCCTTGTGTGGCCATTTAGAGTGCCAGGCTCGCAGCATTGGGTGAAGCTGCTTAACTGAACGTTGAATTTACTGGAGCCCTTGTGGTTGTGTATTCCCTATTAACTACATGTTTTCAAAGAACTTGAGAGATCTGCCAACAGCATTCTTTCCACTTACAACACAACACAGACAAAAAGCTCTAAGAGGCAGAATAGCAGTTTATTTTATAAAGACATCAAAACCCAATTCTGAACAGGCTGGCAAAACTGTAGTGACAAGTCATGGTATTTTTAAAAATCATTTGTTTTAATGAGAAAAAGTGCATGGAAGAACATGGGGGGTGTTGGGGTTGTTTGTTTGCTTGCTTTAATATGCAAAAAGATTTATGAAGGAGAACATCAAACCAGCCTTCCAGAATTATAATATTTTCCAGTAAATCAGTGTGAGTAGGTAACTTCATTGGTATTTGATGGACAGGTGTTACACACTCATATTTTAACATGAATAAGCAACAAATCTATTTTTTCCCTACGATTATACATCTATGGCAAAGAACTGTAATTGTATTAGTAGTAAAGGAATGGTCTTATTTTCCTGATAAAAAATAAACTGTAAACAAGCAATCTAATACAACATTATGAAAGCTCAGACCATAATGGCTAAGGCATTGGATTAGAGATCAAATTTCTTAAATTGTATTCTGCCTGTGATGACATAGTTCATGAACTGTGGCAACATTTTCAAGCTTCTCTGAGCTGCAGTTTTCTGAAGGAAATGTGTCTTTCACAAGTGTTTAGAAAAGCCAATTTTCTAAAAATACTGGCATGCAAAATCAAACTGAAATTTGCTAGAGGTCCTTACATTAGAAACAGCCAGGAGTCAATCATGCCAAGCCTCTTTATTCTGTGGCCTCAGCAGCAGAAACTTCAGCTCCTTTTTAAGCCTGTCTGACAGTGTTTTGGACTGTGCATAATCCATTATGCCATATATTATCCTTGTCCCAGGGAAATTTGGCAAGGACAACCTCCTCCAGTATAAGAGAAGAATACACCTACATGAAAGCAAATATATTTGTATTGTTCTCTACAAAGGTTTTCCCATTTATTTTAATCTGTCTACCAATATTTTTAAAGATTAATATCCACATTAATGAAAAAAGTGCACTGAAGATGCCTGAGCTAATAAAATTATTTGGATTAATTTTTTTTAATTGAAACAACCATCTGTTCAGATATTTGTATCTGTGTTAAATTGTATTAATAATTGCTGTATAGCCACTATATATAAATTGATGACAAAAATCCATATTTGTAACATTTACACATTTTATGTCCAGAAAGAATTGGAATGTTCTTTACTGTTCATGTACCAAACTTAAAAAGAAATATTCTTATGTCTGCCCCCTGCAAACATTGAGAAAAATTGAGGAACAGTTGATCCTACCCATGGCATGGGACTTAGCTTTGGTTGAGAACTAACCAGAGTAGGAGCCGCTATTCACCTTGATGCCATCACTCCTCTTGTGGCCTCACTTGTAATTTTGAGCTTTGAACATTTTCTTTCTCAAACTCCTTAAGAATTACTATTAAAATGCATCAAGAAATGCAACTGCTTTGCAAACTACACCATCACTCCACATCCTGACAAAACCTCCACAAAATGCTGCCAAATCAGTCTTCCATAAACATTTGCCTCACTCTGGCTGCTTATATTCTGTAAATGTAACTGATTGTGCAAAGCACGGTGCAATGGAGAAAGAGGACAATTGGTGTTCCTCTCTCATTGGTCACTTAGGTGCATTTTAGGTTTAACTTTTCTGTGCTAAAATCTTTATAACGAAATCAAATAAAATACCAGTATTGTCTGTGGGTACTGGAACTCATCTTGTACCATTTGTTCATGGTATTTCTGCTGTCCCGTTAATTTGCTGTTAAGGAGCATGGCTCAGTTCTGCAATGCAGTGGTTAAAGTTTTTCCTGCTATAGCTGCTTCTGTTAGGTCTATAAAGAATCTACAGTAAAGAAATGTAAGAATTTTAAGAGGGAACAACAAAAATTAACATCACAAAGAAGATCGTGCAAGGGTGCATACCTTGTCTGTCTTTCCACAGTACTGTTCCTGATGAAGTGTTTGCTACCATGTTCTCCAGGTGATTCATCTTTTGCATTAAAATTCTAACAGCATTTTCTAGCACTAACACGGTGCTATTCATATTCTACCATCACCTCCTTGGGCAGCCTATTCCAAGTCCATTTTCTGATACCCATCTCCCACTGAGTTACAAGTCAGTCACTGTGGAATGTACACAAGACCCTCCCTTGCTGCAGATGTGAGCAGAAAAAACTTGCACCGACTCACTCAAGTGAGCTGGGAGATGCCACAGGGGATGCAGAGACCAAAAGTGTAAAAATACTGAGAAAAGGATGCTTGATTTTTTTGGGTTTGTTTTTAATATAATTAGACAGAAAGGTACAGAACCCTATCCATACACTAGCCCCATTGTGCTGGTTTTGGCTGGAGTAGAGTTAATTCTCTTCACAGTGACTGGTATGGGGCTGTGTATTGGATTAGTGCTGAAGCCAGGGCTGATCATACAGAGATGTTTTTGTTATTGCTGCTGCAGGGCTTACACAGAGCCAAGGCCTTTTCTGCTTTTCATACAGCCGTGCTGGCAAGGGGCTGGGAGTGCATGGGAGGAGACACGGCTGGGACAGGTAACCCCAAACGATGAAAGGGATATTCTGTTTTCAACACATCTTTGTATTATCAACCCTATGTTCAGCACTAATCCAATACGCAGCCCCTTACCAGCCACTGTGAAGAGAATTAACTCCCCCCCAAACAAAACCAGCGCACCCATCCGAGTTACTCTGGCAGTGAGACAGAGGAGCACTGAAGCTGGTGAAGGGTCTGGAGCACGAGTCCTGTGAGGAGCAGCTGGGGGTGTCCAGCCGGGTGAAAAGGGGGCTCAGGGGTGACTTCATCGCTCTCTACAACTCCCTGACAGGAGGGTGCAGCCAGCTGGGGCTCGGTCTCTTCTGCCAGGCAGCCTGCGACAGGACGAGAGGACACAGTTTTAAGCCGTGCCAGGGAAAGTTTAGGTGGGACTTTAGGAAGAATTTCTTCACAGAAAGGGTGAGTAGACATTGGAATGGACTGCTGGTGGAGTCACCGTCCCTGGAGAGGTGTAAGGAAAGGCTGGACGTGGCACTCAGTGCCATGGTCTAGCTGACACAGTGGTGTTTGCTAACGGGTTGGATTCGACGCCCTCAGAGGTCTTTTCCAACCTCATTGATTCCGTGATCCTGTGACTGATTCTGTGATCTCTGAACGGCCGAACCTTCTTCATAAAGGCTGCAGGGTAACACACGGAGCCGTGCCGCGGGGCTGCGGGCTAGCGCGTAAGCGCTTTCGGCACCCCGGCACACCGCGGTGCCACGCGCGCCCCGAGGCGCCGCGCGGGAAGTGCCGAGCTTCCGGCGTTCGCGCGGGAGCGGCGCCTGCACCGGGCGGGGCCGCCCGCGTGACGTCACGCCGCGGTGACGCCATCGCCCCGTCGCCGCGCGCCCGGCGCCGCCATGTTCAAGGTGAGGAAGGGTCCCCGCGCCCGGGCCGGGCCCGCGCCGCCCGCAGCGCCCGGGGCTCCCCCGCGCCGTTCTGCCTCCTAACTCTTCGCAGGCTCCTAGTGCCACTCTCCTTGCAGCTGCTTAATCGCTCCTTTTAGCGCTTCAGAACCGCGTGCCCTCCGTGTTGCATGAAAAGAGGCACATTCCTGACTTAAACTTGCTCTGGGCTGCATCCGCGCAGTGCTGCCGCGGAGTGTGGATTCGCGCGTGGAGATCGCATTCCTTCTTTGCGGTGGTTTCCAGCACCGCGGAGCTTGTGACCGCAGAGTTTGGGTTCGTGCAGTTGTCGCTTGAAAGTGTCAATTCGATCTTGAGGAGTCTCCCTTTTAGTGCGTGAAGATCGTCAGTGAAACCTGCGAAAAGCACGGTCCGGCTCTCGCTGTCTCAGAGGTTTTTGCCTGTGATTAGAGCAGCCCCAGATCCCCTCAGGCTAAAAGCGAGCTCTGTGCCAGTCAAGTCGTTGTTACGGCTGTTTGCTTAAGAAGAACCACCAGAACCTGGTGATGCTCGATTCTTGGTATTCATTTTCCTTGGGGCCATTTTCTGTGTGAAATATTGATAATGTATCTAGCTATCAATATACTGCGTATACTAAATAGTAATATATAATTGAAACACAAGAACTTCCATCTCAACATGAGGAAGAACTTTACGTTGAGGGTGGCAGAGCACTGGAACAGCTGCCCAGATCGTGGAGCCTCTCTGGAGGCATCCAAAGCCCACCTACCTGGACATGTTCCTGTGTCACCTGCTCCAGGTGACCCTGCCTTGGCAGGGGGGTTGCACTAGATGATCTCCAGAGGTCCCTTCCAACCTTGACAATTCTGGAATTTGTGATACTGGTGTGCTGAGCCCTTGCTTGCTCTGCTCTTGTCACAAATTCCGTGTTCTTTATGTGTTTTAATGTTGGAATTCTGTGCTCGGAATCATTGAGAATTCCATAATTGATGCTGAATTGTCATTAGAAGCTTGATATGTGAGCCTGTGCATTTAGGCACTATGTATATTAATACTTTTATATAGCCAGTGAGGATTTATGTGATTCAGGCCAACCTGATGTTATGTTTGCCTCTAAAAGCCAAAGTGAAGGTGGTTTTTTGTCCAGGATATTTGTGCTTCAGGGACAGGAGTGTTCAAGAGTTTGGATTTTGGTTTTATGTTTTTATAGTTCGGGTTGAGAAATAGGAGGAGGAATCAAAAAAGATGAGGAAAATTAAGTGTTTTCATACTTTAGGACCAGTATCAGCCTTCTCAAAAGTGTGCTCAAGCTTTTCCTGTCAAGTGTCTAAAGATAAAGTTGAATTCTTAGCTAGAGAGGAGTAAATGTATCTTTTTTGCTTAAAATAACTGCAGAGCATTGCCAATAGAAAAGAATGTCGGCTCTGCTTTTCTGATACTGACTGAGTGGCTGTAAGACTGGCAAGCTGAAGGCACAGCTCAATCAGTCAAAATGTTTTACTAAAGCAATTGTTTTAGAAACACGTGGTTAGTATGGAATTCAAAAATGAGATCCTACAGGGAATTTTGGAAACAAAAAGTACAGCAGCTGATCTTTCATGCTCCAAAATACTTCTGTGTATGCAAATATGCAGTATTTCAGCAACAGTTCTGTCTGTCCCATAAGGTAGCTGATGTAGGAGACCATTGCAGTATGACTTGAACAGCACATTTAAGAAGAGATCCAACTTGCACTTTCAGAGGTTAGTTTCATTTTATTAAAAATTAAAACCAATGGAAAATGTGTGCACTTCAGTATCTTGATAATATAAACAGTTAACTTTTCAGTCTGAGTAGTTCCATGATCACTGGTAGTGCTTTGTGAAATCCAGGTGCTTCCAGTCTTGTGCTCTGCTATTTGTGTCTTTATATAAAAATCTCAAATATCTAAAACATTTGGTTTTACTATTTCTACTCGTGACAGCACCATTTACACTGTTTCAAAACATATTTCAGAGAGAAAATGCATTTAGATTTTTGCCTTTTCAGTGACAGAACAGTTTTGCAGTGAAAAAAGGAAAGATTGAGGAAATAAACTCTACAGCTATTACTGGTTAGTAGTGTTTGGTTTTGTCCTGGCTAACAGAAGTATGTGAAAAGTGTTTAAGCAAACACTATTAAAGGTTATCCTTGTCTTTCCTTGGCTGTGAAACAGCTGAACCAGTCATTGTGGTGTTTCATTTATAGTGATTTAGTAATGAATCCATAAATTCAGACAAGGAAAAACTTACATTTTAAGCAAGTTTTTCCATACCTTTTGACCCATCAGATCCCTTACATCTTCCAGAAAAGCAATCCTGTGACCTAGTTCTTGTGTGCTGTTTCTCTACACGTAAACGAACATTTTCAGGAAGTTTGACAACTGTGTAGTCTAATTTTTAGTTTGAGGAGTCTATTGGTTACATTTAATAAACATTCCACCTGCAAAGCAGTGGAAGAAATTTAAGCTGCAAATGCTTGACTGCCTACAATAAGCTGGTGTGGTACAGATAATTTTAAAGCTATTTTCTAACAGTTCTGCAACAGACAGAGCAATTGTGCCGTGGCTGGGCCAGTTACCACCATCACAGCATGAAGGAGGGGTGGTTTGACCACGGCTTCAGTGTCACAAGCAGCTAGGTCAATGCAACAGACCCTACTATTTGTGGAAAGGAAGAGGCCTTGCTGCCTTCTCCTTTCTCATCCCCTGTCCCCTGGGCCACACAGTTCCTCTGGTGCTTGTCAGGCTGCTTCATGGACGGGTTCAACTTGCTAAGCCCGCACAAAGCTCTCCGCTTCTCTTTCAGGATTAATCTTTTGCCAAATTGGCCAGGTGAATTGCCTCACGGTGGAAGCATCCGGCCACCAAAGCTAGGGCAAGGTGAGCAGCAGGACTTCTGGGAACCAGTGCTGGAGAGGAGCCAGACGGCTCCAGTTTGGTGTTAGATCCTCTCGTGCTGTAACCTGATCCAGCAAAACACAAGATGTTGGTTAAACTGCACATTTCCCTGAGCAGTAACAGGAGTACGAGACATTGAAAGCTTTCCCATTTCAACTGACATTTCTGGAGTTATACTTTGCCATTAATAAAGATGTGCATTTGCTGGAAAATGCTCTCTGAGCATTCTTGATTTATTGTGCAGCTAAGATTGTTTTTCCTCTGTTTTTTTTACGTTGAAGCAGACTTTCCCTTTTAAGAAATTCAGTTTAGCGTAGGTCCTGAACATTGGAAGAATTATGTCCACCTTACTCATGGTGGTTGTGTGATTGGATTGAATTTAAAGTAGCCAAAAAACAGTCAGGTAATTAATGTTTCTTACAAAAAGTAGGAGACATTCCTAAAATTCTTAGGAAGTATTGATTTTGTTCTGGTATTTGTAGCTGTAGGTCTTCTTGTTTTCCTAAATCTATATGCAGATATTAAGTAGAAGTAAAACACTGAACTTCTTGGTACTAACTATGGAAAAATGGAGGTATTATGAGCATTCACAAAGTTGTTTAAAATATGAGTATAATCTTTGATAAAGAATATAATACATTCTTTGAGAAAGAATATAATCTATGAGAAAGTTAATACAAAAATTATTTTAAACAAGAGAAAACAAGATCTTTTTTGTGAGATGAAAACTGATGGGATTAGCATTTATTTCTACTGCCTCCTTTAGCCTTAGGCTTTTCCAAATACCATCTGAGTGATTTGGATGTTACCATATCAGTGCCTGAGAGCATTAGATTGTGTACTGCTGACCCTCCTTTCTCCTAATTTCCAAGCATCTGTTGAGATCACTTTTTACCATGTAGAGGGACATAAACATTGTCTGCCTGGGTGTGTTCAAACACGCTGCAGTTTTGTTTGCACATAATGATGTACTTGTCTTCCGGTAATGTTTCCAGGTAATTCGGCTGGGGGCCACCCCTGTCAGCCTGAGCTTGCTCTCTGTCCAGGTTTATGCTGCTTCTTCAGAGAAGACTTCCAAAAAGGGGTTGCTGAAAATTGAGGAGGTAAGTGTGGTAAGAGCCTTGGTGCTCTTCTATCTAAAGAATTCTGAAAACATCATGTTTTGATGTGTGGAAGCATTTAGGTACATCTCATCACCTTTTGTATTCATGCGTTTAAATTTGCTTCTCGATTTTCCTCAACAGAGATGTCTATATAGTTTTGGTTTTACCTGGGCATGGCATTTGATGTTCTTCACTTGATAGGGCCAGGCTTGCATGTATGTAAGATCTTTTTCCTACATTAAAGCCTTCTATTCTTCATTCAGAAGTTACATTTTCATGTTTGTAGATTTACTTATGGTTATATTTCAAATCCACAGAAATGTTTTCTTCGTGTTTTATCCAGATAATACCATTTAGTTTTTACTGTAATTAGTGTTGGTAAATTCCAATAAAAATTCATTTATGTTCTTCACTAAAACAGTGAATCAGAATGTTGTATTTCTGAAAATATTCTCTTTTTTTATGATCAAAATTCTTGTCTGGCACTACCTTGAATCTACCATAGTAGCCTGCAGAATTTTATCAATTTTCCTTTCTTCACAGTATTCGGGCCTAAGCAACAACAAATATAATAAGTAGTGGTAATAAATACCTCTTATGTTTTCATGTTTTCATTTCTTTAAGATGTTGCAAATGTCTTGGTTATAAGTAGAGTCTTAAAATGCCCTGTCAAACTGTAGACTCAGCAGCATTGTTACACAGACTTGTAAAAGTCTCCAACACTAAAAAAATCAAAATAAGTAGTTCATAACTAAATCCAGCTCTACATGCATGAGAGCATGCAGCTGTTTAAAAATTTTGAGTACTTCAAACCAAGCTAAAGTGTTGTACAATAAGCACTGGAACTAAATTAGACTGGTGTTTGTGCACACTTAGGTGTTCTGGCTGGCATTTCCCTGGTACAGAGGAGCTGCAGTTGCAGTGGCCTCCTGGCCCTCCCTGGCCTGGGAGCCTCAGCCTGGGCCAGCGCGTGCCCAGCCGCTGCTGGCCTGAGTCAGTTGTGAAGCAGCAGCGTGGAGTTCATGTGAGCTGAGTAATGGGCTTGCCATCAGCTCCAGCACATCAGAATGTGCAAGCCATGGAGTTTTGGCTGCCTTTCTTGCCATTCACAGGCTGTTAGTTTGGATCTCTACTGTGTCAGCTGTCTAGTTTCATAAAATATATGGGAATTTCCTTATCTCTGAGGCTTCTGTCCTTGTGCCAGACATTGCTGTTAGGTTGTCCAACAGGATCAAAGTTCACCCTGTGACTGTGATTGCCAGGGATGACCAGGTTTCCTAGGCAAATGAGACTGAAAATCTTTGTCTTTCAAAGTATTATGGGAAATCCACCTGCACAAGTTACCAAATTATTGCATAAATTTGTTGTAATTTCATACTATGTTATGGTTAGCAGCTTTTTTAATTATGACAGAGAGACGGTTCTTTTCCAGCTGATCTTGAAAAGAGAGCTAGCTACATTTAATGCAGCAATACTTGTAATCATCAAATTATAATAAACTACTAAATGGAGTATAAATATGGTGTAAAATATAAGCTCTTTATACTGAACATCTGTGTAGTATATAAACTGCTAGAAATCTTAATAGATTTTGTTTTGTTCCGAGCTTTGCAGTTCATCTTCAACATACAAACGTAGGGTTTTTTTAATGGAATACAGTTTCACATATGCTTAGGTAATTGTAGTAAATGTTGGGGTGATTCTAAACCCTCAACAGGGTAGTTTAGCATTTATTACGTGAAGATGCCCATTGCTCGTTGCAGTTCCTCTTTGCTCAGTGCCAGGGTGCCATTAATGCTGTCAGTTGCTGATGTGGTTAATGACCAAAGGTTGGGATGTTGTACCATTTTCCTGTTCAGTAACAAACAGGCACATGTGTATTGGATGTTACCTTTGTTAGAAGCTGCTTAGGCTCTTTAATGATGCCTTGTGCATATATAGAAAATGATTGATTGTGATTTCTAGTACATTCAGTATGTTAACTGGGAACCAGAAGTGCTGATTAAGGTGGGAAACATTTTTCACAATTATGTTGTGTGTTCTTATTAAACTAGTTTAATATTAATTTATAACTTGTGACTTGGATCATGTAGCAGCTATGAATGAATTGTATAGCAGTTAGAAGTCATCTTCATCATAATTATGTCCTGTATAATTAAACTTTGCTCATAATGGTTGTCTCAGAGCTGTGTGAATTTTTATTATGCATTGTTTATGTAGTAAGCACAGTGTTAGGTGTTCTCTGCTTAGGCTGTTCATGCCCTGAAGACCTACTTACACAATTACACCTTTGTTTTTAACATCTTGTTTGCTGATATTCACAGCTGTCACTGTACTCCTCCCCAGCTCGTGAGACTAAATATGTGGAGAATCCCAAAACCGAATTGGAAGAGGGGGTTTCCCGTTTACGGCATGTTATGGAGCCATATACAGCCTGGTGTCAGGTATAATGGTTTGTATTGCAGCTGGTGATGGATCAGGGATAAAGTTCCAGCTGGGATTGTGGTTTGTTTTTTCTGAGTTGGAATTAACAGGTAGCAGCAAAGTAAAAGTTGATAGCTGTAGCAGCATTTTTAAAAAATGTGGCATCGCTGAAAGTTTTCTGCATTGCATAAAATTTTCCACAGTTCACTTCATAATGTTTGCCCCTTTCTCACATAGAACCAGTTGTGTCTTTATACTAATTTGCTGAATTAAACCCTCGGTTTAGGGGTTCTCCCAAAAGAATTAAAATTAACTAATTAAAATTCATGCTGTGTGGGTTTTTTTACATCACTCTTGCCAGTGAGGAGATGAAAGTTCTAAAGATATCCCCATATAGTATCCTAGTAGAATTGTTTTCTGAAGTGAACTTTAGACTTAAATGTGCCTAGGGATATCTGGATTTGTCACTTGTTCTGTGGCTGAGGAAGATAGGAGTGTGGTATTTGCAGATTTCATGCTTGAGGAGGCCTTAAATTATCAAGCAGTGTGTTTCGGAGCAGCAAAACCAAGTTGCCCTCACTGCAACTGTGACAAAACACAATTTAGCAAAAAATAAATCAGTATTTGCTGAACTGGAATGTTGAGGAAAGGAATGCAGCTCTCTGGAAGAGAGAAAATCCCAGGCCACTAAGTACTGGTAAACCTAATCCCCAGACCTTGCCCCAAAACTTTCTCATGTATATTTTGTTAGGTAGTATGTTTAGAGTAAATAGTCATTAAATACAAAAATAGGCTCTGTAGCGGAGAGGAAAACCAAGATTTTTGCGATCAAGGCCTAAATTGTTGGTATTAGATTGCAAAGCCCCAGGATAGCTTTTTGGCTCTTTCCTGCCCAGGAAATGTTGAGGCTTACTCTTGATGTGGAGGAATCCTTGCCCTCTGGTTGTCTCTTGGCAGCTGCAGGTGATTCTCTGCTTTGCCCTCTGCCTGTTGTGAATCCCCTTGAGCTGCTAGCTGTGTGCCCAGCTCTCCACTGAAGGCCAAGCTGTTCAGATCAGGTGTCCTTTCTGCCTGGAAGTTCTGTGTGGTGCTGCCTTTAACAGGACTG
This sequence comes from Vidua macroura, assembly GCF_024509145.1. Lineage (NCBI taxonomy): Eukaryota > Metazoa > Chordata > Aves > Passeriformes > Viduidae > Vidua > Vidua macroura. Next base: position 13,518,342 of record NC_071572.1, read on the forward strand.
AAACATTTTTTCAGAGTTACTCAGTCTGGTGTTTCAAGTGCCCCCAGAAGGACCGCTGGCTGCAGCTTGGGAGAGGAAGGGGTTTTCCACGGGACAGTCAGAGCTCTGGCCTCCTGAGCACATGGATTTTGCTTGGTTGCCTGTGGTACCCCTAACTGGGGAGTGAAATTGGAGAGGAGGTTGGTTAGGCTTTAACCTTACTTGATGTCTCACTGACCTGTTGTCATCCTATTTGTTTTATTTTTTTTGGCTGTCTGGTGATCATTGACATAAGATGTGTTCTTCTGCTCACACACAAGAAGCCATTTCCTGGCAGTGGTTTACTGACTCATTTTATGAAGCAGGCATGTAAACTTTATGGGTTTGGGGCAATATTACTTAACTGTAGTCAGAGGTAGCTTTGGTTTTACACCCCCTGCCCATCCATGTTATGTTGAAGAAAATAGTGTTTAGATGTGTTTCAGCTGTCTTTAAAATCAAACAGATAACCCAGGATAATCAGAATGAAATTGATTATGTTTGTATATCCATTTTACTTCTCCAAAATTACTTAACTGCAGTGGAAATGCAGCTCAAAACTCAGATGTAGAAAGGAGCCAGTTATATTTCAGTTGTGACAGAAGATCAGACTTCATCTCTGGGGTCTTTACAGCAAGTTCTTCTTAAATTGGCTTTTAATAAGACCAATGTCCTTTTAAAGTTATGTTGTGTATCACATGCTAACACTTTTTTATTTTCACGCTGGGTGGGTTTTTTTACATCACTCTTGCCAGTGAAGAGATGAAAGTTCTAAAGGTATTCCCATATAGTATCCTAATCAAATGTTTTCATTACTGCACAAATGCAGCTCAGGTGGAATTGTAAGACTATTCTCTGCTTTAGCTTTGGCCATATATGTTTATGAATTTGTTCCCTAATTTATACATAGCCTTGCACTGTTCCTCTGAAGCATTATTAGTGTAAATAACAATTAGCAGGGTTCGTTTAACTGAGATTTTTTTTTTCCTATTTAGATAAAAGGCAGTCTGCATTCTTTTATTTCCTGAATATTCTCAGTCTGAAAAAAAATGTAGAACTGGTCTGTGGGGCTGTTAATGCAGTGTCTTTGATTTACTTTGGATATCTATGGACATCTAATTTTCCAAGTCACTTCAAAATGCAGTCTTGTTAGCCTAAGACAGTCTCCTGGAAAGTGGAATTTATCACCTTGCAGAATGAGTCCCTTACCCCTGTGGAGTGTGAGGAAGGACTTTATTGCAATGTTGTACTTCTTTTCTTTGCATCACCTCGAGTATTTTTGCAATACCTGCATACACTGAGAAACCCAAGATAGTTCTGAGTTTCAGTTGCCTGATCTCAATAAAATACTGAGATTGACGTCTGTGTTTTGAAGTATTTTATTTTATCTCTGTCCAAAGAGTCTTTTGAGAAAAATCTGTAAGTTATGCTAAATGTAACATTGAGCAAGCATAGCCCTATAAGTGAAGGGTGGAAGTGGGAATAAAAGTAACTTATTTTAGGGACCCATCACTTTTTTTTTCTCCTTTCTTTGTCAGCTCAGTTACAGTCTATAGTTAATAGTTTACTTCCTTGGTATCTATTTACCCTTGTTCTCTTTTTTTTTTTCAGGATCTTTATGCCAAAGCTATGCCCAAGTTAGAAAAAGCTGTTGAGCATGGTAGAGGTAAATCAGCTTAGTTTTCTTAACTAGCAATTTAAAATGCAGGACTGTACTGTATCTTCAGTTTACATGGAAATCCATTAAGCATCATTGTATGTATAATTTCTAATGCATTTAAGACTAATTTATTTCCACTGTGTATCTGTTTGAATTTTCTTTGTGGGTCGCTTATGACATTACATTTCTAAGCAATTAAAATCTGAGACCAGCATTTATGTTTATCAATGACACTAAAAATTAGTTATGCAGGAAGAGAAGGGGAACCCCTCACAATTTATTCCCAACCAGCAGTATTTGCTTGACCCAGCCTCCAGCAGTATTTGCTTGATCCAGCTTAGTAGCTGAAATCTCCTGTAAAGTTTATTACTTGTTGCAAGCATTAGGTCTTTTGTTTGTAATGCTTCCATGGGCCTCCTAAGAATTTTGAATTAATCCAAAATAATTTTAGTTTGTTTTTATTCTGGGGAGCATCCTTTCATACTTGAGCTTACCAGGACTGAGCATGGATTCTATGTAGAGCTCATTTCAGATACTGCACCTCTTTTCTTTAAACTTAGCAGTTTCAGTCTTTTGAACTTGTTAGCATGGAAGATTTTCCATAGTTTTCCACTCCCCCACCAGACTCCCATCTTGGAGTGCACTTTGTTTTACCTGTGTCTTTCCATTGTTCTGTGATTTGGTTCTTGTACAGTATTTTACTGAAACTAGTTATTGTAAAATTCCATTTTGCAAAGGTTTTTATCACTAATTTGAAAAAGATATGATTGAGATGTAAAGAGCAAAACAAAACAGATGGCCCAGGAGCAAAGGAAAGCTCCTATAAAAATTGGTGAATACAGTACAATACTCAGTTTCATTCATGTGTCACTAGAGAAGATCTCAAAGGCTTTGAATTTTTTGCCAGCATATCTAAAATGCTTATGATAGTTAAATGTGTTTTGATAACTCTTTGTGTTTTTTAACAATTGCCAGCGTGTATTGATGATTCCTTATCACAAAACAACTTTCACATTACATTAAAGCACTTTGTTCTGGCTTCTTTTCAGAGGGCTATGAATTTCTCCAAAAACCGCCTGCTGGATTTTATCCCAGACTTGGTGTGATAAGTTTTGCTGGAATTATTGGATTGTTTCTTGCTAGAGGTAAATGGGAACCATTTGAACTGGTTACGTTATGATTTTGGATAAGTAATTTTTTCTGGGTTTTAGGGTACTAATTTTTAGTTGTGACAAGGAGAATTAACTGTTACAAGCATGTTTCTACACTGTACCTTATAAAGAAACTTCATGGAAAAGGTGTTTAATAATCAACAATTTTTGTTTTTGTCATTGCAGTATTTGTTACTAAAATATAATCTTTCATATTTCCCAGTAGTATTTTAGTACAACAAAAATGGCAAAGGACTGATTTGGTATCTTTTAAAGCCTAAAAATATTTTTAATTACTGAAGTTCTTGATCACATATGTTACTGTAGAAAACAACAGAGGTATGAATTATGTTTAAATACAGATGTTCCTGAACTATGATATGTGTCCAATTAGGGATATATTTGAGTTTTTTCAAAGTATTGTGTGTTGATGTGCAGAGATGCTGCAGATAGTGATTCAGCAAATAGACTTGAGAACTCTGGGAGTACTGTAAATACCTACACATTTTGCAGTACAGGAAAATGATACAGTTAATTTCATCATACTGGAAAAATGTTTGTGCTTTCATAAATAGAAGCATTAGTCTAAGAAATGTTAAGTGTGAAGAAGTATTTTGTGCTTATGTTGAGATATTCTTAATGCAGTGAAATGTAGGTAACAGAACTTTAAAGCTGTAGAATTTAAATACCAGTGAGGACATGGTTTGAACAAAAACCTTTGTGGGGCTGGAATGTTTTGAACTGGAAGTGAGAGCTTGGCTGTGTAGAAATTAGAAGTGCACCTCAAAATACTTAATTTTCCCGTGAAGCTGGTAAAAGCAGTACTTCACTTTTTTTCTTAGTGTATTTTTTTCTAATGAAATGAAGGTAACTTTCCTTTTTGAAGTTCTTTTTCTTTGTATTCCTGCTTCTCATGTAGCGTGAAGATGAATGAGATCAGCTTTCATCATTTATGACTGTAGCGAAGTGAGGGGAGAGGGGGGAGTGCAGTCTTGGGACTGGAATTGAAAGATTCGAGGATCCTAAGTTTAATGAAAATACCTCATACTAAAAATGTTACATTTGTGAATCTTTTAGGATGGGAGCCATAATTTTAAAACTTTTTTTTTTCTGGTAATTGTTTAAAATATGACTGTTATTTCCAGAATGTATTCAAACCACAGAAAGAAGTGCCCCTTAATTTTGATGCTACCAAAAGTCCTCTTTATTTTATTCTTCCTTCCCTTGGTCTTTGGGGAGAAATTGCCCTCTTGGAAGGTGCAGATAAAATCCTCCAGGTCTAATAATGACACTTAAATATGCGCGGCTGCTCACTAAGTAGAGAATATGGTATTCAAAGTTTAATCATGTGGGTATTGTGCAGTCATCCAGCTTGGTTTAAAATGCCATTAGAGATAATTAGTTTTAACTCGTGTTGCAGATGGAGTGATGCACTTCACTTGTAAGAGAGCAGCAGCAATGTGTTTATTGATATAAAGCAATGATTTGAAAGGATTTGATGGCAAGGTACACTTGATCAGTTACTGCATAGAGGACAGGGTCAGACAGACCTGTCTGGGGAGGATCCTCCGCTTGAGTCACAGGATTCAGAGACAACCTCCTTCCTTTCTAGACTTCTACTCAGAGGAGCCTAGATGTGTCCAGTCCTAGTCCCAGACTTGGTCAGCAGTTTATGTCCAAAGGATTTTATGTGCAGAATCAATCTAAGGTATGATCTTAGTGAAGCTTACAAAGTTTAGCAAACTATTAGGGGGGCCCCTGCTGATCAGAGTGATGATATTTCTTAAGGAACCGGTAGGATAAAAGAGAAAATACACTAAAATGTATTTAAGAAAATTATTTATAAATAAAATGTTAGGGCCGTTCAGCTGACTTGGCTAACATATCCTCTAACAATGGTTTGTGGGTTTTGATTTTTTTGTTACAAAACAGGCTCAAAAATAAAGAAGTTGGTGTATCCTGCAGCTCTCATGGGTATCGGTACCTCCATGTATTACCCTCAGCAAGCGGTTGCTATTGCAAAGGTCAGTGATGATACCTTTCTTTGCAGAAATGTCTTTTACTTTGATTGTTGCCTCCTAGGTTCAGGTTAACTAGTCATCCATGTTTAAAAGCCACGTCAGTGGCAATTAACAAAATTATGGTTATTTTGTCAAAGCAAATGCAGTCTAGGCTGAAAGATAATCAGACTTGTTCCTTTCAGTGACATTTTATTTCTAACATCTGCAGTAGTGTCTTCAGTTAGAGGAATGTAATTTCCTTTCAAAATTTCTAACCTCAAGTAACACTAAATTAACATAAATATGCTAAGTGAGTACAGTTTGTGTGTTTACTTAAAATACTAAGGAAACATAAAATATCTTGTGAGCAAATGAAAACAGTGTTTGAAAGAAAAGAAAGGAGTTTCTATAGACAAGTCTCGTAACATTTTGAGATAAATGTTATTGACATTTTCTGCTTCTTTTTTTTTCTTTTTTTTTTTATTGGGGCTTTAAGAAAGATAGCATGCACATTCTGGAACAGGGTAAGAATTCTGCTGCAAACTTACTGGATGCCTTCCCTATTTATGGATTTGTTGTTTCAGATATGCAAGAAACATGTTAGCTTGCATTTGCTTAAATGAGTTTTTTGTGAGAGAAAGAACTGAAGAGACCACAGAATTGCTTACAGCCCTTACTGATGTTAGATCATGTGCCTTGCTGTCCACACTTAGTACTGGCAGATGCCTTAGTTCTCTACCACACTGTGTTTCATATCCAGCTTTTAATCACTCACAGTGCACATGCTTGTATCTTTCAGAAATTCTTTATATTTCAGCCTTTGGTAAATTTTCTGTCTAGTTACTGGCCACTTGTGAATAACCCTGAGATGTCAGAATGGTAATATAATATTCTTAGGAACATATGATGTTCTTTGAAAACTGAAGGCCATTGACTTAGGGAGAGTCAAAATTGCTGAGTTTGAACTCTGCCAGCATGGTGGTACTCTGATCTCTGATGGAATCTTTTTTTACTGCTTCCAGGATTCAGATGCTCTAAATACAGATAATTCTGTTGGCTTATTTTCAGAGAGTGAAAATTATGCAAGTGGCAGGAAAAAAAAAAACATCAAAATTTAAGAAGCTTAGACATTTCTGTTGGAAACTGTGTATTAAAATTCTACTTGCCTTCTGAACAGTGAAGTGGGAAGCGATTGAACGCTGTTCAAACTGATGTTACTGTTTTTAAAGAAGCTCAGTTCAGGCTTAACTATGGATTTGGTGCTAACAGCTTCACAATGCTTAGTTTATTTTATGAGAACTTTGAAGTGCATGGTTGCTCTTTGATTAATTCACAGTTCTTAGTTTGACTGTAATGAAAAATCTGGTAGGAGGTTGGAATGGGTTTAGCCTTGTTGACTTGGTCAGGACAGTAGACATATGAATTTGGAAACTTTTGTGGGGAGAATAATATCCTGCATTCTGTTTTGGTTCCTCTAATCTGTCTTGTGCTTTCTTTTCTTAAAAAAGCAAAGTTTTAAGCATATAATATCTTACCATCCATAATTTTTAGGCTTTAATCTGAAATTGAAAACACTTTCATCTCCATTAATTATTTGAAAGGCTTATATTCTTAAGCCTTTCAAAAAATGTAGGTAAACCTAGAAAGGAATCCCTGCAGTAAAAAGCTCACTTGCCAAGTTAGAAATAGAATAGAAAATATTCTGTAACATAAATTTAAATTATTTTTTATATATTATGTTCTTCTTATTTTTCTTCCACACTTAAGTATTTCATCACTGCTTTTTATTTTACAGTTGTATAATTCCTTTCACTGGATATTGTGTTATTTTTGGTTTTTTTTAATTTGTGGGGTTTTTGTTTCTGTTCCACTTTTATTTAAGACTTCCTAACAGAGAGTTGGAAATAAACACAGCAAAATGGTTTTGTAATTGTGGTCCAACACTTAATTCATCTAAAGTAAAATTTTTTCTTTAATTAAGATGTATGAATTCCTAAGTGAGGTTGTAGCAACAGAGTTCATTATTGGTAACAGGTAGTTTTCAGTCACTAATCATCTAACTGAAGATGGAAGAAATTCATAGACTATTTTTCCCCTGCTTTAGTATATAATCTAATAAATAATAGATTACAAATTCTAATAAATCACAAATTTGTAAGGGATTTTTTTCTTCACTGCCAGTATTACTATACTTTAATAACTTTGAACAAAAGGTCAGGCTGTATATGTGGTAGGGGAACTAAATTTAATACTAAAGCTTATTTTATTCTGGTGGAACCCTACTTAGTGTTTTGAAATGGTATTGCTTTTTAGATAATCATAATATGCTCAAAATACTTTGTATTAACTGTGGCTTATATTCCAGCTGGAAAGAACTTTCCATTTTGCAGTTATTTAAATCACTCTGTCATTGCAATTAAATTTTGTCTTTTGTTATTAGAACCTTTCAAATTTACTAAAGTGCTGTGTGTTATGCTTTCATTCTTCTTGAAAGAAAGAAAAGCTTCCCTCCCAATAGAGTTTTGTTTCTTTGATAGCAAACCACATTATTTCTGTGTGTTTTGAACCTGTACCTTGTTCCTTGCTGGGTTCAGTCTATAAGGCATAAACAGCTGTGCTGGCTACAGCTGAGAGCAGGACATGATTCCAGGGGCTGTGAGCTGGAAAGCAGGACCTGGGGTCACTTGTTCCATGTTCACTGCTGAATGCTCGTGAAATGGCACTTTGTAAATGTAGAAAACCCACTGGGTTCTCAGTTTACAGTTTCTCAGCATGAAAGGTAGATAAAGAATTGCTAATCAAAATTCTGAATGTGTGTGATACTTTGTAACATCCAGTGTAGTCAGTAATGCATGCTCATGGTGCTATGTGGCACATCAGGCCTAGCACAGTGGTCACTGGTGCTACCCCAGTAGTGCCCAGTGTGGGTGGCCTCCTCAAACTTTCAGAATCCCTGCTGAGAACCACTCAATCTGACTTTTGAATTTGTTTGTTCAAACTTTAGCATACAAACCCACTTACAGTGCTGCATTCAACAGCACTGGTATTTTAGCATGTTAATCTTGTAGCTTGCACTTCCAGTCTGCCTAGAACTGTATTTTTCAACTGTGGAAGTGTCTGTGGGTCCTGGCTCTTGGGAGGTTTGTGCACTGGTGAAACATTGGTTGGTCTTGGCAGGCTAAACTGTCTGGGTTGCTGTACCTTGTGGTGTAGCTACTTAATCCAGCAACGTGAATGACCAGTTTCTCATCTCATGCAATTCATAAATCACTTGGTCATATGACTCCTTATATGACTATAAAAATATTTTTAAATTTGTACTGTTAGGCATTTAATGTAGCTTTAAATATTTTAATGGAGTATTTGTAAGCAGAAACAATAATATAGCTTAAGGATAATTGTTTTTTCTCATTTTATGTTGGTAGCTGTGTCTTCAGTAATATTACAGACAAAACCAGCACTTTGTTTATTGTGATTGTTTTTCAGTCCTGGTAGGTTTGTGCTGTTTGCACAAGGGACCACCATCTTTTCAGAGGAGCCACCTAGTTTGTTGAAGCGCTAGATGATAGAGAATGAACACTTCTGATTCTGAAAAACAAAACAACTGTCTATACCTGTAATATTTAAATTGGGCAGTTTTGGAGATTTAACTGGTTCACTTGATGTGCTTTTTTCTGATTACTCTTATCACTTTCAGCTATAGAGAAAACTGAATGCATCCAATGGACTTGCTTAAACCAAAGATACTGTGACAAAAAGGATACTTTGTATTTAAGACAGCCTACATTTTGGATTTAGTTGTGACCTGGAAGTGTAGTTGCTGATTGGGGTTTGTTTTCTTTTAATTCTAGTTATTCAATAGCCTCTTTTGTAAGGTAGCAAGCACATGGTATGTGTCCAGAAGCACATCCTTGTACCATTGTGTAGTAACTGGTATAATTAGTCTTGCAAGATCAGCAAGCAAGGGGAAGTGGCTCTTCACACCATGTGTACTCTGTGCCCAGCAGTAGAACCACTTGGCACAGGGATGCTAAAAATTTGCACTTCCCCTTGAACTCCAAGCAAAAAGTTCATAGAAGGGAAATTCCTTGGGCCTCTTTACAAGCATAAAAATCACCTCTGGCTCAGGAAATCTCTGAACAATGAATTGATGGAGACTGGAAGAAACTGAAAAATGTAGTTCAGAAGCTTTTTCAGAAACATCAGAAAATTGTTTGAGAAACATTTATGCTTGCCCTGTTCTCAGAGTTTGTGTTTTGTGACTTTTCCTGCTGTAGAAGATAGGGAAATACCTTCTTAGTTCTTGATTTCATAAGTTTTTTTTAGTTTAATAGCTGTTTAGTTGGACAAATTGCCCTTTTTGCTGTTCTTCTTCCAGAAACAGATAGTGATATGAAAGTCAGTAGAGACCTGAGCCTGGCTATAAAAACCTAACACTCTTTAGTTTTAAAGGATGCTATAAATACTACAATTCCATGTCACATAAGGGACAAGGCATACTGTTTTATTAGACTTAGGGCCTTTCCCTGTAATAAAATACTTATAGGTGTAATATAGCAAACACGGTCTTTCCTAGCTGTGTTCTGTTTTGGGAGTTGACAGCTGGTTGTACATAATATTCATCTATCAGCAAGTTCTAAAAAACAAGTAAGAAGAAAATCTAAAATTGCAAAATAGTGACAACCCTCAGTAGGGTCTTTGAAATGGGTATGGTCAAATTAAGAAATAGTTTGCGTATGTTAATTATGTTGAATGTCAAATACTAAGAAAACCGAGATTGTTTCCACACAGAACCATTCCACTCCTGTTTGTACAGATGTATATTCAGGTAGTCTTCAGATATGTTTTTAGCATATTATTTTTTGTTATTCCTCATGGGACATTATTTTCCAAGAGGTTTATTAATTGTGTACATTGTGAGCTTGAGCAGGAAGAGTTAAACATCTTGTGTAGTGAGACTTTTTCCACTTAAATAAGAAGCAAGGCAGTATTCCTCAGATTATTACGTTCATGCTTTCTAAAAACTTTTGTTTCAAAGGTTGCTGGCACACAGCTGTATGACTGGAGTCTTCAAGGATATATTGCTGTAGAAGCTCTTTGGAAGGATAATCCTAAGAAGAAGAAATCAGGGGAAAAAGGTGATAAGGTAAGAATCTGAATTTTCCACTGCCTTTTCAGAAAAAAAAATTATGAACAGTGGTTTTGTTCCACTGTGACTTGGCCTTTATTTCTAAAGAGAAATTTTTCAGTCTCTCTTTCTAATCTGTGGAAAAACATGAGGCTTACTTCAAGCTAAACTTTCAGGAATGGTCTTTGGAAGCTTCCTTTAGTGTAATCTGATGCAGATAAGCAAACAGAGTTCTAGGTAATACATGTACATGGCTTAGTGAAGCATAGTGAGCATAGTGTGAGAGACTGGAGAACTGAGCAAGTTGATTAAATGTGTGCCAGAGAAAGCCTGTAAGCTTTTTAGGTGTTTTTTTTTTAGCTGCTGCTTAAAGAAAGAAAAGTTCAAGTGTGTAATGTAAAGCTTCTGTGGTTTTCAATTCACTTCTAAACTCACTGTGAGTGGGAGAGAGTTGTTTTGGAGACAAAATTGCACTTGGATAGAACTTGGACCAAGTTCCCTTGGTGAGGCTGGGTGTAGGACTAGTTCCAAACAAGCTGGGTTGAAATGTTCACGTGTCCTGGCAGTTGCTGAGACTTCTGAGAGTGAAGACTTTCCTCAGTGGATACTCATCTTGTATTGGCCCAAGTACTTCAGTAAATGAACCTGAATAATAGGAGGTTGGTTAATCGTTCTCTACCTTTCCTAAAATGTAGGCTGTCAAAAAGAAACTCAAAAAAAGAGGCAATGTTAAAATATTTCAGAAAGACAAACTGACAGCATTAGTAAAAAATAGCTGAAGTTTTTCTTTCATTGTGTCCTAGGCTTTCAAAAGAGAACACGTGGTTATTATTGTAAGGCAAAAACTTCTGACACTTTCATTTTGCTATAAGGCTTATTCAAGCACTTGCTCCCTCAGCAGAAAAACAAACAGCCTGCAGAATTGCAGCGACCACTAAGTAAACAGACTTCCTTCTCTTCCTCCTTGCAGAATCTTTAAATCACACCCCTTAGTTGCCAAAACATGTTACTTGCACAAAGGAGCAAAATGCTCCTTGATAGTGTTCTCCAAAAGTTCATCTCGTCGTTCAGATACTGTTACTGTGAACTGCTGCTGTGTGACTTGATGGATTGGACAAGGTACAAAAACCCTGTGACTCAAATGAAGAAGCAGTACTTGGTCACTTGATGAAACTGCTTGCATTTCCCAAGTTCACAGATCTCTGACCACTGAGGCAAACAGCCTTACTGGTGCTTTGTCCTTGGAAGTTCCTCAAGAGAGGGTCCTGTCTCCCTGCTGTGCAGAGAAGCTAAAAAGTCACATGCTTTTGTCTAGAATGGGGACTGAGAAGTTATTCTAATAGAAGAGGTTTGCCCTGAAGATTCCTTTGGCCTGGGTTGGTGAAACCCTACAAAATAGATAGTTGAGAATCTGGGTGGGAACAGATGGGTTTGGTTTAGGTTTGTTCCATATGGAAATAATCACACCGATTATTAGCGCCACCAAATCAGTATCAACTTTTCAAGCAGAAGAATTTCTGTTTAAGTTCATTTTTTACTGGAGGCTTTTACTCATACAGAAATGTCATGGAAGAAAACTTTTAACTATCATTTGCTAAAATTGGCAAAGCATTGTAGGATAGATTCTGTGACTTCTGTCTTAATTTGACAGCCTTGTGGAAGAATTTGGTTGCTTTTTTATATGTATTTCTTATTGTCATTCTAGGCAGCTAGATTCCTGAACTAGTGAAGACAGGTCTAAAACTCTTGAGTTGTTGTTGCAGCAGATGTAATCCATTTCATGAAATTATGCCAGAGCAAAAGATGTTATTTTTGTTTTTGTAACATTTACTTCAGCATTTTCCTGTTGCTACACAAAGAATTCTTGCAAATAGTCAAACAATATATGGGTGGCTCTTTTTGGTTTCTGTTAATTTGTTACGTTGCTCATAATTTGTTTGATAGTCATAGGTACCACAGCTGTGCATAACTTCATGTTTGTGCAGCAATATGTCATTAAAATAAATGTGGTATGTTAATTTTTCTGAAGGTTTTATGAAACAAAATCCTGTGCCAAATTGAGGTCATATCAACTGAATTCTGAGTTCTGCCAAGAAAGATAAATTCTGGGACCTTCTGTGCCTACATTTCAAAACACTGTGGCTGCAGCCCCTCCATAGAGCAAGTCAGTCAGATAAATGTTTTTAATATGCTGTTGAAGGATGGAGCTCTTCAGGATGTCAGGAAAAAATCTCCCTGCTAAAACTGAAGCACATAGAAAAATAATTTTCTTCTCTTAGTTCTCACTTTGTCTTGTCTCTATACCATTCAAAGACTTTTTAACAATTTTGGATTCTCTCTCTTCCAGCAACACTGAATTGGGCACCCCTTCTTTTTAGTGAAGTGGCCAAATTGTGTAAAAGCAGAACAGCACTACAGCTCTAAGTACGCCCTTCTTTCAGCCCTTGTTCCTTTTTTCTTGTGTTTGCTCTTTCCCACTTTGGCCCAACTAGTAATGTAATCTCACAGAAAACTTAATTTCCCTCTCAGCTTCAGAGACTGAGAAACTTTTATGGCATATTGTTTGGTTTTCATTCCTGTCTGGTGTGCTGATGGATACCACCAGTGACTTAACAATACTAATATATGATACATGCAGTTTTTAAACCCGTATGTTTTTATTACACATGCAAAATATATACATATATTTATATATAAATATATTTAGAATCTATGTCAATCTGTAGGTATTTTATTAAGTGCTGGTTACAAAATGTCTCCAGGTGCAAAGAGGGCTCAGCTTCGGCTGATTTCCTGTACTTGCTTAGAACAAGTGTCAAGGAGATTGTGACCAGAACCTTCCTGACCTGAAAGCTCTGTTGAAAATTGTGGTGTCACTGTTTTGGCTGGGGAGCCTCACTGTCAGCATCACAGATTGTGACCATAACAAACCTTAAATTGTGTTTAAGAGAGTTTTGAAGTCACATGTATTTTGGTCATCTTTTAAAACACAACATAAGCAGTTGAGAGAACTTCTTTCTACAGAAAATGCGTGTCAGGTTTGGCTGTGGTACGTTCTGAATAGGCAGGCAAAAGTTTGGTCATCTCAACTAAAAGATAAAAATCTACATCTGGCAGAAAATGCTGTTTCCTGTCACATGCCCTCCTTTTATTGTTTGGTAGTAAGAATAAAAACAGTATGAAACTTGTAAAAAATATTACTTCTTTTGGAGTGGATCCTTAGAATGGGCAGTGGGGAATTTAGATGTGCTAGAAGTGGGATGGACAGAAGGAATGTACTCTGCAAAAAGTTGCTCTCTCTAAGGGCAGCTTAGAGCAACATCTTTGAAAGTACTTCATATTTTTGTGAGAATTCAGTTCAAGGTCAACTTAATTAAAAGAGGAAGGAATTACTGATTGACTGGGGAAGATGAATAAGGTAAGACAGTGATGTTCTCTTTATTCCAAGCAATACATTGCAAACAAAAGAGGACAGAAGGTAAAATATTAATCTGTGAGCCCAGGTGAGCCTTTGTTTTTCTTTTGGCAGCTTTTTTTTTTTTTCCCCAGTGGCCAGACCTTCCCTCTCAAGAGTTTCCATAAGCATAAAAGATACATACCTATCTTACATACTTTTGAAGTTATAATTGCTAAGATTAATGTAAAAGGGTCTGGCCATCTGCAAGACTTCTGAGGTAGCAACAGAAACTTCTGCACCTGGCTTGGCTGTAATGGAAGGGAAAGAGGCACCCCACGTTTGAGGGTTTGACATTTAGCTGGTTTCCTTTGGGGGGTTTTTCTTTGTAGGGAAGGAAAATTTTCAGAGTAATCATGGTGGGTTTTTTGCAAAGTTTGTAGTTTAAAGTTTAGGTCTCAATGTATCTCTCTTAGATGCTGTGTGAGCTAAGTTGGGGTGGTTTTTAATCACTCATGTACTGAAACTGTACAGTCCCCTTAGTTCCAGTGTTATTTTTAGTTTCAAATAATGATTTTTTTTTTTTTTTATCCCAAGGAATCCCTATGTATTGAACATTTGATAATTAGTGTATTATGGAGATTTCTTATGAGTCACCTTTCACTTGAAACAGAAACACAAAAAAGCAAAATATTTCCTTTTCTGCTGTGGAATAGAGCTCTGATGTGTGAACTCCTCTGGCCACCCAGATTTGTTATGGAGTGGTTGTGTTGAGCCAAAAAGTAGAAAGACTGTCTTGAATATATTCCTGCTTCTGATTATGAGAGGGTACCCTGGCACAGAGGAAGTCTGTCTTCTGAATCATTGATCTAAACACATTTTTTGCTTCTGACCTGGTTTTGAGTGTGCTAGAGGACTGGCACTTTTTTCTAGAATTACGTGCCTGTGCCACAGGAATTCCTTTTCTGGCTAACTCACATTACTGCTTGAGCTGTCTCACTTAGGCTCACCATTTACACAGTGGGCATACACAGTGGATGTGTTCTTAATTGCTAATCCAGCAAATGACTTTGTGTGAGGAATGATAGTTATCAGTGGATTGGCTTGAATTAAGTAACTCAGGCTTAATAGTTACACTGAAGGCAAGCCCTGTGATGAGATCTCCTGAGCTCATAGAAACAAAGGAATTTAGCAAGACCCCTGTTCTCTTGCGTATGTCTGTATGTGTTGCTCTAGATTGTTTTCCTCTTTCAGGGCATTAAAAAAAAAAGCTTACCTAGACAATAATTACTTTTTACAAGTTAAAACAAGAAAATGGAAAAACACAGGCTTCTCTGTGAGGAGTTTATTTTTAGTTCATTTGTTCAGGATTGAGTAAACTCTGAGATGAGGCATCATTAGTCAGATTATTCATTGTAAATCTTAGTAAAATGTCATAACTTAAACGTTTCTGTACAGGCAAATTATAGAATAGATTTTTATTTTGAAATGGGTGTGGTTTGTGGATGTGATTTCCTCTACTATGAAATATCCAGGGTAGTGATCAAAACAAAATGGATTTTTGAAAGAAAGAATTACCTTTTAAAGGTCTTGCTAGGCATTTTTGGAATAAGACATTTAAGAAATATCTTCATAATTGAATCTTGATATATTGAGTCCATATCACCAGCACAGCATATGCAGGATTGCACAGACTTCGTGTTTTGTTATGTTTAATAATATGTAAATTTGATACATTCTTTGAAACATTTTGCAGTCTATTCTAGCTTCTTTTGCTACATTTTCCATCACATTTAGTATTATTGAATCACAGAAGGGTTTGGGATGGAAGAGATCTTAAAGATAATCTAGTTCCAGCCCCCTGCAGGAGCAGCTTCCACTAGATCAGGTTGCTCAGAGCCCCATCCATCCTGGCCTTGAACACTTCCAGAGATGGGACATTAACAGTTTGTCTGGACAGCCTGTTCCAGTGCCTCACCACCCTCACAGCAAAGAATTTCTTCCCAATATCTAATCTAAACCTGCCCTCTTCCAGTTTGAAGCCATTACCCCTTGTCCTGTCACTATAGGGCCTTCTGAAAAGTCCCTCTCCAGCTCTCTTGTAGCCCCCTTTAGGCACTGGAAAGCTGCTAGAAGTTTTCCCAAAGCCTGCTCTTTTCCAGGCTGAGCAATCCCAACTCTCTCAGCCTGTCTTTGTAGAAGAGGTGCTCCAGCTCTCTGATCATGTCCCTGGCCTCCACTGGACTTGCTCCAACGAGTCCACATCCTTCTGATGTCGCAGGCCCCAGAGTTGGACACAGCACTCCTGGTTCGCTCCTAAGACCTGCAGACCAAAGCAGACCTGCTGCCCACACTACTTCTGAAGCAGCCCAGGACATGGTTGGTTTCTGGGCTGCAAGGGCACATTGCCAGGTCACGTTGAGGTTTTCATCAACCAGCAACCCCAAATCCTTCTCCCCATGGCTGTTCCCAGTCCATTCTCTGCCCACCCTGTGTTTGTGCTTGGGATTGTCCTGACCCAGGTGCAGGATGTTGCACTTGGCCTTGCTGGACTTCATGAGGTTCACATGGGCCCACCTCTCAAGCCTGTAAAGGTCCCTCTGGATGACATCCCTTCCCTCCAGCATTGCGACCTCCACACAGCTTGGGATTGTTGGCAGACTTGCTGAGGGTGCCCTCGATCCCAGTGTCCTTGCTGCTGACAGAGGTGTCAGCGCCGGTCCCAGCACTGGCCCCTGAGGAACACCACTTGTCCCTGGTCTCACTCAGACATCAGGCTGATGACTGCAGCTCTGAGTGTGACCATCCAGCCAATTCCTTATCAGCTGAGTGGCCCTTCCATCAAATCAATGTCTCTCCAGTTCAGAGACAAGGATGTCCTGCAGGACAGTGTCAAGTGCTTTGCACAAGTCATAGATGACATCAGTCACTCTTCCCTTGTCCACCACTGCTGTAAAAGTCCACCAAATTTGTCAGGCACACTTTGCCATTAGTGAAGCCATGTTGGCTGTCACAAATCATCTCTTTATTTACGTCATGTTGGTAAAAATAGTGTTCTAGAATAAAGAGGAAATGCCATTTAATTTCCATGTATAAAATTTAAGAACAATTGAGGGTGGGTGCCACCTCTGATTATTTCACCCAAACCCCTAATCAAAGCAAAGACGGTATCAAAATTAGATTTGGTGGTTCAGGCCTTATGTAGTCATGTGTTGAATATTTCCAGGGGTGGAGATCTGGAAAGTTCTCAGGAAAACCTGCTCCAATGATCAGTGGTGTAATACATTTATATTTTTTGCCTTTTGATTTAAGAGAAATTTACCATGCTCCTCTGTCCTTTTCTCCCTGTCCTTTAGATGTGAACCTCTGAGAAGGACCTGTCTCCTCCAAATACGTAAATGCCCATTAAGAAATTGTGGATAGGAATTAGGTTCCCCCTTTGTCCGGTCCTCACAAGTCTGAGCACATCCTCATCTCAGCTTGTCCTTGTATGTGCTTCAGTCCCCAAGCCATGTGTGTGGCCCTTTAAGTATTTTTCAATGAATATCTATTTAAAGCTGTAATCAAATGCATGTTTGTTACAGCATCTTGGCAAAGAGATAGACCAGACCCTGTAACAAGCTTCTCTTCATTCTTTGATTTCTGTCATTAATGTGGGGGAAAGTGTGAGAACACCCTCTAAAAGGATATGTGCTAAAAGAGACCTATTGTATAAATCCACACAGAATTCAGAGAATGCAAAATAGCAACTACTCTGTGGGTATTCATCCTCTGTTATTAATACAGGCAAAATGATTCAATTAAAGCACTTCTGTTGAAAATACTTGTTCTTTCAAAACTTTTAATTGCTTCGCTAGCTACAGGAAGACTAAAGTCTAGAAAGTGGTAGAAGATCATATTTTAGTGTATTATACTGAATTAGTCTCATGAAGCACTTGATTTTGTGAGATATTTTTGTTTCAGCTTTTGAAGAGGATTTCTGTTCTGGTAAAAACATTAATCATCAATTGCCTCAATTGAAATGTTGTGCACTTTTTTTCTTCCTCAAGGGTGATGCAGTGGGTGACAAGCCCCTGGAAGTCCATGCTGCTTCAAATAAAGAGCAAACCCAGAAGTAGAATGCTACATCACCTGGCATCAAACAGGTAAAGGATAAACACTGGTAATAGTTTGTGGTTAAGCAGCAGAGCAACTGGGAAAAGCTGAACATTTTCAAGTTTGACTTGTAGTTTTCATCATAATGATTAGGAGAGTGTGGACAGATAATTTTATTTGTCCTAAAATTTGTCAAGAATATATGTAGTCCTAACACTGTCCAAGTTAAGAAATCTAAATTCTTCTTCTTTAGAGCATAACAAGTAAATATATGTCTGCTTGAAGGGTTCTGAATTAATTGAGGAAAGCCTTGTGATTGGGGTGTTGGTTGGTTTTGGCCTTTTATTTTTTCGTCTTCCCATTTCTGCCTCCCATACCAAAAACCTCTTTGCCTTTTTTGTCATGTTTGTACAAGTATTAGGGTGGGGAAAGAAACCTCTTCCCTGCTGATAAGTTTTCTCTAAAGATTTGTGAGTGCCAGGGTTCAGCACTGCCTTACAGCCTGTAAAAGTCCATGATGTGCCTGACCTTTCATGTTAATGCAGCTCCCAAATGAGTCCTGTTGGGAACAAAAGATGGAGAAAATGAAGGCAGCATTATCCAGGCTCTCCAAGGCAGAAACTCGAGTTGAGACACCAGTTCTGACTTGGCCTTGGGGCTGTGTTCTAAACTTAAGCAAGTCCTATGATTAGTTTCTAGAAAAGCAAAACAGAAACATCCTCTTGACTTTTTTATGATGGTTTGGTTTCGTAGGATAAAAATTGCTCTTTATTTGAGACTTACTACAAATAATCACAATATAATTGGACATAATTTAGCACAAAATGTCAGATGTCTGCTCTGTTATCAGTTGATAAAGAATGTCTCTTCTGAACATGTTTTCTACTTGCTTCTCTTTGCCCTGTATTATTTTTGCATCATGTTAAAAACTTATTTTTCATCAGAAAGTGATCCTGGCATTGTACGTACTCCTCGTCATTTTTGTATGCAGTATTGCATTTACCAGAATTTTTTTTTTCCCTTACTGCCAACTTGTGTAAATAGAGTCCAGGTGTGGCAAACTGCATCAATTTTTTTTCCATGCACCAGCATCAGTCACATATGTTTGCAGATGTGGTGGAATGCACCCATCTGCTAAGCAGGAGTGTTCCACTGCTACATGGGCAGCTTTAAAAGATAACCTAGTTTTTAATGTTGGCTCCCTTGAAGTGTTTTTAATTGCTATTGCTAATTCTCAAAACAGCAACATGAGCTTGTTGACTGGCTGATATACTGAGTACCTTAGCTTTCCCTTTAGAGCTATGAATATAAAGTCTTTAAGAATAGTTGTTTTCCAAGTAGTTTGTAAGATAGTAATGTAAAATAAAAACTAAAAAAAATAATAGGAGGATTTTTAATCTTTTTTTGTGTAAAGAATCCCAAGAGAACTGAGAGGAAGAAAAGCCTCTCTAAAATTCACTGAAATATTGTGCTTCTTGTCAACTAGGACAGAGCTACTAAATGATAAAAACCCAAGAAAACAGAACTTTTGTTTGTGACACTGCACAAATACCAAGGTTCAAACAGAAATCCATAAATAGATTTTATTTTCTTTTAGAATTTCTTGCTATGAATATAATTTCTCCTAGGCCTTTATTCACTTTTTGAAATGTCAGCCTTTTGCTTCAGGCACATTTTGTTTGGGGAAGGTTTTAAGAGTGTGAAGATAAATTGCTCAGGAGCTTGAAGTACCTGAGTGCTTCTGGTTTTGAAATCTACATGCTTCACCTCATGTTGTTTCTGGAGGAGGCACATGAAGGGAACTGCTGGATTTTTGACCTAGGGCAACCAGATGGTGAAAGTTCAATTCAGTATCAAGTTCAGCTGTTCTGCGGGGGTGGCAATTTGTTACTTGTGCTTGAAATCAAATCCTGTCATTTAACTCCATACCCAAGTCCAGATGTTTTGTTGGATTTCGGTGATCCCAAAGGTTGGAGAACATTGCTATGATCTTTGAAAATACACATTTTTTAATTCTGGATGAGATCAGTCCTGAAAGCCTCACTGCATTTTCATCTGTTGGTCATATTCCTAGTTGAATGTGGTTACTAAAATAAAGACAGTCTCATTTCCTCAATGATTTGCCACAGCATGGGTCTCTGAACTGTGAATGGTCAGCCAAGGACAAAATCATATTGGGTTGAAGACAGCAACATATTTCTCTATTCCAAAAACCAGCAGCATTGCACCTCCTTTATTATTTTAGTTTGTTTGTCATCAAAAATGATATGCAAGCTTCAGCTCAAACCACCATCCCACTGTGGAAGAAAAAAGCTTTAATTGTATCCAGCTGTTGCATTTGGGAGTTGCACGGAAGTGGCAAGGTTTTGTGTTTTTTCATGAAGATGGCATATCTCATTTTCACTCTGTTCCAGATCTATATTTATGTAATTCCATTTCTTTGAGTTAATTCACCCTAGTCTTACTCCAGAGTAAGCAAGATGAAAAAACATACATTTGATGGGAATTTCTCAAAAAGAATTATTTTTGAGAAAGTTGGTTTATTATACAAGATTCCAGTTGGTGTTTGGTTTGAAGTGTTCTCTTTTGTCTTTCCATTTAGTTCAGCTATGGGAATTGAATCCTCTAAAACAGACATGATCATTAGTGCTCTAATGTCAATAATATGAAGAGTTAAATATCTCTACTGCAAGCAAATTGGTGTTGAGAATGTTCCTCAAACAGATTTTGATCAACTTGCCACATCAAAGAAAAAAAGTTTTGATTGCACTGTAAAAATGAAAAGACTGGTGATAAATTTAATTCTGCTTTCTCCCTCCTTTCCTTTCCCCCTTAATCTCTGTCCCCTTTCTTTGGTTATAGGTGAATAAAAATATAGATATGAGCAACAATTTCCCAAGAAAAAGATGAAAACCATCTGAATCCATTTTGAATGTGACTAATCTGCCTTCTGCCTCAGGACAGTCTGATGATTTGCTGCTCGGGCTTCTGGTATGGCTTCTGTGAAAGGACACTACATGTTTTGGGTCAGTCCTGAGACTTCGTCCTCTGTTCTGCAGTGGGACTCAAGGCTGCCCATGCTTGTCCCATTGCAGGATCAACATTGCAAGTAGCAAGTCTCAAAATCCCTCAGTCTCTTTATTATTTATATATAAAATAAAATTACAATTACAGAAAATGGTCCATTTTTCTCCTCCTCCTGTCTTCTTTAAACTCACGGATGCGATGTTTGCACAATCTGAGAGATTCTCCAGGTGGTGTTGATAGTGCCTGTATTTTTTACCAGTGAGGAAAGCTGAAAGTAGTAGGATGTTTGGCTAACATGAGCTCACAGAATTGGGAATGGGAACAATTACAATGACTCTTGTGTTTTGTCTGAGTCCCCCCCTCCTTTCTATACAAGTCCTCCGTCTCATCAGTGCCAGTGGGAGGTGTGTAATGAAGCATCTGTGAGTTCCTGTCTGGTGGATGGATGGGAATGGAGCTGTTAATGCTTGTTCTTGTTTTTGCTTGAATGCGCAGCACAATGGGAACCAGAACGTTACCGTGGTGGGAACCAGCTATAGAATAACTTGGCTGTTTCCTCATTCCCAGCCAGGGGAGGGGAGGAAAAAGTGATGTGGAGGGAAATACAAAAGGATTTCCAGTATTTTGAAATCTTTGCACAATAAAACCCTTTCATCATTTGTTGTCATTTCCATGAGTCTCTCTTTTGGGGCTTGATGCATTACAAGTTACTGTAATCCAAGTAGCTCAGAGCATTTAAAGCTGTGTTGGTGAGCCTTAAATGCTCCTTAATTAATCAGTGAATATGAGGAATGGGGGAAGGATAACATGAAATACGTGTTTGTGTGATACATTAACTTTCTAAAAAGAGCAGGGGAGAAAATGCAAAGTAAATCAGATTCAAAATGTTTGTAAACATCTTTGTTATTCCATGGTTAGGTATTCCAGCTGAGCATATTCCACAGACTTCTAGAGAAAAACAAACAGACCTTGTCAGTGTGAATGCCAGTCTGTGTGGGCATTACAAAACAGGCCAACTCTTTTTTAGTATAGGCAGTAAGGCATGTGGTTGCCTTCGGCTGAAAAACAGTATCTCCCAACATGTTCGGTGCATGTTTCTGTGATTGTTTTAGGCTGGTAAAGATGTATGTTGATATAGGGAGCAGAGTTCTTGCATGGGGTTTGGGAGGTGTGTGTGTGGTTTTGTTTTTACTTTAAACTTGCCAACATAGTTTAAGCAGGCTTGGGAGGATCAAAGTGGTGTTTTTGTCAGAAGTGGAAAGGAAACTTGGGAAATAGAGCAGTAAATGCTCTGTTACACCACTCCTGTGGTACAAGCATAGATTTGTTTCTGCCCTTAAGATAGTTCTTCACTTGTGCATTCTCATATCACATGGAGAATAACTACCATAGAATTAGGAATACAGCTTTAGATGCCTGGAATTTTTTTTTTCAGTTTCATATTATTTCAATATTTGGCATATGCCACATTGGCATTTAAGGACATGATTATTTGGTAATTCAGTTATTTGTTTACATAAACATGTGTGCATGTTTAATAGCCTGGGTTAAGTAAATATCACTTAAATGCTTTTCACTTGATCAGATCTTCATTCAGCAAATTTACACTGCTGCTTAAAAATGTCCCAAGTAATTGACATCAAACTGGAATGCTTTTATCTAGCAGGAAATGACTGCCTTCCAGCACCTGCATACACACATGACAAGGAGATGGTTCCAAAATGTGAGCAAGACAGCCTTAGCTGGAATCCTTTCCTTATGTCTTCTGGATTTTATAACTACAGGAAATTAAAAAAAAGTGTCATGGTGGTAAGAGCCCAAGAGTTTGGAAACATTCAACTCTCTTGGTCCAGATGTTCCTAATGAGGAACAGGAGAGGAACTGACCACTGCTGATATCTATACATATCTATGTATGTGTGTGTGCACAGTCATGGAACTAAATTGTGCATGCATGTGTTATCTTCTGCCAGACTTTGCCTGTGGGTATTACAATGTAGGCTAAAAATGGTGTATCCCCCACCCATGTGTCGTGTTTGGTCATCCTACCACTTGAAGCTTTTTGGCTTGGTAACTGGACTGTGTACAGCTAAAACAGTGTTTTCATCTCAGCATCCTTGGCTACCCTGGCTGCAGGAGATGTTGGGGCCAGGCTGCAGTGCTCTCTCTTAAAACCACCATCTTTAATCTGCAGCATGTGAAGGCTGTAGAACTGGAGGTCATCAGGATGGCCCTGCATTGGGATGAGGATTCTTGTAGGCAGCATGCCTCGTGTCAAAAGTGACAGCCAAGCTTCTTTTTGCTAGAAGGAGCATCACCAGCCTGGAATAAGCCAGTTAGCCCAGGTAAATGTGCACAATCTTGCAGCCTTCAATAAACACACAGGTTTTCACAAATGTTCATTGCAAAACTCTGGTTTAGACTCAGTCCTGTGACTGCAGAAGGCCCCAGACACAGACTTCATAGCAGTCATAATTAAAATGTTTTGGAGCATTTGTCATTGCGTCTGTCACCTTCAAGGAGAGCAGTAAAGACCGAGATTGATGTGGAGGGAATTGCATTTTACCCCTTGAGAAAACAGTGCCCTGGGAGTTGAAGGGACTTGTTACTGCTGTTTTTTGGCAGAAAAACCTCAGTGTGAGTGCATTTGTTTCCGGACAAATATAAACTGCTGCATTTGGTTCTTTTTCCCTTTTTTGTTTTGTTTTGTTATGATTATTTCTGTACCTTCCTATTAATTCTGAGCTGCTTCTAAAGCCAGTTTAATCACAATAAACTGCTATTGACAAAGAGCATTTTGGCTATTTAGGCGTGCTGGGAAGGCCTGCATGGCTTCCCACTGGACCTTCCTGGATGTAGCCTCTCACAGCAGTGTTGGCTGTTGCACCTGGGTGGCCTGGCAGCTGCCTATGTTAACCCCCTTCCAGAGAGGTTTTGACAGGTACAAAAGCTTCTTGTTTACAAGGAAGACATTTGATAACAATATCTAAACTACAAAGCAGAAGTTGTTTGAGTAGAAAAATGTTTCTAATTGTGCAACGACCCTCTGTCCTCTTAAGTCTGAATCATTAGCTGATTCTGGTATTTTTTGACTGGATATGGTTCTTAAGTTGACTGGAGCTGGTAGCTTTCTTCGGGTCCCTCTGGAGAAAATGTTGGTGTATTGATGCAATTGGAGCGTTTTCTCCTATTTCATGACAGTGAAATACATCACTGGCTATCTCTGCTTAAAGATGAAAGTCTGGGCTGCACTTAAAGTTCATGGATTCCTCTGGAGTGCTGCTCTCACAGCCATATTTTCAAGCTGGTGTTCTGGTAGCCATTGCACTGATGTTGAAAGCTGGCAAAATTGAAGGTGGGCTGAGGATGTCTCACTGCTGGTTACAAGTCTGCTCTCTCGAAAAGATTCCTCCCTTCCTCTGCTCCATTGGAAATGGACCTACAATGCCTGCCCTAGACTAAGCTTCTTGACTCCTCCTTACCCTTTTTCTTTGTGTGTGTGTGTGTGTGCATTTTAAGGTCTAAATCTACCAACCAACACACAAAGCCAGTCAGTCACATGTGCTGTGTCCTGCAGGTAAACTGGATGCAGTGTTCCATCACCAGCCTCAGCATGATCCTGTAGTGGATGAGCTTTGCTGGATGTTCTGCAGAGAGGAGGATCTCAGCTGACTTGCTTACAGTGTGCCTGGGAAATAGCAATGGTACAGCCTGAGCTGTGCTCGTGATCCCAGAGCCTTTGTGCCCTCTGTGAAAGGAGCAGTGGGGACAATTGGACAACTTGGTCAGGGAACTTCTCTTTTTGTTTATAGTGTGATTAGAAACATTCACAAGACTCAAGAATTTGATCGAGACTAAAGCTAAAGGATGCACTTTAGTCTGAGTGTCCAGCTCTTCCTCAGCAAAGCTAACCTGAAGTTGGTAAGACAGCCTATGAAGTGACAGGATGGGTCATTTGCTCCATGCTTTTTGGCTGGGGGGCAGATGCTGTGGCAGGAAGGCTGTTGGTGCAGTCCTTTAACCCCTAGGGCTGTGTAAACAAGTACTAGAGGGCTGTCAGAGGGCACCTCATCTTTTTCCAGGGTCTTGTGCAATGTGCATTTTGAGGGAGTAGTGAGTTCAGCCCCTGCATGCCCGAATAAAAGAATAACCTCACAAGGAGAACTTAATTTCTCTCTGCTTTGGCCGTTACAGTGTGAAGCCACAGGACCCACCACGTCCCATACCAAAATCTTCCAAAATCCGCTGTTCTGTGTCCCACTGCACCTGAATCTTCCCTGTCTTTATCTGGAGTACCTTCATTCAACTCCAGGGCGCAGCACCCGTGCCTTTGGGGAAGTTCAGTCGGTTTCTTTGAACTGAAAGCGAGCCACATGCAGCGCTTGGCTGGGAGCGCTGAGGAGCCCTGGAGGAGCCCTGGAGCCCTGGCGGAGCCCTGGGGCTGTGTCCCCGCTCCGCGGGCAGAGGAGAAAAAGACGCCCCGAGCAGGGGTGCACCGCGATGCTCCCTCCCTGCCAGCTCACATCTTCACCCCAGAGATGGGGGGGGTGCCCCAGCGAAGGGGGGAATGCTGAAGCACGAAGCCAGAAATGTCTCCGTGGCTGTATGCACGTACCAGCCAGCGATCACAGGCAGCCAGCTGGAGACGGCCCTCACCACCACAGTTTTAGCCCATTTAATTTAATTTATTTTTGTTGTTGTTGTTGTTGTTGTTAAAAATGGTGTACAGAAACATGGGGAGTTTGTGTATCAAACCTCAGTGAAAAGACATTCTTCCCTTCCCCCCACCCCCTGCCCCAGATTAAGTTCACCAACGTCCTCTTTGTAAATTTAGCAAGCTTCAGACTCACTTCCTTTTGTCAGGAGACCTGAAAGAGCCATTTCCTGATTCGTACAGGGCTCTTGTATGCGCACACTAAGTGCTCATTCATGCCGTGAATCATAAAGGTAACCTCAGTTCAAAGCACTGCGCTGATACTTCGGCGTGGGACCAAAAGGAAAAAAAAAAGAGAGAGAGAGAAAAAAAAAAAAAAAAAGGAGTTTTGTAATTCAGCGCAGCGCGCGTTGAAGTAATCTTTGCATTTACTGAGGAGCCGCGCCAGGGGGGTTTTGGTCTTCTGTCTAAAAAGGATCGTTTACAAACTGCCCACACTAAAACGGGCTGGTGAAAGCACCAAAGCCAGCCCAAAGGATTATGTTTACTGTCGTGTGCCAGGCTTGACACATTTTTCATATCCTGCCAGAGACGAGGAATGGCATCAGGCGCTGCCACTGAGTCAGGCTCGGCCCCGGCGGCGCCGCGCGGGGAGCGAACGCAGCAGCCCCGCCGGGGCAGGCGGGCTCAGCACAGCGCCTCACACCGAGCTCGGCGAAGGTGCTGGGGAAAACTCAGCTCTGCCACGAGCGAAGGACTCACTCTCCTGTCTGTGGTTCACTGGGAGGTCAGTGAGGCACGGTCTGTTGTGTTTATCTCTCCTGTACTCGCCTCCGGGTTCATCTGACAATGAAAGGGATGAGCTGTTACTGGCTGAAAGAAGAAAGAAATGTGCACTACTCGCCTCTCTCTATCCCTGCCAAGAGAGAGAGCGAGCCAATTCGTACATAATATTGGAGTCTTCTGCCATTTAGCAGCTTTTGCACAGCATCCAACTGTACAAGGACACGTCCCTGGGGTCAAACAAAATTTGGCTGTACTTCTGCCTTGATGAAGTAAGATCAGTATGATCTCTCCCTGTTCAAGAGAGCAAAATACACAGATGCTAAAATCAGCAACTGTGTTTTGACCAAGAAGAAAACAGTAAAAGGGAAGGAGGCTTAACTTGTGGAAAAAAAGAGGTAACATAAATGTGAGTGCACCCTCTTTTACTACCACAACCCTTCTTGAACTTTTAAAAAGACCAGATATTCACCAGTTGCTTTTTACCATTATTGCTTTTACAGTATTGTCCTATTTGCAGATGAGGTTAGCCTGCTAAGGAGAGTCTCTTGTTTGAGGAATGTTAGAGGAGCAGTGGTATAAAAGTACTCTCTGCCCTGGGCTAGCCAGCCCAGGGTGACTCACACCCAAAAGTAACAGAACTATGGGAGCAAAAAACCCAAATGATTTTAGGCTCCAGTGGGTGAGGTAAAGTGCAACATAGATGTGCAGGTAGAACTCTACATACCTCAGGCCACAAGTCTCTGAACTAAGATTGTGATGTGCTGTGATCCAAGCCTGATTTTTGTCCTGGAAGGCTACTACCATGAGTAAACCTATAGCCACCACTTGTAAGTAAACTGCAATAAATAAAATCATAACCACAAAGAAGGTGTGAGGCAGTAATTTTAATTAGTAGTCCTGTGGGACTTCCTGTATGTTTGTGTTTTCCTTGTGGAGTGAAATGCACAAGAGGAGCAGTTTTATTTGCACAAGAGTTCTCCACTCTCTGCCTGCAGCTGAAAGACTGCTCTGCCTGCAGGAAGGCTGAGTAGCATTGTGAGACCCATCTAGTTCACCTGCCAGCCCCAGAGGGATGCTCCTGGAGAACAGGAGAGTTCTGCAACATCCTTCCTGACTGGAAAAGTGGGAGTCTTTCTGACCCATGCAGGATCAGTGGCAGGGTTCCTGGGCAGAAGATTCTGTAATGTTTTCATACTTGATTGTTGCCTTAATTCTCTGCAACAATTTGTTTTCTCTCAGCCTTTTTGTCTTGCTGTGTTTGTGATCCCCCTCTCTGGTGGATTTTCCTGGCTTTGCCCAGAGCACCTCCCTGGCCTGGGGTCCTGCTGAGGTCTTCTTTACATTCCTTCTCTCGCCTCAGTAATTTTCTTGAGGAATTCTGGCACCTCATAATCCTTGCTTTCAAGGTTTCTCATATACAGATGCTCAAGCTCCTCATATATGATTATCACTAGGAGCTTTTATCACTTTGGGATTTTGGAACAGTGTTTCCTTAAAACCTGGCCAATTACTATTTTGAGAGCTGGAAAACAATAGGCTCACTCTTTTTTAAAATGTACTTTATTTTAAACATCAAGGTTGTGAGCCAGGTTAATTTTTAGTGATGATGGCTGTGCTGACTCAATGGCCACATCTGACCCAGTACAGGGGACCACAGCTCTGCACCAGCGTGTCTGGAGCACTCCTGGTTCTCCTGGAGCCCTTATTTCTACACGTACGGTGTGTGGGGCCATGGGTGATGTCCCACATCAGCCAGTGCTGGCACAGGTGCCTGCAGGTTGTCTCCCCACCCTGGCACAGCAGCAGCTTCTCCCCCATTGTGGGAGAGGCTGCAGATATGGGTGGCTTTACCTAAAATCCTGGAAACAGCAGCTTTGCAGCACTTCTGTTGCCCTGCAACACCCTGAAAGGGTGTTGGGTGTGCCTTGCATAACAGGAACCTATTCAAGGTTATGAGTGTTTATTTATGAAGAGGTTGGCATCGTGTTTGTTTTTCTAACATTTTGTTTCCTGCTCACGTGAAGGCAGCTACAAGAGAGACACCTGTCCTGACTGAGGGAACATTGTGGTACCCTTGGCCAGGTGAGCTCCTCAAACCTGACCTTCCCTCCACAGTGATTGCAGGATGGGGACAAGGAAAAAAAAGAAAAGAAACATCAAAACAAGAGTGAGCAAACACTCTTGTGCACTATGGTTTGAGAAGGGCACAGTGAAAACCTACACTGGATTTTTTAATGCACGCTCTCCATTGTTGATTTTCTCCCTGCACTAGTAAGGACTGGTTTCTTACCAGTCCCTTTCTCCTTTCTCCCCTTTCCTACTCCCAGCTCAGCCGTACAGTTGGAGGGGGCCACTCACTTCTCCCTGGGTTAAAGCTTAAGGGACATTTTTGTGGGGAACTTGCAGCTGTGTAAAAGGAAAACCTGTTTCTCCAGGATGCACAAAGCTGGAGGTGGGAAGGCACCCAGTAGCACAGCCCTCCAAGCCCTGATTTCACTCAAGGTGCTACAGTAACACAAAAGTCTTATCATTTCATAATGAGGTTTTTTTTTGACTGCTCTAGGTGATACATTCTTTAAATATTTCGGTGTTTAAACATTTAAACTTCAGGAAAAGGAAATTAATTTGAGATTTTAAATAAATTTCATAGAGAACTTGTAGCAAGGCAATCAAAAGGGGTCCTTGCTTCTGGGATGAAGATTTAGGCACTGATTTATTCACTTGATCGATTTCATTTGTCCTAAAAAAAGGAAGGAAAGAGACAAGCAAAATTGTGTTTATAAGAAAGAAGTTATCAGGACCTTTCCAAGCATGCCTGTGCTATTACAGTGCCCTAATTTTCTTTATAGATTAACAAGCCTGAGCCATTGTTATCTTACTGAAAACATAAGAAAGACACAACCAATATATTATATGATAGTCCCAGTGCAGTGATGGTTTTGGATTGATAAATGTTACTAAACACTTTGCTGGAGAAGTGCACCAAATGTTTTTCCTGGGGCATTCTTGAAGGTTGCCTTTGATCAGGCTCAGCAGAGGTGAGGGTTTCCTGCCAAGTGCCAAGTTCCCTGGGCACTATTTACCTTCAGATGAGTCAGTGGGATGAGGGGCTATCACAGGGCAGGAAAGGACAGATAAAACCAAGTGTTGCAGAGCCTCTGACTAAAAAGAAACTGGCAGGTGTTGGGTGCCCAACCAGAGGTGTTGCCAGCAGTGCTGGTGTGAGCTCACAGGGTCAGGTTGCACCGAGCCATCTTGGAAGGAGATGGCCCAAGGAGGGTGGTCTCAAGAGGATGCTGAGCCCCCACACCCACACATCAGGTGACATGGGCAGCCCAGAGGACCACAGGACCTCCTGCCTTTTTCACAAAATAAAGGGCATGGGGAAAAGCCCACATGGCACTCAGCCACTGCTCTCCAGGAAAAGAGAGGAGACAGGCTCATTGCACTGGAGACATGGCTCAGCCATTAGTCAGCCCCACCACAGGACTCTGTGGGATGTGGGCTCTCCTGCCATGCCAAACCCCCTGTAACACCTCCAGGGAGGCAGCCAGCAGGTACCAGCCAGTGCTTGCTGTGGGGACCAGGTCCTCACCCTGCTGGGACATAGTCAGGGGCACATAGGGGCTCCTGGTGGAGCATGTCTTTTTTGGCTGGACAAAGGACACAAAACAGGGCACTTGGATGCAATGGGCAGCAATTTCCAAAACAGAGGGTGTAGTACACATTTCTTACTGGTGGTTGTAACAGTCTCCTATTTAATTCTCTAGTAATACAGTTGTCTCAAGAATAAAACACAATATATTATTTTATATAAAAATGCAGTGTTTAGTGTCTTCAACACACTTTTTGTTGGCTTCCTTGTGATACAGAACAGAACTATTCCAGTTGAAAGGACCTACAAAGAAGATCTAGCCAAACAGCCTGACCACTTCAGGGTGATCAAAAGTCAAAGCAGATTGTTAAGGGCACTGTCCAAATGCCTCTTAAACACTGACAGTCTTGGGCCATTGACCACCTCTGTAGGAAGCCGGTTCCAGTGTTTGATCACATTCCTACCAAAGAGGTTCCTAATATCCAGTCTAAACCTCCCCTGATGATGCATCTTTGAACCATTCCCACACATCCCATCACTGAATCTCAGGGAGAAGGGATCATCACCTCCCTTTCCACTTCCCCTCCCCAGGAAGCTGTAGAGAGCAATGAGATTGCCCCTCAGCCTCCTTTTATCCAAAAATTGAACAGAACTGGCCCTAGAACTGAGCCCTGAGGAGCACCACTGGTGACCAACTACATGTAGCCCCATTCACTACAACCCTCTGAGCCCTGCCCTTCAGCCAGCTTTTCACCCAGCCCACTGCAATCCCACTCATCCCACAGCTGGACACAAGTATTGTAAGTTCACTGCTACACCTTTTTACTCAAAAAACTTACCATGATCAGGTGCAACTCATGTACTGTTTATGCACATTATCACTCAGGTACTAATTGTATTTGCTGTGAATGAGGTCAAAGTCCACTCTATGTCTGTGGGAAAAGTCTTTTAACTATGGCTTTAATGGGGCAGAACAAGAGGAACTCACATACGTGTGCTCACTCATATGTGATGTGAGTCAGACATAACTCTGAGACTATGTGATTAAATAAACTACTCTGAAAAAAAGGGGATTTAGTTAATGCTGTCAGCTCTGTTGGATGCCCATGGAGGTTGTTTTCAGGTGTCACAGGGAAGGCTGATTTGAAGTCAGCCCTGGACATCCTGGCTGTACTTACCTGGCCTGGGATGGTGACTGAGTTTGTAGTGTTTTGGTAAAGATCCTCTCTGGAAAAAATATTGATGTTTCATGCCAGCTGCATTGCAGAAAGCTGTTTTTGGGAAGACTTGCTGCTTCACCGCAGGGTGCTGTATTTCTTCCCTTACAAAACTCAGTGTATGTTTTACCCGTGTGAGACAAGCAGCCAAGTGTGCTGCTGTCCACTGCACTGTAACACACCCTTGGCCTTCACGTTCCAGTCCGAAAGCCTCTTCAGACAAGGCACTTCCCTCTCTGAAGGAGAAGTTTGAGCTTCCTTTCCCTGTGATGCAGAGTAGCTGCTGAGGGGGCCCAGCAGCAGAGCAGACCCACTGCCAGCCCTGCTCTGCCCTTGGCATGCCCAAAAGCCTGGGGAAGGACAAACCCATGCTTGCCCCCACATCTACCTGTGTTTGCCTCAGCAGGTTTCTCCTCCATCATGCTCCCACCATGAGCCACACTGAGGCCACAGCTGTGACTCTGGCTGTGGTGTCCCAGCAGGCACTAAATCCTGACTGCCCCAGCTCAGCCCCACTGCAGAGAAGCAGCCTCAGACAAACCCAGGTTCTCCTCAAACACTGTTTGCCATGTCATGAGACTGCTGGGGCTCAGCCTTCCTGGAAAAGGGTGCAGTCTTGGCATTGGCTGGCATGGTGTGTGCCCATGTGTGTGTGTGTGTGTGTGTGTGTGTGTGTGTTGGCAGGTGCTGAACCTGCAGGTGTTCCTTACGCTGCAGCCAGGCAGGTTTTGCTGGCTGCAGTCTCACCAGAAACAACACTAGGAGGATTTGACATTTGGAGCTGTGTGTAGTTGTTTCCCCAGGCATCTCCTGTGGAGTACTCAGTGCAACCTTCAGTGCAGAGCAAGTGTTTGGGCACCAAGGGCTTGTGACCTTCCAGCGGCTCAGGGACACCTCCATGCCCCTCTGTTCTGTGCCAGCTCCCACAGAAACTCCTCTGAAACATCCTGCAGCATCTGTGATGAGCTTGGTGCTATTTAGAGCTGTGTAAGGTCACCATGGTTGAGCTTGGAAAATATAATGAAAGAGAAGGACCAGCTGCAAGTGCCACTGTCCCCATGGTGCTGGGGCTTTGCACGTGCAAGGCAGCCCAGCCAGTTGAGGAGCTGTGTCTGCACTCTGGCAAGGGGTGAAGGGTGGACCAGCACAGCCCACAGCATGCTGGTGCTTCTAAACATTTTATTGCAAGCTGCAAGAGCCTGAGGTGCATTTATATTTGATTTATATTCTTTACTTCTGTAAACAGGAGCACCTGATGCTTTATAACTTAAATGAAAGGACCATCACTGCTTGGATCCAAAAGGCTCTACAATTCCTTTAATAACAAACAGGAGATAATGTCCTCCTCTACACCTCTACTTGCTTTTAGACCTGTGTAAAAGGACCTTTCACTTTTTCAATCCTGTGCTTATTGCAGAAAATACTCCAGCTGAGAAACCAGATGTAAGCCTGTGTAAGGGAAGCCCCAGCTGCCCAAACTGCTGGAGAGGCACATGACTATGGGTGCCTAGAAGCAAACCTGGCCCTGCCTGGGAGTGAAGCAGGGATGTCTCACTATGTTAAGCTGTGGGGGTGAAAAGTGCTTTGGCTTTTAACAGCAGAAAATAGCTTGCCGACACCAAGCCCAAATGGCAAGTAAAGGAGCTCTGGAGTTCTGAGTCCCTACAGGACTTCTGTAATCAAATTTCAAATTGTGGTGATGGCAAACCTGGCATGCAAATACACAATGATTTTATTACTTTGTGCTGAGAAGGTAATCAACTCATGCCTATAAATCCTGAGTATTTGCTTACGTAATTTATTTTTGTTTTCCTTTGGGATGTTTTAGCCTTGTCCTGACTTCACTGTCATTTGGACCAGCTGTACTTTGTAATGTAGTGGACTTTGGTTTATCACCCTGGTTTACAGTCTGGCAGCTTTACAGCTTTCAGAGGTATTTAGTTACATAAAATGGGTGTGCTTTCTTGCCTAGCTAAAGAATAGCCACTATCCCTCAAAATTTCAGCTAGTTTTGGTTTTGTTTATAACTGGATTAATAAGGTGTTATTTCTTAGATCCTAGCACTTGTTGCTGCCTCCATCTGCCAGTTCTGCCTGCTGTTCTTCAGCAACAAATAATTCCTGCTCCTACACCACCAAACCCAAGATTAGTACTTGCTAATCCATTAAGTTATGGCTAATGACATCAATGGGAGGTAAAAATAATCCAGAAATTATTAATGTATCCCAAGAATTTGCCTCTCAGACTTCTGATTTTGTGAAATAAGTCTTTCAGTTTGTTCTGATTACATTCTCTGGAAAGAAAAAAAACCTAAACTGTCTCCCTTGATGCTGCTTCCTCCGTTGTGTG
Organism: Vidua macroura; assembly: GCF_024509145.1. Taxonomy (NCBI): domain Eukaryota; kingdom Metazoa; phylum Chordata; class Aves; order Passeriformes; family Viduidae; genus Vidua; species Vidua macroura. The sequence goes on from NC_071572.1 coordinate 13,551,415, forward strand.
TGTGACTTCCTGTGGCATGCTGTGGTCAGCCCCTGCACCTGGCCTCCTGCACTGTCGCAGATCTCTTCTCCTGCCTCCTTTTTAATTTACATTTTCTGCCCCAGTGGCAAAGCTACACCTCTGTGTGGAGGTTATGACCTCTAGGAGTGATGAATACAGAGTCTGATCCATCTCTCTACATTAACTCTGAAAAAGGCCCATGTAGCTGCAACTGTAGCTAAAACACACTGAGGCAGTGGTTGGAAATGTTCTCCTACATTTGTGCTAGGCTGTAGCAGGAAGCTGGCTGGGGGAGAAACCCAAGTCCTATCATGTGAACTGATTGCAAAAGGCATGAGACTGCAGACCAAAACTACGAGTCTTGTTTCCTCCTGCACAAGGTGTGTGGTGGTGTTTGTGTGTCGGTGACTCAAGGGGCCAAATCTGGAAGTTCAGGAAGATCACAGAGAGCTCAGACTGGAGTTTGCTCATTATGAGAGCAATAAAGAAAGTCTGTTCAAAGGTACCTCCACAGTGGTATCTGGGTGTCCAATTATAGTAACCAGTTTCCAAAGTCTCACCCTGCATTTTTATCAGAGTGTTTTGAAAATAACACTGCAATATCCAGTTACTTGGAAACACTGATGGGCTTTCATGTGGAAAGCTACTGTGTCTCTCACGTTTTTTTGCTGTGTGGAGGAAATTTTCTAGTAGGAATTCCAGGGATTCATGTCTCATCCCTGCACAGTGGGTTCCTGGGAGGTGATTCTGAAGATGTAAACCCACCTCATCACACTGTACAGCAAACTTTCAGGAGTGGATGGGCGCCTAGTTTTGTCTTACGAAAACATGTTATTGTTAGTCTGTTTTAGTCTGTGGCGAAGAGACTTCCTTTGAGTGGATGTGGTCATCTGACACCTGCTATATCAACAATTGAAATACGCAAAGTTCCAAACAAAATAAACAGAACTATTTACCTGAGAGCAGTTTCTGAACACGGTGTTTGCTTTCCATCCTCACAAGCTAATTATCCCCTGGAGCTTTTTGTTTCTTGTTTTAGCCTGGAGTAAATCTGTGAAATGAAACTGAAACTGCTTTGAAGATGAAGTTTCTTTCCCCTCTCTCACTATTTTCAATTGAGGTGTGTACCCATACTTTATTCTGTTATCAAACACAGAGTGTTTCTGATTGCAGAAAAAGTCAGAGCTCAGCAGGGCAAGGCCTGAGGGTCGGGAGAGGCACATCTCCCAGTGCTGCACTGGTGCTGGGCTGTGCTCCCGCCCCAGAGCTCACATCCACTGTCCTCAGCCTCACACCCTCTCCTCCACAAGCTCCCTGTGGGGACAAGTTTGTGCTCCTGATGGGTTCTGAAGCCCTCCATCAAGGTTGTTTTACCAAAAAACGTCTGGACAGGAAAAAACGTTCTTTTCTCTCTTGGTGAGAGAAAGAAGAGTCTTGGGGAGGAATCTTGCCTGGATGGTGAAGTTAGAGCCTGCTTTGACTTTGCAGCAAGATTAAACATTAGCAGGAGGCTCGGTGCAGCTGAGGCCTTCCTTTGAATTGCAGCCACATCTCTGACCCCCGAGGTAAAAAAACAAAAAAACAAACAAACAAACAAAAAAACAAACAAACAAAAAACCAAACACCACCACCAAAAAAAAAAAAAAACAATTAAGCAATCCTGCCCAGGCAAGCAAAACAACCGAGTCGTTGCGTGAGGTGAATTGTTTAAACCCGCAGGGTGGCCCCTCGGTGCTGCCATCCGTCAGTCCGTGTGAGGCCCGGAGCTCAGCTTCCGCTCCCCGAGGGACGCGGAGGGAGAGCCCCGGGAGCGAGCGCTGTGGGGAGGAAGCTTGAGCAAGCCGAAGGAAATAAAGCTTCTGCTCAACTCAAAGAAAGGGAGGCACGACACACACCCTTGGGCTGGTCTCCAGCCCGAGGCAGCGCAGCCTGGCGGGGAATTAGGCCGAGCTTTCCCGAGTCCCGCTCCGTACGGAGCTGGCGTCTGCCCTCAGCTGACAACTCGGCTCCCCCGGGCCAGGCTCCAGGACGGGCGACTCTCCCAAGACAAAACACCGAGCAGGAATGCAGTAAAGCCCCCATATGCTTTTTCACAGGAAAAGTTTGCAGTGGCTTTTTGAATTACATCGACATCGAAGGCTCTTTATAAGATGAGGGGAGGGGGAAGGGTTGTTTTTCTCACATATATTTTGTTCTAACTTATGTAGACAAAGCCAGCCTCCTTCCACGTCGTCGCTATGGCTACAGCTCGGATCATTGTGCAGGAGCCTGTGAACAGGAAAAGGCCAAGCGGAGAGGGGGCGGCGAGCCCGGCGCTCCCTCTGCATGGTCCTGACGCATTCTCCGGCCGCAAGTCTGTCCAAGGCCACCCTTCTGTCCCCACCCGATGGGAATGTGGAAACTCTGCCATTGCGAAATGTTCCGCTGGCTGGCTCAGCGTGAGGAGAACTTCCCGGGGCATGAGTTTGAGAGGGAGAGCGAGGAGGAGCTTTGCGCCTCGGCTCCCTGGAGATGTTATCAGCGCTGTAACACTCGCTCCCTAACTCTTCCCCGAAGGCAGGCTCGCTGCAGCAGGGGAACAGCGCAACGCTGGCTGACCCGCAGGGCACACGCCAGCCCTGTGCCCCTGCTGCGATGGGCTCCCACTGGTGGGACACCAGTGACCTGCTCAAAGCCAGCTGGTGTGGCTCAGCCCCCGTCATAGGCTGGCACTCAGCTCGGCGATGTGATTGTGGTCCTGGAACCGAGGAAAGTTACACCAGGTGAGATTTCTCCAGCACCTAAAGCCACAGAAAACACTCTGCTGTATGTGTCTATTGTAGTTCCAGAGGCACTTTGGTCCTCCCGTAGCTTGAGGAAAAGTTACTGAGGGAATTTAAAATTGGTCTGTTCTTGACCCACAGCATTACCACATCACTGTTGGATGTTATCAAAACTGTGAGAATACTTCTGCTGGTTTTAAAAAGCTTGCCTAATAGTAGGATTTCAGCAAAAGTCATATCTGAAAGGTTGGTCTTTGTATTTCCTTTCACGTGTGAACGTTTAAAATTATCCCCACTGGCTAGAAAAAGTCTTCTCATTTAGCACTGCCTCACTTGTTTTCTGTGACTGCCTGGGAATCCATTCCATCAGAATTCATTTAGAAAATGCAATGGTAAGCCACATTGGCAGAAGACAAACAAGATATGATAAACAATTTTAAATTGATTGAAAATTTGACTAAGCTGCTTACTTTTCTAATTATGATGCCTAATTAGTTAGCTTGTTCCATTCAGTCATGCAGCTTTGATAGCTTTATTGTGCTCCAGAAGTCTGGGGCCTGAGATTTAAGCAGGCCTGCCCTAGATATCTAATGAGCTGTTAATTTTAAAATAAAACCACTCTTAAACTACTCTGCTAGCAATCACCTTCTGGTCTGATAAATGGAGCCAGAGCACAAGCTTAAAATAACTTCAAAACAGATTGAACTAGGACTGAGATGCAGTAGGTATAAGATGCTATTGAGAGTAGGTATAAGATGAGATTGAGATTGAGATGAGATGAGATGAGATGAGATGAGATGAGATGGTTAATGTAGCTCAGAGAATAATAAATGTAGCTCAGAGAATGGTATATCTTCACCAAGGAGAAGATATAGCACCCTGATGCTCACTGAGAACTGCTAGAGACCATCTCCTCTTTCCCAGTCTGCCTCCATCACCAACTCTTGGGCTGCTTCCTTGGGTATGCTTGTTCTCACTTCTTTTGGCTTCCCGAATTCCAGAAGAGAACAGGCTCAGCAAAGGTAGGGAGATTTGTAGCCTGGCATTTAATCTTCGGCCAAGCGAGAAACACAGATTTCCACTCCCTTTGGACAGAAGGATTGAGCCTCAGGCTGCTGTGTGTGGTATGAATGCTGCCACAGCAGCTGAGGTGCTGCACAGATAGGGGCAGTCCTGGAAAGGGATGTTTCTTATGCAGAACATGCATGACCTGCTCAATCAAGGTAATTTTTGTGACAGATTCCATTCTCAGTCCATCTGGAGTTAGTCCAGATAAGCACTGGAACCATATCACAGAACCACAGAATGGTTTAGGTTGGAAGGGACCTCACAAGCCATCTCCTTCCAAGCTCCTCCATGGTCAGGGATGTCACCTACTAGACCAGGTTGCTCAAATCCAGCCTAGCCTTGAATGCTTCCAGGGATGAGACATCCACAACTCTGGGCAACCCATTCCAGTGCCTCACCACCCTCACAGTAAAAATTTCTTCTTACTAGCTAGTCTAAACCTGTCTTCCTACAGCTTAAAGCCCTCTTGCACCTGTGAAAAGTCTCTCTCTAGCTTTCCCCTTTAGGTACTGGAAAGCTGCTGGGTCTCCCTGGAGCTTTCTCTTCTCCAGGCTGAGCAGCTCCAACTCTTTCAGTCTGTGTTCATGGGAGAGGTGCTGCAGCCCTCTGATCATCTTCACGGCCTCCTCTGGACTTGCTCCAACAGGTCCACATCCTTGTGATGCTGGTGACCCCAGAGCTGGATGCTGCACTCTGGGTGGGTCTCACCAGAGTGGAGCAGAGGAGCAGAGCCCCTCCCTTGACCGGCTGCCCACAGGGCTTTGGATGCAGCCCAGGACACAGTTGGTTTTCTGGGCTGCAAGTGCACATTGCCAAGACAAAGTTGAGCTTCTTGTCCACCAATCCCCCCAAGGAAGAGCTACCTTCTGCTTTCCTCCAAGAGCTCCTGTATTCTTTATTAGTGTTCTCATTCTTGAAGCAACCTCTGACAGCCAAACCTCACACCTGGGCAGAGCTGGCACACTGCTGACTACAGATCAGTTAAAAAAAAAAAACAAAAAACAAAACAGAAAATAAGAACAGTGTCACGTACAGCTCTCTGCTGGCTCTGGGCAGAGTGATACCTTATTCTTACAATTAGTTCAGCATTTCCCATGACTCAAACAGTCACTGCCCACTACTCTCTAGGATAATGAAATATCTTCCATGTGACACAATTTATGCAGCAACCAACGGGTTTAAAACCTTGTTTTATTTACACCAGTTTATGTTACAAGGCAGCTAAGTCTCTTCTTTTCTTTGAAGTGAAAGTAATGCTGGCCAAAAAAAAGCCTTTTTATTGCAGGGTTACCAGAGAGGAGAGCAGCACAAAGTTTGCATGCATCCACTTTCACCATAACCTTATGGGAAGTGCAAACACAGTACTGCAAAGTTGTTAATTTGTTTCAAAGACAACTAAAAAACTGATGAGCAGCATTGTTTTCCCTGCTACTGTGCAAAGGCTAAAAAACAGAGGTTTTAGCCTACTGGTTTCCTACTGCATAACACAGCACTTACAGCTCAGCACAAATGCTGAACCTGATCTGAAATCATGACCAGAAACACATTCCACCTGAAGCATTCGAGTCACAAAATGGAGCTTTTTGCGTGGTTTGTAAATATACTTTCATTTCACACAACCAGTTGAACCAATTTTTTGATACTCAGGCCTCAAAAGCACACTAGGATGCATCTTTCCCTTCAAGGCTATGCCCTTCCAGCTGAGGTGCTCTGCAGGCAAGTGGAAGTTCCAAGCTCTGGACTTTCTGGGACAGCTGTCCAAAGAGCAGCAACCTAATATAGGGATTCCAACCATACCTAAAAATATAGGTCACAAGGCAGGATGCCCTGTGCCACCAAGAGTTGATCTCAAACTCTTTCAAACAGTTAGGTGCTCAGAACCTTGCCACCACGTCCCACAGGTACCAAGTGCCTTTTTATCCCCCTGGGAGACCATAGTAAATCATTTAACTTGTGAGAAGGCTGATGTCAAACCAGTCTTATTAATCTGCATGTTATTTGACAGAAAACTTTATGTGAGAAATGAAGTCAAAACTACTAGCCATGAAGTGAAAACACTATTTTATTTTTATAAAAGGCAATAATTAAAACAAACCCTACCAGTGTGTACACTGTACACAGTTGAATGACACTTACAAGAATGAAGTCTCCATATACAGGGATTACAAGCCCACACTGGTAAAGGATGCACACAAGCACATACTGAACTTCACAGATGCCTCAGCTCCAGATCACAGTACCATTACTCTATAACCACACCTGCACTGCCATTATTAGCATCCACACTACTTTATTCCACTACAAACTGTACATACACAGAAAGCAAGAAGTTTATTCAGAGAGCACATATATTCTCAGAAAACTTTTTTTTTGCTGGAATAATCTCTCACTCTTCTGCTGCCATCTTCAAGAGATACTTCTTGTCAATCTTGAAGAGCCTCCAGCCCTCCTCAGTGGACAGATCTGAGGCACCCCTTCTCTTGTAGAACCTGATGGAAGGTTCATTCCACTCCGCAACGAGGAAGTGCATGCTGCTGCAGCGGCACTTCACAGCCACCTGCAAAGCCAATGCCACATGGTCACAGCCCCAGTGACAACCAGCCAGATTACTCAGCAACTGCACACCACCACAAATCATTGAGTTCATTCCAGGAGCCACTGCAGCACTTCTCAGCTTACCAGACTCTAGACAATGTTTTAAGCTGTCTAGAGTCCAGCCACCTCCTTTAATTCTTGTTTAGACTTATCACTTAGACATACCTGGCTCAAGTTCTTCAGAATTTCTGACCCAATACCAAGTCCTAAAAAACCAAAAAACAAGAAGCTTAAGTTTTAAATCTACAGAAGCCCTATGGGTATTAACTCATCTAATTCTGCAATAGGTACCTCTGTACTCAGCCATCACATAAAAATCTTCAAGGTACAGCAGTTTTCCAATCCATGGATCATAAGTGAAGTAATACATGGCAAAGCCCACAATGCATGTTTCTGAAACAAAGGGTGTAACTTCAGCTAGTCAAGAGTTTACAAGGTAAAAATACTAAGTTTTACATGCATGTTTAAACATACAGATTTTCTGGGACATGCAGACATTTGAAACTAGGATACAATTAAAAATTAAGTTTGCAAATAAGCACACAATTGAAAACACAAGTTCTGACAAATTTGTGTCAGCTTAATTAAAAAAAAAAATTGCTCTGTCCATACCCTGAAATCCTCAAAAGCACTGTCATAGTAAGTGCAAACATGGCCTTTTTCTACAGAATAATGCACACCCTACTGATTAATTTCCAGTCTGGAAGACAAGTATTTTACACAACAGCTCACAATCTAGATGATTAGCTCTGCTTCCTTAGGAATAGTCTGTCAAACCCTGGAAAACACTCATCTTTGCATGTATATTTCTCAGTAACTATTGTGCCAGAAGGCCTATTTACAGGCCACCTTTACAGCAGCATTTCAAGCACTTCCACTGAGCATCACGCTGTTTTCTTTTCCTTCAGCACCAGGAAGTCAAGATAAGTAAAGCTGCAGCTTCAATTGCAACTCTGTGGCTCAAGAGAGATGAGAAACCAACTCTTCCAACAACAGCCCACTCAAACATAAACCCTGAGTATTTTAACTACATCTACCGTAACACTCTGCACATACTGTAAGAGAAGCGTGCAAACAGGTTTCTGCCATCTACTGTGTCTTTGGTAAAGGTTTGGGAATAGCACTTGTCCCTGTAGGCCTTACCTCATATTATGATCATCTACTTTATTGTGTAACGGATCTTTTAGTTACCTCCCCGCCCATCCATGTACACAGAAGGGCCATGTACATGGCGAAGCTAGAGACTGTAACCTGAAGATTGGGGACAAATTAAAGAAAAAAATGTGATTCAACAGAATTACATAAAGGTAAGTCAGGGTCAAACAAGAAAAGCCATTTAATAATTGGAGTCAAGCACATTATATTATACCTGATCTCCCATGTTTTCAGGATTAGCAACCACTTCAGCAGAGTATCACTATACATGATTGAATTTTACCAGTTAACCTAGTCCTCCTACCCCAGTCCACTGGCAGAACCTCATCTACAATCACTAATATTAAGCAAATGATGCTTCTCTGTATTTAACGTCCAAAAGTAAGTATCAGGAAGCCTCACCTTCAGACGACCACTGGTCTTTTGGCACTTCTGCAACCAGACAGTGGTAGAAAGGGTGCTCGCCAAAACCATCCTCAAGCAGCTCTAGAAAAGCAGAAAACACACGCACCTGAGTCACAGGCACTGTCACTCGGCTGCCAACCGGGTGACCTCGTGCAGCCTCCGTACCTTTCTCAGTTAGCACCACCTGGTCCTCCATGTCCTCGTATTTCGCCAGTTCCTGGAAGAGAAGGAGGTTGTGAGCGACCTCTCCCCGCCCTCCCTCCCTTGCGCAACAGTTTGTTTTGCTCCGGCACCGGGCAGCGCTGCCCCCCCGCCACGCCGCCGCCACCCCGCATCCCGCCCGCACCTTGATCAGTCGCAGCAGGTCGGGACAGTCCTCGGGACGCGCGGCGCGGATGCTGAACGAGGCCATTTTCGGCGACGCTTCCCCCTGCGGCCCCCTCGGCTGACGAGTCCCCGGTGTGTGAACAGGAGGAGCAGCTGTTTCTTCATTCGTGTCCCGGGCGCGGCGGCCACCTGCGGTCAGTCAGGCTGCGAGCATGTCCCGGCGGCGTTCGGCTGCTGGCGCTGTCGGCTCGCTACCGCGGCTTCCCCGGCTCGGCGAATACAGCCCGTGGCCTCGGCCGCCTTATTTAAAGACGTCCTCGCCCCGCCTTTCCCGACCATCAGCCAATAGGAGCGCCGGCAGTGCTCGCCCTCAGCCAATGGCCGCGCCCCTCTCCGGAATGCTGCCCGGGCCTGCCAGCAACAGCTGCGGCTGTCTCGTGACTCGCCCTCCCTTGCCGCGCGCGGCGCCCCCTGGCGGGGCTGGGCGGCGCTGCAGGGAGAGACCCCGCGGCTCTCCCTGGGCGGCGGGACCGGCCCTCAGGGACTCGCGGCAGCGCCCGCCCTGCTGCTCCCGCACCGCCGGCCCTGCTTCTCCCGGCCCCAGCTCCTGCGGGACCCCGAAAACCGAGCCCGACATTGCCCTCAGCTCGGGGCTCTCCCTGCGCGGACGCCGTGTGAGCCGTGGCGCCGCCCTGGCCGCAGAGCGCGGGGCGGCGCTCGGGGCAATTCGTGCACCGCTGTGAGGAGAGAGTGAAAAAGAGCCCCGGTGTTTGCGGGAAACGCGGAGCAGTGATCCGGGTGCGGGGGAGCGTGTCTAGCACAATCCCGGGCAGGAGCGTCCCTACGGAGAAAGGTTCAAACCACTGAAGTTTAACCTTGGGGTTGGCACACGCACGTTTCCCAGGCTGGCACACGCACCGTAACCTGCCTGACTGGAGGGGAAGGGGTTGTGCTGGGAGAAGCACGAAGGAGTGAGGTTAAAGCAGGGGGATTTGCCAGTAGTCTGCCGTAAGGGAGGCTCCGACGCCATCCCGATGGAGGTATGGATGTCACTGAGGAGAGAGGTGGGTGTGATGAGGAAAATTCCATCTGAGTAGATGCAACAACATGACTTTGTAGTATGAAAGGATGGAGGAATTATCCTCAGCCCTGTGCTTCCTCTGGATATTACCTAGAGATACTGCTGTATGCTGAGGAATGAGCTGGATCATGATCTCGATGACCATGTGGTCCATGGACCTACAGCTGGGCCACCCAGAGAAGTGCAACTCTTTGCCATATGTGTGGTTTTCTTTTCACCGTCTTCTATTAGCTGTGCCACTGTCATGTACATTCCTAGATATTGTAAAGGGGCTCTTTATCTTATCATTTAGCGTTATTTGATTTGTTTTAAGAGTGATTTGGGGTATGGGAAGATTGTAAGTCATGCTGCTGACTCTCACAACACACCCCCATTTTTTCATGTATCCAACAAGCTACAAGGTTGGCCTACATTTAGACAGAAGGACCAGCATGGAACATGATACTGCAAGAGGATTGTATAAAGAAGTGTGTATAAAGTGTGTGTTCGGGTGGCTGGTGTTAGCACACAGTGGAAAGTGCCTGAAGGCCTGGGAGAGTAATTTAGGATTTATGCAAACACCCTAACTGGCTCACTTTACCCTCTACTGGAGCAAGAATAGAGATGCCCAAAGAACAGAATAATTTTCATATCACTAAGCAACTGCCAGTGACTAGTAGTAGAAAAGTTAAAATTTATTTCATGGGTTGTGAGTCTGAAAATCCCTCAGGACAGGGCATTTAGTAGGGAGACTGAATCTGAATAAACTACCAAGGAACAGACTCTGCTTAACAACATACCTTTAATGAATACAGATATTTTCATTCCCTAGAAATGATTAGACTGGGATCAGAAGTGGGAAATACTGTCTCTGTGAAAGACAAAAGCCTTTGTGTTGTCTCAACTCTCTTTGTTTTGCATTTCTTGACAAAGAGGAAGTCACACTATCAGGAAACCTACTGCTGTGTAAAAACACAAAGTGCCTGGTTTCTTTCTTCTCAAGTCAGAAAAGTCACATGATTTAGAAGTTGAAGTCTCAGCAAAAAAAGACCCAAACATTTTCTCCCTTGACTGTTTTTGAAAGTCCTGCTTTAATTTGCTCAGAAATATGCTGATATTGTGTTGCTCGAAATAATACAGTTCATTTGATTTAGCTTTCAAATTCACAAGGCAGAAAGAAAAATATTTTAAAAATATCATGATGTGTCAAAAAAAGTTTCATGAAACAATAGGAAATGCAGAGAATTTAGTAAAAAAAAAAAAGAAAATTAAAAATAGCTAAGATATCTAGATCTCAGAGACTATAGGACTATAGTATAATTACTCAGTTATGTATTATTAGGGGTATTTTTCTAGAAAAAATAAGTTTAATAAGAATGCTAAGAATATTTTACAAAAAGGTTCGAAAAGAACCTTTAATTCAGTTTGTGAATTAATCAGACTGATTTGGCATGTGTTTTACAGCTTCTTCCTTTTGTCTCTGGTCTGTTTGTCTTTGAGCAGGTTTCATGTCATCTTGACATAGCTGAGGCCAATGATGAAATCTTTAATGACCCGCACAGGGCTTGGATTTTATCCTTCAGTGGTCACAGCCTGTTGATCTGCCCTTCTCTCCATGGAATGAGTAATGGCAAGTCTCCTGAAAAAGATCAACATTTTTAAAAATTGTTTAAATATGTGTGCTGGCAGGTGGCTAGCAAACGGGTTTAAGGCAAACCAATGTTGAAACAATCAGTTATAATGAAATATGCACTGAAGTCTGGATTAGCTCTTCTGTACCAGCCAGCAGCTTCCATGTGGAACCTGCTGATTGTGAATCCATCTGCATTTCCAAGAGGGTTGGACTTTGGAGTTTGAGAAGGTAAAATGCTTAGAACTATTTCAAATGTGCATAATTCCTATTATTCTTACTGTATCTTCCCCTAAATATTATTCATAAGAGAAACAGAAAAATTTGTGCAAAGTAGCAAGTGACACTTTCTTTTTTAGCATGCAACAGGAGCTTTTATAAACAGCTGTTAATAAAAGCATGTGTTAATAAGTGCATGTAGTGATTGAGGCAAGTTTTCCCCACATCCTGCCCAGAGATGGAGATCTTTTCTAGTCTGAAGATACAGGAAATAGCCAAGCCAGTTCCCCCAGATCCTTTCACGGCGATGCAACTGAACAATTTATTCAGAGAGTTATGGGACCCCATCTGCACTTGTATCAAAAGCATGTTTTTATTTGCATCTAAATTTTCTAATGTTCTCTTTGCTTGAAGGGTGGACAGAAAGGCTCAAAGAGGGCACCAACTTTCTTTCTTTACTGTTCAACTAATCAAACTCTCTTCCCCTGTTTTAATTTTTGATTTCCTCCTTTGCTAGGAAGATTCCTTGCATTCCTGTATGAATGACTCTTTCATGCCTAAGAGGTTCTCTGTTTGTAATAAATAAGAGGAGAAGGAGAAAAAAATCCTTATTCCACATTAAAATGTAGTGAGTTAAGGACTTTTTTATTGTACTAATAAATATTTCCAAGTATTTCAATCCAAGGTGTATGTCCTGCCAAATCTCTGGAGCAAAATACAGAAAATGCAATTAATATTCAGTGTTGACCTGTAATTTTTCATTATTTTGGACATTTGGGATTGTCTTTTTGTTTTCAACTGAATGTTTTCTTCCTAATCCTTAAACCTTGCGTTGATATTTATGAATTCACAGTTGCTTCTGATGTTTTATTCAAGCCACTTAAAATTACAGTTTATCAGTACTAGGCTGTACATAGAAAAAATATTAATCTCTGTCAGAATAGTCCAAATACTAAATAAATACTGCATGAGCAATGCTCAGAATTCAGGGCAAATGCAAAATTAACAGTTTCATGTGATAAGCTACATGAATTTCTGTATGCTGGCAATATGCATCTTATTATCTTTGAAAACATATTTTAGATCATTAGAACCCTATTCCTGCAGGCCTGAATCCAAAAATCATCTATATCATGTGTGCAAATGATTTGGGGTATAAAAGTTATAGAAATAAATGTTGGGAAAGAATCCAGACAGGCCCCAGTTTTGGATACAATAGAAGTATTGTATCTGGATACAGTAGAATTGGCTCTGATCCTGCAGTGTACTTAAATCGGGGAAATATCTCAGACTTTAAAAAGAAACCTATGAAATCAAAGTATTTCCTTATAACTAAGGGGGGTTTGCACAATGAGTAGGTGTTTTTATTATGTGTCACAGTCACAGTTTGTTTTTGGCACAGTCTTCTGCACTGCCTAGAGGTGATTCTTTTCATGGCACCTTGATTTTTGAACTTTCAGCACTCATGCATACCAGGTTTCCACATTTTTTCCCACGACCAGATGAGCGAGAAGCTTTGCAATAGCGCCCTCAGCTATTTCACGGATTCACAGCACGGTTTCACTTGGAAGGCACTTTAAAGACCATCTAGTTTTCAGGTGTTACCCTTACATATACTGAATACTCTGGTTAATGTACTTTGTGTTTGCCAGAACATGTTTTCTCATATCCCTATCCAATCTCGCTGGTCATTTGCTAAGTCTTCAGCAAGGTGTGCTTAGCAACTTCATTGCTACCTTGTACCTCCTGTATACACTGTTTTGTTGGCAAGCTGAAATGGCCAGTGAGAGCCACAAACATTGTGGTTGGTGTGGAAGCCGTGGGCTGCTCCTGGACACGTGTATATATCCCAGTCCCCAGGAGGTGCAGACATGATTATGGCAAGTGCTCTGGTCCTTGTGGCTCTGTGGTGTCTTGGCGCTGAGCCAGGGCTGCCCCTCTGCCACACACCCCAGTGCAGGCCCCTTGTCGTCACTGCTCTAAGTTTCTTCAGCTCCCAGGAATAAAAAAAAATTCTGATTACTTGAACTTGTTGATTGTTCACCTGTGCAAAGCACACAGCTCTATTTTCACAACATTAATTAGGTTGGAAACGACCCGAGATTATCAAGTCCTACCTGTGGCTAAACACCAAGGTGTCAACCAGACCATGGCACTGAGTGCCACACCCAGTTTTTCCTTAAACACTTCTAGGGACGGTGATTCCAACAACCTCCCTGGGCAGTCCATTCCAATGTCTAAACACCCTTTCTGTGAAGAAATTGCTCTACCTAATGTCCAACCTAAATCTCCTCTGACACAGCATAAGACTATGTCCTCTCGTCCTGTCGCTGGTTGCCTGGGAGAAGAGGCTGACCCCCACCTGGTACACCCTCCTTTCAGGGAATGGCACAGAGTGCCAAGATTTTAAGCCTCTTCTCCTTAGAAAATTCCGAGGCTCTCAGTTACCTTCCCTAGCAGTGCCACCAAGTGACGGGCCGGAACAGGAGGCCGTGTTCCCCACGGCCGTGTGACGGCTTGGGGCCCGCCTCAGGCTCCGGGCACAGTGCCGAGCTGAGCGCCGCCAGCCCACCTTCCTCACGGCACAGTGAAAAAATGGAGCATTAAAAAGAAAAGTAACGATGTTTATTACGAGCGAGTGCCGGCAGGGCCCGCCCGCTCTGCCGGGCCCGCCCGACGACTAACGGCGTCCTGCCCCAACCTCCGCCCCGGGGAGCGGCCGCGCTGCCACAGGGACACGGGGCAGGACGGGGCCGGGCCGTGCAGTCCGGGGATCCCGGTGGGCAGCGCGAGGGCCTCCAGCTGCGGGCGGCCCGGAGCCCTTTCTGTGCGCGGCGAGCCGCGAGTCGCTGGTGCGGGAGGACCGTGTGGCTGGGGCAGGCGCGGCCCCGCGGTGACAGCCCCGGCGAGCACCATGCTGCCCACCCGGTAAGGCGGCCCCCGCGTCCTCCGGCGCGGGTGGGGAATGGCGACCGGGGGAGATGGTGCCCCCGGCGGGCCTGGGCCCGGGCAGGGAGGCCGTGCCCCGACCCTCGCTCCACGGCGGCGCCACGCTCCGCCGTGAGGGGCTTGGGGCGCGGCCAGGGCGGGGCACCCCAGAACTTGAGCAGCGCCGCGGGCAGCGCGGCCTCGGGCGCGGCGCCTGGGCCGGTCTGGGGCACCGGGCGTGAGGGAGCCCTGCGGGGTGCGGCTGCAGCGGGAAGGCGTTTGCTGGCCGTGCCGTGACACACCGAGCCGGAGGCTGCATCAGTCACAGAGGCGTTTCACCATCGCCATTCACGTCATTCCTGTGCATACGGGACTCCGCTGCCTTCAAAGTTGTTTTTTTTTTTTTAGTTTGTTTGGGTTTTTGTTTTGTTTTGTTTGTTTATTTGGTGTGTGTGTGTTTGTTTTCACTTTTACTCTCTTAAGGACTCCATGTGTATCTGCAGACAGTGAAGGCATATGTCTACATGATACATATGTGTAGATAGTGTAGGCATACGTGAAGAGGGGAGAGAGATGTGTAAATGGCCTTGCTTTTCTGTTGGTGCCTGAGGACCTGCCACCTTTCCTTTTTTGAGATGGAACCCCAGTCCCGGAAGAAGAAAAGTAAGGGACAGCAATCGATATTCCTTGTTAGGATGATGCTGTGAACTGTCACAAGGGGGTTTACACACCCTCTGTGTGTTTTTGTGTTACCACAGTTATGCTTGCCTAGAGGAGTAGTGCTGGCTAGTTACCTTGTAGAACATTTAGTGAATTGTGGGTGGATTGCATTCTCTGAAGGGTTCCATGGTTGTCCCTTCTTGCTTAATGGTTAAGAGATTTATATCCTGCACTTTAGGCTTTGGAGGAGAAAACCAGGCTTAGCTGAATGGGACTGCTTGTGACACCTTGTGAAATCCTTTTTGGTATATTCCTCCTGCCACTGCTATGCACACCAGCCAAGTGCAGGAGAAGTGTATGGTTAGGGTCATGGATGATTTCCTAGAGGTGCATGGATCCCATCTTTGTTAAGATGCTACAGGGTAGAAGCTGCTGTTGAGTCTAAGTTGGTTGTCTCAGGGCATCTGAATAGTCAGTGAAGAGAACAATTACTGCCAGTGAAGCATTCTTCTCTCTTGTTTTTAGATAACGAAAGGTGTCAGTTGGAATTTCAAGGGGAATAAGACCCTTGTTTGGACTGGAGAATCCGCAGCATTAACTGGAGTTTTACCAGCATTAAGGACACCTCTATTGTTTTAGTAGCAAGTAATTAGTGGAACTGTTGCACTGATAGTATCTAGTTCTAAAAATCAAGCTGAAAATAAAGACCAGTGTTTCTAAAGTCACCAGCATAAATCCAACATTAAATCCTAAATTAATTTCATGGGATTATTTTTAATGGCACTAAATTCTTCTGCTCTGCCTATAGGTTGTGCATCATGAGGAGGCTTCCTTCTGTTCTGGCTAGGACACTAACTTCTGGGACTAATGCCTCCCCAGGGTTTCCTGACATGTCTGAAGGTAAGGTAGATAGCTGTGCTTTGGAAGATTTAATGATGTTACTGAGGAGTTTATTTTTTCAGGTGGTGTCCCTTCATGTATTAATATGGTTTGGATAATGAACGTGTCCTTGTCTGTTAGCTCATGGTAGAAGTGTTCAGGAAGCAGCAGAAAATCACTGTGTTTGGAGGTGAATGGCACAAATATGCATAATCATTGAAACTGCAGATTGAGAGGCTCCTCTGGTTCTTCAGCCTTGGCAGAGCTTGGTTCTTTAATGGCAAGATAACTGCTGCTCAGCTGGGGTCTTGATAGAAAGCCCACATAGTGCAGATAGGTACAATGGGACTGGAGAGAACAGCCAAGAAATGGGGAATGGAGTGGAAATAATGCTTTACAGAACTTTTAATCTGTCAATCCTGTTAATTTTGCAAACTTGTAGAAATCTTTTAATCAGTTCAGCAGCATTACCTCGTGAAATTGCTCTTGTCAATAGAGCTTTGTGTTGAAAGTTTGTTTCAATGCTCTAATAGTAATAAGCCATAATGCTCCTGTTTCAGAAGCTTTTAAAAAGATTTTCTTGCATTCTAATCCCTTGTACTTTGAAAAGGGCAGGAGGAAAAGGGCTGGAGCCAGGTACAAGTAATTCCTTTATGGAGCTCTGCTTATTTCTGAGATCTTATTTTTTCCTTTGAAACAGAAGGCACCAAGAGTTACTGGTTATTCAATAAAAGAGAAAATTAGGGTTATTTGTTGTTAGCGAACTTATTTTCATTGTTGTTAATAAATGGCAATTTAGGAGGTTAAAGGAGAGAAGTAGGATACATGATGTTGCATACTTGCAGTTTGCACTGAGTGTTTATTGGAATATTTGAAAATGATGCCATCTAGAAGGCCAGTAAAGACAGTGAAATAGTGAGGTCATCCTCGTACTCCAAGGGGTACTAATATTTTGTGGACTACAGTAACTAAACATTTGAGATTCTGTTTCAAAATTGTTCAAATTTAAAGTTTTTGTCGTTATGTAAGCTATTCTACTGTTATGCAAACTATACCTTCAATTTGGTGTCAATGCTTTCACCAAACACCAAATACTTTTTCTTACTAGTTTTTCACATGCTTCCTTTTCACAATTTTGGGTTCCCATTGTGAATGCCCTCACTTCTTCCATGGCTCTCCCAAAGGCTACATAAAGCAGGACTTTAGAATTTTCCTCTGACAAAATTCTCATCCCACTTCCTGAAAAATGCTACAGATAGTCTTTCCAAAGTTAACAGTATTTGTCAACTGTACATGGTAGCCCCAAGTTTGAAGAACTATTTAGGATTACACTGGAAGCTGACACTACACAGAGTCAGTGGACAGGGAACTGGAAAGCTGGTTTGAAAGGAAAGGACAAACTGAGTTGAGAACAAAAGGACACTGACTGTAAATCAGAGGATAGATTGCCTGCAGTTACTAAAATTAAGGAACATGTGCCTAAACAGAACAGAAGCAGGTAGAATAATCAAGTAACTCCTTATTAGATGTAAATTGCATTGTTTCTTTTCATTGTTAATCTAACCTGTGTTTTGTACTCCACAGGACAGTCACCCATTCATGTGAATAATGGTGTGTTGTGGTAATTTGTACATATTAAAATATTTGCTATAACACTAAACTTACTCAGCTACTGTTTTTCCTTACTTTAGCGTTGATGAAAAATGAAGTGCCGTCATTCTTCTCTGTTGCCTTGCTTAAAGCCCCTTTGCCTTTGGTGAATGGCCCTGGTCTTAATTGTGGCAGTGTTGCACAAAATCTCTGTCAGCACACTCTGTCTACAGTGCTGGTTAAAACGTTTCTAAGAGGCTTGTGGGGTACAAAATCTCTCACGGCAGCAGCTCCTGCAGTACTTGGCTTCATTTCAGACATTTGAATCTGCATCCTTCACCTAAGTCCAGACCAAGCTGTGTACCAAAGCTGGTGGTCTCCCTGAACCTGGATGCGGCTGGGGAGGCATCAGCACGAGGGGCATGGATCTCACTGGTAGAGATGAATGCAGTGATCTTGTCCAGTTGCCCTCCTCGTGTCCTTTTCCACAGCACAGTGCAAATAAACTCAGACCCTGCTGCTCTGGCATTGATGATCCACTGATGCCAGTTTAGGAGATACTCTGCAATATGCTATGTGAGCATGATGAAGGGGTCCCATTTGCTATAACTGTTTTGCAAATTTAAGACATTTGCCAGATAAGAAAAGAAATAGCTTATAGATTTTTGTGCTTAATTTTCTTACTTAAATTTCAGTTGTTATTTACTTAAATTTCTAATCTCTAGAAGAGCAGGATAGTCTTTCCAAGAGGAAAAAAAAGGAAAAAGTTAAAAACCATGTACTTATGAACCATAAAATGAACTAGATTTGGCTTGACAACATTTAGAAATGCTTTACATTTTGTCCCTTCTATTGTTAAGATAAGCATATTAATATGTTCTCAGCCTGGAAAATATGTATTTTTATACCTAAAACTGAAATCAGATGTATTAAATGGGACTAACAGCTTGTATAAATTTTTGCAGGTTTGGACCTGAGATTTTTTTCAGAGCTTTTTACCTCTTTAGAATTGAAAAGGATGATGAATTTAGTTTAAACAAAGAGAAAGTGCTGTTTATTTCCTGTTCATCCCAGCACAGTGTGCCCACTGTGAAAAATTGAGATTTTGTGTTCTAGAAGCTGTAACAGTGTTTCTGCTAACACTGTATTGATCAAATGCATGCTATGGCAGCTTCACAGGTGGAGTATGAGTAACAAGAAAGTTATGCCTATTCAGTAAGCAAGTCTGCTGCTGCTTAGGGAAAAAGGAATCAGACCTTCCCTGTTTCTGAAAGAAATCAACTCTCAAGATTTTCAATCAGGTTCTTTCCTTGAAATTTTTTTTGTTCTTAGAATTAGTAGTAGAAATCTTCTAATTTCAAAACATGTTTTTAGCCTAATTTAAAGAAATGAGGCCTAAGCAATCTATTTTTTTTTGTCTTTGTCTACCTATCTTCTTGTCTTCCTCATCTTCCAGAACCTTTTGGTGATGTCAGTCAAAACAGATGAGCCACCAGTCTCAAAGAGAAACATATTTCCACAAATTTTGTGAAAATTTGCTTCCAAATCAGAGGTCTGTTAGGGTGCCAGAGCTGGTGCTGGGGTCAGTCACGGATGCTGGTGTTTGCTGGCTGTTGGTGAGTCACTGGATCCATGTGCTGGCTGCAGTCATTCCCTTGCCGGCCTCTAGCTCAGGCTGGTGCTTCTCTAGCAGGCAGGCAGAGCAGAAACAGGCTGGCAGTGTAGGGACAGGGGCCGAGGGTGCTGCAGGGGAAGGAGCAGGGAAGGGGAGGTTTGGGGTATAGCAGTAGTGGTGGTGTGGGGGGACTTGGGTAGAAGCTGAAGTGACTGAGGAAGAGGGGAGCAGAGCTGAGTGGATCTGACTGAGAGAGTGGAATGTGATTTCAATCCTAGGAATTCAGCTAGGCTCCTCCAGGGTTTATAGGCCAGCTTGCTGATCACTGTGAATACTCTGATGAGGCATTTAGTTTGAAAAATGCCAAGCCTGACAAATAATCAGCTTGTGACTCACCATCAGTCTCTTTCTATTTCACAGTGAAATTCTGGATATTTTTTGGTTGCTCTTTCTTGATGTGTCCCTAACATTTCAACCTCCTGGTATAAAAGATCTTTGTATATAAGCAAGGGATCCCTTCTCTACAATTCTCAGCTTCTATTCTGAATTTGGGAATTGTTGCTGCTTGTTTTCAGATGTTTCCAAATAGCCAACATTCACCAGTCATGGAGTAGTTTGGTAAATTTGATGGGACCTTAGTACACTTAATAATCTCATCTGAGAAAGAGTAGAAAAAATGCTTATGTAGATTATTCTTGAAATTTAGGAAAAAATTGTGCAGAACTACTATTAACTCTGAGAGTGTGAACAGAGTAAATTGTACAGGCCTGTCTTCAGTGTCGTAACTGTGTTCTTTCAGATTGCTAAAAATTTGGGCTATGAAACTGCTGGCAAGAACCAGTCTGCTGATACTGCCTGCCTTCCTGGGTGGGATTATTTAATTGGTATTCTCCTCATTCCATTTCCCAGCTGTACCCTTTTATGTTCTTTTATGACTTTCTGATTTGTGTTATCTCCACAGTTTGTGTTTAGGCTTAATATTTTCAGATCAAAATTCCCCAATCTAATCTTGATCCATGATTAGCTGTTAATTAGCACTGGAGGTGACTGCACTAACACTCTTTGTTGTCTATATGCAATAAGCTATTGCATCATGTTACTCAGCCCATTACTGTGATATGCCTACTAACAGCAGCAGTGAATTTGGCCTAACTTTCATTTCTGGGCTGCTATTTGCATGGATTTGCTTAATTTTCCTGTTCTGGGATGAGGATTGTGCCTTTAACACCAGGCAACCTCATGTTTATCACTTGCAGAACTAAGCTTGATTTGCTTTGTTTTTTTTTTTTTTTTTTTTTTTTTTTTTTTTTTTCCCAGTGCGGAGCAAATTGAGGGATATAGTGGGAGCATCTACCAACTGGAGGTACAGTACATTACATGTATATTACTTCATTTGTGAAACCAACATGGAGCTCAGGGTTGTGGTAGTAGAAGTTAGCAGTAGTTAGCTTGTTATCAGTGGAAGTAAAGATCCCACTTAAAAGTAATTGAAACAGAGCTTCTGAATTGATACTTTGTGGATCACAAATTTCTAAGATTTCTCTGGTAGAAACAAAATAGCTGATCTTACAAGATCAGATTCGGGTGCTTACAAGATTGTCCCACTAGCTTTAAATCCAGTGGGAGTTAGGAGCTGTAGAGTCTGGCTGTCAATGCTGTGTTGCTGAGTTATCTCTAGGTGGGTTGCCTACATGGGCTTATCCTGCATTGGTTTCAGAGGTAGCTGAGCTTGTTCACTGTGTACCAATGAATGGCACCTGTGTCTCTTTGGAAAATTGTCAGCTCGGGATCTGGGTCTCCTTAATCAGGAGCATCTTGAGCATTTCCTTTGTCTGCCCAAACTTAATTTTTGATTAATTTACATAGACTTTAAATAATTGCTGGTTTGGCTTTATTCAAGTTACTTTCCTCCCCCCCCCCCCCCCCCCCCATTACATTGAATAAACCAGAATTGACTGTAACCCTCTGCTGTTACAGCCTGGAAAAGTTAAATTAGCAGTCTGGAGGAATTATTCATTGCAGTTTGGTTGGTCCCATGTTTTTTGTTAATTTTGGCTGTGTTTGCTGAGCTCTTTTTTCCTACTTTGTGCAGTGATAGGGAAATGAAGAAAGGCATGCCTGGGTGAAGTGTCTGATGTATCCAGGCCTTCTGACTCAGTTTATCTAAACACAACTTCAGTCATTCTAACAAAAATGCCTGAATCTGGGAACCTGATTTTTGCTTAGTAAGAGTAGTATCTAAGCATGAGGGGGCTTGAACTTTTCATCAAGTCAGCGAGAAAGGGCTCTAGAAATTGTTTATGTAAAAACCTTTCCCACATCCCTAAATGGCTGAGGAGGAAAGATGCCATATGGAGATGCCATATGGAAATGCCATTCGAAAATTGAGATTTTAGAGGGCTCTGGTCAAGTCTGATCTTCGATCTATTTTTTTCCCCCACTGCTCCCATCCTGGAAGGAGAGCAGACTGAGGCCAGGATCACCACAGCAGTGTTTTTCTTAGACAGGTACTTCTCTCATGCTGTACAAAATACAGCAGAAATGGTTTGCAGATTAATGAATCCTTTTGTTACTGTGAAGAAGTAAAGCCAGGGAGATCACAGATGGGAGTGCTTGAGAATGACAGGTTAAATACAGAGAGGTTGGGTGGACATGGATTGTGTAGCTGTTGAGAGCACACTTTAAAAATAGAGTGACAAAGAGTTGATACATGTGGAGAATGAGCAGCTGGGAATTTTACTGAGTTAGGCCACAGAATGACTAAAGAGGACAAATCTGAGGAACAGCTTGATAGGGGTCCTGAAAAGGGAGCTGGGGAAGGACTGATGGACACATATCTGGAATGCTGGGAGAGAGGAGGAATGCATGTTGGAGGAACATCTTTAACCATTGATTTTGCTAAAAAGGAGACTTTGGTTTGTGATTTCTCTTGTAAAGGCCAGTGGCATTTTGTATTAGTTATGAAAAAGAAATATCTTGCTTATGTGTTTATTCTGTTTTTGTACTTGTAGTTAAAACTATTAATCTGTTCATTGTTAAATGTAGTCTAGATGGAGTTGTGGCTATTTCAGAAATATATAAACATTCCTCAGAATGTTTAGGGCAGGTGCTAGTTAGTATTTAGATGAATTATTGTTACTTCATGACTAGTACTGCAGTGTAACAGTATTTGTCTGTTGAAAAATGTTACTGCATTGAGCCTAATACTTCTGCATATTGAAGAGCACATTCTGAAGTGGAAGTCAAGCAGAATTCTGCTGCTGACCTCAGAGGAGCCAGGATGGAGCTGGTGAAAACAGAATATAGTTAAATTTTTATTGTTAGGTTTCTCTATGTTTGTAGACAAATTTCTGATTTACTTTCTGATTAATTTATTTTAAGCCTTTCACTGAAAGAACTTGGAAAAAAATGCTTTAAAAAAGCATTAAGATGCATCATCTTGGATCTTGCATCTTTCTTTATTCATCCAGTAATATTCCATTTCTGTTTAGTGGCATAACTTAAAACATTAACCCTCTGCAGGAAGTTGTTATCTTTCTGTTTCCTCTAAACTGCATGGTAATCATGTTTCCCTGATAAGGTAAACCACATCTCATGTTTAAAACAAACAAACAAATGAAACTAACTGAAGTTTTCTGCTTGACTTTCACTCTCTTTGATCGTGGATTATTTACATTTCCCCAAAACAGAAAAGAGGTAATAGAAATATGTTGAAGCTTGACTTTCTGAAATAATCTGAAATAATACTCAGTCAAGTAAGTCTTCATATTAAGTGGCTAATACCCAGAATTCATCCCAAGTCGAAACTTAAGACAAAATATTTTTTTGGTGAAAAGGTTTTATGTTGTTTTCTTTATGTCATCTTCTTTTTTTTTTGTTTGTTTAAATTGGTTTTGTTAAACACAATGTCACTGAAATCTCAGCAATGCAGCAAGCACAACTTGAAGGAATGGCACACATCCAGAAATTTACCATTAAGTTTGGTTGCTTAGTGTTTTATGCATGCTCTTTCTCTATGAAATGGATCCATATTTTTGCTTACTGCTTGGCTTTATACCAGAACTGTTGCATGTTTAATCCTTAGGTTTTTAATAGATGGGTATTGATTCTAGGGATGTTTTGAAATGCTTTATTCAGTCAGGTTGCACTTTTAAGGGGAGAGAACTTTGGAACAGGCAAGAGAGCGTGTTGGGCAAGACTGTTACATCTTGTAGATACCTGTGCAAGGAATCAACGTGGTAGATTGTAAAGAAGTGACAGTAAGCTGGCCCCTTCTCCATTGTGAGAGTTGCAGCCCCTCTGATTTGGTGGTGCTGGAAAAGCAACTCTGAAAGAATTGTTCTTCCTTTTCTGTGTTGTTTCTTTCTGTAACTTTCTGTAATTTTAAGATGTCTGTGTAGGAAGAGAGAAAAGTAGGTTAGTTTTCTTTGTCTTTTAGCTTGCTGTTAGAACTGACGCTGCAAAGGGGGAACTCACCTGTGGATGATGGCAAGTCTTAGCAGATTAGTTCACTTGTCAGTAGTGGTAGCCAACACTGTGCATCTACTTTACTTCTTGGGAGAGATTGTAAATTGATGGTCAGTCCTTTAAAATTGGCAGTGTGGAAGATTTGTGATAGTGTAATTTTGGAAGACATGAATATGCACAAAACCTCATAGGTTAAATTATGTGTGATTTGTTCTTTTCAAGGGGAATGATTTTGGTAGCATTCAGAATTAGATGCATTTTGTTAATCTCATTAGTGTGCAGTGTGTGCTTGCCACTTGTACACAAACTATTTAAAAAATTTCTGTAGTAGTCTTGCTTAGCATCTCTCATTTTGTGCATTTCACGTTCTTTTCAAGGCAGGCTCACTGTGTCTTGCTATTTCTACTATTGATGTGACATCTTTTAGTTAGGGGTTCAGTTCTCTTGATGTACATCAGAATAAAGGTTTTTTTCTTACCAGGGATCATGTGCAAGCAATGCAGGAAAGAAAAGCTCTTCATACTTTACTGGCAAAACGGCAGGAAGATCTTCCTCCTAGGAGAATGAAGGATAGCTACTTGGAAGTTATTCTGCCTCTAGGAAGTCAGCCTGAAATAAGAGAAAAATACCTGAATGTTCACAACAGTGTAAGGTAACAGAGCAACCTACAGGAACATGTTAACTTTCTGTTTGCCATGTGTGTAAGTATTTAATTGTAACCCCCTACATTGCAGGTTTGGAAGGATACTTGAAGATCTTGACAGTTTAGGAGGTATGTACCTATACCCTTGTAAAGGCTGCACAAAGTGAGTTTGATTACTCCTGAGCACTGGTTGATGTGACACAGTAGGACCTTGGAGAATAGAATTATGGAGAAACCCATAGAATTATGGGGAAACACATAATTCTACCATTTCAGAAGGGAAGGGAAAAAAGAAGACACTGATACTGAAAGAGAAGGAAGGATGATAAAGAACAGATGGAAGCAAAATTGTTTGGCTTCCTGCCTCTGTCAGATTTTTAAAGGACCGGCTACAAAAATAAGTTTCCTGAAAAGTGATCCTAGATTATGAATTTGGATTGAGTGTCAACTCAGAGAAAATTTGTGGTGTGCATATTGAAAATGAAAACTTAGGATTTTTTTAATTGTAAAAAAAAATCTCAACCACAACTGCCACAAACACCAACAGTTAATGAGATGCAAATATTTTAATCTTTCCTTTGGGGAGAAGAGAGTATAATCTGGAAAGAATGTAATGTGTCCATTGAGAACAAATTAAAAGCAACTGGTGTATGTTCTTGGGTTCTGCAAATTGTTGTTAAGGGTAAAACCAACTCAGTTATTTAATGAGTTAGCTTTCTTTTTTTTTTTCTTTTTCTCCTTTTTATTTATTTGTCGTCTTGAAAAGTTCACCATCTTTTTCTTTTGTGTAATAAATGTGAGGTTGTTAATAAAACCGGGAGATACTTTGTCATAAAACATCACCAGGTGACTTCCTCCTTCATCCTAATTCTGTAGCTAGTTGGGAGCTTTTTGATGGAGGTTTTGGACAAAGAATTAGGTACTTATTAAGGGGAAGTTGTGAATAGAACATCTTTTTTCTGTTCCTTCTGAGAGTCCAGATGGACAAAATTGAGGAAGGCAGAGAAGGAAGTGGATGCATGTCAATTGAGGATAGATGAAATAGCTGCATGACTGATATTTCTTCCTGGGAGGTGGAAGATACTGGTTTCAGTATCTGTCCTGAATTAGAAAAGGAGATTTCAAACTCTTGGTTATCCTGCATTGTTAGATGAGATGAGCCTATTTTTTATTCTGTGCCTTGTTTAATTCCCCCAGAAATCTGTGAAGATCTAATTTTTTTCCTGTGACAGCATAGAATGTCTTTGCCTTGTTTACAGTCATACTGGGCTTCAGTCAGTTCCACTGGGGATGTATTGTTTTGGGTTAATCAAGATTCTGTCCCAGTTAAACAATATTCAGGGTAGTCATATTGATACAACAGGTTTTAGAATTGTGACTTCAGTAAACACAGGGAAAAAAACATCTTAGATTACTTGGAAGGATAGAGATCTTCCAGATCACAGATCACAGAATATTCTGGTCTGGAAGAGCCCCACAAGGATCGTTAAGTCCAACTCTGAGGTGAATGGCCCATATGGGGACTCGTTCTGTCTTATCTCATTAAGTATAATACAGATAGTTTTGATAATGAAGATCTGTGTTGAGTGAAAATTATATGAACACTAGAAAAAAACCATATCTTTGCAGCCTTGAATTACTCCAAGGAGCCTGTTTATTTGAATGTGCTCTTATGAACAAAGCTAATTAGTTTAAATAGTAGTTTGGCTAGTAGTAATTGCAGTGTGATAAATACCTCTGACTATGGTTTTGTGCCTGTAAGGCATAATTTATTTAATCTCCACCTCTTTAAAGGAATCAGTATTTAAAAAGTCCTCAGATAGCATGTATCCTTGGACAGCCTTCTTGAAATCAAAATAGAAGCTAGGAAGAGTCTGAGACAGGGAGCTGCAGAGGTAGAGCAAAGAGATTATGTGGGATTGGAAGTCAAGTGATGAGCTGGTTCAAAATACTTAGTTAAATTTAGCTTTGTAGTAAGTAAATATGCATGAATCTGAGATAGCTGCTGCTGTTTTCTTTATAGCAATCCCATGTGTTACATACATGAAGATGTGGAAGCTTTGCTCCACATAGTAGGATACTTTAGTTTGTGTTTTCCAGGTACCTCTTATGCTTTGCAAAGATGCCTTTGATCTGCTCCACTTATGGTTTTGTTAAAGAGCTGGGTCCATTTTTGATCTCTTCACAGTTCTTATTTGCTACACTCACACCAAGCAGGAAATGCAGCAAAGGTCTCCTTTATCCATAGTTACAGCTCTGGTGGATAAAATCAGTAAGTGGCAATTTAGTAAATAAAATAGTTTAATCTCCTTGTCTTACTCTTTCATCAGCTACTGCCTTTCCATAGTTGGTATTGAGGATACCTTTTTCACTCCTGTTTAGTTCTCTTCATCTTGTTTTAGCTTTGAAGTTTTCTGGCTTTTGTTGACAAGAGGTGGGAAGAGGCTTCTATAGATACTTTTCATCATTTCATGTCATTTCCCTTCAAAATGCAACTTATATGGTTCCTGCACTTTTGTGTGTAGTTTTATTTTGGCATGCAGATTCTTAGCTTCATTATTGAACAGTGTTTGTTCTGGTGAATTGGACCTTGCTTGTGTTGCCTGTTCTGATGAGCACTCCCGTGGGTCTGCTGTCTGTCCACCTCTGTGCCTGCTTCCTACTCCTGTTCTGTCTTCAAAAGTCTGCAGAGCCAGAAACTGCAGACAAGCAGTGAGGTCCCTTGCAACTACTGTCTTTTCTGGGTTGTCTTTGTGTGTGTTGCCACTTTCAGATCACATAAAGGTCCTAGAAAATCTGGCCTGTCTAATATTAGTTTTGAGTGATCTGTCTCCAGTAACCCTTAATGTTTGCCTTGTAGATTTGTGCCAGAAGATTATACATCCAGACCGTGACATCAAATTCACAGGCAATGTTTCTTGGGTTGGGAAGACCTCCATGGAAGTGAGGATGCACATGCTGCAGGTTAGTTCCTGTGACTTCTCTTTGTCTTACAATAAGCATGAGGTGCTTCAGGGGGAACTTACAACAGCATATAGTGACAGGACAAGGGGGAATGGCTTCAACATGAGAGAACTGGTTTAGATGAGATAGTGGGAAGAAATTATTTACTGTGAGGACAGTGAGGTACTGGAACAGGTTGCCCAGAGAAGTAGAGATGCCCCATCGCTGGAAGTGTTCAAGGCTGGGTTGGATGGGGCTTTGAGCCACCTGATCTTGGAAGGTGTCCCTGTCCATGGCAGGGGGATTGGAACTGGATGTCTTTAAGGTTCCTTCAAACCCAAATTATTCTGTGATTCTATGATTCTGTGACAATTCAGGTAAACAGGTACATTTTTTTTTTATTCAACTGCTATCCTTAAGTAAAGTCTCTGATGTAGAAGCTAATGTTACACCTTTTTGTTCTGAACTCCTTGCAGTGCTGGCATTAGTGACAATTAGTGGTATATATAAAGAAAAATCTATGGCATTTCTCAGAGTAGAGGTTAAGTGGGTCCTTTTACAATGACTGTGTTGATTTCCTCCCCCATTGCTCAAAGTTTTTAATAAGCATTCCCTGATAAATGTTTACATTGCAGAATTCCTGAAATGAAAGTTTTAATTATTTCCTTATTTTTGACCAATTGTTAGAGGTGTTGGAAGGAATGACAGAATATGGAAGTAAGCAGAATCAACAGTATGATTGAGTAGTTTGTGTCAACTAAATAGCTTGCTAAGCACATTCCCAATTTTAGAGTTCAGTAATGTATTTTTTCCCTGTCTCTTTTAGCTAGATGATGGTGATTACAGCCCTGTGTTAGATGCAACCTTTGTCATGGTGGCCCGGGACCCAGAGAATAAACGGTAATTTGTAGGACAGGAAAAGTTTCCTGACTCGTGCCATGCTGAAAATGGCAAGCATGGCAGCATGGTCTGTATGTGTAGGAGCCATATAATGCAGGTGGTAAATAAACCACACAGCTGATGCTTTCTGCTGGCAAGTGTTAACTTTCCTATGACAAACTTCAGACTTTAGCAGTCATGATACCAGGAATTGCTGGTACTCTTGGGATCTGACCCTTTTTTTTAAACAGCTTTTTCTGTGTGTTTGAGTGACTGGTCTGAATGAAAGCAGAAGTGAATGAGTCTGCCAGAAACCGACCTATATTCTAGTAGTTGTTTGAATTGATTGAGTTTCAGTGGTTAAATAGTCTTTGAGTGACTAATACCATTAATTCCCTAATAGGCACTTAATAGATGTAATCAGAATAATTCAGGTTAAAACTTGCTTATATAAATAAAACAAAACTGGTAAGTATTCCCAGAGAACATAAAAAAACCCCCAGACACTTATTTTGTTATTTTTCTGGTTTTACTTTCTCTAGAATTACTTAGCTATTAGAATAAAAGGCTGCTCAGTTGCCATTTAGATTTATGACTCCAGCATCAGAAAAATTGGCTGTAATTCTTACCTCTTTCCTATATAGCCTGCCCAAGTAATAGACATTTCTCTCTTTCTAATTAGTTTAAATAATTGCTTGTATTTAACAAAGATGAGTTTAATGAAGGGGTTTTACTTAATATAATTATGTGGTCCTGATAACATTAGAAGTAGTTTCTAGGTTTTTCTTCAGACTTTTTCTAAAACCAGTGAATATACTATACATTAAGAAAACAAATTATATTATGGTTCCCATTTTAAAGACTAATTTTTCAAAATAAGGACATCAAATCTGATGTAATTACACAGTAGCATATTGACTGAGGACAAGCCTACATGGACTTGTGTAGATGGCTGCAAACTTCCATGGCTGTACAAGCTAGCTGGCCACAGGCCAGCTGTGTTGTGGAAGCATTCTGTCCATATAAGGAGGGTATTTATGTGAGGTCAAAACCCTTCACAGAGGTACAGGATATGTTAGGTTGGCTGTAGCCCCACAGAAACAGTGTTGTGTGGCTTTGGGACCATAGCAAACTTGCATCTCGGCAGCTTGGGGCATGGCCAGGAGAGCTGATGTAGATGTGTGCTGAGCTGAGGGAAAATGAGCTCTGTGATGGAGAAGGAGCTGGTCCAAAATCCAGAGGTTTAGCAGACCAGGAAAGATCAGTTTGTTCTAAGAAAAAAGCACCTCTCTGCCTCTTGTTGCCAGCCCAAGTAAAGGCTAGGGGTAGAGGTGAGTTTTTCATCAGGTCTCTGTGTGTGTGTGTGCATATATGTATATGTATGTTGTTCTCAGCATTTGTATCAATGTTGAAAGTTAAAAAATAATAATTTGGAACTATGGGGAAGAACAACTCTTGAAAATAAGTGTTTTTCTTTACTTGTGCAAATAATTAAATGTTATATAATTAGGTTAAAGTAATCTTATTTGTGCATTAGAATAAACACGGAAATGTTGTGCTCAAGGCATGTCATAATCTTTGCTAAGTGGTACATGTGGAATACAGCTTTTGGCTGTTGATAAGGCTGTCAAGGGAGCATGTAGATTATAAAAACACTTGCTGGCTACAGCACTGTTCTTCTATTCCAGGAGGAATGGTACCAGTCAAGTTTCGCTTTAGACTATCCTAGATCATCCTGTTTCATTTGCTGAGTTTCTGAACATCTTTATCTTGAACAATTTTCATTATAATTTATGGGTACAATTTTAGCTTCTTAAGAACCATAGATGTGTCACTTTCTCTTTCCTGATTGCACTAGGCAGTGGTTGGATCACTTAACTGCCC
Source organism: Vidua macroura (assembly GCF_024509145.1). Taxonomy (NCBI): domain Eukaryota; kingdom Metazoa; phylum Chordata; class Aves; order Passeriformes; family Viduidae; genus Vidua; species Vidua macroura. The sequence continues at coordinate 13,581,124 of NC_071572.1, forward strand.
CTTCAGACTTAAAGCTAACGTTGATAGTCTGTTGGCAGCTATATTTATTTTTATCATATAACCTATAGTATGTAATTTCATCTTGTACTGTGTATGTAAGCAGAAATGAAAGACTGTTACAATGTATTTATGGGACAAATTCTTTTAAAATTTGTAACTTAAAAAAAACTTCCTGTCCACAGGCCAGCATTTGTTAATCCACTCATTCCTGAGAGCCCTGAGGAGGAAGAAATCTTCAAGCAAGGGGAATGTATGTCATATTTCCTGGTAGTATGCACATCTGCCTCAGTTTCATCTTAATAACTGGGAGGAAGCAAAGTTCAGGAGTTCTGCTACTTAGAAATGTTCCTAATTTGTTTAAAATCAGATTTTGGTTCTGTCTCATTTGTGTCAGTAGAGTAAGAGATTTGAAAAGCCTGCAACCACATGTTTGAAACTCTTTGGCTAAATTGACAGACACTCCTGATGTGCTCTGCACACCCTCTGGACTTCTCCCTTGGCAAGATGCTCCATCTGCTTTGTATCTGAATTCAGCACAGGGCCTCCTAATACCCTGGCCAACTGATTACCCCATGGTGGGCCTGCAGGACTTCACAGCTCCTCACCTGTCTGGGTGCTCATGTTCCTTTTGGAAAGAAACTTAGGAAAGGTGGGAGAACAGGGGAAGGAGCATGTACCTACATCCTCATTTGTTTCAAGCTGGAGTTTTAAAATGGAGAATTAGAAAAACACTGAAGACTGAATAAACTGTACTGAAGATCTTTTAAGCTAAAATTTCAGTCATTGCAGCCTATGGTAATGAGTTCTGTCATAAACTTTCATTTTGTACCATTGGCAAAACCTGAAGCTGATTGTTCTGTAGGGTTTCTTGTTAGATATGTTCTGTACTTTGAGGGCAGTACTCAAGTTTTCTTGAGTAGGAACAGTCTGTGGGTGTCATAAAATATGTGTAGAAGTTCTTCATCACATTGGTGAGGAACTAGTGAACTTGTGCTTTATTTTTATTTCACTGCAGTCAATTATAAAAGCCAAATTTCTCTTTGGATTTATAGCACCATGAAGCTTTTAACTTATGGGGGAAAAGGAAAAATAAATTGAAAGATGGTTGATTTCAGGTTAAAATCTTTAGAACCATTATTTGTTTTTTCTTTGAACTTTAATACTATTTTTTTTTTTTTACTATTCAGTGAACAAGTTGAAGAGGATTGAATTCAGCACTGCTTCCTTACTGAAAATGGCTCCCACTGCAGAAGAAAGAAACGTTGTGCATGACATATTCCTTAATACACTGGACACAAGGCAAGAAGGGGAGGGGTGAAGGAGAACTGACATCTTCTGAAAGAGAAAATTGCCTTTTGAGTGGGTGCTCGTAACAGAGTAGTCTGGAATAAATGCACATTTAAATTCTGTGGCAGTTGATTTGAAAGGCAGGTAGAAACTTTAACATCTGCAGCTCTTAGAACAGTCTTCTGTTGTTCTGAACAAGCTGTTAGGAATATTTTTGAGGAAAATGTTAATAATGTTTAACCAGATAAGAGAATGGAATGTTTTTTTTCAGTCATGACTTGCACAATTTGTTTTCTGCCATGATATCTAATTAAAGAAACTGAGGGCAGGAATTGGTCACCTTTAAACCAAATTTTAACCAAAGTTAACCAAATAACCTTGCAATGTGTTTTAAATACAGTACCTGACAATGTTATTTGAGGGAGTTCTTAGCATCCTTCTCTTATACTTGAGATTGGTGTGAAGTCATCTGATGCCAACAGTGACAGAACAATGTTTAATTACATTAGTGCAGTGTTGTATTTATGATAATTTATAATTTCTTTAACTTATTAGCCTATACAATTGTTATTTTTAAAGCTGTTTACCAAAGACAGACCTGCTTTCTCTTAGAGGTTGTACTTCTGTCTGGGTTTGAAAACTTCAAAAACTGTCTGCTGTTTGATGTTGAATTATTCTATTAGCTCACTGTGTGCTCTTATTACCTATTATGACTTAAAAAATGGAGCAAGGCTTTTCTGACAAAGTGTGCACTTTGTGGTTGTGATTCATCTTTTCTTTCATGTACCTTTCTCAATCCTCTTTATTCACATAAACTTGTACATTAACAAAAGTTTTTGAAAGATCAGGAGCATAAATTTATTGCAGTAACAAATCGAAGGACAGCTTTAGATAAGGCTTCAAGGTCAGCTAGAACAGTGTTTAGTGGTACCATTTCTGTTTTGGGTTTATTTTGGTGTTCTATATTTTTGTGGGTTTTTTAACTATGTGTCTGCATTTGCTATTTCTGCTTTTTTGGATTGCTGAATTCTGCTAATTCTGTGGACTGTAAAGTTTATTGTCTCTTCCAAAGGACAGTGAGTTTCCGGAGTCGTAAATTACCACCCAATTCAGTGTGGATGGAAGATGCAAAGCTAAAAGGCCTGCAGATCTGCCATCCTGAGGTATTTTGAAAAATAATAATGAATTACAGAAAGTTACTTAAGAAGTAACTTTGAGAGGGAGTTTTTACAGGGATACATAGTGACAGAACAAGGGGTAATAGCTTTAAACTGAAAGAGGAGAGGTTTAGATTAGCTACTAGGAAGAAATTTTTTACTGTGATTGTGGTAAGGCTCTGGAACAGGTTGCCCAGCGAATTTGTAGATGCCCCATTTCTGGAAACGTTCAGAGCCAGACTGGATGGGGCTCTGAGCAACCTGAGCAAGGTGTCCCTGCTTATGGCAGGGAGGTTGGAACTAGATGTCTTTAAGATCCCTTCCTGTCGCAGGCCCCCAGCTGGGTAATAATTAGCATTGACTCCATGATTCTCAGAATGCTGATCTATCACCTTATTATATCATACTTATTAAGAAACCCATCGCCCTTACAGACAGTCACAATACAGGTGGACCCAATTGGTCCTTCAGTCTAAACACCATCACCATTGGCCAATTAAGAAACCACCTTTTGGTAAACAAATCTCCATAACACATTCCACATGTGCACAACTGGTGCAGCAAGTGAAGATAAGAATTGTTTCTCATTCTTTTCTCTGATCTTCTCACAGCCTTCCCCAGGATGATGCCTGGGAAAGTTCTGCCTGCTGCTCTCTGTGGAGAGAGCTGCTGCCACACCTTCCAACCCACACCATTCTACGACTGTGAATTTTTGCCTAAGATTATTTATTTGGCTTCTGCAGTCCTTACAATTTAGAGCCTAATTTCTTTTGCTATTTATATGGATTACCACTGCAAAATGGACAATTTTTAATGACCTTGTTTTCTTACCAGACTGTTCATTCTGTGTAAAGAAATTCCTTTGCAAAGTGTTTCCAAAAATTTGGCCTTTGGTTGTTGATACAATTTTACATTGTTATATTATGCTATCAAATTAGTCAGATGAGCTCCTATTAAATAAAGTTGCCATGGACATTTTGAATTTTACATACATATTTCATTAGTGCTTTTTATATATTCAGGTGTTGGGACTTCTGTTAAATACTGTGAACTGAAGTGCAGACTTCAGCACAAGGCTTTGAAAATAATTTAGTATTTGTTTCTATGTACAGGAACGGAACATCTTCAATAGGATCTTTGGGGGTTTTCTCATGAGAAAGGCATTTGAACTGGGATGGGCAACTGCTTGCAGCTATGGGTGAGTTGTCGACCCACAATATTTATATAATCCAGAGCATTTTGCTCATACACAGAGGTTGGAAACCCGAGCTAACCAACTTAATGGCAATCTGAGCTGAAAAAAATTTAGGTGTCTGTGCACTATTAGTGTGCAGTACTGCTTTATTTGGAGCATCTGTCATATTTACAAAGAGATTGGCATCTTGCTCCTTGGAGCTTGGATTTTAAGCATTACTTGTCAAGACAGAAAATACATCCATTTTCTGTTTTCTTTTATCTTACCAAGCTATTGAGATGGACTTTTTAACCATATAATATATTCATTATATCAAACAATTATTACATCTTTGCATTCAGTACACAAGAGGAGTGGGTTCTAAACTTCTTCTGTTAACTGCTTGAGCTTAGGAAGTGTGACTGAAGTCATGAAGATTGTCTAGAAAGTGTAAGTCATAAGATACAATAATGGTGCAATAATGTATCCTTAGAAAGTGTGTACTTCATTGGTGTGAGAGATTTCTTCAAGTGATGACATAACTCCTTACACTTCCTGTAGCCTCTCTTTAAGAAGTGATTTATTCTCTACTAACCTTCATTAAAATGCTGACAAGTAGATATTTTAAATTTTTGCAAACATCCCTTTTATTCTTGAGAAGAAATTTCTCTATTGCTTCCTCAGGGGTTCCAGACCCTTTATCGTATCTGTTGATGATATCATGTTTCAGAAGCCAGTTGAAGTTGGATCCTTACTACTGCTTTCTGGACAGGTAGGAGTTGATTTCCTTTTGGAAAGGAGCAGACCTTGTCTTTGCTGTCACCAGTGTTACTCACTGATAATGAACAATGTGTTATGAGAGTGTGGGACTTTTCTTGTTAAACGGTGTAATGAAATCTGTTACAATTTTCAGCACTGGTGATAAATTACAGTCTCTAACTCTTGTTTTAACTCTGTAGGTCTGTTACACAGAAAAAAACTACATCCAAATTCGAGTACACAGTGAAGTTTACAATGCAAATACCAGGGAGCACCATACTACCAATATTTTCCATTTTACATTTATATCAGAAAATGAGGTCCCACAAGTTGTACCTAAGACATATGGAGGCAAGTATCTTATTAATATGTTCTCATCATAATTCTGTAAAAAAAGATGAATTTTTTTCTCTTGGAACACTGGTCATTTTAATAGATGAACTATTGGCATTTAAATAATTCAACAGAATTTCATGGCAAACCACATAGATTTTATGCTTTGATGATAGTGTGGATTACTTCTTCCTTTTGCCAGTCTGTTAAGTTGTAGTTGCCCAGTATTGATACTAAGGTACTAATGTGGTTCTCTCTTTTCTCCTCTTTATTTCAGAGTCCATGTTGTATTTAGATGGGAAGCGACACTTTACTGCAGTCATGAAAGAAATCTGACAGACACTGGGTGCTGCAGCAGCATGCTGTCTTGGCAAGAGCTGTCACTAGAAGTGGCTAATGGACAGGTGCTTGTAATACTCAAAGAAAAACCCAACAACCACCCAAAACCAAACCAACCAAACCCAAACTCCACACCAAAACCTGTCTTTTCAATACTTTTCATGTATTTGCATATATTTGGATTTTTTTATTCTTTACTGCTAGAATTTGTTGAAATCTTTTACATGCCAACGCTAGGAAAAGAGGCTGAAAAAATGCAGTTTGAGGCTTTGGATAGATTCTCTTTGTCTACTTTGAGAGATCTCATTACGGTCTTTGCTGTCTTGTCACCATCTGCTGTCTTTCCCTTAGTAGCTCTCCTTTGTATTTCCCTGATAAGGGATAGAAGTTCTGTCAGAAAAAAGGTGTGCAATAAGTAGATATACACAGGGGAGGCAGTTTGACCTACATTCTTGTGTAAATTAGATTTAGGGTCATAATTCTTTTTTGAACAGCAGCAGATGAGGCTCAGAAGTTACTAGTGTGTGCACAATGGAAAGCAGGTGTTTCCCATCACTGGGGATTTTACAAGGTTATTGCAGCTTCTGTTTGGGTGGTTTTTATGTTCCCTTGGGAGGAAACTGATTTTTGCAATGAAAAGAGGTGGCTAAATGGTATTTTCTGGCACTCTGTTTGTGTCTGTGCCAGTCTCTTCTAATTTTTTGTTTGTTTGTTTTAATATATAACTGAGTTCCTTAGTGAATTATTTCTCATGGCTTGGAAACTAGAGGTCTGACTGGTGAGACTGGGTGGGACTGGGAAATGGCGCTGTAGAACAGAACATTTTGGTTTATTAAGGACTGGGAACAAAAAAGGTAAAATGCTGCCCAAATGGCAATGGTGATGTTTGGTGCTGCAGTTAGGGGTCCTGAGAATCTGTGTTGAACAGCTCCCAGGTCAGCTGCTGAATGATGGGATCTTTATCCCACTGATACAGCTAGAGGACAATCTTCTTCTCAGCTGGATTATTTATCTGTTCCCTTGGTGGACAGAAGTGCAGTATGAGTATTGCACAGCTCTAAAAGTTGTCAAGTTTACTTGTGAAGGACAGAGAACTTCCCCAACAAAGAAGGGACACCATGGTGGTCATAACTATGGCAAATAAATAACAGGAAGAGAGTACTTGGTACTGAAGTGCTTCTCATGTAATGGAGAAAGTTTTAATTATCTCAAATTTCAACCACAAAGCCCAGTTTCTTGAAATCAGGAAGCTGAGTGGATGGGAGGCATCAACTTTTAGCAGTGAGTATGTCATAAGCACAAAACTGGATCTCTGGTACCTCAGGTCAAGACTGATATCCCAACTTATCAGGACATCCAAAGAACAGTTGGGCTCAGGGGTTAAACAGATGAAATGTGATGTCTTACAATATGCAAGAATGGATTCTGGCTTCCCTGTGAAGTTTAAAATCTTTTGAAAAGAGGATGCAGCAAATAGTAATGATGTCAATCAGCACAGATGCATGAACCACGTTGATAAAGTAGCATGTTGAGGTTTTATTTCTGAGTAAGAAAGCCTGAGACAGTCACAGTTAGGAGCAGTTTCCTTTGGTGCTAGGATCGCATGAAGTTCATGACCCCTAGGAGCTCTTTGCTATTCCTGTGAGAAATTGTAATAATCAGCATGTTACACATCAGCCTTTCCTTCTTAAGATTCAGCTGCTGTATTGGGTAAGTTAGATGGCTCTCCAGAGGAGGGTTGTGGCCTGACCCAGAACAGATTCTTGCATTGCTCTGATGGTAAGCTCTTGGTTCCTTCCATAGAGTTTCTCTGTTCAGCCACACTCCAGTGCTGACTCAGCTCTATGACATTAAAATCTTAATGATTATAGTTGTGATGCTGTGGAGATAAATTGTATTTTCTGTGTTTTTCCATTTTGAAACTGACTCTATTAGACTGACCACACATATAAAGAACTGAAATTGTATATCTCAGCTTCTTCCCCCTTGTTGCAGGGATCAATGTCGACTGTTAAAAAATAAATAGGAAGGCAGGAAGTGAAAGGATCTATTTCAGAACTATGTTTTACTCCTGAGTACCTGCAGGTTTTTATCACTGACCCAGTGATCCTACCCGGATCACTTTTTTATAACACACGTAAATTAAGGGGATGCCAAATTCATTCTCTACTGACTTTTCACCTGCATTTAAAGATGAATTTATCATAATTTCTATGATAATTCAGCCTTTGGGAAGTGGTTGGAGAGAAGAAGAGGTAATAGAGTATGGAGGAAGGTGTGACATCAGAACCTCTGGACACAGTGAAGAAAATGAATGCCACAAATGAAAATGCATAGAAGAATTGATGTGTTCTCAAAGTTCATGATAACTTAATAACATACCACAATGACAGTAGTTTCAGAATGTATGTGCAGCCATACAGAATGTGTGTGTATATGCACATATGTAAAAGATACATGCTATTCAGTTTATTGCTATATATACGTACTCATGTATTTTTTACTCTGAGATGGTAACTCCAAGCTGTCACCCTCTCTGGTATCTTTGTTCAAGGGTATGCATGCTGCTTTGTGCCTTTGTGTGTATGTGAGAAAAATGTTCTCAGCTCTCACATTTAGAATTAAAGTATTTCAACACAGTAATTCATGTTGGGTTTATGTTGCAACTTATATCCAGCCTGTGACTGCTGTAGGTGACTAACCATTACCACAGAAGCCTAAAGGAATTGCTAGAAAATCTTTTTATTTATAGTAGGCTTAACTATATAATTAATTGACTGTGGCTCTGTAGCAGGAAGTAAATGTCTGTGCTCATTGTTTCTTGGGATACAGTGAGGAGGAGCACTTTCACTTAATAGTGATATAAAAGGAGATTTCTGTGGGATTGGGTGAACTCAGTGCCCAAAGGAATGCCTTGGTTCAAATGTTTTTATTTTTCTGTGGTTAAAAAAGTACTATAATTACTCAAAGTTCATGTAACAGCTTCTGATAGCCCTTTTTCAAATAGGAACCATTCCTTCCTGCAGCCCTGTCAAATTTTGCAGCCATGTCACATTGTACAGCACTCTGGAAAGAAGTTTGTAGGAGCTGGTGCAATGTGGGCCATAGAGCAACAGTTCTAGTTCAGAAACCTGCTCTAGTTCAGAAACCTGCTCTAAACTCACTGCATGCTCAGTTGGTTTTACTGCACATCTGGTCCAGCCTTTGTTTGGTGACACTGGTTTGATTGCTGATCCTGCTCTGAATACATTCTTAACTAGGCATGGGAGAGATGATTTCTTCATGGGCTAGGCACAAGCTAACAGGGCCTCTCTGCAGGGCTCCTGTCCATGAGGCTGGAGGCACTGCTGGGCATTGGCAGGTTGGAAAATACCTGTGAGATCACTGAGTCCAACTGTAAACCTAATACCAGTACAGGCTCCCAGCAATGTGGTGTTTCTTGAGATATGGTGTTTCCCAGCAATGTGGTGTTTCTTGGATATACTTGAGTTTGCATAGGAAGAGGTTTCTGTGGGCCAGGAATGGGCATAACCCAGGAAGGCTGCAGAGGACTACATCAGCTAATAACATCAAAAATCTGTGCCATTATTATTATCATCATCTGAATTGATGCTTTGATACTTCTGGAAGTGACATCCAGGTCTCAGCTAGATCCATCCTGCTTGGAGAGGTGGCTTTCATCTGCAGACCTCACCACCACCTAAATTGCTGAGAGGGCAGTAGAGGGGTGTGGGATGCTTGCCCAAAATAGCAGAGGAAGTTGAAGACTGTGTCTCATTATTAGTCATTACTTGCGTTGCAGGAGCATTTTTGCTTTTTCTGTAGAAGACAGGCTCACAATGGCATCTGCATTTTATGCACTTCCGTGAGGCCCCTGAATATATCCTGGGGTTTGGGAAAGCAGAGATGTATGAAATGTAAGTTTTCCACTATTTCAAACCTCAGGTGGAGCACTGGAAGAACAGGCTGCTTTGTCATTTGTTCATTTCAAATATGTACAATCACATGGCAAATCAAGTCTTTGCTTAAGGACTATGTCCCTATTTTCCCAATACTTTTTATCCCCACTGAACTGCATTAAAAAAATCCCAACAACCCTATGCCATCCCTTACCACATGTTTAAAGTGTAAATGTGCATTTAAAAAAACCTTGAAAGTTTACTCAGCTACATTGCTGTGATTTAAATTTGCAATGGTCAAAGCATGCAGATGGCCTCAGTTTTCTTCAGTCACTAAGTGTTCTCAGCACAGTTTTCTGTTCTTGACTCAGGCTCTGTACACCTTTTGACATCTGCTGTAGTTTGCTGCTCTTGGTGCTGACTGCTACAGAGACAGACCCTGTGGCTGGGCTGCTGTAACTCAGTGCTCACTGGGCTCTGCAGGGAGCCATGAGCTGGCTGGAGTGTGTTCAACACATGGCAGATAACTCATCTCTGTCTTTATCAGGTGTCACCGGCTGGCTCAGTGCCAGAGGTTCCTGCAGCTGGGGTAGCATTAGGTGTGACTGAGAGCCAGCTGGCTGGAGAGGTGGGCAAGGCCTTGCAGGAGCAGGGCACCAGTTCTAAAGGGGGCACAAACGTTGTGTTCATTTTGTGCCTTGGGCTGCTGCTGAGTATCCATGTGATTGCTGGGCCCACAGTTCTCATGCTGCAGTGGCTTGGAGTTATTTGAACGTTTGTGTGCTGTTCTTGGTGCTTCAGGGTTGATGTAAACAGAATCCAGAGTAAAATTCAAAGTGATTTACATTCTAGTCATGTGAGAAGGCACCTCTCTCTACATGCTGCCCTCTGGTCTTTGCAATCACAGGCTGGAGCAGCACACTAAGAGCCTTTGGGGCTTGGCATTGATCCCGTTCTGCCTCTGTTACCCTCTAGATGGGATGAGGGACTCCTTTCCCCAGACCTCACAGGAACAGGAAGGCTGAGGCTCAGTGAAGCTCTACTTGCTCTGGCTGTGGTTCCCTCTGCCTGGGGCATGTGTGTAGGTGTTATTTGTATCAGAGCTGAAGTGAAGGAAGCAGCTGTTCCTGCTCTGTGTCTGCAGTGACTAACACGGAGAGCTGCTCAATACTCCAAGTCCACAAAATCATGTAACTTCACAGGGCAAATGCAAGTCCTGGCTTGGTTCTGCAGACCTGTAGTGAAGAGTCTGTGTATAGGGCAGGGAATTGTATGGTTTGGTGAGAGAAGGGGAAAGTGAGTTTTCAGGCATGTGGGATCCAACCAAGAGTAATAATGTAGTGGCGTAGATTGGAGATGGAAGGTGCCTGTTGACTTTTCAAGGATGACCCTGGTGAAAAGCTGACACACATTTCAGTTGCTGTTTTTCCAGTTGCACAGACTCTAGAACACCGTGTCAAAAACAGAAGAGGTGGGAAGAAGCAAGATGACACCCTCAGGAAAGCGTTCTCCAGTGCACACAAGTATGTCTTACATGGAGATGTTCTTTTCACTTTATAGAAGAAATTCTTGTCCATCAGCCACAAGAGTTTCTGATCATCACATGTCAGTACTTGGGAAAAACTGCAACTACTCCCTTAAAACTAGGAGCCACAGTTAGGGAGTGGATTGGCACAGGACACTATCCCCCACATCCATCTGTTAACAGTGTAGGGACAGGGACAAAACTCAGAAAATGTGAAACAGAATCGATCTTATCAGCAAATACACTACAAATTTAAGCATAGAAAAATTTACTGGTTCAGCCCTTGAATCACATGAACTGGTAGAGGTGTGTTTTTTTCAGTGCAGATGTACTGATTTATATAGTGTAGGGTATGTTCTTAGTTGAAAAATATTTTCAAGCTTTACACAGACTGGAAATTTAATTCAGCAACTGTAACTAATTCCTGGCTTTTCAATTAGCTGCTATTGCCACTGGACTACAGACAAATGTATCATAACCAAGTGGCTTTTTTCTAGCTGTAGTTTCTAGAATGTGACCAAACACACAAGATTTTTGCAGAAATTAAGAAATCTATTAATAGCAAAAGTGATGAATCTAAGCCCATGATGCTAAGTGGATTTGGGGAAGACTGAGCATTTAAATAAAACGTAAAGAGAAAACATGTATTTCATAAGAATATTCTCTGATAACTAATGAGGTACCTGTACTTCACACAGGTTAGACTTCTGTTTAAATAATGAGCCCTTTAATGTTTTATTACTGTTACATATTAATCAAACTCACAAAAGTACCAAAATTAATGAAATTTTATTGGCAAAAATCAAGTTGAATGTGACCTACTGAATTCAACAGATGCGAGCCTCAGTTTAGTTTATCAAAATACTTCAGTTTTCCAGCTGGATCTGGAATTATCTGTGCAAGAAAGAAAATTAAAATGTTAGTCAAAAACCAAAGCCAGGAAAACACAGCAAACTAAAAAGCTAGAACAGCACAGTATTTCACAGTAAGATGCTACTGCCAACTCACTTGCAACACTGCAGAGTAATTTATCAGTTGATTTGGTACTAGATTACTAAAGGTGCCTAACAGCAGTAGCAGAGAGATTCAACCAACTGAGGCATGAGAGAGTGCAGCCTACCAAAGGAAGAAGTTTGACAGCTTGCCCCAAAAGCAAGATATTTTGGTAAATTAGTATCTGCAATCTAGAGGCTTAGAATTTACTTACAGTTCTTCCCTTGGCCACCACACTCTCATGGCTTCCTCTGGTTTGATCTAATTAAATCAAACACATTTAGAAGGCATGACTACATCTTTGAAAAAGAAAGGCTTTTTCAACTACTCTGCTATTGTCTGCATCTTTTGCACAGAGGAGATGGAGAATGCTTCTGGACTGTTTTATATTACTAAATTGTGAGTGTTGGAGCTGTTAATATCAGCATTTTTAAGGCTGTTTGTTAGAAAATACATCAATGTCATGTTAGCTAGGTGATCCTAGCTATGGAGGGCAGAACTTTTCAGCACCAAAATACAAATGTTGGGCCAGCCTGCCCTCTTTCATTTTATAGTCTTAATATCCAGCTTCCCCCATTATGATACTCTTCTGCTAGCTTGAAAAAATTGACTCCCAGCCTCAAGTCATCCTAGGAAACTTTCACATCCAGCAAAGATACATGGTTTAATATTCCACTGGTTTTTACTATTAAGTACAATGCTTACTAACTCTGCTTAGAGGCTGCTGGGGCCTGGTTTTTCTTGAGCCAGCTCTTTAACAACAGTGCTCTGTCATCACCAGATGGTTCAGGAGGAAGCCACATGCTCAAATAAGTGACAGTGATCTCATCTGAACAAGGCAGCTCAGACCTCTGGTGAAAGTTTCATTATTCTGCTGAGGCTTGCTCTGGGCCGGGGAACACCAACAAGTTCAATGAGTGTTTATGTGAACTCTGGCTCCTCTGCCTCCAGTCACATGGAGCCCAGGAATAGCAAAGAAGGGAGGGCAAATGCACAGCAAAGCAGTGCTCCCTGCTGGAGTGCTGATAGTGGCACTGGCTCTGGCACATACCACAGCAGCCTGGGAACTTCGGTCTGTCTTTTTTTAAGTAGTGCCCAGGATCTGCAGTAAGAACCACCAAGAATTTATATGGAGAAATAACCAAGAAGATACAAGAAACTCAAGAGTTTTGAACTTCCCCTCATCAGCTGTTAACAGGAAAAAGTTCTTGATCACAAAGTCACTGCTGATCAAGTGAATTTTGTTCACACACCAGGAGTTTGAAACAACTGGGAGATGTCTAGTGTGAGGGAAAAAATCCCCTAATGAAATCAATAGTAATCCAAATGGTCTAAGTTAATAATGCAACATTACTCATACCTTCTCACTGAAAGTTGTTGAGATTTTGGATTTGGCTCTAGTAGAAATGGTAACTGAGTGCTTGTTAGTACTACATGCATGTTAATATAAACAATGACTTACTGTTTCACTGCCAGGTTTCCAACCAGCAGGGCAAACTGAAAAAAAGGGGACAAAGTTAGCTCAAGTATTTTTACACACACTGACTTTTGTGTCCTTAATATTCTCTTTCTGACCTTGAAGTAAAACACCATGAAATGTCACATGTCAATATCTGAAACTATTAAATGTGCAGTTTTCTTTACACATGGGATGGTGACCTAGCAGTTTATACCTGACACCACCCATCACTTCAGTTACCTGAAAACTGTAGATCTCTGGATGGATGCCTATGCCTCAGTTTAATTCTTGTACCCTTCTAAACAAAGTACTGGCAAAGCAGTATCTGAGAATGAACACCTACTCTAGTAAAACAGAAGTTTTGCAATAAAATTCAGGTGACTACACAGAGATCTACCTTTTTTTCTTTAAAACCAAAACTAGAGGCAAAGAGAGCAGTTCAAAGGTTCCACAAGAGACTAATTTTATTTGTAACCTTGCTTAGGAACAAAGGGATTGCAGCATGTGCTTACCACAGTGTGGCTGGGAGCCCTGGGACCACCTGAACAGCTGCATATTCTGGAGTAAAGCTCTCATCTATTCAGAGTTCTCCCTCTGAGGCTTCAGCCCAAGCAGTTATGTCATATTACACTGCTTTAAGACAGGCTGGCAGACAAAACACCTCAAATGCTAGAAGGAATTGTGGAGAACTGTTATTCTGTGCAAAGAAGAATACAGAATAATAGTTTTTCCTGTACAAAGAAGGAGAGCTTCTACAGAAGCAATTGAATTTTACAATTCATGTAAAAGCTGGGGAAAAAAGTGGTATTCTGGAAACACTGCAAATCAACATTCTGTAAGTTGGCTTTGTACTAAATGTGGGTAAATTTCCTTAGTCAGATGTGCATAGCCTAAGTATCAGCATCTATTTTTTCAAGTGTGTACAGCACAGCAGAGTAATGATCTGTACCTTCACATAAAGGTACTTTCAAATGCTTGGAGACATTGAGTTGAACTGAAGTTAGGTTGCTAAATGTGTATTCATATCTAAACAAATCTTCCAATAAGTTATTTAAAGAAATGTGAAAAAGTTCACCCCATGCTTGGACTGGAGGAATAAGAATTTTTGATACAAAGTAATGATCTGAAGACAGTAAAATTTCTTTGTTGGGGAAAGATGATCACACAGCACTTATACAAGTAATGGTGCTATAATTTCCACAGGATCACCATGTATCTTGCCATGAAACACTCATTACTTGTCACAGGTCCTCACTGAATGACACAGGACAAGGATGGCCTGCATCTCCATTATTTTAGTATGCAAAAATGTACTGAAATATTGGGCCTCATTCTTCACAGCCTCATATTTTGTACAAATTTATGCTTGTGACACATGGTACATCATGCCAAAATTCAGACTACAGGAATGCTTTATGCTCTCATTCTCATGGAAGTGAAACAAAATATAAATTACTATTCTAGAAACAACCTAAGGACCTGGGACCATGGAATCAAGCAGGGCAATCAAACCACTTCAGTCACTGTATGAGGCCAGTCCTTAATGCTACTGAACATCCTTCCTCCAAAAAGCTAACACAGCTTCCAGGCTAAGTAAAACAATCCTCAATATGGCAATACTTAAAAGAGCACCTTCTCCATGTTTGTCTGTGTACTGGAATGCTTGTACTAAACGAAGTGTTTCATCCACTGATCTCCCAACAGGAAGGTCATTCATTGTGATCTGTCGAAGGATTCTCTTATTGTCAATAATGAAAAGGCCTCTGTGGGTAAAAAAAATGAGTTTGTGTTAGGAAACAGAATTAATAATAGTGGTGTTTTCATGCACTATTTTATGTCTGCTGGATGGGAGGAATTTGATCTCTGCAAACATCGTATAATACTACCAGTAACCTACCACTCTTTTCCTGGGTATCAGAGGACATGAGCTGAGCTCCAGTTAAAACCAAAAAGATATTCTTCTTTGCAGAACACAGAACTAAGCTCTCACAGGCCCTGCCAGGGGATGCTGCAGATGCCAGGGCATCACAGGGATCACAAAAGAAACGACTCAGTTTTAGGCAAATGTATCTCTTCAGGTAACCTTAGTCTTGACTCTGCCTGGACTTGGGAGGTCCCTGAGCAACTGCAGTTTTGGGGAATCCTGCTCACTTGCCCTGCTCTAGCTATCTACTGATGCCTGTTGTAAAACAGGGTATTAACCTTGATCCCTCTTCTGACTCATTATGACTAAATTTTTTGTGTTCTTCAATATTTGCTACTCACCATGAACCCCCAAGTAAAAGCTGCTCTAAAAGAAAAATTTCAAATGCTTCTTTAAATATGAAACAGTAAGTATTCAGCAAAAACCCAACCAAACTACAACCCTTTGAAATACCTAAGTGTATGTCCTTGATCTTCCAGATACACTCCATAATCCTTTGAAATCTGGTGTGTCAGATCAGAAAGAAGGGGAATCTTCATTGGTCCAAGTCCTCCTTGTTTACGAGGAGTATTAATCCTTTGAAGGAAAGGAAATATAGATGTATTTCTCATACAGATATTTATTCCCTACAGAAGTCAGAAATCACAAGCTACATCAGTATGGACAGAAGGATCTAGTGCAAGTGACATTTTTTCTGTTCTGCACACAAAGGAGATGGAACAGTATTTGTGGCTTGAACAAAATGTTCAGTAGATCTTTTGCAGGTTTTGGCCACATCTGTTAATGATGACCTTTTTCTTATCAGTTCCATTTGCTTTATGCCAACACGCTCATGAACTGGGACACGTGAAGCATTTACTGATAGTTTCATTAGTATTTTTTTTTCTATTAGTAGTATTTTTTGGACTGAGACATGACATATTGCAAGCAATACACATTAAACAAGCTTAAAAATAAAAGTACTTTCATACACTAGGATTAAAATTTACTTTAAACATTTATGTCAATAGCATCACACTTTCACACATTATGATATACCTCCACAGGCTAAAAATCTGGGGAGTACTGTTCTTTTGCTAAGTTGGAATAATGAATAATGTTTAGTGAAAGACAAGAGAAAGATACGTACCATGCTAAGTGAGTGAATTTTGAATCCACAGAACATGCTACTACTTCAGTATTTATCGCTCTGAATTCTTCAATTCGGTCACTGAAGGCAATGATCTCAGTTGGACAGACAAATGTACTAGATGATTTAAGACAAGATAAAAGTCAAAATTTAATGACAAAGCCAGTAAATTCTCTGTCTAACTTAAAATGGTGTATTTATCATAAATTATTTCAGCTTTTGCTTATTTTTATTGCTCCTTCAAGTATTTAACCAAAATGCTGCCTGACAAATCCTCCACCCTCAGACTCCAGCTTAGTTACTAATGGATTATTTCTGAAGACTATAAATCTATGGTTATTTTACAATCTGCATTCAGAGCTTGTACAGTTACTTTCTTTTAGACTTTACGAATGTGGCTGAATTTAAGCACCATAAACCGATTCTTTCAGAGGATCATAATTTGTTGTTACTGTGCAAATCTGCAAGTTTTAACTGATTTGTCTTCAACATTTTCTATTACAGAAGAACTGAAGTAGTAAAGCTAATGATGTTATCATATTAAAAGTAGTTATGCATCTCTGTCCTCTTCATTTTGTGGAAAAGAATGGGATTGTCCTTTAAAAAGCAGAGATGTTATCACTCAATCAGTGAAGTTACTGCATTCTAAATAAAGGAGGTTAATGCTAAGTGCTCACAGGATGTTATGGGATGAGCTTAAAGAGAAAATGCTACCTCTTGGATATATTGTATACACTCTAGAAAGGGTGCTTTCTTCTACTTGCAGCACTGATTTACACCATGAAACAGAACATAGAGTCTGCCTAACTAGGTTAGGCAGTCATTTGTTTTGTGTGGAGATACAAATTAGTGGACACAGTTACTAGGACAAAGACTGTGTTGCAATTTTACCAATGCATGATAAGAAAACAAATGCCAAGAATATATTTTCTTCTGTTAGTCCTTTCTTCTCTCCCAAATTTCAACCAAACAAAAAATACAAGACCTCAAAAAAAGACAAGAATTAATGAATTATGAATCTAGTGTAGCTGCACTCAGTTGTATGCCTACAGTGCTCCTACTTACAAGTCAAGAGGATAGAAGAAGAAGACAAGATATTTTCCTTCATAATCTGTTAGCTTCAGCTCTTTAAACTCTCCATTAATGACTGCTGTTCCTTCCCAGTAAGGTGCTGGCTTGGAGACTGAAATGCAAAGAACATTGAATTAAAAGAATATAACACCTGTGTTCAAACCAAGCTGCCCAAGGACAGCTGTTCTTCCTTTTGCTTGAAAAACAACCTGCAGCACAGTTCCAAGATGAAACTGCTTTCCAGCTCTAAACAGGGGGGTACAGAATGATGAAGAAATGAAGGCTTTAGTACACATACAAAGTAAATAGTTTGACCAACTTGTGCTCATACATGAGCCCTGCTGATCACTGATAATCAAGGCCACACAAACTTTATCTGGGCCGACTGAACAAACCCTGTGTGCACTGCCAGCTCAAGGCACCTGCTAGACTGCAGGGGAAAGCTCTTTAATACTTCAGGTACTCTCATTGTTCTGTTAAAAATAGCTGTTGGGAACCAGAAGCACAAAATAGTTCAAATTCACTTTACTTTTTAGCCATGGAAACCTGTCTGGAATTCTGGTCCACAAAAAATATATGCCACAACGTGGTTAAAGACAAATGCCTAAAAATGCAGCATATGTTTATTGTTACAACTCCTAAGCAAACTTTAACTTGAAGACAGCTATGTTTTTAAAAAATATCCAGTTGAAAAGCATGAAATATATTTACTATTCCTATCAGAAGGGATTAACCGTGAATTTAAAATATTAAAAATTAATCTGCCAGGTACTACTTTCATACCACTGTGAATTCTGAGACAAAGGATAGGATATGCTGGAATTACAAGGTGGTGTGAATACACTTGCCATGTCAAGGACATTGACACATATCTCCAACAAATTAGGGAAAAGCTTCTGAGAAAAATATATGGAATCTTAAATATTATCTGGACGATGCCTGAATTGTTTGGCTCTCCTTTCCTTACGACAACCCACAGCTGCAAGGATGTACAATAAGGACCTTCAGATTAGGAGGGAGAAGGAAAAGATATTAAACGAAATACTGTTTATCTTGACCCCCTTCTAAATTAAGGTAGTTGTTTTTGCAGTTATAAACATCTGGCTGTAATAACTTACATTGCAAAGGGAAAAAAACCCAAACAGTATCGGTTACAAATATCTTGGCTACTTTTCTTTCTTTTTTTTTTTTTTTTTTTTGTAGCATCTGCTTGCAAACGTTTAAAACAGAATGTATGCCCTGGCTCCGTAAAGGAAAAGGATTTTAAATTCTCACAGGGAAGGTAAAAGGTAATATCTGTGTGATTTCTCTGTACTCTCCGTCCTGCAGGACAGGACTTTGAGCAGGTGTCCCTGAACATCTCACAGCGATGCGATTTACGGTGTTTGTTCCCACATCTGTCATGTAAAGCATTTAAACCGCGTCAGAGCCCAGGCACGAAAGCAGCGCCAAACCCAGCGCGGTGGCGGCGGGTTACGAGCGGCGCCCGTTCATTGTTTCTGATCGCAGTGCGAGCGCAAAACATTCCTGTGGATCCCTTGAAGCGCTTCCCTGAACTCGTTCGCCATTTCTGGAACCATGGACCTCGCCGGACGGCCGTGAGACGGCGGCGGGGACCACGATGAAATGTAGCTCTGCAAGGAGCCGGTCTGCCCTCCCCTTCCTTCCCTCTCCCCCGCCGGCCGAGGCCGGCCCGGAGGCCGCAGGCAGAGCCGGCGTGGGGCGGGAAGGGCTGGGGGAGCCCCCGCGCTCCGCCTGACGTGGCGCTGCCGCCGCCCCGCTCCGCAGCCCCGAGGCGCACTGCGGGCACATCCCCGCCCGGCCCCGGCGCTCCCCGCAGCCCCGGCCGCGCCCGGCACCTACTCTTGGCCTGGCTGAGGTGCAGCGAGTGGTCGGAGACGGGCAGCCGGGCCGCCTCCCCGGGGTACACCTGCCCGCCCGCGTAGTAATGGCACTGCTCGTCCCCGCGCTGCCGCGCCGGGCGCGGCTCCTCCGCCTCCGCTTCGCCTCCCAGCGCCGCCGCCAGCAGGAGCAGCAGCAGCGCGGGACGCCGGGCCCCGGCCCCGCCGCCCGCCTCCATGTCCCGCCGAGCGACTGCACGTCCCCGCGGCGCGGCGAGGGGCGGCAGCGGCGGGGAGGAGCTTGGCCCGCACACCCTCCCGCCGCATGGCCTGGCCGGGCCGGGCCGGGCCGGGGCTCAGGGGGGCGGGCGGCGGCCCGAGGGGCTGGGGCTGTGCCAGTATAGGACAGTATGGGGCTGTGCCCGGTATAGGAACCCCAGCCCGGCACAGCCGCCCCGGGACACAGCACAGCCAGCCCGGGTCCGGCACAGCTGCCCCGGGCCCTGCCCCGGGCGCTCAGAGCGGGCAGTGCCGGCGGGGCTGCGAGCTCGTGTTCCGGGCTCGGAGGAAACGGGAGTGATGGACGTGTGTAGAGAAAGAGGGGAAAGGAAGGCGTGTGTGTGGAGAGAGAGCGCGCACGTATCCGGATTGCAGGAGGAAACGATGATTGTGAGAGGCTCCCTATCTGCTGTCATCTCATTTGTGGCAGCGTGGGTTCTGTGGGCGCGGCACCACTCGCGGCCATAGCCAGCTATGCCAAATGCAGATTGTGCATTCTGGCCTCATGAGTACAGGAAATGCAGAAGAGGATATTGCCTCAGGCCCAAACCCTTGAATGTTGCCAGATGTGCAGCAGCTCATGAATGGACACGTGGTGCCCATGTAGTGCATGTAGTGCACGTGGTGACTGTGTAAGAGTGTGGTTAGACAGAAATGAAATACTAAGTGCCTTAATTCACAGAATCACAAAATGGTTTGGGTTGGAAGGGACCTTTAAAGATAATCTATTCTAATACGCCTCCAATGGCAGCGTCATTTTCAGCTAGACCAGGTTGCTCAGAGCCCTGTCCAGCCCGACCTTGAATGTTTTCAGAGTTGGGGCATGCACCTGTGCTAGTATTTTGCCACCCTCATTGTAAAAAATGTCTTCTTTTTATGTAGTGTTAAACTACTGTTTTGTAATTCTAAACTATTACTCCTTGTCTTATCACATTAGGCCCATCTTCCTTCCTTTAGGTACTGGAAGGCTGCTCTAAGGTCTCTCTGGAGCCTTCTCTTCTTCAGGCTGAACAACCTCAACATTTGCAGAAGAGATGCTCCAGCACTGTGATAATTTCTGTAACCCAGATGCCTTGGTTCAAGTTTGCCCAATGAGAGGTCATTTTTCTCAGTGGCTTTGTGGCTCATATCACAAAAAAATTACGTATATCACAGATAAGCATAGATTGAATGTAATTCCACAGTGCATTTAATAACAAGATTTTGAAGACAGTAAGTAGGCTTTGACAAGCAGTTGGTAAGGCTTTGCAGCACAATTTCTGGTTGAACTAGGCATACCTATTGGACAGGGACAGGTCAGATCATCTGTCAAGTGTATCAATTAAATTGTACCCAGGATCCTTAAAAATAAGGGTGTGAAAGAGCTGGAGCTGTCCCTTATCAGAAGTGTTGACCTTTTGTGCTTTGAGCACTGTGGATGCCATCCTCTGGGAAAACTGGTGGTCCAGTAAAAGCTCTCCAGACTGATGATGTCAGGAATGTCTGCATTGAAGCCTGTCTCTGCAGATGATGTGTGATAAATGCTTCAGGATGCTGTGGTACCTGTGCCAGAATGGACAGTACAATTTCTCTTTTTTTCCCCTTTTCCCTCAAATGATACAGAACAGGCACGTAAAGAGCAAAGGGAAAAGAATATGCTGAGGGCCATTTTCAAAGAATAAAGGCTTTGTAAAAGAAGAAAAGCATTAGCAAGGCACTTGTGATTATACATTGTGTCTTGAAAAAATCCTAATATTTTTGTGGTTTCTTGTAACAGATTTCACTCTTTAGAAAGATACTTCACAAAATTAAATTCACAGGAGTGGGAGAAACAAGATTTTGCAGGCATGCTTGGACTTCTTAACCTATGATTTAAGTGTTCCTTTTTCCCAAAGCTTGGAATTCTCTCCAGACAGGTCTCCTTTTCTTTCCCGTCTCTTGTGTTATTTGCCTTTAAATTCCAGTCTAGGTTATACAAGTTAGGGTCACACCACTCATATCCTTACTGCCACAGTAAAAATCTTCCTTGGGCACATTTGCCCACCTGAAGGAAGGGATTGAAGATTACTGAGGGTCAGAAGTATAAGGCTCTGGAAGAGCCTTCTCATGAGTACAGGAGCAAAACACCTGCATATTTGCCAGGCTTGATCAGCATGTGTGGAATTATTAAAAAAAAATGTATCAAATGTCTGCCTAAAGAGGAAATGAACCTGATGGCACACGAGGTTCCCTTGTCCTGTTTTTTTCACAGGGAGTTGGTGGTGGCCATTCTCTGTTTATACCTCCCCAAGTGTTGAAAGCAGGATAAAACCTGTTCTTTTCAGTGCTACTGTTTGACACCCCACCCCTATCAAGGTCATGTCATTAAAAGAAGGATGAAGAAACATGTTTGCTCATGTTAAGCACTCTGGTTGTGGTGGAAAAAAGCACTTAATCTGTGTGTTCCCACTGATCTCAGAATCAGACAAGCTTTATATTTAAGCTTGCTAAAATGTTTTGATAGATTACTGTCTTACATGATTTAACTCTAGTAGCACTGAATTTAATATCCAGTTTTCCTCAGTCTCAGTGCTCATAAGAAAAGTGACAGTCTTGGCCTCTGTGAATTCACAGAGAAAGATATTTTGGTTGATCCTGCTCTTTTCTTTGTGCTGGTGTTTTGAGCTGTAGGATAGGGCAATGATTTGAAAGGTATACATACAGTAAGGTTGCAAAAAAAAGAGCAGTTGCAAGGTATGGACTTTGCATAATATTAACACCCTTCAGTTGAAAGATATTCCTATGTATTTCTAAACATGAGAGAAAACCAGTAAAATCAATGCAGTAAAAATAGAAAAAAAGCAAGCCTCTGGTGAGTGGAGAAAATGCTGAAGGACGAAAAAAGGTTTCATCTGCAGAATATAATGTTAGTTTAATAGTACTAATTTGAGGTTCATATGTGATTAAGTGTATATATAGGCATGGAACAGAGTTCAAAAGAGCAACAAGAAAGACTTTCTGGCTGATGCTATACTCTCAAGATTTCTGCAAGTGATTAAAAAATGAAAACAATTCATAAATGGAATCCATGATGAAATCCAAATATATATCACTCTTCAGAGTCTAAATGGAGAAGATGGGCAGCAGTATTTCTTTTCCCAGTGATTAAATACTTGACTACATGCTGATTTTTGTGTTTGAATTGGTGATATTAAGTGATGCTGTTAAAATGTGGTAAGAGAAACACTGCTACATTCATCCTGTTACACAGCTCTTCTGAAGCTGGGAAGGCTCAGCACATGTAAGGGGAAATCTCTTAAATCCTTCCTTTCTCCCACTGCACCCAGGCAGCATTCCTCCTGTCATGCCCTATCCAGCCTCATGAGGAAGGTTCAGTTTTGGCAAAGGGCTTGATAGTGGCAGGATGTCATTGCCACAGTGGCACTGAAGTTATGTAAGCAAGGAGTGATTTAGATTACTGAAGCAGTTTAGAAGTGGTTATGGAGGTTCTGTGTGGTAATAAAATACCTCACTGCAATTTAAATGACCAAACATAAAAATATCTTGGAAAAATTAGTGTAATATATTGTAGCAAGATACCCGTCACCATTTCCTGGAACAGATGGAGCAGATGTTCAATATTGTGCTGCTGAAACTAGCAGTTGGTTTTATCCTCTTCATGGTTTACAGGGACATTTTAACAAATATATTGCATTGCTCATAGTGCATGACAAAAAATCTATAGCATAGGAAACTTTGCTGGAGAAAGGAGGGTAGAAAACATCTGTTTTGTGAGAGGGATTGGAACAGAATGACCATCATTAAAATTAACAATTAGAGAACACTCCTCTTTGGCTCTTGCTAAGGCCAGACTGGTGGGGTCAGCTGTGTGTGTGCTGGGTGCAAAGGGGCCTTGAAGAAAAAATGTATCAAGCTGGGAAGTGTTAGGTGGTGCCATTTGCTTTAACAGAGCTGCCTCCTTATCATAGCAGGGGTCCCCCACCGGGTAATAATTAGCATTGACTCCATGATACCAGAAGGCTGATCCCTTTCCTTTCCCTTCCCTTTCCCTTTCCTTTCCCTTTCCCTTCCTTATTAAGAAAAACCCATGACCCTTGCAGACAGTCTGATACAGACAGACCAGATTGGTCCTTGAAATCCAAACACTATCACCAGTTGTGATTAAGAAATCAGCCTTTGATAAACAAATCTCCATAACATATTCCACATGTGCACAACAACTGGTGCAGCAAGTGAAGATAAGAATCGTTTCTCATTCTTTTCTCTGATCTTCTCACAGCCTTCACCAGGACAATGCCTGCTGCTCTCTGTGGAGAGAGCTGTGGCAACATATCCTGACTTCTGACTGCTGCTTGTGTTGTCAGCTAGTGGAAGCAGTATGACTGAGTAAACATAAACATAGACTTTGTAAAATCTGCCCCTTTATACTATAGAAGCATCATAGATATGTTTATTCCTGCAGCCTCTCTTTGGAGAATGCATTAATGTTTAGAGATGAATTTATGTTTTTCCTCTGCAGACCCACCTGCCATAGAAAAGTTCTGCTTCTTTCTTTCTCCTCCAGCCAGCTCTGCTTCCTATGTCATTGGTGTCAGAAACCCTGCAGGGCCTGTGGGATAGGAGCAGGGCAGAGCAGGTTACTGATGTGTTTGACTGAGCATGGCAACAAAGGGTGGTTGGTACTGCTAGTCACTGGGTGAGAGGGGAGTAAGGTTTCTAAAGCACCTCTGTTCCAAGCTTTCTTCTGCCTCTGTAAGGGCTGACAGAATCTGCAAGTTTGTGAATAAAAACAAACATTGTGAAACCACCTTCTTGAGTTGACAAATCATGTAGTCCTTGCAGGATCTCATCAGTTTTCCTTTGGCAGTCACCTGGGGATGGGCTACAAGTGTATGCTCTATCTCATTTTTCTTCCTTTAACAAGTCTGTATTCAAAGAAAGTGCCCAAAACACCTATGTGCACTAGCACAATTTTTGGACAGCTGTACTGATAAGTCAGTGCTGAACAGCACCTGTTAGACATATGCTGTTCTCTGCAAGTCAGTGAACTGTGAAGGACAGTTGAGGAATTGCACTGGAAAGCCAATGCTGGACGTCTGGACCTGCTGTTGGCAGCATGCTGCTGCTGTGCCCTGAGGCCATCACAGCCAGGGGCTTGCTAGCCAAAATCATCTTGCTAGCTTTGTCTGGTGATGCTGACCAAGGCAGACCTTCACCCACAGAGCAGTAACCCCACTGTGTCAAGTGCAGTGATCTCCATCAGTGACATTCACAGGCTCCTGCCCTCGGGGTCCCACCCTTGGCTCTGCCTTCTCAGATCTGAACTGAGCCTTGTGCTCAGTCAGCCTTTGGGAAAAGGTGGAAAATTTGTCACCTCTCTGCTCAGACAAAGCAAAGCTGTGTCTTGTCCTCACAGGTGTCTGAACCACAGCCTCATGGATGGAAAGAAGCCCCGTGGCAACCTAATTTCCTATTCTCTTAAACCAGAATGGGAACAGATGTTGATAATGTTTATTGGTGGCACCTGGGGGATGCTTCTTCTGTGGGTAGCCACTAAAGCCTTGCTCAAGCTTATGGGTGTGCTACATGCCTTGCATTTGGGCAGTGAAGGAAAATGGAATATTTAGCTATTGTCAAAAAATTGATCCTACTGTCTGAAGCATGGGTGATCTCTTGATCTATGTAGGAGAGAAGGCTGCGTTCCCAAGATGGTGGGATAACATGGTCATAAAGAACTCCTAACTCCTCTTGTTATGCAGGCCTGCCTGTCCTCTTCACTTTTTTCTTGCAAAGCTTTTTATATTATCTATTTTCTAGCAGCGTTCCATACCTAAAATTGCTTTTATCTTCTATTTGTACTTATGAAAGAAAAAAACGTCTTGTAATGAGAAATATTTATGCACCTTGGTGTGTCAGTTGCTTTTACATTGCTCACTAGATGGCAGTACGAGTACGATGCTTGTTATACCGATGGCAAGAACTGAAGTCATATAGTCTCCAAGAGTCTGAAATTCCCTAAAATCTGGGATCTGGTATTTTTTTCTCTAAAATACAAGGTTCACAAGTGTAGGAAATGTAAGTTGAAATCTATATTCAGTCCTCACAAACAACCCCAGTTCCTGTGAACTTGTTACAACAACCAAGCTTATATAATTTTCCAGTAAAAAGTTTACTCTATTGAACAAACTCTGAGAGTGAAGATGCTGGTGATACTACAGTAGTCTCTTAAAAGGAAGAAAAAATAAAAAAAACCCATAAAAGTTCTGGTGGAAGAGGTGAAGGTGTGTAAGAGAAAATGAATTTTAACCTGGTCACTATGGAGTACTGAAATCAATACTGGATTTTTTTTTCTGCTTCCTTTTTTGCTAGCTATGCACAGTTTCTGGGAGAAGCAGTCCAGAAAGCTGTCATCTTTACTTTAATTGGAGTGCACAGGCCCTGGTTCTTCTCTGCTCTTTCAGAAATCTCTGTGCTCCATTTAGAATTGCTGTAAATAAATGAAGACTTTACATTTTTTATGGTATCATCCTCACCTATCCCAGTTCAATTTTGCAAATATTTCAGAGGTTCAACTATTTCAGCTTGCCTGCTTGGTCTAATGCAAGGACCTAAAGATTTCCTTACAAAGCAACATTTCTTAGTAATTGGAAGTGAAATGAACCCAATATTTGTGTTCCTTGGACCATAGGTATATGGCATAAGTCTCCTTCAGATAAATCCAATAGTCTAATATAGCATTTAAGTTGTGTAGTAAACTGTAAATTACTTTGAGTTAATACTGAAATAACTCCTGCTGGACTCAAAGCTCTTTCTCTGCTTTGATTTGTCAACTTTCCAAGTAGCCTTGGGAAGCCATGCCGCTGTGCAAGACTATTTGGTCAACCACAACTAAACTTGAAATCTAGTGCTATTTTTTCCCCACGATTAAAGGAAAAAAAGCCCGTGGTACATAGATATGAGTATTATTTATTATTACATGTTTACTTATTTTAAAGAAAGGCATCATTCTTAAAAGTTTGGAGAAGTTTGCAAGTTTACAAATTCTTAAGTGAAAGCATAGGGATTTCAAGTCACTATAGGTACTATAGGTACTACACTTGAAGTATGCTACCTGTCTGCTGAGCATTTATATGTTTATACCCTACAATCATATTTACCATTAGAGAATCAAAATATAGACAAAAATGTATAGAAAATACTGATACTTGCTACAGTTGGGTGCAGCTGCTTTTCTTTTTTCTGCTGCTCTTGAAGCCCAAAATAAAGCACAGTGTGCAACTTGCACACTTAAATCATAAGACAAGAATGAGAACCAGTATATTCTGCCTGTTTTCCTCAGTATGGAGTCTAAAGGGATGAAAAGGGGAATGGGTTGGTTCACACCATTGTGTAATCAGAAAATAAAATAACACTTCTGCATGAACACAGTTAATGCTCCCTGTGCCACTCCAGGCATGACCCAAAGCCTGTCCCTGGACACAGGGATGGGTATATCTGAACCACTCGACAACTGCATCTGTCTTGTCAAAATTTGTGTCATCTCTGTCATTCACTGTGTGGGAGGTGCTGCCGAATAATCCCCCTATTTTAAAAAAGATTTTAAAACTTTCTAAGATTTGGAAGATGGTAAATGTTGCTGAGATATATAAAATGATGTGTTGACCTTCTGCACAAATAGCTGTTGCAAGGGATTATTCCTCAAGCCTACGCTTTGAAATAGTTGCTGTGAGCAACTATTGAGTGAACTGAAGTTGCCAGTTAAGAAAGCTGATAACACAGAATAGTTCATGGAGCAGAGTTCCTCTCTTAGACCTGGGTGTTGATTTCTAAGATAAGTTTTCTGCCAGATGGTATTTTTAATGGAAATGAAACAAGCAGCATTAAAAAAAAAACAAAAACAACCAAAGTCAGATTCTTTATCTCCGGATCATCCTGTAGGAAAGCAGTCTTCAAGGTCATTTGCAACATTTGCTGCCATTTCTCAGAGGCCTGACATGATGATTTTTGTCCTGTTGAGTCTGCAGCCACATTACCAACAGACTGGAGCCTCTTAGTGTTTAGCAAGAAATAATTAATTTAAAAAATGCCTCATTAAAAATACCTGATATAATATCTTTGTTAATTTCATTTTTGTTACCTATTTGTTCAATTTACTTACTAAAAAGCCATCTAGAAACTGTTGTGGCAAGTTGGCAGTGATACTGAAAGGCTTGGCTGGGCCATGAGCTTTGTGCTTTGCTTTCCCCAGGCAGCAGCAGTACACCTGGAGAGTCACCTGCTTGCTGTGCCTGCTGCCTGGACGTACTTGAGTAGGTCACCACAGCAAACCACTGTTTATATTTACCAAATTGTTTGTTAAGGGTCAGTAGTTCATTATAATCCCAAACTATTTTGTGCTTCAGTGCATTCCTGTTCCCAACTCGCTGCTCCTGGGTGCTTCTGATAAAGGCAGGAGAGCTGTGCAGGGTTGTTATTGTGGAGGGAAGGATAGACTGTCACCAGTATGTCCTGCCTCACAGAGGGGTTTCTTTGAAAAATTGCAAATAAAGAGCAGGCATAAGGCTCCAGATGACAGAATGTATAGCCTGGTCAGTAAATGTACTAAATCCTTCTGCACCCACTCAAAGAAAACAGAAGTCTGTCCTGTCTGCAGCTCCAGGGGCTGTCTGTTTTTCAGCAGCTGTAAAGGTTTTGCTTTTCACCTGAACCTTGGTGGTTTGAAGCCTGCTGTTGGCAGCAGTGCTTCCATAATGGAAGGGCATGAGCTCTGCTGGGCAGCAGTGACTGCTTCCCAGCACACCAGCCAAAATGCTCCCTCTTTCCTCACTCCCCACAGAGAGCCAGATAACAGCCCCAAGCCTGGAAGGAAGAGATGGTGAGTCCTATGCTTTTGTGCAGCATTGCTAAACCCAGATGCTGAGAGGCTGGAAGATGGAAAGCAGTAGCAGTAAGAGGCTTGGAGATCTTTGGACCAGTCTGGTTCCTGGTGTGCATGTAGGATTCACGTCTGGATTTCCATGGAGGCCCCAGAGGGACGTTGTTTTAAATGAAAGATGAGCGTCCATGTAATTGTGAGACGTTTGAAGAAAAGACTTTGGGGAAACAAGCAAATACCGTGATGTTCCTGAACAACTGTGCCCAGCCTTTGGGTGGCTGAAAGCAGAAGAGTGAGGAGGAGCCTTTTGCCATGGGTCAGATTTGGTTGTTGTTCTTACATGAGGTTTGTGTAAGGGCAGAGCACGTGGGGTCTGCCCTGCTGTGCCTGCAGGCTTCTCCTGCTGTGGGCTGGCTGAGGGAGAGGCCAGCAGCTCCTTCCACCCTCCCTTCCCCAGCAGAAAACTGCTGCTGAGAGATGCAGCAGGGTCAGGGCTGTTTTCAGAGGCTGGTTGGAGAAGAGGTTACAGGCATCACCAGGAGAAATCTGGCCTTACCCTGCTCCCACTCAGCCCACAGGATGCTGCTGCCCTGGTTAAATATCTCAAAACAGCTGGACCAGGCTTGTGTTTGGAGGAACATCATCTCTGAAAGGTTGACTCAGAAATTAGTGTGGAATAAAGACTTGGGAAAACTGAACTGAATCTGAGTGTCAGCAATGCATCAAGAGACACAAATATTGCTAAAATATATGAAATGAAAGTAATTGGAAAAACTTAAACATTTAATGAAGCATGCAGAGCTGGAAACATTACTATGGTTATTAGGTTTTAATTAGTTGGAAACTGTTCATTCAAGCTCGATTTCTGTGCAGTCATTGTCCTAATGTGCTTGGGTTTGGGATCTATAGTTTCTGAATTTTCCTTTCTTTATGAGTTCTAAGTCCTGAAATATTCATTGTGCATGTGTCCTTCTGGCTTCTGGGCTGCTGTGGAGGGAGATTTTTTGTACACAAATTTTGCAGTAAATTATACCATTTACTACCTAGTGGTACTTACTGTGGCCCCAGGGACTTAAGTGGTCCAGCTCAAAAGACATTTCATGTGAAAGGAAACATTTTAGGGTTTTTCACAACAGGAAAGTACTGCCACCTTAGCTGTTTCACCTTCCAATATTAAAAAGACTGAGAAACTCAGGGCCTGTGTTTTTACAGTGCTCCGTGAGCTCACGTGGTCTCTGTATGTACATGTATGCACACAGACACCTAAGTGTGTCAAATTAAGTATTTTTTTTCCACTGAAAAGTTTCACCTCCTCAGTTGAGAATACTCCATTACTATTAACATACTTCATAATAACTGTTTTCAGGGATAGGAAATTTTAAATCCCTGGTCTGCCTCACATGAGTGAATACAGATCTATCTGTTAACTGGAGCATTGGTACCTGGAATTAAAAAGGCATATTTTGAGCATCACTGTGTGTGTCTGTTTTCAAATTCCTTATTTGGAAGTCTTTATCTTTGCTATCTTATCTGATGCCTTCTGGAAACAATTTTCCCTTAACGCCATTTCATAAATTTCAACATACACTAGACTAAAAGTTCTGGGCCATTTCTCACATTTTGTAATGAATTTTCTGATTGAATTCTTTTACAGATAGCACCTCATACATGCAAAGCAGTGCCTAAGATCCTGGTGGATTTTTTACTGATTTTATGTATATATCTCTAAGAACTTGTGATATATTCTGAAAAGCTAAGTTGTCACTGAAATGTGCATGTTTATATTTTCCAAGGCATTAAATGAAAAATCTGAAAAGGGATAAGAATAGGATAAGAATAAGCCTATTAACATAAAACCAGGTAAAATTAGAAACCAAGTGTGTTTGCATCGTAAAATTTTATTTGGAATAACCACAATAATTTGAAATAACTACCAGATATGTTGTCAAATAGTTGAATGTTATTAGGCAAACTCTGTCACTTACATTAATTTAATTAATGCCTCAGGCTTTACATGAGTAGCCATAACACTAAGATGATTAATCTCTGATTGTAAAAGGAAGCACCAGTATAGTTCTGTGGCTTCAAAATTTTCCTCACTAGGCAACACACATGAATTTGAATTCGGAGTTTAGTTAAACCTTCTTAAAAGATAGTTCTATCATGTCATGTTCTTCAGGGATGGCTGAACGTGGCAAGGGCCTCTCCCCTGTGAGAGCAGATCCCAGCCGCCTCCGTGAGCTCCAGAAAGGCCTGATTTCACAAGGAAGGTGCAGCCTGGCTGCAGGAGAGGTCTGGCTGCTGAGGGAAAGATTGTTCTGTAGGGGTGTTTTGGGCACTAAAGGTGTGGAAGTAATTCACAGAACCGAGCAGCTGCTGAAAAAAGCAGGAGTGTTAGCGGAGAGTCATGATGAGAGGCATTCTGCTGCTGTGAAGCAGCACGAGTGACCGTGTGCTGAAGGCACTAAAGGGGAATCCCTGGAGAAGAAGCAGTGCTCGGCATCATTCAGAAGGGCAAGCAGAGCCTTGTTTGCATGGTTAGGGCTGGAGGGACTTTTGGTCATCGCAGCCACTGCACACTCAGATCCAGCCAACTTTCAGTAGCAGAACAGGAACTCCTGCACCTCTGCCCCACACATTTACTGTACCACAGAAAGGAAAAATAGCAATTTGTCACCTCTGTTTAAAAAGGACTTTGGAAACATGTCAACGTGGCTTTTGTCAAGAGAAAGCATGTCTGAGAGAAATCCACTGCTCTTTGTCTGAAGCACTGACATGAGTGTGGATTAGGGTGATTTGGTTGGTACAGTGTGCTCAGATTTTCCTAAAGCTTTTGATAAGCTTCTCACTTGGAAGATCCTAAAGAAGCAAAACAGTAGCAGTATGAAAGGAAAGTTC
This sequence comes from Vidua macroura, assembly GCF_024509145.1. NCBI lineage: Eukaryota > Metazoa > Chordata > Aves > Passeriformes > Viduidae > Vidua > Vidua macroura. The sequence goes on from NC_071572.1 coordinate 13,612,045, forward strand.
CCTGCTGGAAATGATGTGAGGAGTAGGAATAAACAGTCAGGTATTTCAGTGGGAGATAACAAGTGGAATCCCACAGGGATCTGCACTGAGTTCTGTGATGTCTGGCATATTCATAAATGGTCTGGAAAATGTCCTAAATAGTGCTGGATGCTTCTTTGATGGAGTTATTCAGGGAAGGGGAAATAAAAATCTACTTTTAAAAATGTGGTGAGTGGCGTTGCAATAAAATGGCAGCCTGCATTTGGTGCCAATAACCACAAGATAACGCACATGGGAAAAAATAAACCTGACTGTACGATGCTGAAATGGGCTTTAAACTACCTATTGTGACTCAGGGAACAGAGCTCAAATTAGCTGTCAGTAATTCTAAGAAACCTTGGCTGAGGGCAGAGCAATGCTCAAAAGCAAATGGATTGTCAGAAATTGCTAGGGAAGACACAGAAAACAAAATAATTATTTTGCTGTCTATTCACCTCTTGATTACTGTGCACTGTTCTGGTCTCCACATCTAAGAAAAGGCATGCCAGTGTCCAAAGGGGACAGAGAAACCTGACAAGTGTTTTCACAAAGAAAGAACAGCTTGTGAATTGAGATTGATTAGATAGACTCTTTAGATGGGGAAAGGGAAGGTGGAAAGGCATGCGATAGCGGTGTTTAAAATCATGAGTGGCACAGAGAAAATAAGTAGCAAATGATTGTTTACGCTTCTCCCAGAACAAGAACAAGGGACATCAGGTGGAATTACTGGGTAGTGGCTTAAGCAAACAACAGCAAACTTGGTCTTTGTGGTGTGTGATTAAACTGGACCCAGTCTTACAGTATCTGCTGGGTGTCAAGAGGTTAGATGGGCTCAAAACCAATGAGGTGAATTAACAGAAAAAGAAAATCTATCAGAGACTAATAAGCGATAAGATGACATTTGTGCCTGAGGAGCTGCCTGTGTGGCAGGCTCTGGATGTGGGGAGGAGAGAGTGGAGAAAAGGACTGCATGGTTACCCCTTTTAAAATTGTTTGCCTTAGTATCTGCTGCTGGTTCCTATTAGCAATGTAATACTGGACTAAGTGGACCTTTGAGCTGATCCAGTAGAATTCTTCTGCATAATGTTTCTGTTTAATGTTTTTTTATGTTTTGCACATAAAATAACTCAGATACCTACAGGATCTCAAGGTTTGATCCCTACTTAAATAATTTAGGCCCAGCCTGGATGTCCACTCGGAGTCTTGAAAGAGACATGTTTGGAAGGTCTCATTGATCCAGCCACCTGAGAAGGGAAGAGCCCTATGGTCTATGGTAATGAACCAGAGGCACCCGTGCCTCTGGGTATGGAATTTGGTTCCTTGTGGGATAAGTAAGTAAAATAAATACCAATGCTGTATTGGGTTTTTTTCATCCTGTAATTCAATGATTTGTAGTTGTCTGAAGAGTACCTTTTGCATAGTACAGTTTGCATAGTACAGTCTGCTTTCTGAGCTTGTGTATAACATGGATGTGCAGGAGGAAGCCAATATATTGTCATTGGTTAGAGAATGCCCCTTTAAAGCAGTGACAAAATTACTCTGTAGCTAGAAGTGTGACCATGAGAACTGCATTTTGATACCAGGAGAATGTTGAACTAGAGTTAAATTGAATGTCTGTTTCTTCAAGGAGGGTAAATTTAATCAGCTGCTCAAAGTCAAATTAAGGGGGAAATCAGTTTGGAAAAACACAAGAATTACAATATAGCTAATGACCTGAGGTAATACTGGCAAGAAATTTGCTTTCACATTATAAAATGAAAAATTGTTTCTCTAAGAGGGAACTGCTTGTAGCTCGTGATTGCCTGCGGTAGTTCAGAGCCCGGTGTTTCCTTGCGAGAACAATTAAAATGTGCCGCCCTTCCACCATTCACTTCCCCTCTATTATAGTAGTAACACCAACAGTTATTATACTGTGATCAAGCCTGTCAGTGCTTCTATCATTGTATTATTTTCTAACTGGGATGTTAAGCTGGAAATGTTTTCCCAGCCCAGCCTGAAACAGCCTCTTGCAGCTGGTGGTCTACGAGTGATCCTCAAGTGTCATATCTTATGCAGAAACACAGGCTCTCCTACAGCATCAGTCCTTACAGGAGCCATCTCTACAGCTGGGAATAGAAAGTGAATCCTGCATTTGACTGCATCTTGCTGCAGAGAGGGATTTGGATTTTAATGTACAGATTATTTTGATTAACATGGGTGAGTAGAGGGTCTTTATTTAGAGTTGAAAGGGGGAATGTCTTCCCCTGCTGATTTATTTCCAATATAAAGGGAAGACACTGAAGGAGTTGTGGCTCAAAGGTATTGCTGCTGTTCTCATCCCTGAAGGTGATCTCTTCTGGCATAAATTTGTCTCTCTTATTGACAGAGAATTTGGAGATGGTGGCCAGAAGCTGCAGCCATGACTCAGTAAGAAGGGGAAAAGTGATGCTCTGATATTACCTAGAATTGCATTTAACTTGAACCAGCACAGTGCCTTGCTCTTCTGTGACCTTTACCCATCAGGAGTTATTAGCTAATTGAATTCAGTAGGTAACTCCCTAACTGTTTTCAAACTAAATTAACTTGCTTCAAGGGACCAAGTTGTGTTTGTATTTCCACAGAGATAATGAGTTTAGGCTTCAACTGAAACCTTGCCAGATAATGAGGGAAAAATAAATCAATGACCTCACTCTTATCTGGTCTTAACAGGCAGGCTTTCCTTTGCTAAAAGTGACCCTGAAATGGTCTGGATTGATTCACACAAATACTGAACCCTGCATCCTGCTAAGCAGAGCTGTCCTGGGGAACACTTTGCTCCACGAGGAGATCTAATCTGAACATCAGCAAAGCTGCAAGGATTTGAATCACAGCTTTTCTTAGAGTCAAAATGAATGCTTCTGAGAAATTCAAATGAGCAGTAAGATGAAGAGTTGAGGAAGAATTTAGCTTCAATACTTATTAGAAGAAAAAACCCACATTTTCACACTTGTGCTTGGGATTGAACAGTCTTCATAGGCATATACTTCTCTGATTCTCCATAGACATATGCTTCTCTGATTATTTAATTAGCTGGTATTGTTAAATAAGAAATGCTTTACAGACATTAAAGGGAGATTGTTGCCTGCTGAGAACTGGTGTAGCTGTATTGGTGGAGATCCTTCCTTTGGTGCCTTGATTAATGGACACAGCTCAGAAATGTTCCTCTCTAAAAGCACCTCCTTACTCTCTATATGGATCTCTCAAATGAAGGCTTAAATCTTCAGCTAATAAATGTGATTAATAATAGTTTTAGAGAATATTGACGCAATCTGTTCAAATATACAGAGGTAAGAGGCAGGAGATTTTAATTACTTGTGAAGAATCTGTAAAACGTCTTAATGTCCAAAAAAGAAAATTGAAATTTTATAGTAGCCATAGGAGCAGTAGCAGAAAAGACCATTCTGATTTAATAAGAGAGGTGAGGTTTTAGGGAGAGATGATTGCTTTTATCAAATTTATTGATGCAGGTTGTATAGTGCATGAATTCTTCTATTGCTGGACATCAAGGAAAAAGTGCCCCAAGGTGAAACCCCTTGGAGATGTTCAAAACCTGACTGGACACAGCCCTGAGCAACTGTGTTTTTTTGACCCTGCTCTGAGCACAGTCAGGACTGGATGATCTGCCTTTGAAACTCAACCAATCTGTGACTTTGTGAACCTAGAATACATTTTTAATGAGTGGCTAGGTACTTCTTGTGGCAACTGGTGCAGAGAACAGAGCCCAGGTCCCCAGCAGGGGAAGAAGGTTCTGGAAGGGCTTTCTCTCTCATGAATCAAACTGGGCTCCTTGTGTTGCTTTGCTTTTTGTCCTTTTGCAAAACCAAAGTCCCATGCAACTTTCAAACAACTTTTCTCCTGGGAAGTGTCTGTGATTCCAGATTTATCAACCTGCAAACTGTGAGAAGTTGGCCTTTGGACATAAGTGAGTTCCAATCAGAGCAGTCTTCATTTGTGACTGGCTTGGGTGTGCTGACTTCAGTGCTGCATCCAAACGGATAAATGAACTTATTAGGGAGGTGGTTTCATCTGGGGATAAATGAAATTCATTCTAAAAGCATCATAGGATAAAGCAAAATGAACAGAACACTCCCATAAAATAAATCAGATATGGAAATAAAATGTCAGAAGCTGAAATCATTCTATGTAATGCATTTTATTTTTCAAGTATTTGCAGTGAAAATGTTTCTTTTAAATGGTCACATTTGGAAAATCCTTTGATTAAAGAAATTAAATGAAAATATCCTCTGCCTTATTTAAAATATTTCAATCTTTTTATATGTTGTTTCTGTGATTATTAAAAGAATATAAGATAAAAATTGTAGATGTTTGACAAATGACTTTAGGTCATTGTCTTCAAGAAATTGCCATAGCTCCTTAGTGACAACTTGAAGATTATTATGTAGTCAGAGTACTGTAGGGATGAGAATTAAGGCTTGAATTTTAGGAAAATTAGGACATTTTCTGTCAAGAAAAGTGAGGCCCGAGTCCTTGCACTTAGTGGAGATCCAGAGACCACACAGAATATAACATGCTAACATATCTATACAAAAAGCCCACCCTCATACTAACAGTGAAGAAGTTGGCTGCTATTTGATTGTAAATGTGATTAAATAGATAATTTTATTAAAGAGTCAAAACTGATTTGTTCAGCTGGATATATCTTCACATGGAAGCAGAATATTCAGCTAATACATGAACCACAACTTTGATTATAAAGTTTTCACTTTAGTTTTAAGTTGTTTTGTGGTAACCAAACCCTTCTTTTCCTTTCTTGTCAGCTGTTGTCCTGCCTGTGCGGGGCAGTCCTCTGTTTCCAGGGCTCCATCAATTTTATCAGTGATCACCTTCTATCAGCAATTGTAAATGGCAATTCCCCAGTCTCAGGGCAGTTAAAAATGCATGACAGCTTCATGTTATTTGAGGAGTGTTTCCTTCCTGCATGAAGCTTATGTGGGCTCACAGATGTGCACACTTAGACTCCAAGCACAAATACATCTGGTCCCCTTCTCTTTTCAGGTCCTGAAACTAAAATAGATTGGATTATCCCTGATGGTAAGACAGAGTGTCAAAACATATGAAGAAGGAAAGTTTGTGTTTGTTTCTGTACTTTCAATCTTTTTATTTGGGTCCTCTGCAGGCCTCAAGCTTTCCCCACACTTGGGATTTTCATAACCACTTGCTTTCTGTCCCTTGTGTGCAATCTGGTTTCTATAGAGGTGGGAGTTTGTTCACCATCCTTTCCCCCACAGGCAGCATTAATGAGCTCTTTCTCTTCCACCCACATGCTATTTTCAGGAAATGTGTAGGAACTTAATGACTGTAAGACTTCTGGCATGTCTTATTAGATCTAAATTGTCCAATGGGCTCACAAAAGGTTAGGGAAGAGACACAACAAAAGACAAACAGTCCTGGATGCAGACATGAAGAGCCTTGTTTCCTTAAGAAATGTTAATATTTTAGCTTTCACTCAGAGCTGACTAGAGGAGCATCTGGAAAGAATCAGTGCTTTTCTGCTCAGATGGTTCTTCAGACCTGGGACTTTCAGGACAGGGGGGGTGGCTGAAGGAGTCTGGCTGCTTGCCTCTCCCATGCTTGATCAGTCTGGACAAGTCTGAGCATCCCTGTCCCTGCTGACCCACAGCAGGGCTTGATGGGTTTCCTCTCACATGTGCAATCTTTGCATTTCCTGGTCTTGGTCTTGGTTTTAATGTCTGCCAGTGTATCCACTCTGAACTCAAGGAGGTCATCATAATGTGACAATGTGGAAAACTATTCTACTAATTCAGTCCTTTAACAAATTATTCAGTTTTGCTTTCCTCAGCAGCTTGCTTGCAATGATCCTTCTTCCTCTGCCTTCCCTCTCCTAAGTATCAAAAGCCTGGATACATGAAGCCATTTTGAAAGAGCTGGTGTCCACACAGGTGAGAAAGACTTCCAAAATTGCCAGCGGCATCAACCTTCTTCTCTTGGAAGCTTTAAACCGGGCCACTCATTCTTCCTTTCCAGCTACTGAGTTTGCAGGCACAGATTTTCTGTGCTCACTGCCTGCAGTCACACCCCAGCACTACAAGCACTTTCTGCTTGCCTTGATGGGTTCTGGATACTCTTTCAGTCACAGCAGTGTCTTATCTCTGGTGCCTGATGAGTCCTTTCCAGGTACCCTCAACACTTAAGCACTCACTCATCTCCCTCTTGTTCTTACCCCAGGGACTTGCCCAGCTGCTGGGCCTGACAAGAGGAAAAGGTCTGGGACACCTCCTAGCCAATGTGGCAGGCCTAAAGTCAGAGCAGTCTTGTGTCCCAATAGGGATTCTCCTTTTATGTAACCATATGCATAAAATAACAATAGCTTGAATTTTTATCATAGGATATAGGGGTTGTGTGTTTTGGAAAGAGCCATGCTCATGCAGGTTGTTACAGCAGTGTAGGAAGTCTCAGACCTTGGGCTCCAAGTTTTCATTTTGCTTAAAAATAATTGAACTGAAATGAAACAGTCCATCCTGCTTAAAATATTTTCCCTCTCTCTCTTTTTTTTTGGTGGGGAAACATAATAAGTATGTTTTAAATTCTGAACAAGGAAGGATGTTTCTTTTTAGAATTACCTGAAGATGTGATTTTAGGTCTCTTTTGTCCCAAAGTCAAGATTTCGTGGCTGGCAATTCCTACTAGTTCTGTATGCTATGTAAAGCAGAGTCAGTTAGCTCGAAGGCAGCAGGTGGTTAGAGATGCTGTGATACTTTCTGTGATACTATTGAAAGAAAAGCAGAGATGGACTTACATGTTGTTAAAGTTTAGGTGGTTTAGTGTACTATCAAAAAGACATCACAACAGCTACCTACAACTTTCCTTACTGAAAATGGAAAACACCAATTTAATGTGGAGTTGGTATGCATAATTATGTTCAAATTCTGCTGTAATAATGTTGTCCATATTTGCAATACTGTAAATGTGAAAATGAATTTCTGTCTGAAAGAGCGCCAGTGTGAAGCAGCATATAATTTTGTTTTTGTTTGTGCTGTACTCTGCATAATTACTGTAATTATGCATATTAGGCTGTTCTGTGTAATGGCACCAGAAGGTAGATAATTTTGCCAATGGAGCAGCTTATATACATTTTGTACCATCTACAGAAGTGCTTTGAAGATCACTTAATATTGCTGATTTGCCCATAATAGGTCAGAAATTATTGCTGCTGCTTCCAGAATGTCTATCTGGAAGAGATGTCTTCCATAAAAATCAGGTGCTACTAAAAAATCAGAACTTTCTGTCTGAGAAAACAGAGAAAAGAAAAAGTATAAAAATCTTTAATTAGCTTTTAGGGTCTCTCTCAGTATGATGTGACAGGAAGATGCAGCACAGATTATACTCTGCACAAGAAATTGCAAATATAGAGCCACAGAATCATAGAATGGCCTGGGTTGGAATGGACCAGCTAAATATAATTTACTTATTTTTCAGCAGAATAAACTTAGATCAAGATACTTAATAAAGAACTAACATGAAAACTTAATTTAAAAATTATTCTAAGCAGAAGCACATTGGTGGTAGAGAAAACAAAAGGGGGAGGGAATGGAGGTGGGAAAAGTGGAGTCAGGCAGGGTGAGGTAGGCATGGAGCGAGATGCTACCTGGGTAAACTCGGAGTTTCAAAGGAAAGGTGGTATTTAGGAGATGGTTCCTTCAAATGTTCAGGAAAAATGCATAAAAGTAATCTTTTTTGCTGTATGAGGTAGTTGTTAGTGATGGTATTAGGGTAACTGGAGCCCTCAGCCATTCTGCAGGAGTCTTTTGTGTGCAGCAGTGGGGCTGCAATGCTGGGACCAGCTCTCCTGCAGATCTGGCTCTGTCTGGCACTCAGTTGCAGTGGCCAAGCTTTTCTCAGTGTGGAAAAACCTGACATGGGGGGTCCTAGGGAGCCAGCCCTGTCCCTCTGTTAGAGGAGGGGGTTTCTAGGTGATTGTCTGCAGATGCTGTGGCCTGGGAGAGCCTGGCACATGGATTTGTACACTGGTCCCTTGCTCTCTGTGAGCAGCAACCTGTTGGGAATAGCTTTTTTTTTTAGTTGTTGCTGCTATCGCTCAGAGTGATGGATATTGCACAAGACTTTTTTTTTTCTGACAAAAGAATCATGGGTGGATAGGTAATGACTCATTTGTCAGAAAAGTTTGGGAACTAGTCACTGAAAGCAAAAGCGGAGTTGTCTGGGGAGATGAACAGGGCACAGGGTCTAAAGCTGCTGTGATTTGCTTTTGTGTTATGCTCTGCATAGTCATCAAATTAGGGCTCTGTTCTGTGGGAGGGGATGCATGAGTGACCCTGCTGGGCAGATCCATTAAAAGTGTCCTCAGCCCTGGTAAAGCAGGAATGCTGCTGCTAGATAAGAGCAGATTCTCTGAGAGGATCTTTATGTCTCCCCATGCTGAATGGATTCACTCTGAAGTAAAAGCCACATGAAAACCTTCAATGTCATTTTTAGCTCTCCTTCAGAAGGCATAGTCTGGGAGCACAGATTTAAGGTAGCAGGCTGTGTGGGGTACACTGGTATTTATCTTGTATTGATCTGGAGATCATAACCTGTGCTTTCCTGAGATGTAACACCCGTGGCTCCCTTCTTGTTTGGTAAAACTGACCTGCCACTTGCCATTCATTTGAAAGGCAGCAGCACACCTTGCCATGGATTTGAGCTGGCACATTCACCCTGCACCATTTTCTTTTTTCACCCAAATCAGGGTTGCCCCCATCCAGCTCTGGAGGGGCTGGCTGTGGTTGTATCCCTTCCTTGGTCTCTGTTTGAGGGGACTCTGCACTCACATGTCATGTGAGATTCTGGGTTTTGACATTGTGCCAGAAGTCAGAAAGTAATAATGACTTGGCTGTGGTGGGCCTGACAAAAGGCCATTTATTCCTCTCTGAAATTGGCTGAAATTAATTTCCACTCATAAAAGCAGCCACAGAGAAATGTATTTTTCCCTGAGTGATTTGAAATGATGATTGTTGCTTTATTGACTGATGTGCATTTCAGTCAACCCACTCTTCTTTTGTTGACAACTTTGTAGAATATTTCAGGTAATAAAAAGCTGTTTTCTCTTTGTTGGTCACCTCAAATGTATTTGTGTTCTTCAGATAAAATTGTTATTGCTTTGGTTAGTATCTAAAAGAAAAAATGGTTATGGAAGTTGCAGAGCCTTGTTTATCAGCACACAGTCTCGGGAAAGGGTGCTATCATAATATAAAACTTAAGTCCAACTTTCTCCTCAATAAGGAAGGTGAGAAAATCCAGTCAAATGACAGAAAAAAGAATTAATCTTAAAACTCAGAATGAAATCACATGGTGAGATTTAACTGTAGACTAGTCAGCTGAGTGAGGCCTTCAGTTTGGTATTGGGAAGGAAGCTGTAGTTCTCGGTGACCTGGAGTCGCTGACATAGCTGGGGATGGTTTTGCTCTAATGTGCACAAGGTCTGAACAAATTTTTCTGCCACTGCCAACCTTATTTCCCCAGGAAGTTTTCTAGCTGAAGTGTCTTTGCACTGCTTTTTTCTTTTTCTGCTGGCACAGTTTGTAAACTTTTAACTACTGCTGTGCTACTAACACCCTTGTTCTGAGAACATTTTGGATTTGTTTTCTAATCTGTACTTTCATTCCTGAGATAATTTTTATCATTCATGTAGAAGGGTATAGCAAAGTGGGCGCCATAGTCTCACTCTGTGCTGCACTTCCCTGGGTGATACAAGTAGCTCCCCTACAAGGTCAAGCAATCCAAGTGTACTTGAAGAGTTTGAACAGTTTCACTCTGTTCTTCAGGAGATATCAGATGAAAATCTGTCTTGTTTTGATGCATGAGACTTTAGCAGTACTGCTTGCCTAAACTAAATTCTCCAGCATACAATCAATCAGATATTCAGACTTGTATAGTGGAAAGTCTAAATGTCGTTCATTTACTTGCAGGGGCATGACAGTCTTCATTGATTTCTTAAAACCAGTGAGTTATTTACATTCCTTGGAACACCAAAAAGAAAAGGGAAAATGGGAATGAGGGAAACTTATGTCACCTCATTCTTTTTCTGAATTCTGGATATCAGATTTTGGCCAGTAATTCCTAATGAACATCAGCAAAGAAATACCATTTCAGACCAGCTTGGGATTTGTGGCTTAGGGTCTCCCTCACGGCAAATCTACCAAAATCTGTAAGCAAGTTTCATACCCCCAGGCCAAAAGTCTGGACTTGTTGCAGAAAGAACCCTAATGGTTGAACTTAATGACCTTAGAGGTGTTTTCCAGTCTAATTGATTCTATGATTCTGAGCTGAGAGGCACACTCCAGTGTGTTGCAGGTGATCCTGGAGACCCTTCTGGTCCACAGGAGGGAAGGCCCCTCCAGTTTTGTGAGAAATGCTGGGCTTGGCCTGTTTGGAGGAGCAACTGGAGCTGCAGGACAAAGGAGACCAGAGTTTAAATGTCATGAGCCACACTGCAGAGGAGTGGTTGGTCTGGTCACCAATAGTTCTGTCAAGTTAATAATGCTACATGATTATAGCAAAGTTGTATAAGAACAACTTTATCCTTCTATAAGAAGTACAGGATAGACTTGCAGAAGTTTTTAAAATTAGTTGTGACTCTCAAACTAAATTAGGATTTTTTGGGTACAAGCCCAGTGATGCTCAATAAATACATAATTGGCAATAAAATTGGCGTAAATAGATAATTAGCAATGCTTAAGTTAATTTACTTCAAGTAAATGATAATATATGAAGTAGGTCATATGCTGAGCAGATCATGGACAGTTACTTTTCTTTTAGTTAAATTTACCAGTGTGTTCCCAAAGATGGACCTTTTAGTTTGTGAGAGAAAAGCAGTTTGGTCTGTTTTCCAATGAGTTACTCAATTTTTTGCTTCCTACAGCTTTGCTTGCAGAGGATGATAATCAGCTGAAAATTGGACAAAGTACTATGAATATTTTTATTGTCAGTCTTATGGATTACAGCTCTGACTTAATGAAGAAAGTCAATGTTCCCACGATTTCAATATGTGAAAACAATTGGCCTTAAAACCCAATGTGCTCCCAAGTATTACTTAAAGGAAGAAGTTTGGACAATTTTTCAGGAAAAGCACTAGGTCTCCTCCATGTATTCTTCTTGCTAATTTGATTTCTTTTTATTCCATGTTTTGTATATGTATAGCAGTAATGTATTATGAGTTGCTTAATTATTCTTCACTTTACCTCTTCTGCCTTCAGCTACTACATCAGCAGGTTGTGGGTAACATCTAATTTCAAATGTAAGATCAGTGATTGCATTCTGCTACTAGTTTGTGGTCATAGTGATAGAAACTAAAAGTTAAGAAGTTATTATTTTTTTGCCTTTACCTTTAATTATCTGTTTTCATTTTGCAATATTTTATTAAAACTCAAGTTAATTTTCGACTGACAGAGATCTCCAGGTAGACACTGCCACACGTACGTGATTACATCAAGCACTTACTGAACCAGTTACTACACAGCTCTATTTTGTTAAAATATTTAATATTTCCAGAAAATATTTTCAGATCTTAGCTTTAGTGCTGTAAGCCTTCACATGATTTGAAGACTTTACTTATATTTTTGTGTAAAGAGCTGGTGCAGCTGAGACATCTGTCATGGAAAGCTACCAGAGGCTATATTGTCAGTAAATCTCCACGTGAGGAGTGAATTGACAGTAGCAATTGTCCGCTCCACTTGTCCTATTCCAACAGTGTTGGAACAATGTTGTTGCAATGACAACATCCCTTGGGAGATTTCTGAAGTCATTTACCACCAGAATATGCAGCAGTATTATTACTGGGAGTCATTAATAATATATTTATATTCTTTATATATCAATATAAATGCACACATATGTATCCAAACACATGTAAAAAAATTGAATTCTCATATGCAATTATGCTCAAGGGATAATTTTCTGTGTCTATGCACAGCATTATAAAAAGGATTTCCTCACTTCTATTTAATGAATGTCCAAGTTATAGACCAACTGTTCTTTCAGACAGGGCACACATCAGAGATGATGTTCAAATGGGAAGGCACTCTGCTCACACTGAGACACAGGGTGTTTTGTGTCTACCCTTTTGGAGGCATAAATCTTGTTTCATAAGTTTTTAAGCTTTTCTCATTTTTTAAGAGAAATCATTACTGTCCCTTCCTAGCTTCTGCCAGATAAAAATTTAAATTATATTTAGGAACAATAAAAAAGTATATGTATAGCAAAGGAATATTTTACTTTCTGGACTTTATTTTTACTCTTTAGGTGGTTACATTCAAGGTTGAAAACAGCAATGTGTACTGATGTAAAGGATTTACCAGTTCCCTAACAGATTGTGTTGAGAAGAAAACAACAAATCCAACAAGCATAAAAAACAGGAAGGGGGTAGATGCAAATTTTTATAGGCTTATAAGTGGATACAGATACACATAATTCATGTTGTGCTCTGTCTTACAAGAATTCATATTAGAAAAGTTCAGGCAATAAGTAAGTACAAGTGCTTTAGAACAATGTAAGTGAGCTCCTTCCTTTGAGGCTCTGTTGAAAGGAAATTTGGCCTAATGTGAGAGTGCCATATTATAATTAAAATAACTTCATAAAATAATTTAATTTACATAGCAGAAGGCAAAAGTTGTGGGGAGGGACCTGCAGATTTACCAGGGTCCATTTCATAGTGTACAGTGGAGATAACAACTCGAGTTTTTGTTCTCAAAGCAGCACAGATGGTCAGATAAGGGAATAGAGAAAGAAATAAAAAGTCTAGACATTTTTAACAGACACTAGCAGTGCTTTTATTTTTTTATTCTTATTTAATTTTGAAACTTGTAGAATAAATGCATGGGATGGCCTGCCACTAACAGGGCTTTTCTGTCTACTAGTTAGAAAAGGATCCTAAAGTTTGTGAACAGCACCAGAACTGGTTTTAAGGAGGAGACCCAGGCCCAGGAGGGAGCAGGACCCAGGACAGCAGTAGGCAAAGACTTAGAGTTGTCTCAGTTGTTGTGTGTGCCAGCTGCAGGTTTGGTTCTGCTGAAAGCTTGGATGCTCTCCTGGTCCTGTCCTGTTGTGGCTCTAGATGGAAGAAGAGCAGTGTCCCCGAAAACCTGCTCCTTCAGTCCCTCACTGCAAGACTCAAGTGCCCTGGAGACAGTTTGCACATCTCCTCCTCGTGTGTTTTATGTGACCTGTTGTCAGGCAGAGGGAAGTCTGAGGCCTTGACCTGATTGGAGGCATGAATTACAAATGTCCCACACAGAGTCAAATCTCCCACTCCAAGGTGTACATGAGATGCATGGAAACCAAAGCAAAATCTCAGCTCTCAGACGATGAGAGCTGGAAAAGTAGGGCAACATTTTTTACTTTGATAACTTTTTTCTGTGAAGAGGATGGGATGAAATGCACTGAAATTATGGATGAGCTGGGGCTAGAGAGAGTCTTTGCTGTAGCACGAGGCAGTGCCAGTACAATCATCACTGGTGCCAGTGCAGGCTCCAAGCTGACAAATGCTGACTTCTACAGAGAACTCTGAAGACTGCAGAGAGAATTGAAGTTATGCACAACCATAAATATTTAATTCCTATTATTGCATGCTGAGAATTGCAAGACCATCTGCAAAACACTGTAAAACATAGCATAAAAATATATCAGAATTGCAAATATGCTGTAAATTTTGGAGGGAAACAGAAGCATCAAATTAACTCTAAAGCTTATTTATAACTATAGACCTCAGGATTCTCTTGTGCATTGTGGTGATATTTTGTAATTATACCAGCAGGTAAAAATGACCAATTCTCTCCTGGCAGAAAGTATGTTGTGATTTAATTAAAGCAGAAAGCTAATTTAAGTGGAATTGAGAAAGACTAAATCAATTAGGAAGAATGCTATTATTGGATTTGAAAGTCTAGCAAAATTAGTCAAGTACTATAGCACCACATTTTCTCCTTTTTAATGTAAGAAAAAAGATTAGTCCATCATTGCCTCCAATGATTCAAGGAAGGTAATTCACAAAAATTGAGAGGTAACATTTTCAATCAATTAAGAGATAATAAAATAATGAACTTCAATAGCATTTTGGCAGAAATAGGTGTTTTTCATTGAAAACAGAGGTAGTACAGCCAAGACCTGTGCCTTTGGTTTGGAAGTGCTATGCCAAATCCTTCGTAAAGCTCCCATTTGTTTTCCTCATGCCCCCATTTTGCCCTGTAAGCCAGGCTCCCCAGAAGCAATGGTTTTCATGAGTGAGGGGGAATGATATCTTCAGGCAGGACAGGATGTACAACTGGACTACAGAGCTTGGCCTACATCAAGGGCAACATAAGTCACTCAAACGACAGTTATTAGTCCTACTTTCCCAGTGTTTTTGGTGAAAAGATATTTTTTTTTTATTATTCGAGATTTTACTTTTCTGTAGCAAAAGTCAGAAATAGTAACTTGCTTTTCAACTATTTTTGTTTTCAATGAAATTTCTTACTCAGCCATTTTAAAGAGTTCTCCTCCATTGCCCATATCCTGACCCTTACAAGCTGAGTATCTGGACTGGTGGTTACTTTTCAAAAACATCACTATGTTAAATCTTTATTAAACATTGATCAAGTAAGTAGTGGAAGTGCTAGAGGTGCAATTATTATTCCTGAACATTATGATGTGCCAGTCTTCCCACATTGCCAGGGGAGAACATTGTGTCTTCTCAATACACATCCTTCTGCTCTTCCCTGCCCACTCAATGGCTTGCATACAGAAAGCTAATGAATGCTTAACTGAAATAAGGACATTATTGACTTTTCTAGGTGAGAAAAACTCCCCAGGGAATAGTTTAATAGGCTGGAACTGCTTACACAATTTGTACCAGTGTAATTTCAAAGAAGCCCTATGTATGGCCAAGGAGCTGAGGTCTGGAAAGGTCAGAGGGGCAGGATCAAATCTTTGCTCTTCTGTGGTTTGGGGGCTGATATTTCTGCCTATTGATAAGAGGGATGCAGAAATGACCAGAAATTGTGACAGAACAATGCAGTGGAGCCACAGGATGTATCTTCTTCATGGCCATGGGCTACTCTAGAACATGTCTAGTGTAGTGGAATTGCTGTACAGCCCAGCCCTCCCATGATATCAGCAGGCACATGCAAGACCTTGAAGTGGTTCAGAAGGTTTTCAGTGCAGAACTGTGACTGCTTGGTTTGGTCTCAGACAGAAAGCTGTTTGTTGCAGAATGGTGTGGTGATTTCTACCTCACTATCAGTGCTATTTCAAACCAGCTGAGTTGAAATAATCCAAGCCACTGCCCTTTGTACTAAACTGAACTGAGGAGATGTGAAAAACCATTCACTACATCTCAGATAACCTCTAGATGAGCAGTATGTTAATTTCTCACAGTTTTCTAATACAGTTGGAGACTTTATAAGCTTCTAAGAGCAAAAAGTTACACTTGGCATTGTTATTTATACCAGGTATATAATAAAACAAGGAATAAAACAAATGAGGTTAGCTAAAGTGATTTTCCAACAGAAATATATCTATACTGGCAAGTCTAAAAATGTCCTATGATCTCATTTCTCCTCTCCCTTGCTTCCTCCCTCTCTCCCCTCCTTGCTCCCTTCTTCCCAGTGTATACATGGAATATGATTATACTGGCAAATATTCTAAGAGCAGACCTTGCCTGAGATGAGGTGACAATAAAACCTCACTGCAGGGGAAGACAACTCCAATGGGTATTCCCACAAGGCAGCTTAACTCAAATGTCTGTATGCTTTCACTTTTTGAAATAAACTGTGTCAGTCTGACTGAACACTTAAATTCTGAATGTTCTTGCTTCTGATGGACAGGCTTACCTACCAACACTATTCACCAGTTTTGCCATTCAAGAGTTTATTTCTTCTATAAAAACAAACAAAAAAACTCCCAAAGTTTTTGAAGGGCTGTGTAATGATTGGTCAGATGAATTCATAAATTAATTAAAAAAAAAGTGCTTGGAAGTTGATAGATCTTCATTGGCCATTTAATAGTCCAAGCTCAAGAGGATTCCCAGTATCTTTTATTAGCAAAAAAACCCTTTTCAGTACAAACTGCTTTGCAGCACTCAAGCACAAAGCCAACCACAATAAAGTAAAATCTCACAATGCTTTAGAAATTAATATTAGAAAAGAAATGGCAATAATAAATGTTCTCCAAAAACCCAAAAATCTTTCTCATAACTTTATGTATCTTGCTGAGAAGTTATTTTTTCTAGGCTTGCATGAAATCAGCTAATGATGTTCTGTCAAGGCTTGGATTTTACTTCAGAAATGGTTTATATTAATTTTTTACAAATTTATTATGAACTGTCTTAATCTAAACTGAGAGGAAATGTTCTTAATTGAAATATCACTTTCTACAGAGGGTTGTGCAATAGTGCAATACTGGCTATGAAATTGATTTAATTTAATTGGTGCAACCAGTCCTTTGTTGCCCTCACTACAGGAGACAGCAATACGCATTTCCTTCCCATAACACCCTCTACTTCCACTACCCAAGACTCATTTGCTGCATTTATTTGGCAGGAGGAGCAGGTTTCTCGGTTCAACTCCTGCTCTCCAGCCACTAATCCTTCTGGACTGGTCTGCAATTTCTGCTGCAAAACACTATCCCAGTACCCAGGCCAAAGGAGCTGGTTCAGCTCGCTGAGCCCTTGCAGGATCCAGCCTCAGGTGGTGCTCCCACATCTGAGATGCAGCTTTAGTGTGATGGAGGCAGCACATCTGTGTTGGGATCCCTGCTTCTACCTGGCCTAAACCGCTGTAGGACCTTGGTATGAGGGACCACTCCAAAAATGTCCCATTGTAAGTAGGTGTATGAATGCATAATGAAGCTGGTATTTAGTTTCTTTTCTTTACTATAAAAAAGTCTGCAGTGGGCAGCATATTTCTAAAGTCCTAAGATGCCTGTTAAATATTAATTTGTCAGCAGGTTCTGAATATACACTCCAGGTAAGAATTTGTACATCTGGCATTACAGTTTAAACTGGTGCTTGTTTCAAGTCACTCAGAGAGGGTGGATTTTCCTCTGTCTTCAGTTTACTTTACCACATGAAAAACAGTGAAATTCTGGCCAGTGCTAAAGACCAGACATATTTTAATGTGATTCTAAAAGTCCCCCCCAGGCTCTCCAAGGTTGCCTCTTGGGAGACTCCTTGTTGCTGGTGATGACAAAGTTATATTACACAGTCTTAGAAATTAGGGGAATATATCCACTGTCTGCTCAGAGCTGGCCTTGCTTCAGGCCCTGCCAGGGTAAGAGCTATGGAAGGTTCTTTTGGGCTGATGTGAAATCATTAGTAACAAAATTTATAAGGATGAAAATGATCTATTGAGATTTTTTTACAGTTGGTCCGTTTGTTAGTGCCAAGCATTGCCCAGGCTGGGGCTGGCTCATGGTCTCCCTGCCAGGATGCTGCTCTGTGCAGTGTCAGTGTGGCTGCTGGGCTGTGCCTACAGCTCTGGACACGGCCTTTACTGCACTCTTGTTTTTTCTTCACCCTGAAGTACATGAGGGGGCACCTTGTGTTCACACCTTCCTCTCCCTGGGAATGTGTCTGGCTTTCAGGTCCTTACAAGCTGGGATGTGCCTGAGGTGCACATCTAGAGCTGAGGAAGAGGATTGTGTTCCTGGTTTGCAGAAGAGATGTCCCTGCTCAGATCTTCTAATCTTCGTGTCTTTGACACTTTTGCTTCTTTGGACTCTCTTCCTGTTGGTAGCAACACTTCTAAAAGCCTGAGATGATCTTGTTTTCCTGTACACTATCCCTGTGTGTCCCTTTCAACTCAGAAAATTCTGTGATTCTGTATCATTGTTTGGTTTGTCATCCTTTAGTTCCTGTGCCAACATCCTTCCAGCTCATTATAACTTGCAAAACTTACAGGTGAAAGGCCACAGTAAAATATCAAAGCAGTTTATGTTAAGTTTCTTCCCTGAAAAGCATTTCCTCCCTGCTTTGTTTTGAAATATTGTATTTTGAATGCTTTTCATGCAGGAAACTTAACATGAGCTGCTAAATGGCCATGCAGCCCCCATTTTTTCAGGACTAACTGAATGGTTTCAGGATTGCTCTTTTTCCAGGAGAGGATCGAGTACTCAAATCCTAATTTGAGGGCTGATATCTAAAATAGGAACACTGGCATCTCTCAGTTTGCTGATATTAGTGTTTTCAGAGAGGTTCCTGGCAGCACCCAGTTTTTACCCAGATGTGTGGAGCAACCAGACCTGTGGGTATTTATTTGAGGCACTCCCTTTTGCTTCTTTATTCTGTCACTGCCTGTTATTGCTGTTGTTTCTCTGATATTTTTTTTCCCTTTTTCTTATCCCTGCCTGTTTCTCGTCTGTTTTTCACCTGCTTCTCTTTAAATTTCCCCTTCTCAAGGGGTTTCACTGACCACTCACACCCTTTTCTTACAGTGTTCAACCCCAGATGGCTGGCGCTGACACTACAGTGTTGTAACTAAAGCTGGTTGTGCTAAAACCAAATAAGCAAAATTAAATGCACATTAGCTCACCATTTCAGGATGCCTCTGGACTACAGTTAGCATCTCCAAATCCATTAGTGCTCAGCCAGCAGTAAAATACTCTTCATCATATCCCCGAGAGCTGGAAATGCATATTAAAAACCGTGTGGTTAAGGCTCCTGATGCCTCCTCCAAGCCTTGTAAATATGTAAAGTTGTCACGTATTTCATGCTCGTAATTTGTCGTGGACGTGAACTGCCAGTTTTTGTTTATGCCACTTTATTTCAAAGTCACAAAAGAGGATGGGAAGAATGGGAAAAACACTGAGTGAAGGATGATTTGTACTAAACCCAGTGACATTTATCAGCTGTTGGGCTGCTTGCTTTTACCAGCTGCACTGCCATAGCTAAACACCTCAGGGCTGTGGCAGTTGTGTGGTGTCTGCTGTGTTTTGGGGTGCCCTGAGGAGCCAGCTGAACAATTCCAGCACTTGCAAAGGATCTGCCATCACTTGAGGTGGAACATGTAGAGCACATACAGAAACCAGGAGGCAAATGGTAATGTAAGCTCACCTGGGAGTTACACTTGACCTCAGGTTTCATCCAGCTCTGTATAATGAACTTGAGAGAGTGGTGCTTGATAGATCTTATTAGGAACTGGAAATTAAAACTGATATTGCTAAGCAGCAAATACAGTTGCAACAGAGAGGATTAGAGGAACAGGCACAGTTCAGAACTGAAATATTAATCTAATTATTTCCAATTCCAGTTATGGCCAGTGCATGAAATAAATGTTCAGCAGTACCTGGAGTTTGCTACCCACTGAGCTCCCAGCAGCAATAGTTTTCACAAATTGGAGAGGTTGTTTTTAAAGGAGATCCTAAACTCTATGGCGAAGCTGCCTTTGCTGTAACTCCAGGGACAGAAGAAAAAAACCCCAAAGTGTCAAATACTTCCCATGATGTCCGTGGCAGGTGAAACACTATGGTTTCCAGCTGAACATTAAAAGCCACAAAACCAAAACTGAAACATTTGTGAATAGGTACTAATCAAAACCCAGTGACAGCAAAATAATAATATTCTTGATAAAGATTCAATTGAAAAATACTAAGAAAATATTGCATCTTCCTGGAAGCTGTACTGGTGCAAAAATAGCAATCAAATCCTCAGTGTTTTGCATTTTTGTTGGGGTTTTATGCAGTTGAGCTTTTAAAACCCATATGCACATGGACTAGTTTTGAGCATTTTATGTTTTGCACTAGAGGTTTTTTTGCATCTATGCTTTGAATGTACACACACTTGTACTTCGTGGGATATTCCAAAGGTGATGTAGAGGACCCAGTATAATAAGAATAACATATTTTTTTGTGTGAGCAATTAAAAAAGTGATGGACCAAGCATGATGTAAATGTTGATTTTAGAGATTTGCATGTGATTAAGCAAGTTTAAATGTCCTGCAGAAGAGCATTGTTTCATTTAATCATAACTTTTAAAGTGAATTTGTGGTTTTTTTGTTGTTGTTTTTGTTTTTAATTCAGCAAAGACAGATTCAGTGTTAACTAATGAAAACATAATTGCTGTAGGTATGATTCATCCTTGCAAAAAGGGCATGGATAAGGGAATGGATGTTTTGATCCCTGCAGAACAGAGCAGATGTATGTGCTTCACATTATCCATGTATAGTGTGCTGTGTGCTTTGCTGGAGCACCACCTCATTCCCAGGAAATGATGAATCACAAAATCACACAGAATGGGTGAAAGGGATCACCAAGGTCATCTGGTCCAACCTCCCTACTCCCCTAAAGCACAACACTCAGGAATGTGTTGAAACAATGTGAGTATCTCCAGAGAAGGAGACTCCACAACCTCTCTGGGCAGCCTGTTCTGTGCTCAGAATGAACAGGAAGCTTCACTTTCTATACCTCTGGGTTCTTGACAGCTTTTGTGACTGCAGAGGTGATAGCAGTTATTACAGATTGTTTTCCTATCTGTTTTTTTTTTATCTTTTTGGTATCCCCAAGGCAGCAAGTGTGCTGAATACGACATGGATACACACTCCTTGCTTTCAAGGCAACATTAGGTTGAAAGCTAGGGCTTGCAAAGCCAGTGTCAGACCCCAATGTTGGCAATGAGTTTGCCCTCCCTGCTGGAAGTGGCTGATGTGGCACTCGGCCGTGCCCTTGTGCAGGTGTGGAGCTGCATGGTGGCCTCACGGTGTGTGTGCCACACTCAGAATGGCACCTTCTCTGCCCTGGTTGGCAGGGATTGCTTAACCTGACTCAGGCTGTTAAAGATCCTGGGAGGTCGATGCTGAACAGCTGAGGAGAGTGGGATATGCCCAAGGGATTTGCTTTGTTTCGTTTTCTGTTTTACTAACTCAGTACAAAGGAAAATACTTCCCACTATTTTCTGGGAGCGACTTTCATCTCATCTGGGTTTCTGTTTGAGACCAGATGAACCAAGAAGAGTTTCTGCAAGAGCAGCCCCTTGCTCATGGAAACAGAGACTCTAGTGGCAGGTTTCACCGTGCCAGTTTGTACATTAGAGAACTGGATGGGGGAGAAGGTCTACAGGCACGGGCTGCCTAATGCTTTCTTAGATTCAGTCATGCCCCTGCTCCCAGAGTGTGCTGTGGGTGGCACAACCCATTTATCAATTTTTAATGTTGAAATTCAGTTTAAAAAGAGAACAGGTTGAAATCTTATGCCTCTCTATGCCAGTGAAAACACTCTAAGTTCAAATAGCCCAGTATTTATTCTCCCCTTCATGCTCCAAGGTTTCAAAACAAATGATAACCCTTTTCCCCCCCGAATTGTTATCTTGCAGAATAATTTCCAGATCCTGTAGCTGAGATGTAAATGTGATGGATGTGATAGAATTACTGAGTTGACTACCAAGAGCACATTAAGTAGTCATAATGAAACTTGGATTAATGTCTTGGGTAAACTTGTTTTTTTCTAAGTTTTTAACTTATGAATCCTGCCCACACATAACCTGTGTGCTTCACTGATCTTATTCTCCCTTGCCTCTATGGAGAACCTCTGTCCCTGGCCCCCTGAAATAAGTGCTCAGTCAGACATTCAGCGGGATCTGTTCTGTGAAGGCTGCTGCTCACAGACTGAGAAAAGAGAATGGGGGAAAACAACCTGCAAACCAGCAGTGTGTTGAAGACAGAAAGAGCAATTCCCGTAAATTACATGTATTTGAGGAATATGTCTGTTCTGGGAAATAAAGGTAAGCAAGTTGAAGATGGTTCCATGCTGTGTTATTTCAGCTCATATTCAGTACATTCTAACAGCTCATTTTGAGGACCCATTTCCTACGTGATTCAGGTTCAACACATTCTCCAAATGCCAGGCAAACTGCAAGTTATATGGAAACACTGAGCTGCTGTATCTGAGGCTGGACCCAGAGGCAGACATGAGTGGTTGTCAACATACAAAAATGCAGATATACTGTGTGTAATATTTTTTGCAATGGTTCAAAATTCTGTGATATAGAAATCAATAGTGTTAATAATTCTAATGAGAAAAAAAAAAAAAGATTACTGATTTTAATGTGTTGTTATAGGAGAAGCTGAAGGCTTTGATTCTACTATTTTCCCCCACATTTTTAGAGAACAGGCTGCTGCTTTGCACACACATATAGCATACTAATAAGATATTATTTTCCACCTCTCAGATCTCTTTTGAATTCAAATATACCTATTAGCACCTTTACAACTCAGCTTATGCATATCCCAAGCCTATGTGATTAACTATTTCTACTGTACCATTTGGTGGGTGGCATTGCAAATTACAGAATAACACAGGGAAACAGAGTTTTCTGCTGTGGGTCTTAACACTGTGTATGGAAAATGCAGAGAGGAAAAAAAAAAGAGAGATTTAAATTAATTTGGATGTGCATTAAGCTGGCAGGGATCCAGGACTTGTAATTTTAAGGCTGTGTATGGGTCAGGATGGTGACTGGTTGAAGGGAAGCCTCGATAAGGGTTTTGAAGGCTGTTTCAGGAGTAGAGGCCAGTACCAGTAAAAGTCTGATGGGGGAAATATGTGTGGCTGAGAACTGTTCCCCAAAGGAAGGTGCAGAGTGAAAGCTGGCTCAGGACAGTCAGCAGGGTGACCATTACATTTTCTCTGGGCTGAGGTATTTGGCTGTTCCTGCTGTAGCAAGATGATGGTGGAAGATGGAGACAGACTTTGCATGGGGAACTGAGGGGGGAAGAACAAGGGAAAACAAGGAAAAAAAAGAGCTTGTTTTGATGTGACTGTGTAATGTCACAGTGGGGAGGCACACCTGCCTGCATACCCCAGTGCCACCTTTGGGAGCACCCACTTGTCTGGCTTTTGAGAGCTCTTAATGTGGGTGAAAAAGGTAGTGAACTCACTCTGCTGCTCCTGGTAAACAGTTTCTCCATGAGCTTTTTGGAAGCCTGAGGCTGTCCTCACCTGGCTTCTGAGAGCAGCTTCAATACCTGAACATTCTTATCATGTTTTATGTTTCCAGGCAACTTTGAAGGCTGCAATCCACTCCCAGGAGGGCATCAAGAGTCTTTCTGCTGAAGACAATAAAGAGTGAGTCAGGTCTGCAGGCTGCATCAATCTAGAGCTTTTTTTTCATCTTACATATGATTTTTTTCCAGCAGACAACAATAAAATGTTGGATTTTCTGAAAAATGCAGTTGATGGGATGATCCAGCTCTGGCAGTAGACTTGGGGTATGGGAATATTGACTATCACCTGCTGCACTGCTCTCAGAGTCCTGGTGACTCTCTAGCTAGTGTTAAAAATAGCTTAAAACTGAGCTGTCTTGATGCTTTCCTGCTCAGAAACTTTGGCACTGTGGCTGAAGAGGAGAGGGTTAGTCTGTCAGGTGGTGCTGCTGGTTACGTTTGAGGTATGGGCCTGCACCACTTACTGCAAAGGTAAAAATCTGGATTGTTCCCTTACCTCTTCTTGAATTTAGCACCAGTGCTACACTGACTGGAGTGATGACCTGCTCTGGTTCTCATTTCTGAGGGCTGGCTTGGACAAGCATCTTTCTGACCCTGATCTCCAAGAGTTGCATTTCATTACAGTCCAGATAGGGCAGGCACTATGTGCTTGTCTATGCTTACTTCCAAAGGACTCTCCAGAGAATTCAAAGCAGTGTTCACTATGGTTTCTAGTTACCTGAATGGAACAGATGTTTTAAATCATTTCAATCTTATCCTTAAATGTTGGGGCCTTTATTGAAGATATTACTTTTTTTTTTTTTTCCCTTAAAATCCTTGTTGTTAATGAAGTTGCTTGCTAAGGACCTTTTGCAGAGTACTGTTGTCTTTTGTTCTGTAACCTGCTGGCTTGCTGTCATCATGGGCCATAGCCATAGAAAAATGCCTGCCTTTGCCTTTACAGTAGTGATGCTTAATGGATTTGACAATCAAGTGGAGTTGCAACACAAACAGCTCCTGAAGTTAGGTAAGTCTGAGAGCCTAATTGTTATCCTAAACTCCATGAGCTGAGTTTAACTTGGATGCTCTTTAGTCACCTTCTGGTACAAGACTGAAGCCAGTGTCAACATTTTAAAGTAAATCCAATTCATGACTTGTCACATTACAAGAATAGCCCCATTATGCTCAACCAAAGGCCCATCAAGCTCAGTATCCTGTTTCTGACAGTAGCTGATAATTAAGGAAAGGGTGTAACTGCAGGGAAAGTATTGAGTGATATTTCCCCAATAAGTTTTCCCAACCCTCAGCAGCTTATGGCTTAAAGATTTTCTGATCTTGTGTTTAATAAGTCTTTGTGGCCTTATCTTTTGTTGATTTGTCAGATTCTACTTTTGCTTTCAGCATCTGCAGCACTTTTGGCAATGAGTTCAGCAATTTAATGTTCCACTCTGTCAGAAAGCCCTCGCTTTTGTTTGTTTTAAAGCCCTGGCCAAAGATTTCATGTGATGCACCTCTATTACTTGTATTTTGAGAAACAAAACTTTTTATTCATGTCTTTCATGCCACTCATGATTTTATAGAGCTCTAATGAGAACCTAAACTGAATGACTTTTAGTATGATTTAAGGCTCTGTATTATGTCTTATGCTTTCTGGCTGTTTGTATTCTATTTGGTTTTGCTTTATGTTTATTTCATCTTTATTTCATAAATTTAATCATTTTGAGAAGATTATTTTGTCTAATTAAGGTAGAATTAATCCAGGGGCTGTGATAATTTGAGAGCCAGGATTTGAAGGTAGTTTATTTAATCTATGTGTCTTGAAATCCTTTGGATTCAATTTGCCCAGCTTTCATACTGATGGATGCTGTATTAAATTATTTAAATAGATGAATTAAATTTGGAGCAAACAGAGGCTAATGCATTTCACCCTCAAATAACACGCCTCTGTAGCCAGGGAGCTTTTCTAGGAGAACTGAGGAGACAGCAGTGAGCTGGAAGCACTGTATGCAAAACAGGGGGTAAAGGCCACACAAAAACCCCTTTGATTTATCCTCTAGAACTAATTTGTCGATTCCTTGTGGTCAGATTAGCAGACTAGAGCCAAGAAAGAAACCTCACAGAGATTGACCATGTGAGCTGAAATAATAAGCAGCTGTTGCTCAAGAGAAAGCTCAGACCAGACTTGCAGAAATGTAATTAGCAGCATGCTGGCTGAGCTGTTTGCATGCCTAGAGCCTGCATAATGCCCTTCTGGGGGGCAGTGGTAATTTTTAGTCTCTCTTTTGGAGAGAGCATCTTTCTCACTAAGAATCAGGATGACTGGAAAGGGTTAAAAGAGATGGAAAAGAGCAGAATATACTCTGCAGTACTCAGGGACACTAGATGGGGATATCTGCTCACTTTGTGGCTCTTGGTCTCCCTCCCAGCTCTGGTGGTGATGTTACCGAGGTGCAGGGAGGGCTGGTGACAAGCAGAGGAAGGGATTGATCAGAGGGGGTTGCATGGGACTTGCGGGGCAATGTACACCTTTGTTGCCATTTCTCACTCTGCGGTTTCCATCTCAAACACAGCTGGTCTGCACAGCTCAGGACACGCTGAGGTCTCTCTTCTGGCTGTGAAACACAGCTCAGCATCATGTGGGACAGGATGATCATGGTTCTTCCTCTGCACTGGGAGGAAGAAGGGCCAAATCTTTCCTATGGGAGAGGGAGAACCAAAACCACGGCGATGTCACCTCTGTGGGCCCGAAGCATTGCTGCTGGAGGTGTCATCGGTGCGTTTGTGAGGGCAAGACAGGGACCTGAAGCTACTCCTTGTATTCCTTTCCTTTACACGTTTGGCTTGCCAAAGCAGTGTTATTTAAAGCAGGAGACTCCTTCCCTGCCTCAGAAGTGTTGGCTGCCCGTGGTGGGTGAGCCAGGGTGAAGATGGGCTGCTGAGACAAGTGTCCCACAGGGACATGACTGCTGCCTTTGCAGGCCCTCGCAGAGCCACTGCGCTCGAGTGGGCTTTGCGCAGTCCCAGAGAAGAGCACAGTCACAAGCACAGGGATTCACATGTCACTGGTACTCGTGTCAGGAAAATTAATCCACAAACATCAGAGTTTATGTCCAAAAAAGGAGACAGAGGAGTCCTTTTACTTTATTGGAATAAAGGGAGAGGCCATGGGGCATTCCCCTGGGGTCTCTCAAATTTTTGGAGGACACAGCCTCCTATTCATCCTAATTTCCCAGCCACATTTCCCTTCTCTCTTTCCCCATTGGCTGAGGTACTTGAGAGGTACAGACTTCCTGATATGCCTGATACTGAAGATTTCCCTCTAATGTATAACCCTCCCTTTTAATTTTTAATTCTTATGGAATTTTGCGTTTTTTTCCCCATTATTTCTTTCATCTTTCAATGTCTAATTTCATTTATCAACAAACCTAAAGCTTATTTGTAAAAGAAACTATCTTTTTCTATTCATCAATCAGTGGAATCCTTCCCATTGTTTCTTTTATCTCTCAGTGCTAGTTTTCTCTACCAGCAGACCCACAGCTTGTTTGTAAAGACAAATCCACTATTCTTCTCACTTGGGACACATTTCAAAGGTGTCCATGGGATGCAAGATAGAGCTGATGTGTTCTGGCTCTGTGGGATGCTGGTGGTAGTGTTGGTAAATGCTGCTTCATATATTCTGTGCATGGTCAGGCTGAAAAAAGGACTCTAAAGAAAATAAGAAAGCCTTGAATTCTCTTGTTAGGCTGGTGGGTAGAAAATGAGGAAAAAAGGTGTGTTGTTGACAGTCTTCGAAATCCATAAAGGATAGACCATATCTCTTACTAACAATTGTGGGACAGATGTAATAAAAACAACTTGCTTGGATCAAATATCTACATTTAGTGTATTAGGAAGAAGCTCTTTTGATTTTGTTTGTTTTGTTTTGTTTTACTTTGTTTTGTTTGTTTGTGCCCATATATACTCAGAGGCAGAGGCTCTGGGTAAATACCATTTGTCAATATCTGCTGATATCAGGATTTATTTCAGCCTTGAAAATACTTTTGAGTGGTCAGTGAAGCCAAAGGATAGAGAGGAAGCTGCTGAGTCCTAGATGGGTCCCCATGTTTGCTTGTGTTCTAATGACTTTAACCACTCTGACATTAAACACTCCCAGTGTCCTGTCTCACCATCTCAGATTGCTGTTATTCCCAGCAATGAAGTTATTAAGTCATAGATTCTAGATGATTGTTAAAGTTTCTTCCAATCCAAACCATTCTGTGATTCTGCTTCCCAAAGATCATTTGAGGTAAAGAAAACTGAGATTTTCTCCAAGTCCCCTTTTGTATTGTAGAAATTTAGAAAGTTAAGGCTTTGGTGTAGTAAAAGGTATAGTTGATTTTTAGAAGCAATAAATATCCTTTTTTCCCCTATCTAGGTTCATAACTTCGTTGTACTTCTCTTAAGGCTTGCCTATTGCAGGTTTTGTATATAGCCGAGCATTCAGCATACAAACACCTTCTGTGTAAAATTAACAGCTGGTGGAAATGTTTGGCTGAGCTAGTGGAGGTTTTTACATTTCCCTTTTCTCAGGATCAGAAGGTTTCCTGAGCTAGATTATTTTCTTGGTTTAGTTTCTGACTCTTATTATTTTCTCTTTTGCTTTGACAGTATATGTTTAGATGAAAAAAAAAAAAAGGGTGGAGGAGCTCTGTGAGTAACTCCTTTGATGAAACATTAATTGGTATCTACACATGCAGAGGTAGCAAACTGCTATTCTTGAAATAGGATCTCTACCCTTTTTGTGTAAGGGCTTGCATTTCTTAAAGGGATGGATTTCTTAAGCTTATTGCTTTGGATTTCTTTTTTCAAGTGGAAACAGAGTTTTCTCTTCAACAAACTCCAGTCTCCAATCCCTGACTTTGAGCTTGCTACATTTGGAAATGTACCAAAATAACTATTCCAGAATAAGATCCCAGGAGGATATTTTAGAACTAGATTAAATTAAATTGGAAATAAGAACTCTTATTTTGGAATAAGAGTGTCCGCTTTGGGATTTATATTGAAATAAACCATCTCAGAATAATTGTAGCTATTTTGGTATATTTCCAAGAGCACACAAGAGCTGAGCGATGTTCTGAAATAATTATATTAATATCTCATGGATGGATAATGGAGAAAAATGTCAATACTGAATCAGAACAATTTGGAGTAAATGTATTTGATGGTGTCATACCCATCAAATACCATCAGATACAACCCAACTTGTTCAGTGGAGTTTTTTGAGTTTAAGCAAAAGATCCCATCCTTCAGGCTATGTATATCATTTGTTATTAATATTTTAGTAGCAATACTACTGTGCTAGGAACAGTCTTACAGACACAGGTCCCACCTCTGCACAACCTGCAGTCTAGAAATAATCCATCTAAATAATCCATCTACTTTGTAATGCTATAGATGTCAGCATGTCTGTTTTGCAGATAAAATAGGAGTTCTCGACTCTTTGTAACACTCCTTCTTTATAACACTTGTTTATAACACTCCTTGTTTGTAACACTCATTTATAGCACTCTGTTTAGGCAAAACTGCTACTTAGGTTTGGTTTATTTTCTTGAAGGAAAACAGAAGATGGAATGATAAAAAACCACGCATTTGTTCTGTATTTGTAGTTACTGTGCCACCCCTCTCTGCTTATTTTACTGTAGGTGGCATGTGAGTCATTATTGGTAAGGCAGAGTCATTACTGGTAAGGCAAAAGCCATGTGCTTCATCACATCCTGTGGCACGGAACCAGTACAGATGTGAAATGGATGTATCACCCCTATTTACATACACACAGGATCTATGGAGTGCTAGTTTAAAGTAACACTTTCTCATTCAATAAGGCATGCTCACGGCTGAGAAAGTTTTGTTATCTTCCTGGGTAAGATTTTTTCTTCTCCCTTTAGGCACTTTCATTTGTGCCTTGACTCCCAATGAGTAGAGGTCCCAGGGAGTTTCTCTGTGGCAAGAAAAGGTCACACTCTGTATTTACTCATATTCTAATCTTCCATGTACTTTCAATACTATTTGGGTTGCATACTGGAGGTCTAAAAGAAAAGACATGGAAATTCAGTGGCACAATTTCAAGGTTATCCCACAGGCCAGCAAATCCATAATGTGATTTTTTTCTCCCCTTTATGATACATCATAATAAAAGAAGTTGATACAGTATGAAAGGGAAAGGCAGTTTCTCCCTATCAAATTACCATATCTAGCATCAAGCCTGTGCTTGAAGGTAATTCTAGCTAATCCTTTGTAGCAAAAAGTATCTATTACATTTATCACATTGAATTTGTTTCCCCTTCATTTCATCCAATTACTTTTTCTACAACTGGAAAATACATCAGAGCTGTCTCAACACATTTTTTATGGATGTTAACTTACTATTCTCCTCTTGATCTTCTGTCAAGATGTGCTTTAATTAAAATGTTCATGTAACTTGTTCAAGTTTATCCTTCATTCTTTCAATATCCAGATAATTGATGGGCTTGCTTTTAAGAGTGGAATAGACCAGTCCCAAGAACTGGGCTAGGATTGAAATTATGTAGGTGTAGAAACTTCTAAGCAGGTTGCTCTAATTCCATAGTTTAGGATGCTGTAGCCAGAGGTCAGCATTACTATTATAGATATCTTCAGCTGGTGTTTTGCTATTAAAATTCCCATAGGAAATACAGATAAATGGCCTCAATCAACCAACCTTTTTTTCATATTAAAAAGCCATATGGTTTCATAGTGTGAAAAGGCAGTTGGTGCTGTTCGCTCACTCAATAGCTCTGTGACAGTGACACTGTATCAGCTCCTAGAAGACAGCAGGTTTTCCCACTGCTTTCTTATAGAGCCTGAGCTGTGGGTTCCCTGAACAATGGCACCTCAGGGATTTCTTTTCCCATGGGATTGTTGGTGAAGTTTGTGTGCACAGTGCAGGGATAGTGCTGCTGTCTTATCAATTGCATCTCATATTTCTTTCAGCTCCTTACCCCCATGTGCAAATCATGGTGTTAGGCAAGATATGTGGGTTGATTATATGTGTTGTTCATATTCAGTGCAGGCTTTTTTAGCTGAGGTGATGTGAGGCCAGAAGATGGATTAAGACAGAATGAACAGAGTGATTCAGAAATCTGTGATTGGTAAAGGGTTGTCATTTAATGGGGAAGTTTTAATTGAACTCTGCAGCCTTGGCTGCTTTTCCCCAAACTACTCACCAATTCTGACAGTAACAAATAAGGTAAAAATCTTTGTGATAGGTATCTAGTAGATTTCATTGTGACTTCCCCATGCCAGTGATGAGCAGTGGGCTGCTGGGTGAGCTATCCAAACTGCTTGGCTGTACACGTTGCTTTGCCAGTACACAAAACTGTTGTGGAAGTTGTGAAAGCACATTGGAATAAGGAAAGAAAACAGTGGGGGCTGTTTCAACCAAGTGACCTCGAGAGAAATATCTACAACCCTTTACACAAGTGCACAAAACCGGCTCCTCCTTAAGAGAAGGAAAAGAGTAGATGTCCAAAGGCTCAACCATAGGAGCCTTTCCATCTACCAGGGTGAAATTTCTCTCCTGCTTAGGGCTAGGCTGAAGAAACAAGAAAAGGTATAGGAAAAAGGATTAACTTCTTCCAATGTCTTTGCTGCCTCCTTCTCAGCATATGTCCTTTAAGGGAGGTGATAGAGGAGACTAATTACTGAGGTTAATGTTCTGAAATCCTTCCTTACTCAAGGCTATTTATTTGGTTGAGGAGATGTTAATACCTGCAATCAGTCACAGATTCACAAGGGAAGGTACTGACCTTTTGAAGAGTATGGGGCTTAGGCCCCTGAATTAAACAGTCAGGTGTTGCCTGAAATCCTCTTTTTTTATTTCAACCACCACAGAAATCCCATAAGGGTGGGCTGCAACAAAACCTTTGCAAGATGAATGCACGAAAATGTAAATCCTGACTTAAAAAGGGATGCATCTGCCCATCTGTTCTGATGCCTGTTTAGAAACTTTCAGGTTTTAGGGAGATATTGTCAGCTTCTCCATCAGGGAGGATTCCAGGTGGTTACTGCTCTGCCCTGAGTTCTTTCAGAGGAGGGCACAGAGGAGGAATTCTGCTGCTCTGGGATGATGTGCTGCTGGAGAAGAAATAAAACTGCCCTAAGGCAGGCTCACAATGCAACAACCTAACAGGAGATCTGGCAGGTGTCCAAAATGCCAGAGTAACACTGGCACTCCCCTCTGCTCTCCTGATGCTTCATCAATCGTATCACCTGTGTGTCATGATTGTCAGCACGGAGAAAAATATTTGGAGTGTTCTGGTTTCCTCTTACACTGGCAGGGTGGTTTGTTACTGGAAAAAAAAAAGTGCCTTTTTATGGATACTAGTTCCTTAAATCAGGAATATCCACCTGGGAAGACAGCCCACAGAAACAAACCCACTGTAGTAAAAGTCTGTGAAGCTCTGCAATTTATACTTTTTACAGGAAGATTAATATGGACATGTTAATACACATTTACATACACATGGTTACATCAGTTAGACAAAAAGATGAACCACATTCAGAACAACCTGTTTTTCATACATGCAGACATGCTCTGGGTGCCAGGTGAGTCTTCTTTGGAGCTGTGGAAGCTCCTGACTCCAGACTGTCAGCAGAACTCTCATGGCTCTGGTTGCCAATGAGTGCCCCTCAAACAAGACACAGAACCTGAATTCTTCATAGAAAAAGCCATCAAAACCCAAAAAAGCCAGACTCCCAGCTCTTGGTGGGTTAGATGTCTCTAACCCACCAAGAAGCAGAAAGATAAGGGTACAAGGACCATTTATTTTCTTTCCTCACAGGCCACCTTTGAACATTGATAGAAGCAGCAGAAGAGGAAAAGTGCTTGAAGAAGTTAAGAACAAGCTAGGGAAACAGCCTGCACCTTGTCTCCTTAAACCACCTCACCTCTAGAGCATCACACCAACGGAGCCTCAGGTGTCTGAGTGAAAAGGCCAGCTATGTCAGCATTGGCATCCCTCACCTTAGAGCTACTGAACCTTGCACCTTCACACGAGTCTATTTCTTTTCCTCTGGGAGGTTTATGCCACACACTTAATTTCATGTTAAAATATTTGATCATTTTTTTCTGCTACATAAATAAACAGATTTTAGCTGAATTATATGGAAAAATACTATTTTCGTATTTCCAAATTTTTCATAAAGTAATATTAGATAAGCCACCACTTGGACTGAGGGCAAGTGTAGCACACAAATAATTTTGAAACATTTTAAATAACAGAAATGTGTAAAATGAAGATTGCATTCAAAGTTTTTTTTCCCCACCCTTTTAGCCACCCTCAAAGCCTTGAGCAAGGTAATAAGTGTAGCTTCAAATGGGAACTTTAGTAGCGTTCAATTTTAAATTCAGCAGTCGCTAATGTTATTATATCCTTTCTGTGGTAAAGCTCAAATGCCTGGCTCTCCGTAATTCCCTGGCTGTAGGCAGCATTCACCACGTACTTTTCCAGAGATTAGAGGCACTCTCATAATACTGATTTTGGTGGTGCATCTTCCTTGTTCCTTTCTTACTTGAGGGCAGAACCAGATCTTGTTCTGAGGATCTCTGACAGTGGCTATTCCATGTCTGGCATTCACTACAATCTAATTCTGCTGGACATAATTACCATAATTTATTCCCTGTAGATGGTTTCCAAAAATAGAAGTAGGTATGATCCTTGCCCTACAAGGCTCACACAAAAGACAGAAAATTAAAAAGACTGGCAGATAGGGGAGGAAAAAGTAAAAGAAGCAACAGCTATGGCAAGTACACAGAGAGAGATAAATTAAATCCAAATTAGTCCTTTGGTGTGATAGTGAGACTGAATAAGCAAGTTTATTAAAGGGAAAAAACATAATTCAACTAAAAGAGAGATGCATGAGTGGCTCTGAGAATAACACACAGAACAGCAGCATCCTAATGGTATAAACTCTACACTAAAATTGAAAAAGCCTTTCCTTCAGTTCAAATCACTTGTCTCTGGTGTCATCCTGTCAGTGTGATCCAGTAAGTAGTTTTGTCCTTCCTTAGGAACCCCATCTCTCTCCTATAACTGACTTTAAAATGCATCATTATCTCATTTTCTTGTCACATCCCAAGTTGTTTTTAGAGTCTGTTAGGCTCTCCACAGGTGATGAAAAGGCTGTGAGCACAGTCCTTGATGTCCAGACACCTCAACAGACCTTGGATCACACTTCACCCTCCAGGCTGGATGCTCTTGGTGGACGAGGATTTCCTGAAGGTAAGGAAAATCTTTTGTAAGGCAGGGATGGGGATGCTGCAAACCCCAGACCTGCTTCTTCTCTCAAGGTTTTTCATCTCTGTTAGTACCTGCTCCTGCAGTCTCATATGTGCTCTCATGTATTTGTCTTCACCCTGTCCCTGTGATGTGTGGCCCTGCTGCTGTTCTTCCCTGACAGATGACTGAAAACTTGCTTGAGGTTTACAGAGGAAACCTGCATGCAACAGGCTTGAGCCTGGCTCTTGTGTGGTCTCATGTGGAGGGGAGATCATGCCTGGCTGAAGTAGCCACACAGAAGAAGGGGGTATCCAAGGCATGAACTCCTGTGGTCACCTAGAAGCCTTACCCCTTTCAACTCTGGGTGCAATGCCCTAGGCTTTGCTGGTTTCTCTTGTGTTTTGCATTTCTACATCTTGAGTGTTTCCTGCTATTTACGGGATTTTAGGCTTTATTCATCTTGTTGCTCCCTGCAAGTCTCTGTGGCTGTGTCCTTCACAGATAGTACAGCCATGTGCTCATGTTTATGTGTAGCACATTTTACCTGGTGGGACACCTGGTGTCTCCAGCACATGGAGGGCTTCTGCCTTCCTTGCCCTTTGGAACAGGCTGCTTTTGGGGAAAAGTCTATGTCATAAGAAAGCCACCATGGATGGGGAAAAGATGTCAATAAAACAATTTATTGCTCCAATTCTGAAATCCCCCTGCAACCTTTACCCTAATATATCACTCTGCTTGCAAGTATATCAATGGTTGACTTGTCCTATAAAGCCATAGAATTTTCTCCTTTCTTTTGTGTGCAGGAATTTCTGGATAATCTGGGGATAGGAAAAGGGATGGTGCCGATTTTGCTGTTACTCAAATCACTTGTAAACCATCACATTTAGGGCTGTCTTTTGTGTGTTGATTTCAGGATGGGTCTCCAGGCCTCCATACTGAAAAGCTGCTCCCAGTGTTGTTTCACTGTTTGTTGCTTCCTGTCTTCCAGGACAGTGAAACATCTGGCCCAAAGGTACAAGCTGCAGTGAGCACAGAGTGCTGGCCAGATGGAAATGTGCCACCTTCCTGTGTCCCCCTGCACACTCAGGGAATGGCACGGGAATTACAGCCATGGTGTAATTCCTGCCTGTAATTCCTGCCTGCCTGTAATTCCTACCTGCGATTCCTACCTGCCTGTAATTCCTGCCTGTAGCAGTGGGGCAGGAGCTGCTGTGTTTGGGAAGGGAGCTGAGGACACCACATCCCGTGGGCAGCTGCCTGGCAGGTGGGGAGCAATGGGAATCAGGCACTCAGTGCACGCCTGCTTTCCCTGCTGCTGGCTGAGCAGGTGTGTGGGTGTACACACTGTAGGTGTCTCAGACTTGTTAATAAAACTGAGGGCAGGAATAAAACTTAAGTGCTATTGCATGTGCTCCTGCCACTGCAGTTCATTGGTAGCAGGAGCTGGGAAAGAGACGGGGTGCTGTGGATGCACAAAACCTTAATGTTCTGCCATTTTAACCTTCTGATTCCATTTCACTGGGAATCAAACAAATTTACAATGTTTAAGTGGAGAATATTTTGATTAAAGTTCCTCTTTAGAAGGACAAATAAATCTTGATCTTGTGATTAAGGAGGTACAATTAAGGAATTAAAAAATAAAATGTTTGCTTATGGGGTGTGTTCCACGGATGGCATATAAATTCAATATAAGTTTAAGACTATGTCTTTTCTAACACGGCACATATTTTCTTACAGTTTTTTCTTCTGTGCAAGAAGAATGTTCTTTTATTTACCTTTTAGGTAAATAGATAAAAATTTAGATACATTTAAAAAGAAAGAATACTTACATTTGTAGTTTATTATTGTGAGTTTGCCATGATAGAAGGCTATAAAACACTGTTCTGGGGAAGAGAGTGACCAAAAAATAGCTTTTGAGAAAAAGTAAATAGTGAGGGGAAAGGATGCACTAAGCTAAGACCTCACCAAAAGAACAAAGCACCACGGAGATGTGTCTGGCTACAAGTACAAAGCAAAACCACAAAGCACTCTGATTAGTCAACTAGTCTGCATCTTAGGTTTATTAAACATGACAAGAAATTTAATAGAGAAATCAAGGTATTTGTAAAACACTAAAGGTGAAACTGCTTGCTGTTTACAACCAGTGATTTTTATCTTGTATTTCATAAGCACTGCCTGACTCTGTCCAAAGCAGAACCAAAAAAAAAAGAATAAAATAAATAAGAAATGGTGCACTGTGATCACAATCATAGTCTGTTTATATGTATGCTTCAAATTAAGGGTTTGGTGTCATGGAAACAGCTTCTTCATTTGGAAAGCTCTGCGGCAGTGTGAGAAGGAAAAGACTGGGGAGGGCGAGGGGAAGAGGGAGCGCAGGAGCACGGCCGTGCAGCCTTCCCAGCACCAGCGGCTCCCGCCCTTCCCCGGAGACAGCGCAGCGAGCAGCAGGGCAGGGCTCCCGCGCTGCCTGCCTCACCGAGCTCTGCAATAATGCAAATCATTCCCCCTTTGCTCTTTGTCATCGGCAGCACTGCATGTGGCTTATTTTGTAGTTAATGCACAGTGTAGTTCTAAACACTTTGTAAGGGAATTTTCTGTACTGAAGGGATGTGTGTGTATATGTATATATACACACATAAATAGATGTGTAATGTGTTTTTGTAAATGGACTTTACCTAAATACAGTATTTATCCACCAAAGCAAATGGGTCCAGAATTTCTATAAATACTGTTTGTTCAGTTCTGCTTGTGTACATATATGCATAGTATGTTTTGTGTAATTTTAGTGCTAAAAAGACATTCCCTGTTGCTCTACAACAAAGGAAAGCAGTCATTTGTGTAAAGAGCTTCTAAAATTTACCAGGAGAGAAACCTCTCCAATGAATACCACATTACAATAGATGGTTGGGAATTAACACCACCACTTGCATTGTCCTAGCTTCGATGCCAATTTATGCTCATTTTGTGGGCACAGTTCAGATTACTCAGTAATTGATTGCATTAAGCAGCAACAGGAGAGCTTTACAGGGACTAAATTAAGGGCATGTGCTATATTTCTGCTGTGTTGCTGTCATGAACATCACCAAGGAACAGAAACAGAACAATCCTATAAAACAGATTTTTTTTTAACGCATAGTAAAGTTAGATCTAAGAGCCTGAAGTAGGATCATGTGAAGGTGGTAGAGATATTCCCCACTCCTTCACAAAGCTCAGGCTGGCATCACAAAAAGATCTGGTCACAGGGCAGTGTGAATCTTTTGCTGCTTTCACAGTGGGGCCAAACGTGTCCCTTCCTTGGGCTCCCAGATGAAAATGCTGCTCTGCTCTCCACCTAACTTCCTAACCCAGCTAGGTGTGAAAATTTTGGGGATTTGGGCATCTTCTGGTGGTGCCCAGATCTTGGGAGACCTGTTAGACAAATGGTTTTATTTCAAACCCAGGAGAGAACCATTTCCCAAACCCAGGGGGAAAGAGCTGCCCACGCAAAAGCAGGGGTTGAGGCTGGGGTCACAGTATCTTTGAAAAGGGAAGAACCACTGAGGAGCTGCTGGCTGCCCATGTAAGTGGGCAGTCCCAGGGGAATGGGTGCAGCTGCAGGGCATCCACGGTAGGATCTGGTTTATAAACAGCTTTCACTGTGCTTGTTTCCTGCCCTGTGCTAACCC
Organism: Vidua macroura; assembly: GCF_024509145.1. Classification (NCBI taxonomy): domain Eukaryota; kingdom Metazoa; phylum Chordata; class Aves; order Passeriformes; family Viduidae; genus Vidua; species Vidua macroura. The sequence goes on from NC_071572.1 coordinate 13,648,936, forward strand.
CCAGAGGTGTCTGCTTGTGGTTTGGCTTTCCTGGCAGGGAGGAGTTTCTGTACCCACTGCCTGTTCTCCAGTCTGGGCATGTGGAAGGGCAGGAGAGAAGTTTCAGGAACAAAAAATCATATCTATTTGTCAGGAAAAGATCACATTGGTTTAAAGCTGCAATTAACTTCCCTCTACCTGAAAGAAATGGCGCTTTGCTTAGCACCAGAACTGAAAAAGGAGTAGTCAGGTTTTTTTGTGTATTTTTTTTTTTTTTATAATTTCCAGCTTAAGAAATATGCTAAAAAAAGCAGATGCCCTCGCAAACAACCTGGAAGAAAGAGAGAGGCTGCAATTCTGCCCACTTTCATTACGGTTCCTGCACTGGCACAGAGGTATTCCTGTTAATTCTGCAGGAAGAATGCTTCTGGTGCAGCAATGAAATCTGATGAATGGAAATCTGGTTCAGCAAAATCAACATGCAGCTTTGGCACTGAAGGTTCAGAAAGAAGAGTTTGGTGTTGCTGTGAGAGGTGCTCAGCCCTGCAGTGGCAGCTTCTCACTGGGAAGACATCACCTAACAGAACCAGCTCATTCTTGTCTGCTGTGCAGAAACACGTGTGTTAAAGAAACTAGAGGTGGAGTGGTAATTGTGACAAAAGTGCCAAATTCTCAGATGGAAAAAAATTCTCATTAATGCACAGGAAAAATTCCCAAAAAACCTTTAAAATTATAGAAATCTTTCTGTCTTAGAATAGCATAATAGGTAAGGTAGAAAAGCTTGAAATTTCTTTATTTAGCACCAAGCAATGGAGTGTAGTTTAGTTGAATAGTTCTGCTTCAGACTTTCATTCCCTTTATTATCAAAGCAACATGAAAGGCATAGAAGCTTGGGCAAAAGAGAAATGACTGTACAATCTTACTTCTTCTTGAGTTGTGCCTTTGTGCATTACTTATTTCAGTGTTTTCAAAGGTATTGAGGAATGGGATGAAGAAGTGTGCATTTACATTTGTGGTTTTATTCATATCTGGAATGCATTTTGAAACAGCTCTTCCAGTTGCTTGCACTAAGGTAATTTGGTTTGTGGTACTGAGTTCCTCAGAGCTCATAAACTCAGCTCCTCCTGGATGGAGACCAGTGCTCCCATCGCTAATCCAGCACATCAGGTCAGACTAGACCATGCCTGAATACATCCCCACTCTCCCTGATTTTTTTTTTTCAATAATGTGGCATTAGGTCCTCAGCACTGTTTATCTCCACATAAATCTTTTAATTGCAATACAGACACAGCCTTAGGCAATGGAAATGGTTTCAGTTGCTACCCCACCGCTCCCCATCTACATCTTTGGAAGATCTTTGGCTTTCCGTCATTCAGAGGGTTGATAGTAGGTGCCCAGTAAAGCTTTTTTGTTTTGCAGGAGAAAACGCTATTTAAGTAGCAGTTATTATTGGTAAGCATTCATAGTACAACCTTTTGCCGTTTCTTTCCTGAATATTCAATGCACAAAATCCCCCTGGGAGGCAGGGTCGTTAAGGAGCTATCTAGATACATATGCTTTTGCAAGTTTTTCATCTAACTCAAAGGTGGGAATGGAAATTCTGAAACTTGGGGACATCCGGTGGCTTTGTAACACTCTCTAGGAGAGAAGTGCTCATTGAGATGAATAGCTCTCATTCATTCATATTCCTCATTTACTCATGTAACATTTATAATATGGGTAATGCTCCTCATTTTATAATAGCTCAGTGTAAGTTACAGATAGAACTTAGAGTTACACTTGTACTTAACTCTTTCAGATGAGGCTTTGCAGAGCTGTGCAAGGGGCAGAGCAAAGGCTGCTCTGTTGCAGTGGGAGCCTAGGGAATACTGTGCTGCAGGCAGGTGTGAGCACTGGATTTCCTTCAGTGTGCACACAGAGGTAGCACAGGAGGTGGGGACTCAGGCCTCCCTGGTCTCCTGTCCCTGGTCTCTCTCGATGCTTTGGGTTGCTCTGGGAGCCAAGCTTCCTCATGGTCCCGCCTCCCACCTCTTCTATCCCTTTCCTGGGTCCTGTCCTTTTGGGTTGGGAGCCAGCAGAAGCTGTTCTGGTGATGCAGGGAGGCCATATTAAAGGAATACTTGTCCTGTGGGCTTCTTGCTCCTACTTCACGCAAGTCTGGCTCCACATTATTCTTCACATGCAGGGATACGTGGTTTGCAAAGTCATGGCATGTGACAGCTTAATATTTTTGATGCAAGAGGACACAAACAACTGTTGTAGCTCAAAGGACACCTCTCCTGTGCCATACAGCTGGATGGTTGGACTCAGTGATCTTAGAGGTCTTTTCTGGCCTTAATGATTATATGATGATTTTACGCTTCAAACAAAGGGTTCAGGTGCTGCCCTGTTTCTCTCTCAAGCATTGCACTACCATCCTTCATCTCACTAGAGTTGTACATTTTTACATCAATGTCTACAACAAACATCCTAGCAGATGTTATGCAGTCCTTGAGTTTCTTCCTTATTGAGATGTGAACTCTGCTTCAGGGTAGTATTTTCTGTATTATGATTTTTTTTCTTAATTTTCCTCAAAGTGGCTTTTTTTTGTCTGTCTGGTTTTGGAGGAAGATCATGGCTACTCCATGGAATCAAAGCCTGTGAAAAGATTTCTTAGCTAGTCTTTTTAGATGTAAAATTTTCAAAAAATACTTTTCACAGACATTTTGAGACTCCTCAGTAGCTATAGCACAAAGACCTGAAGATGTATTTGAATTAATGGAAGTCATTAAAATAGTTTTTTTAAACCATAGAACAAGAACTTTCATATATTACAGTGTGATGTCAGGGGTGAAAATAGTTGGTACTGGTGACAGAGACAACAAGAGAGGAAAGGAAAAACAAAGCACCAGCAATAAAATCAAGCAAGTTTGTTTAAGAACAGCTGCTCAGTCCTTACAGTAGATTTTTCAGTTCATCTCTAGGACTACAAATATTGTGTATGTAAAAAAATCCACCTTGGTCTCCTCAAGAAAAAAAACAAATTACTTGGCTGGCTTCATTGCCAGTATAAATTGGGCAGTAAATATAAGGAAAGTAAATTGAAAAATTGTGAACAAGACTTTGAACAATTGTCCCAGCTCAGGAAGGAGTGAGGAGGAGCTTGGGACGGGACTGATGTGGTGCTGTTGCTTGGGAAAAAGGCTTTTGTTTTCATCTCTATCTCACGTTGTTAAGACATGTGTGGGAAATGTTCTCACATGATGGAATCTAGCGGTTTGGTGTCCTACACTGGCCTTTGTCTTAGTAGAAATACAGGAATATTTTCTGTTCTGAAATAAAGAAATAAAATCCATCTTGCTTTCCATCTACTTGAATAGGAGTTAGATTGGACCCTAAGTATTTTGAATAGCTTTGTGTTGAATTTCAGCATGAGCTTGGTCAAAATTAAAACATTAACTTGGAAACAGACATGAAGGCATGGGTGAGGGCACAAATGACAGCTGGGGGAAAAAGACCAGTCAACAAGTTATAATTTTTATCTTCCCTTTCAGTTTTCAATACACATGACCTGATACCTAGGAGGGATCAGGTTGCTGTTGAGAACTGTAGGCACCCCCTCAAAACAAAGAACAATAACTGTGAAATGCAGAAACCCTCTAGCACATGAGTTCAAGATCTTGCTGTAGCCATGGTGTTTATTTTTATGTAAGTGCCTTGGATGGTGGCACTGCTGTCAAATCCAGAATCTCGAGGTCTGTAGATTACAGTAAATGGAGGAGGATGATGCAAACAATCGTAGACTCTTAGATAATCTACGTTTTACCAACTTATGTAAAAAAATATTCAAGGAAGACATTTCAGAAACAAAAAACCACAAAAAGCAGCCTGATATGACAAAACATATTGTTCAAAGAGCATAACTTAATATTTTAAAAGATGAGCTGCTGTTTTAGGCTAAAGAAGCATTGACTAGCCTGTCATACAGGGAAGGACCTGCTCTGAGTTACTAAGGAAAGCTAATGTTGTTGTCCCAAAATAATTAAAGCATATCTGGAAAGTTTTAAGAATCTCTTAATTTAAGGAAATGAAATGTTTTGCTCAATTCCAATTTCAGTTGCTCCATTTCAAATGTTAAAAAGCAACTTAAGTCAAGAAATGCCTTCGGAAAAGGAAGGAAGCAGTTCAGAATACCTATGTTGGAAAAAATCAGATTCCACTTGATTATAAAAAAATTATTGAGAGAAGGGCTTAATGTGTACATTTATCAGATTGAAATGAAATGAAAGGGTGGGAAAATAATGAAAGAATTTTACTAAACCGTAGTGGGTATTTCTAAAAATTTGCACAGTTTTTATTTTTTTCTTTGTTTAAATCTATGTTATAATTTTGGGGATGCTTTGTCAGACTGTGTGTGCATACAAATAACAGAGAAAAGAAACTTCAAGTGCTAGAATTGGCAAGCTTAATTTAGGTTTTTTAAAACAATCAATGCTTGTGGTGATGGTAGTAGTTCTCTTTCTGTGTACTCTTTCTAACATGACTCATTTGTTTGTGATTAAAAATTTAAAAAGCCACTTCAGGCATCCCGTGAGAATTTTCTGCAAATCCCTGTATTTGTGTCAACGGGCCCATATGCAATTTTAGCTCAAAAAATGCCTTTGTAAATCTGCCTTCTGGCACCTAGGATGTTAATAAATGCCGAGGTCATGGCCAAAATTTGCCTCTTCTATCATTGCTGCTGGAAATGGGAGATGAGCTTGTTCTTTCACTGCAGAGTTTGGCCTTTAATTGGTGTTGGCTCATCCTGTGTGATCATGAAACATTATAGTAACACATGGGGTTTTTATTGTAATTCCTTTGCAAGGGATATTCTTGCTTTTTTTCCTTCTCTCTGGATTGCTGTTTATCAGCTCTGCCCAAAGGAGAATGCCATTTATTCTGTAATGATAATTTGTTCTCTAGCCCAATATGTGGATGCAACAAAATTTGCCCGTTCATGTTATCTCAGCTATTTGGAAGCAATTTTGCTAAACCCAGCCTCTATATCCATGTGTTTCTTTGCCTTTATTCATGGGGCAATCTTTTTTGCCTGTATTACAAAGGTGTTCATTACAACTTTTCCTCATCTTGTAACCCAAATCTGCCAGTTCTCAGCCAAAGCAACCATTCGTCTTCAGGACTGTGCTCTTAACTTTTGAAGGATATGGAGATCTGAAAAAGTGATTTTAGCCAGCTGCTTATTTTGTCTAAAGGTTCTTTGTGGGGCTCCACAAAGGGTTTTTATGGTATGCATTTCTAGATACTGAGAGGGTTAAAAGGGGACTTGTGTATTTGCAGTATAGAGTAGGAGAAATTGATACCTTAAGAAGGCTGAAGACAAGGCTAGGAAGTCAAATGGGATAAGGAGATATTTTGATAAACACTTTTGTCTGCTTCTCATCTGTGGTTATGTGGGCCATCTTGTACTGAATTATGCATCTGGTTCTGGTTTTGGAGTCTGAGGTAAAAAGGCTGTTCTATACTGGAAGTGTTTTAGAATTAATTCCTCAATTTTTTTTTTTTTTTTATTTTGTTCATTGCACAATGGTGTTGTATGTTATTTTAAGATGAAGCCTCTGCTAGCATGACTATGCTGAATTTTCTCAAGGGTAAACTGCTGCATATACCTGAAGCCACACTGAAAATCAAGGTGGAAATCCAAGTCAGGACAAGGCAATTTGTTTTATGAGCAGGGTGATTCACCAGAAGCAAATGAAAGATCCAAGAGAATCAGTCTGATGTCAGCAGAAGATTAGTAACACATGAGGATTTCTCATAAAAATCCAGTTCTGACTAAATGTTTTTGTTGTAAACAACTGCTGCTGAAATGATACACGAGAAGAAATACCCTACTTCATTAGAATGCTCGGAGTCTTTCTCTTTTCACAATATAAATGCACCAATTTTCTTTGGCTTTTATAGCTCTGGCAGATAAAGTGTAGAGGGCTGCTTGAAGGATCACTTAGTTTAACCTTTATTAGCACATGAATGCATGAAACAGTATTAAATAGAAAATAGAAATGCCTGAAGATCATATCAAGTGCTCTGTTTGTATTTACAGGTTGGACTGTAATTTGTGAAGATACTGGATGACAGGTCTTTGTCTGCCTGGCTGTTAAAAAGAAGAGGTTGACATTCTAGAGGTAATAAAGCAAGAAAGATCCTCTCTTTCATTGTTTTGAATGCTTTACTTTTTTTTTCCTTAAATATATTTAACAGTTTCTCTCTTTCCCGGAATAAAAATTGTAAATTCTAAGTGTGTCATTTGGCTTTCATGACATTTTATTCAGTGTCAGAATGTGACAATGCTCATTTGTTTCTATCCTTTGACATGATAAATGTGGAAGTATGAAGTATAAATCTTTTTCTGGAGATGCTGTTGAATTAAAACCCTATTGTAATATTCCTTAAAATGGAAAGTTTAATTGTGAGCTGAACACTGTGAAAACATCCAGCAAATACACAGATTTTTTTTCCCCATTTGTATCTTGTATACTGGGCACTTGAAATCAACCTGTTGGGTTGAATAAGCTCTTTATAGTGAGATTTGACTAGTGTGAGTAGGTTCTCTAGTGAGGGAATTCACACGTACAAATTGAAGTTATTTTCTAAAATTCACTACCAAGCTCTGTCCTTCCTCTTGGAACTCAAAAAGACAGATGTAAAAGAGCAGAAGAGGCTTCCCTATCAGCCAAAGCACATCAGTTTGCAACTCATGCATGATCCAGAGGTGTTGAACAAAAGATTCCTGAGCTAGACACCAGGAATTCATTCTCCATGGGATGTAAGGAGGCATTTTCCTGTTCAAATTCCATTTGCTGCAAGTAATTTAGTTTTCTGCACTTCCTAATTGTGCATGAACAAAAATGAAAGGGTGGCCTATAAATAAACCTTACCAGAAGCTGCAAGCAGGTTGGCCAAATGTAGCTTTGCAGGGGCAACAGACGTGGCAGACTTTCTGTGCCAAAGCAGGTTCAACTGCTAACCCGTGTTCTGCTGCAATTTAATATCCACGTCCTCCTTCTCCTTCAAAGTCACTCCAATCTTTGTCCCTGCTTTTCTTCCTTGTGCTCAGGCTGCAGGGCTGAGGGCAGTGAGCTGTGAAGCCTCCTGCTGTTGCTGCTTCCATCGCAGGGCACAGGAACGCTCTGCATCGCAGTGGGGAGGTGAGTGGGGGATTCCCGTGTGGGGAGGGGTAAAGGGGGTCCACAGAGCAGAACTGGGAGAAGGATGGGGTCTACTGGAATGTCTGAGGGGTCACCTCTGGGAAAACAAGTCTGTTTGAAAGGATTGTGGCACCTCGTCCTTGCCCCATGCTGTAATTTCCCAAGTGTGTGCATCTAATCACAACTGTCAGATAGATGGAAAAGATTTGAGATTTTTTTTTCCCAACATCCAATTTTCCTCACAGAGCCACATAGCTCTGAGTAGAGCTTTCTGTTTTGTGTAAAACAAAAAAAAAGGATCTTTTGCTTTGTTAGAGCCTGTCCTGCGCTTGGAGGTTTCTGTCAGGGTGGCATGGGTGAGGTTGTGTTTTGGTGGGTTTGCTCTACATTGTGGCAGGAGGGGAGGCAGCCCGGGGGGTGGGTGTGGGCACTGGGGCCAGGGGGCTGGGGCTGGATCTCTGGTGCCAGGCAGAGCTCAAGCTGACAGGGTTACCTTTGGGGCTTCACATTCAGCATGCTGAGCTCTCTGACCTCTCAACGTTGCCCAGATGAAAAATGCTCTAGTGGGAACTTGACCTTTTCCTTCCTGGTCACCAGAAGTCTGGGGGAAACAATAAACTTTTATCAAAATTGATATTTTCTTGAGAAAAGGTCACTATTGTTTAAAAAAGAGGAATTTTTTTGTTTGTTTTTACTGGCTGGTTTTGTTGTTTAGCTTTTTCGTGAGGCAAGTGCAAAAAATCTGTTTCAAGGAATGGATCCATTTGCTATAAATCAAAGGGAAGTGGAAATGGGCTGGGCACTCCATGAGAATCATAAGCTTTGGCTGAGGAACGGATTTCTTTGTTCCCATTAAAGTTAGCCAGTTCAGGACTTCCACCTTGTCTTAACAAATCCATAGTGAATGCCCTCCTCTCCCCCTATTATTTTTTATACTAAAGAAGAAAGCCCAGCAGAGGTTATTTCTGTCTCCTTGGTGGAGGCTGAGAGAAAGGGTCCTGTGTGAACAGGTCCCAACATACTTATCACTTGAGCTGATTAAGATGGCTTTTAATACAGCATTGAAGAATTGGAGAAACTCAGAAATTTTATGTTAGTTGACTGCTGAAAGTCTGAATTTTGTAAGTAAAATAAAGCCAGAGCCACTGAGAAGTATGAAATGTTCCCTGTGTTTTCTCTTTCTCTGTTTTGACCTTGTCAATGTAGAAGGTCTTCAATAAATCACAGAACTCAAAACATGAGCTTTGGGACACTAATTCTTAATTACTTAGCACTTAGAGCCTGAATTATTGTCTTTCTTGAAAAATCTCAAAAATGTCAAGTTTTAAAAAGGGAGGGTGCATGGTAAACATTTGAGGGTGATACCACATGTTTGGCATGTTAAACAACATGATAAAACATAATGCAGATTAACTATGGCACAGCAACTGGTCTTCCAAGAATAACTGTGCTAGTTGCAAATGAGTCTCACCAATTTGTTCCAAACTAGGCTGGGGCACCAAAGTATTTTAACCAAAGTCTAGAGAAGAAAACCACCCTTGGATGAGTTAGAAATATACAAGAAAAATACAGGATGATAGGAGGGGTTGGGTTTTTTTTTAAGTTTTTCAGAATATTTATTTTCTCAAGCTATTAACAACAGTGTGATTGGTTAGATGCAGACTTAATAATCTCAGAGGTCTTTTCCAACCTTAATGATTGTATGATTGCATGATTCCGTGACTTGGTCTTGTCAGAGGCATCCCTGTCACAAATGCCATTTCATAAACAGTGCCAAACAGCTGCAGAGCACTGTCATTATTCAAACATCCATTAAAAAAACCTGGTTTTAGATGTGAATATAAAGAATCCTGGAGATGAAAAATGAATTGGAGAGTGACTAAGCAAATTCAAAATCAAATGAATCTTCTTGGTGCAGAACCATCTTACCTTGTTAATGTCTCTTATTTAGATAAAATCTTCTATACTTATGGATCAATGCTGTGTGGCTGTAGGGCTGCAATAGCAACAGTGCTTCCATGGGGATGAGCAGCACAGGCAGCCCCAAGCATTTCATGGCACCAGTGTTTCCTATAAATTAAGTGTGCTGCATTATATTTTATTGACAGGAAATAGCTAATTTGTCTCAAGGCATCTGGCTCTTGATTTTATTAATCTGCAGGATGCCTAAACAAAGAAGCCTATATATAACATTATGTCAAAAGGATAATTATTTCTGGAAGGGTATTGCTTACGTATGAGACACACTGGTGTTTCATATAACAAGCAGTGGAATAATTGTCAAGGCTGTACATAATCAGAAAGTATCTCAGAAGGAGACAAAAAATCAATAACTTTTCACTGGCTTCTTGAGAAAAAAACATTATGCATATATACATACATACATATATAACTGTTACATATCTATACATGTACACTTCATCCTATCTTTAGTTATTTCTGTGCATGTAATAATAGTATTTCATAGTCTGTTAAATTCCATCCAAGCAGTTAACAGACATTAATTGAGATCCATGGTCTCACACCTGTCACTTCGATGAGAGATGGTGGAGTGGAAATGGAAGAAAAACGAAAGGTCTGACAGTCAGAGAGGAGGGTCTCCCTGGGTAAGCAGTGTGCTGAGAGTCTGCCTGTGATCCCTTCCTGGTGCTGCCAGCTCTGAGAGCTCTACTGCAGCTTTTGGAGTTTTTCTTGAAGCTTCCCTGTCACTATACAGCATTATGAGGAGGCTTCCATTGCCAAAGAGACCAGCCTGGATAAGGGAACTCCAAAGGCTCAGAAAGCAGAGTGTAAAAGAAGTACCCTTTCCATTTAAAAGATAATGAAGGATATTTCATAGATTTCATAGAATCATAGAAAGGCTTGGGCTGGAAGGGACCTTAAAGATAATCTAATTCCCATCCCCAGTGACTTCGGCAAGTGCAGGGCTGTTGGGACGTTTCCCTGAGCCAAACAGGCAGTCAAGAACCTTGGGAGAGCACCAGCATTTTCCCCCTGAATCCAGGAACAGGCTCCAGACCCCACATTTTCTTTCCCAAGACTTTCAGTCCAAGCCTGTGGTTCTTGGCTGGATGACGCCTTCAAGCTCCCGTTGGATCAGTTCTGCTGGTGACACTCAGGGAGTTTGGAATTGGTCCTTTAAATCTGTGCCTGTGGTGCTGGGGCACTGAGTGCCAGTGGGAAGCAGCCCAGGGCACTGGTACTGGTGCCAGAAAGAGCTCAGAGCTGTTTAACAAGTTTCAGCTCCTTCAGCAGAGGTTGTGGCACCCAGCTGAATGAGAGTGAGCTCCCTGCTGAGACAGCAGCTCCTTAAACTTCTTGCACATTACTTTGGAAATGAACATATGCCCCGCTTGAACTGTGTTCCGAAGTTCCCCTTGTCCTCCTGGGAGCAACCTGAAGCTGCAGGTGTGAGGGGTCCAGCCAGAGCACCGTGGTCTTAAGCCAGGTGCTTGCTGATGAGTTTGTCACAGCGGTGAGGCTGGCTGGGAGCCTTGCCAGGCTGGATTCTCATCCCAGACCTCAGGGTTAGGCCTAGATGGCAAGATAGACGTGTCATGGAAAACCAGGCCTGTCTGTGTTTGAAAGGTGATGCTGCAACCCAGCTGGTGTACGACACTGAACTGTGAGCAGGCACTATGACCACCCAGCATCTTGTATCCAGCTGCAGTGATGGACTCACTTGGAATCACTATAACATCCTTTCTTTGTTTGACAGATTGAGAAAACTCCTTCTAAAAATACACACAGCACACTCACATGAGCCTCTTCCCCCTGCTAAGGCTATCCATGATCTCTGTAGCCAGTACAGATGGCAGATGACTCCAGAGAGCCTATAGCTGTCCCAAACTTCTATCTACACCTAAAGATGTAGTTGGGCTAACAGATTATAAATTCATCATTTAAACAAACAAACCAACCAACCAACATGTAATTTATCATTGCATTATATTATTCTAATGTATTATTTATTAAAAAATAATAATAAATAAACACATACCTAAAACCCAGACTATATAAGTGAATACTATACAGCTGGGCTAAAGCTACAAGAGTAAAGCTTGTCAGTCAGCCAAAACCACTTTTAGGTGTGGATAGCAGGTATGATGTTTGCAGAGCAGATGCTGCTTTTGTTGAGTGAAGCTGTCTCCAAGTGCCTCTACAGTACAGACGGGCACAATCATCTGATTCAGTTGGGATTAGGACTGTGTAATTTAGTACTGTAGAGAGATCAAAAGATTTTAAAGAGGATGCTGCCTGTTAGTGGAAGGGATAAATGGGAACTGCTACTAAAAAGCTTTGGGTTTTGCTTTCAGATATAGAGAAATGACACTATAGAGAGAATTCACTTCTTAATCTCTGAATAGTAGAGAATTGGCCACCTGACAGAGAGAATTAAACTGAGTACTGTGGTCATCTAGTTGCTGTTTTGTCAGCTGAGGTTGTCTGATTATCCAGAGATCACATGCATATTCTTTCTTTTTGTAAAAGCTTTCCTTAAATAATACAGCCAGGTAATCAAGCCTCATTCCAGGATACAAAAATATTTATAATTGTTTTTCTATGTTTCATAACTTTGCTAAAATTTAAGTGTTTATATTTAAAACTTTCACTGCCAAAACATGTGCACAATTTCTATTCTCTGAAACAATTTGCCTGTTTGCAAGAAAGAGGGGACAGCCTTGCTCAGGCAGAACTTTAGGGCAGGGCTGGAAAGCTGGGTGAGGAGCAAGGCTGGTGTCCCTTACTCCTGCTGTGAAAATATCCCTAAAAGACTGAAGTTTCTGCTGACTGATTTCATTCTGTGTGCAGAATGGCCATTGTGTGTATGTGTGTGTATGTGTGTGTGTGTGTGTGTGGTGGAGAGGGACATGGGAATGGGAAGGTTGGGAAGGTTGGGGATGAAGAAGGGGGGCAGGACAGAGCCCTGTGGGATGAGGGTGGGGCTCAGGTGGCACCAAACCCGAGGCATTAAGAATCACAAGGTGTCAGGAAGGCTGAACCTGGCCTGAGGAACAGAATAGCTCAGGGTGCAAGGGCAAAAATTCACTTACTGCCATTGTGGAGTGTAGTTCCTTTTGCTAAGGAACCAGAGTGGCCATTTGTCATTGTCATCTTCGTGACATCTATGCAGAGGATTATTCCTGCCTCAGGGTTGCTTCAGGGCTACAAGCATGAAACCTGGGAACTTCCTAGCCTCTTCTGCACTTGTCCTAAGGGTTTTCTTACAGCACCAGAAGAAGGTATGGAACTAGAAAAAAAATATCAGTTTTCAACTTATGGAACTAGAAAAAAAATATCAGTTTTCAACTTGCCTGTGCAAAGCTGACTTTACAATCCTGAGTGGTAACAAGTGCAATTTTGGGTTACTTGTTCACCCTTCACACCACACACAGGGTTTTCCACAGCACTGTAAATAGTTCAGGGTACATGGGCTGGGGGATGTGTCACAGCTATGGGGAGGAACTGTCACCTCCAGGACCTCTGCATTTGCTGTGGGAACTGGGAATCTGTGCAATGAATAAGATGGAACAAGAGGAAGTCTTCTGGGATGGGCTGTTAAATGCTGCCCTGGAGAACTTTCTTTCCTTCCTGATGTGCCAGAATTCCACTGGGATTTAAATCACATCACTGATATTTCTCAGGTGATGCCTGTGTGTTCTTCAATTTCTGGATTTCTTATCTGAGCCCTTCAGTCTGACTTGCTGAAATGAAATGAGGAATGCTTGGAGTTTCCAATGGAAACTGCATTGCTGTGGAGAAACGTAGTGCAATAAAATGCCTGGTTCCCTAAGAAAGTCAAACGATAAACTTTTAAAGTGAGTTAGCCCTGTTGACATTAATATCTCTGTGCCTCAAGCCTCTATTTGTAAAATGGATCTAAGGAAGTTTCTTCATTTCACAGGACATTTGGGAGAACAAAGTCATTGTTCTTGAGAAAATGCTCATATGCTGAGAAGTGGTAGGGAGGTGGATAATTCTGTTTTACAATGGAATTTGAGGGACTTGTAATAAGGGTGGCATTGGTGGAGAACCGAACAAAGATGGAAACAATACAGGGACTTAACAATGTACTTTGTCATTCCCCCAGTGGGGAATATCGGGCAAGCAGTGCTGCCCTGTCTATTCTGTGTAGAAAGGACAGGAGCGTGGTAGAGAGGGTGATTTGGGCAGTTAAAAGATACCACAACACACGTGATGGACCTAAGCCAGGTTTGCAGGAGCACAGCCCTGCCCCAGCAGCTCCATGCTTGGCACTGGCCCTGGGTTGTGGATGTGCTGCACAGCACAGGACCCACTGAAAGGCACCAAAAGAAACTGCAAGGAGGGTGACAACAAAACCTTGTGTAGCAAAGCCAAGTGCCCTCACCCTCGGTGCTCTCTGCACTGAAATGCTTCCGCCCAAAGGTGCTCCTGCTCTCAGAGCCTGTGGCTGGGGGAGCTCAGGTACCAGTGGAGACACACACATGCAGCAGGGCTGAGGTGGAGAATTAATTTGCAATTCAAATGTAGTTACTGAGGTAGATAAATTTAATTATTTAGAGACATTCAAGCCAGATTTCTGAGTGCCACACTCATGTGTATTTGTCAAAAACGATCATTTGCTTCATTTACTCTGGAATGATTTTCATATTTTGAATTGTCACCTCAGCTCTTGAAGTTGTGATGTATGGCTGGCACTGAAATATCTGAGGAACTCCAGACAAAGAGTAAATGCTTGGGAACGTGGCCGAGGCTGTTCTTGCTCCAGTGTGATGATGAGCAGGCTGCATTGCTTAGTGCTTGCCGTCAGAGCTCATACTCACCACCATCTGCCAGGCGTACATGGGGAGAAAGCCAGATTACCATCATGCCTAGGTGCCTAACTGTGTGGAGGAGGCCAGGAACAAAAGCCATACATTACAGAAAATGAAGCCTCAGCAGATGAATTCCCTGTGAGGTAGTGGGAAAATCTCGCTTGCCTTATTTACCTCGGTGATTTCATTGAGGTGAACTTTCGTAAGAAAGGCAGGAGGAAGCTCTGTTGGTCTGATAAGAAACACAGAAGGAGCATGCTTAAGACACAAATGGAAATTGCAATCCTTTGGTACAGCAGAAATGGGAAGAAATTGGAGTAGATGTGTAGCAAGTTTTCTGAGAGCATACATTTAATTTTACTCTTTTCAGATGCATCATTGTGAGCAGTACACAGTTTTCAGCCCAGGCAGATCTGGCACTAGCATATTTTAGAGGCTTTTCAAGTGGAGTGGCACACTGCAGCTTCAGGCCCTCTGTTGCTCATGATTAATGCATCCTGCTTTCTGTGTACGAGGAACCTCGAGCTGCACAGGTACATCACAGGCACGTAAATGGGAAGAATTCAGAAAGGATTTTTCTCACAACCCTGCTGGCTGAAAAATACAGAAAATTTTCCTTCTTTTCACCTGACCTCATATCTTTGGTGAACTTAATTTGTCCCAAGATAAGAAACCTTATTGTTTTGCATTTTGATGGATGATTCTGCTTTACAACATGACATTTTACAACAAACAGGGAATATTTCTGGAAAGGGTCTTATTGTCCAAATCAAAGATATGCTTTTGCATCATAACCAAAAATATTGTGGGATACCGTCCTTAAAAATAATATTTATTCTATATATTTATTTTATCAAATTTGTTTTCTACCTGCTGTATGTCATTGTGACACATTCTTTTGTTTAAAGACCTCTAGAGGGAAATACTAAGTTTGCTTTCCTTCTATATTATGTGCTTAGATACCTTGACTTATAAAAGGGACACAAATCCTCTCTCTGTTTTAGGGCCTAGATATAGATATTTTTGATTATATAGGCCACTCAGGAATATATCTGAATTTGTTCTGTTGCTTAGGTGTACAAAGCACACAGTACATGAAATTGTAAGTCACTCCCTCTGACTAATCAGCCTGATTGTGTATTATCTGTCTTCCCATCCCAAATGAGACATACAGAGGAGCCTACAAGCCTGATGGCTCCCTCTGGATCATCATGGCTCTGGTATCTAGACTGGTGTCCAAATGAAGAATCATTAGGCTTTTGCACAGGCAAAATGGTTGTGAAGAGCTGAGCCTGTTAGCTTTTAGGATGTGCTTTTCAGCATTAGTGTTTCTGACTCAGGCTGACGCACGCGGCCGTGTGCTCCTCCCCATGTCCCAGCAGGCAGGCAGGGAGACTGGCAGCTGCTGGGAGCTGTGCCTGCAGTGTCCCCGCTGTCCCCTGCTCGGTGTGCAGCACTTGAGCTCACGTGGAAACCACCTGTCTGGGAAGAAGGGGGGGCTCCCCTCGGGCAGCTGCACCACTGGGGTGGGACAGGGCAAGGAGAGGCTGGCAGCCCGACCACCTCCACCAGAGGGCATGGACTGGGCTCCCGAGGGAGCAGGCTGGGTCTGGTGCTGTGCTGTGCCCCTGTTACAGACCAAAGCCCCACCAGAGATAAAATAAACTGGGAGATCTTGCATTGGCATCTGTGAGATCGATGGAAAGGTAGGAAACAGGCATCTCCACAAGCTCCAGAAACCCTTTGACCACCTGCCACCTTTTCTGGATTGTCATGGCCCCCATTGGCTCTCTGCCCCTCCTGGTGACAACTGTGTCCCCCTGGGCTCATCCACAGCCCTCCACCACCATGACCACCTGAGCTCCAGTTCTGAAAGGAGACCTACTCACTCATTTGCTCCTGTGCTTACAAAATTCAGGATTTGCCTAAACTGCCAAGAAATCTTTGAACTGCTTCCACTAGTGAAGCATTTATCTAACTCTTATGTGACACTATTACTTCCTTGTCTGGCCCCTGTCTGCAGGTGTCTCATCAGACCCATTGGGTGGATGGATGGAAACATCACTAGTCCAAGAAACGTGGCCTCAGTGTGATGATTCAAGCATTTGAGTACTCACTTTATGTGATACATTGTAAGTCTAAGACATTGAAATGATTGAGGAAGTTTGTGCTGCTCATAAATTTTTCAGTGTCTATTGCAAAGGATGGGGGAGAGGCCAGGCAGGCCTGAGTTGCAGTTGAAGGAAACAAAAAATACCACTATTAAAAGGTAGTGGAGAGGTGCTGGTTTACTAATTTATTTGGTTTTCCTGTACCTCCAGTTTGCATTAGGTCAAATGAATTCATGAAATTTGAATGAGTTTACAATATTTTTCAGATAAGACCAGTCCTTGCGCAGAGAAAAAAAGAAATGTAAGATATAGTATTCAATTATGCAAAAATAGGGAGAAAGTACAGAGCAGCTGACTCAAGGCAAATAGACTGAGTGTTGGACAATGCTGTGGTGCTGCCAATCTATCATTTAATGATTATTTATTAAGAACAGACAATATGTGAGCTCTCCCTCACTGGCTTCTCTTCAGCTGGATGCCATCAATTCAGGAAGGCTAACAACAGTGGCTTTGGGATAGATATAAGTGTGTTAGAGACTTCAAAAAGATGGAGAAATGGTGCAGGTATGGAAAGAATATTGTATTTACCTTTTCTACAATGAAAACAGCATGGATTTGAATGCTGCTGTTGCTATTGATTCTTGTTGACTTCATTGAGAGATACATGAAGTCAGGGACGTGGAGTTTGATTTTATGTGGGTAAACATTAAAGCAAAGTTGTCAGTGGCTTTTCAAGGCAAAAATTCAATTACTGGGATTTTGACATCACTATCTATTTTCTCAAAATTATTTTAAGATCTGGTATCATCCCTGCCTTTTCCCAATATCCTTGTTTTTCTTCACTGTTTCTTCCTTTCTACTGATGGCATCTCTATATTTTGCCTTCTTTTTCTGCTTTTTTCTCATTCCACTTATTCCTTCGACTTTTTTCCCCCCTCTTCTTTTAATCTCTTTTTTCTCCCTGCATGCTTTCTGTTCTTTCCTTTGCCCCTTTTTATCTCGCCCATGCATGGTCTCTCACTTTTACATTAATAGGCTAGCCACAAGCAGTCAGCAGTTTAAGCTGGCTTTTTATGGCAGTAAAGAGAATGAGCCTTTCCATTTGTGAATAAAAATATTCTTGATACCTTTGAATGACTTCTTCTAGCAGTCTAAGATGGTGAAAGAGGAAGTCTGAGGTGAGCTTCTGAGGAAGACAATTCTGCAAAAGCAAATGCATTCTGCATTCTGAAAATGTTAAACAAGGAATTTGAGGGAGCGGGACACACTGAACATCTAATACAGTGTGTCTCCTTGTCAAGTGCCTCTAGCAACACAAATATTTCATTGTGTTCAGTTACCAAACCCCTTAAGTCACGAGAAGTCACGACAAAATTTATAGAACTGCCTCTGTATAATGTGATTATCAAAAGATCTGACTGCAACTGGAAAAACAACTGCAGTTCAACCTTTCCTTCCTATTCAAAATTTGCTTGCTGAAGGACCTTGCCAGTTCTCGGTCATCATTTGGCATTGTCAGTGTTTTACATGACAGGAACAATGCCTCTTGTGTTAGCTGGTCTGTCTGGCATCCCTAAGCTTCATGACAAAGATGAATTGAAAGTTCTCCACACAAGCATTTAATTCTCTGTTTCAAGGAGCAGAAGGAGTTCTATGGACTGTACCCAAAATGGTGGAGACTTCAAGTATGGTGGCAATTTCCTTCGCGTAGGAACTACTAAAATGAGATTCAAAACCGAGGTCAAAATCCTTTGCCTACCTCTTGTGTGCAAATCAAGTGCAAGCATGCATCTAATACACAGTTGGAGTGAATGACCCTAAAGGTATTTTCCAACCTAAAGCATTCCATGATTCTATGACAATGTTGACTAAGAACAGCCAATGGAAGAGACAGGGAACATTAATGGCAGAAATGGGATGCCCGGAGGAGTGCTGCTTTTCTTTCCCTGGGTAATCTTGCTTCTCTTCACCCAATTAATTTGGAAAGTGGGACTTCAAGAGGCTCCTTAATTTAGCACTGGCCAGCCTAATCCAGATGCCCACATCAGATCCAGCTGTTTAGATTAGGAGGTTATCCCCCTCCATGGCATCAGTGGACAGAGAGATATCCTGCAGAGCCTGGTGAAAGTGGGACCTTAACTCATCTTGAAGGAATCTTTGTCCTGAGGACAAGAGGAATTTGGTGGGACCCTTGCCACATGTAGGTGGTATGAAACCTGAATTGTGGAGCAAAGCAACTGCAGTGAAAACACACTCACCGAAGGCTATATTAATGTAATTTTGAATAATGAATATGTGAGAGGAAACCAATTTGCTTTTAGATATCCCACAAACAGAAAAAAATATCAGATAAATTATTCATTGTGAATTATTTGCATAGACCGATAGGAACTCATTAAACACCAAAAGACTGATTTGTAAGAAAGAAATGGAGAAAGTATTTAATCTGGTATTTCTTGTCTCCTAAGCTTCCAATAATTGTCTATCGAGCAAATTAATTTGTCTCTTTCTTCTGCTGTTATTCTGTACTTCATGGACCCTTCTAACTGAATGTTTTACAGCAGAGATTTTCTGTGAGCTAAAGAGCTTGAATTTCACATATTAAAGTGCATCAGGAAACAGTAGAAGACATCACATTTTCTCCACTTATTGTGGCTGAATTGCTACAAATTTTAAATTGCCGTACTTAAAAGTATTAGTTACAGACACATAAATCTCCCATTTTTTTGAACACGTCCCAGTCTCTACAGGCCAGGATTCCGGCTTTTATGCTAAGTAACATGACAAGCAATTCAAGGTGCCTCTGTTTGTGAATACATAATCTGAGCCAATTTAAAGGGACATAGCTTGGGGCAACCTAAATTGCTATACCATACTTGAGTTGGAAACACTGGATTTTTGTTAAAAAAGGGGCTGAATCAGTATCTAGGTTGCTTCAAGCAGTTTTTTGTGAAACCTCTTCTTTAAACCCTGCTAAACAAGGTCCCACAGCCAGCCTAGGCATATTCCCAGTGCATGCCTATTCTTGGAATTAGGATATACAAATTGACTTATATTTGCTGCAAATTAAAATGATAGTGTCTTGTTCCACCTTCATGGAACACAAGAAACATTTGATACCAGTTCTTATATATCCTTTTCATACAGAAAATTGTTACTGTGGTTCTCAAATTCATCTCTCATAGAATAAGCAGGCTTTCCTGAACAAAGTGCATTTTTCTGACTCTTCATTCTCCTTTAATTCCATACTCTTTCCAAGGGTCATGTCCACAGTGTTCAGTTGAAGATTCATCTCCTCTAAGGAGAACAGAAAAAAAAGTCTTCCATGTCTTCTGTATGTAACTCTTTCAATAAATTGGATAAGGATTAGATGTGGTGGCTTTGTAGCATTGCCACAGTTTTTACTTACTGTGAAGCAGTGACCAAGTGCAATCTCTGATACTCTTCTGCAAAACTGCTGTTTAATCAGTTTTTCCATACTTTGTGTTTGCACCACTGATTTCTCTTTCTCCCACGGACTTGGCTTTCTGAGTTTCTTGCAGTTGATTTCACATCATTCTTTATTTCAATGGTCTGAGTGTGTTTTGACTCTATTCTCAGCCTTCAGAACTCTGCAGTTTTTCCTAACTTAGGCAGATGATAATGCTTTAGTAATATATTCTTTTGGGCATTATCCATGCTGGTAGTAGTGAAAACATTGAATGGAGCTGGCCCTGAATAGCCCATGTGGGATCTCCCCCTCGTGTGTCTGCTAAGAGTACCACTGAGTACACCAAATGTGACCATGCACACACATGCAAATGTAGAGATGGATTTGAAATGTGACCTGATAATTCCTATTGTACCACAATTACTCTGGGATTTGAACACAATTAAATTTCAGAAACACTTCTCTTTTTTTTTTTTTTTTCAAAATAGTGCCATTTGACATTGTAATTGCTTTGTGTTCAAACCACAGACCAAAACTGCTACCACAAAATGATGATTTTGTAACCAATTGTAAAAAATAATGATATGCCCTCTCAACTCATTGTACTTACACTAAACTCACAGTACATACTTTGTAAAAATTAGTAGCATGCTTGTCTTTTGTTCCCTCTGCAGTATTTTGGATATCCGTCATTAGATCATCTTTCTCTGTTTCTTGTGGTGTATTGAGGAAAGGAGAAAAATGATCATTTTGCCAAAATTGTGGATTGCTTTCCTTTGCCAATGGAAGTCGTGTTGGCTCAGGCCACAGAGGAATGGACTGAGATCAGCCTTTTGCATAGGAATCTCTTATGTTCGTGTCTGTGAGATAAATGAGGATGAGAACAAGCAAGGAGAGAGAAGGAGGGCGGCATTGCAGGAGGGCAAGGTGCCAGAGAATCTTCCTCTGAAGAAAGACAGAGATCTTGAAATGTGCATTGTCACTCCCAGAGGAGAGGGGGAGAGGAGAGGAGAGACCTCCTACTGGAGGTCTGCAAAGCTGAGCCTTTGTGTGTTACAGAGACTTGGTGGGATAAACCATGGGTCCTTGGGCAAACTGGCAGGACCTGGCTCCCTGCCAGCTGTGTCACCTTGTTTTCAGGGCATGCCAGAGATGATCAGTTCTCCAACTGTAAGTGGAAGACTTACAGTTTTTCCCCTTTCCTTTTTCCCCCAGACTTTGTAGCCGAGGGAGGAGCCCAGGAATCAGAAACCCTTTGGTGTTTCATTACTGGCACATTGCTGGAAAAAATGCAGTCCTTTAGGCAGTGACCTAGTTAAGGCTCCTACTTCTGCAGAAATTTGGTGTTCCCACCTAGCAAATGTCTGGTGAGCCATTCCTTTTCTCTCCCACACTCTCTAGAAGGTTGTCTCCCTCTCTTTGCAGGTATAATTCAATTCAAACAAGAGCTGCATATTCCTTGCTAGTCATTGCCTATTTCCCCAGGCACTGACCGAGTCACTGCCTTCCCATCAGCCTCAACAGGAAGTTGCATAATGCTGCAGAGACGCAATGGAGAAAGGCATATTTTTAAATGTGTGCTTTATTTTTATTTTTCTTAAATCTGTATAAACAAATACAAAATGACAAAGAGGTTCATGTTTACTAAACATTGCATTTGATTGTATGACATTACACAGTGTGTGTCACAATAGTTCACTTTGTAATTGTGTCCTTTTAGCTGTTGGTGCATAATTCTATAACTCATAGGATACAATTAGTCCTGAAGCTGCATCCAGCCACCCCTTTAGTGGAACCCCTGAGTACTTACAATTGCAAGAGTGTATTAGGGGAGCGCTTGAGTCAACTGGCCAAAACTGGGGAATTTCATAAGAGAGGTCTGGCATAGCAAAAGGAGAAGGTAATGGGAGGTGTAGGATACATTCTTGAGAAAAGAAAAAGCAATAAAGATTTGGAGGATTTTTATTTCTTTCTTTTGTCCCCTCAGTGGTTAACAGAAACATACTGGAATTAACCAAAATCAGCAGAAACCACAGGCTTGTTTAGGAATATGATTTTTTTCATGCTCACTGAGAGCAGGCAAATGGATAAACCTTGCATGATCAGTTTTTACCTGATGAGCTGTTTCATATTTGAAAAGGGTAAAAATATACTCAACCACTTGATGAAATGCTGATTCTCCAAACCACTTACC
This sequence comes from Vidua macroura, assembly GCF_024509145.1. Classification (NCBI taxonomy): domain Eukaryota; kingdom Metazoa; phylum Chordata; class Aves; order Passeriformes; family Viduidae; genus Vidua; species Vidua macroura. Next base: position 13,670,634 of record NC_071572.1, read on the forward strand.
ATCCTCACCCATTGAAGGTCAACTGCCAGGGTATTATAGACATTCTCTGGTCATGATTCGCTTGCTTGCTTCTTTAAATTGCACTCCATGTGCTTTTTCACATTCATTCTCTCATTCATTCTCTTCAAAAGGCTTGAATAGAGCTACTTTACCTTCACATTTGAGCTTATAAAAGTATTTGCTGCAAACAATTTTTCAATTCTGTTTGGACTGTTTAAAGCAAATTGTTTCCAGGTAGGTTAGAATTTTGTATAGCTTTTTCCAACTATTCTGTGACATACATACACTTGATATGTTTTTTAGGAGTGGGGGTAGCTGTTAAGGATGACCTTTGACTAATTGAGATCTATGTCTGGCCACCTGGGTATGGTTTGTATTTGGTCAATGGCTGAATGTATATTAATGATAACTATGTCTAAAGAAACAGTTACAGATTTGAATGGAGTGTGAAAGCCACAGATCTGGTGACCTTACAAATAAGCCATAACAAGAAGTTAAAAATCACAGAAAGGTTTTTTGACAATCTTTCCCTGACTTTATTTTTCCTGCATTAGGAGATTTTTGGTAACATTCAGCCAATTATGCATTCAAATCTGTGTTTCCATAGAAGTGCAATGTTTGCTATTGTTCGTATTTGCTACTGCCTTGATATCTCTTCTCAGCTCAAGTCTGGCCTCTCCTCTCCTGAATGGAAGGTTTTGTATATGATTTTATGTGCTTTAAGTTTGTCAGACTTAAAGACTTCTTCTTTCAAAACAGATGCAAAAATGCGAGCTTTCTTTGAAAAAGAAAACCCAGTCTTTTCTGCTGAAAATTTCAAATCCAGCAACCCTATTCACCTCTCTTCCCCTTCCCAATGCTTTTTTTCCACTGGGCAACATGGTTTCAATACAGCAGTTATATTCTGCTTGGAGTATTCTGAAAATCCATAGTTCTTCCTGGCTTAGGAGTGGAATAGTGAGCACCTTTTTAAAATTTGGTACTGGAAAATGAGGCTCACAAAATTCCTGGTAATTGAGCCTCACAAAACTAGCTGCCACTTAACTGAAATGATGGGACTTTTGCTTGCTTTTCAGTTCTCTCCTTTCCTCTGTGGCCACCTTTATTTCTAGATGTACTAACAGAGAATAGAGATGGCAGGTGTGGGAACCTTCTGGGGCAAATAGAAGAGTTCATATTTAAAAAGATTTGTAAGTTCTGAACAAAGTCCTTTTCACCAGAAAGGTATCTCAATGAAACTTGCAATATGAGTGTCAGAGGGACGGCGTGGCATGAAGCCAAAGGCTGAGGACTACTAAAATTTGGGAAAGCACAAGCATAAGGATGCCTGGACAGCATTCATAGCACATCTACTGCTTAGGGAAACCACAGTGTTCCACAGAGGCCAATTTTTCTTATAAGCTTTTAAAGTACATTAAGAATTGGAATGCTCTCTTTTGCACAGCTGTCTGCTGAAGGAGGAACAATGCTTTGCCTTGCCATGGCTCAGGTATGGATTTCCTGTGCTGGTCTGTGCTGACCTCTGTGTCTCAGGTCCTGTGTCACTCAGATACTGTCACAGGGATCATCTGCCTTGAAAGCAGACTGACAAAATGAAACTCAGCCTTTGGCTTCCAGTGGAAGGGGAGAACAGTTGTCTGGAATGTGCTGGATGGTGCTTTAAACAAATACTATTAGCTGTAACTCCTGAGAAGTCTGTGGAGAGGTGCTGATGAACACAAAGAGTAAGTAATTCAGTATTTTTCCCATAATTTTTCCATTTCTCCCCTACCCAAGTTCTACACTTTAAAGCTTTGTTGGTTGTAGTTGTCAATAATTTAAAACTCTTACCTTATTTTTGATCTGGTGCTGGAACAGACCACCTGAAGAGCTCTCCAGGGCTGTGAGTACATTTAAGAGGTTTTTTGTTCAGGCTTTTATGGAGTTCTCTACAATAAATCTAGGCATTTCTCATCTGAGTTGATTTTTTTGTCTCCCTTGACTTTACAGTTTCCAATTTATATTTGTCATTTCTATCTGTGAAAATGTTCTCCATTAATTTATTATTTGCTTCTCACTTCAAATATTTTGTATTCTGAGATTCTGACTTTGAAGCATATGCTGGAAAAAAAAAAAAAAAAAAAGAACTCGCTGATGTTAGCAATCTTATCCATAATTCTGAAGTCACATATCACTGCTCCACATTTTCCTTTTCTAAGCCAAATTCTTTTAATCTTTTTCTGTAAATTAGATTCTTAAGGTTTGGTATCACCACTGACTGGGAGGCAAGAACTCTTCCTTTGATGAAGAGGTTTGAAAAGTGCTGAATAAACAGTTAAATTGATCTTCTCTCTCTCTCCTCTCCCTATTTCTGCAAATTCCATATAATAAATCTGCTGTATAAACATCCCCACAGATGGTGATATTAAATATCCTATGATGTCCTGACAGTGAGCTTTGGATGCTTCTCCTTGCGAGATCTAGTACTGCTACGTCACTTGTGTTTATCAGAGGCATGCCAGGTCAGCAAATTGTTGTTGGTTGTCCTGTGACAGCCATTGTAGCCACCCTTCCAGTAAGATCCAAGATAGTGACAGAAAGGCTCCCATGAGAGGGGCTAATGAGCAGGAATAATCCTGAAATTATAATGTGGCCACTGCCTCTGGAGCCAGAGTCAGGAGATGCTTGGCAGAGCCCCACCTCTCTTGCAAAGAGGGTACGATACACTGATTGGTCAAACTGTCAATAGACAGGTTTGGAACTGCCTGCAATAGTATGCAGAGAGGAAAGAAAAGAGAAATCCAATTGCAGATGGATGTCCTTGAATCAGGAATCACCTCAAGAGAGGAATTTCCCACTTCTTGCTGTGGGTTATGTGGCTGGGTCTCACTTTGTCCAGAGAGAAAATTGATCACCTCTTCAAAAGAAAAGAAAAGAAATCCTTCCAACACACAAGTATTTTGTCAGGAAGGCATGGCTGTTTCAGAACACTAAAGTCAGCTGCTCTTCTCTAAATAGGAGCTGCAGTAAAATAGTGAGGGTCAATTTGTCATTTTTAAGTAAGTTATGAGCCAGAATCCATGACCAATCTTTTTTTTTCTGTATGATACTGTTTATAGTTCATGTCAAATTCTTCAGCTCTGGGCCCCAGATTAGATTATGAATTATATTCTCCTTTTATTCCAAAACAATGAGGTATTGAATCTATATTTGAAATCGTATAATTAGGCAGCTGTGATTTTTTATTTTCCTTGTATAGGCAGATCCTGTCTTTTATTAAACAGCCTTAATATACATTACAGCTGCCAGTCTTACATATGTTCATATAATTTTTCTCAGTCCCAAACTAGTTTAGACCTTCCTTTCCTTTGCAACTCAGAAGGTTTTATATAATTTCTTTCTCATCCTCCTGACACAATAAAACCTGAGTTTTATTTGACAGCTCTGCATTTCTGTAGCCAGTTTCTTTGTTCCTAAACTCCTTACCAAACTTCTCTGTTGTTCCTCCCCTGCTGATCCATTACTAATCTCAGTACAGATAAACTATTCTTCCTACCAGCTTTCAAATACATTTCTAGATTGGCTTTTTCTCCTCTTTATACAGAGCCAACTTGTGTTGGGCGTATAATGCATAATTGGTATGGGGGTGTATGCACTATATATACATTAGTGGGGCATCTCATTTTCCTGAATATAGCTGACAAATAAAAAATCAGTTTTTACTTGTAGCATCAGGGAACAGATTGCTTATTATGAAATATAATCAGTGTGTGAAGGCATACTTTTACAAATTGTGTTTTCTGGCATCAGTTTGTTTGTATACATTTAAAATTTTGTTTCCAGCAAACTTCACCTGTGCAAATTGGTAATTTCTAAGAAGATAAATGTCAGTTTAGCTCAAAAGTATGCCTCTTCACAGAGCAGAGCATATTTCAGAGGATTCAATGTGGCCAAAAAGAATCAGAATGGAATATTCTGCATTATATATAGCATATGCTATGTATAAACTGGATACCCAGCTAAGGCCTTTGACATGATTCTTACATTTCTCATACATATAAATTTTCAATGGGACTTTCTTCTCTGCTGATGGACTTTTGGTTCTTTCTAGCTAGTGCTTGGCATATATTTCAGTTATATTCTGCCATTAAACCGAAGTCAGCAAAAAAAATCCTGTTCTTCTCAATGAGTTTTATATTGCCATTAACCTTTAAAAGTTTAAGTGATGTTTACAGGATGAATGTAAACATGAGCATGCTTCACTGTTTTGGGCCCACGATCCTGCCTAGTTTCTGTATGCAAATTAGTTGTATAAATAAGGGAATGTGTTATTTGGGAGTGAAAATATTCTGACTTGTATGCAGCAGTGAAAGAATTGCATGTGGAATTCAGACGTGCTGCTCACGAACATTTGTTGGGTTGAACTGTATTCCTTGATAAGCTAAAAATCAGATTTAACATGCCTTTATTTTGAAGGTATATGTACAGATGAACTTTCAGAATAAAACACGCTGATTACACATTTGTAAAGCCTGAATTTTGTAAATTAGAATGGAGGAGATTTGCAGGAAAGAGCTCTTGCTAACGCAAATGAGGAACACCAGCCTGGTACCAGGGGTTTTGCTTTTTGAGTTCCTGTGTGATGCTTAGACATAGCTTCTCTTACATTACACTAGTAATTGGAAAAATTGATATAGTTTGAGTTTCAGTTTCAGACAGAATTTTTGGCAACAGTGCTTCTGGATTCTGAATTTAAGGCAATGAGAGAAAGAATGACTGAAAGGGACAAGGCCAGGAGCCATAACAGGTGACAGGAATCACCTTTAAATTGCAGACCCAAACTTCCCATTGAACTAAAGTGGCTGAAAGCCCTTGGTAGCCAAAAACCCCTAACCCCTGCTATTTGTTGCAGTGACTTGGGATTGGATCTGGCTCACCTGCTTTTTACAGTAAAGTGATGCATATCTCATTTCTGCAGTCACATGTGACAGAGCACTGGTAGCTGTCACCCTCATCCCCTGGTGGAGTGGTTTGCCTCTGCTTTGAAGCAGGAGGTCCATATGGGCCTGTAGGAATGCTGCTCCCCTTCTCCAAAACATTAGGAAAGAAGTGTAAATGGATTATCTGCTTGGGCATGGGAAGAAGATGATTGAGCACAGTCATCAGAAGATCCTGGAGCAGCAGCTGTGGTTCTGCTGGTGAGAGAGGTGGGTCTCTCAGTGATGATGGGGCTTTTAAGTTTGTGAATGGTAAGGTATTGGTTAGAAAAATTTTAATAGTAATAAGTCTGTTCAATTGCAATACTTCTGTTCAACAGTAATACTTCAGGTCTACCTACCTACCAGATCTCAGAAGGTCCAGGTCTTGTTTGAGGAAATGACCTGTAGTTTTTGATTTTCAGATTTTTGCCTTAGCTGTTGGTTTCCCAGCCGAGGCTGGAGTCCTGCTGCTGGATTATCTAGAACACCCCCAAAAAGCACTTAGATCCCAATAACATGGAAGTGAATAGGTGTGGCTTTCCCTGTGCTTGCAGTGTGCAGCCTGGAACAAGAGGGCCTCCTGCAGAAGCAGCATGCCCATCATCTTGGGGACATGGCTGGCTTTGTGCTGAGCAGGTGCCCCTGAACTACTCCACCACCCCCTCTGTGGGGACCTGGAGAGCATGCTCATCCTGATTATTTGGGTTAGGCCAGGAAAACCAGATTTCTGCATTGGCAATGGCATGGGATTTCTGTAGCAGTTTGGGAGCACAGGAAGCAGAGAGAGAGATAGCCATTTTATTTTAGGCTTATGCTATACATTGAGATTCATTATACAATTTTTCCCCTAAATTAATACAAAAATAGTAAAAATAGGTTAAAAAAAGCCTAAACGAAAACCCCTGACATCTTGCAAGCCATTTATTTGATGCACAGATTAAGACTTATTGGAGCTTAAATAATCTAGAATTGTTTCTGCCGAACTTTTTTGTTTTGTTATTCCCAAGAATTAAAAAAAGGTAATGACTTGCAGAATGCCAACGACATCAGAACAATTTGTGCCTGAGAAGCGGCTGCCCCAGGCAGGCGCACGTGATGCTGAGGTGCCCTCTCTCCAGGCAGGAAGCTGTGCCAGGACAACAGGGCAAGGGGTGGCATGTCAGGGCATGCCATTCTGCTCCAACCCACGCACCATGGACAGGAATTTGTGTTCAAATGCCCTCCTGGGATACTTTTGTCATCTCTTTCTCAAAAAAACCCAACCAAACAAGAAGTTCGCCACTGTGCTTTCCTGGCAGTGGATGGATTTCACAAGGGCTTCCTGGGGGCCCACACCCCCCACAATTTGGAGTTAAAGCTTCTCCCTGTTCTCTAATAAGGCTGGGGATGGGGGATAAGGTTGCCCTCCCCACTGCACTGAGCTGGGGTCACTGGGGGTGCCCTGCAGTGATGGTGTAGTGCCTGGCCGTGGGTGGAAGATGCTTCCTACCTTTGGGAAAAGGAAGGGGCTGTCCCCCCTCCCCACCTCCTTCTCATCAGACTTGTGTGTACCCCAGAAAGGCTTACTTATTTCACAATGTTTATACGAAAATAAACGACAGGTACTTTTAGTGATAAATGTAGGGATAAAGCCATGGAAGAAATACTTTGTCCCTACATAGCTAAATTGTACAATCTGATTTTTATGGATTAGGATTTTAACATGTGCAAAGGCAGGGGAGGAAAAGGCTCTGGGTAATTCTTTCTAACCAAGAGCTTCCAGAAAGTGCTTTCCTACAGGGCTGGTGCCTTACCACAAAAGCACTGGTTCAGCAAAACCCGCCAGCAGTGCTGCCACAGTGTGAGAATCGTGAGGAACTGTTCCTGCACGGCAGCTGATGCTCTCTGCAGGCTGCACACTCCGGAAACTCCAGGGCAGGGCTGTGGGATGGGGACAAGGGAAATGGCACCACCACAGCCCCTGGTCTGGCATCCCCCATACCCACACAGCAGTGCCAGCCCTGCCCCTCCCACATTCCCATCCTGCTGACAGTTCCCAACCATGCCAGAGGAGCTACTGTAACTGCAGTGCACAGCAAACCCAGAGCTGACTCCTACTAACTCAGCTTCCCTTCCCCGTGTCTACCTGAACATGCTGTTTGCTTTCCGAGTTAATGAAATAGGAAAAACCACCACTTTGCTAAGTTTTGAAGTCATCAGATCTTCTCACATGCTTTGCTGGCTCTCTCTGTTTTTCAGAGAAGCCAGTCTTCCTTCTGGACTCCCCTGATTTCTGCCCAGTCGTGCCAGCACTTAGTTTTGTTTTCCCTTTGAATAAAAATAAAAGTGTTGGCTGATGTGGGATTTCATGGCTCACAGGAGGACAGTCAGCCTAGAAAAAAACATTTAAAAGTACACCTTTCAATTTACAGTACATGTTTTACCTGAATTCAGTGCTGGCTCAGAAGGTTTCTGAAAGCAGATGTGAATCCTCTCGTGACTCAACATAACCTCAGGCCACTTTGGTACTGTATTCCCTCCAGGTTCATGCAGTTGACCATAATAAGTGTATTTGCTTGTCTTTGGAAAAGAAGTTCTTTTTCTTTGACAGACAGGTTTTTCTCAACAATTCCAGCTCTATTTTTAATCTAGCTAGAACACTTCCACATTTTTGCTTTGGGCAGAAAATTCTGTCTTCATCAATTAATGTTTATGGCATAGTTATTCCAGCTATAACAAATTTTCTTTATTTTTTTTTCTCTAGTTAGAGTAATTGTAAATTGAAAGTGGACTTGTGCTAACACAATATCAGATGTTATATTACAAGGAAACTGGATTGATCTTGAGGGCCATATGCACGTAGGTTGGCTCTTTTTCCCCATGCTTACCCTGTAGTAAAAATATATACTATACACCATACCTTACTTGGGAATACCTTACAATGGGAATTTTCATATTTGTAAAAGACGTATGTGCTCAGTGAGCCATAGTCCTATGTAGTCTTGTTAGCCTTAGCTAAAATTTTCACTGTTAGATTTTAGTCAGTGCCTGACAGTGTATAATACTCTCTTCTACTCACTGCATTTATAAAAAATTGGATAATCTATATTGCAAACAAAACCACAGTGATACCTGGGCTAAAAAGCCACTTAAGAGTATGACAAAAATCTGCTTAAGCCTAGGTAGTCTTCCAAACTGGAGATTCACCAGTAAGGGTAAAATCTCATGCACAGTTAGCCACTGGGAGTGCTTTGGATTGAGAACAAAGCGCTGCATCTGCACCTACTAATCAATCAGTGCAGGGAGGTCCATTGACTTTGGTGAAGGTAATTGCTCCAGAGAAAAAAGTTGAAGGGGAGGAAGGCCAAAGTGGCTTAGCATAGTCTGAAACCTTGAGAACATGGTTCATGTTGAGGTATTCAAGCTACCTGCAGAGAAGGAGTATTTGGTGCATCCCTCAGACACATCAGGGTTCAGGCCGAAGTCTCACGGACCTGGGCTGAGTGCACCTTGGACACTTCCATGGCTGTACCTTGCCAGTGCTGGAGGTGGGGAACAGAATGACAGCTTGATGTGAAACACAGTGAAAAATGTATGTAAATTGGTTTTGGCTCTGTTCTGGGTTTTCACTCTTTTGGGGATGCTCCAGTCTCCTGCCTGTCCTATCCCTGTGTAGAGAGGGGCACGGCTCCTCTTCTCTAACCCAGTCTTGGGTGGCTAGCAGGAGTTACTGGTTACTGGAGAGGGTAACATGGCATTGAGGGGGAAGTACTGGGAGAGGAATCTGCCCTTAGAAAGACTTTTAGGAATGGGCTGGACAAACATCCTTCAGAAATTATTTAAATGTTGTTGGCTCTGCCCTGGGGGCAAGGGCGTGGACTTCTCACCCTGCCTTCTGTGGACACTCAAGCCTCTTCTGCAGCACTTTGTCACAAGAATGCCTCCACATCCTTTTTCTGACAGGTTTGGAGATAGAGAAGTAATTTTATCCCTGGTTTTATCACTTTTCTTGAAGATCTCTGAAGGCCTCACATGGTGAGATTTAATAAGAGATCTGTGAAACTGCAAGCTTGTCTTTGGACATCTCTTTAAAGATGCTCCTGTCTATGCACTGCAATTAGATGTGAGGAGGTTTATGGTAACTATCTTGGAGTCTGGTGTTTGCAAGTGAATAGCATGAGGGATAGCAGAAGTGTAAAATCAGTGTTTGCCATGTATTCCTCTCGGCAGTGTACAACCAACCTCTTTGACACATCCCATTTCCAAGTGTCACACAAGTCAGTAGATTACTGCAGAGAAATTGCAATTCCTCTGGAACTCTCAGCTAATTTGCTAATGCCCTCAGAAGTTTAAAAGCCACTGCAGCTGCCTGTTGAACAGCCAGGGGACAGGGTGACTGGTATTTAAACAACATACTGACAATCACAGAAAATCTACAGTGAAGTATATTTAAGGAATATTTTTTTGGCTGGAAAATAATAGCCCCAAGCCTGAGTCTAAAGAAACAGGGGAAACATCTTTTTCCTAGCCTTACATTCATTTGGCTGTCTTCAAGGTGTCCGCCTCTGTTCTGCCAAGGCTGAAGTTGTTACAGCTTCCCAGCTGCTACCGAAGCAACTGTTGTTTACTTAAGCAAAGAGCCTGTGCATTCCTGGGCACAGCTTCCTCTCTTCTGGTCAGGGAAAGGACTTATCCCGGGGAAAATAAATGTTGCCAGCTGCTCTGCTGAGTTGTTTTGCTAGTGAGAATGTAATATTTTGCTTCAGGGCAAAATATCTGATTATCTTATTTTCTGCTAGGAAGGATGCTTCAGAAATATCTCTTTGCTTGAAAATTAATATTCAGTAGGTGGCATTGCAGGTTTTGTACAGGGCATTTGGGGGCCACTGGCATTTGGAAGCTAAAGAGATGTTTCACGCAATGAACCACATCCTGGGTTTGTGACCACGGACGTCCTAGTGACTGTACAGGTACCACAGGCAGCCTCCCGAGCCACGGTGCTCCCAGTGCTCCAAGCCCCATGGCTCTTGCAATACCCCTCCCCACCAGATTCTGTCACTGAAGCAAACTCTGTGCCAAATGCTGAAAACTTTTCAAGTACTCTTAGTTTCCAGATGAGCTGCAAAAGGGAGACTGGTTGGAATACATTCATGTTGCACCAAAAAGCAACAGTCCATATGAAACCACCCAGCACACCAGCCAGCTTCCTGCTATTGGGTTTCCACAGGCAATGTATGGTCAGAATACTCTTAGCAAAACGTACAGAATTGGCTTACATATCCCCACTAGGGTTCAACCACATGATAAAACCTTACAGTAATGAGCCTGTTGCTCTTAAGGGTGGAGGGGGCAGAGGAGGGAAGAGATGCTGCTTTATCTGTTTTACTCCACATCACAGATGTTGACAGAATTATTGATTTAGAACTCACGGCTCCAAAAAGACTCGGTAATGTAATCATTTTAAGTTGTTGGTTTTGGTGGGGTTTTTTTGGGTTGTTTTTTTTTTTTTTTTCTCTCTCACACATGATGTTTTCAACAGACCCCTTAGATATGGGCTCTTTGGGGACATTGATAAACTTGCTGCTGCTAAACCACAGTCCCAACCTTCAGTTTGTTCCACACAACTGTTACTGTCTCCTGTCTCCTGGAAGAGCCCATAGCTGCAAGGTCTATTGCTTTACAGGTACTCTAGGAAGATTGAGGGATTAAGTCATACATTATGTAAAACTACCCACTAATCCTCTTACTGTGCATTACCAGTGAATGGCCTGAAATAGGCTCTCAATAAAAGAGCTCTAACATTCACTTTCTTGGTGACATTTTAGTATTTGAGGTTTGTATCATGGATTTTGGTGCTGAAATATTCAGTACACCATCTTCTGTCTGCTGCTAGATCCACTCATGTCTTAGTAGAGTGCTAACAAAATTACAGTTGGTAAAGCAGATTACATGTTTAACTAGTAGCGAGACATGTATAAAATAGAATTATATATTTTTTAGAGTGACAGAGTCACATGGATATTTTTTGTTCTTTTTTTTTTTTTGTTCTTTTTTGTTTTTATAAGAAAAAGAAACAGCTATAAAACCATGATTAAAAATGTTACAAGGGATGATTTCAATTTTAAAATAATGATACTTTTAGAAAAAAAAAAGTGATTCATAACATAAAGGTGCTTGGAAAGCACTTGGTTGCTGTGTACTGCCTTCTTTCCCAGTACAGTTTGCTATCTTTTATATAGTCTTGCATAAATGTTTAGATTAGGGGAGAAAAGAAATATTAAATGTGATGGCAAAGACTTATAAGAGCTGACTCACTGACTTGAGTTATTGCTGTGCAGAAAGTTTGTAAAGCCTTTACATCCAGCAAACATTTAGTGCTACTTCAGCCTTGACAGTTGACCTTTCAACATGATTTGGTTTAGCCACAATAATTGCAGCATCTGCAGTACAGGCGATGCAGATGACTGCTTAAGAACCCAACTTCTTCCATTAGATCTTACTTCATGCATCTAAAATTTAACCTTTCTTTGCATGGGTGTGCAAATTCTCCCATATAACCTGTTATAGGAACTGAGCAAGGTACAATACCCCGGCTCTTTTTATTTATTTTTTTAAATTTATTTTTAATTTCTCCCATAATTTTGAATATTCCTGGATTTAGCTTAAAAGAAGGAGGGGAAAACCTCCAATCTTTCTGTACCCACACATTTAGTCAGTACTGGTTTCTTTTTTTTTTTCCTCAGTAAGACCTAGTGTAAAAAAGCAACCAACAAATCAAGTTAGACTGTTGTAATTTGGTCAACCACTCGGGTGCTATCCATATCCACCATTTCAACACACTCTATTTCCTCACGGTTTTCAGGATTCTTCTTCTCTTTCCTCTTCTTCTTGGAAGGTGGCAGGAAAGTCAGTATCACAGGTAAAATGGCAAAGCAGTGAAAGAAGGTGACTAATGCTATTAAAAACAAGCACCTGAACAGTGTACGGGTCAGATTTGAAGGCACAGCTGCAAGAGGAATCAGACCAACAATATAGCAGAGGTAGCTCTGCAAAATAGCTACCCCATGCACTTCCAGGGCATTTTTCACCCATTTAGTTCTTGTGAACTCTTTGCCCAGGACAAAGGTTGATAACAGTGGAGCACAGTTGTCAATTGTATAATTAATTCCGTAAATTAAGCACAACACAGAAATACAATCTAGTTCCACTTTCCACAAGGTCATAAAACCTATAACTCCGAATTCAACCGAGGCAACAGTTAGAGTGAGCCAGACATTGATCAGAGAGTCTGCCACCAGGAATGCAGAGAAGAAGAGCAGAAATAAAGCACTAATGCAGGAGTTTTGTAAGGGGGCTCCCACTGAAGAGGCATAACGATCCATGTACACAAATGATGGATTGAAAACTATGAATTTCACCTTGGAGGTGAGAGAGAGCTTCCTCAGGGTCTCCAGGAGGTCATAAAGTTCTTCCCTCTTGGTTTCCATTGTCTTGGCCACCAAGAACATCCTGGAGGCCACAACATCAACTTCATTGTTGTATTTCTTGGAAAATATGATATCCTCTGAAAAATGGGCAAACTGAGGGGTCTTCAGGAAGGAGTTCCTCAACATATCAGTGAAATTCTTCTTCGGCAATCCAGTAGATATGTTGAGTTTCCTAAGGTAATTTAAGTAGCTTTCGAACCAAGATATCCTCACAAAGCCCTTGGTGTACTCCAACACGTCCTCCTGGACACTGGTGTTCCAGTACTCGATTGACTCATAGATGTAGAACCCAATGACCGGGCTGTAGTTGCTGAAATACTTCTGCTGGGCAGTTGTGTACTCGATGGTCCGAGTCGCAGTCGCTACGATGTTGCTCAGGTCTGACCCCTCACTGACCTGCAGGTAGCCCATTAAGGCAAAGGAAATATAAACAAGGTAAAAGAGAACTACAAAAGGCTTGACATAAGTGTTTGTTATCCAGTCACAATAATAGCGTTTCAGGAACCACACCAAAAGATGACTCTCGTAAGTGTTCGTTTCCTCTGAATCATCTGTGTCCTCACTGAATCTGGCTGTCAGAAGAAACCTATACCATGCAGGCTTCTCTTGCAATACCTCTGGCTTTGGTACCTTTCTGCAGAAGATACTATGCTGGTAGTTGTTTTCTATGTAGCCAGTAAACACCAGGCTGGAACCATAAAAGGAGAGTACATAGAGGTAGTTGAAGAAAATTGCAATACAGGAATTGCAGCAGAAAATCCTGGCTGCTTCAATGTTAGTGAAGGGACTGGCACCTATTCCAAAAGTGACCAGGTACATGGCAGTGGTGAGAGAAAACGAGAGCATGGAGTCTGCAAATACAGCTGCAGTTCTGTCTTTAACATGTTGGTCTTCTCTAGTTTTTCTCCAGGAGGACAACATTTCAAAAGTCCCATACAACCCATGACCTACAATAGAGAACAAAGGTGGTGTTTAATGTATTCAAATCCTGAATTACACAGAAAAAAGTAACGTCGACACGCTAAAGGGCTCAAAGGAGACACAGCTGGATGCTACCAGTGCTTGAAGGAAATGTCCTGCAGAAGAGAGAAATTATTATGGAGGTGTAAATCACAGGAGCGTGTTTGCTACCTGCCTAGCAAACCTTACTGCCAGAGCTTGAGGAGAGTTCTGCAGTGCTGGCACAGGATTCATGGGTTAAAGAAACAGGATTTTTTTACTCTGCTTGGGTGTTTCGTTTCATTATTTCCGAGTGCCTGTGGTGGAAGATGCTTTCAAATTAGTTTTTCCTGGTGATGGTAACTGACCTGTGGTGAAAACAAAGAAATACGACCTTGAAGTGCCTATGCTGGAAGCAGAGCATTAGTTGGCTGCATTGTAGAAAATCTGTAAAAAATGAAAATTCCACATAAACTGAAAATGATCAATTAAATCAGTTACTGATTTCTCCACTTCTTGTACAAATTTTCCATCAGGAAAAAGAAATCCTAGAAATGAAACAAACAAATAAAAGAACAAATAAATTTTAGAGAAGGAGAGTGGTAAAACTGATATGGAGCTGCTTAAGGCATGGCTGTTCTTTATATATCTGAGAGCTTATAAAACCAAATACAGCCCTATATTTCTTGTAATGCCTACATTTTGTAATGTATTTAATTGACTCTTAAAATGGATATACCATTCACAAAAGGAATGACCTAAAATCCTGTGTTTAACCCCCAAGTGCAGGTAAGTCAGGAAAAGTACATGCTTTTATTTTAATCCCTGGTTGGTCATCTTCCTCTTACAGTTTCTATGTTGTGAAGATGCATTTGGAGGACACAGACCTCTGCTCTCTGGTAGTGATCCTGAGCTGGGAATGCAGCCACTGACCATCTACCAGGTGAGAGGAGCTGAAGTCAATGTAGTTTGACTATTTACACAGAAATAAACAGAAGGTAGTCTTTGTATCACACCTAAAATGTGACATGGTAATATTTTTCTCATAATAATTCATTATAATGTTCATCTTTACTTAAGAGATCTTTTCCATATAATCCCAGCCTCTTTGCTGCCTTTTAATTCCTCTCCTCCTTATTCTTTTGCTGATTTTGCCGTCACTTTTCTGCTTCTCTGGTCTGCTCTTGGATTATCTCCAGAAATTCCCAAAAGTCAGTCCACTGTGTTGTGCTCTTACCCATCTTCTCTGATAGTATTAGATAAAATGATCAGTGCTAAATTAGTTGCTGATAACACTGAAGTGCAATCACTGAACTTTTGAAGATGATGCTCCAGTCAGGAAGGTCAAGGTAATTCACAGATCTCTCTTAGAATTTCAGACTGTCTGCAGAGTACCAAAATTGCTGTATCAGCTCTGTTCTCTCCACCTGTAGACAATTATCACTTTTGCTACAAGGGCTATAAATACCAGTCCATAAAACCCAAGCAAATGAGGTATTTTGAAGAACTGGAATACCACAAGATATATTAGGGATGTTGGAACTAGATGATCTTGAAGGTCCCTTCCAGCCCAAACCATTCTATGATGCTGTGAGTCTATAACCATGTTAATTCTTAAATGCCTTATACAGGCTAAATATTTAATTAACTTGACAAAATAACCCTTTTGTGGTCAGCACCTTTTACTGTAGGGGCAGTTGTTGCTGATTCACTCTACCCTTCTTGAAATCTGTATTTTGACAGATGGCAGAGCTGGTCACTCTGTTATGCTGAAAAGAATAGTTATGGAGTATTTTATAAAGAAGTCACAATACAGAGCTCATAAGATGAGATAATAGCAAAGCTGTGTATCTCATCACCTGGTGTTTAGTGTAACAAAGTCCACACTCTCATGTATATCAGATATTTCACCTATTTTGTTATTTAGAGTCATGGCATGGACCTCAAATGTCCAATTTGTAGCAGTATTACAGACCTGGCTTTGGCATTCATCTTAATTTTCCCCAACAGTGTTTTACAGCTGCTTTCAGAGGCCAGGTCAAGACTGTCAATTTGATAACTAGCACTGTGCCCCCTCTTAAAGCTAATAGGGAATACTGGAACTCCCCAGACACAGAATCAAGCAAAAAGCACAATCAGTGACTGGCACCCTGTTGCTAATTATGCTTCAAATAGTTATGTTCTAGGCTCAGTAGGGAAAGCTATTAAGCTTGCTTTTAGTGTGTTCTTTGTAAAGACAGACTGACCTTTATTTAAAAGTAACTGATCACTTGCCAAAGTAGGGAGTGAGAGGTTTAATCCATTTATGGCTCCCATGAGTCTTGCAGACAGGCTCATCTGCGAATTTCACATGGCATCATACGCATTAGCATTGAGTGAGCAAAACAGAATAAAATGAGGTCATTGAATATTACAAATTATTTCCATCATGAGCTTTAGCTATAGCATGTTTTTGAAAAAAAAAAAAAAAAAAAATCAGCATTAATAGGCTCTTGCCTAAAAATACTCAAATAGCCATATTAATTTGGGGAACCTTTGACTGTGCAATGAGAGAAGGAAATTAGAGCTAGTTAAATATGATGCTGAACATGACGTTTTAGCTGGTATAAGGCTTTGGATCATGCCTGATAACATGACTTCTGATACCACATTCCTTCTTTAAGCAGAAAAGATAAAACCACAATTTGCTCTTACATAATCTTCAAGACTACCCTAAAATGGAATCTGATTTAGAGAACTGCTCAAGTAAATGCATGAAGAGGCGTCACCACATCTGCTCCACAAAGTCAAGAGAAAATATTTGGATACTTTCCTATTTTAGGATAGGTTCCTTTTGTTGTTTGCTACACAATCTGTGTACTAAGAGCTGGTATTTTCCTTCAATTTTACAGTTTGTGATTTCTCTGTCCATTTATACAATAGCTACAGAATTATCATTTACATTGAGAGGACATGCCTAAAGTTGCAGAATTTTGCACCAGTGGCACTCCTGACCTGATCCAGTTTCCTCAGAAAAAAAATTAGGCCCAAACTCAAGCACAAATTAGGCTTGGCAGTCAACAAATTAGCTGTATTTAGCTAGGATGGGATTTATCTAACCTAATTTACTTCTAAATACTGACTGTAAACACAACTTGAGTAACAATCTCCAACACTCTAACTCGCTGATGTTCATATACGTCTAGCCCACAGAGACTAGGGTGATATCTCCATGGAAGCATTTTGAGAGAATTTCTTTCACTTCTCTGTCATTTCAGAGTTTTCATTTTTTGCATCCCTAATCAATTTGCACCAATTACCTCTATTTCTCTCGCTGTTGCTACATCTACTCCATGTAATATTAGTGCGACAAAGGGAATTTTTTCCTTTTAAATAAATTCTGTAATTGCTTCAACTGATTTTCCCTTTTTAATAGAGATTTAGCCACAAATCTGTAATCATTTAGAGCAACTTGTTCATTATTCACGGTCATTCAGTAAATAATAAATATGAACTCAAACAGCTAATGGGCTACTGGAGATCTTTTCCTGCTGACATTTGCTGTTATGATTCACCGGTCGTGCCCTACAGTCAGGCTGTACAATCATGAGCTAACAAGAAGTACACAGAAAGATGGGAGTTTTTTAAGAAAAAGAGGTTCAGGGTCAAAGGAAAATGTTAAAGGGATAGGAGAAAGGTATTGGACAAATGGGAATCAAACTTTTTTTTCTTATTCTCTTTTTCTGCTGCTTTGCATTTAGGAGATACTCCTACCATATGTTGGAGGACTGAGAACAGACATTCTGACTTCTGTAGTCAAAGAAAATGAAGAAGAAAATTATTGTTAATGTTGAGGATCTCCACAGGCTTTTCAGCCTGAGATGGACTACCTTTAATTTTAGAACATGATAATAATAGTAATACTACCAATAAACTAAATAAATTAGGTCTAGATTAAATACAGCACTTTTATGAGTAGCCTGAAAATGCTATAAAAAGTTTCATTTTTCTCCTTCAGAAACAAGTCTTGCAATTACACATGCTCTGCAAAATCAATGCAGAACATACATCAGAAAAAAAGCACTTGTAGGAAGTTGTGAAAGCGAAAGCAAAATTTTATCTTCCTTAAGATTATTGAATCATTATCCTCATTTTAAAATACTATTTATGTGCAGGCACTGAAACAGTTCTTTCTAGTACCATTTTCAAAGCTCGAAAAAGAAATGCATCCTTTCCCCTGTTAAGTGGTTGCTCAAGCAAGGGGCCTTCATGAATTGGCACGGGCAGCCCAGGCTTAGTGTTGGCTTTGCTCCTGACTGCAAATGGTGAGACCAAAGCAGAGGGAGCAGAAGGGATTTAAGCAGCCCTAGAGCCTGTGAGAGGGCAGCAAAGTGACCTTCTGGTCACTGGAGTCACAAACCAGTTCTCTATTTGCTTGGCTTAATTGCTTACCTGAAGCAAGGGCTCCTGCATGCTTTTGTAAAACAAGTGAGGAATATGTTCAATTGTGCACTAAAATCATGTGAAGTTTTCATCTTATTGTGGTAATATGAGGCTTGGATATCCAAACAGACTTCTTCCATCAGAGAAATAAAGGGGAATGACTGAGAAAGAGGTTTTTGGTTCTTCTTTTTGCACTTTTACCCATCTATGAAAGTAGAGAATAATAGTACACTGTGTGTCTCATCTTTTTTGTCCTTATTGTTTTGAAGGTTGTATGTCTCTGTATGTGTTTGACACTTGAGTAAAAGCTCTCTGAGTAAAATGCCACTTACAGGTTGTGAAGTTCCAAACTTCTGTGAGGAAGGTAGCATTTCAGGGCTAATAGATTTTATTAATCCCATTTTAATGCAGAGGTACACAAAACACTAATAACAACAGATCTGCCCCTCAAGGAGGCCAAGTACTGTACTAGGATGTATGGTGCCCATTAACAGCCACAATTAACACCAATAAAGCATCAAATTGTCTTCAAGAGGGATCAGACGTCACTAATGGCAAAGCTGGGCTATTGGGTGTTTCTCCCTTCTCAGGCATTACTTCTCCTCTCCTATTGTATTAGTATTAGTAGCCACATGGTTACTAATTCACCTGTTTTAGTCTACACTGGACTAAAGGAATGGTGGGGATCAGAAAGTAGCCTTTTTTTTTTTTTTTTTTGAAGGTTCCTTTTGAAACAAAACGTTTTCCTGATGCTGATGTCACAAAAGACTGTCTGAAATGGGTAATGACTCATGGTAGGATATATGGGAGCCTTGTAAACTGGGTGGCTGAAAATTTGAAATGGAAGCATGCTCTGATGGCATTTTGGAGGCTAAGTGAGGATTTTGATTTAAGGTTTTTGCTTGCACTGTAATGGCTGCATCCCTGTAACACTATCAGTTCAGCTGGACAAGTGTTGTCCCACTCAGGTTGATTTAAGCCTGAAATCACCCCACTGAATTGGAGCACTTGTCTGCAAGAGGAATTTAGTGTCCTGTGAAAAGGGGTGTGAATGTACAGAGGGCAAACTATGTTGCACCAGCTTTCTTTGTGGGTATCTGTGAAGCACAGCTTGATTCACATTCAAAGTGGAGTGAAATATCATCTGCAGAGACAAACACCAGATGAATTAACATGAAATAACTAGGATGCTGTAAATTCATATCCCAGCTTGCTGCCAACGCAGGCAAGGTCTCAAGAACTGCTCTTGTGTGCAAAAATAGTACATAGGAGATCAGAATCATATCACAGGAATTGCCCTTTCCAAAATGGTACCTGCAATAACATATGATATAATGAAGGTGCAATGAATTTTCCTAGCTGACAGTATTAAAAATAACAATGTACACTGCTCGACTCTAGAACTGCTTTCTACAGTAATGTCAACAAAGAGGCTGAGATAATTTCCCCCTGCTGACTTATTTTTTTCCAGCTAGATCAGTGATCTCATCTCCCATCTTCTGACAAGCCAAGTGAAACCACTAATCCAGACTCCCTTTGTCACAGGAGCTGCAATCAACCAGTTGTTGACTAAATACCTGGCCTGCCTCATGTGGCCTCTCCCAGCAGGCTCGATTTCAGCCTGGACCATATAGCAGGCTCAAACTGCTACTGAATGTGACAGGCAGAGCAAGAATGTTTGCATCCAGCTGAAGAAAACATCTGGCTCCATACCCTGTTCTCACTAAAACAATAAAATACTACAGCTGAACGAGATCCTTAAGCACGCAGACAGAATCAGCACCAAGCCTAATTTATACAACACTTTTCACTGAGTGGATAACAATTTACTGGCAAGGGTTGAGCTGACCAGCTATACCATCATTAGCACGCTGTTGTAACAAACCCTAAGCAATGTCCAACTTTGTGGTCCATAAATGGTGCAATAGATGAATGTAAAACATAAATGGTTTTGCTGCATGAATGTCAGACGTGAAGGAGGGGGTGTATTGCTGAACATCCCACAGTGCAGACTTGTCTGTCCCAAACATTTGTGCTGAGCTGAGAAATGCACTGCAAATCCTACTTGCTTTTCCTACACTTGTCTGTTTGTGGGAGCCCAGTTCACGGTGTAGAGTAAAATCCTGGAGAATACTAACATCCTGTAAGGTACTCATCTAAACAACTGTGTTTCCAGGCAGCAGTGTTCGTCTCAGGGAAATTGTGACTAGGGGACTGCAGGCTCTGGACAGCTGAGTGGTGTTAATGCATCCTTTTTGGTAAAGTAATTGAAGTCCCAGCCACACAAATGCCTGACCTCAGGCTGACCTGATTTCATACCTCCAAGCACAGGTTCAAAGGCCAAGTAAGCCTGAATGCTATGTGCAGGCATGGAACATGGATTCAGGACACATGAAGAGCAACATGGGATGCGATGTACTGGTATAAACATAGGCTGTATGTATTGCAGTGCTTTATTCACCTCCTGTCCCTACATGTCAGTATTGTACATGCATTACAGGTATGACAACACACCTCAAAAACATGGTAACGGTACTGTTGGGTAGATTCAGTATTTGCAGTTATTGCTTTAAAGGATACTAAATTTTACACATATTATCACCTAAGATGTACTATGGCTGCAGGTACTAACATCTGACTTGGGATCTTCCCAAAGGAGAAACATACTGAAATTAGGTAGGTGAGCCTGTTAGGTATCTAGGCATGAAACCATTTGATCAGTCTCTGGTTTGATTATTTGATTATTAGCCATTCACCCTCAAGTGTCAGGCTGATCTCTCCAACCGTGTTTACAACAGCACTGGCCATCCCAGTCAGAAAGCCCCATCCATGCCCAAGTACTCCTCAACTTACTACCAGCATCAAAAACACAGTATCTTGGTGCATGCACACCAGATAAAAATCTGCCTCAGTCTCTGGAGAGAGAGCTGTGTTTTGTGCTGTATCTACTTGGCAACAAAGTAACAGAAACCAAAATGTTTAATAATATGCTCTCAGAATCTGCTGTGTTTCACAGCTGTGGGCGGCTGTGCCCACAGAAATGCACTGTGAAGAGAAAGTGTCCCCGTGCAGCACACGCTGGCTTGGTTGGTGTGTGCAGAGAAGACGTCTTCAACTGGCGCTCAGTGCTTCACACTGGGAGACCACAATGATATTTTCAGTCATAGATCCTGCTGAAAGACTCTCCGGGCCATTAAGCCTGCACTCAAATTGCTTAATGCACAGTCAGGAAAATGGAGTGTGTCTGGAAATCCAGCACAAGGTTGAGGCCTCATTTAGGTCTTGTGCAGCCTATTCCCCCAAGCACAAAAGGGGAGTAGGCTCCTCATAAGACTCGTGTGGATCTGCTGCACCAGAGTAATTTAGATCCCAGACTTCTGGCAATGAATGTCTGCCATAATATCCTACATTTTTAAACTGAGCTTTTGGAAATGGAGCACTCAGTCAACTCTTTGCTGTCCTGTGAAACTGTCTGTTTTGGTCAGGTGTAGCCCTTTCTGACCTGTACTAAAAAGCACACATTTGCACAAAGCAGGCACGGACAAAATGAAATCATCCCCTTGGTCTCACCCTAAACTGTGGGGACACAGTCAGCAATGCTTGGGGTATGTGGTGCACACCAACTATAAACTCCCCAGTACTATTTTTTATCATGGCAAACAAACAACAAGGAGCCAATATTTTCACAACCTAATTTTAAAACTATGATCACATATTACACACACACACACACACACATATATAAACTATGATGACATATAACTATTGAAATGAAAATCATTCTACATATAAATCTCTATCTCTGAAGAAATACATACACATACACAAGAAACACATAAACATTCTATCTATTTAATTTTTCTATCTATTTAAGGGGAAAAGAAACAAAGAGAATGAGAAGTATTTTAATTAAGTAAAATTAAACAATGCTTTGGTATTCATAGTCCTAAACTTCACCACAATCCCTAATCAGCAATGGTGGTAACGTGGTTTACTACTTTTTATTTTTGGAGTATTTTAGAGCTATTTACTAATTAAAAAAATCATACTATTTAATATTGCATTTTCAAATTATTTTTTTAAAGTATACCAAATTCTGTTTAAATTAACAGCCTCCTACTGTAATGATTATACACGCAATTCAGCACTTACATGGCAAATCCTGAACAGACCCATTGATTTCATTAAATAAAGTTATTGTTTTAGGTTTTGGGAAAATTATGGATGTTTTTCTTGTATCACCCTTTTTTACTTTTGAAACAATGTAATATTTGAGATTTTTTTGTTACAGTGATAGCAAGAATGTCATATAAACACATTTTAAAAAAGAGATACATTTGAGAGAAAGTTTGAGTGGCTCTTGTATTTTGATAAGCAAACTACGTTATAGTTCAAAATCTACTTTTATATATAAAGAGAACATTTATTCCACTTAAAAATGAGTAAAGGGTTGTTTTGGCATTTAAATAGCAGGCTGTCAGCTCTGTTTAAATGTGTCACTTGCTATCCTATGTATTCACAAAAGACCTGGCAAAAGTTAAAAGTCATATTTCTTTCAGTGCAACAGAAGGAGCTGTGCGTTAGCAAAATTTGGTTTTAGCTGCTGGAATATTTATGTCTGCATGGTTTGCTCATCTACTGACTCCCCAGACCTGTTGCAGATCTGAACCAAAAGCATTTGAGCCACACCTGTGCCATATGTGCAAGTCTGTGCTTCTGGAACAAACACCAGGGAGCACCTGACTCTGTCTGGCCTCCAAAGAGTCTCCCTGCCCCAAAAACCTCCCAGGAATGCCTCTTCATCCTCTTTAGCTTAGAAACACCAGAAAATCTCCCAGGAAGCAGAGTGCCCTGCCTAAGCTGTTTTCTGAAGAGAGAAGGAGGATGACAAGAGGAGGAGGGCAGGGGTCTGCTCACCACTGCTGCTGGCAGGGGGTGCAGACCCCAGGGTGTGTGGGGAGCCAGGACCAGCCTGTGCACCAGGGGAGCTGTACAGGATGGGAGAGTGCCATGCCAGGACAGTAAAGGAATGAAGGTATGGCTGGCAAGATGAATTTCCCCATGGTGCACATAGTTCAAACCTCACTAGGTGAGGAGGTGGTTACATGTGGAGTTAGTCTGTTAAGAAACACGGACTCGTCTCACATATGACATGCTATGACTCATATCAGCAGACAAAATTGAAAACTGATTTTCATCACTAAGTGATTTTTGGACAGATTTTATGCATGCTGTGGAAAGGAAGTATTTAAAAGTGAGAGCCTCCTGCAATCACCCATGCTAGGTTAATGTTTACCATGTTACAGAACAGCCAAGGGACATACAGCAAACCTCCTGAAGATGGAGTAAGACATAGTGGGTACATTTGGGGCAAACATGTTTTAAATCTGCTTTAAATTTCTAAGGTTAAAATATCATTTGCTTCTAGGATTGCTGTCCCAGTGGTACATGGACCAGTGGAATATGAACTTGTTTACCACTCTTCAAGTTTCTCCCTTTCTGGTGAGAAAGCTACAACCACAACATCTCAGGCATACACTTAAATTCTCCTGTTTTAGTGATGTTTGTCACTACTCTTACTCATAATATATAGATCAACCATATGTGAAACACAATGTTCAGAAAGTTGCAAAAATTCAGTTAAAGCACATCCAACCTACTATTTTTTACTGATTAAAAAGAAAGAGAGGTTTGGAACTCAACTTGGGCTTTTCACAAAGCATCCAGACTTATTCCAATTTATTTAATCCACCTCTGGATCCCCTGCCATAGGTTTCATGACCTGAAAATGACTGGTCCCCTCTCTGCATACCTCTAGGCTGTTGCCTATTTGAGGGATGTCATTTATTTGAAGCTCACAATGTTCACCTTCTCTCTCGCAGCCAGACCTAAAATGAAGTCACATCAGTTCCTTCTGACATTTCCCAGGTCTTCATTGACCACCCAGGCCCAGTAAATAAAGTGTACCACAAACAATATATATATATACACACACATTCTACATGTAGATATATAGAGAGAAAAGATTCCTTTCTTTAACCTCTGAACTTCCAGCGTATTGTCATATATGTGAAAGTTTCTCTTGAGGGACTTCGCTACTTGAAGAAAATCAGGATGTCAGTGCCAAACTCTTGGTACCTGTGACTGTTTGGCACACCTCTGACAAAGCTCTCCATTGAGCCCTTGCATGCACTGAGTTCCCCACAGTTAAAAGAATGCAGACAGTAAAAGTGTAACAGCTTTCTGTTACTCTTTGCATAAAAGAATATTCATTGAAAACGCTGTATCACCTGTAAGGTACTTTTCACAAGTGTATATTGGAGCACCAAAAATGAAGAGGAAATGGCTGTACAGCACTTGGTTTCAATATTAAGATGTTCTCTGGACTGACTTCCTATGGATACAGCTCCTCTCTTCCAAAAAACATTGTAAATTATCTGAATCATCAGCAGTCTTCTGAAGCCAAGAAGCATGTACGTGTGCAGGGATTTCACTGGGCTTTGTGGTGGTGATGGGGGAACTTGGACACCATGTTGGCTGTATGTCATGTGTGCTCATGTCATATGTCATGCCAGCTCTACCTGCTGCTTTTGGATTGCTCAGGAAAGGGCTAGTGTCTAAAACAGTCTGCCACCATTTGTTTTTCAAGTCTATTTCTTTTCCACACAATAATGCCTTCTGTGTTTGGGTTCCTTAAAGGGCTTGAGACATCATCCTTCAGGAGGAGAGCTGGAGTGAGGAAGACCAGCAGGTGAAGGAGGTGATTAATCAGCTCCACTTTGGGTGGAAAGTGTTGACTTTGGTGAGGGGACTAATTGGTACATTGAGTGAGGAGGGGTGGCCTGGGAACCTACTTCTGCTCTTACTCCCTCTTCCACATGAGGAACAGAAATGCCAGGTGATGCTTGAAGGACTGCAGAAGATGCATGGCTGCTTAGAGATGTCATAAAAGACTGAGGGACTGAGAACAGAAAAGGGAGAAGAAAAAAGCATGATGAGGAAAATGACATGCCTGGGATTCTGTCTGTTCAGGGTAGATAAAACCAGATAATTTTATTCATTTCTTAGAAGAGGGATGAAAGGACAAAATGCTTTAGGACTGTAACTGAGCTGTGCAGGGTTGAACTGGGAAAGCTGAGCAGATGGAGTGACAAAAAACCAAGTGTACTTCCAGGGCACTCTTGGAGTGCTTTGGCAGTATGAAAAAAGGAAAGAATGAATGGTGGAAATCACAAGCAGCTGAGATACAACTGCAGGGCATAGTGGGGACCTATCTGAGTGCCAAGGAAGTTGTTGAGGAATATAGGGAAAATGGTGGGAGCAATGGGCCCAGCTGTGACTGAGGAGAGGGGAGGATGAGAGAGGAGAAATTTAAAGAAAACCCAACCAAAATGGCAGAGAGGACACACTGACAGGAATGTGAAAAACAGCAGAAAAGATGAAGGAAGCTTAGGGAGACCAAATGATGCTGAGATTTGTGCAGGCATTAGGAAGGAGGCGCCATGGCCTGGAGGAGGAAGATGGGTGAGACCTGCTGGAGAAGGCTGCCAGATATTGCAAAAGAGATGGATGAGATGGGAGAAAGGGACGTGGGGGCAGCCAGCTGAAGGAGGACATGCTTCTTCACAGCATGAAAAGACAGCTGAGGGACAGTTGGACAGGTAGAGTGAGAAAGCTTAGCTGGGGAATTAAAAAACCAGACTCAGTAAGCTTCACATTTTTATTAACTGACAGCAGGGAAATTGGTAGAAAAATACAAAGTCAAACATTTGGGGGGGGGGGGGGGTGTTACTTCTGTGTGTGGACTGAAGGGCACTGGGGAGACCTGTGGAGGGGCTGCTTCTCTCTCTTTGAAACTCTCTTTATGTAACCAATGTTGACTCTTCAGCTTTATTGAACACAGCAAACACTTGGATGCTTGATAGGGAGCATAATGGATGCTTTTTGGGTGTATAAATTTGGCATATGTTGCAACTCCCTACCAGCATGTTCTTCCAGAGAACTAAGAAGCAGCCAGGCCAGGTGCCTTACGGGCACTGAGGCACAGCACCAGTGAGCCCCATGTACTGGTGTGTGCTGGCCTGAACACCCTCAGGTTTTTGTGCTGGTTGTCAGCTGCCCTATTTGATTTAGTTGCCTGTTGCCTTTGGGGTCTCTAACTTTCAGCAGTCCTCTTGCTTGCTCTCCTGCGCTTTTCACTCCTATCATCAAACACATTGACCTCCCCTCTTCTTCTGTTGCCTTTTTCCTTCAAACTTTCTTTCCCAACTGTCTCTGACCTCAGATCTAATCTGTGGTCTCCAACTTTTTGCATCTGTCAAACCCCCATACAGGTATCTCAGTTCACTTCTCCATCAGCACAGTTCACCCCGAGGCAAGCCACGTGGAAGGTGTGTGGCCAAGAAATTTGTGTTTATAAGAAGTGACTGGAACTTCTCTGCATCTATAAGGTGCCACTATGAGACCTGGTTCCTCCAGGTACCTTCCAAAGTGCTCCACACCTCACCCTGCTCCTGTGCTTCTTCCTGCCAGATGCAGACCTGTAAGGGTGTCCTTCTCCCCCTGACTTTCCTCCACTTGAGACTGAACCTCAGGAGAACCCTGCCTAGGTCCTACCTGACATTTCCACCTGCTCCTTCCCAC
This sequence comes from Vidua macroura, assembly GCF_024509145.1. Lineage (NCBI taxonomy): Eukaryota > Metazoa > Chordata > Aves > Passeriformes > Viduidae > Vidua > Vidua macroura. Next base: position 13,697,062 of record NC_071572.1, read on the forward strand.
TCATCCCTCCCTGGATCTCTCTGTTGACTGCTTTTCCCTTCTCTCATCCCAGAAAGGGCATGCGGCAGGGCGGGATGCAATGGAGGTTGTAAGAAGGGGTTTTCATTTGTCCCTGTTTTTGCTGAGTGTCACACACGGCCGGTACCATTTCCTTTTACAGTGTGCTACAAGCTCAAGCCACTCTCATAACTTCTACCTGGTTTTCCCCTGCCAGCACTGGAGGCTAAATATAAGCTCTCGGAGCTGGCCCCGTGTCCCTGCCCATATCTGGCAGCGCCCGGCGTTCCACCGCGATTTCACACAGCCGATGCTTTTCACGAACTTGGCAGCTAAAGAGAGCCACTTCTCCCCGAGTAAGCTGCATTCATTTCTGAAGGAACAGCAAACACATTGCTCGTTTGCAGTGCAAAGGGCTATGTTGCAATTTTCTTTTGAGTGCCTAGGTTCCACTCTGCCTCTGGGAAGGAAAAAAAGTCACGCCAAAAACTTGTTCAGACAGCGCTGGTTTTTGTCCAATGATTTGTTTGGTAACACTCTGATTTTTTGAGGAAAACATTATTTTTAAAGGTTTGGCAGTTTTTAAACAGCATTTAATGTGTAAGGGAAACTTATGACGGATATATTAGCATCTCTGCCAGACCAAACATCTGTAGTTTTTAATGAAGTAGGCAATAGGAAATCAGAATTTTAATTCTGCTTTTCAGCTGACACTATAAATCAGCCATTTTAAGCCCAACCTAGTTATAGATTTTTTTTTTTTTTGTTCCTATGGTCAAAAATGAACATCCCTAATTCAGCAAAGTATTCACAAGATCTAGCAAACTTGTCCTTAAATTACTTGTTTGCACACTGATAGATGTGGATGGCAGTTTAAAAAAACCACAGAGACATATGCTAATTCATACTACGTCCAGACGAATGGTGGGAGCCTGCTAATTTTCCCAGGTTTTAGGCTTCACTTTCAGGTTAGAAGTACCTGTGTTAACCTGTAATGGGAGAAGAGCAGTTCCCAGTTTGACTTGACAAGATATCCCAGAGAAAAGAGTGGCTGCAGCCACCCTGGACTCTGCTGCCTCACCCCACAGCCCCTTGGTGGGGTTCAGGCCAGCCCCAGCCATGGCCTCTTGCAGCTGGACCTCCAGGCACCAAAGGGAACCTTCACTCTTTTAGTATCTGCTGGGGAAGGGGGTGTCTGGCAACATTTCTCCTGGCTTCAGTTTTTGCCATTGAATTAGAAATCGGGGATGGCAAAAAAGAAACCTGCCTCACCATAAAAATCGTCACAGTAGTGACATACTCAGACTGTGTAGAATCATCTTTTGTAAGATGGGTTACAGTAATCTGCCTTAATTAAAAAGTAAAATAAATTAGAATAAACGACCATGATTAAAACCAGAGTATGAAGTGTTTAAACTGGCATGTCATATTTAACAGGTGGAGTAGGCAAAAGATATTCCTGCCTACACTTACAGAGCCTGAGTTTAAGACTGTAATTTGGTAAGTCATGGTAATTTAGTAACTTTTTAAATTCCCTGTTGATGCAAAAGCTGAGGATTCAACATCTACAGAGGCTGGTACCCTTCACCGTAGATTGTTTGTTCTTGGAAATGGCTGATGAATAAGGGATGTCAAAGAAAACAGGATAAATGAAAGAAGTACTTTGATCAGACTATTTTCCAGACATACTGCCTATATTTTTAGAATGGGCTTGTGACTGGACAACCTATTCAGAAAGTAATTCTTGAAAATATGAAAAGGTTGATAATTGCAAAACATTGCTGACCAGCTAATACATCTTGGAGACAGTGATGGTCTCCAGATAAACTTATTGAGGAGAAATGGTGTGAGATAAACAAGCTATAACTCAGCAAGGACAAGGGCAAACTTCTACATGTTTGGAATAAATGACTATGAAAACAGGGTAGAAAATGACATGAAGGATCTGTGAATTACCATGTACCACCAACCAAATGCCAACCATTTCATACTGCTGAGAAAAAAATGAATGACATATGGCGATGTATGAACAGCAGTGCCATATGCAAGATGTGAAAAATCATCCTCCTACTCTACGTGCTGCTGAAAACCTCAGTCTGAATCCTGTGCCTGAATTTAGGCACCACACTCCCTGGAAGATGTGGAATGGTCAAAAGTAAGAAGATTGCTGGAAGTCTGGTAAACATAGTCTGAGGAAAGCTGGGATGAAAAGGAAGAAGACTAGGCAAGTGAGAGTGGTACCTGCGGTACCAAATATGCAAAGAAAATGAAAATAAATTATTTTCCAGATGCACTGGATAAATAAGGAGGACAGCTAAGTTGCAAAAGGGGAACTCGGGTTAGACATGATACAAATGCTGCAGTGGTTGTGCAGTGAAACACAGGAGGAAGTGGTCCAAGGAGGAGACAAAGTGCATGATGAAAACTATTTGTTATGAAAGATGTAATCTCATCCTGTGTCAAATGATGTCTGGAGAGTGTCCCCCCGCCTCCGCAACGCTGATGGAAAGTTAAAAATCCTCAGCTGCTATAAACCAGGGAAACTTCATTAATGATGTATACCAGTAAAGGGGCCGTGCCTGAAATGTGTCCAGTGTAATAGTTTTTTCTATCTCATTTCTGCTTTTAGCCATGAGATTATGAGTAATAGATACAGGGCTACATCGTTAGCCAGAAATCCTTTAGCTTCCTAAAGGTCAGTTAATCTATGATCTAATCTGACGGTCACTGAAATTAAGTGGAAGCAGTTCAGCGGGCTATAACGGAGGATTCTTGGTGTCTGCAGCCCACAGTTTCTTTGACTTAAAACATCCTTTATAAGCAAAACAACACGTAGGTATGAAATACATTTCAAAACGCATGCTGAATCTTTCCGTTGTACTTCAGGAAGAGAAAAAAAAGGCCAACCTGCCTTTCTAGCTATCTAGCCAGTTTAAACAGTTCTCATTAAAAACTCCAAAATGCTGTCAGTGCCTTCTCTTCACCTGTTGATATTCCCATCCCTTGAGAGATTTTATGCAGCTGGGGAAGCAGGCAAGATTTACACGAACTTGGCTGCTTTATCTTGACTTGTTCACAGTGGGAGCCAAGCTGCCCTTTTAAGAGTGGAATACTTCAACAAAGTAAGACCAAAAAAAAAAAAAAAAAATCAGGAAAAAGAAAAAAAAAAAAAAAAAAGAAAAGCAGAGTTATCTATACAGCTTGGCACTTAATGGAGCTCTAAAATAGACATGTGAAATTTTTCATAGTAATCTCTAAGTCTTTGAGGATTTCAAGTCTCAGCATTGTCATTACTAGTAAATTAAAGATCTGAAAGGTTGTCCCAGTGAGCAGATATTTGATCCCTAAACAAAGCTAAAATTTCATATTTTTGAGTCAGTTTCCCCATGTACTTTCAATTCATATGTCTGAACTTTAGATTGCTTTTCTGCTACTCTTGTAACACGTCTGAAAACCCCTTCCTATCTAAAGTTACACTTAATATACGCTACTTAGTTTGAGGAATTGAATTTTATAACACATGAACGGGCATAAAAACCCACCAAATAAACCAGAGACTCAGGTCAGAAAGGTACCCTTCTTTTGACTCTGACTTTCTTGTGTTGCATTTCCTCTAGATTACAATGTAGTTTAATTTTCATGGATGTCATCTGAAAACGACAGCCGATGTAATGTAGCTGAATTCTGTTTGTCACTGAATTTATTCTGTATGTTAACTGGTAGTGTGATGCACTGAAGCATAGTCTTTAATTAAAGTGCAACAATACCACAATGCAGCAGCACTACAGTACCAGCATGGCACAGGAACCTGGTGCTGGATATAAAAATAGCTGTGCTCAAAACGTGTCATATCACTACATGATGTGACTAAGTCAGTGGAGACACTCTTACACTTGAAACCTGAAGTATTACTGAACACTGATTTTCAGCTGGGGAAGCTGTGATCAAATCAATGCATGTATTATTCTCCACAAATGAATAATGGCGTGAACAAGGACATATTAAACACCTACAGTGCACAAAGCTTTTCACACTGGTTATGAACCAAAAACAAACAAAGAGGCTGTGAACTCTCCAGAGCTCTCGTTTTGTCTCCCGTGAAGTCCTCCTGCCTCTCTGGGTACAATATGCAGAATTCCCACAACTGCAGGAGAGGGCTTTGACTCTGGGTTGTGAGCAAGATGACCAGACTTCTGTCCTCCCCTTTCCTACCCTCGATGAAAACAAAACAAAACAAACTGAAACCACTCCATACTCCAGAGTGAGTGAAGGTGATACAAAACCCAGGGAGAGAAAGATTCTCTGCTGGCACAGGAGCCAGGGAGCAGCCAGTGCTGCTTCCCTCCATAACCCTCTGCTGTGGAATGTGCTGGTGCTGAGCTTACAGGTCCATCCCTGACCAGGGGTGCCAAAGTTCTCTCCCCCAGTGCTGTGAAACTCTCCCTACACTTGCTCAGCCAATACAGGGACTTCTGGAGAAATGCAACCCAGAACCAACCACCGCTCTTATTCCACAGGAAGGTACCTGCCAAGCCAGGACAGCATTGCTCTGGTCTCCAAAAGAGCCAGCACTCCCTAAATGCCCAACATGGGCAGCCCTTTGACTTGCCAGCATAGCTGATGCTGTCAGTGTTGCATGGGGACCACTGCAAAGGTCTCCCTCCAAAACCAGAATCAAACATCCACAGAGAAGCAGCAGCTGGGCTCCCTCTCTGCAAAAGGCACAGCATTTGCACATGCTTGTTCCTTGCTACTGCATAGGCTCCACATCCCATGGCATTGTGCTATGCCATACTGGAGCCCCAGGCATGATTTTAACATCCAGGCACCATAAAAACAGTTTAGGAAAAGAGGCAGCGTGGATTCGGCACGGGGCAGTTCTGCAGGAATGAGACAACAGGAACCATGCAGTGATGCTTGTCTGCTTGCTGGGAAATGCGTCAGGGAGGCACAAACACACAAAAGAGAGAGAGGAGATAGTTACCTAACATGACGAAGGGGATTCCCAGGAAGGTGGAATTGTATTTCCCACCAGTGAGATTGATGATCCCAGCAGCAGTCAGGGTGGCAAGGGTCACTGTCAGCAATCCCAGCAGGCCAAGCCAGGGTTTGCTGCGGACACAATCCTGCATGGAGCAGCAGAGAATGGCCAAGGTGACCACAAGGACCAAGCTTGTGATCAGGTAGCGTTCTGACACCCTGCTCGTCTTCTGGAAATCCTCCTTCAGCGAAGAGGAAGTGAAAGGATACATTTTGACTTTCCTGTTGGATTTCTGGAAAAGTTCAACAGTGTCACAAAAAATGGATTCCCACTTCTCTGCCACCATGTCATTCAAGGAGTTGATTGCCTGCAAGTAGTAGGTGAGCTGAATGGCTTCTGCAGACTTCACCCGGTCCTTGCTGTGCACAGTAACCCCACCGAGCTGATGCCCATTATACACTTCCCTGCCATCCTTTAAGTGAGTAATCGGATAAGTGATTGCAAAATTAGTTCGATTAGAAGAACGAGCAGCCTTTAATTCCTCCAGTACATGCACTATGTCGTCCACTATGCATGTCTTGTCATTGTTCAGGATACATATATGGGCAAACGTGTAATTGAAACCAGGTCTTTGAACTTGGATCCTGGTCACTGCAGAGTGCAACTACAAGGGAAAGAGAAATCACACACGTTATTCATCAGTTCATCTTGCACAGTAGCAGCCAGAACGACAGCAGCTCCTCACCGCCGTCCCTTTTCTATTTGATCTAAGCAACAACAACAAAAGTTCTGGTGACTGCAGTATTAATAGCACACTCATTGCAAAAAAAAAAAAAAAATAAAAAAAAAGGAAACATGCATCAAATCAGCAGTTTTATTCCCCTGTGTCCTTTGCTGGTAACTCTGGCATAACGTGACGTGCGGATGTGCCACGTGCAGCTGCTGTTTGGCCTCTCTAAATAAGTAAACTCAACAGGTCCAGCTAAAGCCCAACCATGTCCAGGGACACTGTTGTGCCCAGGATTGCCCAATTACTCTCTCAAGAGATCAACTTGAGGTGTAGAGGCAGAAGAGCATTGTGACCAGGTGTGCCACCTGTGCAGGATGCACTGGCAGCCTGGCAGTACAGGGCACCAGCACAGGCCACAGCTGCATGTCCAACATACAGAGACGGTTGGCACAGCAGGGAAAAGAAATCTGGAAATAACTAATTTGCCCTCTTTTCTCCTCCCTCTTTCTCCCATCAAATCCTCAGTAGTCTGAGAGCAGGAAGCAATGGCAGAGACAGACACTGGTTTTCTCTTGCTCCCTCTGAGAAGTTCTGTTAATTAGTGAAGGTCCCCTAACTTTAGGGTTTGTAGGTTATTTTGGGGTCTAGCAGTTCTTAGTGCACCTTCCTTTTTGTTTCTCATCTTTCTGGAATTTGCCATGCCTAAGCTCTGACTCCAAAAATATTCAGTTATTTTTGAGCATCAGAAAGGCAGAAAAAATTAACATCTCTTCTTGAAAAAATATAGAAAACTCTTGCAATCTTTTCTGAATCCATTTTAGTCAACATAGAAGAAACAAGAAATTTAAAATATGGCAAAAGAATAGCCCAAATAGGCTAGGGTTACAATGTTTTTGAAAAATAAAATATTGAGTTTGCTAATGTATATCATTCTGTCTGATGATAAACACTGTTTAAAAAATAGAAGATAGTGTACAGGAGAGCAGTAGAGCTTATACAGTCTTCTGGGGACAAAGGGAAAAAATGTCAAATAATCCTGGCTAACCTCCTGTGTCTGTTGAAACTAAACAGTCATAGTGACTTTTGTATGGTATTTGAGACTTATTTGCAGCACCCCACCCAGCCACCTTCCCCCTTCCTAATTTACATGGTACTAACAATCTGATTGTTTTGTGATTACATTGCACACTCTGTGATGGGTAGAAATTTAGTTATGTTGCCTCCATTCCTCAGGATAATGTGACATCATATAGACAAAGATTACAGCATTCCTATATTCTCATCTTGTTTCACTAGCAGCTTGAGGGTGTGTTTTTCCACCTTTGAGTAGTTTTAATTTTTTTGACAGAAATAAGAGTTCAATACTGACATTAGGAAGATAAGTTTGAGAAATGAACTGAACTAACAAATCTTTTCACAGTACTGTGAGAACACGATACCTGGCCATGGTGAAAAGCAAAATTTTCCATTGTGGTGGGAGAAAAAAAATGTAACTGTCTGTGCAACAGATTAGGGTCTTTTGCACAACTTTCTTCTAAAATAAAACAAAATAAAATATTTGCAGGAACATGACAAAGAAATTAACCTCTATGGGGAATACTTCCCATTTTTCAGATTGGAGTTGCAAAGTTCCAACTGTTTTGGGGTACAAATTCTATTGTATGTGACTACAGTTTGGGGAAAATGCCCTGATTTACCAGATCAAAGACAGAGATCTGATTTTAATTTTTTTGCAGTGGGAGCTACTGAATGGTTTTCATTGACAACAGCTATAAAACAAGACGTCACATAAAGAAGTGCAGCTGAGGGAAACCAGGAGGAATAGAAGGAATTTCCTGCCTTTATTAGATTCACAATACAACTCCTTCAGAGAGGATCTATGGAGTGACACAATGCAGAAGAAACTAAACTGACATGCAACTTCTATCAAACAGTGTGTCTCGCTATTTACCCACCCTGCCTCACTGCAGCATTTGCTTCCTTTCATGTCTGAAGCACTTTCTTTTAATATTTAGGTTATAAAATAACCTCATCTATTACAGCTATTACTTCATCTTTAGTGAATGGCTAGAAGCTAAATGTCATACCTAAAATACTCCTTTCCTCTTGGAAATGTTCCTTTCAGGCTGAGGAGCTTGTCCTGCAGCAGTGGCCTGGTGCTTCTGAGATTGTGCTGGGCTGGACAGGGCACTGCATGGGGAGGACCTGCCCATCCCACCTCTCGGCAATGGGGCTTTGGGGAAGAGAGGGAAGGAGGCAGACAGCTGTGTCCTGGCACATCCTGGCAGCTGAGCAGCTCCCAGAGCTGGCTGCAAGCTTGTGCAGTTTAGAGCAGCTATGAGATATATTCTGAGCTTTGCCAGTAGCCACAGTATTTGGTCTCAAATTGGCTGCAAACAGCCAAAGAAGAGGAAAACTTGCCATTCCCTCCACCCAATAAAGTATGCTGAGAACTGCACCAGCATGCCCAAGGATTCAGCCCTAGGAATTCAGACCCAGACTTTCCTTCTCAAGACAAACACAACACTTTATCTGCACTTTTTTCAGACTTGATGCTAGGAAAGCCCTCTGCTGCCTCAGTGCAGGGCAGTGTGCTGCAGCATGGCTGAAGGCTCTCTCCTTTCTCCCTTTGCTTGCCTGTGGCAGCCCGTGAGCCACAAGGATGCTGCCTCCTCCTGATGAGAGTTGCAGTCCCATGGTGCTCTCCTTTCTGCTGCCATGCTGGGAATTCAGCTGCGGCCACACAGATTGTTCCACCCATCCAAAGCCCACAGTCATAACCCTGGGTGACTGGTTTCCACAGAAAACAGAAGCTCCAAGAGCTTACAAGGGCACTTCCTGTGAGTTCAAAGGATTGCACAGTCTGCAATTTGGCTTGCCTATGGAACACCAGGAGGTCCCCCAGGAAACTTCAGTCTGATGGTAAAGGCTGTTGTGTGATGGGGACAACATCAGCAATATGCTAATGCATAATGCATATTGCACTTCTCAGTGCAGATGATTCTAATAGCAAGTAACCATACTCAGAATAAACCTGGCACCTAGTCCTGGGACAAATGACTGACTACCAGATCCTCATTTATCCAGCTGTTCTTATCCTTTCCGATCCTATTAGGAGAATGCGAAATTTAAAGGAATAACAAAATTTGAATGAATGCTTTTTCTTGAAGGGAGACATGCACTGCTTGCTCATCACTCCCAGCTTTTTCAGCTAGCTAACAGTGCAAAAAGCAGTTCACTGCTGAGATGCCAGAGCACTGCAGCATGAGAACTGCACAGCACCACCTAAGCTCCCTCACCACGGTGGCACACGGTCCCTGAGAGTGTTCAGACATGAAATAATAACATCCACTTCTTCCTTTTGCCATTGTTTAAACAGTGACCATTCCTTAGACTTCCCCTTTCCCTTCCAAAAATGGTATTTATGTGTCCTGCACCACCTTAGAGGTTTCTAGAACAGTGTTTTCCTTTAGTCTTTCAGTCATTTGCATTTGGTAGCGTCTTGGTCTTGGTCTTTGCTTACTTTAAGTCCCATGCTCACTCCGTTATTTATTTTAGACAGAGAGGCATGATGGCTTCAACAAGGAGAGAAATCCCTTTCAGCCAATATCTCCAGGTGAGGGCTGTACTGGTTTCACACCTCCCCACCATGCCATGTTTAAGCCTGTGGCACAGCTGACAGATGAGAGGTGGTGAAATTGCACTTCCCTGCCTGTGAATACCACACCTGCCAGCTGGTTCTGTCCATGGGCCCAGGAAGGGACGCCAGGAAGCAAAAATCCTTCCACTTATCCACGGCTATGCCGTTTGCACCAGGGCCTCAGAGAGCCATGGCTGGAAGTTCTTTAAACTGTTTTATTTTTGCTGGTCCTCCTACCTCTGCCACCAGCACAGGAAGACTGGTGCTGGGAACCAGAGCCCTTCAGTAGAGTCAGTTTGGGTGCCCTGGGATGGCCAAGCCCCACACTGGGCTCTGTGAGCCGGCTCTCCACTGTAAAGAGCTCGGCACAACTTTCAGCAGTGCCATCAAAGCTGAGCCTGAAGGCAAAAGGGTTGTACTTGGAGATGTATGGTCATGACAGAAAGGAAAGCTTGTTTTTATTCTTAAGTCCCTGCAAAAGATGCAGGAAGCTATTAAGAAGGGGTGAGAAAAACCTGTACCCCTTTGCTTTGTGGAAAAATCCTTTAATTCAAAAGTGAGAAGGTATTACCAGAATTTTGTTAATTTAATCAGGTAACAAAGAAGTCTGCAGCCTCCCTGTGAAGGAAACAGATCCCTTCCCAGCAGGGATGGGTTAGAAACTGCTGATTCATCTGCAAAATGGTCCAATCCCAGAAATCCTTTAAGCTCACCTTACATAATTTCCTACCCCAATCAAATCTATGGGAAAGGGGAATGAGGACCCAACCACCACTTGGACCTCACCTCGCTGGTGGCACAGCTTTGCTCCCAGGGACACAGTGTCCACAGTGACAGCAAAACGCAATGGCACCATTCAGTTTTTAACAAGCTCTCATGCCCAGCTCATGAAAACACATCCTGACTCTCTTGGAAGCAGGGTCAGTCACAGACACCATTTTTAATCATACCTCCTGCTTATCATGTATACCTCAAAAATATGTTTGGTTTTGCTGCTGAGCAATGATATATGGTGTTTATAGAGGACATCACTCATTGTAAGGACTCGATTATACTTTGTACTTGACATACAGTCAATGAATGGCCAATGAGACAAAACTAGCTGGATATATGGATGTCCTCTTGCACTGCAAATGATCTGGCATGAAGACATGTTTTACTCTCAGGAGCATCATCTTTGCAAAGCCATATTACTTTGTTGTTGCTGCTATTATTTGACTTATTTAGTCTTGCAGTCTCCATCTGATGGTTCAAATCCAATATTAGCTTTGCTTTTCAGTGTTGACACTCTTAGAATATTTTCGCTGTCATTTTCACCAAGTCTGTTTTTATCGTGAGTCCTGGAGCCTGAAGTATTGTGATTTTTTTTTTTTTTATAATCTCAGCTTTCATTAAAAAAAAAAAAAAAGAAGAAAAAAGAAAAAAAAAAAGACGGATCTTGTGGTTATGGAGGAAAGACTGAGAAGGCTCTGAACTCATTACCTATTACCATTTAAAATTTTATCACTGTTTTGGATTCAAGACTGAAAAACTAGAAAGCAGGATGAAGACAATAATTTTAAATATACACTTCATTTTTATGAGAAGCTGGTTTACTCTTTTAGTAATTTTTACAGGTAACTTGTGCCAAGGAAAATGAAGAGGAGAAAATGCCTTTAATGGATAGCTATAAATTTCTCCACTTTTTCTATGATCTCAGTAATCTCTGGCATTTCATACCTTTGCAGCGTACTTTTTTATTCACGTCAAGAGGTGGCCTCAGTCAAAACGTAAAAAGGTTATGAGAGACTTGCACAGCTTCCAGCTTAATTTACAAAAAAATCCCCACTGTGGGTTCTGCAGATATGGGCAGAATTAAACTTTCAAGAGTGCATTTTCATCAGAAGGTGCAGAGAGGGAGGGCAAGGGAGCCCCTGGCCAGGGCTGTGCCCTGCTGTCAGTCTGAGACTGTGGGTCCAGGGCAGAGGTTCAAAAGGGTGGTGGGCAGTGGCCTCCTGACCATGCCAGCCTAGCAAGGGATGAAGAGCGTGCACACAGCCAACAGAGGAAGCCAACAGATCCTAATGGCTCGGGATAACATTAGAAGTCACAGCTGGAGAACAAGCAGCAAGGATCGCTATGAGTAGTTTGGCTCTTTTTCTCAGTCCTACAATCAGGTTTCCTGAAGAGACACTAAGATACTAATTATGCACGGGATTTATTTTTGCAACTAATTTTTTCAGCTGTCCAAAACACAATGATTTATCTTTTCTCCAAACATTTTTCAGAAAAATAAAATGTAAAAATTGTTCAAACTACAAGTCATCAACTGAGGGACAACTATTAGTGCTTGAAGCGACAGATGTGCGTACATTTACATTTCCATCTGTCTTCTTGGTAGCTACAGAAAATCGCTAGATATGATTTTTCTTTTCTAATCTGAAGCGGAGAAGCTATTCTAATCAATACCATCTTAATTCTGACACCTTGTAAATCTGCCTGAATTTGTTCCACCGAGAGAAGCCCACTCTGTTTTTTGGGCTGACTGCTGCTGGATGACAGGACACCTGGGCAGCAGAAACCTCCCCGCACAGCCTGGTGTGTGGCAACAAGATCAATTTTTCATGATGGGGAAAAAAGAATAAAACTTTGCTCCTGTGTCTGATCTGGTACCAGTTCCACCACGGGTGGCTTTCTCCATGCCCTTCAGATGTCTCCATGAACACCCTTCCATCTTTCTACTGCTTCTCAGGGGGCTCTTGCCAAGCAGAAGCCTGAGGAACAGCCCCTTCTGCACCGCAGGGAAACCTTAATAGCTGCAGGTTCACAGCCCACGGTGTTAGTTAACAACTCAGCTCCTCCTTCTGCCTTCCAATTGGAGAGAGGGGGTTCTCCTGCTGTAAACCCCAACTTAAAGGCAGGGCCTTGTCACAGCTTTTAGGAAGTACAAATGTGGTCAGTGGGGGGGGGCCTGGCAGCTCTCCCTCAGCCCTGTGACACTGCCTGGGGGTGGCCTGGTCTCGGTGGCTGTGATGCACAGATGTCCCTGGCTTCTGATGCCTGCCCTGCCCGCTTGTGTGCTCTCCTTGAGGGGTGATGCCCCCAGCACACACAACACATCCAGCCACCTATTGAAAACACCTGTCCTCCATGTGTCCTGTTTGCTAGAGAGGAAGCAAAGTCTGACCTTCCAAGGCAGGAAAGGCAAGGCAACACGGGATGCTGGGCATTCTGAGCACGGGCTGCTCGGCTGGCAGCAGCACAGGGTGGTAGTGAAGAAGGAGGGAGAGCGGAGGGGCCTTGTCCTGACTGGTGCTACTGGAGCAGGGCCAGGGGGTGGTGGGCACCAGGGGGACGTGATCTTCCTCCCAGGCACAGGCAACTTTAGGACTTCTGCTCCAGTCACTGACCAGTGCCTGCGGGAGAGACTGAACCCTCTTGCCTGCAGGAATCACTCTGAGGAGCTGCTGCTGCTGACACTGGGAGCTCAGGGGGGTTTCTGCACACACTTCCACACTGTCCTTGCAACGTGCTATTTACCTTCCCTCTTCCTTGGCTGTGCCCAGATCTTACCTGCGTATCTTAATTCTCATCTGTTTTCGCATAAGATACATTTTAGCCCTGCAGCATTGTGCTGCTATGACAACAGGCTTGCACTTCTGCTGCTTTCACACCCTTGTTTTTCTCGTATTAGGACTCTTCCCCTCATCTTACAGCCTTGCTCTAAAGACATGACTTCATCCTTTATTTTGTTTTCAGCAGAATGCACTGTATGTTCTATTGACTGTTTCCCAAGAAGTGTTTTTAGTGCCCGAGCTACCTTGAGAATGTGGAGACCTATTACATCCATTGCTAGATCCACAGCTGACTGCCCGTGTCCAGGCATTCAGGAGTAGCCAAAAGTTTCTAGAAAGGGGTACCTTGCGTTACTCAGGATCGCAACAGACCCAGCTTTCGGCTCCGCTGAACAACCACAACCCACTTCCACTGACTTTGGAAGTAATGGTTTAAGTGTGCCATGTTTGTACAGCAAAGCAATTGGGAATACCACAGACAAGGGAACGTGGCTATTTCTAAACACGGTTGTTTCCTCCACGAATTTCCTCACACGTACAAAGTAAGTGAGGAAATCCGTGAGGACCGTACACAGAGCGTGCCAACACACACGTTAACAGGAACAGAATAATTAAGGAGCAGAGAGAGGAAATAAAATCCCAACAAGTATGAAGTCTGCAAGATTTTGAAGCTAAACTGTTTTGTTCTGCAGCAATCAGAAGTTATGAAGTTCTTAAATAAATGTGTCCTTAAACAGAAATACCTGACTTTACTTCATTTGTGTGTACAAATACATATTTAGTTACCTAGACCAAATAACGGCCAGTTTATGAGAGAAAAAATCTATAAGCACTACAAATCTGTAGTTAGTAAAGGTTTCTTTAAGAAAAAAAACCCTGTCATCTACAGATTTTTATAGAAGGAAACTGCAAATGCAATCCCCTTCAGTAAGGCGTGTTACATTTCAATCCCTTTTCATCTTTATGCCTTGATATCTTAAGTGGAGATTTTGCCAAAAAATATTAGTACTGTGTTATTCTTACAAACAAAAGAATGGAAATGGAAGAGAGAATATTCTTCTGCAAAAAAAGGTAAATCTTTAATGTAAAAAAGTCTTTAGTATGGTGCAGTTGACTCACTGTTAGCATACAGGAATAAACAGAATCAGAAGGATCGGTGTCTCAAATTCTAAGTTAGAATGTATTTTCTGAGGTTCAAAAATCTGTCTAGGTCTGTATTCCCAGGAGTTTGTATAACTTTAACCTAACAAGTCTCTTGCTGCAAGTGAAAATATCACCGTGAAATGATAGGGGCTGTTCTAACACTATTTTTAGGGGGGATTCTAGGTTTTCTTAGACAATTTCTACAGACTTTATATAATCATCTGAACGTCTGCATGATGGTCCACACCAAGTATCCCAATTATTTTTGCTTTTCTAAGCACTCATTGGAAATACAGGGGTAAAAGCACACTTTCTTCAATTAGGTGCTTTTACCTCCTACCTCTCTCTCTCGAAACACAAATCTTGAGGAAGAAACATCCTGCACACCAACAGCACAGCATGCCAGTTCCCTATGCTCAGCTATAGAGCAGGTACTGCAGCAAGTAAAATTTCATTCTTGTCTTCCCATGATATCTCAGTCTCAGGATGCATCTCTTCCATATCTGAGATTCTACCCAGGCTTTTTATTGGAACACCTATTCAAGATCAGAGACTGAAGATATGCTTAGATTTCTCCCTTCTGCAAATGACTATGGCAGCTGGACATGCAATGTTGGGATGGCAGGCCTAGAATGGTGTAAGCACTTACAGGGAGCTATGAGAACGACGGATAGAGATTTACACAAAAATAAGAAATAAAAGAGTACTTGGCATCCTCTCAAAAGCAAAACTATTCTATAAGGGAGCCACACACCTCTCTGCTAATGAGGAGAGACCCTGTGTGGAGCAGCTTGTCTGTTCAGCAAGACCTGGGAGCAGCCAGCGCGGCGCTGGCAGATGTGCACTGACCGCGGGAGCCCTTCCGCAGCCCCTGCTCTGGGAGCGCTGCCTGGGCCCTGGGCTGAGACAGTTCTGAGGCTGAGCCCTGCCCAGAATCCCTGCCCAGCCAGCAACAAGGTACCCTGCAGCACTGGCAACAGTGACTTTCTCAGCCTGGTAACGTGCCCACCAGGAACTGCACTAAGCTAACCAGAGTGTTTTAGAGATGTCACCACAAGAGTCATTTCATTGAATAATGAACTGTCTTGAATGTTAGACTGATTAACTTCTGACAGGACCATCTATGTTTCAGTTTCAACCGCTCAGAGCCCAAAACTTTGTATCCCTTTGCTAAGGAACAGTAACAGACGTTGACTTCTTCCTCTGCCTAGATCCGGGAAAATCTTTCCTTGGCACATGACTAGGGAAGCTGTAGCTGCTCATTCTCTTCCCTCTTTGGCAGATGAAGTGGAATATGGCAGGTAAGGAAACCAACAAGATGTGCTGCAAGAGCATCCAGCATCTGCCTGGGGCAACCATCCTCCTGTGTCTCCCATCCTCCTGCTTGTGGGTGGAGATGCAGCAACAGCCATGTGGGAGGAGCCAGTGTCCAACCTGACATTTATTCTAAAGCAAAACCTCTCCCTTGGGGAGGTCATCCTCCAGAAAAGGAAAGATAAGCAAAAGCTGCCGTGTAGGTTCTCTGCCCTGCCTGTGCTTACATGGCAGCTTCAGAAACGTGAGTGGGATTTACTCTGTGGTTTCACCCAGGACACTTATTTACAAGCACAGTCCTTTGAGCTGTCTGGCTCTGGACTGCAGCTGGGGCTGCCTTTGCTCCCTTCTCCCTTTCATGCAACTGAATGTGTATAGGAAAGCCTTGATGGCCACCTTTTTCTTTCCCCCTTCCTTGTGGGCCCTGTTAACACAAGATGATGTAGGCCTGCATCACCACAAATATAACAATATTGGGAGCTAGGAGCCCTCCCTCCTGTTCTGCTGTTCTGTGGCCCATGGGACGGGCCATCCACAGGGCTGGACAGGCAGCTGCCTGAGCCTGCCTCTGCCCACAAACAGAAGCATAATCAGGACAAGGAACTTAATCCATTCTACACAAAGCATATTGGAATAAACTAGATAAGTAAAGAGTTGGAAATAATGCATCAGACACGCCTGACAATGTCTAAACAATCAAATGGCAATGGTGTTCATTATCTCACTAAAAGAAAAATAATATTTTTTTAGTGAATTTTGTCTATTAAAAATGATGCTGTGTTAAATACTGACAGAACTTTTAAAGTTGTATCTCTTTTGCTGATGTGATAAATCTTATGCAGAAGTTTGCCTGCAGAAAGATTCTGAGTACCATTTATTTGTGTGTCACTCTGCTATTGATAAAACTACAGATCTCTAGAGAAAGCAGTACAGAGAAAAAATCCATTACCATTATTATCCTATGACTGAGTAAATGTGCACATACTGGATGCAAATGCAATTCACAGTGCAAGAAAATGAAGGAATGAAAATCATTTCTCTGGAGTTTTCTCATTTGCCAGTAACATTGCTGTTACTGTACTTAGTAAGTTGACACTCATTAAATGTTTGCTCATTACTGTTGGATAATATGACAAAAGGAAAACAGAAAATACTGTGTGGCTCTGTACCACAGTTCTGTATGTGCCTACAGTGGAAATAAAATATAAATAAATTCACTGTAACAGTTATTTCATTGTTTAGTAAAGAGAGAGGTCTCCCTGAAGTCTCTTACAATAGGTGTTTGCATCTGTTTTTTTCATTTCAGAAGAGACACTCCTTGAAGCGATAAAAAAGAATTAACATTGGCATTTATATGGGCTGACAGTTTGACATTCAGGGGAAAAAACCACAACAAAATGCTGAAATCTTTTGGGCTTCCACAAGGCAACAGCAAAAATGTGCAGGATTGAGCTAGCCACACCTCTGCTTATTTCCAAATGTTCCTTTCCTTTTTCTTGAGTCAACCTGACCCTCTTAACACTCAGGTTTTTGCATCTATCATCCCTGTTTTTCTTTCCAGGATTGTTCAAAACTACTGGGGCATAAACTAGAGTACCAGCTTCAAGAAACGTAGGTTTCTGACATGTTATGATATATAGTACAGTGAGATGTCCTGTCAGATTGTGACTCGCACACTCCGTGCTGCTCAAGTGAGAAGATGCTGCCCGCTCTAACTTGAACAGGCAGCACAGGCTGCACCATGCCTGCAGTCTGTGGCTGGGCTGGATTTTCTTTTCATCTATGAAACCGGTGGTGGTGGGCTGGGAGTGGAGGGGAAAAAAACACTACCCACTAAAAATAAGCAGCTGAGTTATGTCATTTGCCTTGATGAGCAGTGAGAAGAAGGTTTTGTGCTACCCCTCTCCATGCAGAAGTGCAGTCCAGACACAGCAGCAGCCCCCCAAACCATTCTCGGCAGCCTGATAGACTGGTACCTAACTGTTTTTGAAGTTTGAGTTTATGAAAGCCCGAGACGCCCTAACTCGGGAGCACAACTGCCACGCGAGTAGAGAGACACTGAAAAAATTATTTAAGCAAGCCAGACTGCCCTTCTCGCTCACCCAAAGCAAACAAGAGCAAAGCGGGGAAAAAAGAGAAAAAGATGGGGAAAAAAAAAAAAAAAAAAAAAAAGAAAAGAAGAAAAAAAAGGAGGAAGAGAGCGGAGCCCGCGGCGCTGGCGGGGAGCGCGGTGCCGGCTCCCCGCGGCGGGCTGGCGTCCCAACTGTTGCAGGGAGGTGACCGGGGAGCTGCGGTGGCAGCGCCCGTGCCGGGCGGGCAGAGCACGGCATGCGCGGGTGGCTCCGTGCCGCTGGGCAGGTGCGGGGAGCGGGGCGGGATGCGGAGCGCCGGGCCAGTCGGGATAGCGATGCTCGGGGCCGGGGGACCCGCCGGGGTTACCTTGAGGATGAGATCGGTGTGGTGCTGGTCCAGCATGTTGGCCTTGCGGAAGGAGGTGATGATCACCCGGCCGTATCTCCCAGGCGTCTGCAGGTCGGAGTAGAGCCGGTGCTTGGAGCGGTTCACCGGGAAGAGGCTGTCCACCAGGTTCCTCTCGATCTTGGCCAAGCTGTGCGTGGGGGCCAGGAGGTGCTCCACGCTCTCTTCCACCTGGTAGCGGCTGAAGCTGGCGCCCAGCAGGATGGAGATGAGCACGGGTGCCGAGGCGAAGAACACCGGGTGGCTGGCAACGAAGTGGCCGAGCCGGGAGAAGGACGTCCCCAGCCCCCTGTGCAAGACCTGCCGCAACATCCTAGAGCGGAGGGCGCGCAGGAGAGCGAGCGCCGCGCCGGGGCCCCCGCAGCTCCCCCACGGTCCCCTCAAGACCATGGGGCAGCCCCGCCGGGCGCCGCCTCCCCGCCGGCCGCGGCTGCGGGGCGCCGGGGGCCGCCGCCGCGCGTGTGCGTGTGTGTGCGGTGTGTGTGCGCGCCCGCCCGCCCGTGTGCGTGCGCGGGGCGGCTCGGGCGCCCGTCCTCCCGCAACGCCGCCGTGCCCGAGAGGAGTTTCCCAGCCCCTCGGTGCCCGACTTCCCAACCCGCCGCCCCTCGCCGCGGACCGCCGGGGGGTGTGTGTGGGGGGGGGGCAGCCCCGCCGCCGCCCCGCCGCGGGAAGGGGAAGGGGCGAGCGCCGCTCCCCGCCCCCGCCGCGGAGTTTGCGCGGGAGCGGGGCTGCCCGCAGACTGCTGACTAATCCCCCGGCCGCGGCAGGCGAGGCGAGGCGGGGCGGGCGCGCAAAGCCCTCCGCGGCGCCCCCGCCGCCGCCGCCCTCCGCCCAGGGGCGCGGGGCCACGCCGGGCGGCGCCGAGCACGGGGCGGCGGGCGCAGCGCCGCGCCTCCCGCCGGGGCCGCCCGCCCGCCGGCCGCGCTCGGGACGCCGCGGCGCGCCCCGCCCCGCCCGGCCCCGCCCGCCGCCGCCGGCACCGCCGCCCCCGGGACGACGGGGCAGCGCAGGCTGCCCGCGGCCCCGACGGGCGAGCGGCGGGCCGCGGAACGGCTGTCCCCCGTGGAGTGGAGAGTTGGGTGTGTTTCGTGGGGGGCTTTATTGCGGGCACCCGCCGCCAGGAACGTCCGGGCGCTTCCCCCGGCGACGGGGGCGGGTCGCGTCCCGGGGTGCCCGACGGCGCGCCCCGCGCTCCCTGAGCACGGCTACCGCGGCGGCGCCGGCAGCGCGGCGCGGCACAGCCCGCCGGCCCCGCGCGGCCCGAGTGGGCATGTGCGAGCGCCGCACATGCCCATTAGGGAGAGCGGGTGCCGGCGGGGAGGCTGTCCCTGCCCGTCTCACGGTCCCCGGCCACCGGGCATCGTCTCAGGAGCCGCCCCGGGCTGCCCCGGCAGTGCCCCGCGCGGGGAGCTCCGGCACCTGCCGGCACCGCGCCGTGCGCAGGGAGCGCTGCCGCTCCCGTCAGCGCGAACCGGCAACCCCGGCGGCGGTGCCCACCTGTGTGTAGGTATGACCGGATAGGATTCGGGGGCACGGCCTCGTTTTTGAACACAAATTGTATCTAAATAGCAGAAACGAGCACAAATGCTCTGGCTGTTGGCATATTTGGGCACGCTGATTCCTAGCGCTGTTATCTGGCCATATCTGCTCCTTCCCAATCCAAAGGTGTTGGTAATGGAAGTCCAGTTACTACCCAGGCCGGTGGTTTTACAAATCTGAGAAAAGGAAGTTTCTGTTTGACAGCTGTTACATGTATTGCTGCATAAAACGGCAGTGGCTCCCTGTTTTGGTTGTTGATAGGCTGACAGTCATCCTCCCTTTTACATTTCAGTAGTGTCTGACCTAAGGTGATGTTTTGTCATGGACGCTTCATGCACAAAACCTTGACATCATTCCTGTCTCCTCACTGCTAGGTCACACAGCTTGAACGCTAAACTCGTTCCATGTTTCGCTTGTAACATGTTGAGCAAGTGAGTGGCTTGATTAAGCACAGCCAAGGTCAGAACCAACATCTCGTGATTCTTCTGGGTTTCATGTCCAAGACCAGGAATCACTCCGAGTGATCTGCCTGTGAGGTCAGTGCAGCTGCCTCTGCAGTGCCCAGTCCAGGGATGCTGGGGTTTGTAACATGATCGTGCCCCTGCTTGGTTCCACTCCCACAGAGGTGGGTCCACACTGCTTGTATCAGTCCTATATAAGTTAAGAAAGAAAATCTAATTTGAATATATTTTAAAGAGCATTTCAAAGGTGGACATAGAAGCACAGACATGGGAGAGGACTGGACCTGAATTTAGGTGACTGTTCACTATCAGGTCAGGCTCAGAACCCAGATCTCTTGTCTCCTAGTCCAGCACTTTCCCCTCACTGCCATGGCTGTACACAGACCTGAACACAGGCTTACTCACCTGCGTGTGTGTCGAGGGAACGTCAGGATGTGCCTAGTGCTCTACATCATTAGCAACAAATAAAGAACTTTTGTCATTGCTGCAGGCAGTATCATCTGTGCTGGCTTTTTTGGGTCTCCATTAAAGATATTTTATAATTATTAAAAAGGAAAGGAGATTATTAATTGTTTCAGTAACCATCCAGTGGCCAATTCACAGTTCTCCAGGGTATCTCAGGAAAACTAGTTTGAGGATCTGACATCTAGCCCAGTTCTCAGCACATTAACTTTGGGTAAGCTATAGGTGACCCCAGGAAGACTCAAAGAATCATTTGACATCATTGAACCCAACCATTAACAATATATATGCATTTTTGCAGGGGCATAGAGGAAAAAACTGATGCATCAGCAATTCTGCTGGATGTTCCTCTGTCTTCCCAGAGCAGTGTCAGTTTTACTGCCTGTTGTAACCAGCATCAGGCTGCACTGTTAGCTGCAGTGGAAATTGTGTCTTTCCAAAAAGAGACATAGAATTTCACTCCACAAAATCCTTCCTCCCTTTGGCCCAAGGAATTGCCCTGACTTTTACTGTTGGGGATGTCTGTAGGGGAGGAATATACGGGGGAACGTTGACATATGCTACTGGACATGTCAGAGATCAGCTGTGCATGCTGGAACTGCACTGAGTACATTGCAATGCCGCGAGCACCCTGTGGATGTTCCCAAACCAGCAGGAAAACCTGCATACTGCTGACTTTGCAGGTGGTGAAATCACCTTGTTACTGAGTGTGCCAGAAATTGCCATCAAAATGTGTTCTGTGGGAATGTGGTTGTCAGGAGTGGAACAGCTGGACGCCTCCCACAGCACTCTGTGAAGACCAAAGCCTGGTGAGCTCTCGCCTCTTGTAGGGGAAAGCTGGCAGCACGTGCTGCACAGCCAGCACTGAGCATTAACCTGCTCTGCATTTCTCTTGGAGCAAAATGGAAGGGTAGGATTTCTGTCACGTATGTGTGCCACTCTGCTACGGCTCTGAATGGCGCTTTACAAAATAGATAATGATGTCTCATTGCTCCAGAGAGTTTCCAAACTAAATTAAGAGAGAATGATGGGAAGAGATGACCGTACAATGAGGTGCAGATGCTGGGAATAGGGATAATGAGGGGGAACAATATGATTATGTCCTTTCAAAGCAAACACCGCAGGGTAGCTACTTTTGGGGACAGAGTATAAAAGGGAGATGGGGAAGATGTGACTCAAAGGCAGGGTTCAAGTCTGCTCTCAAGAGCAGATTTGTCTGCTGGGGAGCATTTGTTGACTCTCAGATCCCTGCAAAAAGACTGTCTTGACCCACACTCAGAAGCTCTCAAGGCCAAACAGGTCATGTGGATTAGCATGAGGCCATGGTGTCATTCCCAGGGCCTGCAAGGCCTTGGTGGGTTCAAACAACCCAACAAGCCCAGGTCAGAGGGCTTTAGGATGACTTGAACATTCAGAAATGAGCATATCTTTATGCATCTGCTCAAATCTTGTTATGATGGGAAGTTTTAAAACTAATGTGAGAGAAAGAAGTTGGCAATGTTTTATTTAAAATAACTTCTTTCTCCTAATTCCCCAAAAGTGGTCCAATGAAAGAAAAAGCTGAGAGAAGTGATGGAGGAGGGCATTCCTGATGAGTAGCTTCAGATGAGTGAAGAGGGCCTAGGGGAAAGAAAAGGTGTCAGGAGCAGCTGGGATGGCTGTGGGAGGTATGCAGAGAATCAGGATTTTGCATTGTTTAGTTAGGCATGAGGAACCAGAGAAGATATTTTAGGAGCATGTGCAGGGGATTTAGTGCTGCGAATGGGGAATGTTTTTTGCAATAGGGCACTGAGCAAAGTGTAATGCAGGTTCCAGCTGGAGCTTGGAGAGAAGGAGGTTACCCACAGTGAGGAGATGGGTAACAAAGACTTTTTTTTTAAAGGGAACTAAAAAGAAAAATTTCAAGGAGAATTTAATTATGATTAGACTCTTAGGGTTTACAAAACCTTTTTTATTGACATTGGTTATGTTATGCTCATTTATACTGGCTGAAGGTCTTGCTGGTGACATAGAAAGACCCTGTGCTTTGTGCCAAGGGATCAAGACAATGTGGCCAGTCCAGGATGGCTGGGGGGAGGAGTAGCTCTCATTGCATCACCCAACCAAACTCTGCTCTGTATTTCTTGGCCTCAGGTCTGGGACCTGGGCCAATGCCAATTAAATAGGTGAGGACACAGACAAGGTTAATGATAAAGTTAATCTCTCATTGCTGATTGGTGAGGGATCCTCTTAATTTGCAACTTTTGTCCATTTGCAGTTATCAGAAAAGTGAAGCATCCTCCTTATTTCCAACCCGGGTTCCATCACAGTAGGAATATTATACAAAAGTATCACTCTTTTCGCTCTTATGTGCTGCATTTCTCCCAGAAGGATGACAATTTTCTTATACTAAAAAGGACTTTCTAGAAGTAACCTTGGGAAATTGAAAGCTGGTCTCAGTGCAGTTAGTAGTTTATATTTAATCAGTGAAACTTCACTTGCCTCTTTTCCTCTCCTCAGTCCCACCTTCTTTTGGCTGGGATCAAGGAGTGGGGCATCATGGGCCCAAACAGCATGATTAGAGCTTAAGAACCCCAAAACTAAGGTGACTTCTTAAACTGTGCAACCAGAGAAAGAAGAAATTAAATAGAGGAACAAAGCAGCATCACTGCCTGTCTATTCCCTCGCTACACCAGTCCTTTGGGTCATGAAGGATGGCGCTGTCTCAAGAACAGCTGCCTTTTTAACCCAGCATAGAAACCAGGAAGCAATACCCTGCCGAGGGATGGCCACACTTTTTGCAAACTGCATCCGCAGATTTCATTGCTGGAATACAAGATGGCTGATTTCTTACCTCCCTGAAACAGGCTACTGACAAAATCAGTCGTGTTGGAAGTTTTTCTCCAGTGTGTGTAAGCCCCTAATGTTCACCAAACAGAAGGGAAGAGAGGGACAAAGACGAGGAGGAGCTGTGGCTGTGCATGCCCTTTGACGTTGCACTCCCTGGTGCCCTGATGTGCTGCCACCCGTGAGAGGACACACGCGCTCCACACAATGGACTTGCTAATGCAGATCTTGGGAGAAATCACAGGAACTGAAATATCTTTTTGCATCTGCTGAAAGGAAAGAAATCTTCCCTCCTGCTCCTGCATGACAATATCTCTTCTTTGCAGTCTGTCCTGTAAAATGCAAATATGTAAATGCTCCTCTCTGGCCTGTTCCTCCAAGTGGAAAGAGAGATATACGAAAATGATGTAAATCACCAAGAAATACTTTGACAGCTGGCACCTGATTCTCTCCCAAGTGCCCTGGTGGTCACTCTTCGACAGCTCTTTGCAGATTCATGAGGACTGCTAAGAGAAAGCATGTGTGACATCTTCTACAGAGTGTAATAAAAGGAGGAAAGTGCCCTGTGTGGCTGGAACTGTGGTCTGTCTCTGAGATGCTCCATTAGGCTGCTCCTGGCAGTGATGATACAAAAACTGGAAATCCCCAGTTGTACCATTAATATGAATAGATTGGGAAAAAAAAAACCCTGGAATGTAACAGGGAGCCAGTGAGCCTGTGCTTTTTTTATCTTCTTTTTTTCTTTTTTTTCTTTTTTTTTTTTTTTCCCCTCTGCTTGTATGAAAGCTCAGTAGAGGGGAAGGATGGATCTGTTCCCTTGCATATTGTAATAGGCTGCACAAAACCACAGCTCTGCTTTTATTTGAGTTCCCCTAAATTTTGTTAGATCCAGATTTGCTTCTTAAGCTGAAACCTTTGGGTGTCTCTCTGGCTATGTTTTTCACTCCACTGTCTGATATTTGTGATTGACCAGACTATTAATCATGGCCTCTCCCCTCTTTATTTTAAAAGAGTGTCTGCTGACACTTCTGCCAGACTTAGGGAAAGGTCCTTCCTTCACAATAAATAATAATGGCCTGATAAAAAAGAGTCCTTCCTTGCAGAAAGATGGATTAAGTTCTTGTTTTGAAATGCAGTCTGAATGGTCCTGATGTACCGAAATGTTACAGCTAATGTAAGCAGACGAGTCAATTTACAGCTTTCATACTACATTTTAAGAAACAAAACAAGCAGACGACAACGCAATAAATCTGCTTGGTGTCTTGGTCTGGTTGATGTTAACTGAATGCCATTGTATTAGATAACTGGATGATGCAGCTTTCTAAAAAAATAGGAAATGCACAAATTTTATCAAGAATATGAATTTTTCTAAAAAAGAGGACAGAATTAAACAATATATTCTTTGGGAAAAATGTCTGTGAGCCAATGAGGAAGCATTGCTGTATGTATTACCCTGGGTGCACAATTCGAAGTTCTTATTGGAATAACCCTGATTATTCTGATATTGAAATACTGCTAGAAAAGGAATTACAATATTCAGGGTTCAGAAAATAGAAAAGAAGTTTCACTTGTGGATAAATTATTTTTGAAAAATAGGTATTTTTAGTTTAACTATCACAGTTAAGTGTATAAAATATCTATTTTAACGGTAAAGCACTGCTTTAAGAGACAAGGTTTAGCATAAAACAACATTAACTGGGAGTTTAGTAAATATGTCTGGAGATACTGGGATTTTTGGCAGAGTGTAACTCCTAGAATAGTGTGAGTGTTTCTCTTTTGTTTATATGCCTTCATACAAAAATGGGCAAAAGCAGTAGGTTGCAAGTGAAAGCAGAAGAAAACACATGGAGCTATCAAAATAGGTTAGCATCTGATTTCAGATTTAGGAATGAATACATGCATATGCACACATAAATGCACATGTATATGTGAAGATACACACATACACTATATATATGGAATATATGTGAATTCTTATTTATATATATATTTTATATATATTTACATAGGCTTAAATAAAAGCAGGAGATGTTTGAGTTGGATACTAAAAATGCTTTTGATGGTGACACTTTTCTAATAGTAATGTGGAGCAGCAGGGTCACCTGAGAAGGTGCAGGCTTTCCAGTACTGGTGGGGTTAAGTTGGATGAAAGTAAAACAAGTGGGATTGCTAATCCCACTTTAGGGTAGAAGAATGGACTAGGAATCTTTGAGGACTCTGTCAGACAGCATTATTTTCTGTGACTCCAAAGAATGGAGAAAAGAATAGGTTAGATGTCACACTTCCACATCTGATGAAGTATAAGAAAAATAGCCTGTGATTTGTGATGCAAGGAGACTCATTACTGAGCACAGTGAACAGCTCCTACTTAGCTCAACTACTTTCTCTTTCAAGAGAAAATGTGGGTTTGATGGAAGTCCCTGGCAGAGCAGCCAAATTGTGTAGACAGGCCTGATCAACCCATTTCTCCCCTGCTTTACTTCTTTATATTCTGTCTTACATCCCCTTTACAGCCTTTGGCTAGGCTTTGTGTCTCTAAAGCTGTTAGTAAAAACAATTATATAAATATATATTACAGATGTACAGCTTTGGGACAGCACACTGACTCAGAATTGTCTTCATACTGCTCTGTCACATTATTCCACCTGCATCTAGATTGCGTATTGAGTCATATTGACAGAGTTGTTGGCTATAAAGTAAGAGACCTTCAGTAAAGGACATTTAAAAAAAAAAAACTGTAATTTTTCTTCAGTCTTTCAGAATGTCTTTATGGACTGGTATCAGATTGAGTAGATTTTAGACAATATCACAGGGATTTTGCATAATTTATAGAATACAGCATAAATGACAGACCAAGGACTGAAAGCTGCTGGCATCAGGTTCTACAACTGCTGTGTTGCTGTAGGCAATTCACTTTTATTCTCTCCTTGCCTCAGTTTCCCCATCTTTAAAAGTGGGATGATAAAGGTTGTGTGCATCTTACAGGGACTGGAATGACCATAATCAGCAATTTAATAGCATTTAGGAAACATAGTATGATAAACCAGTGCAGAGTTTTATTCAGAACCCTTACTGTAAGATCATTCTTAACATTACACTTTGTTATGTTTTATCAACTGTTTTTAAATTTTGTCATGAGCCAAGTAATAGAATGAATTGTAAGGGGAAAGTAAGTTTTACCTACTCTTTAACCAGCCCATTTTCAACTTCCCACAAACATGGATCCCAGATGGCCATTGTTTCAGCCTTGCACCAGTGCTTTCTCAACAAACACCAGAAAAATGCACCAGGGATGTGTTTGTCAGCAGTTTGGATGTACCTCTGTGCTGCTGTACCTCTGTGCTGCTGTCCTTTCTATCTGTCACAAACACATCCTTCCCCTGCATTGCTGTAAGTACCCATGGATGAAGCCAGGGACTGGCTATAATCAGGAGAAAAATAGAAGAGGAGCTTCCTAGGACCTTTAAGAAGCAGAACAACAGACAAAACAGAACAGTCACATTATCATAATGCAAGAAATTTGCCATTCTTACACCCCTTATGTTAACACATGTTCACTAAAAACATACCACAACCATATTAAAATGACTCTAAAATGTCCCATTACTTGTTTACCCCACACTGCCATGTGTGGGGTAAATATGCAGGACAGTAGGAAAAGGTTTCTCAGAGTACTGTATTTAGGGTAAGACAACAGTCTGCGTGTTTGTATTTTTAAGCACTAAATGTCTCTCATGACAAAGCATGGATTGTACAGTGCTGTATCAGTAAGTCACAGGTGTAACTTTAATGAGCAGGTGAAATGTATACAGTCTTTGAGAGAGGTCAGTTATTCTTAAGGCATACATTTTCAGTTCAGAACCATCAGATAATTAAGCAAATGTGTATTGAAAATAAGAAAACATCGTATTCCTTTGTCTCTTACATACTTTTCATAGGACTGGCTTGATTTTCCAATTGTTCCTGATGTTTCTGGGATAAAAGAGAAGCAGGGAATTATCCTACTGTATGATGCTGTTTGAGCTTTATAGGGTTTTTTGGCTTGCTTTCTATGAAAGCTGCATTCCAAGCAGCTCTTTCTGCTCATGAATATAGAATTACACTACTGTAAATGTTACATATTGCTTTACATTCTAATTGAGGAGCTGGTGTTCTACCTGGGTAAGTGCCCATCAGCATTAGATGACACACAATTAAAGAACAGTGTCTAAACCTAATTTTCTAAGGCAAATGTTTAAAATCGCATCCGTGCCTATTTTTGGATCAAAACCCCTTATCAAGCTGTACACTGGCTTTCCTTGCAAATCCGAATGTGCAGACCATGGCAGTATGAATCATCAGCCTGCCTCTGATCAGCATTCAGGGTATATTCTGGTTTGTGTATAATACTAATTGAGTTTGGCTTTGCACCTGAAAGCACACACTTTATTTTGACTGCATGGGAATATCATACAAGGAAAGACTGTTCTGTATTTCAGTGAAATTTACTGCACATTTGAGGAAATCATTAAGAGTAATTTCTTTTTCCCTCA
Organism: Vidua macroura; assembly: GCF_024509145.1. Classification (NCBI taxonomy): domain Eukaryota; kingdom Metazoa; phylum Chordata; class Aves; order Passeriformes; family Viduidae; genus Vidua; species Vidua macroura. Next base: position 13,724,719 of record NC_071572.1, read on the forward strand.
AGGCTGCTGCAAGCTTACATTTTGGTTCATGGGAGATGAATTCTATTCCTAAAACTAAAATCAGTGTTTCATTATTCTGTAATACTTATGTCACAGTAGTACTTAGAGCCTTCTCTTGCTGTTCCTGTAAAATTCTTCCAAAATTCGGTAAATCATAATAATCTCCAAAGTCACTATTTGCACATGCTAAGCAGATGGTTCCTAAGAGATGGCTGCTTAAACCATACTGTATTTAGCATGCTCAGTTTGGGGCTTTGCAATTGCTTTTTTTGGAAGCCAGGGGCTGCTCTGGTCCCTGACAATTCTGTGAAGTTCAGGGAGATTGTTTTCCTGGGTTTCTTTTTCTTTTTCTTTTTCTTTTAATGCATCCTTCTCTGATATGATGGAAGGTGAATTAGCCTGACTGAAATGGAGAGGAAGAGAGGCACATGAAGATACAGAAATCTTAGGCAGTTGATGGAGAATAATGGTGCAGAGGGGAACTGGGACCAGCAGGTGGGATAAAACAGTGAGAGGATGAATCCTGGTCTTGAGGAACATATTACTTACAGGAGTGGAAAATGAACAGGGAGAAGTGTCTTTCACCATCACCATACATCACCCCTCTTTGTGTTTCTGTGTCTCTTCTGTTGCCAGAGAAGACTAGTGACAATCACAGTAAAGGGAGTGTTTTATTCTCCCTTGAAAAGTTTCCTTCTCAGCTTGTGAGGTCAAAGCCTGTATATTAAGTCTTCAGATCTCTCAATGAGTCCTCTGATAATAATGCATTCAGAGACTCGTGTGGGGGGGTGGGAAGCCATTTGCTTTAGAGACATTTGCCCCCACCCCCAGCCCCATGACAGAATTTATATGCAGATATGTATTAAAGAGCATTCCTGTTGCAGAGTCAGACACTGAAATGTTCAGTTGGGGACCTAAATTCAGGTCCCAAAATTACATTAATTTAGCCTTAGTGTAAGTATACATTTTACTTGCATGCTGACACATTAGTTTTTTTTTTTTTTTTTTAGGATTAAGCCATTCCTTTTTAGGTGTCCAGGGTCAATTAAGGAAGGAATCAGAGCTGCATGTTGAATGAGTCTGTTCCCTGGGTGCCAGACCCTGTGTCTTTTGCTGTAGGTGCTGGAATGTTACGGTAACTGAAATGAGAGAAGACTTAAAGAAAAGACTCAAGAGTTACATAGCTGTACAGCCTCTTGCACATCAGACTTTTTCCTTGCCTCTCACTGCTATATCTGGCTGCCTGAAGACTCATTTGAGAGCTGAGAAGCAGAGTTTTGTCTGGGTAAAAGTATGGGAGGAAAGGGCTTGAGTGGAGAACAGCTGCAGTAAGGTGGGTGAACTCAGCTTTGGCTTCTGAAATTTGTTATCTATCTTCTTGTCAGGGCTGGGAGATCCTCTGAGTGAAAGAGAAAATCAAGATAAGTAACACTAATCCCTTGGGTCACTGATCTGTAGCCAGAGGTCCAGGTGGCATGGAATGGCCTGGACAAAGGTGAAACCGGCTGCAGCTTGATAGAGGAAAGGGAGTAGGATATGAAGAATGGCCAGACTTTGGCACAATCAAATTCACAGATGTGAGAAAAAAGGTAATGAAAAAGGGAAACCTTCAGTAAGGTGTTGTTCAGGGTCGAGAGTGGCTGCTAAGCTCCAGTGTCTCTTGGTAAAACTTTGTAATTTCTTCCCATTTGCCACTGCTGAGTCTCTGCTGCTTTCAGCGCTCTTTGGGGGATGCCACCAGCCTGCTGATGCATCAGCCACAGACTGTAAACAGAGGATTACCTGGGAAAAAAAAAGAGTCGATTAGTTCTTATAAGGAAAACAGCGCCTTCCATTTATACTGACTGTGATGTTGTGGGGGTCCCCTTGCCTCCAGTTTTTAGAAGGAGCCTACCAAGGGGCTCGCTGGCTCTCTGGGAATGCGCTCGGCCAAATGACGGGGCCATATCCCCACCTCTGCCGGGCAGCTGCCCAAGGTGCAGTTGCGTCCTACGTCCATATCAGATCCCGAATATTCCGCTCTTTGGTGCTCTCCTTTCCTCTGTCCTGTCTCCCTTTCCCCCTCGCCTCAGACCCGCTGTAGGCTCCCACCGCTCCTCTGCCGCTTTCTCCGCGGCCCTGCGCGTTCGCCCGCGGGAGGAGAGGGGAAGGCGGGACGGGGTGCGGGAAGGGAGGCGCGGGCAGCTCCCGGCGCTCCGGGCGCTCCGGGCACCTCTGGGCTCTCCGGGGCACTCCAGGCACCTCCGGGCTCTCCGGGGCACTCCGGGCGCTCCGAGCAGCTCCCGGCGCTCCCGGCAGCCCGGGAGGCGGCGGGGCCGCGGGGCGGCGGTGTCGGGCAGCGCTGCCGGGCGCTCCCGCCTCGCCCCGCCGGGACACGGCACCGCGCCGCAGCTGCCGCCGGACACGGGCAGCGACCTAGAGCACTGGTGTGGCACTTTGGGAAAACCGGCCAAAAACCCCTGAAAAAGCAGTTGGTGGTGCTGGCGCGAGGCTGCGTTAAGCATATGGGTGTTGCCCTGCCAGCATAGCGAGCATGAAGTAATACAGTATTTCTGCCCCAAAGAAATGGTCCGGTTCTGCGCTTAGGGGTTTTGTTCACCTTCCACTGATGGAAAAGCAAGGCAGAAGGTGCAAGCAGCTGGGGAGTGCCCAGGTGCGGCACTGGAGTGTAGGGAGTCAGAGGATTCCCGAGCAGCAGCGGCAGCAGCAGAGTGTCTCTGAGCAAGTGTCAGAGTGTCTTGGCAACAGTACAAGATGTCTGCAACTTTCCTTCACTTATGCAGAAAACACGTCGTGTAGGCAGTGCAGTGGTGCGTGAACACAGCAGTGTAGGCTTGGGTTTGAAGTATTTGCGTTGAAAGCAAAGGTTTGTTTGGTCGGTGTAGGGAGACTGAAAATTTTGTGACAGAGGCTATGGCATTTCTCTTCCTGGCCATTAATTGGTTGTTACAAATCTGCAGTGCAGTAATTCTCTCTCTCTTTTTTTCCCCCCCTTTCCCTCTCCTTTCCTCTCCTTCCAGTCATTTGTTCTGATAGTAATATTAGTTTTCAGTGGTGTAGAACATGTACTAGTTTCTTTGGTAACCAAGTCGGTTACACACCCACACAAAGTTAGAATCTGCTAGGTGCAGACATTTTCTCTTTCAGAAAAGGTGTGGGTTTTGAAAAGCACAGCAGTAGGGCAGCAATATATGTCTCAGGGAGTTGTTTCAGAAGTCCCATATACCATATGCAGATTTATATGCAAGTCCTGGTCTTTTGTTTACACACACATAGGGAACTTGAATATACTACCAATGTATTGATTTGTCCAGTGACTTCAGGATTATTTACTTCTTGTCCCAATATTTAATTCTTCCCACTTTCTCCCTCACTCCTACCCACTTGTAGAGAATAGGTGGCTGTGAAAGAGCATGCAGTAGGGGTAGCATAGGTGAATAAGCTTGCAAATACGCACTGCATTTCTTCTTAATTTGCTTGGTGCAAGTAAAAATTTGTCCCATTTCTTAATCTGCTCTCTGAAATTAAAGAGACAAAATTCAGCAGCTTTTGTAGATAACTTCATTTTAGGGATTTAAGTAAAAAATTGACCTTTCTGTTTTGATTAGATTTTGAAAGCAAATAGCTACATGCAAGATTAAAACCAATTTGTGAGTATGAATTGTAACAATTAATGTGACTAATAATCCCTGTCATATTGTCTTGATCATGATCAGTAGTTTGGTCTAGAGCAAAAGCAGAAACTTGTAGACTTTTTTTGCATTTTCTCTAGTGACACGTCAAATCCTGACAAAATTAAAACATGTACATTTTTAAACATACTTCCCTTGTTCTTGTGTATGAGGCAAGAAGGCACTAGTACCTGAGAACTGAAAGGTAGCTATAAAAAGAGACTGAGCCTGGCGAGGCCATTTCATTGCTCTTGTCTGAATGAAGTGTTAAAAAGGAAACAATAAATAGGTAAGAGTGAATTAGAAGCCTTACTTTCTTTCCTTTCCTGTTCTGAATCATCAGTTATAATAGTAGTTATGTTTTTAGTTTTAGTTAAATATGGTTTTTATGCTAATGTAATGCCTTTTAACTGCAGTTCTTCCAAAGAGGGAAAAGCCTGACACAAATACAGAGAGCACCTGAAAGTACTCTTATGCAGTACTTCTTATTTCATAATAACCCTTCCTGTGCCACAGCAAAGTATATAACATGCAGTGCAGTTCTGCACTAGAAAGCTGGAAAGGTTACATTTCACAGTTTTCAGGAGCCTGATGGAGATTGAGCTGGGTGGTGTGCAGTACGCACTTTTTACAGTACTGCGTGGTTAAAATTTAATCCATTATAAAGAAAAAGTAATGAAAGTATTAATGGTAAGGAAAACCTGACTTGAAGCAAACTGACACTTATTGCTATATTCCTTTGGGTCCTTTGTTGTCATCCCGTGGCCACATCACTTTCCTAAGCCTTCAGGGAATGTTTCTCTCTGGTCTCCTGCACATTCTGCTGTCTCCTCCTGGTGCCAGACAGTCCTTTCTGCAGCATCTTTCCCAGGCTCTTCCTGTCTCTCATTGCCATAGAGACAGTGTGTGCCTGTTAGAGTCACTGCAGAGATGTGCTCATTTGAGCCCGGGGATGGCTGGAGAAGGCAGGCCATGGGCAGACCTGGAGGCTTAGGGTGCCATGGAGAGAATTTTGTGCCCAGGTCCTGATCTGTGTAGCTGTTTCAGTACAGAAGGGCAGCAGACTCCAGAAATGTTCCACAACTGAAATGAGCTCATGGGGTCCAGCCAGAAGGCTTAAGGAACTCATTCCCAATGCCCTGGGTCATCTGAGGCATTTCTGTTAAAGCTGATGCACGACCTTAGTTCATATTCTCAGCAGTAGCCAAAAGGATGCTTAGAGCAGGAGGGCTGGGATTGTAATACAAAAAGTAAGCAAGGACTCAAGGCAGCTTTAATTCCTGTCTCTGGCCCAGCGATTCTGTGTGGTTCTGACCAAACGGTTTCCTTTATTTTCTTCTCTTCAGATTAAGGATGTTGTTTTGTTTTCTCCCTTTGTAGGGTAAGTGAGAGCCTAAAGTCATCATCTGACATAATCTCCATGCACTTACACATTCCACATTTGCTCCAGAACCAGGCAGTTGCAGCCCCTGAGCAATTCCACGAGACTGAGCACCTTTGGTGCCTTGCCATGCATGTGTAGGCTCCTACATCCTGTGTGGAGAGGCAGGTTCAGGCCAAGACACCTCAAGGAGTGGTCCACCACCAGGTTTCCTCAGTCCTGCTTGTAGTAAGTAACATTGGCACTTTGGGCCTGAAGTGCAGTTGGAGCAGCAGGAGCGTAGGTGCCAAATACTTGGTGACAGTGTTTACTGAGAATAAGCATCAGCTTAGTTCCAAAGCTGAAGTTGCACTGCTGTTCCAGAAGTGGATATGGTTAGTCCTATGTAGGGCAGAATGCTGTTTCTGCTGAACTGGTGCAGGGCCTTTGCAATGTTTGCGTGTGGGAGAAGAAGTAGTGGGAAAGAAATGGGGAGCAGGGTGAATCATGCCCCCACTTTTCCCACCTGGCCATAGCACTGGAGATACTGGGGCAGAACACTGCACCAGGGACAGACCCAGAACATGTTGGGTGTCTGTGTGCCGGCGTCTGGTGCAGAGACCCTTGGCCAGTGCTGGCCAAGTGTTGTCCCTGATGGTGAGACAAGGTTAACAAACATGCACTGAGGCTAATAAAGCTTGACTCTCAGTGGGGCTAATTAGCTTCTCTACAGCAACATGGCAAAATGAGTGGCAGCTCTGCAGCTGAATCACTGGGCACAGTCCCATGCAGAGCTGCTCTGTCTTCCTTGTCTGCTTAGAGAGCATCTCCTATTCATGCAGCAGCAGCAAAGTCGTGAGGACAAGTTGCCTTTGAGGAGTTGAGGTGCAAAGGTGGTATCTCATCATGATTGCTCTTTCTGAAATGGTAGCTAAAAATAGCAAAGGCCATAATTTACAGATACATTTTTGTATTGATATTCTAACACTTTCAGCCCTGATTAGCCCCATTTTCCTGCTCTCTCTTATTTTCTCCATCTCTTCATGAAACATGTCTTAGTCCACAACAGCCCTTAAAAATGTATAAGGATATGTTAGCATGCGGGCTGCAGTGAGCACTGCTGTTACTGGTGGTGAAGAGAAACCAGTTTGCAAGAAAACTTGATGTTAGGTGCACAAAGAAGATGGAGAGAACCTGTGCCTACAAGGTGGATGAGCCAAGAGATATCTAGGGAGGAAATAAGTGGTCAAAAAAAGGAAGGGATAGGGCTCAGTTCCCCAGTTTTTATGCTCCCAGCCTTCTCTTGTGAATTAGCAAATGAAATTCATCGTACAGCCCTAATACAGAAAAGCTCCAATGTGACCCTTTATTACTTTTGGGTTTGTGTCTACATGCTTATGTTTGCTTATTTACTGAAGCCAGAACTGTTGTCTTCACCCTGAAGGTAAGGGATGGAGGATGTGGCTCACTTACCCTCAGTGTGTGGAATCCATCTGGTCCCTGGGTCAGGCCTGGATTTCCTTTGGTTTGGAGCCTCTCATTGTTTAGGGTTGCCAAACAGCACCTGCTCTGAAGTGAAAGTGCCTAATGTCACCAAAGCCTTATAAGAGCTTTACAGTGCTTTCATCAAAACTTGGATTAAGCTCATATTAATATCCTTTATGTGCTGCAAATACATTAAGAGACTTCTCTGAAACAGAGCCTGCTTCCATTACTCTGGTTCCTGTGGCACATAGGAATTATTGCCTCCCAGAGAAGTGTTAAGTGAAATGTCGCCAGGGGATTATCACCTCCCTTTCCTGCATGTTTTGCTAAACTGAGCAGGAGAAAAGAAGCTCCCACTGCCCTGCTAGGGAGCCTTGAGGAAGAATTCTGGTTTGTAGTTTCTTTTCAATAAGAGGGTGAGAAACATTGTTTTGCTGTAAGTTTTTCTGGTAAGAAGGGCTGTTCCACAGCTCACTTCCAACACTTCTAGCTACCTTTGTGGAAAACAAGGCCTGGCCCTGGAAGATTCACCTAATGTGAAGCTTTCCCTCTCCTCATTTCCTTATGTGCTTCAAACATGTCTCCAATGGGGTTTTACTGATCATACATTGCTTACAAGAACCAATGGTAAATTTAGTTGCTTACCTTTTGGGTTCATTGTATTTCTCATCTGCCAGCCTGTGCTACCAGCACAAGCAAGATCTTTGATCTTGGAGTCTTTTTCTCACCCTGGTCACTCTCATCTTCCCTAAGATGAATGTGCTGTACTGCAAATTCTAGTTATTATTCACTGTGATTATTGCCTGTGATTTATGCAAGCCAGTGTTACCTCAGACAAGGAGTGTGTACTCCCTAGCTTGTGTACACAGGCCTTTGACAGCATGATGAAAATAGTTGAATAGTTGACTATGATATTTTATGATAATTAAGAAGTTAATTAATCCTAGAATGTATTTCAGATGTATATGTATTGCAGAGATGAATGTATTTCAGCTGTGGTGGCAGGTCATCATAAGATGTTTTCTACAGCAAATAATACTTGGAATGAAGATACACGGATTTAGGCAGTGATATATTGAAAACTAATTGTGGTGCAATGCTGCTGCCATTTAAAAAGGTTAAGCATTGAAAACTGCATTGGAGCCAAGTTGAAGGGCTTGCTTCCTCTTTAGCTTGCATTTTTCCCATGTGCTTCCAAACACCCAAGGCATCTGATGTACAGGAGCAGAGGCACAGCCCCTGCCCGGGTTGGAGCCTGGGCAGGGCACAGGGGGAGCAGCCCTGGCCTGGGGCTGGGGGGAGAGAGGACTGTGAGCTCCTGCACCACTCACTCCTGCCACACACAGTTCCTCTTCCTGCCCTGAGAAAGGATTACCAAATCTTTGTGAGAGAAATACAGATCATAGGCAGGGGAGTAGATGTGAGGGAGGAGAGGAAGGGAGGTGGGGAAAGCAAGGATAACACCATTTCTCACTGCAGCAGGAATGTATCTCGAGGTCCATTTAATTTCTTTTTCCTCCCTGTCTTTACCTTCCCACGCCCTCTCCAGACGACTTGAGTGGGAACTGGAGTGAGGGGATGGAGATGCTTTGGGAGGGAACTGGATGTTAAGGAGCATGTGGAGCAAAACACGACAGCTTGGGAAGAAGCAGCAGGATAAGGACACAACAGTCGGGTGTCTTAGGGTAGCTCTGCAGCTGAGGGTGGCTTTCAAGTAGAGCACATAAAATCCTCCATCTAGACCTTTCTAGAATTGTGTCCAGGCATACTTTATAGTGGGAAAATATTTAAGTTGGAGGTGTTGACAAGGCAGAGGTGATGGGGGCTGCAGAAAAAGTCCATATCACAGAGGGGACGGAGGGTGTGTGAGACCCACATTGCTGAAGGTACAGCTGGGGATTTTGAACCTGGCACCTGCAGGGTGGAGGAAATTGCCTGCTTGTTGAGTTGCAGAACCAGCACACCTAGAAAACTTTGGCTTCTTGTAAAGCCTCCTGTGAGAGACTTTATATTCTGTGACTCAGCTCCCATAACTGCTAAAGAGAACAGCAGTGTATTTGTCAATGTCAGGGGAGTTAGCGCATCAGTGCTGGAAAATTGCTGTGAGGTCTTTGGATGGCCAGTACCACAAAAAGCACTTTAGTCAAAGAATCACTGTAAAAACACTTAGCCTGGTATCTTATTTGTGTTTTGAAACAGATTTTTTAATATCATATTCAGCAGAATGAGCTAGTGCTGCTGTTAATTTCAAAATTACTTGTATTGTCTTTTCTGGTTTTGTGATTTTAAAAAAATGCCTGCTTTGTTTTGCTGGTTGGTGGGGTTTTTTTTAAAGAAATATTTTGTCTTTCTTTTTTGATTTTATTTTTAGTAGACATAAGGTTAGACCTTGATGAAAATGTAAGGATTTTTTTTTTCCCTAATATGGGCTTTTATCCTGTCAAGAAAAAAAAAATTATCAACATTAAAAAATAATTATCATAGGGAAACAATGAAATGGGCATAAATACAGTTTCTGAATGATATGTTTTCTAATTTTTTTTAGGCTGTTGAAAATGTTACTGTCAGTATTTACTCCAGCTGGAGCCTAATGTAGGTCTTGCAAGTAGTGGGAAAAGGCTGTTTTGTAAGAGGGGAGGTGAGACTGCTCAGGAAAAATGTCCCAAACAAAGGTGGGCGTGGACCAAAATCTCACAGCAGGGGAATGTACCATTACAGTGAAACCCAGCCAAACTGCTTCAAAACATAAGCATTTTGTGTCAAAATAAAGTATTTACATCTGAACTGGAGTAGAGCTAAAAGTTTTTGTGATTAGTGAAAACAAAAAGTATCATCAGATCTCCTCCTCCTCACCAGTGCTTTATTATGTAGGTTATGCATTAGCCACTAAAATATCTTTCCAATATATAACATTTCTAGTTCATTTCTAGGTAGGATGGACCCAAAATACAGTGGGTCTAGTGACTGCCTCTGAACGTCTCAAATGATTTAATGTAAAATTGCTAGTCCCTACTGAGAATGAGTGTGTTCTGAAGTGTTGGCAGGGAACATCTGGTAACAGGAAGGGATAATGTTGGAGAAGCAGTTTCTAAATTAGTACCTTTGTATTTCAGTGAGAGATATTTTAATGCTACCTTAAGCTTTCTAAATTTGTTCAAACTAAGTTGCATTTAATATTATCTGTCATGATACAAGTCTCAAGTGAGGCCTCACAAGATGTGATAGTTCAGATATCCATGTATGTGATACAAACTTATGTTTAAGAGAATTCTGTCTAATTTAAGACCCAGATTTTAGCTACCTGATATGCAACACACTAAAAAAAAAAAAAATCTGAATTCTAATTCTACCTACATGTCATTGCTGAAAAACCAGAAGGAAAAAGTGGTATGACACCTAGAGTATACCTGTAATGATTTAATTTGCTGCAGTCATCCATCAGCAAAATGATAACTAGCCAACCCTTTTGTCAACAGAGCACTACAAAATTTATCATTTATGTTGGTAGGTAAACAAGAGAGTTAATGAACCAGAGACCAGCTGGTCATGATGGGCAAGAATTTAGGGATTCTGCATTTTCTTCTCCCTTGTTCATCCTTTCATACCTGTGCTACTTTCATTTGGCACCTGTTTAACTCCTGTTTTACACTTGTCTTACACTGCACTAAATAATTACACAAAGATGAAGGCAGCTGCAAATGAGGCTTGACATATTCCATAGAGTAAATTGCAGGAACCATAGTTAGGACTCTTTAGGTGCTTGGTTTTACAAATCACTTTTTATATGACCTTTGACAATTAGATTTGCTGTGTTTCTGTTTATCTAACTGCACTACCTCCTGGCATGTTATTAGGTGTAATTTATCTATCACTCAATATGCTCTTATAAGATATTTTGAGATCTCTGCTGAAAGAGACCAGGTGAGTGTAAAATAAAAATTAGAAGGATAATTCACCTATTAAACTGGGTTTGTTCTCTCTTTGATATACTGGGCTTTATAAACAGAATTGTATGCAAAACTTTTAGCAAGTGGAGATGAAGGAAAGCAGGAGAGGGTTATCAAAATCATGGGTATTTAAAAAGATTAAAAATTTCAAGAAGTGGTGAATGAGTCTCTTTAATCATGGTATGACACTGTCTTTCAAAACAGCTTAAATAAATTAATATTTACATTAATATTTATTATTCAGCAAGGTATTCTCAATGTTTCTAACTTGCAAGCCAACCCTCAAGAAAGAGATAGAGTTTAAAAAACGATCCGTAAATACTGTTAGTCAGAAAAGAGAATTTCCAAGCTTTGTTCATATCTTTTAAATGAAAGTTTCAGTCACATCAGAAGAAGTAAAATTTTCAAGGTACTTTTCTGAACTCATGGATCTCTGTGACTGTAAGGTTTAAGATTGCAAGTCCTCACTTGAAGTAGGCACAAAAGCTTTTTTGTTTGCTAGAAATCCTTTCTTGGATGTGCAACATCACCTTCATAGAATTTTATTTTCTAAATAGAATTGAATTTTCTAAAGATGATTATTTTTAATCGGAATTGTTTTTGTCTAGACTACTCTATAACAACTAACAAACTATAAATTCTGTCCAAAATAATAAACTATAAGCTCTGAAGTTTCATTCACTGATAACTATCCATTACTCTCCTTACTCCAGTGGCAACTGGGAGGGTTTTGCAATGGCTGCCCCAAGAAAGTGAGAGCAGCTGGAAAACTAACCCCAAACTCACTGATGCCAGAGAAGATCACAGCAGAATCTAGAGACTTGATGAATATATGACGCAAGGTACAGGTGTTAATGCCAATATATTTTTTGTTAATTGGAAAAGCATTATGAGACAGTCTGCTGGACATGCTACACTGTAAAGAGATAATGGAAGAAAAATGGATATGCAGCCATCAGGATGGTAGCTGTAGAAGTTGAAAGAACTAATTTTTATAATGAAGAAAGTATGGAGAAGTATGTATTGTACATGAGATGACTCTAGACATGATGTTAAGACTGCATATTTTTTCATTTAGAAATCAATCCTGCATGCTAAATTGCTGTGGTAACATAATTTCTCTTCTGATTAACAGGGCATTTCTCCCTCTTCAGAAGTCCCAGCACCAAAAAAAAAAAACCCAGGCAACAAACCTTTTGCTCATTGAAGAATGCTGTGTTGGGATTTGGGGAACTTGCTGCTCCACCCAGGCAGGAGAGCTGGGAGCCCTGTTCGGTGCCAGCTCAGGCTGCTGACCCAGCTTTTCTTCAGTGAGCACTGCAGCCCTTTTGCCTCCTACTCCCAGCCCAAGCTGCAACATAATAAGGTTATTTTCTCCTGCTGGCTGCAAAGGAAGAAAGCAATTGAAAGGGTGTTGTACCTATGCTGAAATACTTGTGAAGGGCTGACGTTTTATGGCATAGGAGGGTCATTACACTTTTAAGAAAGTGTACACTTTACACTTAAGATTTAAGAAGATAATTAAACTGATGCAAAAGTGATTTTTGTGCTTTGCTTGCTCTCAAGCTGAAGGCACATCTTTATCTATAGATCTATCCTGGGAACATCATGGTTTGTCTTTAACAGGAACTCAATTTTGTCTGATTTTCAGTAAAAGTTCTCAAGCCCAGTAGGTGAATGTCTGATTTCTGCCACCTCTCACTATGGGTAGTCACTAAATTTTGCAGAAAACACCCCTTTGGTCTACCAAATCTGACCCTGCAATTCACCTTTGTGGAAGAATTTTTGTCTGGAGTATGGGCACCACCTTGTTTTTCATTTTGCAAGGCAGTGGAGGACAGGAGGCACAGTTATTTGCTGCTCTGGCCTCAGCGTGGCACATTTTTATGTTTCTTGTCCTTTTCCTCTAAACTGGGTGAAAAGTTTTTTAACTCTATAGGAACTTCTATTTAACCATCACTAATTCTGGTTTAAGGGCTACAAGTTACAGTCTACCATGCTTTCTTTGGGGATACAATCTTTTGAGGGACAGGCAGTAATAAATACTGCCCTTACAAGCTAGAACCTTCTGAGTGTTGATGCTGCCAGGCTGCCACATTCTTAGAGGTATCATCACACCCCAGTGGCTGATGATCCTGTCTTGAGTGATTAGCCTACTGTGGGTGGTTGGACACAGGCAATTTCTTTTATTATATAGCTGTTCAATATAGGAGACAGTGGAGGCCTGAATTTCCATGGAATGAATGCACTTTTAACCCCTCAACTGACTCAGAATGAGGTAACTCTGTGGGTGGAACAAGGGTGTCTGTGAGCACAACATCAGGTCTGGAGAGGCTTTGTGCTCTGTGCCAGGACCCCTCTCACAGGGCAACTGCAGCACAGGGGAAGCTGCTCTCCTGCTGGCTCACAATTCCCTTTCTATACACGACTCACCTCATCATTATGCCAGGTTTTTTATCAGCCAAGAAGTTGTAGGAAGTAAAATCCTTTGAAAAACAAAAAATACTCATCAATAGTTTATACATTGGTTGTGGAATAAATTATTTGTGAGCATCACTGCACTGCTCTGTTGGGAAGAGTTATAAGCCCCTGGCTTTGCTTACTAAGTCCTGGCCAAGCCTTCCTTGGTCGTTTCCATTCTCTCTGGCATTTCCTTTTCCCATTGCTTTATTCATAAGGAGATGATTTTTATCACTCTCTGCTCAGCAATAATGTGGTTCCTATCCTTCCTGCAAGAAGAAATTTCTTATTCTTTTTATTGCATATAATCATTCTTTTCTTAATTTATATCATGTCATGTATTATTCAGTGACATCTCTTGGCTCTGATTACAGGTTCTATATAATCTTACATACTTCAAAAATGATTGTTTAAATTACAATAAAATAATATCGAGCTCATTTATCTGCTGAATTTGTCTTTCATTTGCAGTTATCGGGGCCAATGTTTTATACAAAAGAACTTTCTTGAGGAACCTTGCAGAGAGGTGGAGCTGATGTGCTGGGATTCCTTGAGAAAGAGAAGGAAACAGCTCTGGGAAGTACTACTTGCCTCGGGGGAGAGATGTTGAGGTTTGGAGGGAAATGGCACAGAATCTTCAATTCACTGGATGCCTGAGCCAGGATGCATTGAAGACAGTGGGAGCAATGTCAAGTGATGGCAAATCGTGATCTCAGCAGGTTTTAAAATTCTTGCAAAGGTGGAAAACCAAATGAAACATCCTTCTACTTACTGCCTACAGACAGACTCAGAGCTCAGGATCCTAAGGGATATAGAAACTGCCTCAATTCCTCTGCTCTCCTCTGTGGCCTGAGCCAGCAAGAGCCAAGCATGGGTTGGTTTAGTTTGGTGTGAGATGAAAAGAAGACTCATGCAGGAGGTGAGACCAAGGGAAGGGACTTGCTTTTAGGAAGTGGACAAATAAAGAGGGGCTTGAAAATTTGCTCTTCCTTGACCCTGATGAAATTAATTTTCGCACATTTTCTTGAGATCAGTGAAATCATCTGTGTTGTGGTCTTTTCCCATCAATCCAGATAGAAATTGCTTCTATTAATAGTTAAGTATTGTGGTAGTGTTATGAAAACTCTGTTGGAAATTGGGCTGCTGTGGTTTCAGCAGTGGACATCCACAGAGGATGGTATATCTGCTCCTTTTAGCTCTTAGTTTCAGACAAAATTTCTGGTCTTTTTATTTTTCCCTTTCTTATTTAGAAGATCTCTGGTCCTCTCCTGGATCCCAGCTACCTTCTTTCTGTTGGAGAGAGGAAGAAATTCCTGCTGTGTTGTTGAACAAACAATAAGATGCTTGCAGTCATGCCTGGGCTAAACCCTGAAATAAAGCTACAAGAAGTGCTCAGGCTTTTCTCTTTGTGAAGACCCACTGAGTCAAGGACCTGTGAGGGGTTTTTCAGGATGCTGTTAGGACTATGTACAGTTTATTGGAGTTACTGATCTAAGTTACCCCTTCAGCTCCTTGGCCTCATGAAATGTCCTTATGAACTCACCTAATTTCCCAGAAAGATCTATTTTTTCTTCCTCCTTCAGTGTTCATCCATGTCAGAAGAGGCTGCTGGATGCTCCTGTAGCTGGAGCAGCTCCTCTGCCCCCCTCTATGTTTGTCAGGAGCTATTTCTTAGGGAAATCACTCATTCATGCCTCAGCCCTCCTGCCAACCAGTTCCAAGTTCAGATGCCTTGAAGTGAATACAAATCCTGCTCAGGAATTTCTATTGTCCAACTTCATCTCCTCAAGCTAGTACATCTAGGTCCTGACCCACTGGACAGACCAAATTGATATCCATATTTTGTAATTTGGGCCTCTTTCTAATGAATATTGTAAAAGCATAATGGCACATACCAAGGAGCAGACATGTCTCTTCCAGGGTTACTTCCATCTGCTACAAAGATGCTGCTGCTGTGTGATTTCAACTCCAGCTTTCTTACTTTTGAGGGAGAGGGAAGGTGCTGGATGTCTGAGTCCCTAGTCTGAGTCCCTTAGGTTTTCTTTTCTGCACTCACTTGGATTAGATGTGACTTCAGCTGTAGTGGGCGACCCCTCCCCAGCTTGCATTCCCAGGATGGAACAGAGATCACTTCTACCACTAAATGAATTCCTAATAGCAGAACTGCCTGCTGGAAGATTTTATTTGCTCTCCCAGTGCCAGGGAAAATAACAAGTTTCTTACCCTCCACACACAGACAGTTCCTACAGATGCTTTTATCAAATAAAAGCAAGGGATGTGTTTTTTTGTTGTTGCTTTTTGTTGAAGATTCCTGACAGAATACCTGCAGTACCCACTCTCCTCTCTGGTTGGGATCCAGCACTGCAGAAACTCATTTTCACTATACTTCAGCTCAAAACTTTAGAGACTGCGGACAGGAGCTGGAGCAGTCTCTGGATGCTGATTCTTGTCAGGTTTATAGATGTATTCCTAAGCAAGTCATTTCTGCTCTCTGCAGGATGTTGCTTCTGTCTCTAAGGGCTAGGTTATGTAAAAATAATGGCAGAAGCCTGCCTTAACCTGGCAAAAAAATGGAGTAACAATTGTTCAGTGAAATGCTGCCTTTTCAATCAATCCTCCTTCCTAATTAGTGCTGCATGGTGGAGCTAATCTTTCAATAATAATGGAAGAAAAAAAAAAAAAAAAGAAAGAACAATTTGGTTGATGATTGATGGGAGAAAACCTGAATGCATTATTAACAGTACCAATCAGTTGTGTCTAGAGGGGGTTTAATAAAAAATATTTTTGATGGGACTCATAAGACATCACAAGGTTTTTCAATATGAATATAAGCTTTAATGTAGTCTGGTGTGACTTGGGGAGAGAGGCTACTCTCACCAGCTTTACATCATGCACTGTGAAAAGTTACTGTGGACCTCAGCAGGCCCTATTGGAAAAAATGCATTTTACTGGGGGTATCCAAGTGTGCAGAGGTGCAGAGTGGGCCAAGTCAGCCATAAGATGTGGTTTTACAACACTAGAAATTAACATAAAGCTGAATTGATACATTTTAGTACAAAGGCTGTTTGTAATTTATAATTCCTCTTTGCTTAGGCACTGGTCTTTTCATTCATCAGTAGCTCATTAGTTCCAGTCCTCATTTTCAGGGTTGATACAAACTGTCTGAAACTGTAGGCCTAAAATATCATACTAGCTTGCTGTAGGAAGCATTTCCTGGATTAAAATTCTCTTGTTTTACTGCAAAATTAACTCTAACAAACAGCATGGGGGGATATGATCTTTTGCTACTGATCTGCATTTGAGGAAACAGACCTAATAAAACTCATGCACTTTTATCCCACAGTGGATATCGGCTTCAGTATGGAATTGACATTAAGCCAGAAAAAGCTTCTAGGAAAAAAAAGCAAGAAAATTCAGAATAGCCTTTTCTAATATGGTTAGATTGCTTCACTGTTATAACATCTTAGGAAACATAACATTATTAAGAATACTAAAAATGTATGAGCTTATGCTTTCTAGTAGCTCCTCTTATCTTAACGTCTCTTATCAGGAGGTGTTGTAGGTTCCCTGAAAAAACCCCAGACAAGCCTCTGAAGTCTCTCTGGCTTTCATTGCAGTGGTGTGGCATGGCCTGGCCAGTCAGTGGTGGCACATGGATGCTGGAGTGAGGATCGAAAGGAAATGGATCTGAGCTATGCATTAAAGATAGAAGCTTTCCTGTGCCCTTTCTCAGGCACGAAGAGCTGGAGGGTGTTGGTTGCAAGCTCTCATTTTGCACTACTCTATCTGAATTTGGAGGTGTTGAGTCTATTCAGCTTTAACTATTTTAACACAAGTGTAAATGCCCCTGTAGTTGTGACATGTAATCTCACGTCACAGCCATGGTTTCTCTCTTTGTGAGGACGGGCAGAAGCTAACTGATTGCAACCAGGCTTTAAAAAATATGTAATTAGATGTAAGTCACCCTTTCAGAGCACTGTTGCTGACAGCTAGGGGATTAATTCTACTCTTACTTATTAGGCTCCAGATTTTTTATATAATTTAAGATGAAGAGAATATTACATGACAGGCATGCCTTTAAACTTTTACAACTTCTTGGATCTCTTTCCAGTGTTAATTGTAATCCCAAGTGATGAGCCTACCCATTTAACACAAAATCAGTAAATTGTTCTACCTCTGGTGAAATGGTTGCTGGATGTGGGGAGTCATTCTGCCTCTCCTCTCTGTGTGTGCAGCCAAGGGTGGGTGAGGGACTCAATCCTGCAGTGACTGGCATGAGCTCACTGGTCACAGGGAAAACAAAACTGTCTTGTTAACTGCTTGGTCCTCCTCTCTGCTCCATTCTGCTGTTCTTTTCTGTTCTCCTTCCCCACTTTTTGTGGAAGAAGCTTTGGAGCTTCCTCATCCCTTGGGACTATGGCACCTGTCACTCTAACAGCCATTAGAGGTTGTACTTATGAGCTGTAAGACAAAAAGCATCTCTTAACAATGCAGCTTGCTGCTGCAGCACCACAAGTACTGAAGTCCTTGGGTTTCGGTCTGCAAAGGGCTGGGCAAGCCTTAAGGAGCCATAAAACTCATGTAAGCAGCTACTTCCAACAAAATGGACTCCATAGTGCTCATGGGACCAGGACAAGCTAGGTCAGAGCAAGATGACAACGTGGATATCTCACTGGGTGGATTTAGAGTTGGAGCTTCTGTTTCTCTGAAAGACAGAACATGGCTGTTTGTTACTTTGCCTGGGGAGGCTGGGGGTTCACATGTGGCACCCAAGCTGTGGCCTGCAGTAGCCACCAGAGGCTGGGAGAGACCAGCGGCAGCAGAGCAAGCATGGGTGAGCATCCATCCCTCTGTGGGCTGAGTGGTCTCCTGTGAGCAGCTCTGTGACTATTTCCCCACATTTGTATAGCCAAAAATGATAGTCACGCTCCTAGCTGAGAGAGGGGTAATAAGGAACTTAAAGCTGGCAGCTGCATTATGAAAAGGAACCTTGGCTTTTTCCCTCAGCAACATGCTCAGCTAGATAATGCTGGTGTAGCTGCATTTGAGCTATATAACCCACCTCCATATTGTATTATTAATTCTATAACAATTGTGTTGCAATTCTGTACCACGGATGGGGTTTTTAACTATTTCATTAGCTCAGTGGGAATGGTACACAGAAACAGTTTAATTCTGTAGGATTATAATGAGTCACAACACTCAAAGGAGCAAATTCCAGGATACTAGAACAAATTTGGACACTGCCAGCCTCCTCACAGCACAGGCTTCAGCTAAGATCACTCTGACTAAAATATGCAGCTAAGGCACAGCTGAACGTGACTCATAGGAAATAGTATGCTGACCTGAATACGCATGCTGAGTACATGCTGTGGGTGGGCAGCTTCAATGCTTTGTAAAACCATTTATTTTAGTCCTATTTTTTCCACCAATGGTGAAAACTGAGCTTGAATAATCTGAGTTTCCCCTCTGCCCTGCAAAAGCAATAAATGTGCTGTCCCCCCCACTCTCAGCACCATGGGTTTCTCTGTTACAGATTTATGTAAAAAAGCTTTGCCAAATCTGGAGCTGACAAGTAGTGGGAAGGATTTGCAGCTGGGAGATGTTGGAGGTGGTGTGAGGTAAGGGAGGGGGTTTGGGTGAAGTGATGGGCTGCCAGGGTGGATCTGCAAGGACTGCTACAGCTGGATGGAGGCACAGGCAGGTTCCTGCACAGACACACATGCTGCGCTGGCTGAATTCTTTGTTTTAAATTATTTTTGTGTGTGTGTTGTCTAAGGTAGATACAGACTGCTCAACAAAGTCACTTACCAGTGCAAAAATACAAATGCTGATAGGATTATTATGCCTATTAGTTCACAATGGAAAAAGTTCACAATTCCTAATCCCTACTTTGAGTTAGAAAAGAGGCATACAGTGATGAAACTTCTTTTATTCATCCTCTCAGGTCTTAAGCAGCATGAGCATTAGGCAGGCAGCGTGTTTACAGCCTCACATAGCAATTCCCACTGACTGCATTTGGGCACACATTCCACTGCAGGCAACACTTGCCTCCATAAGGGGAATTCAGGGAAAAAGAGGAGCTTATGTTTTCTTGACATTAATGAGAGGGATCTGGCATTAACTGAAAGTAATTGACAACATTAGGGTAATGATAAAGGGCTGGCCTTGTTGCCAGAAAGACAGATTATGGGGATAGACCTTTTTTTTTTTGGCATCCAAGAATTATTCCAGAGGCAAGGAAGTGCATTCTTTCTAAACCCATAGGAATATATAATGGATCTACTTAAAATTTCATATTGCTGCACAAAAACTTTCAGTCTCTGAAACAGTGAGCTCATATTTTTTCCCACTGTGAAAAAATATAGATCAGGATTGTACTGGTCTATTGGAACCCGTGGTCTGCAGCTGAGCTCTTGCTAAATTAAAGAAAGTGAGTCCATGAACCAGCTATCATGACATAATAAGTTAATATGTGCCAGTTGAAATGTGCTAACTGGGAGAGGAGATTGCACCAATGGATGAAAAATTTTATTTTTTTCAGCTTTTTTTTTTCTTTTGTGTGCTTTTGTGCTAAATACGTTCAGAGGATGACAACTTATGAAATGAAATTCCCTGGTGTAGACCCACATCAGTGGCATTTCTGCTGTGCTTAGGCATTTAATATATTTATGCAATATATGATATATATAAAATATATATTATATACAATGTATTATATATTAATAAATAATATATATATTATATATGACATATATTTATATATTTTATATTTATTTTATCCACTGAACAGTCCTAAATATACATAGGACTGAAGGTAATTGGGTGCCTCAAGAGAAGGGCAGGACTATGGGACTTCATCACTCTATGCAGCTGGGACTTCATCACTCTAAGCATGGAGTGAGTGTATAGCAACAGGTTTACCTGAAATGCTTGAATGGATACTTCAATTTAGAATATACTTATATCTATGGAGTCTATCTGTGTAGCTCATCTAAAGACATCATAACTGTTTCTTACAAATAGGAGTGAGGCACTTAAACAGCTTTGGAATATAATATGCTTTGCTCTTAGCTCAGCTTTGAACTTTTGAATCACCAGAAGTATGTGACTAATTTTAGAACAGAGACACCAAATGAAAAACAGCGAGTCACCGGGATGAGATGGTGTTTACCTCAGCATTCCAGAGGAATGTGGGGATAAAACAGCTCAGCTGCTAGCTGTGGTGTAGACACTCTCTTGTAGAACTCCTTGGTTTCTGCCATTTTTTTAGGAATTAAATGGGTTGCTGATTTTTAAGGGTACTAGGGAAAATCTGATGTCAAACATCTGTACTGAGTAGATCTGTTGAATCAGTAAGGAGTATAATCCATGGAAGTAGATTGAATATCATGTTTGGAGGATGTCACTCACATCCTTTGTAGTGGAAATGTGTGTCTCCTATTGGTATTCATTGCGTGTAGCTGCAGCAGACCTGGTTGACACCACCCACATAGATTTCCAAGCTGTTTGATCTAGACTAGACTAGACTAGAGTAGTTGGAAGGGACTTACAAGGAACATCTTGCCCAACAGCCTGACCACTTCAGGGTGACCAAAAGCTAAAGCACGTTGTTAGGGTCATTGTCCAAATGCCTCTTAAACAGTGATGGCTTGGGGCATCCATCACCCCTCCAGGAAGCCTGTTCCAGCTTTTGACCACCCTCTCAGTAAAGAAATGCTTCTTAATGTCTCTGAAACAAGTCTAAACCTCTCCTGACAATACAGCTTTGAACCATTCCCACACATGCTGCCACTGGATACCAGGGGGAAGAGATCAGCACCTCTCTTTGTTGAGTTCCTCCAGGATTACTTTACAAGACTAGGCATCCAAGGACAAGAAGGAAGGCAGAAAAGTAAAGAACTGTTTAGAAGATAGGTAACAGAGGGTAAAAGTAGAAAGTTTTCCCAGGGAAGAGAGATCCAGAATGCTTTGTGCCAAGACCTGTGGAATTCAAAATATGAATTTATGAATTAATTTATGTATAATATTCTGTAAAAGTGGGTGAATATAGACTGTTTACAAACTCGTACTGATGATACTAAATTCTTCAGAGTAGTGAAGTTGAAAGCTGATTGTGCAGAACTGCAGAAAAATATTGCATGGCTAGGGATTGGGCAGTAAAATCGGAACAAAAGGAAATTTAATCTAAAATGGGACATACTGGTAATCAACAACCCTGACTTCATACATAAGAATGATGGACTAACCTGGCCATTAGCACTCACCAGTCTATGGGGGTTGCTGAGTACATGGAAATCACCTCAGGCTCTGAAAGTCCCTGAGCTGCAGATTGTTGGAGTCTGGAGGAGCATTCAGGGTAAGTAGTTTATTCACCTCCCTGTTAAACTCCACTTTAGGTGTCTGGTTCTGGCTGCTGTTGGAGACAGAATTTTAGCATCTGACCATCAGTCAGAGTCAGGACTGGTGTTATTTCTATTTTCTTATGCTTTCAAAAATCTCCCTCTTCATTGTGTTCACTGTCTGAGCCATTGAGAAATATTTCTCACTTTTGAGAGATTTCAGAGGAAACAGAAAAAATTATATTCAAATGTATTGGCTAAATACAAAACATTTAATGGGTTTCTTTGTGTGTGTCTGGAGAAAAAGAGAAATGAGATATATTGAACCTGTGATACTTAGAAAAGTACCACTGTTCTGAAAAAGTTCATGTATCCTTAGGTCAAGATACATGAAATTGAGTTATGGGTTTATTATACTCCAGTCGTGGCAATGAAAAGATTTATTTATATTTAAGTCATCTGTCTTAATGCTTGCTCATATTTTTCTCCTTTTAGAGTATAGTCATATAAGAACATATATTCAATCTTAGTAGTTTTGGGGGAAAAGATATTTTGAGGGGAAATACCATTCTGTATTTCAGTTGCAATAAAAGAAAAGGATTTTGTCTGCTATTATTTCTCATTTTGATGTCAGACAACACAGTTAAAATGGAAAAAAGGAAATTAAAAAATCTGCATACTGCTTAATAACCAGGAATTTCTGGGTATGCAAATGAGAACACCCATATACTAATGTCACCAGAAAGTGCTTTGATAATATTTGCCAAAAATGTATGTGCATTTAAATCCTTGTACAGAGAGGATCATATAATCATAGCATTGTATAGGCAGCAAGGGTATTTTGTATGATTAATGAGACTGTATGATTAATCCTGCCCACTAAAAAAGGGTGACATTAAAAATTGAGACCAGGTTGCTCATGGCCTTGTCCAGATGAGTTTTGAATATTTCCAAGGCTGGTGATCCCTTGAGCTTCCTGGTCACTGGTTCCAGTGTCTGACCGCTCTCATGGAGAATTTGTCTCTCTGTATGGCTTTAACCTGTGCCCATTTCTTCTTGCTCTTTTTCTGTTAACCCCTGATAAGAGCTTGGTTCTGTCTGCTGTCTGTCTGTGCACAGGGATGCACTGTGGCAATGAGTACATCCCTTCTGAGCCCTCCCTTCCCAGCCTGAACAGCTCCAGCTTCCCCACAAATGTCCTGCGGTGTGGTCCTCTGCCCATCATGATGGTCTTCCCTCCATTGGACTGGATTGAGTGTGTCAGGCTGCTTCTTCCACTCCAAGCTACACCCCTCTCCTCCACCACACCTACAAACCCCTGGACATAAAAATCTCAGTATCAGCTGAAATAGGAGTTTCATGCAAAATTTACTGAGCACCAGCCTGGAGTAGCAAGCCCTGAAATGACTGATCTTTCTGCCTTGATGTGCAATTTCTAGCACTTATGTACTTGTTGAGAGATGGTCACAGATCATATTTGTGAATATAGTTTAAACATATAAACATGCGAATATTATGCAAAGATCATCTGGTCACTCAAAGGTAATAGTCAGGAAGTATGAATAGATGTGACACATTTTCAAATCAGTTCAATGTCCACATGGCCACCTTTTCAGAATGGCCAGAGGTGTTTTAGGGTTGCAATAAGGAGCTGGCTTCTAAGCCCCTTTGAAAATGTTTCCTCTTTCACACCCAATGTTGGCAGACAATCTTGTTTTAACCTCAAAATCTAGAAACTAATGAGGATTTTCTTTGAACATTTATTTCTCAATTTCCTTTTATTGCTGTTTACTTGTGTGATAAAATAGTTTGAAAAATCAGCCCTGGGCTTACTGAGGTGCTTAAACATATGCCTAATGGAAAGAGTATCCCAATGAAGCCGTCTAGTTAAATCTACTTAAAGTCAGGAATGTGTTTGTACTGTGGGAAGAATTGGTCTTCATCCTTCATATTTAACGAGAATAGGGATGTGTGCAGAAAAGACAGCCCTTTGCTTTTAAAATATTTGGGCTTTTTGTCCCTTGATATGGCCATTTCCTCAGTCTTAGCAGGATATTCTCTTCCAGGAGTGAAGTGTGGCATAGTTTTGCACATACATTCAAGCAAGATTCCTTGCTTTAAATGTCACTTAATTTGTCAACTTTATTGCAGAATGGGGAAATGATGCTGAATGCAGCTGCCACCTTCAGTGCTTGGCCTTGGCAGGTTTTCCAGCAAGAATGAGTTTTACAGCTTGTCTACCCTCCAGCCCTGAGTTATCTGGAACTGCTTTTTACCATTATAGCTGCTCAGCTGCAATTAAGAGGGCATCTGAGTATTTGGGAATTCCTTGGACCATTAGTTTGAGGAACTCTAATTACACTAGGAAAGATTTTTTTTCTTCTTTTTTTTTTTTTTTTTTTTTTTTTAATTCTGTCCTTTTAATTACCTAGAACAGTTTATTTGAGAAGAAATAATCTCTTTTGTAGGGAAATTTGTGGTTTTGTATACCCAGTATTTCAGTGATGCAACTGTAGCTTTTACCTAGAGCCGGGCAAAACCCATCAGCTTTGTGTCAGTACATTGTTTGTGAGCATTTCCACCATTTCATAAAACTCTTAGTGTTTCTCTGTCTGTTGCTGTGTTTTTTGGTTTTTTTTGTTTTTTTTTTTTTATTTTTTTTTTTTTCATTTAAAGTAACTACAAAATGCTCATATTTGCATCAAAATACAGGTAAATGGGCACACATCCACAGAGCCAAGGATTTCACCTCTCCTCACCAATCCAAGGCTATATAAGTTAAAAGGAAATTCCTGCTGTTCAGTAAAGACCATCTGCTTTTTATTTTTATTGCATTTTTTTATATACTTCCAAGCTGTTTCTGTCCAAAGGAAAGACTTTTGCTTTGATTTTGATGACTCTAAAGAGTTTCTAACCCTCCAAAAGACTACTTAGAGGAGCCTTCCCATTGACATCAAATAGCTTTAGATCCAGGGACGCTCATTCTGAAGACACCGAAACCCATTCTGACTTTTTTTTCAAGCTCTGAACTGCAATGTTGATGTTTGCAACTTATCTGCTCTTTCCAAAATGTTTTTCCTCAGTTGAATGTAGAATTACTAATTGCTTAAGCTATAATATGTATAATATAAAAAAAATATAAATTTGATACTCTAGAATTGCTTGTGGGAACCTTCTATCTTATGGTACTTAGTAGCTGTAAATATTGTCAATAAGTTTTCTAGTAGATAATTATACTGAGACTGTTTAGCATGCATTTGAATACTATTCATTATAAGTTCTGAGTCTTAAAATCACAGGTTTCTGTTAGAAGTCATTAGCCTTTTACTAGAATGGCTTTTCCTGACAGTAGAATTTCCTGCAAGTCCTGAGCAATTTGCTACCATTTCAGCGATAATGAAATTTGCAAAAGCAGTTCATTCTGTGCTTTCTCAATGCACAGCTGTCAGCCAGATATCATCTGGACAAAGTGTTAAATAAGCAGTATTACGAGAAAGAAGAAAGAAAACTTTGACAGCAAAATCAAGCTGCTTCTGCTTATCAGACTGGTGGCAGCAGGGCACTCTGCATTCTCAGCCACTGCACAGTCACTGTGGTTTTCTGCCACACCAGAAAAACGTAGAGAACACTCAGGTTTGGAGAAGGAAGATCAAACATGCTTCTCACTATACCCGGGACAGCTTTTCCTAAGTCCTGTTCTTGGTCTGTCTTCCATGTCCTCTAACCTCTGTAGCAGTGCACAGGTGAAGAGGAGACTTTCTAGCTTGAATCTGGACTGCAGTGATTTAAGAGGGATGTTTGTGTGTTGTGCTCAGGTGGCTGCAAAACCAACAGCTTTCCTGATGAACAGAATGATCTCACAAAAGGATAGTTCTGTTCTGGCATCTCCAGAGTGAATGTCCAAAATAGTTCTGTGTTTTACTGGGTTCCTTGTGTCTGGACAGTGAGCTGAGGCTGATGACACAGGCTGTGCAGCAGCATGAACAAGGAAAATACAAGAGGATCTCTGCTTTCACTGCAGGGACAGCCCTCCTGCTTAGGAGTGACAGAGGATGTGGAAGGCAGGCAGCAGTTAGTCTGTACCCTTGCCCCACAGTGGTGTCCTGTGTCAGGGAAACTCATGTCATGGAGATATCACTGATGGAAAAGATGGGAGCTGGCTCTCCTTTCCACCAATGGGCAAGTCAGGAGACAGAAGGCAAGCTGGCATATTGCATCTCAGTGACAGGTCAGCAGGACTTGCTCCCTGCAGGAGAAAGCCTGCATTGCTTAGTTTTTGAAATGTGAAGAAAAAGTCCCAAGTGGTTGTGTTGGGCAAAGAGAGCCTGAAATGCACCTTCTTTCCTAGGTCAGGGAGCTCATGCCTGCCTGTGAAACAGTGTATCATAACCAGAGGATGACCTGGATATACCCTTGGTCCAGCTAGTGGCACCTCATGGGCTGCACCACTATGGTTCCACCTGACATCCTGGACATTAGAATCACCGTAACCTTCATGGTGTGCGCTGCTGCCCAGCTACTTTAACCCCTCTCAAAGCACTGAGTGTCAAACTTCAAATAAAACCAGGTCTTTGCTTGGAAAAGAATTAATTTTTTACCTTTCAGCTAATTCGTACTGCTGAATCTTAACAATTGCGAGGCCATATGTATAATCTCCATCAGGCATTTGGGGAGCCACTTCATGTATTTCCATCATCTTTTTTGAGATAAAATTCATTGCCCTCTGGAAGGCACCCCTCTCTCTCTGCTGACTTTGCAGGGACAAAACCTGCTGAGTATAGACCAGACTCTGAGACAGATTTGTGTGATGGATCTTGCCCTTACTGTACTGGCTCTCAGTTGGAAGAAAATGGTGATACAACAGGCAGGAGCTGGGAAACATCTAATATCTACTGAGCTTATCCACAGCACATTTTTAACACATAAAAATAATTATCCTTATGACCTTCTCCATTTTGAGGAGGACTCTCTCTTACAGAGAGCTTAGCGTCCTCAGCTGCTGAATGCTTCCAACAGCAGTCAGGGTTTCTGTGCAGTGACAGAGCACAAAGCCCTCCCCAGGATTAGGCCTTTGGTGATCTCACGTTGCTTCTGACAACTCACAGCATCTCTTGTAATGAATGTCCAGAAAAGTTCAGAATTGATTTATAAGTAGGCAGAGCATATAAGCACAATTTCAAGAGCAAGGCCTGTTGTTATGGCTGTAAATTGGCAGATAAAATGTTAATTCTAACCATGTGAGACCTATCTCACCAGACGTGTCATTATTTCATACGTAAAAGTGACAGCTTTGTATATGTAAGGAACTGCAAATTTAGTTATAGGCAAATCATGCAAACTGCAATCATGAATTCATGGTGTGAACACAGCCTATATCATGTCTAGTCATTGCACTGGACTAGATGTTCATTTGTACAGCTTGTGTTGTCCCTACCACGTGTGACATGTGACAACACGTGTGTTCTTCAATTCAGGCAGTGTGAAACAGTAACACACCTCTGCATAACTCAAATTCCAAATGCCATCTACAAGCTGGGACAATGAAAGCATATTCACTTAATGGGAACTTGTCAAATAATGGGAATTTTTTTTTTTGGTATGAAAAAGGGCCCTTTCTTTGGGAACAGTGAACTGTGAATTTTTCAGCAAGCTTTTTCAGTTTCTGCTTACTATAACTATAAAACTTATAACTTAATTCATTTCCAGAAGGAGGAGAAATCATCTTTGTTCCTTGCATTGTAGCTTACCCTCTCCTGGGCTTAAAAAGATATAGAAGTGGTCTGTCAGTAGGAATAAGTTCTTGTGTTGTATGTAGGGCAATTTTTTAAAAAAGCTGTGCCTATCTTTCCTTTTCTAGCTTTAACTTAATTTTGCCTATCTTAACCAACTTAATGACATGAGTATTAATCTACAGGCAGTCTTGTTCTATCTGAGTCTGCATTTTTTTTCCTGCATAGGTAAGGGAATTTGACCCCAAAATATCATAGTTTGAATCATGAGTATAGAATAGAAACTGGATGGGGAAGAAGGCACAAAAGGAAAGTCTACTGCAGAAAGCAGGGGAGCAGAACCTTTTCCAAGAGTGTGGTAGACATAACAAGAAGTGTATGAGTTTAGCTTGCAGGAAGATGGTAAGAAAACATTTTTAAATGTACACAAAATGAAATGTACACTGGGATACATTGCCTGGGGATTATATTACTTGGCATCTGTAATCCTGAGACCTGAAATCTGTCACTTTTATCTGCTAAAATGAGATAGGCGTGGCCAAGTGGACATCAGGGTCTGAGATCCTTCAAGCCCCATTCTTTGAGTTCTGTGATGTAGATCTTCTTCCTTGCCATAAAAACATTACCAAACTGATAGGTCCAAATGAATGAGTTGATTGACATTTCCTTCGTGTGGTACAGTGGCCTGTTTGGTAACAGACAATAGAAATTAGGATGATGGAGATACGGCATTGCAGTGGGAGCTTGCTCAGTGTGGGCTCTCAGAGCTCTAGCTGGGGCTGATTTTGGTTCTTACAGCACCTTCTCAGGCCTGTGCCTGAGGGTTGGAGGATGAGGAATTACATGTTACTGTACAGGTAAGTCCCATTTATCAAGCAGAGTGTTTACTGACTATCAGATCACAAAAATGTTTATTTTTTTCTGAGCTGGTTTGCATGTGAATTTTCTGCAGTTTAGATCTTATATTGCTCAGCCAGCAGATCTGATAGAGGAAATCTGCACAATTAAGATGATAAATTTTTCACGTCACCTGTCTTAAAGTATATAAAGTATACCTGTTCTGCCATGAATGATTGCTACAAATGATGAATCAGCAAGGATGAGTTCATGTTTAACACTTTGGTTTGTGATTTTTGTTACAATCTCTGACATGACTGATTATGCCATGGCCTAAAGCAATTTATTGAATTAATGAATTACTTACTAATACATGAGTATGATTAATTGAGATGCCTGTTTGGATCCTACTCTGCATAATGAAGCTTGAGCACTGACAGGTGCAGCCTATGGGCCTGTTTCTGTTTTCTGGGAAATGACAGGGAATCACAGAGATAATCTGCACCAGCTAAGGCTGCAGGACTGTACTGAGAAAACTCTCAAAGAGAGGGTAACAGGCACATCTTACTTCAGTGACCTGGAAGATTTACCCCTTCCTGCCACATTCTCTGCCTTTTCCTCCTTCAGCTTTTACTCTTTTATATATTTACTGATTTATTGTCACCACTGCAATGACCAGTCAACGGTGGCACTACTGACCTGCTTCTGAAAAGCTGGTGTGAAATTAGGAGTCACATTCCTGAAAATCAGGTGCAGAAAAGAGTAACCCTTTAGTGTCTGGTTGAGATATAAATTCTCCACTGGGGTTTCTTCCTGAATGTGGGTATTTTCAAGATTGATACTTTAGTGTTTTGGGTGTAAACAGCACCAGTCATCTGTTGGATGCTGACTCCTTCTGAGGTAAGTTAAAGCAGTGACTGGCAGAAACTGAGACCCCTAATATCAATAATATTGTGCCTGTGACACTGCTTACCCCAAGTGTGCAGCAGAAGACCTGGTGGCTGGATGGACAGAGGGGATGGCAAGTCTGTACATCCCAGAATGGTCCCCACTGCATTCCTCCTTCCCAGCCTGACCTGCTGAGCCCAGGTTTGCCACTGTGTGGGTGGCACATGGTTGTGAATGAAAAGCTTTTGTCTGGCTAAATTTTTCCCTACATTGTTCAAAGGTAGGAGGAGATAACCCAAGAAGATCAACAAACTGGGCTGTATGGTAGTAAAATTGTAGGCTTGATAGCTTCCTTCTCAGAGGGGTAATTGAGCCCTGTTCAGTTGAGGTGAATGGTGTAAGGATGTTTGAAAGAAGAATCCGGTGCCTGCATGCTTTCTTTGTGTGGCTTCTGGGGGCTGAAGAGTGAAAAAGGGGGACAAAAGGCTGCCTGGCCTAATTATTTGTGCCAGTGTGGAGGATGTGTGTCTGGATCAGTGCTGTTTTGCTGAGGAGCCATGTTCGAAAGCTGCTGAACTTACAGCTCCACAGAGCAAGATACCTTTTTCTACAAAATGGGCCATTAACACTTGTGACACAATAAAATAACTCTTTTCTAGTCCCTCATTACAATATCTTAACTTCAGTTTTCCTTTTTAGAGTTAGCAAGGTAGCTCTGCTAGAGCTAGCTCTGAGGGGAAGGATGCCAGTAGAACTGCTGGGAGGGCAATAAAGTGAGCCTGGTGTTCAAGTCGCAAGGCATATTTGGGGTGTTTTGCTTCAGTAGGAAACTGGGGTTTAATTTTCATTAAAAAAACATCTCTTCCACTGAACATCTTTTCTTAGAGGGTTTCTGGTGGTCCATTTCCATGACAGAGCCATTTTAAGCCTTCCCAAGTCTCTGATCTTGGTACTCCACTTGTAGTTTCTGCATACAGTAGTGCTTGTCTTGCTGCAGACACAAATACCTGTGTCATACCTGAGCAGCCAGGTAATGTTTCAGGGTCTGAAACATTATAGCATGTACAAAGCAGCTGGGAAGGCCCTTTCAGGCCAGGACTCCAGAGCTGAGCATAGTTGCTGGTGAATTACACCAGGAGTTTCTGCTCAGAACCCCCTTTCTCCTATGCTGTCTGAATCTGAAGCCACAGCTCTGTGGGACTGAATGGTCTCCCAGTTCACCTGGCCTTTGAAGGAGAAGTGTGGTGACGTGGGACTGGAAATGGCAAGAACAATATGCAGAGTAGTTCAGCAAGGAACATGCCAAATAGGCCCTGAGGACAGCTGGGATTCACTGAGAATAACTAAGCCTGAGATGTCTGTGTGATTCATGGTGGCTTTTTGGATTCCTGTCTAAATGTCAAGACCAAAAAATTCAGACTCTGCAGCTGTTAATGAAATGATCTCTTGAGAGCAGCTTTGCACGTAAGGGATGCTTATCTTGTGTGTAAAGTTTGTAAGGCCATCATTAGCTTTTTTTCTTGACCCTTATTCCCAGGATGGTGAAAAACAATTTCATTTGCAAATAGTAGATTTCAAGGTCTATGATTTGAAAAATCTTCTTGAAATGCTAATGCAAGCGTTGTGCACTGTCTCTGTGGCCCAGGGCTTGCCCAGTAACTTCCTTATTGCATTGCACCATTGAGTATTCTTTTGTACTCATTCCCTGCAACAGAGATATTGACAGAGGGATCCCTTTGAGTCTTTGAGTTTGCCTGACCGTGGAAAAGAGTAGAGATAGGTATTTGGAGAAGAATAGTGGAAATAATTATTTTTTCTATTGGTGCGATGTATGGAACAACAGATTTTTTATACCCTGAGCCATGTGAAGTAGATATTGTGTAAACTTTTGGGCTGAACAAAAGAGTCAGTTAATCAGATAAAACAAACTCATAGGGTGTAATCTGGAGGAAAATAAGCAGAAAATTATGAAGAGAGGTGTGCAGTGGAGTAGGAAGACAGTCATCTTCATGAACCACGTGGCCATCTGTGTTTGCAGGGGCTTGTATGTCCTCTGAAATGGATATGTGGCTGAATGTAATCACTTATTCTGTGTATGTGACCAAAGGACTTGGTCAAAAAAAGTTCAAAGTCCCAACGTCCTTCAGTTTAAATAAAATACTGTGTTGTGTTATTAGGACTTTTAAATGCCTATAGTAAACCAGAAGCATCATTTTGAGCACATGTGTTTTGTTATTTTAATATTTATGATGTGAGTGTTTTGCTTGTTGAACCCTTGAATGACATGACATTTCACTAAATGATACAATATTTCATAATTTTGCCAAGCTCAAACATAGATGAAATGTATGGGATGGAGTTCAGGAAAGTACATGGGAGAGAATATGGAGAAGGAGAAAAGGAAGAAGAATGTTTGGGGACAGAGAGTTCTATAAGCTGAAAGACCTGTCCATGAAGTATTGTTTGGCCTAGGTTTTGAAGGCTGCATTGACAAGAAGGAGCTGTTCTAGGATTTCTAATAGGAAGCTGTTGGATGAGGAGTATGGAAATTAGTCTGATTGGAGAGTGAAGTTTCTGGATCATGTTTCTGAAGAACAGTTGTGACAGGAATAAAGCTGTACTGGGACAGCCTTGAAACGACCTGCACGTCAGAAGTTCTGAGAAATTTGTATTTCAGAAAGCAGGTGTTTCTAAAATGAGTGAAATTCAGTCATGCTGCCAGCTGCTCAGAGCAGATGACATCCTTGTCAGCTGTATTCTGTCACCCAGCAGCTCTCTGGAATTCTAGTCAGAGGTTGCCTTCTGAGCTCTGGGTCTCCTGAGTCCACAGCAAGAAGCCTGCAACGCTGACCTGACTCATTACTCCTGAGCTGGAGAGCCTGGAAAGCATCACATCTTTTCTCCTGTGGCTGCTCACCTCTGCAGCTTGTCTCTAGTTCTTTAATAGGAGCCTGATTTGGATTTGCCAGAAATTCATCATCCTAAGCTATAGCAGTCCAAGTCTTTGGCCCAGCGGGGTGGCATTTACATTTTGAGTGCTCTATAGAGCGTAGTCCTTGCATGTGGCACATTACCAGCTTCTGAAGGGCATTCAGTGCTAAATGCTCATGCAAGACATTTGTGTGAGACAAAAACTTCTCGTATCTACTGCTTGGTCATGAAAAAAAAACACTTAAGTGCACAAATAAAAAGATACAAATTCTGTTTTCTGGTGCTGTGTTTCTGCTGCATTTCTCAAAATGAGGCATGGATTCAAAGCATGCCTGGCACTGCAGTTTGCAGTAGTACTTGGTGGATCCTCATCCCACTGAAACAGCTGATCAACTGCAGAAAAGCCACTGAAGCATGTAACTTGACCTACCTTAGTTAAAGTCAGCAAAAATGGCAAGATAGAGGGAGACCTGAGACTCCTCCAAAGGTGACTCCAAAGTTCTTCTGCTCTCCTGGGACTTTCCTCAGCATTGTGTTTTTTCCAAACTCTGAGGTGCAGCTATGCTTTAAAAGCCTGACAGAGCTAGAGGCATTTTTCCCCCTTGCTTTCAGTGATTTTTCTTGACATGCTGATGCTGCTTTGCAGACAGAAGTGCTGTGCTGTGGTCTGTCAGAAGCAGGAGGGAGAGCCAGTGTCAGCCACAGCATCTGGACCAACCGCTCGAGAATCAAATTCGCTTTTCATTCATGAGTGAACCTGCTGTGTGGGAAATTGGGATATATTACTTCCAATGGTTACACAGGTTGCAGGTTACACAGCACAGAGTAATGGCATGGGTAAGCTATGAAATAGCTTTCTGTATGACCAAATACTGTTAAAGAATAGAAAACCCAACAGAAACCAGGGTGCTCATGCTTGCAGTCAGATTTTTCGTTTTATCCATGCCTACCCCCTGTGCTGTTAAGAAGCCTACCAGTTTTCTGAGCAGCAAAATGTTTCTTCCCCTCTTCCCCTTTTACTCTGGATATGTGATGTGTGACAGGGTGGGTTGCAGGTACCTCTCAGCTCAAGCTCTGCCCTGGGAGGGAGGTTCCATCACAGACCTCACTGCCTGAGAGAAGCCTGTTCCCTGCAGGCCACGGGAGGATACCTGACTGAGGTAGTGAACAAGGTCCATTTGTCATCTGCACTGTGGCATTTATTCACAGAGCTCAGAATACCTGACAGAGAAATTCAAGACCAGATCTGCCAGCCCCATCAGTCTCAGAAGCCTCTGTGTCCTCTCAGAGCTTCATGGGAGCCCTGTTGTTGAAAAAAGAGCATTTAATCACAGTGCCTGATTGTGCTGCATAATGACAATATCCTATTCTGAAGGGAACTCCCTTCTTCATAAATCTCTGTGAAGTGACTCAAGGAACTAAAAAGACTATATTGCAATCAGCTGGGGAATCACTGCCATTTGATAGCTCTGTAGCATCTGCACAGATTTTCTGTAGGACACTTGATCTCTGCAGGTAATCATGGAAAGAGTCCTGGAGGAGAGGAAATAACCTCAGCAGTAGTGGTAGCTTTCTGTGAGGACAGGTAAAACCTAAAAGTGAAGAGTTAGGAGGAAGGGGAGGCTGACACCCCTTTCCCTCCATAGGCATGCCGTGTTTCAGGGGTGGGATGTGGTCCCTCAGCCAAGGGATGGTGCAAACCCAGCTGCATTGGTTGAAAATCTACAGCAGAGTAACACACAGCATCCTTGAGAGCTGGTTCTCTGATTGCCCATGCTGCCTAAACAACAGCACACTCTCTGACTGGTTTGGCCCATGCCCATTAGTGCTCTGAGGTGCTGCCCAGGCAGTTTGTGAAACAGCTGGTAGGAACAGCCATGTCCAAAAAGCAGCAGGGCTGTGATTGCACCAAGTTTGTCTCTCTGCACTTTAAGCAGGCCTCCACTGCTATTTTGGCAGGTTTTGAACCTTCAGACACCCCACCATGTCCTCACACCTCTGTTTCCAAAATCGTGGTGGTCCAACATTTGCTCTTTACAGACCTGTACTTAAAGAAATGAAGCACATTTGAGTTGATGGATGGGAGTCCTCTCATACTTGAGTCTTTTCACTCCAGAAAGTTTTCACACCACCTTTACAAGGGCAAACTAAACTTTTTCCACTGCCAGTGTCAAGTAAGTACAACACTCCTTAGTGAATCTATAACCTGGGCAAAAAAAGGAAAACTTTAACTATTGGATAATTCATGGCATCCCTGCAGTAGTTCTTCTCAGTTTGTATATAATACTTTTCTCAAATTTACACTGAATATTTTCTTGGGGTCTTCTTTATGGTGCTATTTTGGGTAATGTAAGATGCTATTAGGAAGTAAAATGCCACTGCAGAACATGAACACAGCTCATAAAGTGATGATGAGTTTTTGTAGCTGCTTCTTTTAGAGGTGTGTTTATTATGCTCTGAACTCCTCACCAAGTTCAGAGGAACTCAGAACCACAAAGCATCTTCTTGAGTGCAGTTTCTTTACATTTATCTTCATCTGTACTGTCTTTGTTTCCAATTGCCATCATTTCTGGCTTATAGGCAGTGCAGGAGAAGGGGGTCTTTTCTCAATAGCCAGCCATCATGTTTACCTGTGAAACTTCTGTCCTCTCTGACTGCCAGTGAAGCATGTGGTACCCCAGGACTTTGTCTGAGAACTACTGCTGTGTCCGGCTGGCTGTCCCTGCAAGGGACATGTCCTTCCATGGGGACAGCAGCAGACTGGGGCTCAGGGTGGCCCCCTTCCTGCTGGATTCAAGGGATCAATTCAACATCTGACTCGTTAATTTCCTTTTGTGATGAGACATACTTTGACTTGCAAGTATAATTTATTGAGAAGGGATGGATGAATATTAGCCTGGGACATATTTTGCTTAAGGTCTGAACAGTTTTGGTTTTGAATTCCTGTTTTTTAAGAACTCTCAGGATAGATTTGTGGGCCAGTGCCACATATGTGTCATCCTCTACGTCCAATGAACAGCTTGTTTTTGGAAGGTGTAGTTATGAGAACTAGTAAATCAGTTCAAAATGCACCTACTGCTTCACTGATTATTTGCAGCAGCAGAAGGACACCTTGCAGCTTCTGCAGCCAAAGTGTGCTGCCCAAGGTAGGGAGCTCAACTTGTTACCAGATCCTCCTTCACTCGAAGTTATCAGACTGACCTTTTCATCACCTTTACTAGCAGGCATTTGTCTGCCCGCTGCTGAGTCAGAAGCTGCTGTCTCAGCTGAGAATGCCCTGCTTTGTGAGTCATGCACTGTCTCTACAGGCAAACTGTTTGAAGGGCATGGTTGAATGTTGGCTCTTTCTGTGCTCCTTGAGCATCATGCTGCCAAGTGGATTGAAAGGTGTCTGGAAATGTTGCATCATATATAATTATTTTTCTGAATATCCTTCTAAAGCTGTTCTAGCTCTCTGTATTGATTAGCATTACTCTGTGATTCCAATTCATATATGGGGTTGAGGAAATGGTGGGCAAGGCCTCCTTCCCAGCAGATCTTGTGATGGGTACACTGACGTGTGAGACAGTGAGTCATCACAAATTTGCTTGATTTTGTTAGGTTAGCCTTCATTTCTCTAAGCCCTCCGAGTGGCCATAGCTGCTTTCTTGAGAGGCTGACTTCAATGAAATGTCAAGATCTACAAATAAGCATCACACAGAAGTAATGCCTGCCTGTTCTGTGTGTTAACTTCTAAGCTCTGCTACTCATTAGTAGCCAAAATGCAATAGCATTCAGTAATGGGAAAGATCACATCTCTGTCAAATTGTTAGTGGAAACTTTTACATCTAGAAATACATATCTGTGTGTAAAATGTATATGTGAGTATACACACACACACATTTGTATATGTATATCTGTATGTATGTGTATGGGTGCATAATCCTAAATATTCATGACCAGGATGAATGTCATAGCTACCAAGCTGAAATCAGAAATATTTTGGAAAGTCTGATGAAGGAAATAATTTATAAGCCCATGATGTAACTTTCCAAAACTATGTAGGAGAAACAGTGAAGAATTTTATCATCAAATGAACACACATGTTTCTTGGGCTTAGCTACTGTAGAACAAGGTGCGTTTTCTCCCAGCCTGTAATTGCCAGGCATCTAATTTTTCAACACTTTATGTTTAATTATAAAAATTAGTCTGCTTTAGCCTTTGCATTCAAGCCAAGTGATCAGTCTGCTGCCAATTACTGTGGTCTTTGTTATAGCACTACACCTGACAAATTAAATAGCTAAAATGCTTTGTGTTTCTGATAGGAAGTATTGGCTCTCACTTCAGGCTTGCTGAATCAGATATCACAGGGATCTGGTCATGGATCTGGTTATGAATTCTCCTCTAGTTTGGTAAAGTGTTAAAGTCTGAGGGTTTTTTCTTTTTTTCCTGAAGAAGGATTTTTTTTTTTCCAAATGCATACAATATTATGATGGTTCATTTATTGTATTTCAAACAGAAATTGATAATATCTGTTGGCAACTGCAAGTGTTTTACTGAACAGAAAAAGCCAACTATTTGCAAAAATATAGAAAGAATTACTGTTCTTTAAAAAATGTGAAGGATTTTTAGGAAGTCTTGCCACTGAAGATATGAAGCTTCTTTCTACAGTGGTACCTGAAAGAGGCAATCTGTACCTTCTTCTAAGCTTATCTGGGATTCAACTGGTTCTTTCTATTCCATCAAACATTCCTGGTAAGCCTTGCCTTTGTATGAAATAAACTCAATTCTCCTACAGCAGAAGCACTAGACAATAGCAATGTGTTGTTTAACTGTACATCAAAGTCTGTTAAAATGGATGTTTTCCCCTGCTGGTGAGGGAAACTGGCTGTAAGCTGGGTGCAGCCCCTAGTAAATTGTGATCAAGCCACCTTTCAACCTTCTCTTGGATGAACTGAACAGATAAAGATGCCTTTCACTGCAAGGAATGTTTTGTTTTGTTTTGTTTTGTTTTGTTTTTCATAGCTCCGGTAATTTTTGAGATTCTTTCTCCTAGGTTTTTAGCTCTGGTAAGGTGACTTGGACATAAGTAGCAGATCTGTACACTATTCCTGGCTCCTTGGTATTTTCAGAACGCCCCTGACTGCCAGGTGCTTGCATGATTCCTTTGAGGCTGAGGAGCCCAGCCCCAGAGCACAGGGCTGGGTACTCAGAGCAA
This sequence comes from Vidua macroura, assembly GCF_024509145.1. Classification (NCBI taxonomy): domain Eukaryota; kingdom Metazoa; phylum Chordata; class Aves; order Passeriformes; family Viduidae; genus Vidua; species Vidua macroura. The sequence continues at coordinate 13,761,566 of NC_071572.1, forward strand.
TGTTTAGACCTGGGCAATCCCATGGACATGGAGACAGACAGTTTTCCCCTCTGCTGTGTGGGAATTAAGAATATTTTCCTTTTTTTCCCTTACAATAGCTTCTCATGGATGGTTTATAAAACAATTTTGTTCCATTTCAGAAGAGAAAACATTTTCCATAGTGCTGGTTTTGGTGGACTGAAAGACTTCTTAAAGTCTTTCAGGACAGTGGAAAAATATTGTTAAGATCCTTAACATGTTCTTCAAAAATGTGTATGATGTGGACCAACATATTTATGAATAACGGGTGAAAATGGGAGTATCAATCCTTTTCACACTCAGGTTTATGAAGTAATTAAATACCCTCACACAGACACCATCAACAAAAAAATGCAAGTTTCCTTTGTTTTTGACTGACAGGTATTTAGGTGGGGCAATAGCCTCTCCTGCAGTTTGATGACCATGAATTTAGTTGAAAAGAGCCAAATGATCATTTTGTCTAATACATTTTAACTAAAACACACTTGAATCATGCTTACAGGCCTGGATGGTGGCACTGTGTATGGGTTTGTGCCATAGGTTTTGCACTGTTCTTCACTTGGCTTAGCCAGCAGTGGCCTGGAAGAGCAAAGATGCTCTGCAGGCTTCAGCCAGCATATGCTTATCCTGGGCTATGTGTGGCCATGTCAGGCTGCATTTTTACTGCTGTTTTGAGCTCAGCCCAGTAGTTCCAAGGTGGAGGGATATGGCTGCAGGCTACCCCACATCTGTGATGAGCACATAATATGTGTCACACAGAAAACAAACAATTTTGGAGCTGTTTCCTGGGTGAGTTCCTAGAGTGGACAGGGTTATGCACTGATATTAGCCCTTCTTTGACTCCTGGGAGGCATAAATACACAAGTGCTACATTACCCTCAGTTTCATGTCACTGATTATGCAAATTATGCCCCAGATAGTTTACTTTTGGCAAGTAATTTGCACAGATCAATGAACATCAGGTGATAAACCCATGTGCTTTAGTGCATGTAGAAAACTGTCAGCCCTGCTGAATGCCTTTATACAGCTGAGTTGCTTCCAGGTTTAGCTGCTTGCTGTGCCCTCATCTCAATGGCTGCGGTGCTTTGAGCAAGCCAGGTAGTGCTTATCCATCCCCTCCCTTCTTGCATCTTGGCCTTTCCCATTTATTGGCCTGTGCCAAGTGTCTTGACGAAAATAGGAATGAGATGCATGGATGTAGGCTGATAAAATGAATTTGATGATAGGGCTCTAAACATATGCCATTTGGATACCAGTGGAATTTAAATCAGTGATTTATAATTGTTAAGATGGTTAATTTACTGGTGTTCAGATGTAAGAAGTGCTTAGTCTGCTAGTAAATACTTGAGTTTAGGTTTCTGTTTTGTTTTGTTTTCAGCTGAAGTATCTATCCTTCCAATAAGTGCAACTTAAAAGTGGATTATCTCTATTTTGAAGACCAGGAATAAGTTGCCCAAAGACAGGCTGACCTATTACTTGCTGTAATAGGAACTCTGGTGAGTTCCAGAGGACTTTTAAAAGAGCATTTGATTTCTCTTGATTTGTCAAGCAGGCTATGAGTGAAGTGTTGATTTTATATAGCAGAGCTGGATACTTTTGCTCTGAAAGTCATCGTGACAGAGAGTGTTAGACTCGACCTGCCATGATGAAGCCCTGACTTCTGTTTCCAGGCAGGTGTGAAAAGCCCTCTGGTAATGCTTGCAAATTGCAAAATGTCAAAAGCTGCCTGGGGAAGAGGCAAATACTAATGTCCTGTTCTCCTGACTGGCAATTTGGTACCTAAGCCAAATGGTTTTCATTCTCTCGTCACTGCCTGAGATTGTATCTGAGCCCTGCAGAGAGGTGACACGCCTGTCAAATGCACAAATCATGAAAGGTAGGTGACGTCTGACAGGCCTGCACCATTAGAGGACCAGGAGCTGATCATGTCACTGCCAAATTCACCCTGGGGTAAGGCAGGAGGGACTTGTGGGATGTTTGACCAGAGCCCTTCTGTAGTTTTTTAACATCATGTCTTAGTGTCAGAGCACTGTTCGTGGCTGTTTCTTGAAATCCCCCTGGATCTCCTTTATATGTGGTAAGTGGAAACCAAATGAACAGACTGGGTTTTTTTGTCAGATTTTGGCTGAATTGGTTTTTGTGTTGACTGCTAACCAGCCATGCCAACACAGTAGATTTTGTGTGCTGCAATGGAATGGCTGGGTTGTTTGGGTACATGTATAGAATTGCTAAACTTAGTTTTGGTCTACTCATCTAGAAAAATGTTTTGCTTGGGTAAGCAGGTTCCTAAATGGCACTGCAAAGTCCATGATGAACAAAAAGCAAGGATTTAGGATATCACAGAATTACAGAATGGTTTGGGTTGGAAGGGAGCTTAAAGATGTTCTTGTTCCAACCCCCTGCTGTGGGGAGGGACACCTTTCATTAGACCAGGTTTCGCAGAGCCTCATCCAACTTGGCCTTGAGCACTTCCTGGGCATCCACAGCTTCCCTCAGCAACCTGTTCTAGTGCCTCACCACCCTCACAGTAAACAATTTCTTGCTAATATCTAATCTAAGCCTACTCTCTCTCAGTCTAAAGCCATTCCCCCCTTCATCCTCCTCACAAATATTTTCACAACATGCCTCTTTGCCCCCGCTCTCTGTGGCATGTCAAGCTTTCTGTTTTGCTGAGATCCACTAAACAGTTTGAAGATTAGAAGTCTGAGTGTATGCTAGAGGAGTTGCATGGGTTGAGACCCAACTGAAGAATATAGGTATGTGGGCTACTAAAATTTGCTCCTGGACATCTCAGGGGTGGATGAAGGCACTGCAGTGTCATCTCAAGGGGAGAGGTGCTGCCACAGAAAAGACTGACTGCAAAAATTCAAAGTGCTTCCTCTGCCTTGCTCTGCAGCATGCAGTGGGGCATTGCTGCCAGCTCAGGGGAGGCCACTCACTGCTATCATGGGCAGCTTTCTGCCCATCCCATGCAGCCCTTGCTACCTCCACAAAGAGGGGAGTGCAGTTCTTGCCTTTCTGCCTCCTGTCCCTATACGTGTGTCTGCAGTGCCTCCTCTGGGCTCAGGGAGGTTTCTGCCATGGCACACGGCAGTGTCTCAGTTCTGAGGCTCTGTTACTATTGTCACAGTCCCTCTGGCCTGAGTGCCAGTAGGGTGCCTGGTTTAGGCAGCTGAAATGCTGAGTGGTTGAGGAGCTGTTGTGTGCATCTTTGCTCTCTGCTGCCTGTTATGTTTGGCATCTTTTTTTTGTTTTGTTGTTTCAAAGCTCAGTCTAATGAATGGCTCTAAAAGTAAGTGGCAGTAAAAACAACTGTTTTTTAATCCTTTTGGGTAATCATGTAAAAGAAAGGAGATGGCATTGTCTACAACTACTAAGTTGTTGACTTGAGAGCAAATAAACTGCTAATGGTTGAGGAGGAAATTAGCCATGCCCATTTCAAACCTCATTCATTTCTTACCCCTTTCAACCTGGTGACCAGTGTCTTCTGCTGACAAAGAACCAACTGGTTAAAGGCTTGGTGCTGCCACCTCTTCCCTTCTGGTGTGGTGTATCCACATAGTTCTCACCCTGAACTGCTCTGGCAGAACTAGGACCAGGCTTATTCCTTATCCTCTCTTCTTACCCTATTGCTTCTAAAATACTTTTGGGCCTTCATCAGTCATTCTGAAGTGCACACACTCATGTTGTTGTGTGGTGAGAGATAAAAAGAAAGGAAGGAAAAAATCTTTCCAAGCTGTCTATAGTTGGAGCTGACAGTGACAGCCAGTGAGTAGAGAAGGTGTATTTTGGTCAGCTGAGCCATTTTTCTGTGAATCACCTTCCCTTTTTCATTCAATCCCATTCTGCTCCAAGAAGCCATCAACAAACTCAATAACTCAACAAAAACAAACCATATATCTGCTGGAGAACAGACCATTAAGTCTGTAGCATCCCACTTGTGAGCTGTATAGCTATGGATTGGTTCCATGTAGTTAGGGATCCTGCCAAAGGCTTTTCAGAAGTGACTAACGGTTGTGTGAGCATCAGTTTTTGGCACCTGAACACCCACCTCCTGAAAGTCTCATCCATTATACATGCTGCTACAGAGCAGGCAGCCCAATCCTGCCTCAACAGGGCACTGCTCTGGTTTCCAGGGGGAGCAGGTTAAGTCTTTATGCTTTTCCCTCCTTGTGTTCTCTGAGACTGTGCCATAAATAGTGTCACCCTAATGTGCAAACCCCCAGAATTTGTCTGGGTATCTCCATAGTCTTTATGGTAAATTAAGTATTAAGATTGTCTAAAATTAAAACAGACTTTCTGGATTTTTTTTCTTTCAGCAGAACCGGCAAAATTTTATCTTGATGACATTTGATTTAAAAAATAACCCTTCAACTGAGTTGTTTGATATACATTTCTCTGCATTTTTTTGCATAAATCTAGCCATTAGGAATAAAGCAGAGTGTAAAAAGTTTTTGGAGTAAACCAAAACAATCTTCCTTGCTCTCTCTCACCAACAAGCCAATGTTTTGTACAGCCCTTTTTCTAAAGCCCAGCACTGCTGGAACAGTTGGGAAATCCACCACTGTGTTCAGCAGAGCAGGAACTTCCCTCAGGTGCTTTGAACCCAATCCTGCAAATGCAGACTTTCTGCTGTGGCAGAAAGAAGACAAAAGTCTGACCCAGCTGGGATGCTCTGGCTGCTGCTGCTGTGGACAGGACCTGTGGGTGTGCCAGGAGACCTATTACTGGTGCTGTCACCCATAAGGACACCAAGCACTACTCCTTCCCTGCAACCTCCAAGCCCCAGCTCTCACATCCCTCTGCCAAGCTTACAGACACATCTTCCAGCCTAGATTTTCCATGGTAGGAGTGAACTTGTGGTGCATCCTTCTTTCCTGGTCAGGTGTAGTGCAGTTTTCCTCATACTGGCAGGATGTTCTGAACCCTCTCTGCCTGATGTGAAACCCTGGAGCCTGGAAGTCAAGGTCCATTTACAGCAAAGTCAGTCTTGTGCTGCAAGAAGGTTGTTGCATTAAATAAAAGATCATCAGATATCTCAGAATGGACCTCTCCAGTTAGGTCTCTTACATAAATTTAATGAAGAATGGCTGGTGGTTTTACAAAGCCAGCTGATAATTATCAGTTGAGCTTGACATTTCTGCTAATGGATTAATACAATTTATTGTACTGTGGAGAGGACCTTCTGTGTCGAGAAGCCAATTTCACTTTCAGTTCTATGCGAAAGATAATACCCAGCATTATTTCTAAAGACATCTTAATTTAAAGTCAGATAATTTCAAATGCATTTCAAATTCTTGCAAATCTTTGCTATTCTGCCTGGTCAAAAATATAGTTATTTACTTCACAACTGAGCTGAAAGCATTTCTTTTTTGCAAAAGATTCACTGCCCTTTAGAGAGATAAGATTTGAGTTGCGACTATCATTAATTCTTATAAACTCCCTCCAAAGAAATGCATTTGAAAAACACATACATTGCACTTTTTTTTTTCCTAGCTGCATATATATGCTGCATGCTCTGGTCTGCAGTTCATATCTGGTCTCTCATCTTCCTTATGGAATGGTTTGCTGCTAGCTTAATTCCGAACCTTCCTTTGGCACTGGGAAGAGAAGAAAACTCTTCTAAAAGGTTAAAGAGTTGCCAGAGAATTATTATTTTTTTTTTTTTGGTAACTGTTAGTGATATTAAGAAAGATCCCAAGCCTGATGGCTGCAAGGGAATTTTAAAGTTTAACTTAAGGAAATTAAACGTTTCAGTGGGAAGAAGGTTTTGAATGGAAGTGAATAAAAACCTGTCAGATAATTACGGAAAAAATAGCTGTCCTATGATCTTATTAAACTACTATCTACTTATACCAAGCGGTGAACTGCCCTTGCTGGAATACCAAGGCTGTTGAAAAGCAAAGCCCAAGGAGTCAGCAAAGCATTAAGTATATGGTTATTCTTAAAATAATTGAAATTAAAACATTAATGTTTTTAAAACCTCCATGAACCTTTGCTACTCTAAGGTATCTTTACTGGACTGTTAACACCAGGTGCATTTTTCTCTCTGCGGGCAGTTATTTTTGCATAAGTTTTCATTGCTGTCATGTTCAGATGCTGTGGATGACTTTTTAAAATACAGTTATTTCCTTGAAATTCCTGCTGGCTCACACTCCACAAGCTTTGTTGCACAAGTTTGTGTGCAAGGAAAAATTTGATTTATGATACTTTAAAGCAAAACAAGGAATCTTTTTCTGTTCATATACCGGGTTTTATTGCCAGACTATATCTACTAAATGGGCAGATTTACTTGGCATTCCATGAAACAAAGCAACTGGGCAGAAAATGATATCTTTGAGTCTACATGAAAAATGCCATCACTTTCTTTTTCTCTTGGAATTCCTACAAAGCACATACTTGAATGAACCTCTTGCCAGTTTGTGTGTGAAAACACATCTTTTTCTGAGCAGTTCTGGCTCCTTCTGCTCACTCTGTAAAGTTCTATGATGAAACAACACTGTTCTGAATGTGAGGTACATGATACAGGTGCACAAAGTTGGCAGAAGAGTTGCTAAAAAAAAAAAAAAAAAGCCCATATAATTAAAATTAATGCTTTCATCCAGATGTAGCTGGTTGGTCAGATGTTCAAACACTGTTTGTCCAAGAGAATATATTTTTTTTTGAGGTTTACACAGAACTATCTGTTTAGCTTCCAGGACTGTAGTTTCATATTTTGAGGGAATGACAGCTTATAAGGGACTCAGACGTAAGCCAAATTTTTTTTCTCGGTAAAGAGGATTAACTAGAAGAATCAATGAATGAAAGGAATGATGGATTTGCCATCCCTTGATATCTTCATAGCCAGTCTGAGTGCCCCTCTGAATGCTAATCAGAGAAGGGTTGGTTGGGTCTGTGGAGGGATATCTGGGTGACCCTTGGTTCTGTGACTCAAGAATGGGCTGAGCAGAGCTGCTCCAAACGCCTCTTTTAGCTCTGAGATCCAGGAGCTAAGGGCAAGGCTCCCCATTGTCCCCTCTCCGGAGTGTCACTGTGCTGGCACAGTGCCACCAAAGTCTCTGGGTGCCCAGCTGCTGGGGGCAGCCCTGGAGTCTGCTGGGCCAGGGAGGAGAGGTGAGTCAAAGGAGGTTGTGCAGCTGTGACTGGGCTGCCTCTGCCCCGCGTGGATGTGTCGGCTCTCGCTGTGTAAGAAGCTGTGTCACCTATCTTCACTGCCCTTCCAGCTGCCTCCACTTCATGCTGTCCCTATCTGTGCCTTTTTCTCTTAGTGTTTTCAGTCCTCTCCTTAATCATCTCATTTTCCCAACAGATACACCTTTCCCTTCCTGCACTTTCCACAAGTGTCACTCACCACTCTCACTCTCCTCTTTCTGTCTGGACTATCTGGACTGTAGATTCCCTGGAGTCCTGATACTTTGAGGGTACTAGGGAGGGTTGGCTTTTAGGTTGGTGCCCTAGGGATGCACAGAAATGCACATTATTTGATCTGTTTGCTCCAGTGTGGAGCATGTGGAGGTAAGTGCTTGAAGTAGAGGTAGGTAGATCTCATTTATCTATATTAATGCTTGGTTATCTGCTCATTAATCCTCGATGCCATAGGTCCTGCTGTAGAAAGTGTGATTAATATAACAACAGCAATAATTTGCAAAGATTTTTATTTTAGGGGGAAAAAGCATTGAGAATCTAAAACTGATAGAAGTTATTGGTCAGATAATAGGCTGAAAGTTACACTGAAATTAAAGATGTAATGAAAAGTTTTTTAACTCTGTACTGCTCTGTCTTTGCTTTTTCTGAGGTCACAGTTTACACCTGAAGCCACCACCACAAGAGGACTGTTTCCTCATGGCCATACTGGCTTATTTATCTAGCAATAAGGAAGGGAACAATTTTCAGTATGATGTTGCATCCTGCAAAGTTTCCTTGCTGGAGCAAAAGGAGGGACCAAGAAATACAGCATTACAAGCTGGAGTCCAGGGCTCCTTTTGTTGTAGCAGCCTGACCATGATTTCTGCATCCATCGGGCAGAGAAAGTAAAACAGCATCACTGGAGCTCCACAATCTGGTCTGACCCCTGCCAGTCCTGGGAACGAGGGATTCTGAAGCACAGTGATGTTTCCCTACTGCCAATTTCAGCAAGAGAAAGAAGCAGCATGGGTCACTCTGGTGTGCAGGATTTCTGCGGCTGTGTGTGAACCCCTGCTGAGAGATGGAGGAGAGAGAAAATCAGATGTGCCAGCAGAAGTGGCTGCATTTCCTTTTCTGCTAATGTCCCCAAACAACAGCAATATTTGAATGTTAGCTGCTCCATCAGGGTTTTTTTTTCCAAACTTAATATTTTTAAAGCTGCAGATTAGAGCCAGAAGATTTCTATTGTTTCTGAGCTGCTTCTGAACTATTATCTAAAGCAAATAAAGCATGTGTGTCCACTGCTTTGGCCTCTTCCTATCCCACCTCTCCCCCTCTTCCCCATCCCCTTAGGTGCCTAAGGGTCATACACCTCTGTGCTGTCTCTCACTGAGGGGGACAAGGGACTTGCTTTAGTAAGTTTGGGAAAATAATTGATTTTGGACTCATGTTTGGCACTGTGGGGATCATGTTTGCTGATTGTCATTCCCTTCCAGGAAATGAACACTGTAGAAAAGATGTGTAAATGCTATTTTTTTAGCATTTCAAAATGTTGATTAGAGAGTGAAAGAAAAGAGATTGAAAAAAGAAAAAAAATTACTGCCCTTATATATTTTTTTTTCTCTTGTAATATTTGCAATGTGCTTTGGAAGCTGGGAGATTAATTTCCTTTTTCTAATGCTGTTTGCTAGAGTGATGTAAGTTGTGCCCATCTTTTCTCCTGTGTTTCAGTGGCACAGGTGCCAGTATAGCCCTGGCTTCCTTAGCATTCACTTTTCATGCAATTATATTATCCTTGATACTATAAACAGTGATGTGTGTAGCTCTGGAATACTCTCTAACTGTGGCAGGTAGGAGATTGAATGTATTTGGGAGAACGCAACTGCTGCTTTCTTGTTTTGTTTGTATTTTTAAAAAAATATTTTTATTTTTTAAACTCTTATCTCCATGTAGTGTTAAATATATTTACTTCTTAAAATGGCAAAAGTTTAAGAGAGGATTTGGTTCAGATTCCAGCCAAATGCAGTTCTGACTCTGCAGTTGTTTAAACATATGTACCCTGTGTGGGTACAGTGATATTAACAAACACTTTGAAGTTAGTGAAACTTTCTGTGCATAGACAGTTGTAAATTGGTTTAGATTCTTAGAAGATTTTTGATGCATCCTATTTTTAAGCCTAAATAAAATCAGAGTATATAAACTGTACAGGAAACGGGTACACACCAGCTAACTGTAACTACCTATATCCAGACAGAAATTTGTGTCTCTGGGGTCACTCTACAGTCACTGGAGATAGAAATATTATTCAAGAGATATTTCAAAGCACTTAATTTAGACACTTTAGTGGATGCATTTTCTAATTCAGGTGCAAAAAAATGGTATGAATAGCCCTCCCCTTTTTAACTCATGGATGGAACTCATTCAGAAGAAGGCTTCTGCCAAGTAAATTAACGACAGGAGTGCTAACAACACTCATGGCTCCAGCAAGGACCTCCCACCGCCCCCCTCCCCCCCCCCCCCCCCCCCCCACGTGGTAATTAACCTCTCCATCTTCCTCCTGCAAGATGAGCACTCTGGCTTTTGCAGGGCTTTGATGAGCTGTGCTCACTAATATTGGAAAGGCACCCTCAGACCCTGTGACAGACAGTGATGTAAATTAGCAGTTCCTGTATCACTTCTCATGTCTTCCCATTCTTCCTGTTTCAAAGGCATTATTCAAATGTATTTTATAAAGTTCTCCATGCTCTTTGATGCCCTCAGATCCACTTCCTCTAGGGACGCTACAGAAATCTCTAGCCTATTCCCTTTATTTCTGCTCTCTCAGGTGCTCTCCTCCCTGCTGGCTCTGGGAGGTGGTGGCTGTGGCTGTCCTGTGCGAGGTGTTCCTCAAAAAAGAGTTGGAAAACGCAGCCTGAGCACACCAGCTTGCCCCAGCATGCCTGACAAAACCTGCCTGCCTGTCCCTGCCCCACTCCAGACGAACCCCACCTGTGTGTCCCTGCCCCACATCGTTGCTGTATCCCGTGGGAGCACAGGCATGGGCTGTATCCCATGGGAGCCCTTTAGCACACTGAATGCCAGAAATGCCAAGCAAGGAGATGACTTTGCTCTGCAACTGCATCTCTCATCCAGACAGGGACAACTCTTAATGAGTTTGGTGTCTCTGATACAGCCTCCAGCATGAATTTTTTCATAGCAGAAAAATATGGTGGCTGCTGTGAAGCTGCCACGGTAATAGCACTGGGGACCAAAACATGCTGGATGAGGGGCATGATGAAATTTGTTTAAATTCATTTAAATATTTATTTAAAATTATTTAGTGCTGCAGACATGCAAATTAAGTCTTTTACTCTTGGAAGTCCCCTGAGCAGAACAGGCAGGACTCCGTGCCCAGCAGCGATTCTTGCTGCAGAGCAGAAGGTGAATTGTATTTTGTTCTCTGTTTCCAGCCTCCCAAACTTTCATTTTTGTCAGCTGACTGTGGAAGGTGTTGGTTGTCTCTGAAGCAGCATGGGCAGGCTCACGCTGCAAGACTTTCTCCTATGAAAGGATGAGTGGGAGGACTGGCACAGAGTTAAGCTTGATTAGTATTGAGCGTAAGTTTTTCCTTGACAAGTTTTTGGCACATTTCTGATTACTTACCTCTTCTCTGTGCCAAGTCCTTGCAAGACATGTACTGAGTGTCCAGTGCCAAACAATCTTTTTAAATATTAATCACTAGGAAAGCACATAAATCCTGTGGTTCAAAAATTGTGTATGTGTCATTTGATCGAAACCAAAACAACTTTGTACCATGCTTAGTTTCAATTTCTTGTTTTCTGTGGTTTAGAGTTTCTGTTTCTCCCTCCAAGCAACTTATCCATGCAGACCAGATTATGGCTGCCTTTGCTTGTCTGTAAACAGATGCAATTTTATCATTAACCTCCTGCTAAGGGCAGCTTAATTCCCAAGATTTATGTTAGGAAGGATGGCAAGAAGGAGTGGAGCTGGATCAGCCAGCTGGATAAGGGCTTTCAGGGGTCACAGGGTGCCTGCTCATACTTCTACCCTACCCCTGATGAATCTGACCCCAGATGACAAAGCTGCATGAGGCCCTTTCTTTGTGGTAATGTCTAAACAGAAGGGAGGATGCAAGGAATGCCTGCAGTCTTTACTCTGATGCTGCTCTCAGGGATGAGGTTTGACTGGATACCTGAGCAAAGATTTGGACGTGGCAAAAAATATAGGACCTCTTTTGTCCTTTCCTGTCTCAAACAGCTTTCATTCTTCACATACCCTCTTCCAGATTCTTATCTGGCCTGTTGGCAAATTGCTTTGCCTTCCTAAACTGGCTTATTAAAAAAAAAAAAAAAAAAAAAAGGAAAAGAAAATTATGTTTTCTGCTGTTTTTATATGTGAGGCAAGAGTCATCTTGTGAAATCTCTCTGTAAGCCTTATAGCTGAGCAAGGTTTACTCTGGTCAGGTTCCATCAGTTGTTTTCAAATCTTGAAGTCAAGTCTGAGGAAACAATTCAGAGAAAATCTCAGCACAGAAAACAAAAGATAAAAGGTTGAAATGGATAACGTGGACTTTCCTACATTGGAAGGGAATGCATTCACTGGATACAGCTGGTAAATAGAAGATGCCAGTGTTTTCACTTTCTTCTCTTTTCATTCAGATCCATCAACTTCAACTCTCTAGTGCTCCTTGAGGATGAGACCTGAAGGCATGTCCCACCTGACCTGGGACACTTACAGCCACAGAGCAGTAGTAGGGGAAATCAGCCAGTACCTGGCCCAGTTTGGAGAGTGATGGAGCTGCTGCTCCCTGTTGTGAGTCATCAGTGCCAGGGCAGTGTTCTGGTTCCTTCTCAGAACTGGGTGACAGGCACTAAGGCTTGGAAGTTTCAGGGCAATGGTGTGCTGCCTGCACAGACAGTGAGTGATGTAAATTAGCAGTTCCTGTATCACTTCTCATGTCTTCCCATTCTTCCTATTTCAAATTATTCATTATTCAAATGTATTTTATAAAGTTCCTCATGCTCTTTGATGCCTTCAGATCCACTTCCTCTAGGGATGCTACAGAAATCTCTAGCCTATTCCCTTTATTTCTGCTCTCTCAGATTATTTTGCTTGTAGATAATAAGGGTTTTTTTGCTTCCCTGTGTGGGCAATGCCTCTCATAAGATGTGAAATTGTTTTGCAAGACAAGTGCAAATTATGTCACTGAAAAAGAATATGGATTCCCTCACCTTTGTTGTCTGTGTCTGAAGTCTGCTAAAAAAGCCTCAAAATTTCTCTTTAAGTTGGAGAAATCATCTTTATTAAAACATCCCTTTCTCCTGTTGGCTTATAAAGCCTGTTTGGGAATCTCACATCAGTTCACACTGTTGTTGTAGAACCTACTGCTTTCAGGGAAATCACCTTGGCATCAACTTTCAAATTCTGTACATATTGAAATTAATTTTTACTTTGGCCTTAGAACAAAATCCAGGATTTTCAAAATGCCACATTTCAAAAATTTGGAGTGGGACAAAGTTTCTAAATTTTTAATTTCAAAGCCCAGAAGTGTGTTGTTTGGGTTTTTTCCTCTATTTTGTATTTTCATTTGTACTTTGTTTTGATAATTTTCATTATTTTATGACCTATCAACAGGGACAGTGAAATATTGTGTCAATTTGTTTTAATGTCATAGTAGAGATGTTCTAACCTTTTATTTCTTTGCTTAGGGATAACATCACAGGTGTACCTATACAGGACTGAAAATATATAAAAAGCTTTCAACTATGACTCATAATTAAAGTGTTTAATTTTAAAATGGTGCCTGGGAATTCAAATCAGAAAGCCCACATTTGGTGGGTGGGTTTATTTGTACTTTTTTTTGGTTTTGGATTTTTTTTCTTATGGACACTTCTCAGTTTTGATTTTCCCTGATGCAACCAAAGAAAAGTGCAGATAAGTGGAAATAGTGCACATCTATTTGAGCAAAATTTGACTGTCTCTTTCCAGCCAGCCACACAATAGGTAGCTGCACTTTCACTTAGCTCTGTACAGGTGCTAAAGCTGCTGTGATAGCAAGGTGATTCTTTTAAAATGTGGTTACCATGATGTGATAAGAATTCCAAAGTAATTATTGTGAAAATGCAGGTGTCCTATTTATTGCCAAGAAAATGATCCTGATTTCTGTGTCTGTTAAGTGAGCTTAACTCACATTCAGGTTTCAAAGTGAACATCAGGCTGCTGAGTTGATGGAATCCACAAATACTGTGGGTCAGCTGTTCTACATGGAAACCCAGGAGCAGATCATGTCACATCATATTTGGGTCTGCAGAGCTGTGCTTTTCCTTGGGACTGACACAGTGTGTAAATGGAATAATTGTTAAAAAATCTTCAGTGTGTCTTGATGAGTCTAAAGAGCATTATATTCTTGCTTAAATTAGCTGTATTTGAGGGTATGAAAGGGAGAAAGAAGTGGAATTAGTCAGAGTAATGTCAGCTTTGGGTTAAATCCAAGGGAAATTCAGTGAAGCATTTCTGTAGCTTTGTGTTTTCCCAGGGCTGTACACTACTTCTTTGGAGAAGTTATGAATTGTAATTCTTTGACATCTCCAAGACGCAGAATTAAATTTAAAGGATCCACCATCCATTCATCTCCACTTCTGAAGACGTTTCCCTCCTTGACACCCTTCCAGCTGCTTGACCCTGCACCATGGTTATAGGTTGAGTCACTTCCCTGGGAAGAGTGGTGGCTGTTCAAGCCGCTGGCAGAAGGAGAGGAGCTGGAAGTTTTGGGAGCACTTGTCAGTCTCTGCCTTCATGCCCCTCTGGCTTTCAGAGGGCTGAAGGCATCCAGCCAGAGCTCTCAATGGGGTGGCCCAGCCTTAAATGGTCTGAGGTTGTAGGGAAAAATCTCACTTCACACAGCAACGTGATGTCAGGGAAGAGATAAACCACCCCCTCGTCTGCCCCCTCCAAGTAGGCTAAGCGCTGTCTCTTTCATGTCTCTGATGTCTTATCACATTTCAGATGCTGTCACTACACCTGGCTGGGATATTTTCAGTGGAAGTACCTACAGAGAAGTGAGAACAGTTTTGCTAAAAAACAAATATCCTGAACTCAGCCTCCTTTGCATTGCAATGTGATGGGATTTGGAAAGAGTAAAAAGATGTGTGAAAGAAAGAGTTTGTTTATGCAAGAAGCTGCTGTGAAACAGGACAAACGAGGCTTCATAGCTCTGTGCTGCTGTGCTGGAGCTGTTTCCAGTGTTGGAGTTAGTCATTTGGAAACCACCTGCAGTGTAAAATAGCATCCTTTCTGCTGGGGCTTTCTGAGCAAACCTCTCACCAGTGCTGCCATGAGACAGGCAGGCAGCACCAGTCCCCAACCACAGCGTGTGGTACTACAGACTTTCTCACTCCTTTAGCCAGTGCCTACTTAGGCAGTTAAAAGTTATTTGTCTTTGCTGTACTGCATGGTTGGAGTACATGTGCCCATACTTTGCAAGTAGTTTGCAGCTTATAATGATTCACACAGTGAGGATGCTGCTGTATATCCACAAAATGGGAATATAGGCCCTGATAAACAAGGCAGGTGGACCTAGGGCTCTGCAGATGGAAACTTGTTTGCACCTAGTGGTGTACCTGCATCCCCCAGAAGGGGCTTCCTGTTGAGAAGGGCCTGCAAAAAAGGCCTGATGGCCGCAGCTGGGTACATCAGCTGTTCTCAGGAGCAGTCTCCCAAGAGGAGGGATATACACTGCAGTGTGTGTAGGGGCTTCCTTCAGTCTCCATGGCTCTTCTACTTGCTTTCCCTGATTGTTCAAAGCATTGTGAAAATGGCAAGTGCTGACTGTCTAAGTAGACACTTGATAGAAAATACTCTCATCTCCATAGATGTCTCTTCTGTTTGCACTCTTTTCAACATCTTCCTGTTACCTTTGTGGCATTGACAGGTGCACAGGACCACTGTGATAAGCAGTACTCACGCTCTTACTCATGAGAACTAGCTAACTTATTTTGGACATGGGGGCACATCCCACATTTGCCACAGCAGAAGATTGTGTGCCTGCCAGTTACCTAAAGCACCCCACATGCTCTAGAGTCACACCATAGCCCACCTAGAGCAGTTGGTGTTGGCTGCGGTGAGGTGAGGTGTGTGGTCACCTTGCAGTGGCAAACAGATGGTGAGCACAGCCCTGCTGGCTGCTCTGTTGACTGGCTGTGTGTTTGTTCTCCCAAACCACTCTATCAGACACCAGCTATGGAGTTATGGTTTCCAGAGATGCTGGCCAGGAGATGGTTACACGAGAAAGCTTGTAGACATTGCTGGGACCAAGGACATTTTCGTCAGAAAGATGGAGCAGCTGAATAAGTGATATACATTTTTTTTTATTGAATTGCTTTCCTTCTCCAGGTTTTTGAGTGTCTTTCAAAGAAGTTTTGGTCTTTGTCTAAGCCTTGCAAACCTGGTAGAAACCAGACCAAAATACTGTGTTGCACTTGAGAAGCAAATCAGCAGCAGCACTGGTATCTGCCCTCCTACTGCAGCAGTTTCTGCAGGAAGCTAAATAATATTTACCAGATTTATATGTCTGTCTCTAAGGAATTCTGGAAATGCTTTCAGAAATACCTGTCTCTGTTTCAATTATCTCTGTTCAGCAAGTAGCACTATTGCCACTCAGTGGGGTCTGAAACATTAATGACATTTCCCAGCAGGGGTCCAGATGGATAAGACAAAGTAAAAAGAATTGGTTTAGTCACCAAAAAAAAAAAGCATTAAAAACAAAAATATCAAAGTTATGCTAAGTTTTAAAATGTTATTAGGTAATTTGACAGTTCACTTAACAAGTGTTAATCAGTTTTAAAAGTAACTCCTCTCTAATTGAAAACACTTAATATTATATTGGTATTCTTATTTAAACCTCATGACTATCTTTCAGATCTGAAACTGTCAATTTAATCTTTAATATTAGACCTATGATCCTCACCATTTGAAAAATAGTTTTATAATACAGCTCTTAGATGTGCTGTGTAATTAATATTCTTGAATGGACATGATCTTAGATTTATCTGTGAACTTGAAGATCTTTCAGGTATGTATATTTCAGACAAATTACTCATCCTATACTTTTTGAACTTGAATGAGCTTTCTAATAGATTCTCCCAAGTTTCAGTTCATGTTAAGACTTTGCAAGAGAAGTTATCTGTTTTCTCAGCTGAAAGTGATCCTACTGCACCATACCCTAGCCTACTTCCTTGCAGTAGAAGCCTAGTTTGCTGAGGTCTTCAAGGGTCAAAGGTCTTGGAATTCCTACTCACACATAAAACCAATTTGAAAAAATTCTCCACATAAGTCAGTCCTTGTCCTTGTGCAAAAAAGTTCTGCTAGGAACCTAGGTTCCTAGCTAGGTGCCTAGGAGCTGAGTTTCCTGACCTAACAGGGGCAACCAAGTCTTTGAGAACTTGATTCTGCAAAATACTGTGTGGTAGATAGGGACAGGCGAACGGAAAATCTCGGGATGTGACGGAAAGCAAGACCCTTCCGCCCTCATCCTGCTATAGGTAATCAATCACCCCTGAAGCATGCAGCCCCTCCTAACTCCAGTAGTTTTCCACTCCTTACTAACCCTAGCTGGACCCACCGTCCCCCTTTGACGTAGTAAGACCCCCTTGACTATTTAACCTCACGAGATGAGATAATGAACGCCATTTGACCATCCACCACATTGGTGTCTGTGCATGTCTGTGGCCCGAGTGACCCGGGCGAGGCGGGTCACCGTGCTGTGTCTTGAAACCAGGTCTCCTGCCTTCTCCGCGGAAGGCAACAATACTGGTTGTCCTGAGCTTGTCGGGAAGGGAGCAAATTGTAGATGCTCCATGTTTAACAGGGTGAATTCTTATTACTTTTAAAGCAACTGCCCATGTAGTTGTCTTTTTCTTTCCCCAGTAGTTTAAAAGGCTTTCTATCTCAGTATCTCATAAATACATTATTAATAAATCACAGTCTTTACACTGCATTCTCCTGAATTACTGTGGAGAACACAACATAGTGATTTTTTGCTGCTGCACAGAAGAGGGCCCAGAGCCATCGCATCCCGTGGCACTGATCACCTTCTCATAGAGGATGACAAAACAGAGGTGGGAATACAAGCTTCTGCAGTCTTGTCTAAAGCAAGGGGGACTGAGGGAAAGGAGCATCTGGCAGCACTAACCTGAGATGTGTTGTCATTGCTTGCTGGCCATTTCATTCTTAACTTGACAATAAACCGGTCCTGAAATTACTTAGGCTTGGCACTGAATTGTCAATGAGCTTGTTGATGTGAAGTCAGAAAGATTTGAAAAGGTGACATATGGCCTAAGAAATTATAAGGACAGGATGCCTCTCACTCACAGAAATACAAGGGGATGGTTATAACACTCAGCAATGATATGGAATTTCTTGAAAACCTGCCTTGTCTTTTTCACTACCTGCAACGGGGATCAGGATAATACACCCTGGGGACATCTCTCCTTCCATCCTGCTATTTCATGTCAGCTCACAAAGGGAATGTGGTTGGAAATAAGCCAACTCCTGGAAGTCCCAAAGCTGCCTTGGCTCCTAGCTCTCTGGAAGGCTTCTTTGCTTAGATATCTTATCTCCATGGGAGTGCAAACACCCCATTCTTTTTTTTTTTTTTTTTTTTTAGCATCATTGCAGTCACTTTGAACATTAGATATCCATTCAGATAAAAATAGTAAAGCAAAGGGCTAAGTTCTTGATTATTTACTGGCAACAAAGTTACAGTAGAGAAAAATGAATAAATAAATAAATGCAAACTTTAAATATACTTCACACCTACAATTGCTCCATCTGTCACACAGGATTTCTTTGTGAAAGCTGGAGACATTTCTGTTCCTGTTCAGAGATGTTCCTCAGGTGGGGCTGCTCTGTGTCCCTTCCC
Source organism: Vidua macroura (assembly GCF_024509145.1). Taxonomy (NCBI): domain Eukaryota; kingdom Metazoa; phylum Chordata; class Aves; order Passeriformes; family Viduidae; genus Vidua; species Vidua macroura. The sequence goes on from NC_071572.1 coordinate 13,779,627, forward strand.
CCTTACACTGCAGACGAAACTGTTTGTTGTCTCTGCTGATGAGTGCAGATGAGGGCAAATAATTCCCAAAAACTTCTGAACCTCTGTAAGGAGATCACAATTGCCTGTCTCAAACACTGTTAAAATCACCGAAAGACTTTGCCCTGACATAAACACAGAATGGCTTTAACTCCAGGCCTGGTGAGGTCTGGCTAGCACATCCTGGGTAATGAATCCAGACAAAAATTCCCCAATTATGCCAAAATGGGTGGAGGGACAATTGCCCCTAAGCACACTGACAGTTAAAAAAAGATCACCCCAAGGTACAGGACAGATGGCACCTGTGACCACCAAAGTGTCCCCCTGGCCCCTGAATACGCCTTTGGATTCCTGAAACTTGGGCTGTCAGTTAAGGCACTTGATGGGAACTTGAAATAAGATAAAAGCGTAACATTCTCTGTGTGTTATCTCAGGCCTAGGGGGGAGGTAAACGAGGTGGGCAAGAGGAATTAATCTCTGCAAAGAATCCTCAAGGGAAGAAAATTCAGCAACTGTGCTGAGGGCAGCTCCTGGTACTGGCAAGAAAGGCTTTACAGAAGAGAGGCCTCGTAACATCATGGCTCAGGCCTGTTACCACAGCTAAGTAGAAAAGGACTGTGGCAAAGAGACTCAGCTGAATTAGGGGGAGAAAACAAGTTGTGTAACCATGGCATGTTCACATCGTGGTGGTTGGTTGAATTACATTTGCTATGATTTAAAACTATATAAACTGCTAACTGGCTAACTGCTTAAAGAGGCCGAGTTTTTGCAATAAAGTGGCTCTCCTTTGCACTGCCTGGGGACTCAGCGTCACTACAGACCCTCACCCCACAAGCTCCCTGGGGGTGGAGGTGCTTCTGGCAGAGGGAGATTGTGCACAACCCACGGAATCAAAAAACCCACCCGATCAAAAGAACAGAAAGACTGAGCATGGGACTGATTAGCATTGGAAGCAGGAGAATCATTTAACTAATAGACAACTGTGTATCCAGTGAGCACTAACTCCTTTGTTTGCTAAATGTGTAAGTAGTGAAAAGTTTTGAAACCTTGTGAAACCTGTGAGAGAAGACCAGGGTGAAGAAGAACAAATGGATGCTGCTGGATCCATGGGTGGAGGTATGTTTCTATTTAATTTGTTGCTCTCTACCCCCCGCCCCCCTCCCCCTCCATCTTTTCTATTTCTTTCTGCCTCTCTCTCTGCCTCACATTTATGAGGTACTATTGACTTCAGCCTATGGTCTTGTTTGCACCTTAACGTGGGTGGAGGCATCTCTCCAATAAAAGGATCATAACACCCTCAGCCACCCTCTGGTTTGTTTTTAAATTCTGTTATTTTAGCTTAAACTGTTCTGCATTTAAGATATATAGAGAAACTTTGTAGTACTTATTTTTCACCCTTACCCTTTCCTCAATTGCAATGTGGTTATGCATCTATAATGTAACATTTGTCCTAAGGTTTCTCAGACATGGTTGGGGTATTTTTTTAAAGAAAGTTTAGATTTGGTTTTCTTCCCTTAACCTTTTATGATACTAGGTTTAACACAGATGCAAGGAATATGGGGCATGGGACAAGTACCTGTCTCCAGTGATGCTAAGTTCAAGAGGTGTTGCTTTATTCAAATCTAAAGTGGCTCAATAATTTATTATTTGCATGCCTTGATGATATTTGGATCTTGCAGGCAAATCTTGTTCTTTTTGATGATGCGAGATCCCAGTACCTTTGTGACGTTATCCTAGAATTACAGATATTTATGACCAGAAAAAATATTTTTAGAATTTCAGTCTGGACCTTATAGGAAACAAAATATTGTTCTAAACTTCAACTAGAAATCCTGATCACCAGTAAAGCTTTTGTTTGATTTTCTTGCCTATGTCTACATGGCTTCCTACAGTACTACATCTCTACTATATCTATAGTTCTGTAAAAATTAATTTACCAATGATGTCACCGTAACTTTGCTAATTAATACATATTCACACCATCTTTAAGAGCTGCTTGTAAATTTTTATTCCTCCAGCACATAAATTTGCCACACGCTATGTAGTTCCTTTCCAAAATGGCTCAGACATCTTGCTTACAACTCACTTACAATCACCCTTCCAGGCTAGTTAAGGTAAGACAGTTCAAGATATGATTCATCATGATATATATGAGCTTATGCTTTCAAATTTAGTCTTGGCTCTGTCTCTTAACATTTTAACTAAATGCTGAGCTGACAGCTGGTGTCAATGCACAAGCTTTGCATTTTTCCTTGCTTTTATGAGATTTTACAAGATCTCTGCAATAGTAATAGTATTTTCCTAAAAAATAATATATATATATATGAGGGAAGGCGATAGAAAAATTAGTATGTTCCTGAGGGGTCAAAAAAAAATGTTGATAGAAAAGGGTCTGATGTGCCATGTAGACCATTCTGCACAAATTAGCTGTTACTTATTTGTCAGAAATAATCCTACACATTGGAGAATGAAGCCATGTTTTGGGAAAAGGTGGAAAGACAGATTATCTGATTATGGTATAATTCTTTACAGGAGGAAGTACTAAGCCAGTTTTAGTATACATGTGCTTCCAAAAAAATTGACCCTGTTAACAACATGTTAAAGAAGAGACAAATATGAAAATTAAAAAAAAACAAAACAAACAAACAACAAAATAACCCACAATAATTTGGAGACAAAATATCTCTTAGAATAGCAGTTTTGGTATTATTAATAAGTGATTACATCTTGGAGAGGGACAAATATACAGAAAAATCAATGCTAATTCATTTGGATCACTCAACAACATTAAATATGATAGACTACAAATCCATGCTGGGTTCCTGGTGGCTCTGCTAGGAGCACATATTTCTGCGCTTCAGTTACTCTCCTGATTCCTTGAAACCTCACCAAAGCATAATCTGAAGCAAATGGGGGTTTTGACCTGAAAATTTATTTCTGTTCAAAAAAAGGACAAATTTTGATTTGGTTTTCACAGGTATTTAAATGTTGCTAGAGAAAGAAAAATTTTCTGTTCTCTTCAGTAGGTTTATTTCTCACATTTCCTGACCTTGGGAGGGTTCTATGCCATGGGTGGAAGTTCATCTAATCATTAGGCATGCTGATATCTTCCCAGTAAGGGACCTAGAAATGACAGAAGATTTCTGGTCTTTCTGCTGAAGTGGTTTGAAGCCCTTCTTTCTCTATGGGACTCTTTGCTGTTTTCAGACACAGTCAGAGGCTGTTGCTTGTCTCCCTGTTGATACACAAACTCACAGCTGTTTTTTCTAGACTGTCTTTTCTATATTTGGCCATGCATCAGTAATCCTCAAAAAGATTGGACACCACCATAGCTAGTGCTGAGGAAAGCTTAGACGATTTGTCTAAGCAGGATGTGGGTGGTAGACTTATGTGAGTACTGCTCAAATTGGTTCAGAACAGATTTGGCATCTGCATTTTCTCATGGATTAGTTGAGTGAATTACTTTGGCATGTGAGGTTGTTTAGGAACACTTTATTTGAAAAAATTGCACTGGGTGATAAGGTCATATGATATTTTATTTCCCTCTTGGGATTACTGAGATATTGTTAGTTTAAAAATTGTGAAATGAAAGCTCAGTGACAACTGTTAACACCATAGTAAACTCAATAAATCCTTATGAAAAGACCTTGTATCATGTAAGTTTTACTCGAAGACTGACACATCTGTCCTTGGTATCAATTGTCATAATTCTACTGATATCAATGCTGTAATGCTCTTCTGTGCAATCTGAAGATCTGCCCTTTAGAATAAGATCACTGTGGTGTGTTTGCTCCTTTTTCTAGCCATAGTTTTTCTGTTGTGAACACTGAATTATCTGTATGAATTTTTAGTTAACTATTAATTTGTAGCCAAGCCTGTGAAACCCCAGGGAGTTTAGTTACTGATGCTGCTGCTGACACTGACTCATAGACCATGACCCACTCTAATAGCTTATTGCAAAGGCTTGTGAAGAGTTTGCAGTGGGGAAAAGGAGCCTGCAATCCTGGGCTAGGATGTGAGACAACTGATATTGATGGCATATTGAGGAGCCCAGGAAAACAGGCAGGCAAAGTGGCTCAGCATGGTACAGTGGACCTCAGCATGCACAGAGCTCAATGTTGACATATTTTGTAGACATCAAGTAAGAGAGTGCTTCAAGAAGGCATATAGGCATGTCTTTTGGTGGTGGTTTTTTGTGGTTTTTTTTTTTCCCCTAGCAGCAATAGAAGGTGCTTAGCTGAAAACCTAAGTGGAAAATAAAACTGGTATCTTGGACAAGGTGGTAGTAAGATACAGCTACTGATACAAAGATAGTAGGGAAGGAATAAACTGAAAATGACTTTGAATTTCTGTGGTATTTGAGAAAGCTGATGTTTAGCAAGTCCTAGAAATAGCAGCTGGCTGAACTCAAGGGCTAAGTGTGCAAATATGTTAATGAATAGTATTTCATTAAACCCAGCTAGCTGTGATAAGAGTGAAGCAGGAACTTCTAGCATTGATTCTGCTTAGAGAGACCTACCTTGCTGATGACTTTAAGATGCAGTTCAATGTAGTGATTTGGTGCTGAATGTGATTAATGTATTGGTACTTATAGATCACCCTTTCTCCCAGTTTCAGGGTTGAAATAAGGGACATTTCAGCTGAGGTTTGAAGAGCAGTATCCAGCAGTTGAAGTGTCAGTGCTATACAGCTCTTACTGCAGAAGGTTCTTACTCTTAAAGCATAAGACAAACTCCTCTCCCCTGAGGTTTTTCATGTACTGAGTGTCAGCTGATTGAATTCCTGCAAATGCTTCCCATATTTTGCTCTATGTCAAGTTGTTCTGGAAACGCTCCGAGTACATACTTATCACAAACAAAACAGCAATGAAAATTTTTAAAATAAATTACAGAATCAGTGCTTTATGAGGGCCATTTACATTAGACAAGCAATGACTGATCTTATGCCAAAGCACTCTCTTTTGGACTATTAGCAAAATAAAAGGTTCATATGTTTCAATATCTATGGTCTAGCTAAAGATAACAGGCTGAAATATGCTGGAGTTAGATATAGCCATAATATTTTCATATGGGATATGTCAGTTAGAAAGTGCAAGGGCTTCAGGAAATGAAATAACAAGCTTAGTAATGGTGGGAGATTAGAGGGAGAATATGGTTAATGTAATTAGAAATAGTTTCAATCAAGGAACGAGTTCATCATACAAGTGTTCTTCCAGAGAGAAGGCACTTTCCATGAATGACTTTTGCTGCCCTGGCTTCTTGATCTTCATGCAAAATTAAGACTCATCAAAATTACATGGCCTATAAATGAATTCACTTCAGTTTAGTGTCACCCAGATGAAATATTGGAATGTGACCAAGGCACTTGGTAATAAACTAATTTTAAAATAATAGATAGGGAAATCTGTGGTGCTGAGAAAGCGATTAAAAAGAGGAATCAAAAGAAGGAATGAGGCTTCCAATGAATGACAGGGAAATTCAGGGAAATAATTGAAGAAAGAAATGTCATTCTAACCTTTAAAAATATTAAAAATTAATATATTTGAAATATCATCAAACCCTGAATCCTGTAAACAAATCTATATTTATGGGCCTTCAAGTCTGACTTCGCAATGATCTTTAAATGTGAAAAGCATCACTGTGGTGGCCTAAGGAGGACCTAAGAGATGATGTGAGATGAAGTTACAACCTGGGAAAAGAATGCTGAAATTTCCATATCCTCTTTTCCTTCTGGATTACACTTTGGATTACAAATAATTTATAACCTAGGATGACACCTGGGAAATGCTTCAAGAAATTATACTCTGAAAAGCCTCTTTACAGCTGACACAAATCTGTTTAGCAGGCATGTTTATCAGATTTACTTATGCTCCTGCACAACTCAAAGGTGTTGATAGATGTAATAGAGCTAGTAAGCTCCAAGTGTCTGCTTTCTGCTACTGTAGCAGCCACGGATGGTAGCTGGTAAAATGGACTGGTTGATTATCAGATCTGATTTTTTCAATTTTTTAAATGTATTTATGAATATATCATTATCTATGTGGTCATCTTTGAGCAAGGGTCCCAAACCATCAAATACTGCTGGTGCTGTCATCTGGCAACTTGCAGACAAATTCTATTGAAAACCCAGTGAAAAACAAGTTATAAATCCCTAGCTGATGCTGTTAAGTGTCATGTGATATTTGCAGTAGTTATGGATGTAAATCATTCATAATCCAATATCAAACTGAAAAGAGCAAATGAGTTTGCCTCTGTGGTTAAAAAGAATAAGGTATTGATTACCATAACAAATTAACAACTTGAAACCTGATATATACCCTCTGAGTGCTGTGAGCTGGAGCAGCCATGTATTACACATGGGCCTCATGAGATTTAAAAGCAATTGTGCTACAAAAATAGCTAGTTATTAAAAGAGTTCTGTAAAAATTATTTTAATGGCATTTTCTGCAGAGCTAGAACAATTACCAACTTGCAATCAAACTAATAGCTTTTCATTAACTAAGTTGAGCAAGACCCTGTCTTCACAGATTAGTTGTCAAAACTGATACTGGGTGTATTTTCCGTGGCAGGGTGACAATGTGAACTATTGCAGGATGGTAGAGGGAGTTAAAAAGCACTTGGCACTTCCAGGGGCTTCTACACTGAGATAGTTAGAAAACGAATGGGAAAATGAACCTAAAAAATCTGTGTTTGTTTGGGGAAGAGGTTCAGTTAAGTCCCTACAGATAAAGCATTTAAGGATGCTTCTATCTGCTTTGGATTTTCTCTGCTTTCCTCCCCTCATTGCAATGAGTGAGATCCCACCAGCTGCTATAATAAGATGACAATGTGAAAGTGCACTAGCTTGAATCAATATCCGGCTCTAGCCAGCAAGCAGCTTTCAGGATAGCACTTCCAACTGATAGGAGCCTGGAAACAGCTATGGAACACGGTGAATATTCATTCACATTTTTAAGGAACTTCTCTTGGACTGTACTCACACTTACTCTCTTTTTTGTTTACTCAAATGTTTTTGTAAAGTAGTTTGCTGGCAATGGAATTTCATGGAAATTGACAATTATAGCAAATACTGCAACTGATGATAGATTTCTTTTTTTCAGATCCACAGCAAGGCTTGCAAGGAAAGCCATGTATTACATTCAGAGTCACGGAACAAAAATGTATTGCTTTATTATTTTGTAAACCAAAATGCTTTTAGCTGAAGATGCTCAAAACTGGCAAGATATATCAAGCTAAAAGAAAAAAAACTCTACACAGAGGCTATTGTGACTACATCACAATGCAGATATTGTGGTATGCTGCTGGACAGTTTGAAAGCAGAAAAAAATTGTATGTTTGGTTGTTGAACTGTATGTTTATACTGAACTGTGTAGCTGACCTTATGAGGGGCATAAAGATCCTTTTTGCTTTATTGGGTATTAAAAGAAACAGTTGGTGGATCTATGAAGATAGAGAACCTCCTGTAAGCCAAAGGAGAGAGGTTTCAGGTTTATAGCTAAAGGTTTAAACCATTTGGGCCCTCCTTTCACCCTGCAGTGTGAACATGTACGAGGGAAGTGGGAGGAGGGAGGTTGTTCTAGGTGTCTGAAGGCAAAAATTTAGGTTAGTATTTAACCCACTAGGAACAAAGTAATGTAATGCTACCACTGGCAAAGCTGATTTTTGTGGTGAGTTCTGAGGAAAACCAGGGCATGATGGGGCTGGGGAAGCTTGGAGATACTTTGCTGGGTTGAATTTCTCTCTCCCTTTCCCCTTTCTAATCCCCTGAACTCCTCATCTGATCTGACCTTGCTTGAGTGGAACATCTAATGGTAGATTGTTGTCATATTGAAGTTGACAATGTGTGTTGATAATACTTCTTATTATATGAATATAAAAATTACATGAAACCTCATTGGGATCCATTGAACATGTTGAAGACCCCTGTAATGATGTACACAGATCTAGGAGCACTTGGAAAAGCAGCTGCTGTGATTTTAAGAAACTTAAATGCCCTGAAGTGTGTTTTTTATTTGGGGACACATGATAAATCGTTCTGCAAGGACTAGATGATTGCAACTTAAAAATAAATTAAAGCCCCTCTCTGGGTGTCCTGCTCAATTTTGATATACAACACTCTAAATAGGAATCTTGGCTGCCTGGAATGTGCAACATTTAAAGAATCAATTACCATTATAGAACTCTGGCAAAGATTCCTCTCATCATTACTGCGTCTTCATTTTGTTACCTTGTATTTTGCATCTTCTCTCTTGCTTTATCTCTTATACATCTGTTTCTAATGTTAATTAAAGCAGATTTAGCTCTCAATGTGTGGAAGTATTTATTAGTGTATTTGCTGGTGGGCTGATGGGGCAATGATCCTGCTACATCCTTCTCTTCTTGGCCTGGCCACTACACCAGGGGTACAAGTGAAGGAGATGAAATGGCTTCTGTATTGCTGGCTTTTATCCATGGATGATCCTGTCCCACTTCAGACTGCAGGAGCTTTGTCAGCAGAATTCATCTGAATTTGCTTCTACCCCTACCTGGATAGCATCACGTGCCACCCCAACACGTAGAGAGAGAACTAATATTGTTTCCTGTGGCTAATCCTCAATAAAAGAAGATGCTGAAAGTAGATTAAATGTTCTTTTTCACTATTGTCTGCAATTGGAAATAAGAGATTGAACAGATCAGTTCAATGTAAGCACTTTTATACTTAGAATTGATTTGGAATAACAACTTACACAAGAGAGACTTTGGCACAGTAACGATCACATTCATACAATCTGATAAGCTACAAGGGGAAAGTGTGGGGCTTTTTTTTTTTTTTTTTTGGTAAGAAGATCACCTTGCTTTATTTTTTCAGTATTTCCTGGGGCTAGTGCAGACAGGATGAGGCTTTGGCTGTAGCAATAATACCCACACAGCATAATGATGTGGTTGTGCACAGTGAATCCCTCATTTGAGGCTGCAGCCTTCGTAGATTAAGCTGCTGGTTCGTGGAGCTGCCTTCCCTGTGGGAATCAAAGCACCCACTCATTTCCACTTCTGGTGAGGAAATTAATATCCTATTCATTACCTCTATATTACTTTTAATTGGTTTAGTATTAAACGACCAACTGCCTGAATGAAATGTTGTGGGGAAGTTAATTTCTAGAAGGCAGTTTGTCTCTGGACAATTAGAGAGTGTTTATTTCTGTGTTACTGAATCACAGGAGGGAATATCTCCTGTAGAAAATGGTATTTTCAGCTAAATTAATGACCTTTTAATAAAACAATGAGCTTTTTTTTTCTTCTTAAATAAAATTACGGACAAGAATAGTACCACCAATTTGGGTGGTAACTCATCTGGCCAATAAAACAGTGGGTAAATATTTATGAATTGCACATCAGGAGTAATCAAGGAAAACTGGTAGCATAAAACATACAAATAATATTTTTTAACATTACACACTCCTTCATTAGCTTCTTAAAACAGAGACTGGGACAGAAACACCTCCACCTTGGAGGTGGAGTTCTCTCCTTGTATCCACTTCAGTTGTTAGCCAGTTCTCTTTCCCTGAACTTTGGGTTGGAGGGTCAAATGGAAGAGGCTCTGCCAACTGCTGTGGAGTTGCGCTGGAGGGATGGCCTTTAGTGTCCTTACCTAATGACTGAGTTGATGTGGAAGAACCACATTCACAGGTTTGGTGAGATCTGCAGCTGACAGTCTGGATGGGGCACAAAGGAGTTATGAAACTGCAAATTATGATGAAAAATACAAGAATTTTCCCCCTCAGTACCTCTTTACTTTCTGCTCTCCACTCAGGAGGGGAATATCTCCATTTCCAGTATTATTCCATTCAGTATGGATGGAATAATAAAAAGAATAAAGCAAATTCCACTGCACCTTCTCCATGACTGCATCAAGATCTCACAAGGTGGTCAGATGCCTGATATAATTGGTGTCTGCTGGATCAAACTGTTCCATGAATGTCTCTGATGCTGCTGTAAATTATGTTCGGAACTCAGTCAATGATATTCCGGTCAGAGACAGTGGAATGCTTGTCCCTCGGCGTGGCATTAGGATCCAGTGCTGCTGTACAAGGTGTGAAGCTGCTCTCAGACCATCTGTAGGTGTCAGACATCCCATGGCTTGTTCTGTAAAGTGTGGGAGATCTCACAATCCTGGCCACGTCTCAACATACGTACACACGTCCTGGGAAACGAAGTCCATTCACAGCATTTTCAGTTCCAAGGAAGAGGGAATGTATTAATGCTATGTATTTAGGAGGGATCTTGACATAATCTGCCAAGACAGCTTGCAGGTCTATCAATGTATCTTCACCCCAACACTCCTATAGAGATCCCAGTAAAGCATGTTTGATAAATCAGGTCTCTAGAAGAGCATCTGCTCTGCATTTAAAGACCTCAAGATGCCAAGAACATCTCTCACCACTTATTCTACTGGTTAATATCTTCACTATTAAAACCACATCCCTAATTCCTGATCAGCCTTAGCTTCCAAATATTATTCCTTTACATGCTTTTTTTCTGGTGGATTAAACAGACCTCTTTCACCTGGAAAAGCTTCCCCCAGAGGCCCTTAGATACTGTAATCCAGTAATGTCTGCGTCTTCTTCCTGGCAAGCTTTTAAAATGCCTTGTGGTGCAATGTTATCTCCAGCTCTGGAATAATTTTCACAGTTCTTTTCTGGGGTTTCTGCATTTTCAAAATGCATTTTAAAGACTTCACAGGCGTGATGGGATATACAGTGGGGGGAGAGTCATACATAAATACATACTATACAAGTCATATATTTTGGACTGATTTTATGGTAACTACTACATGGAATAAAACATAAGTGTAGCTTTTTATGGATTAGATAATATTTAAAAGTAAGTTTTCCACCCGTGGATCTGAAACAAGTGTTACATCTGTATGTCTTGAAAAGGTGCATCAGAACAATGCTAATGAGGTCTTTGCTTTTGTAACCAGCCAATAAAACATGGAGAAATTTTTCTGTTCCAATCCAAAATACATTTATTTTTTCTTTTGGTAGCATGTATTAAGAAAAACTCTTTCAGGGTGGTCATAAAATTTTCTGAAGCAAACAGTTTTGTTTAAAAAATGCTAATGCAATTTTACACTTCTAAAGTTTTTTTCCATTTTCTACTGCAACTATTTGCAGTGTTGGATTGTAAATAGACATGCACATCAGTTGATAAGATTTCTTTTATGGTAAACAAAGGAAGTTTGTGCAACTGAATGCATAGTCTGGTATGAAAGGTTGCTTTGAAGACAAAAGTCTCCTAAGGGAGGGTGTAGACAGGTTCTGGGGGCATGATAGGGGCAGAGGACATTTCCCAGTGCCCTGTCCAGGGAGGGCAAAAGGGGCTGTCTTTGGTTTGAGTCTGGAGAAAATTAAGCTGGTAAAAGGGGAGGGAAAGAGACTGGGAGCAGAAAAAGGCAGAAGAAAAGGGGAGGGAAAAAAGCCCTCAGCAGCTCAGCAAAAAGAAAAGGTTAAAAAACCCCAAGCATTAATTTTCCAGAGGATGGAAAACTGCAGCTTGAGCTGGGTCAGGTGCTGGGAACATCCATTGAGAAGGAGAGGAGACACAGATTCACCAGGCAAGCAGAGGGGCTTCAGCCCCAGGTGGCTTCAGTGAGGCTTTCGGTGGCCTGGGGCTTTGGTGGAGCTCAGGAGGGGACAGAACCTGAGAAAGGAGATTGAGGAGGGCTCCCAGGGCCTGGGCTGAATGCGGGTATGGCACACAATGGGAAAGAAGGGATGGGATAGGGCAGGGGACAGAAGGCTGAAAGTGGGGTTTGATATTTGGTAGGAGCCTGGTAAGACTCGAGTGATGATCAGGCAGGCTTAAATGTAGGGAGGGAGTCAGATCCTGGCGGCAGAAAATAAATCACAGATCTCCATGAATTCAGTGTGGCAAATGCATGACTGTTATGAACACTTAGCTGTCATCACATGCTCCATGAATCACTGCCCCTGGCTTCAACTGTGACACTTGCATCTGTCAGGCCTGGGGGTGTCGTGTCACACCGGCAAGGGGTGTGAAAAAAACACCATTAGGGAGAATGGAACTGAGTTTAAGTGACTTGTCTGATGCTGTGTCAAAACTGCAATGGGAAGTGAGCACTGACAAATCCAGTTCTTCTCTGGCCAGGCTTGTATGCTCTCAGCTGGGTTGAGGTCAGTGAGGTCCACAACAAGAAGAAAGCTCATTTTAGGTTTTGGGATCACTAAAGACTCAGCAGATTGTAAGTATCCAAAGCTGTGAAGCCCCATCCTTATGCTGTGGGTGTTTCTTCGGCACTGGTTGAATGGTGACTGCCTCTGCTGCATCTTTTTGTGTCACCCTCACCTTCTCCCATTGATTTGATAGATTCAATCATTATAATCTTTTTTCCTAGGCAGGGTGTAGTTTGCATAGCAAAATGCTGCTTCTTCAACTGCACTTTGCCCTGGGTATCATAGATTAGCACTGAATCCTGCTGAAAAGAGGAACTAGAGGGTTTTAGAGAGTTGCCATCCATAAAGGAACCAGTGATTGCATTATTCCCCTTCAAACCATCCTCCACACTCCCCAGCCAGCTGCTGTTGCCTAACTGGGTCCAGATGGTTTCATCTCAGCTTGATGGTTTCTCCTAGTGTGCATTTATAATGCCTTCAGCCCGTGCAGCAGCCAACTGTTGTGATTGGGCACTGTTCCTGTCATTGCCTTCCTCTGCCTGGCATGCGGGATGGTTGTGTTTTGTCCCAAGTTAGATTGCACATCTCTTAGGGCTTTTCCCTGTGCACTTGGAATGGGTCATTGAAAGTGTGCTCTGTTTCTGCCTACAGCTGTTTGTCCATAAATTAAGCTGTGGTGGGAGAGGCAGGACAGGGAGCAAGTTAGTCTTGGATTTTCTGTACTGCCCCTCCTCAAAAGCAGGGACTTCCAGTTCAAGCTGGAACAGCAGAAGGTGGCTGGGAGAGAAGGAAGTACCTGCAAGCTGAGGTGCAGGAGGAAATTTGAGTTTTGGAAAAGGCATGTGCATTGTGGATTTAACCTAACCATCTCCCTCCTGTGGCTTCCTTCCTCTAAAGGGATCTCTTCTGGACACCACAACTGTGTGTGGGTGAGTTAAGGTCTTGCCCACACTGTACTAAATTGGATCAGGAACCCCTCTCCCCTCATTTCCATTCTCCCTCTGGGGCAGCAGTGAAAAGTCAGATTTCTCCTATGACAACAGACATGTGAAAACATGAGTCTGCCTTCCTCCCTACAAGCAGCCAGTGGAGGAATGTGCAGGAACACAAGAAAAGCTTGGAACTACAGCATGAAGTTTAATTGGCTCTGAGCCTTCCTGCTGCAGTGATCAAGGAACATATTTGCTTGATTATGGCCTTGTTAATTCTTTATTTGGCATTTATTTAAACGCTAAACTGTGCTTAGAAAATACCCATGATTAATGATCACTCATTAGGGACCAAGGAAGCTTGAAGAATTGTTCAGTTGCTTTTGGTAGAAGTAGCAGAGATTTTATCTTTTTACCAGTGTCCTGGTGGAAATGACAAGATTTCAGTTATCCAGTTATTTTGGATGCTGTGGTAAGGAATTTTAGGGTGAGAGTGTGAGGCCTGTGGTTGCCCTCCATGGCTGCTACTGCTTTCTACATGGATGATGCAGCTCATTATCAAGGTCCAGGTCACTTTAGCAAGTCAGTAGAGCTACTTCTGCATGCTTGATCCTGACTTTATAGAGAGCTCATGCCATGCAGTCATCATTGTAATACTTCTGGTATGACAATACTTCTGGTATTCAATCTGTGGCTCTTCAGTGTGCACAGATGGGAGAGATCCCTGCTGGATAGTACTTATAAGGTGCTCTGCCAGAGGAATGTGCTTTTTCATTTCAGAGAATTAAGTGGGCTGCTGATTTTGTTTGTGTTGCCCTGCTGAGTGCTGGCAGGACAGCTATTGTATCACCCTTCACTCCCTTCACCCCATCCCTTCTCTGAAGAAGGGCACAGATGAACTTGTTTTGAATGCAGATGTGCATGGAAGTATTGCCAGGGAACAACAGTTTTCAAAGTTATTCAGGAAAATGAAAAGTGAGACAGGATAGCTATACTGACATGCCTTGCTTGCACTAAAATAGGAGAGGAAGACCTCAGCATCTGGGAAAAATGCCACATCAGACTTCATTTCCAAATAAAGGTGTGCTACGTGTACATGTTATTGTTGCATGTGTTTGGGTAGCACAGTAGTATCAGTTGTGTTCTGTAAAAATAATTCACGTTTTTCTGTTAAAATAAATTATTTTTTTCTACAGAAGGCTTAACTGTAATATTTTCCCTGTCCCATAGAGAACATTGCATGCAGCAGTAGGCATTCCTTTGAGCATAACTTTGAAAGAAAAGCTCTTTAAAAGAAAATACAAAGAAATGGAAAAAAAACTCACTCTTCCTCAATCTTCTCATAGGCAGCCAATAAACCAGCCTTCAAAGAGACTTCTGAGACTGACTGACAAGAGGCTGCCTTTGGGCACAGTAGCTACACAAAGCTGGCTCCTGATTGTAGCAGATATCTGTTGGAAAAAGATACTTTGCTTTCTGTGCAGGAAAGAGATGAGTGGAAAACCAGTGAGATGATCCTTGGGAGTGATGAGCTATGCAGGGTTTGAGACGTTGGAGAAATCTAGGTACAAGCTTGGTATCTGGCATATTTTGAGTATCTCTCAGAATTACAGCTTGCAACAGCTGAAGAGCACAGTTCCCTCTCCCAGGGCAGATGTGGGTTGGTAGAGGGTGATCTGCCACCAGCACAGCACATCTATCACCCCCAGTCCCAAAAGACCCTGTGGGTGGAAGGAGGGATATATCTGTGGATTTGAGCATTGTGACTCTTTTTGTTTGTGTCTGCTCTTTTTTAGTATTGTGACATCATAGGGGAAGGGCTATTCCCTTGATCACTTTTAATGACAGATACTTGGCAAGTTCCTAGATCGGCTATGATCTAGCTATATGATGAGAGAGTCCCTAAATCTCACCCTGAGATGAGCCACAAATCTTTAAGGAAGAGATACACACAATAGAATTTCTTTTCACCAAAGTATAAACCTTCATCTTACCCACACTAGTTTCTAACATCATTTCTTAAAAGTCCATGGGTGCTGCAGGACTGTGTTTGGTCAGGCCAGCAAAGATAAGCACAAATGAATTGATGCTTCATGGTACAACTTTGACATTCATGTAGTTCAAACCTTCCATACCCCACTTAACAAATGCCATATTGATTGAAGGCTAGAGATTAATCGTGATCAATAATGATACCCAAAGTTTTCTTGCCATGGTCCCATTTGTGACTGACAGATGTGGAGCCTGCCTAAGCCTATATTTACAATGTGTATAAGGACATGGTGTTATCTTTTTTGATTTTGTGATTCTGATATGTTGTGCTATGACTTGTACCAGACATTCTCAAGGAGCAGATCACCCTGAGTGCCATCACATGGCATGTGCTTGACAGCCAGGCGATCGGGCCAATACGGGTTTATGAAAAAGCAGGTCCTGTGTGACCAACCTGATCTCCTTCTGTGACAAAATGACCCACTGAGTGAATGAGGAAAAAGCTGTGGATGTTGTCTATCTAGGCTTCAGTAAAGCCTTTGACACTGTCTTCCACAGCATTCTCCTGGAGCAACTGGCTGATGATTTGGGTGGGGGGATTGAGTGCACCCTCAGTAAGTTCACAGAGGACACCAACTTGGGTGGGAGTGTAGATCTGATTGAAGGGCTTTGCGGAAGGATCTGGACAAACTGGATTGGTTGGCCGAGGACTGAGGTTCAACAAGACGTGTGTCAGGTCCTGCATTCGGGTCGCAACAACCCGTGCAGCAATCCAGGCTTGAGGAACAGGGGCTTGAGAGCTGCCCAGAAGAGGGTGACTTGGAGGTGCTGGTTGACAATCAGCTGAACATGAGCCAGTGTGTGCCCAGGTGGCCAAGAAGGTCAATGGCACCCTGTGACCAGTGGACCAGGGCAGTGATTGTTCACCTGTATTTGGCATGGGTGAGGCTACGCCTCAAGTCCTGTGTTCAGTTCTGAAGCCCTCAATTCAAAACAGGGCATTGAGGTGCTGGAGCTTGTCCAGAGAAGGGCAGTGGAGCTGGTGAAGGGTCTAGAAAACATGTCCTGTGAGGGGCAGCTGAAGGACTTGGGGTTGTATAGTCTGGGAAAAAGGAGGCTCAGGGGAGACCTTATTGCTCTCTGCAATAACCTGAAAGCAGATTGTAGCCAGGTGAGGGTAAGTCTCTTCTGCCATGTGTCAGGTGAAAGAATGAGAGAAAATGACCTTCTGTTTCACTAGGGGAGGTTCAGATTAGATACCTGAAATTTGTTTTTCACTGAAAGAGTGGTCAGGTGTTGAAGTAAGTTGCTCAGAGGAGTGTGGAGTCACCATCTCTGAAAATGTTCAAAAGGCAAATCTATGTGGCACTTGGGGTCTAGGGCTAATTATGGTGGTGCTGGGTTGGAATAGATGATCTTGAAGGTCTCTACCAATCTGGATAATTCTATGATTCTGTGATTCTGTTGAGAATTCTTGGGGCATTTGCTCATAGCAGGAGGGTCCGAGATGCTGCATGGCACAGCTGAGAGAGGCTTCTTGCTGGGAAAGCTCCCAATATACATTGCCTTGCAGTTGTTGCATTTGCTTGATCGTGCATTGATGCTTCAAGTAGCTTAAGGTAGGGTAACAGTCTTTGGCATGGACACAGAAGCAACAGGTGGCTGCTCTCAGCCAACACATGTGGGAACCACATAAATACAAAATAAAATATTTTTGGGAGACACCATTTTCCAGATCCTGATTCCTACAGGAGTCCAAATTCAGCAAGAAGGATCCTGGCTTACTCTGAGCCTTATTCCATCCCTGAGTTTGTAGTAGCATCTTTTATCTTTGAGGAAAAGCCCTTCCTAGCTCCCATTGTATATTCAGTACGACTGTGCCATGCCTAAGTGCCGCAAACCACTGGACTGCTGGACTAAAGATGGCAGAGCACCACTTCCTCTGCTTTCTGTGAAGGCTGCTCTGACTGGTGTGCTCTGAGGCAAGACAGGACTGACTGTGACTGACTACAGTACTTCAGATAAGGTGGACATCGACCGTCGAGAGATTTGTGTGTCAATATTGACAGACAACTCCTGAGAGCACTTCACTACTAGATCCTTCTGGTCTGAAACTGAGAGTTGGGGTGCAGGGTAGGAATGGGGACTTGATGGACCTGAAGCTTAGTCTTAGATGCTCATCTTGTTGTGACCATTTGACCCCACAGTGATCACAGTTCCTGGAGGAGCCATTCTCCACAGGACGTCATTGCTGTCAGAGCATTTCAGATTGTGAGTGTGGCAGTAATTGTCCTGGAAGTGCTCCAGTACCAGTTGCTTTGCAGAGCTAAAGATTTTGCCCTGTTTGTATAGCCGGCAACTTCAGCAGAGTATAATGAAGTTGGAACTGCCTTTTGATTTTCTTCGGTAGTCGGGCTAGAGTTACGATTATAATTTGGACCTGATTCTGAAAAGAATCCTAGGCCTTTGTGATCAGGCATATGATTTAATTCAGTTTAATTTAATTTTGACACCAGCAAGATTCTCATTTAAAGTGCACATTTCCAAGTGTATAAATCTATAGAAACGACACTGGCTCAGAACCTTTACCAAGCAGACTGTCATAACTAATGCCTATTAGTTAAATTAATGTAACAATGTGTACTTTTAGTACTTAGGAAAGAATCTGCTCCTCAAATATAAACCACAAAGACCAAAAGAAAATGGCTATTTAATTAAACTAATTTTTTTTTTTTTTCAGATGCTTTCCCTAAAATTTCTTTCTTTCCTCGGGTAACGTGTTCTTATAAGACAATGTGAATTTAAAATGCTAAAATCAAGAAAAGGCCAAGTTATGGCATAATGAGTATATTAAAGCTTGCTCAGTACTCTGTTCTAAACTCTGTGAAACTTTATTTCTAGTATAAAATGCAGAGGAAATTGAGTTAATTTGAAAACGTTTCTGTGCTGAAAGGTGAACAATGAAGCCTTCCCTGGGAGCTGATATATATGAGTAGCAAGTGGGAAACGTGTTCTTGCAATCACTTTCTGAATTACCTGTAAGTTCTTTGAATTGTTATGTTATGTCAGAGCATCTTAACTTTAATTTTATTTTTTGAAATCTGTCCATTTTGCTTCACAGCAGTCTTCAAATGCTCCTTGTTTCTAAATGCTTAAGGGTGGCCCAGAAAATGCAGGAAAGCTGGGTTGTGTCTGGAGTTCATTTGACATTGCAGGTACTCTCGGCCAACAGAGCACTGTGAACTTCTGGTCTCTGCCACTGAAATCCCCTGGTGCACAAGAAGAAGAGCTCTATACTTGTGTGCTGTGGTCTTGGTTGAAGAGCAGTGTCTGGAGTTAACCATAATGATGCTTGATGATGAATGAGAAAATGCTTTTGCCAGAGAAATCAGAGCAGATACATCTACCGTAAACTTTTAGTTCTCTGAATTATTAGCAGTCAATTAGCAGCAAGCATTTAACACATTTAATAAAGGCTGCTATGGACACCATTTCACATTTCCTCAAAACAATTAAAAAAATGTTTTTTTACATTAAGATTAGAAGATCCATTTTGGGTAAGAAACAGATGTCTGTAACCATAAATAAATATGTAGCATGTCCATTGTGGGCTTTACAAATGTGCTAAATACATTGAGTTAATTGGTAATTAATTCAGACTAGAGTCTACAGATAGTCTAAACATATTGATTGCCAGCTCTTCCTTTTCCGGGAACAGAATCACTGTGCAATGCTGAACTGAATTAGAATAACAGAGCACTACAGAATATAATTTCTGCTGTAGACTGAAGATATTTTTATGGCATAGGATGCTATTGGAATAGAGCAGTAGTCATCAACCACTGTTTAGAGCATACAGCACATTTTGTGTTCTAGAAATCAGGAAAATTTGTAGGGAGTACACATGGTTGAAGAATATAAGGTCACAATAAAACTGTGATTTTATTATAATTATAAATGGCCATGGCCAGAATAAACTCTCCACATCTGTTAAAAGGCTGACTCTCAGATAGAAAAAGAAATAAACTGGCTACAGAGGTAATGCACTCTGAATATTAGATGTTCAAACTAGGGCATTAGAAACTGCAAGTAGGGACCAGTGCATGGTCTGAGAAACTACAAATGCCAGTTTTTTCAGGAAGAGTGGGTATTTGGCATTTTCCTTGTAAATGGACTTGGAACTATATGTAGCTCAGCTCAATAAAACGTAGGCCGATGAAAATTATAGTTATGGTGTCCTTTGTTTTACATGAAGGTGGTTGTATTCTTTGCTGTATTCACCTTTAATCATATACAAGTCTAATGCAACACAGTCACAAAAGGCGACACTTTTCTCACTTAATTTTATAAGTCTGAAAAGCAGAGGTCTACATATGATCTAGTTGTCTGGCCTCCTTTATGACTCTGGAGACAACAGAGAGTCTGGAGGTGCTTCTAGAAAATGATTTATCTGCTCAGTTTCAGAAATCTATCTGAGGAGGACATGAATTATACCCCAGGAGCACCTATTCCTCCTTGAGTTAGACAACCAGCCCAGATAAAGATGTCTGTGCTATAATTGTCTAAGATCAAGCAAAACAAATCCTGCTGAGGGGGCACAAATTAACACCATGTGCACCCTGGCCACGGCACACATCCAAAAGTCTCTTGCTCTGCAGCTCCAGCACATGTACTTGCAGAGTCAGCTGGGTCTCTGCTTCCCCTGACACTGGTGGCTGAATTTCCTCACTTTCCCACGGGCACCAGTGACCATGAGATTGCTGTCTTGAGGAGGCCCATGCCACTCCTGAAGCATTCCCTTCCAGGGATCCTGGGGCTGGATTCCTTTCCAGCCTGCAGTGAAAGAATAAGGAACTTCCAGCAGCTCTTCAGGCAATGGTTAAACCATTGTGGCTATTGCATGCACTTGCGGATTGCCACAATTTTCAGAGTTATGCACTGCTCCAAATTGTCCCATATTGAGTAGCTGTCACCATCATGAAACAGCATCTGTAAAGTGTTTTGATGGAGCAGGGTTTTGAAAAGTTCTGTGGGCAACAGCAAATAACAAGCAAAACAGAACTTGGCTGCCTGACTTTTCAAAATACACTGCTAAGACATCTGAAATATTGTCTCTTGCACAGCCCTGCTCCTCTGAGACATCCAAAAAGGAGTTCATTTTCATACTCAGTGTGTACTTTTGCTGCTTGAGATATTTCTTTCTGCTTCTCATTAATGCCATTTTCAATCCCACGGGGAGAATGCTAGGTAAAGTGATCAAGAAAAGCTTTCTTGATGGTCTGCCCAACTTCATGAAATATTAATGCTTATTGTATTTGAGCCTTTTGTTTATTTAATATTTGCCCAGGGACAGTATAAACTGTCCATATTGCTTTCCATCAAAATTACTAATGCAGGAAAAGGGAACACTATAACTTAATACGTATCTTATTAATATTTTCATTACAACAACAGTTGTAATAGTTCAGTCTTCTTACAAATCATTCTTGTTTATATGTGCATTGAAGATGAAAGGGTGAATGTTGAAGATGTTTTCTTTCTGTGGCTACTGTGATCAGTGGATATATTTTTTCAAGAAAAATGCTGGAGTGAGGTGCCTACAATGAAAGAGCTGAAATATCCTTCTGAGTACATGGTCCTTCTTCCAAGTGGGAGAACATTCCATGGTCTTTTGGCTCCTTGTGACATTTCACCATGTGTTCTCTCAGAGACAGTGTGATGCTCTGGGATTTGGCCTTGCATTCTGTAAAAGGCCCTCAGCAGAAACACGAGGGTTTCAGCCCCAGCTCTGGTTTCCTTTTCTTGGTGAAGATGAAAGACATCAACAAAGTCAGCCTCCTGGAGGAGTTGATATCTGCACTTTCTCCTGCCTACATTGCCATTAACAATGACTGATTCCAAGTACATGTTTTATTGTTCTGTTTAGGCCAGGAAAAAAGTCTGATTCCTTCTCTCCTGAATGGAGATCCTCTTTTTAAGGGGACTACCTTAGAAAATGCAAGGTCAGACTTGGGATGGTGTCTTGGACATTTCTCCCTCCATCAAATATCCCTTGTAGGAGAGCATGGCAAAGGAGAAGCATGAGAGAAATAGGTGGCAATTAAGTTTCCTGACTTTTCAGAAATCTTGGGCTTTCTGGAGAATACTTCAACTCTTTGGGGTCATTGGAAGTAATGGTTTTCAGTACTTTCGGCACTGAAAAGCCAATTCAACTCATTCTGAAGTCAGCATTACAGTTAGATGCTGACTCTAAGAGGATGTATTGTCTTTTACTACCTTCTTTCATCCCTGTGTTATGCACATCCTCATCTACTGCACTTGGAAATGGTCTGTCACAAAAGAAAGCTTTGGAACAATTTTGAATGAATGCAATTGCTGGGATTCCCAACCCTGGTCAATTCTTATCTCCATCAGGCAAGAGCTGTTTTTTTTTTGTACATAAAAGTTTGAAATTTCCCATACTTTGGGTGTTGTAATACTGGTGTTATTATTAGCAATAAAAACAAAATAATAGAATGATATTGTCTGAGCTAAATACGTCACTGCAATTGAGGCTTTCTATTATTTTTATGATATAAATTGGTGTATAGTCCTCAGCTGTTTTCCTCAAATAGATGCTGAGCATGAATATGAGGGCCAGTAAACTTGCACAGTTTTTCCAGCTGCCTTGGCAAAAATATTACCTGTGGGAGCCAATGAAACATTTATTACACATTGCTCCTACTGTGTCCACAATGACATTTCTCCAAATGTGGCTGTGCAGATTGAAGATATATTTATTGGTTTAGTTTGCTGCAGTATTATTATAAATTAGATTATCTTGTGCTATATGAAGTGTGATAGAATCTGGTGAGTGCCTAACTCTTGGCGAGTTGTTGGATAGTGTGTGCTTGTACTTCCATTGCTGGTTGGGGCTGAAGCTCTCTGACTTGTCTGTGTCTCTGCAGCATCTTGTGGATGGCCTGGGACCCGCAGGCTTAGTGAAGAAAGTAACAGGGGTTTTCAGTTCAAGAACTCCCTGGAAGTGGAATTTTTAAAAATTTGTGCTGTAGAGGTGTGCTAAAACACTTGCAAAGTGCTGTATTTTTTTTTTTTTTAAGAGTGGTTCGTATTCTTAAACCAGCAAAGGAAGAAAAAAAAGTAAATTTTAAGATTGTGTGAAGTCAGTGGGAAGGAACACGCACTGTAATTAGTAGGAAGGGGAAAGAAAGTGAAAATCTTCTCAAGAACCTCAGGATCAGGAGTCTATGAAGGAGGAGGCAGTTTCAGTAGGCTACCAGTAGCAATTGGCTGAGGAAAAAAGGGAAACCCCTCCACCACTGGAGGGAAAAATCAAATTATTTTCTCGGTAGTACTGTGGTTCTCATAAGATAGCTTGCCAACCACAGGGCTTGTTGGAAAAGTAAAAGAAGATTTATTGTATAAACTATACAGTGAGAGAAACAAATGCATTCCATCCAATGTGTCCATCAGATGATACTGTAATTTTGAAAAGGAACAGTTTGGGATAATAAGAAAATTGCAGTAAAATGAAACAAATTTCTTGCATTTATCTTCATCACAGTGGACAAGAGGGAAATATCTGCTCTAGAGATTTTTTTATTTTTTGTAGATAATAAAAATGAGGAACAATTTAAAAATTAAATTAATCATTAGGGCCAGATAGTACTCATCCATGAGCTTTGAAAACATTTGGGTGGTCCATCTGTAAACAAAAGTACATGAACTATCACTAAAGCCAGCTACCATAAAGGAGGACTGGAATTTTGCAAGAGTTACAGTTCCCTTATTAGAAAGAAACTTTACCTCACTATTAGATAAATTAGTAAAGAAAATAATTAGGGACATGTACAACGCTTAAATGATCACCAGAGGCAAAATGTGTCTTCTTGCAAATTACTTAGGGGAACAGAGGATGTGGTAGGTCAGGGCGAAACAGCACGTGTGAACTTTGGAGTAGCCACTGACAAAACGCTGTGCTGGCAGGAGAGAGGCCAAATAAGTTGCAATGTAGAAACTAATTATGCCAAAGTAATTAGGGAGAACAAGAACAAATCTTCAGCTCTGCAACTGGAGAGCATTGTACCGAGTGAGCTCCAGGCTGATTTAATAGCCTGCCACCATTGAAAACTGAGAAGTTAAACAATTAGCCCATCCACTGTGTTCTTGTCAGCATGCAAGTGCCTGTGTGGCTTTAGGGATCTGAAATAATTTTTACTCACCATCTGATAATATACATCAGAAAAGTAAAGATTAGGGGGAAATAGGTGTCTCTGAGCACACATTTGGATTTTGGGCTGCAGTTTATGTTTCTGACTGAAAATATTTGCACAGTCTTAGGTCTCCTGTGCAGCAAGGGATGATGCTGGCCCAATTTTGTCTTCTCCTCTCCCCTTGCTTTAGCCTCCTACAAACATTTTGATGCAGAGTGCACAGAGAATGTTGCCTGTCAGGTAGGTTGCACTTTTCCAGATGCATTTCCAATTCCCTAGAAACTCACCTGTAAGTTCCAGGTCTGTGCCTCCTCTTCCTATTGGAGCGAATCCTGAAATCCAGCTTATTTTTGACTGAGGCTTTGGCTCTACTTGCTCTTCACCAGTTGCTTTTTTTCTTATGCTGAGCAGGCTTGGTGCCTGCTCAGCCTGGTGCCTACACTTCTGTAGGGAACCTGTGGAGAATAAAACCCATCAGTGATAGAGAAGCAGCTTCATTATGTGCCAGCTAGAAATATCTACTTTCTCAGGGATATTGTAACTTTATAAAAAATTATTTAACCCTCTTCCTCTGCATTTTTTCAGCCCTTCAACACTGCCATAAGGGTTGGGAAAAAAGTAGTGTTTCTTGTGTGACCTGTTCTGTTTTGTTCTCCCAGAATCACTGTCTGGGTGAGACATGGGAGATGCTGTGGCAGTGCCATGTTTAAGAATAACTCCTTGAATACTTTCCACTTTCTGGAGAATCCTTCCCTTGCCAGGAGAGCGGTGTAGCAGAAGTGGCAAAGTGTCTCACTTCCATTTGAATCTCCTCTCTGACAGGTACCAGTCTCTCTCTGTGTTTGAATTCCTGGCCTGTGCCTGGGGGACAGGGCAGAGCGCAGCTGGCAGCGAGGTGGAGCAGCCGGCAGAGCCTGGGTGGGCTGTCTCAGCACAGTCTGTGCTGTGTCCTCCAGATGGCTTGGTCCTCCAAGTCATGCTTTTGCCCAGCTTGCCCTTTGCCTCTGGTCTTATATACAGATATCTTTCTGCCCATGGGTGCCAAGGAGAAAGCACATGAGCCTGGAGTATCAAGGGATGGCAGTCAGAGAGGAGGGGCTGTGTTGACTGAGGGACTGTCCTCTACCAATGTCTTGGGGTTTCCCAGATTCTGCTGCTGAATCCCTTTTTCCTGGGCAGCCACAGCAGTGGAAATGGCATCAAGCACACCTCTTTGGACCCTTCTCCAACAAGATACCCAGGGCCAGATCTCCTTTTCCTTATCTGTGCTCTGGCTCTAGAGACCATTACTTACTCGGGTCACCATCACTTTTTCAAGGATGTGTGGCATAGCCTGTGCACAGTGCAGACCAGGGTGATGCTCTGTGCTGCACAGACATTGTCAAGAAGGTGAAAGAATACACTGGCTTTCTCAAAATATCTTGATTACAGTCTGTCTTTTAAGGGTGCAGAACTGTAAACAACCAGAATTGTTTAGCTGGATATTGTATGTGCTTCTTTACTAAGCTATGAAAATTAACACCTACAGAATGTGATTACTGTTTGATTTTCTAAAAATTTTGCTGTGGCAGGGACAGGTCTCTGTATGCAGTTGAGCCTAGTTGTTTGTCCACATCCCGATTACACATTCTAATTATAAGTAATTACAGGCACAGGCATAAGCTGTATTTCTGCCGTAGATGTTCCAACAAGATTCAGGCATATTGTCAGCATGTTTTAGCAGTTTAATTGTAGAGCTGGAAAGCAAAGCTTGTGAGCTTTATTCTTAGTCCTGGCACATCCCTTGCATTCCCCTCACCCAGCTGTAGCTGTGAAAAGTTTAGGGGGTCCAACCCAAGCTCATCACAGAGGTTCCCTCTGCAGCCTAGGAGAAGAGGAAGGTGCCCTCTGCACTGTGGGTCAAGGGAGTTTGGATATCTGGCTTGGGATAAACACTGAACTTTTAGGTAGGCAGCTCTGGTGGAACAAATGTCCCCCTCACACTCATGGGTTTGGAGCTGTGCTGTCTTGCTGTTGTGCCTGACTTTTGCATCACTGCTGCTTACCTGCTTGTGCATTGTAATGGTGCTTTTTGATGTTTCCCAGCTGAGGTCTACTCACCAGATGGGCTCTTTGACACTAATGGCCTCTTAAGCACCCTTTGAGGACACCCCCAGACCTCCCCAGCCCTCTCCACTCTTTCCTGTGAATATTTTTCCAAACACAAAAATGTATTTCCGAAGAAAGAAAGAGTTTTTAAATCATCCTCAATCTGATAATGCCTTTCCCTAATGTAAAAATGGCATGCCAGAATATTTATTCTGATCAAGAAATGTGGAAAAAAACATTTCCCAATTTTGTCAGTGGCAGTCTGTAGTGGAAGTTGTCTCTGCTCCTATGCTCTGCATTTTTGGTAACTGGTGCATAGCACTGCAGACCCAAAAGTATTTTGCCTCTTACTCAGCTCAAGTGAAAACCATTTTAAAGTTAATTTTAATATATTTTCAAAATGTATTTGTGCCACGGTATGGCTTCCGTCCTTCATTCACAGCAAGGTATATTTTTGTTTCATTTGAATTTGGGAGAGTTTAGTTTTGCTTTCTTACTGCTTTGTCACAAGTCATTGTAGCAAACCTGCAGTTACTATGATCATGGATGGCAACAAGCACAGGAACTGCTTTTGTTGTGCTTGTTTGCCAGACTCAAAATTCCTTGTTAATATCGACAAGATCCCAGCTCCTGTGGTACTTATGAGCTTTTCTACCAACATGCCCTACAAAAGGCTCTTAGATGTATAAATTATGCAGCATGCTATGATCAAGTAGCTGAAATAAAAGGCAACAGTTTCTGAAAACAACCTGCACAAAGCTGCACTGTGCCACTTTCACAATGGCATAGTGAGACTTAGTGGTAATTAATTAATATTTCATACGTGGCTTCCCAAGCCTTGATGAAACGTTTCACACTGAAATGAGGGATGGGCGTTCCTCACACAACACTCTTCTGCCATCCAGAAACACAGCAGGCACACCTTGGCGTGAACTCCTCCATTAAAGTTTAGTTTTCCACAGTCTGCAGCACTTTATCTTTCTGCCTTGATAAGATCAGTAAATGTTTTGCTGCAGAAGAGGGCAACACAGCTGTACAGAGGTTATGCACTGAATCCAAATGGGAAGGGAGAGGTATAGAGCATATATAATGCATTATGTACACAGCAAGTAATCAAATATGCAGTCATTGTGGGCAAAGAGGCAATTCCTGCTCTTACCGGGCAGACATTAAATGCGGAACACCTGCCTATTGCATCTATAAATAAAATCTCTGCGGTTCTTCCTTTCAGCCTGAGCAGCCGGAGCATGTGTTTTCTGGAGCAGCTGTCTGCTCAGGGAAAAGAGCAGAGAGTCACCCTGCGGTGGTAACTGTTTAATTTACATCGGTAACGACAGCCCTGGCACAGGCCGTCCTCCTCGCCAGCTCTCAGCGTGGTGGCGAGGGAATTCAGCTGCTAGAGCCGGAGAGAGGAGATTCCTCCTCCTTTTGAGTGGTTCCCCCGCCGCGCCGCGGAGCTCAGAGGGGCTGGCGCTGCCTGCTGCTCCTCGCTGTGCGCTCCCGCTCCTCACCGGAGCGCGCATCCCAGCTGGAAGAGCTGCGCGCGGGGGCTCTGTCCCAAAGAGCCCCCATCGCCAGGCATCCACCCCGACAGGCGAGGGGAGCCTCAAGTACGTTTTTCCTTTGCATAAATAGGTCCTAGCTGCTTCGCTTTACACGCTCTGTGTCTCCAAAGACAGAATGAAACTTCTCCTTTCCCCCTCCTTGTCAGTGCAGGGCTGGAGAACCACTATGGACAGCGAGGAGGAGATTTGTCTTCCTTGTCCCTCTTTTCACCAGACTCTGGGAGGGTACCAAAGAAATCTCAATTTATAAAATAGTTTTATTTGTCTGGGACAGTATATGCCTATTCCCTCTACATACACCTACCCCTGTACCTAAACTTGTACCTATATAAAAGCCCATTTTGTCTCTAGGGTTTCTTTCTACAGCCTGTCAGGTAAATATGACCTTCACTTTGTAGCCTCTAGCACAGTGCCCAAGCAGAGAAGCTCACAGAAGACAGGAATACTCTGGAATGCTTGTTTATAGAACTGAAACATTGAGCCACGATTCTGAGGTCACATTATCGGATCTGTTCTCATGCCAGAATGGTTGGAGGGAGTATTTGAAATTATCTGTGGTAACAAAAAGAAGTAGACTTGGAATTTCTAATTCTCCATAATTTCTTAGCCATTTTTTTGCTCTCATTCAATTTGGATGTCAGCCAAACAGGTAAAAAATCAACCTCATATTGCTCAGATGACCATTTATGACCCATCATGATTATCAACAAGTAGCACAAATTAGCAAATTTACAGAAGCTCTCAATATTATTGTTGACTATTTGGACAGCATGTTATTAATAACACAATATTTCAAAATAATTGTGATTTATGACTGTGTAATTACTAGTCAAAAAGAGGACTAGAATTTGTGAGGAATGTGAAGATTTAAATAATTTATTTTTCCATGGTATTAGAAACGATTTCCTATACATATGTCTACACTGGAAGATACATGAGTTGTATTGAATTTGCCCCTTAGAAACAAGTAGCACAACAGAACTGATTACAGAGTTTAACATTCAGACTGTACATTTTCCCTAAACTACTAATAGATAATTCTTAAGAATACAAACCATGCCACATAAAATGGAAGAAGTCATTTGTGCTATATAAACACACATGTTCATCAAATTCAAAATGTGTTGCTCCATCTTTGAGTGTAACATATACAGATAAATGCTTAATAAACTTCCATCATTTTAGAAGATTTACCTACCAAATTGATTCAAATATTATTATTATTTTCCTGACAGGGGGAAATCTGCTTTCAGTGGTATTCATTCATTCTTTCTTCAAATCTATTTTCTGAGGGGTATTTAACTGCCTATAGAAAACATCACATATTTTTCCATGTGAAACAGTGTGTTTCATCAAAATAGAAAGTTGCCACAGGAAAAAAGACTTTGATGAAACTGTGCCCGGGAAAATGAGAAACAATGCCTGTTTCTCCTTGTGGCTGAGTCAGTGTGATACATCACAGGATTGTCCTAGACCTCTGCTGTGTGGTAAGGCCATGGAAAATTCATTTTGGCTGGGGAAGAGTGCCCATCTGAGGGACACAAAGGCATGGGGAGTCAGCTCCCCAAAGGCTTTTTGGCCACTGGTTTGGACGCAGAGGTTCATATTGACTTTGATCACTCAATGATCCTTGTGGGTTCATTCCAACTCACACCATTCTATAAACTGTGAATTGTTTCTGTGAGAACAAAAAGTTTCATTTTGGGCCAGTGAATCAAAGAGGATAGCTTTGGTTTTGGAATGCTAAGAAATGCTTTATTTTAATCCAGAAGTTCAAAAATCATGCGTGTCCAAAATTTTCCCTCCATTCATACATCCTATTTTTCTGTGTCATTTTTGTAGGAAACAAATCCAAGGTGATTAGCATCTCCTTCAACATGGAAATCCTGTGTCTTAGTTCTAGTTCTTTTGTTGTTAAATTAGTTTAATGAAAGCACTTGAAGCATTTTAATTTCTTAAAATGGAAGGAATGACAAATATGAAAAGTTAACTGCTCATACTAGTTTCTTCCTTCAGACAGAGGATGTTTTCTTACTCCGGGATGCACAAAATTCATATTCCCAAGGCTGATAATGCCAATTTGCTGCTGCCTTCTGGCACAGAGAGCTTGTGAGCAGTTAAAACTTCACAAGTGAATTGTAAACAGGCTTTTCTTCCTCATTTACCCGCTGATGTCTTGAAGGACAGGTTTCCAGAACCTGCACACCAAGCTTTATACAATCCACACGGAATAACTCATTGCCCTCTCTGGCAATACAGAATCACAGAATCATTAATGTTGGAAAAGACCTTCAGGATCATAGAGACCCACCTTTGACCAATCCCCACCTTGTCAACTACAACAGGGCACCAAGTGCCACGTGCAGTCTTTGACTGGTGACTCCAACCTCTCCTTGGGCAGCCCATTCCTATGCATGAAAGGCTTATAAGAGATTAAAGACTTGAGTAATTTTCTTGGATTCTTCAGCTGGAGTTGGATGTGCTGAATCTAAAAGACATAAAGAGGTCTCCTGAACACTCTCCACACAGCTGAGCCCAGCAATGACACTCAGTAAAGCTGAATAGTCACACACTAGAATAGTCACACACTAGAATAGTCACACATAGAATGCACCTCCATGGAATGGCATGTTTGTCAACAGCTGACCCCATTCTAGCTTCAGAAAGAGTATTTTAGTCTCCTTTATCCAGGCAAGCTGAGTACTCAGCAGTTTTCAAACTCTATCAGTTTAAAATTACCCATGGGATGCTTTGGCACTGTTTTCACACATATTGCATTCACGAGTGTATAAGGCCAGAAGGACTTTCACCTTCGTCTGTTATTTCATCCAGTGTGTCTTGCATTGCACTGAGAAAAAAAAACAACACAAGAAGATTCCTTGTGTCAGGAGAAAGACCAAATAACAGGACAGCAAATATATTATGGGAGATAGAGATTCATCAGCTGACATTAAGTCAGCTGTGTCTTCCTACGTGCTACATCTTCCGATGAAATCTGTAGGACTTCCTTTAACACACTTCAGCTACTGTGGCAACAATCACTAAAATCTTTATTTCAGTGTTTCAAGTGATAGCACCATGCCCCTTCATACCTTTCTAGACTGTTTTGGGAGTAATCTGATGCCCAAAGAAACTTCTAACTCTGTCAATCCTGGTGTGTGGAGCTGATTTATTCATTAGGTATCTCAGACCGGTGGAGTGATTTGCACATCATTCCTTGGTTAAGGAATCCAATTCAGGACTGGGGAGCACAAAGTGCCTTGCACCACACTATGTAAGGCAGGTTCACTCCAGAGCAGACTGGTTGCATTTACATGGCACACCTTCTGACCTTCAGCTGAGCCTACAACCTTAAACTATTGGTGTTCCTGGATGTGTTTTATTTCAAAGTGTTTGAGATCTGATGTGCTCTGTAAGGTTTGTGCCACAGGCCAGCTGAGCAGTGGTCTCATGGCACAAAGTGTGGCTCTGTGTGTCCAGTGACATGGTGGTTCCATGGCAAGCTGATGCTGGTGGACTCCTGCCCACACTCCCTTTGGGACCAGACCTTGGCACAGTCCTTGGCCCCAGTACCTACCCTGGCATAGTGGCAGGAGTGAGCTAGGAGAAGGGTTTAGCTCTTCAGCCCTGGCCTCTTTCTGTGCAGGGTAAAGGTGCACAGTGATTGATGCAGTTTAAGATGTTCACAACCCTCTACTGTGGTTTTTCTCTTCAAAAGAATTATTTTTGTCAATGCTGATGGACCAATATCAGACTGGGAGAGGCATATGATCAAATACCAGCCTGGACCCCCTGTGCTGGGGAAAGCCAGTAATTTACAGCCTCTGTGTTAAGGACAAATTTTAAAATACTTTTTGTGATAACAACATAAACTTTAAATTTTTTGCTTCTTACCCTGAATACAAGGGTTCTTTTTTTTTTTTTTTTTTTTTTTTTTTTTTTTTTTTTTTTTTTTTTTTTATGGACAGAGAGGGGTTAAATAACGAGGTATACCCACTGCCTGCCCAAGCCATGTATTGAACAAAAGCTTGTGTAGGCTCCCTTGAAATCCTTATTGCATTCACTGTGGAAAATTAGATTATTCTCATATCAGTGAGTTTCAGCTGCAGATTTCTATTTAGTTCATTAACTTGCCTTGAAGTTGGATGGAATCAGGAATATATTTCTCACTTTGATTGAGTAATTAGGGTTGATACTTTTTTGCTTTCATGCTACTCCTTTTAAAACTCTTTCAGCTGTGTTTTGAAAATAAAGTGAGTGAATTTATCATATTTAGACATCAGCAAGCACCACATGGCAAAGACAGCTACTCTGGAATCCTAACGGGCTCTCAAGAATTATCCTCTGTGATTATCTCCACGTCTGAAGGACCATATGTCACAGTCTCTGCAAATGGCATCTGGTTATATCACACAAGGAGGTTTCTTCTATCTATTTTGAAAGCAGCTGAACCTAAACTGGTGAACAAATTCCTGAATATATTGAAAGGAGCTGTATTCCTTTGAACTGTGTTATTGAAACTGATATATTCTATGAGCTGGATGCCTGTTTCCTCTAAAGACTATCTAACTCTCTGATTATTTCATGTTGTGTCAGAGAGGACATGTGATAAATCAAACTAGTAGCTAAGCCAGTATACCTGAAAAATAATTATGAATGACCTTTTTCTCTTCTAGCTACAAATGTTATCCAGAAAGGGTACAACCCTTTCAGCTCCACAACAGACCAGAATACCTCTAATCTATAAGAACAGAAATCTTGTAATGGGAAATTACAACCACCTCAGCAAACAGTGCCATAATTACTCAAACAGATACTATATTGATCTGAAATTTCACAGGCCAAGTGGATGGCCTGTCTTTGAGAGACATGGGATGATGACGGTTTTTTGCAAGCTCCTTCTTGACTCAGTCTAGGTGAGTCCACAGACCTTCCTGACATGCCTTGAGGCACAGGAGCTGCATGTACATCCCCGACCAGGTCTGTGCTCCGACCTATGGCCTACACGTATCAGTATGTGAAAACTCTGGTGATAATTCTGTGATATAAAAATCCCCTTGAACCTTCATCAGGAAATACTTTACATCCTCAGTGATGAGAGCAGCACACTCAGCACTCCCTCATGTCCTATCTATATAGCTTTCCTGCAGCCATACAGTCATTGTGGCAGAGTTATGCTAGTAAGACCCCACGTTTTGGCCTGCACACAAACACAGTCACTGCTTTCTGGATGAAAGGGATGCAAAGAGTAGGTCTGACTCACCTCTCATGCTAAGGTACATTAACAGGAACTCGGTGCAGAATCACTGTGAGCATGCCAATATCCTTCCCACATATGGGCTTAGAGGTGGAGAGGATGCAATGTTGTAAACCTGTTTCTAAAACAAACTGTGCCTCATGAAAACACACCAAAGGGGAATTGGACAGAAAACTGCTACTGTGCTAAGTCTGGAGCATGGCTTCTCTGTTTGGTGGCATTCTGACATTGAGGCTGGGGGCCACATCCATAAGCCCTTCATGTTTTGTATTGTCCAAGTAAAATTGGAGATCTGGAGACTTACAGAGGAAAATATGAGATGCCCTGGTTGCATGGACAAGCTCTGCCACGTGCTCTAACATGAGTGGATTGGCTGCTCTGACATTGGCACGCCATGCAAACTGTGTTCTCAACGCTGGGAAAGCAGCAACGTGGCCAGGAGCAGCTGCGAGAAGAATCATCCTCAGGCTTTGGGGCTGCATTTCAGCTCCAGCCTTCATGCTTTGGTACAGCTGTACCCAACCCTATGAATCTTGTCTGCTGATCCCAGACTTGTCTCCCTGACTTGGTCCCAGAGGTGCCCTGTCCCCATGGCCAACCCCAGCCTGGCTCTGCTGGCCACCTCTGAGTGCGGGGGACAGGTCCCTGCTGCAGGCTGCCCCACTGCCCCACTGCTGGCCAGCCCACACTGGGCTCACAGCAGGGATTTAGGAGTAAGTGAGGGCAGGCAAAGTTGGGTTGAAATACAGTGAAAGAAAACCCACATGAACTGGGCAACTCCACTGGCTCTTCAGACCTATGGGTGTCTTTGTAAGGCAAAAGATATTGGGCTTTAAAAATCTCTCTTTAGAGGGATTTTGAAATAAGGAAGATTATTGTAGCATTTAAAATGATGTATTCATAGAGATTTACATATTTCTTCAGCTCTTTCCTACAAGCAATATGTGCATATATGTGTATATATGTAAATACTTGAGGGTGGAAATATTTACTTTGCTCATTATTGTGAGCACCTCACCAGTCTTGTAGCTGTCATTGTATCTAGCAAAATGCTGCACTTAGCAGTAATTGTTATTTTAATTAATATTTGTCTGTATGTTGCCTCTTACATTTAATGTTAGGCTTCTGTGACTCACTGGTACTGATAAGTGACCTACAGTTGCATTAACAGCCTGTGTAATATATGGCCTGTCATCACTAATACATTTTGATGCATTTTTCTGTATTTTGCTATTTTGGGGATTATGTCTGGTTTTACAGACAAATGGCCTAATTCTCAGCGCTTTGTCATTTATTTGTATTTCATGCCAATTTTTTGCACTGATCTAAATTAAAGAAAGGAAAAAATATACTGCAGAACCTCAGTGTCTCATAATAAAAGGCTGAATCCAGACCTCATAACTCTCATTTCAATCAGTCACAAAGGGACAGGTTCAGACCACTCATTTAAAAATATTTGTCTTCTTCTCTCTCCTGGTAATATCCTAGTGATTTCTTATTGTCATGAGGAAATTTCTAATATATATATATATTTGCTTCAGCATACACAAAGGCTTTTGTACAACAGGTTGAAATCTATCCGTGTTTACAGTAACTGGTCAGGCCCAGCATGTGTCCACCATCTGAAGGGAACCTGGGAACTTCTGGCCTTACACTATGATCACCTTTTAGGATAAGGAGCTTAGAGAGTACATTCAGAAGTTATCTCAGAAGAGCCAGAAAAGAAGATTAAACAGCTTTCAAGCTTCAGGAAAGTGCCTTGTTTGGTGGGCCCAGGCTCAGCCTGTGGGGATGTATAAAATAAATTATGTGGACAACTTTTAAATTGAAGTATTCAAGAGCTATGTGGAATATGAGTATTGTATACTAATGAGAGTTTTTACTTGAGAGTTCAAACAGTTTTAGTCATACCTGGGAATTTTTTTTCCACTCATTGTCCCCTTGTCCCTTACTAACAATTGATTATGGGTCTTGAAATTAGCTCTGTGCCTGTGTGGATGCATTTTCAAGCATATATAGTATTTATATATGTGCACATATGTTTGTGCAAGAGTTGTGATGCAATGATGTATAGCAAGAAAGAGTGGCCCTGAGAATCAAGAAGTAACTTCGATTCTGTTCATTTGCAAAATCACACTTTTCCCTGCGGCATGGGCTTTCGCTCTCCCCGGCTGCACGCAGCTCTTGGGAGCCCGGCTGTGGCGTAGCTTCCACGTGCTGCCAGGGTTTGCTGCCGCAGGTTCCCAGACACGGCTCCGTGTCTTGGGCACGTGGGCTGGCCAGCCTCTGTTACCGTGCGCTAGGGGTCCGGTAAAGAGGTAAGGAATTTGTCCATTTACTCCGTGCTTGGCAGGAACGGTTTATTGGTCACGTATGGCGCGGTTCGATGGAAAGGTGCGACCGCTCCCGACACTCGCATGGGAGAAAATGGCGCCTGGGTGCCGGCGGGATAGGGTTTTATGGAGGGGCGGGGCGAGAGGATCCACGGCCTGCCGGCCAACAGGGGTGGCTGCCATGGCGGTGACGCCAGCAACAGTGACCAACCAGAGAACCCCGCAGGGGCGGGCACCGAGCCGCGGGCTGAGCGGGATCGTGTGGCTCGGGGTGGCCAGCACGGGGTTTCCCGGGGCCGGACGGCAGGGTGGTTACAGGAGCGGCACAGGGGTAAGAGCCGGCAGCATGGGGACAGAAACCGTGGGGGGGAACAACACGGGGGAAACGCGGGATTACAGAACTTGACTTATTTTAACATAAATTAAAAACCCTAATCTAAACCCAAACTCCAGGATGCAACATTTCCCTTCATTATCATGCTGGGAACTCCCAGTTTCCAACCCTGCAGTGAGAAAATATCTAGTGTGGGTATGCTGGGCTCCTGCCACTGGCTTCCCCAGTCCTCAATATCCCTCAGCCAGCTGCTGTGGGGATCTGGTCTGTCCTTTCTCATCCTGGGGGTCAAAAAATGGTCACTTGTATCTTGGCAGAGATAAAGGGTAAGATGAATGGACAAGCAACAGTCAGTGGATATCACTTTCAGAGAGGTATTTGTTGTGCTGTCAACAGTGGGCACTAAAAACCTCAATATGCCTTAAAATAACTGTATTTGCTTTTCAAAGCTGCTTCTTGATAGAGCTGAATGAACAAAAATCTGCAATTAAAATTCATGTTCGTGTCACAACATGACAATGAGAGGTGAAAACAGTGCTAAAGACTCTTCACCCATGAGTCCTTCTAGAATTCTTTATGGCGAGGAGAATTTAGCCCATAAAAGATCAACTGTGAAAACTGTTTGGAATATGGCTGGGAATTCTAATGTCCATTGATAATATATGGATAGCATGGCTGATAACTACTAGACATTTGGAACTTAGACACACACACATGCACATGTTCTCACTGTTTATCTCAAGTGAACACATACATAGTTCCCATACTGGCATACAGATATGGAAGCTTAATTTTTGCTTGCTCTGGAAAATGCATGCATATTTTTGAAGTTAGACTTGCCAAATTAAATGCATTGCTTAGGGAAAAATAAAATTTCCAGTTCAAAAGTAGAATTGAAGGCTTCACAAATGTTGCATTACGCATCTCTCCAAGTCTGTATTCATACAATAATCAATCAACAGGTTCAGCCAGAGGAAGACTGAAAGCAATACCAGCTGATGATCTGCAGAGTCATGAGCGTGGGTGGCAGACTCCAAGTCATTCAGCCAAGCTCTGGTGTAAGTACAGCCTTCAAAGACAAGTTCAAGAGCATGGACAGACTGCACAAGCAGCGAAGCTTCTGCTGGCATTTGCAGCAACAACAAGGAGATTATCAATAGTACACTCTAGGATAATCATTGATCACTGTCAAGGGTCAAGACATGACTCTGTACATCGAGGGACTCAACACTAAATCCCAGAGCATGTGAGTGGGAAAGCTTCCATGTCATTCTGTGCATTGCCAGACTGTTGCCATCAGACCTCTTTGATGTTTGCAGCTTCTTTGGGAAGGAAAAACCCTATGAGGTGTTGGGTGAGGCTCAGTCCACAGGGACTGGGAAGGGTGATTTAGTCCTGTTTAAGACAAAAGCTCTTTCTTTTAAGCTGATTATGCATCATCTGGAGAAGATTGATGAAAACTTTCAGCTAAGATTCTGTAACATCGGTAAAACCATACAGGAACAAAAATTTCAAAGTAAGTTTCCCATTTTCTAGAAAGCCTTATGTTTAAATAAGAATAGAAAAATGGCTTTTTCAGGAGCATCATGGGAAGGAAACACCAGTGAAACAGCCATTCAAGATTCCACAATATGGCATGATTGGCCAATTCAGAAGCCTAATTAAAAAAAAATAAAAAAGAAAAGAAAAAGAAAAATTTGTAATTCAGATGATTATTTTACACAGCAAGTGTCTGGCATTTAGCAAGAATAAAAGCAGGCTATACATCCTGGCCTGTGAATATGACATCACTTAAAGAGGTTTATTTGTGAGTCAAGCATCTTGTGATGATATACTCCCAAGCTCTCTGATAAATTCATTACTACCACCAAGTTATGGCATTAGTCACTGAAAATCTCTTGCTTGGTTATGATGGGTTGCTCTGTTTTTTCCCCAACAACTTTGAATCTTTGGATTTCTATGCTGTTTTCAGCCAAACCTTTCTCTCTAAGAACTAAATATCTTCTGAGTGAAACAGACATCTCTGCAGTATGCTCCTTTACTTTTCTGCCAAAGTAAATGTAGATAAACTCCACAGAATCTGGTGGAATTGCTAAGTCTTTATGAAGGAATGGAGACTCAAAATACAAGTAGTGACTATAGATTATGATATATTGATGTATGATCCACTTTCAATGGATGTGGGAGTATGCACATCACTGTGTGATGCTCATGATCTGTCTTAAATGTTGCAGCTGAAATTGAATGAATTATAACTGAAACATTTGGGCTAGTGGTGCTAGCTAGCTTGCTTGCTAGCTATTTTTATTAACCAGTCTTTTCCTGTTTTTTCTCTTCCTAAGGAGAAGATTGATGCTTCCTTGGGAAAAAAAAAATATGAACCTAGCCTGGTCTTTGTGCACTGAATAATGCATGGAGCCACTCTAATTGTACCTATCAGTCAATGCCTGCAGAAAAACGCAAGGCTGGGCGGGGAATGGCTGTAGGTAAACACACATTCAGTCTTACACTGGTTGTGGTAACTGAGTGTGCATTTGTAGTGCACAGTTGGATGCATGTTGTTATGACAGCTTTCACAGCTGAGTTCATTGCAGGACTGTGAGGTGCAGGAATATTGCTTTTCTTTTGGGACTGTCTGAAAAGGAAAACTGCCCTTCTATTTCAGTCTAATGTTTTAAGACATGTTCTGTCTCAGAGCTTCATAGACAACCAGAAGCCTGAGAAGCCACCCTTAGGCTGTCCCCTTATAGATATATTTACACAATTCTTGGCAAATGTCTTCCCAGTTCTTCAAAATCTCCAGCATGAGAGGGTCCATATCCTCCTGAATTACCAGTGCAGTGACTCAGGAATTCTACTGTAAGAACAGTACTCCCAGTATTATCCAGTCCAAATCTTTCTTGCTGTAATTTGGGCCTAGGCAACTGCCCCTAGGCACTATGACCATGGAGAAAATATGGATTCACCCTCTTTGCAACAAAGCAAACTGCTAGTCCGTGTGACAAAAGTGGTAGGAAGCCCTGAAGTCAATACAATAACACTAACAGCTTTAGAAGAAACGTGTGGTTAGCTCAGATGCTGCTTCATCAGGAGATGCTGGCCTTTTTCAAGTATCTTTAATATTTTAGGGTTTAAAATGGTCACCCTATAAATGTAGCAGGTAAAAATTACATAGATAGGCCTTCTTCTGCAAAGTACATGACTGCCCTTATCAGAGGCTTCCCAGATGCTGGCTTATAGTAATTTTGAAAAACATTTCATATATATTTCATATACTTATGTCAAGATACAGACAGAGAGAAGCATCATTCCTTCACTGTAATAGCTTCCAGCAATTTCAGTTTAGCAATTCCCTTTGTTGGCACCAAACTTAGAAGCTTAATGTGAAATATTCCTGGCTATGTTTAAACCAATAATTGAGATGGAGGGTTGTTGCACACAAACTTTTCTCCACTGAGGTCTGTTAAAGGTGTTTCATGCCTCTGTTTTTTGAATCTAAAGCTTTTTGAAACATGCTCATTAGAAGATTGCTAAAAGATAAGGGGTGCCTTAGCAGTGCTTCCCTTGTGCCACCTGTGCCAGTGCACTGCTTGCAGATGGCACTGTCAGCAGTCCAGAGGGTTGTTCAGAAGAGTCTGATGTGAGAGGGAGTGCTCTGGAGTTTGTCTCATCTCAGGGTGGGTTGTGGAAACCTTACAGGAGTGGAAAAGGGCAATGCCAGGGTGGAAAGGTGGGCTTAGGCAACACTGCTGTGGGGTGAGAGAGGGCAGATGTTATTCCACTGCCTCCACAACAGCAACCTGGCAGAGCAGGATCAAAATCTCTGTTAATAAATAGCTCTAAAGGATAATAATATTCATAATAATAATGTAATAAGGGATTGCTGAATGCATATATAGGATGACTAAAGGCATACCAAGAATGGCAGAAACATGAAGTGTGTGGGTTAGGAGCCAAAATGAACAAAATATGACATCTTTCTATGAAATCCCATCATTCATGAAGAGGGGTAGGAAGTCATTCAAGGAGCCTCTTCTCAAGGAGAAAGATGTTTAAAAATTTATTTCTGCTTGAGGCATTATGTTATGGTTTTCATAGCATTTGTGAATACAAATATCAGATGAAGGACATTTATGGTCATTCTTATTACTGAATACTCTAGAAGGATGGGGATTGCCTAATTTCATATTGTAGGCTCCACCCATCCATAAAACTTTTGTCCCACCCTCAAGTGGTTTGCTGCTTGCTGTATGTCCGGTCACTTACACCGGTGTTAATAGCAGCCTTTCTCCCAGATGTGTTTCTTTAATCATCAGAGTGTGTTTCTTCCCTGAGCAATGAGTTACCACTTTGTATATTTGTTACTACATGGAATATTAATATGGTAATCATGTCTGTCTCCTTAGGGGACTCATATTTTATGGCAGCAATTCAGTACTGTTCAGTATTTGGAGTTAAAAGAAATACAATAGTTGAAGATGTTAAAAGCCATTTCTACAAAACAGGCAAAAAGCTTACCAGAAATCACATTCTTAGTTGAGAAAAAAACCCAACAGCCACAAAAAACAAAAATACAACTCGTGATGACCAAAACCATGAACTATTGTTCATGATCACTGTTGGGGTTTTTTTTACACAGAGAAGAAAAAGTGTCTTCTAAAACATATAAAGTGTTGTGCTTTTCTTATGGGATCCTGAAGAAATGCACAGCCCCAAAGTGTTTTGAGAAGTGTGCCCAAGGCCAGTGCTGCAGGGAGCAGTGGAGCAGCCCTATGTGAGCTCAGGGGCAGAGCTGTGTGAGACAGGCTGCAGGAAACCTTAGTGGGGCTGGGGTGCCTCCAGGAGCTTCAGCTACACTTCAGCTTCAGCCCTCACCCCGGTCACTGTCCGAGCTTTCTGCAGCTCTGCCCACTCCTGCCCACATCTTTCACTGATTCTGAATCCCTGCTTGGCCTCAGAACTGCTCCATTCCCATGTCTGGGGACGCAGTCCCTGGTCCAGCTCCACTTGCCACCTCTGGGCAGCAGGATGGGGCTGTGGGGAGAGGTCCCTGCTCTGACTTGCCCTCCTTCCCCCTACCCTGGCAGTGCTGTGGCCAGACCCTTTCTCCCTGTAGCTAAGGCATTGCTAGTGTGAAAAGGGAGCCATGACAGCTGTATAAAAAAACCTCACAACTGATTTTATTCCCCTTTTCACTGTAAAAATAATTCTCAGTCAAAACTGAGAGAAAAAAACCCATATTTTTAACCATTAGTTTAGCCACTGGCAAGGCAGCAGCTCTCTGGGCCTGTGGTACCTTTGAGCCATGATTCTATTATTCTAGTATTCTATTCTATTATTCTAGTATTCTGTAAATACTTACACATCTGGGTATCATACAAGGGATCCGAATTCATGGATGCAAGAATATGTGTGTGTGTGTGTGTGTGTGTGCATATATATATATGTGCCTATCTTTGCAGGAAATGGACCTGGTTCCATGGAGAATATATTGCCTGAATGCTCCCAGGCTAATCACTGCCAATATTTTAAGCTCATTTTGCTTGATGGCAGATGGAGACAAAGAGCTTATAACATTCATTTTCTTATTGGATCTCATCTGACAAAATCCCTAGTTGCTTTCATCTTGCATGAACCATTATTCTTCTGTAGATATGTGCCTAATAAGCTTAAATTCTGAAAATGAATATTTACACTTACTAATGGCAAGGGAAAGTTAAAATCAAACATGCTGCATGGTCTTCTGGGAAAGTCAGCATTAAAGCACTGCTTTCAATAATCAATAAGTCAACCAAGCAAATCTCTAGACTGTTGTTACAAGGGAATCTGTCAACCAAGCAAAGGGAAGATTTGCCTGAGAAACTGCTAAGTAAATGCTTCTGCCACTTAGTAGGGGTTAGGTAGTTTGTATTTACTACAGATTAGAGTGCAGCCATGCACAGGTTTGTTTTGCATTCCAAACAGAAGTAGTATCTGGACCAAAGCACCTGTAAGTGGTCCTCACTCACTTGAATCAGTTTAAGGATGTGAAGATATCCTCTGTATTCCCTGGCTCAAAGTCTTCCTGTACTGCTTCCCCTCCCTTTTCCTTGTATCGTCTGCATTTTGTATCTCTCAGCATTAAAATACTAGGATAAATTTACCTGACGTTTTTACAGACTATCAAACAAATAAATGGTCTTATACCTCACTGATCTGTATTCACCTGTGACAATTAATACCCCCCAAAAGGGACTTCACTCCCTAATAAATGTCCAAATACAAGGCGAGAACTTGAGCTATCTATCATAAATTCTTACAAAGTGTATCAGAAAATGCTTACAAGAAAATAATAAAGTTTCAGTATAATATGAACCTGAGCTTCATTTCTACAAAAAATGGATTGTGGGCTGCAATGTTTCTAGCTTTCACCACAGTGCTGGCTCATTTCCTAACTTTGTTGGAATATGAGCTTAAGGCTTGGGACCTAAAATCCATGGTAGACAGGTAACTGCCCCAAAGGGTCATGTTTAGAGGCTCAAACATTGCACATTATGGTTCCCTCCAAACCCTCTCCACTGGCATTTATTTTCCTTTCTGCAAGTGCTGAGATTTGCCTCTGTCTCAGAGGGAATATGAATGACTCATTGTTTATAAATCCTTTTCCATTCTGTAAATCATCTCTCTCTTTTTGGACACCCTTCCCAGCAAATGTGGCAGGTACTGTGGTGAGAGAATGGAGACGCAGATAGGATGTCAACATAAGGGAGCTGCTTCCAGCTCTTGGACACATCTGTAAAATGGCCTGGTGAACAAGGTGGGCCCTAGTGGCAAACACAAACTCTAGCATGAAAATTGTGTTTTATGTGGCCGGGTTGGTCCTGTGAGTAGTTGAAAATGG
The DNA here is from genome assembly GCF_024509145.1 of Vidua macroura. NCBI lineage: Eukaryota > Metazoa > Chordata > Aves > Passeriformes > Viduidae > Vidua > Vidua macroura. Next base: position 13,821,408 of record NC_071572.1, read on the forward strand.
AGCTCCTTGTAGTTGTGACAAGTACTGTACACAGGGCAGTATTAAAATCACATAGATTCTGTGGATATTGTGGCACAAACCCAACAGGCTCAAAGATATAGGCAGTCTTTCCCCTCACAGGAGATAGAGAGGATCTGAGTTGGGGCACCAGCACCCCCATCCACACCAGAGCCCATGGATATGTAGCAGTGTAATGTCTCCTGTGACGGCACTGGCCTGAAATTTTTTTTTTCCTTCTTGATCTGGGAGCCTATCCTTTTTCCCCTCAACATCTAGCCTTACATGGTGGCTTTGTAGTGTTGGCATTTGTCAGTGTCTACTTGTTCTCCCCTTCTGTTCTATCTAACCTGTGTACAGGAGACACAAGTCCTCCTGCCCATGACCTTTGCCTTTCCCTTGTCTTATACCATTAACACCCAACTACCTTCATCAGAAAAGGCTAATTCCTCTATACAGGGAAGGCCAAAGCTCGGTGAAATCAAAGGTGAAATTTCCACTGGCTTCAGCTGGAGCAAAAATTGGATCAGATAAATCAAAGAACTTGAGAAGAAAAGCAAAACAGAAGGCAGAGACAGTAAGTTCAGCCTAAAAGGAGCTCCAAAATGATTAAAAGCTTCCAACGATCTTACACCTTCCTAGATATTCAGGTAATATTTAAGATGACATATCTATCCTTAGGACTGAAGCCTGATACAGATACCACCCACCTCAATAAATGCTGCTCTTCTAATTATAAGGCTTCCCTCAAAGCTGGAGTGTGTGGGCACTGGCCTGTTAGACACTGGTTGAAATACAATTTTATTTTTAGGGACCAGTATCCATTGGTTGCTGTACGAATTTCCTTCTAAAGTTATAATTTCCGAGCTGTGTCACTTTTCACGGAGATGACAAATGCTGGCATTTGGTGGGATGTGGTATTGATCGCATCCAGCTCCGCTCTGACGGCTGGCAGCAGAAGAACAGCGCGGGAGCCAGCCATGCCCGGCTGGATCAGATGGCTTCCCCAGGGCTTGTTTTCATCCTGCAGTATAGCTCTGACTTAGAGTGAATAAAATCACTGAAAAGGTAACATGCTGATTTGCTGAATTATCTATCAAGTGAAATGTTCAAAGCAGAGATAGGGCCAGCTGAGAGAAGTAAGAAGCACACTGCCCTGATGGCTGGGCTAATTCTCCACCTGTGAGAGTTTTATTGCCTACTGCTGCACGAGAGGGTTCAGGCACCGAGCAGTTTCCGCTGGATGAATGAAAGAGTTTAGGATCTTTTAGCAGGAAATATCACATTTTACAGTGCCAACTTCTTTTTCTTGCCAGTGAACATGGACATTATTTTTTATTTTCTCATAATTCTTTTAAACATGCCATACTATCAGACCCTGATGAGTAATCCAAATAGCCAGTAATCTTCTGGTATATCCCTTTGTGCAAAAATTCCGTGGTAAACTATTTTATGGAGAAAATGAGAGATGACCTTCTATGCCTTAAGACATTTTATATCATGAAAGACATGAGCAATTAAACTGCCTTCTGCTCAGAACTGCTAAAATGGTCAAGAAGAGAAATAGTTCTGGTGCCTCATATGAGGCCAGTTCTTTCTCTTATGAGTCAATTTCTTTCCTTGCCTGACTGTTCTTCATCCAGCTTATACATATGACCACATATATGCTCAAGATGTAGAGGAAATTTCAGAAAGTAAGTCCTTTTCAGGGAAATGTGTCACCTTATGGACTGAAATTTTAAATGGTATTTTTAATAAAATAGAAAATAAGTGGTCTTTGTCTTTATGAGAGTGATCTCCCATACAAAGCTCCTTGAGATCTGTTTATGAAGAGTGACACATAAGAAAGTGATCTTGATTCTTATTTATTAAATTTATATATTTCTGGCATTTACATATTTTGTTACGTTTAGATTGAATGACTAGTCCTCTTAATATCATGGAATCATAGAATGGTTTGGGATGAAAAGGACCTTGAAAATCATCTAGTTTCAATATCCTTGCCAGGGCCACCTTCCACTAGACCAGGTTGCTCACAGCTCCATCCAGCCTGGCCTTAAACATTTCAGGGATGGAGCATCCACAATTTCTCTGAACAACCTGTTCTTTACCAAACATTTAACTAATTCTTGTTGATGAAGATTTACTTCCCTGTTGTTTCCACTTCTGTTGTCACTGATTAAAAGAGTATCAGGAGGGCTTGTGAAGGTAAATGCAAATGTTTTAAGCATTGTAAACTACACTTAAGAAAGGAAGAAGAGAGCAATGTTTCTCAGTGAGAGAGCCCCTATGCTGTGTATGGTGCTGTGCCAGCATGGCAAATAACTTTGTTTGGCTCTTTATCCCTTCTCTGCGGGAGATGAGCTGTGACTGAGGCCATCCATGGAAGTACGTGACACCTTGGGGAGTCCAGAGCTCTGGCACCTTTGCTGACAGGAAAAGCACCTGCAGGGTGGCAGAGGGGAACCAGCTTTGCACTGTTCTGCTCTTTGTTGCAGCTAGAAACACTCCCAAGTGTGGAACGAGCTAGTGAAACAAAACACAGGAGAAAAAACAGGAAAAAACACAGGAGAAAAAGTTCCCTCCAAAATAGAGTTTCTAAGTTGTGACAACACTCAGTAACGCTGTGTCACTCCATGTCATTCAAGGATGAAAAAAGAAAGGGAAAGGGGAGGAAAATTTACTTGTGAGATATGTATTTGTTGAAAATTTTGAAACCAGCAAGACTTCTTTTCACACTCTGAAATGGAAAATCTTTATAAATATTTTATGGATCCAGAGGCCATTAGCTAATTACTTGTTTAGAGAACAAACCTGTGAATTCAGCAACTGGGGATACCCATATGAAAATCTGACCACATTGACTTTTGTGGTGCATACCAGTCAGTGAACAGGTATTATAGTGCCTGTGATTTTCAAGAACAAGTTACCATTCCTGCTTTGAGAAGTGATGGACCATGGCTAATTTCAGGATGATTCTGGAGACTCAGCTACCGAGCCAAAGTGAGACTGCTGTGCAAATACAACAATTTTCAATTGAAATAGGTCAGTTCTCCAACATGATCAGCAGCCTGCTTAATTCCCAGACATTGAGTTAATTGGATTGTCCAGATACAAGATACAACCATCTTTTGTATTCTTAGAAATAACTGTGGAATTACAACTTTCCCATAGGTTTAGCAGTTCTCTCCCCTGTCTCTTTCCATTAAAAGAATTCAATCCTATTTCAGAAGATAGCCTTAAGAGAATGAGGAAGGTACAGGCTTTGCCTCTATCTTAATAAAAGTCTGATATGAAGGTTTAATTAAGAGAGAGAAAATACCCAGGGATGAACACGGGATTTAAAGCAAAATAGACCTCAAATAAGTGAAGTAAGAATCACAAATGTGATTCAAAAGGTCCCCCTGCTGAAGCAGAGCAGAGTTTCTCAGTGAAGCTTGAGATCTGTCATAGCAGTTTTCCATTTTCCATCTGTGATGTCAGTTCTTATCCTCCCTTTTTCCTTATCCTGTTTTGGTTTAAAAGACTAAGTTTTTCCCAGCTTGTTTCTTTTTTTGAGCTTGGTGACACTTTTCTTGTGGTATTGTGGTACTAAGGTCTTGCTCTCAGATAAGAGTTTTAAACACCTGACATTCCCACTAGTCCATCTCATAGGCCTTTCATTGCATTAGAATAAGCAAAGGAGAAACTGCTACATCTGCTGTGTTACCCTTCTCTAGTCTACTAGGGACACAATGGTTTCTGTAAACTGTCCTACTAAATAAAAAAGTAGAGGGATGCAAAGAATGGAGAAACTTAAGCTGCCTGATATGATGTCTTCTCTGATGATTTTGGAGTAGGCTTGTTTTGTTATACATGAATATATTAAACCTCTCCCACCCTGATAATTTTAACTGTACAAATCTCTGAGGAAAAAAAAAATAGTAAGTATATTGCACTCAAGGGATTTCAGAGCTCAGAAAGTGAAATCCAGCTATCTTGTTTATTTATAGATGCATCCTTCCTTTGAGCTTTTGAGGTTTTGGCAGTAGGGCTTAGTGAAGGAAAAATTCTAGGAAAAATTCTGCCTCGCTTCATGTGGCAGGTGTGATGCTGAAGACACACTAATTTTCATGGAGATGGTCTTGAAGGTGTGCATATATAATTGTATGCTTAGTCAACAATTAGTCCTTCTTTCCAGAATTTTAGATTTGGTCTTATAAAATCTCATGGTGTTAGAATACATTTACACTTTCATTTGAGTCTAACAGCATTATAGTCACATCTTTGTCTGTACTGCACTGAAGATAATGAGAAGCTATTGCTGGGATTCCTACATCATGCTACTATGATGCAAATGTATTGCTTGGATTCCTAGATGATGCTACAGTAGATATAAATGCTAGGAAACATTTTAAATTTATCTTTGGCTGACAGACTAGTTTGAAAATGTGGTTGGCCACTAAAGGGGATGTTTTTTCCAAACTAGATTTATTTGTTCTAAGAAAGAAGTTCTAAAAGCCAGTGAAGTATTCCCAGGATAATTCATACACAGCTGACTGAATAATTCATCATGAATAATGTATTTAGATTTTGCCTCTCTCTTCATAAGGAGATTAGGATATTCTCAGATACATTAATTATTCAAACTAATACTGAGTTTTCGCATCCTCCCCCTCCAAGGGTTTGATTCTGTCACCTTTACTCAAGCTGAGTAGCATTTTCTGTTGGGAATTGTGCTGATTTTAGTGGCAGTTCCTGCACAGCATGGTACAGGGGAGAGCATCTGGACGCAAGTGAAAAGGTTATGAGCACTTGTGAATATTTGATAGTTGTACTTGGAAGCTCCTCCTGCATAGGATTGCTATGCAAATCCTAAGAGATACTTTTGTTAGCTCTTGTAACTAACCATCACAACCCCAATTTATTAAACATACAATTCACATTTTGATTGCAGCTGAGAGGCGAGCTAACGTCTTGCTTTCCATGAGCAGTGGAGCTTAGCTTTGAACACTTTGCTGTTGACAGAAAGTGAAAAAAAAGATCAAAAATGAAGGCTAAAAGAATGTGTTTGAGTGTGCAGTCACTCAGATTTTCTCTTGTTACCAGCATTGCTTCTGGGAACTGCCCACAGACATTTTTTTTTCAGCTTTGAAAAAAATGAATTAATCACCTTTGTGTCTTCCTGTTCCCTGTGACTGCAGTTCTTTCTGGCAAATATTTTTAATGTATATCTGGCCTTTGACTGGGCAGATGAGCCTTCCTTCTGAACTTCCAGTAGCAGTGGCTAAAGGAAGAGCTGGAAGTGCAGATTGAGGTACAGCACCACAGCAGTACACCCTCATAGGTGCTCTGCAGCTGTTAGTGCCACCTCACTTTGCTGAGGAAACTCGATCCTGGTGGCTCTGTGGGATGGTGTTTTCAGCTCCCGGGCTAGCTGTGCTCCCAGGTCACCTGCTGTTCCTCCTACTCAGCTAAGTCTTGAAAACCCCTCTCAGCAAACGTGTTTTGGTCAACACTTTTGTGTTTTATAGTTAACTGTGGTGGGCTGAACTGAATATTCAGTCTTTCTGAAAGAAAATTACAACTTTTATCTAAAAATCATGCCGTCTCTTGCAGTGACTAGGTCAGAAAATCTCTCTTTCAACACTCTGCCAAGATTTCTCCTTCTTCTTGGGTTAAAACCAAAAGTTACCTCAGAGGGGAAGACTTTGGACTAAATAAAGACTGAATTCTTACATAAAAATGTAAGATATTTTATGTAAGAAGATTATCTAATATTTTATACACCTACATTTTCTCCATGTGGGGAAAATGAAAAGTTCTGCCAATGGGAAGTATAAAACCTGTAATAAAACCTTTGGAGCAAAGTGCTGTGCCTCCAACATGGGGATTGCAGCCTTCTGTATGATGGAGCAAGGGCACCTTATTAATACATGTATTTGCAACTGACACGCTTGCAGTGTCTGCACCAGAAAATGGTTCCCTGGTTCTATTAAAGTTCAAGCCAGACTGGAGTTGGCAGGTTTAGAGTGCTTTGAACCTGGTCCAACACTAATTTGATGGACAGGGTTGGAATAAGGCAGTTTAGTTTGTGACAGTAAAACAAATACAAATAGTCTCTTGGCCCTCTGATGGTGTTTACAAGAGTATTAAAATGATTTCCCACTAATGATACACAGTTGTAGGGATTGCAGCACTATATCATGAGGGTAATGCTGCTGCTGCTGTGGCATGGTTCTAGAGAGATCCAAAACAAAATGCCAGCAGAGGCACTGGACAACATACAATGCCAGAAATTACATTCTAGCAAAATAGAGTGAAAGTGTTGCTGCTGTACTTTGTAAAAAGAGGAGATCAATGCAGGAAGTGTGCCTTCACACTGACTTTGCCTGATTCTCTAGTGATGTATTTGTTATTATTTACCTGGTATACATAGACCTGGTTTTAAACCTCACTTCTGCATGGCTTAAGTACCTTACTCCATATCAGATTCCTTGCTTTTTGTGTTAATTCAAGGCATGCCTTCTATATAAAAGACCTCTTATAACACACATTTAGGTTCAGGAGGATATTAGAGCAGTTGCAGATTTGCTAATTTAGGCTTGATACTATAATTTATTTTTAAAGAAAGTTTGATGCTTACTTTTGGTAACCACCACATTTTTCCCTAAATGAAAGGCAATAAAACAATGTTTAGAAGTATTTATGCATGCATACATTTTGCACAAATGCTGCCTCAGGAAGCAGAGAATTTTATATTTACCCTTTGGGCTTTTTCTCTGCCATAATGCAGGTTCTTGTGTGACAGCAGTGCCCTTATTCCTTGCAACCACCAGCACTCATCTGGTTCAGTGGGAATGCCCCAATTTCTTTTTGTTCAGGACAGAAGTTGTGTTAACCTTGCAAATGCAGTGAATGTCAAATCAGTAAACTGCTGACTTGCCTAGCATCTGTCTTTTCAGCCTATTCATGCCATAGCTGTATGTTAAAGAGCACCATAAACCACTTATGATCTGACCCATTCTGTGCAAACAAAGCAAAATCTGCAGATTACACAAACCATAATTCCAGACGTCAGTAGGTTGCAGAATGCTTGCTTAGTATTTTTAATGAAAGATGAACAATAAACACTCTTTTATCTCATTAATATTCTGCATATTAATCATATTAATAGAACTGGGACCTGCAAACTCATAAATATCACTAGATACTGTGATACTGGCCTTGCTGTGAATGCTTTATGGGTTATAAATTACTTTAAATTATCATTACACCCAGGTTTCAGTAGAGCTGCAAAGAAAAGCCCTCCCTTCCTCCCTCATAGTTTTTAAAGGAATCACAAGGCTATAATGATGCTGAAAACTGGCACTGATTGAATTGAAAACTGTAAAATTGGACTTGATGTGTGACTTGGAGGTTCAGATTTTGTGATGTTCCTCACTTGTGCTTTGTGCAAGAATTCTCTGGTTTTCCTGCTTCAGATTTTTAATGTGATTTTAGGGGTTTACTCTTCCCTGGAGATTGAATTTTTGAGAATCTTTGCAAAGATTCTCAAAAATATGGTTGCTATGGAGGCTGTGGAGAGGAAGTATGGAGTGGGGGAGACATTTAAATTGCTGTTACTAGAGCACATTTTTGTACCTGATACATTCACTTCTCACAACATCTGATTGGATCACTGATGTCCCTATGATGAACCAGCAAGGAAAGGATTAAACTATCACATAATTAAAAAGAATTTAAAAGTTAAGGCATTCATAGGGTTTAGAAGATGACAAATGTGCAATTAGACAGGAACAGGAAATTTCAGAATATAGGATTCCCTTCCTTGTCTTCTCCTTCAGTGCTTTTGGGTTTGTAATGAGTGTTCTGAATGTAACTTCACTTAGTTACATCACGGGGGGAGGGAAATACAAAAAGGCATGATTAGTCATACAGACAGTGGAGTTTCAGCAAATTTGGCATCCGAGCAAACAGGGAAAAAAGTAAGGTTTTAACTGAATTTTTCTGGGCTATCTTAAGGCTTATTTACAGCGACATCAGCCATCAAGGGACTACTTCCCCCACTGCTTTTCTGTTAGGCATTGCCCTGTGCCAGCTCTGGTGGCTTCACTGGGATTTTCATGCTGTTCTAATCACTGTGCCCTGTGCACGGGAGGAGGCAGCCAACAGCCCATGACGACACCTGCTTTTTTGGGGCCAGCAGCAGAAATGAGAATTAACTCTGCAGAAACGAGAATTAACTCTACATCAACTTGTATTTTATTGTTTCAAAACCCCAGCCTGGGATGCATTAATAAAATTTCCACTTGGGCAGAAACCAAAAAGGTCTGCTATTACCCAGGAGTGTTATTTTGGGTTCTGTGTGTTCTCATTGCTTGTAATTGTCAGGATTAAGAACAGTTCCCAGATTCCATCTCTATCCACTTCAGCTTGTTCTCAGGATTTACACTGCACTAGGTTGCTGCAGTTTACATTCCCCTTGCTCTGTTCCCTCCCCATACATTAACCAATCACCAAGATTAATGCATTCCTGAAAGGTAAGGAGCAGAAGCCTGTCTCCTTGACAGCAGGGGACAAACACATAATAAATACATAAAAATAAACATAAATAGTTAGAGCCAGCAGCAGATTGTGTTGGCAGTAAAGTAGGGTTTGCTTAATGCTTTATGGAAATGAAAGCCCTATCTTCTGCCTTCACTGCCATCATTATGAGAACCCTTTTAATCTGCTCTCTGAACATGATTATAATTTCTATAAACATAAATATGCTGCTTTAACTCTAAGTTCCCTCCCCCAGATTAATGTCATTGAAAGTAACAGCAATTAAAATAAGAGGCTGTCCAGGCAGGCACTGCAAGTGCAGATTCAGATGACAAAAGAGCAGAAGTTCAGCAGCTGGTACAACATAGGCAGGAATACCATTTCCAACAGCCTTTCTCAACATCAGTTGCTCTTCCCCTGGCACCTGGCTGGTGATGGAAGCTAGATCATGTGTGGCCATCCAGGGTAAAAAACTTATTTTGACTAGGTCTTACAGGCCCTCTTATCCTATGGGACTTGACAGAGGTGACTGATCTGAAACTGGCAAAGTCTCAGTGCAGCAATATAACATGGTACATGAGTTATTGCAATATGGATTAAGTGCTATATACAAATATAAAATGATTGAAGGACTGCAATTGTTGAGCTAGGAATAAAGCAAGCAAAATTTTGTGTGCTAAGGTTCATCTCACTGCCTTAAATTATGCATCCATGTAGCAGAGAAGCAAACCCAACATAATGGTGATATTGTCCAATGAACTACTAACCTCCAGGAATGTGCCAAACCTGACCACAGTAACATCCAGCTGTCTTCTGTGCTAGATAAAATTATTTTCTTATCCCAGGTAGGCTCCTGAGGGACCAGTGGGAGCTTTTGACTTCTGTGAAGCAGAACAGTTGGAAACTGTGAATGAAAGTTCTATGCTTGTAGACACTGCAGCTAGCCTTGCTAGCCTAGTTTGTAAATGTCAGACTCAGTGCTCAGCTTCCCTATGAGCTCTTCATGCTTCTCTGACAGCAGGGAAAGAGAGCATTGCTGGTGGAACTGGCTGCTCCCCAGTTTCTGCACCATGGCAAAGTGGAATCCTGCTGATCTGAGTGGGTCTGCAGGAGCAGTTCTCTATGTCCCCATGAAAGCTAGGGAGTGTCATGGACATGTGGGAAAGGAAGGGGCTTCTCTGGAATAAGCTATCTGTCTATGCCTTTTAGGGCAGCTTCTTAACATGGTAAGAAACTGAACAGCTTCTGGGGTCTGACCACTTCTGGAGTAAAAGCAGCAGAGAGCCAGGAGGCAAAGTGAGGAATAAAATGACCTTGACTTTTCCTACACCTTCATTTCCACTGACAACAGCTAACAATTGGCAGTACTTTTAGTTAGAGTTTAAGGTTTTTATATGTTTACTTAGCAGCTCTACGGATGGTTTCAGATCAGATATCGTTACTTTACACCTGTAGGATAAGATAGAGCTTATGGTAGAGATTATACTGAGTAACTAAACAGCCTTTCCCTTTTGCAGTCTTAGGAGCTTGCTCTGTGAACTGCTCTTTGGAAACAGATCATTCATTCCAGAAAATAGGCTGCAGGAGTTTCCTCTTCTTTGATGGTCCAAGTCCACTGTTAAGTGGCCAAATAATTTCTACAAAAGCCTTTGTTTATGTAAAGAATAGATGTTAAGACTACTTTTTACATAATTCATGTCTGACATTTATCCTAAGTACTCTGTTACTTGATGGAACTGTGTCATGGTAAACAGTAAAAAATAGGGCTGGCCTGTGAATGTCCTCAGAAGATGTAGGCTAGGACAAAGCCATAGGTGTAAAAGGAGAAATATATTCTCATCCTACCTTCTCTTTCTCCTGTTTCAGGGTACCACATTTTTATTCCTGTTTTTGTTGTTTCTCTCCTGCACACCCCAAAATCTGTGGACTTGCAGTAAAGAAACTTTAAGGCACGGACACAAGAAGAAGTTTGCCTGTGTCTTTCTTAAAGCCATTGGCAGCATGAACAAGCCAGTGCAGGAACAAACCTCTTGAGGTGGGCTGTACCAACTTTCTGCAGAGGGCAAGGAAGACTTGATAACTACCTGGTCCTTTCTTTGCTCCAGGAAGAGTGCAACTGCATGCTGTCCCTCCCCTTGCGCAGATGGCAATTTGGATGGTAATCTTGCATTGAGTCCCTCCTGCTCAGTTTGTTCATGCTCTAACTGGAAAGTATTCTCCATGTGCGTGTGCTGTGCTGACTCCCAAACGTGTGGAAAAAAGGACTGAATCGAGATCAGATTTAATCTAAAAACTTAAAAATAGCACTGGGAAGATAAACCTGGAATAGCTCCCTCCATCTACTGTGTACTCTGCTTAGCACTTCCTTTCACCCTGCAGCCCAGCCCATCACTCCCATGTGGTGTCACCGTTGCCATAGCATATGTTAGTTACTGGACCAGTGCCATTGGATTCCAGTGAAGTAGCACATAGTTTTTGCATATAACCCTTCTGATAAATTTCTGCATGGTTTCTTTGCTGTGACTCAATTAATTGAATCCTTCTTGTACAAGAAAAATGAAAGAATGCATGTGACAAAAGACCAAAATATCTAAATCTTGTGATGTTCTGCAGATTAAAAATACTTAATTATTAATATCCTCATTAAAAATACTTCAGATTTGGTGCTGTTGTTGTATGCGAGACAAAATGGCGGATAAAAATCTTTATTACTGGTAGATTCTATAAGGTCAGCTGTCATCTGAACACCAGCCACAAAGAACCAGCATTTTAAAAAACTGCTATTAGTTCTTTTCATACCCATTTTAATCTTAATTTTACTCCTAACCTTATTCATGTAATGAACTGTGAGTTCATGCAAGGTGACAAACCGGGACCTTAAAAATGCACCTTTTCTCTGGCATTACACATACACAAGTTTCATGAACTTTACAATAGTCATGGCCAAAAAGCAATAGAAAAAGAAAAATCTCTAAAGTTACTCTTGTTTTTTGTATTCTTCAGAATTAAGCTATGTCAGGTATTTCTGCAAATGAACAGCACCCATTGCAGTTTCACTGAACTGAGAGAAAATTTTGAGTTTGTTTTTTTTCCCCCTCTATGTGCATGTTTTAAAAAACTGTCAAGAAACAACAAGAGAGATAAAAGAGGCAATCTTATATTCTGGAAAGGTAGTTGCCACAACAGTAAATAAAGCACCAATTTTTTGGCTCAGTAACTTGAATGCTTGAAGAGGATGGGTTGTAACTGCGCCCAAGCTCACTGAAAGGCACTTCATGTTCTTGGGGGTATTTATTAAACTGAAGATTCATCTCTCACACTGTATGTGAGTGTCTTGGTTTGAAAAGACAGGTGTGTGTTAAGGAAGGCAGGAGCCTTCCTTGAAATGGAAAATGGAAACCCCCTCCCTCCGAATTATTACAATTTTAATTGAGGGGCTGTCAGGCAAAGATATGAGAATAGGAATAGTAGTTCTTTACTAGGAAAATTAAAAATACAAATGCAATAGTACAAAAAAAGAAAATAAACCATTGATAGAGTCAAAATACAACCTGACACCCTGTGGGTCAGGGTGTTGGGAGCAGTCCCATTAAATGGTGCCTGCAGCCCTCCTGCAGTGACAGGTGTGGTTCTGTTGGAGCAGTGATCCTGTAGAAGGTGGAGTTTTCCTCTGAAGGTCCAGTGGTGGTGTAGACGGGCCTGGTCTTCCTCTGGGAATCCAGTGGGAAAAGGCTGCTGGGTTGTTCCAAATCCCAGATTGTATACAGGTAGGAATGCTTGGCTCCTCCCTCTGGGTGGAGCATCTCCCAGTGGGATGATGGAATACAGTGACACTCAATGCCCATTAACAGAAGATATTTCCTGGAGGGAGGACTGGTTTGTGGAAGAGATAAAGAAAACTGCCCAAATAACAGAAGAGAACTGTCCCGCCTCTAACAGATGGCAAATAGACTACAGACCCCCAGCTAAATCTTTCAACCTAAGACAGTGAGAAAAGTGAAATAATAATGCAAAGAGAAGTGAGGCAGAAAGAATTAATGATCATTTATTAGTGCACATGCTAGACATAGCATGTGTCCTTCTAATCTACAAGAGAGCTTTTAATCCTGCTCAAACAAGGGGAAAGTAGAGGACCTTGCCTTGTGGGTCAGTGTGCAGGGGCCTGAAGATCTGATAGACTCTGAAAACTTCTACCTGTGACATATTTTGACACAGAAACTGAAACGAGCACACAGCACGGGTACTGAGTTGCCTCTTGTTCAGTTGATGCCTTTGATGTTTTATGACAGTTTTTAGTGCTGATGTGGCAAAACAACTTCAGAATGTACAAAACCATAGCAACAGCTGCAGGAGGATGTATCTGGAAACAAAATATCCTTCTCTCTCTAGTTTGACCGCATTTCTTTCCTTCCAAAACCACAGCAGCAGTGCCTCTATGTGCAGTTTTTTGTCAGGATAGGATTGGTTTGGAGTTTCAGAAGAGACTCCAGCCAAGCCATGTGGGAGAGAGGGCACACATGCTGCAGCCAGATGTAATTTTCCTGAGATAAGGGAGCGCCAGCCACTGCCTGCTGATTTTTTATGGGATTAAAAGGTCTATGGGGCAGAAAATACTATTGACCAGTGTCAGGTTCTTCCCAGTACTATTGGCAGAAGAATATGGGATTGTAACATCTACTTCTGGGCCCCCAGTGCCAGAATATGGCCTATGCAGAGGCTATCCATCTGTCTGTCAGGTCTTGATATATTAAAAATATATCACACCCAAAATATATACAGCCATGCTTCATTTTTGGTTTTTGAAGCAGAAAATATATAAAACAATTTCAAACTTCTTCTTGGGTAGGAAAAGTTAATTTCAAGTGCTTATAAGAAAATTAATTGTAAAGAATATACAATCAGAAATTGTCAAATTAATTTTTACTTTTATTCTAAGACACTATTTTAGTTTCTATGCAGAGTACTACAGGATTTTGGAAATAAAGAAATACCACAAGGATCCAAATGGAGAGACCCACCCTTTCTGTTGCAGAAGAAAGATGCAAAGGAGAAGTCTTCAGTCAGAGAGAGCCAGGAGTGGCACAAAGGGTCAGCCTTAAGGGTGAGTGGGTCCTAGCAAGCCCAGCTAGCTGCAGAGTTACCTTAATACACAGCCTCCCTCAAATTCCTGGAACTGATTAGTTGTTAACTGCAAGGAAGGGAATGGAGGCAATTTTTGAGTGGCGTAATTTCTGTGATCTTTTCCTCCACACTGGCATGCCCTTATGCTACAGATAGAACTGCTGCTGAACCAGTCAGTGCAATGACATCGCTCTCCACTGTCAGAAAGCCAAAGGAAATCCGTTCATGATTTCTCCACCTGTTCCACAGAGTCCTGCATAACAAGGCCAGGAGACAGGAGCCTCTCTGGGCTCGCAGGGACTGGCAGTTCCTGCCCAAATCACAATTACTCTTTCTGAAACAGGCCCTAGCTTAACAGACGAACGGCTTTATTGTGCCCAAAACTAGGAGAAGCCCGCCTAAGGACACGCTCCCAGCCCCTCGTAGAAAAAAACGCTTGTTAAATTTCCGCCGCCTCCCCCGCGCCGCAAGCGCCGCCACCCCCGCGCCCCTCGCCCCCTCCGCTGCGCCGGGGATGGCCGCGGATGAGGAGACACCTGGGTTTCCCTGGCAACAGGTGCCGCGGCGGCCGGGGGAGCCGGGAGAGCCCGGGTTTCCCCGCTCGGCTCCGCGCCGCCGCCGGCCCCGGGCGCGCCTCGCCGCCGGGCCGGGCCGGGCCGGCTGTCCCTATCCCGCGGCGGTCCCCGGGCCGGCCCCGCCGCCCCTGGCAGGAGCAGCCGGGGGACCGGGCGAGCCGCGGCCCCGCCCGCAGCGGAAGGTAAGGGGGTGCTGCCCGTGCGGGGTCGCGGCGATGCAGGGCGCCCGGGGCAGCTCTCGGGGTCAGGCACCGGGGCTCGCCCCGGGCCGTGCATGGCGCACCTGCCTCGGGGCGGGTGCAGCTCCTCAGCTCAGAGCTGAGCCCTGTTTCCCTGGGGCCGGGGCTCGCAGGCTTCCCCCTTACTGCCCTCCGCCTCCGCCACCCTGCCCGCCCGGGGCATCTCCCTTCCCAGCCTCTGCCATCGCGCTTGGCTTCGCCGACGGCCTCCTCTTGGCTGGGCGGGTTTTTCCCTCCCCACTTCCCACCCGGTCCCAGACACGCGTCCCTGCTTTGCTCTTGCGTGGGCCTGGGCCCACACAGGTGGCATCTGCCCTTTCATGCGCTTCAGCCATCCAAGGTTTGCCCGCTTCTCCCTTTATTTCTTCTTGTTTACGTTTGTCCTTAGCGAAGGCTGGCTGGTCACCGGCCCCGCTGGTGCCTTGCCCCCCCATCACCAGCGGGGCAGTGGATGGTGCCGGGCCCGTGCGATCCCTCCCGGCGCCCGCCAGGCGCTCTGTGCGGTATCCCGGGCACGTCGGGGTGGATCCTGATCTCGGCTCCCCGTGCTGGGCACAGACACATCAGGTTGGGCACGGGTTTTTCTGCCGAGGCTCTGTGGCTCCCGAGCGGAGCTGGCTCCTGCGTGGGCGGTGAGCTCATGTCTGTCTGAGCGTGCCCCGGAGGCAGCCAGGCCCGCGGGCCAAGGCTCTGCTCCCTCGGCGGGTTGCGGGTCCCCTACCAGAGGGGCATCCCCCGGTTTGCACTGCTGGGTGAGGTCACTCAGCCATGGGCAGCACTGTAAGGCTTGCCCCGTTGCGGTCAAGTAACTCATTTCCTACTGCTTTCTTTTGTTTCCTTGAAATTCAAACCTGAGGCACAGCAAAAAGCAAAAGAGAACAGTGCATATCCTGGTACGTATTCTTAAAAAAATCCCAAACAAGACATTTGCAAATGCAAAAAATATTAAAAATAATCTTTAGGAAAAGTTCTTTAAAAAATTATCCCCACTTAACATTTGCCTATTTGTTTTGTAATTTTAATGCTTCAGTGGTACTTGCTACTAAGGTTAGATGTCAAATACTCTTCCCATAAAATTTATCAAGAAAATGGGGCTGATTGGTGATCTCAGGCACTGATACAACAACAGTATCACAAATGAAGGTGCAAATTGACCTTGAACATCAATTGACAGAAGGCTTTATCCACAATTTTTTATTGCACACAAGATTTCTGTACTCCTGTGTCCCTGTGTTTCCTTTGTGTTGTGTTTGCAGAAAAAGAAAAGAAGCAAAAAGCTCCTTTTGCTTTACGAAAACCAAAAGTTGTTTACAGTTTTGTGGCCAGTGTGATATTTCCTGATAATGTAAAAATTCAATTGAAAAAGGAAATAATGTGTTGCCTTGCATTTTTCCTCCAAATAACTTAGAGTGAGATAACTTGATAAAAACATTTCTATCACACCCTCTGGTTAGTTAAGTGCAGCTATTATGGTTCCAAAAATAGATAGTCCCTGAAAGTGCCTGAAAGCTGCAACATGGAGGTCAGTTCTGCACGCAGCCTTTTCTACTATGGCCATTCTGTCTTAAAATTGTTATGTTATTCTCCTCTGTCTATTTCTTTAATTCATTCATAGTTTTTCATTGCTCTGTAAAATAGATGCATATATGAAATCAAAGAGAGACAAGCTTGTAGTCAGAAAGTAGCCAACAACAGTTATTTGATGCAATAAAAATAAAAGTATTCAGTGGTTTGAAATAAGGAAAATTATCACCTTGAAAATGGCTTTTGGCAAAACTCCATGACTAGCTTTCTTTAAGAAATGTATCTACTAAATAGTGAATAACGAACCAATATCTCTTTAAACTATCCATAAAATTGCTTCTTTGTCTTATTTTTCAATGACTGATAATGTTTTGGCTTTCCAGCATTACTGATACTAAATCAGCTGGCTGACTGCGGGTATGTCTTTCCAAAGAGAGTTGCCAAGAGTTGCACAAAGCCCAGGAGGAGCGTGCTGGGGTGGGGGTTGGGAGATCAGGGCCATTTCCAGAAGGAGCAGGATGCTTTTCCTTGTGCTTAGCCTCGGGCATAGACATGGCTTACTCCTTCCCTCAGTGAAAAAAGGAACTTCAGAGGCTTAAGCATACACGCGGATGGCTGCTAATGAGACTGTTCTGTCTCTTCATATATTTCAAAATCTACATGCCATATTTCAGTCTCCGGCCTTCTGGGCATTTGTGTCTAATTAGGCTGGAGGACCTCCAGTTCAAGATTACCTATGCTGCTTGGTGCTTCATTTCTTTATATGACTTTGGCAATAAAGCAGATTACCGTGGGTTTATGTGCAAGCAAATTAGGGACAGATGTAAGCATTCTTATAAGCCCTGTTCCCGTTTTCTTACACGAACTGAATTCCACCAGCATCTGTTTCTTTCTATATACCATTTGTACTGTGGTGATTGTAGCATATTTATAACTGGGTGTATGTTTTCTGTAAGATGTGAGACTTTTAAATACTTCATTTTCTATTGCCTTTTTTTTTTTTTTTTCCAAATGAAAAACAATACTGCTTCAAGAAAAGTTTCCCAGTTCCAGATAGAAATAATGAACAAGAGAAAAAGACTCTGGGCCGAGTAGAGCTATACATAGCACAAGTAGCAACAAATGTTACAAGTTTGTTTATGTTTTCATAACAGCCTAGAGTAGAATGGAGAAAACAAAACGCATAGTACCTGAACTGGTTTTTAACAGTATGAAGTAAAATTGCATTGTTTAGGACTGCTATTTACTTGTGCTTTAAAAAAAATCCCAAACAAAGTCCCTGTGTATTATAGGAGAAATATGCAAAATCTGCTAAGGCTGTCTCCTTGGCATCACTGAATAAATAAACCATATTGTAAAGTTACAGAATCATAGAATGGTTTGGGTTGGAAGGGACCTTAAAGATCATCTCATTTCAAGCCCTTGTCAAGCAGACAGCCTTCCACTAGACTAGGTTGCTCAGTGCCCCATTAAACCTGGCCCTGAACAGTTCCCAGGGCTGGGTCTTCCAAAGGTTCTCTGGGCAACTTGTGCCAGTGCCTCATCACCCTCACACTAAAGATTTTTTCCTTAAAAACTGATCTAAACCTGCCCTGTTTGAACTTAAAAGAGTGGTTTAAAGTCATTCTTGCTTGTCCTATCATTACAAGCCCTTGTAAAAATTCCCTCTCCAGCTCTGTTGCAGCCCCTTTAGGTACTGGAACCCCAAATCTCTCAGCCTGTCTTTGTAGGAAAAGTGTTCCAGTCTTCTTTGTTCCTCTGGACTTTCTTTAGGTACTAGAACCCCAAATCTCTCAGCCTGTCTTTGTAGGAAAAGTGTTCCAGTCTTCTTTGTTCCTCTGGACTTTCTCCAAAAGGTCCCTATTCTTCCTGTGCTGGATGCAGTGCTCCAGGTGGGGTCACATGAGAGCAAAGTAGAGGGACAAAATCCCCTCCCTCAATCTGCTGCCCATGCTTTTTTTGATTGTAATTCTCCAGATTTTTAAAGTCCTGTTTCTAGGTGCTAGATCCACTCTTAGGATGCTATCCCTGGTTTATTATTCAGGTTTATCCCTGGTTCAGCTAAAACCTGAAGTGAAATCCCAATTCCAATGAATTAAATGACAAGTATTACTGAACAATTGTGTCATCTTACAGGCCAGGAGAGCTGGGTGCATATTCAAAGGTAGTTGCCACCTTAAAGAACCATGAAAACGTAGAAATGCATGTTTAAATGAAGTCTAAAACCCATCATATTCTTTAAAAGTTACAGTTTTGGATCAGAAATACTGTGTTTGAAAACAAAATGACCTCATTAGGAGGATTTAAGAATAACTGTCACCTGATACCCAAACTCTTGCTTAATATAAATCTTAGGGATTTTACCTCAAGTTCCCCTGTGACAGCTCTGCAGAAATGTTTTGCCACTGAGATGGTGAGGAACAGTGCACCATGACAAGTGTGTGGCTTCTGCCTGTCAGGCTGCCAGATTTTTCCTTATGATTGTGCAATTTGATAAAGTAAATTTTTTCTTTGAAGACAAAGGATTTCAGAATGAACACTAATACATAATCCTTGCATTTAAATTGTATTATTGAAGTAGTTCCGCATTTGGAAATGCTCTAAAAAAACAATCAACACTTTGCGTTTATAGGACTTGGAGCCCTGTTAAACTCATTATTCCTAATATTGGATGTGTTATGAAAAAGAAGAAAGGCTGCCTGAATGTCATATAATGACAGATGTTTTCATCCAGCAGAAATACTGAACAGCCACCCTTTTGTGGACAACTTTTATAATAAAGGAATTTCTTTCCTTTATGAAGGGTTGAAACAATTGGGATAGGCAGTCACATCTGAAATGTCTCTGCTTTCGTTTCTGGAATACGGAGGAGTAAGAAGCGAGGAGGCATTGCCTGGTGGCAGGAGCTGGATGCTTGGGAATGGGAGTAGTGCAATCTGCTCTGTTCTGTTGAAGGTACCATGCCCTGCCCTCTCCCTCCCCAGACCATGGTGAGGGACAGCCTTGCAATGCCTTTGGAGTCTGTTTCTGGGCTTTGTGCTGGGAGCCTCTATCTGTTAAGGAATACAACAGCACACTTCTGTGTGTCATACAGTCATTCATTTTCATAGAGAGCAAAGTGACTGATCAATAGTAGAATGTGCCTTCAGAAGAAGCTGAGCTATTTTTCATGGGAAAACGATCACTTTAAAACCCCTTTTTCATCCTGTAACACTCCAGAGATGAACAAAAATCTGCAAGCACTAACCTTGAAAAGGAAACATGTTTAGCCCTGACAGAGGAAATGTAGGTAATTTTGTTAGAGAGCAATCTTAAAAGGTCTCAGAAACCACAAACCTAAGTGTAGTTGTTGATGTTCACCAAAATAGTTTTCTAGTGAAAGGCTTCATAATTATTTTGTATATCAGATATGTGTTTCAAATGTAAAGGAGAGGTTAAATGCCTTAATGAGTTAGGAAGGCAATAGCCTCATTTATCAAAAGGATAAGAGGAACCCAGATGACAGAATTATCAATATTCTGCAGGGAAAGAAAGCATATGGTAGAATTAAGAAATGTACTGCACTTGGTTAGGGGCTTTGCCTTTTGGTGTCAGAACACTAACCTGAACTCTGAAAAAGCATTTGGGGAAAAAATATTCATACAGACCTTGTCTGGACTTCATGTGATGATGCAAATAAAATGTGAGTGGAATTTTGGGACATTTTTTTGTGTGTATGTATAAAATTGGAGTAGGACTCTGTGTATTGGATCATTCTACTTTTTATTTTTTCAACAATTTCTGAAGTCATTGTAGCTGTAGCTTGGATATCATGTTCTTCCTTGATTGGAAACTGGCCAAGGGGATGGTTGGCAAGCCTGTTTTTTGGAAGTTATCTTGCTGCATTGGGCCCTCTGCAGTATTAATAAACCATGAATAAACTTCCTGGCATTTCTTTCACAACATTATGGTTAAAGAGCAGTCCGTTTAAGCCTTCAGAGAATAGCTATTGCAGAAGAACAGAAAACACAGTCCGTTGACACCTAGCAAATTACTCTTTTCTTGCTAAAGTAAAAAGGCCTTTTTTGATCTTTGCACAGCAGAAAGAATAGTCCTGGGACTTAGTATAAATACTAAACTACCATTAATAAATATAGTCTTTCCACTGTAAGGTCTTACACACACTGATTAAGAATCACTTCCTCATTTGATCTGCATATGATATTCCTTGAATTTTGTGTCCTACTCTTGAGTTTGTGTTTTGGGATCTGATCTTGAAAATGCCATTCAAGTTGCTGTCTAGTTTGTATCTCAGCTGGCCAGAGCCAAGTAAATATCTCTAGATCCAACAGAGAAGTCCTTAACTTTCCCTGGACGGGGGGCTGCAGGCAGAATTGCTCTGCTGTGTATCAGAGGGACATTATAAAGCCAGTTCTGAAGGAACTTGTGGTTCAGGGTGCTGCAGGGTGAGCCAGGAGCCATCTGGTCTGTGCTGCTGCTCCTTGAGGAGCTGAGTGATGTGGCCTGTAAGGAGCCCCCCTGCCGTGAGCCCGTGACCAGCAGCTTCTCTTGGGTGATTTGTGCAGCACAGAGCAGAGCTCTGGGGGATGTA
The DNA here is from genome assembly GCF_024509145.1 of Vidua macroura. Classification (NCBI taxonomy): domain Eukaryota; kingdom Metazoa; phylum Chordata; class Aves; order Passeriformes; family Viduidae; genus Vidua; species Vidua macroura. The sequence goes on from NC_071572.1 coordinate 13,841,981, forward strand.
CGCAAGGATTTTCCGTGAGAGACAGGTTCTGTACTCATTGTCATGGTAGCTGTAGTCAGCAGTACCACAGCTTTTCCTCTCCTACAACGCTTCTCTACATGGCATACAAATCACTAATGAGTAGCTAATTAGGCGTAAGTGATCATTATTTTATTCTATTTTCCTATAATAAATATATTCAAGTCCCTGTTCTCACTGGTTTATGAAAATTACCAGTTTCATAGTATTGAAAACAAGTTTCAAAACAAATAAAAATGATAAAACATTTTTTTTCTGTCTAAGAATGTTAGACTTGATGACCAAAAAGACAAAGGAAACCCAACAAAGAAAAATTATTGCTATGGAAATCCCCAAGTGAGAAGGTAGGAGTATGAAGGTTCTGTAAAATAGAAGTTAAGCACTTTAAGAAATTGATAAAGGCACACAAAAATCTCAATGGTGAATGGAATAATGGATAAAATACATTTTTTCTTGTCTTTTTTTTTTTAATTTTTTTTAAATTTTATTTTAAAGAAGCCTAGTAAGAACAAAAGGAGTCTGGAAAAAGAGTGGGCTATTGTTGGATGAAAAATGTCTGTTAGAATTAGAGAAAAATATTCATTGAATTACTTCTCTTCAGGTGTCAGTAAAGGATAAAGTACTGAGACTGTATCTTGGCTGGTGGTGATGGTAAAGCACATAACAGCCTCCTCTACCTCTGCTGAGTGAGCTACTGTTCTGTTACTGTTTGGCTTATTTAAACATCTGGACCTGACAACTAATGCCTAGAAGTTTTTACAGAATTCACTGTAGAGATCTTTGGGTTATGAAGCTTGAATTTTTCAGTATGCTTTGAAACATGGAGAAATTACAGTGAACTTGGAAATTTGTCATCGATGCTTTCAAAAGGAATCTTCTGGATAATTGGAAGCCTATCAATTTGGCTCTGGTCCTGGAAAAAATGAAAGAAATTCTCTAACTGGGCTGTGTTTAAGCTTCCTATCATTCTTTAAGTCTAGTCACCCGTGATTTTTGGAAAATAGATTTTATCAACCTGCCTTTTTATTCCTTTCTTTATTCTCTTTTTTGAGAGATAACAAAAACAGTTTGATCAATGCCATTGCGTTGAAGTAATATATAATGTGCTTCTGTGAGGCATGATTTTTTGATCAAGTGACTAGACTGAAATGAAATCAATTTGATGCTTCTTAAATGGACTAAAAGCTGGCAGACAGGCTATGAAACAGGACTGTAAATGAGTAATCCTCACTGAGTGTGTACCTTTCTGTAGGATCCTATAAGAACTGGTTATTAGGAGTGACTATTTAGCACTTTATTGATGACCTAGATAGTAACAATATCAGTTTTCCACAGTAAATCTAAGAAAGAGGAAAGCTATCTGATGCAAAGGGATCTGATGGTGTTAGTAAAGTGGGTGCAAGCTGTAGTGTGCCATGAGTGAGGTTTTAGTGAACTGCTGTGGCTCTTAAAGATGTAATGACAGTACTAAGGATAGAGAAGTATTTTGCACATGTACACTGTATTGCTGTTAAGAGGGAGAAAAGGGGTTAGATAATGTCATGACAGTAAAGGATTAGAAAAAATGGATCCCCAAGTTCACCATCTGCTTTATTCACCAAAGAGGGGTGGCCCAGTTTCACTTGCTCTGTTTTAGTTCTGGTTAATCATAGGAGAAGGAATTCTTCAGTGTAGCCAACGCCAGCCTAATAAAATGCACTGTCTAGAAGGTGAAACTGAGCAAGCAGTGTGTGTCTTTGTAACAGTGAGGTAAACTCACCACTGGAATATTGGTAACAGTACAAACATTATGTAAAAATAAATTCCAGTTAAAAAGGTCTGTGATTTTCGAAGACTTGTATTTTTCAGTTCTGAACTCTTAGATAATCCTGTCATATAAAAAACATTACTTCAGTTCAGGGTGATTTTTTTTGTGCAATTTATGGCCATTTCCAAGAGGACCATGGTTCTCTATTTGTTTAGAGAAGAAATTTATTTTATTTTATTCAGGCTTTATTCAGGCGTCTGAATATTGATAAAACTCAATGTAGACTCTTGTTCTACTCAGATATTATATCAAAGAATTGGTTTTATGTTCAAGTTTTTACTGGAATGAAAAGGAATGAAAGCAGGGAAAGTAGTGTGTATGTTTTAGAACTTAAGAGATGTCTGTGCTCCCCTCTCCTGTTGCTCTCTTACCATGTTTCTTAAGCCTTCCTAAATAGCCAGGACAGAGACCAGGAATTTGACTTATTATTCCTTCTGTTCTCTGCTTTTTGGCCTGTAACCAGAGCAGATGAATGTAGTGCCCAACTGAGGCAAGGTTTCTGAATTGACTAAATGCAGGTAGGGGCAAAGATGAAGTTTTTATGTTGGCCTAGAAGAGATTCTGCAATATGCTTGACAGAGGTTGTATGAAAACCTTAATAGAGAGTTTTCCTGTGACTGTGTTTATATTGCTTACATATGAAAGAATTTTGTGGCTCTCTTCAGAGCTGTGATTGTTTAAGGTTATATTGAAATGTCTTAATGTTGAAATGTTGGGTGACAGAAAGAAAAACCAATTTCAGAGTTACATATTAGATAACATGATGAGCCCAAGGGATCTTAATGAGGTTCTGCTCCCATCCTCAAGAACTAGAATTTAGAAGTTTGATCTTTAGAAAATCCATTGCATTTAATTACAGCCGTGAGTATCTGTTCAGTTTTTGTTCATGCTGTTCACTACTGACAGGGCTCTGAGAGTAGTGAATGAAAATGTTTTCCATTTAAAACAGTTAATGTTCACCTGCATGTGTTTCACCTTTTTGCTAAAGCAGTGAAAAATGCTCCTCAGTTGAATCCAGGTATTTAATATACAATTAGTACAGTCAGTAATTGTACGTGCCATTTCTCTCCCACTTTTGCCCACTGGAACAATTCATCCTTCCATCCTACTAAAATTGAAAATAATGAAGCTGGCTTGCTTTGCAGAGGACTTTGAAATTACATGCCCAGATCACCTAGAAACAGAGCCAGGGGTAGTCTCAATGAGTCTCAAGCTGCTCTTTTATCCACTGGACCATGCTGATGACACCACTAAATACAAAATTTGATAAGTACCCAAGAGCAAATGCATAACTGAATTTCAGGTGTTGCTCTCAGTGAGAATCTTTCTTAAACTGTGATAATAAATTCTTTTTCAAATAGTTGATTTTTTAAATTTATAAGAATCTAAACAGAAAATGTGTCCCTCCATGTTTGTCCTCAAGAACAAACTTATACTTTTTTTCCTGTGACCATAAAAATACGTCCTTTCCCACCCTATCCCTGTTCCACTTACTGCATTGAAAGCCTACTCTGTGTTTATATTCAATTTCTATTTCAGTTTAGCAGTGGTAGCAGCCTACAACATGCACAGTCTATATTCTCCAGCAGCTGCAGCAACACTTACACATTGGAACTGTTTGTAACATCAGCAGAGCTCTCTCCTCTGTGAAGTTATGCCTTAAAATGATCCTTTCTCCCCAGTTTTTGCCACAAATTGAATTTCTTATGAGAACTGATAATTTCCCATCAGGCTTAAAAAGAAGATCCAGTTGCTTTCTTTTGCTCCCCCCAGTCTGTGCTGAGCTGTGCCCTGCTGTTTTACAGCTGGTCTGAAGGTGTCTCTGATAAAGGACTGTGCTGTTCAACTGGAGCTTAGTGCAGTGTTCTCTTAGTCTTGTGTCTTGGTCTTTTAGTGTTACAGTCTACAACTTACTGTCCTTATCTCTGTCTATCTTCTGTATCTTGCCAGAAGAATGAACTTGGCTGTGGCTGTCCCATGTGTAGCCAGGACTATCAGTGTTCTTACTGAGAAGACAAGAGTGATGCTGCTGTACGTGGCTATATTCCAGTGACCTGCCCACCATCAGGCATTGCACACTTACCTGGGAGAACTTCTGTTCACCTGTCTGATACCTCTGTTCAGAACATTTTGATTATTTAATCATCTGTATGAAAGGTACTGATGGAAAAGGAATACATACCAATGTCATAGGCATACATGCCAAAAACAATACTGATTAGGAGCTTTCTGGTTGCAGTCTAGCACCCAGCCTTAGGGGCACAAGTATTTTCTATGAGCACTAGCTATTTATAGATGATTCCTAAACACGAGAACTGAATGGATTAGCAAGATCTATGGCATGTGATTTTTTGCCCTTTCCACAAACATCAGGGTCACAGCTAGAAAGAACTGCAATGACGTCATGAAAATATTCTTTTTTTTTCCCCAAGCTTTAAAGATCAGCACTGTTTGTCAGGGAGCAAAATGGCATGGAAGTTGAACTTCTGTTCCCACAATTGTATTTAAGAAGTGGTTATGAATCTTGACAGACTTATGAGTGATTGTAAGCAGCTGACTGAAAACAATAGGCCTGTGCATGCCACAGGACATGGGTGGGCCCCAGCCACCATCAGTGAATCTGTGCTGGGCAAGTCTTGTGTGTCAGGTACAATATGCCAGGGCAGAGCCCCGGGAGCTGGGGCACACTGCAGCATGCTGGAGCTTCAGTCCCAGCTGTTCCTCAGCTGCTCAAACACTCTATTTGAAGAAATGGATCAAATAAAATGCATTTTGTGTGCTTTTTTTTTGAAGAGGCTGAACTGTGTCTTCCCTTGATGCAAATTCACATCTGAAAACGTTGTCATAGCTTTAACCCCAACCCACTCAGTTTGGGGAGGCACATGTGGCCAGCTCAAGGCTATTTTACAGAGAGGCAGATACAGATGGGTCCATGTGTGTTCATGTATATGTTTATAGCTAAATGTTGTATAAACATGAATACAATTAACTAAGGAAAAGATAATTCCTGGAGAGGTTGTCTTGGACTGAAGGTCTTCCATTGGCAAGGGCAGAAAAGCTTACAAAGTCAAAGAATTACAAAGAATTTTCCTGATGCCAAAACCTTATTTCTTAAAATATGAAGGGAAGATACAGAGAGAAAGAAGAACATAAAAAAGTGCAATGGTGATGTTGTTGATGGTGGTATTTGAGGACAGACCATCTCAGGATAAGGGGAATAATGATATGTCAGAAACTTTTCCATCTGTAACTAAAAATCTACTGCTGTTCTGTGGTTCCATGTAACTGAATCAAAATCAGTAAAACATTTTGCTTCTTTTTTTTTTTTTTTTTTTTTTAATGCAATTGCCTCTGGGTGGAAAATGTTTCCTAATGTCTCCTAAATTCTTTAAGTGGTGTTTCTGTGAGTATATGAAGATGTATTCTGCACCAAGGAATACTGTAGTCTGAAATCTCTTTTGGAATCGTGTTCACTGATAAATATAAGACATGAGAAGCTAAATAGTTACATTGAAAATGCTTTACATTTGAAGGTTATTATGATATTAAATTACATATGTATGATTTTAAGGAAATACTGTGTTGATCTGAAGATAATTGAGAAGGTATTAGTTTAGTAAACAAACCATTACTGGAAATATATTACTTAGGGCTAAAAAGCTGTTTATATACAAAATCTTTCATATCCCACATATATTAAATGCAGGATTAAATACTCTGTCTATAGAGATCTTCTGTGGCTTACTATTTGATCTGAGTGCCATGTAATAAAAAGTTCTGCTGAGATGAAATTCTGTATAATTGAAGGCCCAAATGAACAAGATGCCTAGTAGGAAAGGAATAAAATGCACAAGCTATAAATAAATGGACATGCTGAAGTTAGTATATGGGGTACTTTTTATTTCTATAACCTGGAATGCTAATTCCAAAGAAAAAACTACAAAAAATTGGAAAGGAATTACAACCACTGTCACACTCAAATGGTCTGTGTGACAAAAGGCAGATGAAAGAAGAAATGAGATCACAAAAGTGGTATGTTTGCAAGAAAAAAAGAGAGGCCTTTACCAGACTACAAGTAAAACCAAAATGGAATGAGGAGTTACTGGCCGTTATAAACTAGGTACTTTAAACAGTGAAGGGAATTTCGTAGTTCAACAGTACTGCACAGATGGGAAAGGTTGTATCCTGTTTATTGCATTTTAATTTCTGTATCAGCTGAGGTATGTAATTTTCAGAAAAAGAGATTTAATGTGATTATCTGGTAATTCAGAGATCCCATTATGATGTTTAATTTGCAAATGTTCGTGACCTAGAACATTTCACTAGGCAGCTGATAGTGTGAGGAAGAGCCAAGCTGTGGCTGCAGCCTCCTGCTGTACAGGGAGTGTATTGGTAGAAGCAGCTGCAAAGGAGTAAGACAGACCTGGAAGTTGGGCTCCTGCTACATCAGCATGGAATGAAATCAATGTGTGGCTGAGATGGGATTGTCATCGTCGGTGTTCTTCCAGGAGATACACACGGCAAGGATGTGATGAGTGGAATTGTTAAACTGTATCTGAACAGTGCTACCCAGGCACATAATATTTTGTATCCTCAGGTCTCCAGGAGGAACTACAAGACAACAGGATTAACTATCAGAGTGGAATTGCTCTGTAGACAGAAATTCTTTTCTACATGATTGGAATAGATAATTGATGGAGGATCAGATCATGCAGACTTCTGAAGCAGATTAGTTTTTCACTTTTCTTTTTCTTATTACAGCCTGTGTCATAAAAATGGATATACTTTATGCCATTTTCCTGGTCTCCTTACAGTCATTACACTGGAAATGGCATCACTTTTGGGTTTTTTTTTCAATTTTTACATTCTGGAGGCCCGGTATAATTATTTTCTCATAATATCTTCTGTGTCTTTAAAAAAAAAAAAAAGAAAAAGTAGCATAGTTGGAGTTTGCAAAGAAATTATATTCTTTCCTGACACTCTAAATATATTATTGTTTAAATAAGTGATTAATTGTCTTAGGATGATATTTTCATTAGGACCTAGCTTAAGTACCTGGTTAAACATAAGAAAAAGTGGTGATCATGACTTTAATGTCATAGACACTAAGAAGGAAAAGAGCTGTGTTTCTCTAGCCTGACTTTCAGCATGAAAGAGATGCTAGAAAGTCATGTAGCTTTGATCTGCCAGGGAAAAATGATGGAGGATCTAATACAAGCTTTTGCAGAGCAATTTTGAAGGACTACTTACTCGGATGAAAAGCAATGAAATTGAAAATAACTGAAATAACTTTCTATTTGTGACATGAATTGCCTGTCACAGGCATGCAACCATAAAAAAAAAAAAGTCTTAAAAATTTAAAGTCTTGAGAAAGAGATAGTAGCTTCAAAGAAGAATTAATACACAGATGTTATTTGGCTTCTGCTGTATGGGACTTCTCATTTCATAAGCTCTCATTGTTCAGACCATATACCTTATTTCTAGACTAAAGCTATCTAGTTTTAATTTCTTTACTCTGCTTTATTTACAATATTTTTGTCTTTTATATTAGTTATTCAACATCAAAATAATGAGCAAGGATGTCTAATTTTGGTGTATGTGTGGCTTATAGGAGGTGCAGATTTTGGTTCACTTAGGTCATTCAGCACCTTCAGTTCATACCCCAGTCAGGGTCAGAGGGACCAAAACCCACACAGAATTCTTGCTAAAGAATATTAATAGGATAAACTTGTACACCAAAGATCAGCGACACTTCCTTCTCTTCTGTACCCCAGATACCTGATGTGAGCAAACGCCCTTGAAACAAAGTGTGACTGAGAAACACAACAGTAGGTACAGTGTGTTGGTAGGTGTGCTCCTGGAGCTTACTGGTATCCTGTTCATCAGATGTTGCTGAGTTATATAATATCTATATATAATACATCTTCCATTTTCTTAAAAACAGTATTTTCTGGACACATATGGTGATGTTACTTTTTGACATCAGTTGTGTAACAAACTGACTTGTGCTTTCAATTTCATGCCCATTAAAATGGCTTAAAATGGGCTGCCCCCTTTTGGGAATAATCAGACTTTGGTTCAGCGATTTCAGAAAGCAATCCCATGAAGAAATACCAATAAACTAGAGAGTCCTGAGCAGAGCAAGCCACTGCAGTGCAGAACATAATTCATAGAAAGCATTTGACAATAGCATTTTTGATGATTCATTCTCCTGACTCAGATGGAAGAAAGAACCAGGCATGGAAACAGTGTGCATTTGCAATAAAATAATGAAGGATTGCAGGGGCATACTTGTTGTGATGACCCTGGAAGTGATAGCAGGTTGTTCTGGTGTCCATTTTGGGCCAGGCTGAGATGGGTCAGGGAGAGAGAGAGAGAGAGACAGCACAGTCAGTAAATTTATGAATGCAATATAAATTATTGAAGGATGTGGGGAAAATGTCTAGCCAAGTATAGCTGATTCCTTTTCTTATAAGTTTGTTTGGTAAAGATAATTTCATATGCTGTAGGTCATGCAGCATTGTGTGACATCCTAATTTTTTCATAAATTGTTCTGTGAGATGGGGGCAGCTCTGCACAAGATTGTTTTAATAGCATTGTGTCTTGTATTTGCATTACCCTGTGACTAACTTGCAATGAGGTCTGCTTGAAGCTTTACGCACTGCTGAGCTGCAATAAAATCTCTCTGCCCCATGAGCACTCTAGTATCTGGCATTGTGGTTGTTTTAATGGGATTAATTTTTCTTATGCAGGGACTCCAGTTTGGGTTTCCCTTGTCTGGCTGCATCTGTCATGAATCTTGTTGGATTTGAGTAGGTTGGTGATGTCTCCCCTTTGTCATATTTAGCTGAGAACAGCCTGCACATTTAAAAACATGGGGACAAAAGTTCCAGTGTGTAGAAAATCTTGATTTTCAAGGAATTCAGCTTAAAATGAAGAACACAGAATTAGTGTAGCTCTTGGTAACTGGATTAAAACTAACTACCTTCAGAAGAATTGCTATGCAATGCAGTCTTTCCAAGGAGGCCCCTAGTTTGGAATTTTTTGATTTCAATTGGGCTGAGAGGGGAAAAAAGTGCACTGTGCCTGGATTTGCAAATCTCACATCATGTATAGTCCAGTCAAGTGTGCCTGACAGCCCCCTCTGTAAACGGCAAGTACATCTCTAGTAACATGCTGAGTTGGAGGCTCTAAGTACCCCAGAAAGAGAAGGGTGCCTTTTCAGCTCGGTCAGAAGTCTTTTTTCTATTTGCTGCTTGCTGCTGAGAAGACCTTCAGTAAGAGGGTAACCAGTAGTGGGATGCACAAGTGTCTCAAGGCTTGAGCACAACACAAGAGGGGCTGTGTGAGACATTTTCCACTGAGCCCCAGCTTGGCTGCACTCTTGGTCCTGCTGTGGATGTGGTTCCAGGTGGTTCCTGTGTGTGCCTCGGCTGCAGGTCAGGGCCACCTGTAGCTTGACTGTGCTGTGGGTGCACACCAGCTCTGGCCAAGTGACCTGGTGACATGATGGCAGGTGTCCAGCCCTGGCACTGGAAGGAGGTGGGGGTTTGCTTGGCCTGGTACAACCAACAGCAGTGCTGTGGACAGACTCTTCAGGTGGAGTGCAAGGTACCGATGCTTTTTTCTGGATGATGCCTCTTTGCACTGGCCTTCAGAGGATGGTTCAGGTTTATTTTTGACCAATGAAGCATAGAAACCCAGGAAGAGGGAAGGAAGATGGGCTGATAAAGATGCCTTCCCATTTTCAATTTTGCTGTTTTCACTGCTGCCTCCATGCATTTATGCATACTAACTTTACAAATGCCTGGCAGTCTGTAAGCTTTACATCGTCTTTCTTTCAAACTTGGCTTAACCTGTCTGGGGAGTCTTCCGCAAGACTATATGAGTCACAAAAAGTAGCAATATGCTAAGTTAAATACAGTAAATGATTTATCTCCTCTCCCTCTGGTTTGTGTTTTGAAATGTACGCTGCGCGGTTTGATAGCTTCCTACCACTGCTGCCAGGCCACCTGTCCTGCACCATGTCCAAGTCTTTGTCTCCAAAAATACCACTGCAGCTCAGACAAACAGCCTGGCAGCCATGCCAGGGAACACCTTTAAAATGATGATCTCGTATCGCCACAGTGGGAGAGAAAGATATATTACACGTCTGACCCAGCACTTCAGAACTGCAGAGCCATGTCTAAAATGCGTGTAGAGAGCTGGTCAGCCTCTGGAAACTGGCATTGTGTGGCATCACAATAGTTAGCATAGTGCTGCTGCTGTCTGTGATATAGGCTGATTTTTTTATCTGACTTTTGTTTTAATTTTTTTTTTTAATTACTGACTTGCATTATTAGAATTGGTGAATTAGGCCTGTATCCCTTGCCACAAACTCTGGAGTGAGTCCAGAGAAGGGCAACAAAGCTGGTGAAAGGGCAGGAGTGCAAGTCCTATGAGGAGCTGCAGGGGGAACTGGGGTTATTCGACCTGGAGAAAAGGAGGCTCAGGGGAGACCTTATTGCTCTCAGAAGGAGGGTTTAGCCAGGTGGGGCTTGGGGGTCTTCTGGTAATAAGTGACAGGATGAGACAAAGTGGCTTTAAGTTGCACCAGGGTTGTTTAGCTTAAGTATTAGGAAAAGTTTTTTCAGAGATGGGCTTGTAAAATATTGGAAAAGGCAGCCCAGGGAGATGAGTGAGTCACTATCCCTGGAAGTGTTCAAATAACATGAGGATATGTCACATGAGGACATGGTTTAATGGTGAAGATGGTGGTGCTCCTAGATTGATGGTCGGAATTGATCTTAACGGTCTTTCCCAACCATAACAATTCTATGATTCTGTGAAAGCCACTGTTTTTTCTGTGTGTACCCTTTATTTTGCCTGTTAGGGAAGATACTGGAAATATGTAATGCTACATGGTGGCTGTGGACAGACACTTGAGTTTTCAAGTAAGTAAGTTAAATGTAAACAGATGATGAAGTGGATGTCTCACTGAGATTTAGGTCTCCCAAATGGAGTAGGGTTGCCTCTATGTTCATATTTGGTTTTCATAGACTTGATGCACGTGTTTCCATATGCAGGGTAGGGGGCAGCAGTCGAGAGAATGGCAGCACCCTCACTGCACGGGACTCAGTGCTGAGCCCTGAGGTGCCATGCTGGCCCATGTGAGCTAACACAGCAGTCCCTGGGCCCATGGACACTCAGCTTGTGCTGGGCATCAAAGAGAGAGCAAGAGAATGGAGTTGCAGCCACTTAGGCTTTATTTGCTGTATAGATGGATGTAACTGAACTTTTTCTGCAGAGCTGTGGGGTGAAACAACCCAAGTGGGATGCAGCTCCTGCCAAGCATCCTTGTCCCTGGCAGCAGCATCTTCTGGTGTGCAATGGAGGGACTTCAAGTACAGTTCCTCCTCACTGCTGAGCTCTGCAGTGGGCACTACTTTGCACACCTTCATGATGGACTTTCCAATATCCTCTGGGCCAAGACCAATACTGATTGTGAGAGAGATGTGGCTGAGACACTTGGTAAGAGCGTGGCGTTCAAGGGGGCGACGTGAGGGAGGCAAAGTACCTCAAGTGTCTGCCTACGTGAGATAGAATAGGGAAGCACGTCTGTTAAAACAAAAGGTCTGGGTTGCTTGTTTGGTTTTAAGAAACTTTCCATCCTCCCATTGAAAGAAGTCCTTGGGGTGAAAGGAGTGCAGTTGTGAGCTTAATATTGTTGGCATCTGTTTTACCAAGGTTACATAATTGCTGTTTTCCTGGGAAATGAAATCATGGAAGTAAATTCACTAGAGCATAAGCAGGCACAACTTTGATTTCAGGCACCTGTCTGTGCCAGTATTTAATTTGGCACAGGAAACGTAGCATCAAAATAAATATGAACAAGTTGCACAGAAATAATGGCACAACTGGCATTCAGACACTGAGATGTGAGAACAAACACATCCCTCCCCAGCATGGGAAACTTTACAGGACATAGTGTGTGTGGGGGATGAGGCCAATGACAGAAGCAGACGAGGAGACTCCTGTGCCGCAGGAATGGTGAGGAGGTTGGAAAAGACACTTTCAGAATTCCAATGAACCCCATCGTAAATGAATTGGATGGAGAAAAGGGCAAGCTGCAGCCAAAGAAGAGAAGCTGAAAGGCTGTAAGGCCTTTCCTCTGTCTCGCCTTAGTAATTATCTCTTGTTTGCAGAGCTTCCATTAATTGGAATGCATTTCCTAATGAAATTAGGCTGGCAGCCAGTATTCAAGTCTTTTTACTGCTAGGGAAAATTTGTTCTTTGAACAACTCAGCCATTGATTTTTATTTGTGTTTTCATTAATCATGAGACTGTTATGTGCCAAAAATTCCACGCTCCATCATATTGCCTTGGACAGTCTGAGTTATTTGATTTATTCCCTTGCTCCTGTGTCTCAAAAATGGAGTTTTACAGCAGTGCCCCATTTGTAGTTACTTTGTTGTATGGTTTCCACACATCCCCCTTTTTCTTTTTAAATAGTTTGCCTTCCTTTTAACTACCTGTCTGTTGGGACAGCAAAGACACAAAGCATCCTAAATTTAAAAAAAAAGAAAAGGACTTAAAAAATTGATTTCAGTGACTTTTGTATTGTGGCATTTCTGAATTTAAAAGGATTCTCAAACTTTCCTTGTTTAAGGGTAGCACAGGAACTATATCAGTTCAGAAGAGCACATTTTGATGAGTGACCTTTGACAAAGTGAAACTGGCAACAGTTTTGCTGGAAGGGGTGAAAACCCTTTTCAGACCTCAGATGGTCTTTGAACTGTACTTTGCTTCTCTCTTTGAAGAAAGGTGGGACTGACAACAAGAATTACAGCATTATTTGGATGCAGTGCCTTCACTCTTGCATCCAGGTCAGGCCTAGCTATTGCTGCTGTGTGTGAACAGCCTTGTCAATCTTACTGGGTAGGATATGGTTTGATACGTGGATAGTATCTGCATAGTACCTTATTTGTCAGGCTGAATTACTTCCAAGAATTAATCTTTCTGCTACATCCTCACTACATGATAAATATCTGTACTGATCATCCTCCACAGCAAATATGAATCTTATAAAATGCATGCAGCCATTTTACAACAGGCTTTAAGTAATTGATCTGTTGATCTCTTTTCTCATTCAGCACATGGGAAGAGCAGTGAGCAATGCTGAAGGTTAGATGGGGAGAAAATTATTTGAGTTATATCCAGCTCAGAATGATCAAAAACAAGAGTCTGGCTTTAAAATTAGTTTTTAAAAAGCAATCTGCTTAAGGTTCATCTTAGTTTCTTTGATGTCTGAGACTTAAATGAATGCATGCAATTTACCTTTACAGATTTGTCTCAAGACATGCTAGCATAAATGGTTGTGAATTAAATCTTAATCACTCACCATCTATAGCACCTGGGAGCAGGGACAAAATTGGTAGTATAGGACCTATGACTGAAAAAAGGAGAGAAAAAACCCAGTAGGACTCTGCACTTTTTAGGACTTTTTAGAACTGCCGTTTCTTCAGCAGTGACATTTTTTCTTTAACTCCCTACAGCTTCAAACTGTGTGTGTGTATTAGACTGTATGCATGCAAAAAAACTCACACAACTGATGTTACTTTAAGAAAAATAATTTTCTTAGATTTAGTTAAATTCTTCCTACTTGTGATTCAAGTAGTTTTATTTCCTATTCAGAAAATAAATAGTGCAGTAGTAGTAATCTTCAAGAGACTGGGTGTTACTGTGAGAAGTCACACTGAGAAATTATGTTGAGAACCCCTTAATACGTTGTGTATTATGGATGGTGTGAACAATTTAGTGGTGTTTCAACATATATTTATGGTGAGAAGGTCAGTCAGACTCCCTCAGCTGCTGACCTGAGGGTGTAAGCTCTGTGCAACTATGACAAAGTTGTGTGTACAGGGGGATGTGCTTCAAGAAGAACTAATGGACTGGTCTAATGGGATGTTCAGTTAGAGCAATTCACAAAGAAAGGCAGCCCTAAGATCAAAAGAAAGATGTTTTTTCAAGTATTGGAACAAACAAAAGAGGCTTTAGGTGCATCTTTCACTGGAAAATGATAAGGGAAAAGATGGAGTGCTATGGAGGGTGTAAAGGGTGAAACAAAGGCACTTATATTTGCATCAGGTTGTTGTAAGTGTTCTCTGAAGACACACAATAGAAATTTTCCCTCTTTAGCTGTATGGATAACTCCTGGTAATCACTTTGAAACAATGTTATTATCATATACCAAGAGTACAGTATCATAACTGCGCCAGATATTACAATATCTTGAGTGGGCTTTCTGGTCATACATTTATACAAACATGGGTGGCATTTTCCACTAGCTCTGGTGCTGATCAGACTCTCCACTGCAATGCTCTCTAACAAATCCTGGCATTTCTGTGAATTTTTCAAATAAGTGTCTTAGTCAGCCAGTTCTTTAGGTTATTGATTACTGACAAGCTAACAGTTCTCAGCACACTTCCTATCTATAGTGAAGAAGATATTCTATGTATTTCTTTGTGTTATTAATTTCTTTCTGGTCTTGAGATGTAGAAAATTTAGCAGGCTGTAGCTCATAGTTTTAGTCTTTTCCTGCAGGTTATAAAGCAAACAAACTGGCTGTCTCCATTCCTGAAATTGTAACAACAAGATCAGAGAGTGACACAAGGTTTTCAAGGATTGTTTCCCCTCTCCTCTACAGCTGTTACCTGACTTCTCTCCATTCACCATGAAATTACTACAGAAAACAAGGTGTTACAGAAGCATAAGGAAATAACTGTGGGAAGGAATGTACTTCCTAGTGATGCTAGAAATATATTGCCACTGGGGAATGTGGTGCTTTGTGGTATTGAAATGATCAACTCTCTCTTTAGGCTTTGAAATTCCATGACTACTGATGTGTTTGTAAGAGCAGTTTCTGCTCTCTCCTCTGACAGCATTGTACCTATCTTAAATATGTTATGCATAAATATGGGAGAGAAATAGAGATGCACACAGCATGCAGGTGTCTGAAACTGTATTGTGAGATTCAACTAGCATATGAACACAGTACCAGAATGAGATCATATGTGGCTGCTGGAACATTTACTTTTCCCAGAAAAACATTTATTTGCTTTTCACAATTCTTAATAAATGGAGAAAGGATGTAGATTTGTGTTTTGCCAGCTTGTCTTTCCCATGAGGTGTTTATCTTTTATAAATAAAACAAACCAAAAGACGTTGTTTTGACATAGTGCCTGATTGTAAGAACATGAAGTTGCAGCTAAGAGAATTCAAGACTACGGTGTCCTGGGGAGGAGCAGCTGCCACTTTCTCTTGCAGAGCAGAGTACAAGAATGCCCCAAGGCATTGTAGGGAATGGTGGGACCGGATCCTGTGGGATCATCTGCAGCAAAGGATCAGGCGCACAGGGCTTGGCATCAAACTCAACTTTCCTTTCTGGGGACTCTGCTGATGCTGTTATGGCAAGTGCCTCATCTTCTGGTTCTCCCAGCCTGAGAGATATGCAGTTAATTTTTAAATAGTCGATAGTTTCTGCACATCTTTCTTGTTTTGTGTGGTAAAGCAACTGTCTCTACTTGCAGTTCTTTCCCACTGACAGTGGTTAAGTGGGGGTGATGGCAGTATGTTAGTCTATATTTTGGTAAAGAATATTAGTACAGACTCATCAGGGGAGCAGCAGCCTCATCTGTGCTGAGGGAGAAAGTGTGACAACAGTGCTGGAAGAGTTCTGGGTTGAGCCTTGATGAATGGAAAATGGAGACTTGAGAGCTGCCCCAGGACATCTACAAAGCATCATCTGTTACGTGGCTGGGCTGTTGGTATTGATTGGTGTCACAGGCAGTGGTTGCAAGCTATCTATCATTCATGTGATCTCTCTAGGCTGATCAAAAATTGTACGCTGCACCATGACCATGTATTTTCTTCACTTCTTAGCATGGTTTCCAGCACAGCTGTGACTGATGCCAAAGAGCTTGGGCATCTTCTAGGAACCAGGAGAAATATTTGAGAAATCAATTTGTCAATAGATAAGCCTGCTCACACCTATCTTATAAATCTAAAATATTTCATACTATGGGAATTCTTTTCAAATCCATCCAGGCTAATGATGCTATAATGGTGTTTCCACTGGAGACAAGACGTAATATGGAAGTTTTCTTCCTTGAAGACAGTGGTTGGCTCCAGACTTCTCCAAGTGGTGCTCGCTGGAGAAAACAGCAGCTCTTTTGGCATTACTGAGAGCTGTAAGATCTCTGCTGAGCTGTTTCATGCTGCAGTTCTGTGATGCCTGTGCATGTTACTCATATTCCCTGTGATTGCAGTCTCCCATACTGCACTGTGTTGTCCCACACACGTATATGTGTGTCTGAACAGCCACCGTGGCTCACAAAGCAGATTTTGAAACTTTACTAAACATCAAGCAGCAAATGTTTTGAATGAAGTTAAAAGATGAGGTGAGGGCTGAATTTCATTTTGCACTGGAGAGCCCCCTTCCATTGCTGGAACTTTTGCATGCATGGGTTTCAGGCTATCCAGACAGTTGGTCCCTTTTCTTTTTTTTTTTTTGTTACAATGTTTTAAGTTGTCCGCAGTTGTAATAATTCCAGAAGATTAAAACCATGTGTTTTAGTGCTTGCTCAGAGAGTGTTTTGCAGGCCTCCAGAGATTGTATGTATGGACTTTCAGATTTGGGGTAGACTCAAGAAGAATGCTGAGCAGCACAGAAATGTGGGAAGCCAGAAATACATTCAAACACTCTTATGGTTTGTCTGAGTGTCCCCTGTGGGACAGGAGCCAAAACTTTTCTAGGCTTATGCAAACATTGTTTTGATGCTACAGCACAGAAGGGCTGAGTCTGTTGTCTGTGCTTGTGTGTGTGACATATACTAGCTGTGCCAGAGCTAATAGGCACTGTCTTTTAAACCCTGCCATAAATAAAGAAATACTCTCTGAGGTTTTTCTGCAGGCCTGCAGCAGGGAATTCCTACTCCTGTAATCTTTATTTCTCTTCTTGAAGGGAATTGGGTTAATGTGTAATGCTCTGTCATCAGGATTACATGCTGATACTACCTTGATAGCTTTCTCTTTTTCTTTTCCTGTGTTAGCGTATGGAAGCTTTGAGTGGTTGATGTTTCCATATTGTCCACTCATTTAAAGCTTTATATCCTCTCCCCTCACCACCCATTTCCTGCAGTGTAGGAAGGCTAAACTGTTCCAGAGCAGAAAAGACATGACAAAAGCAGCAGGAAGCAGGTTATAACTGGATTCTAGATGTTTTCTGCTGGTATTTTTGAAAGTGTTTCTTTTGGACTTCATGGAATGCTGGATGATGGGAAAAACCACTGCCAAGGTTTTTCCCAGAGAGGAATGCTAAACTTCATTTCTCCTTCCAGGCCAGGCAGCAAGGATTTAGTACATGTGGAGTAGAACAAGAATGAGCAGCATATAATTTTCCCTGTAATTCATTCATATGCAGGCCATTGAGAGGCAGAGTAATGTCTCTCAGGGATGTGGTATGAACATGCTATGGTAGGAGCTATGCAGTTTCACTGATAATGATCCATGTCAGAAATGTCCCTGTATTTCCCCTGGCTCAGATAAGTCATGGGGTAATAAAACTTTTTCCTCTTGGCCCTTTTCCCCAGACAGGGCACTAGGGGCAGTGATTGCTTTGTGTCCTGCACCTCTCATCCCAAATACTTTTTAATTTCTTGGACTGAATTAGACCCGAGCCTTTTTCTTCAGTGGTCCTCCATGAAGTTCAAAGTCCTTCCAGTTTCTCTGTGGTAGGAAGGAAAACACTGCTGTCTCACAGACCTACTTGCTCATGGCTTGGACAGGCTGTCTGCAGAAGAACAGGAAGGAGCTGCTCTAATTCCCACTTTATCATCCTTTGTCATCTGGTGGGAAAAAGCTCTGTGTTCCTACTTGAGAGAATCATGCAGGCACTTGAGCAGGGTCCACAACCCACACTTATAGGTCTCACCCTGGCACTGTGTCTGCTGCTGGCAGGAGACCTCCCTGTTCAGTGGTGTGAAATGGAAATAACGTAAATCCATTTGCAACGCATGGCTAAGCACCATGGCACCTCTCTTTGTAGGGAAACTGCTTACTTGTGAATTGTGTCAAGGAATGGTTAGTTGGAGGGGTGGTCCTGACACCAAAGTGTATCTTTTTTTGGTGTCTGTGTAGTTTGAATGATACAGGGGACTGGATGAGGAAGGGGCAAGTGGTTTCCTTCTGGGGAGAGGTGATCACATTTAAGGAGATCTTGGCAATCTCTCTGCTGGTTCTTCTGAGTTCTCTTATAATGCCAATACACCCACTAACCACACTCTCATTGACTCAAGCTTGTAATTAATTTTTTGTTAGACTAAATGTTCTTGGGATCTTATTTTAGAAAATACAGAGTTCTCATGGCCATAACTGCAGTCCATAAAGTTTTTGTTTTCAGTGTAACAGCAGAGAGAATGCTAAGTAGTCTCAAAAAATGAGGTGGGTGGTATCTCAACTGGGATATCCATAATCAAGGAAAACTTTTGACCTTATATGTCCTGTGCTGTGGATGTAAGCTATGATAATCCTATTTTGCCTGAAGTATTTTTACTGCTGCAATGTGCTCTATTGGAAGGGATAAGAACACTATTAATACTGCATTCACTGTAAAAGGATGTGGCAAATGGAAAACCGGTGCATACATGAGATGGCACACACTAGATACTGACTTTTGCAGGATCAGGAAAGAAACTAGAAAATGCAGCATATACTTACACAGAAATTCAATTTTCACAAATGTGCTATTATTCCCTGTTATGACCTTAATACATTTTTACTTTCATAAAACATATGTGTGAAGGTATGTTTCAGGAAGAATTTTCATGTGGGGAAAAAAGGAAATATTAGAATTTAATTGGCTGCCCCTTCTATGTTGCAGTAGCCTTTGACCCTGACCTTCCCATTGATTAGGGCAAAGAAGAATCTTGTCTTGGAGTTTGTGGTCCCACCTGCCTAGACACTTCCTAGTTTGGCCTTAGCATGAAAAACTGGAACAGAAAAGGTTCATTTACCTTCAATTGTTGCAAGAAACAAACCTGTAGTTGTTAAACTCATTGTGCCTTGGTTTGCTCGGCAGTCTTAAAGTGAAAACAGTTGTAAATATTAAGATACATTTTTGTTCAAGCAAGGGGTTTTTCATGTAATTAGTGTAACCTTAATGACCGTTGAGATGTGTTGAAGAGCAAAACTATTGAACGAGTTAGTATGGCATGAAAATCTCATGGATTTTGCTGGAGTAGGGGAAGAGCAGAGGATTTCTCCCCTCATATATGGAGTACAAAATCTGCCTGAGCACTGCTGATGTCCAGTGTGATTTTATGATATATTATCTGCTTTCTCTTCAGGTGTATTGAGCTGGTTTAAGCCACCACTTGAGGTTGTGCCATTTCCTGCTGCAGGGTTTCTTGTAGTCCAAGAACAGTGTAACATTTCTGTCCCCCTTGCACTCACTCATCTCTTCAGTTCACTGGAGGGTGATGGATGTGTTCCTGCTGGACAGGCTGTTGGGGATATGTGCTTCAGGGCTCTGTCATTGTGTAGGTGCAGACAGGGATGGGATGATTTGACCCACCATAATGCTGTCTCTCAGTGTGTTGTGCCACTTCCCCTGTGTACTGGGCAGGGAACACCAGTAGCCCCTTGTTGCTTGGCTCGGAGGGAATCCCCAGGCACTGGGACAGATTCCCCATCTCTCTGGTGGGCCTGGGGACCATTGGCTGGGTCTTGATAGCAGCAACACAATAGCCAAGCCAAATTATGCCCCATCTCTGTGTCAAGCCCCCTTCCCTGGGACAGTTTTCATGAACCCCATAAGCCAACAAGCTCTCACTGACTTCTATAAAAGACCACAAATCTTGGCCTTTGTTCAAAACTCCATCTAACTCAATAACTGAATGTCTTTGAAAAGTCTTGAAACTGAGACTCCTCTTAGGGCTTGTTTTGTGACAAACTCCTTTGTTCCTTAAATACAAGGTGAGGAAATGAAACCCAAAGTTTGATTTACTTATCAGTGCACACCTGTATTTTTTGACTGATGTTACTGGCTACTGTATGCCAAGCATACAGTGGCCAAGGTAGAAACAAAATCAGCAGCATGCCTGATTTCTATGTATTTTTTACTTGGGTTTACAAAAGACTATGACATCAAAAAGCAAACCCATTGGCTGCAATCAGTCTTGCTTGAATGTCACACTGACATTACTGCTTACTGCTTAAGGACATTATCCCTTACTGCTAGGGATAATATTGAATACTGTGAAGTTTTGGTCAGAATTTGGCAAAGATTGTACTGATCAGGCTTTTCTCTTCTACATATAGGTCTCTGTTGTTGTAATTGGAGGAATAGAGAATGTTGTCTTCACTTTTAATAATTTGTCTGTGAGAGAAGTACTTTTTCTATGAGTTCAGGCTTTTTACTTTATTGGTAATAATAATGCAATTTTTCCTTACTGATGCTGTCTGTGCAATATATTTTTCCAGTGCTTCTGCCATCCTGGTCTGAATATTCTGGGGAAATTGTGACATACTTGTTCAAAAGCATACGGGACTTGGAAATCTGTTTTCGGTTTTGTTATGTTTTGGTTCTGGGTTTCCTTTTTTTAATAAATATATGCTGAAGGTAGGCTGCAAACCAAATCTCTATTCTAACCAGTTACAAGGCAGAAAATTCTCTGCTTTGTCAAAGCCCCCTCATCAAATGTCTATCTGAGATTTTTGGTCAACTCTAATCCAGACACCTTTGAAGCAGGGGCCAAAAACCTGCATTGTGGTATTATTGTGCCATTCAAAACATTAAAGCATAATTTCCAAGGTAACCCACATGTATACAATTTGTTATTTCTTATTGTCCCCTTGGCATCTAGTTATGCAGGTATGTATCTAATTTGTCTTAGTTTGGGTCCAAATTGTTTGCTTCCTGGGTTGTTTTCCTTTTGCTTTCCTCCCAGGGGTTCATAGCTGCATTTCCTACAGAAGCAGAAGACTGGAAAACCCTCTAATCCAGAAAAGCTGTGTTCTTTTTTCTTGTTGAAGTAGGCTTCAACACAATGAGCTTTTGGGCCACTTTCCAACAACATGGAAAGAAAATTTCTACTTTCATATAGTCTTCTATTTACCCTCTGGCTACTTTCCTCCCTCACTTCTCCCCTGAAAAGCTGGGTTAAATTGTGTTCCAATACTTTTGAGTGAATTTCCAAATCACAAAAGTATATATTCTTGCTGAAATAATCTATTTTTTCATTTAAAATCCTTTGCTTGGCATTGCCAGATTACCATATGGATCAAGTTCTAATAACCAGCCAAGCTATAAATAAATTCAGCAAGAACATTAAGAGCAAAAAACAAAGAAATCCCTAATCTTCCAAACAGCCTGTCAGGCACCACTTCCATTTCACTTGGGAAAAGAAGAGTACCTAGGAAGAACAAATGTAACAAACATCTGCAATTGAAAGGACAGCTTTCAAAGTAACATATGTGAGATGGACTCTAAGAGATATTTCCCCACCACATCTCTGAAATGGTGTCCTGTGTCTCTGACCTTGGGCTGTCCCACTGTTCATAGAAGGGCCCCTACCAGAGTTTCAGCAAAAAAAATCCAGATACTTGTTGGTTGGCCTTGCTTGTGTTTTCTGTGCACTGACCATGACTCCTCATTTTGTGTATCAGTGACTAACTGCAGAGGCTCCAGGAAGCCACATCATATCACACCTAAGCAATGCATGCATATGGTGACAAATTTTCCAGTGATGTTCCAAGTCTTGGTAATGTGGGGTTCTTATGCTGATATACACAGGCATTTGTTTATATTCAACTACCTCTCTGGAGCCCAAGAGTAAATAATATTCCAGTGACTAGTTGTGCTACCTGTGTATAATATGCAAGGATTCTTTTCAAAGATAGCAGAATTAGAGCTGGAAATCCATCTTTGATTTAGAATGAAAACTTTTCAGACTTCTGCTACATCTTGACCCAATTCTAGCTCCATTGTTTGAAAGTCTGCGTGAGCTGGCTCTATTTGTGCTGCAGCAGTAACATGCTGAAAGGTTTTTCTTGTGCTCTTTGAGTGGAAATCAAGGATTATTCTTGAAACTTCAGAGAATCTGTATGGGTGAGGTTTCATGGCAGCGTTACACGATCCTAAACCAGCTCTGAATAATCATTGCTATGAGGCAGCTAAAAACCTGTTTGTGATTAATAGTGGTAGATAAGTTGAGGGGTCAGAATTACCTGCTCTTTAGTGAGGCTGCTGCCAGTGATTCTGTGGAAATGGTGAAGGCTGCCAAAAAATAACACATGAATGAACAGTTCAGAGGCCCAGCAGTTCACAGCAAACATCGCTTTCTGTCCAGACGGCAGCAAGTTTAAAATAGCCAGTTCCCTTTTCCACACACCATGGCACAATTCTAGAGGTTTTCAGGACTCTGGTGCTTCCAACAGGGTTTTTGTTAGAGTAAGTGTTTGTCATTTTCATAATTTCTGGAAAAAATGCCTGTATTGCTGGAAAGAAATTTAGCAGAAAGCAGGGCCTTGTGCTTTCTTCCTCCCACTAGGCTAATACAAAGCAGCTGCTGCTGCATCTTCATCTGAGCAGCCTTAGCACAACACCCTTGGAAATAAGAATAACTCATCTTGATGGGGGTCTTCCTGTTGGGATACTGGAAATAACCACAGTTACTGCAGAGGACTTAAAGTACAGTAATTTGGATGATGGAACTTGAGGCTATGCTGGGCGAGGAAAGGCTGCAATCAGAAAGCTGTCAGAGGCAACAGAAAGGCCCTGGGGGAAAAGACAGCAGAGTAATAGGATATGTCCAGGATTTTTTTGCTGTTAACTTAAAATATTGTGGAAATAGAATATTGACTCTCAGTTAAATCACGCAGAGACGGAAAAGGGCTTTTAGAAGCATACGGCATTGTGCAGGATTGCTGCAACAACTATGCCAAATACTGCAGCTGAGTAAAGGTCTTGGACAGCCCTAGAGCAGTGAGCACCCTGCAAAGCTCTCTACCTGGTGTGTACAAAAACCACGTGCTTTGGGTGTGCTTGAGAACCAGGTAAATACAGGCCTGCTCTAGACAGTCAGCCTTAACTTCTTGCATTAAACCATCATCTCTTCCCTTCCTTTGCCTTGTCCCTATTGAGACAGAAGTGAATCTTTATGAATTTTTTAATGGAAATATATTTATATATACCATGTAGCGCATGAGAGGCAGATCTGTGCTCATGTTATGGTCATTTATTTATTGTTGAGGGGATTTAGTAAGTCCATTTAAAGCTGCTACTGAGTATTCAGGACTAGGCATATACTTTTTGCTGTTTGGTTTTTTTTTGATTGTTTGTTTGGTTTAAGGTTGTTTTTGTTTCTTTTTTTTTTTCCTTACACAGAAAGCTGTTGGTAGTTGGGGGATGCTAAGACTACAAAGAAATATTTTTGAGGAGTAGAGACCATGACATGAGCTCTCCTCTGCTTGTCTTGATGTCTTGTCCTGCTGGATTGTCTTTCTTTCAATTTTTGCAGCAATTCCTGTTCTCCAGTTGCCTCCCTGCTCCTCTTTGTGGACTCTGAGCTGCAGTACCATGCCTGGTGAGAGACAGAGTGTGTGTGATAGCACACAGGGCTGTAGACTATTGGGCATCACCAGAAGAAGTTCTCAAACTTGATCTTGTGGTGAAAATCTTTGCAGAAGATACAAATATTCAACTGTTTGGTAATTTTCCAGGATAGAAACACAAATTTTTCCCAAGGTGGAAACATAAAATCCTGGAATTCTTTTTGGCTTCTGTATGTTGATCCACAAAAGAATTCACACCCTGGGAAAATGTTTTCTGTGTACATCATAAAAACATGCTCCTGAATCATGGCACTAGGCCTGTTGAATGAAGAGAATGGGTGGAATATTATTGTGTGAAATGAAATTAGACTTTAAAAAAAATCGTGGTCCATGACTGCTGGTCTCAATGGTGGGCTAGAAGAAACTTGTGTCAGATGTGTGTCAGGGGGTGCTGCTGTTTCCCAGCAGGATGCCTTTGTTCAGGCTGTTGTTCTGTCTCCTTGTCAGGCAGTGCTTTGAAGAGTTGACCAGTGTCAAGGGGTGAGGAAATCTGCAAGTGAAGAGAAAATGCTTAAGTTTCAAAGTATATAAAATGAATGTACAAGATTCTGAAACAAACTTGTGCTGTAACACAAGGACCTTGTCTGTCTGGGGGCAAGAGCAGTTTTGGGATGCAGTAAGAGCCACAAAAATCAAGCTGAATTTCCAGTGTGCTGTACACCAGGAATCAAGAGCTGCTTGTGCTGTTAATATATGCACAACATAATGAGTATTACTACTGTAATTAGTAATTTTCATTATAATTAATGTAGTCACAGTGTAAGTCTATTGAAAAAAAAAAGAGTTAAATAATGAAAAGGAATGACACCCTTGTACCGCAACAAAAACCCAGTGCACTGTAATTTGTCCTATCCACAACAGAAATAATCAAGTCAGCCAACAAGTACAGTTACATGCTCCAAAAAGTTAAATACTGCTCTATACTTCTATACCAATCACAGAATGACTGAGGAAACTCAGATGTGACTCATAAAAAGTTTGACAACTTTGCAAGTAAAAGATATAAGTGGTGCTTCATTGTCAAACCATAGTTTCTTTAGATAAGACTTTATGTCCTTTTTAGCTCATGTAAATACATGAGGATGCACATCTCATTCAAAGAACTATTTGGTTTCTGTCTAAAAATCAGGTTATTGCTCTTTAATCTGTAAATGATCCTGCATCATATTGCCATTAAATAAAAATGGCACTCTACCACACAAGTTGGATGCTTATAATGTGGCACTGTCTTGTTTCTTAAATACTTCATAGTTTCTTCCATTTGAAATCTACCTTGACATAACTTATCTTTTGGGCATTCAGCATTATCTTGCAGTGTGGAATTCAAATTTAAATTAATCATAAATTCTGAGGAGAATTTGTAGCAATGCATTGTCAAATGTCTGTATTGATTGTTGGTCTGAATTCTTTTAATGGAAAAATTTTGAGTGTTTGTATAACACAAGTTTGCTTTCTCTCTGGCATAATTAATTTTATGGTATGATGTAAAAGGTGCATTTCATTTAGTGTACTCAGAAATACTATACTTTTCAGCTTTTGCATGCTAACATTTTTCATTGCTGAAACTTAAAAAAGCTGCTGAGAAAGACCAAAAGAACACCTAAAACTTCAAGTTTAAATATACCACAAAGTAAATGAAATTTATAATGTCCCATCCCAGTTCAAAGGCAAAACTTTAATTTAACTTGCTTTAGAGCAATATTGAGAATTTCTTGTATTTTCAGTCATTATTTAAAATAGGAACATCTATGGTTGTCTTCTTCAAACAAGGAAAAAGAGAAATAATGCTGTACTACAGGAAAAAGTATTCTTTCAAATGTACATGCTTGATAGGGCTATAGGAGGAAACTTTGCACATGGAAGATGAAAATACTGGAATAACCAAGGAGAGGACAACAGCAACATTGTATCTGTGAGTTTCTTCCCGCTCATTCACCAAGCACAACTTTTAAGGTCAGTAGCATATTGGGTAATTGATACTGGCAAATGAATGGCATTTCTGTGGCCACATCTTCCTGCTTCTCTTAAACTACTGAATCTCAAGAGAACAGCATAGAAGAGGGGTTGAAATAACCATTTTTAAATATAAAATACTAGTTTTTGCTATCTAAAGGAAGAAAAAATAAAAATGAGGATTTTTTTTTCAGCTAAAAAGGATTTATTCTATTTTTACTGAAGTAATGTACAGCAGAGGACCTCCTTTAAAATCTCTTGAACTAAATCTTGAAATACCTTATCTCCAGCACCATGGGCTCAACCTGCCCAATCACTTTGTTCTCACAATATAAATCAAAGAAATTAGTAAGGTGCATGGACTCCTTGGAATCTCAAGTTGTGAGCACGACTTAAACACTATTCCCATTTTTGATCAGTATGAAACTGGACAGTTGTAAGCAGAAAGAAATAGTTTGTTATCTGGATATTTGTGTTTTAAGTTGTTGGGTTTTTTCCCCAAATTCTAATGAAAATATGTACTCTGTTAATGTTTACAGAGAAATAAAGGTCAGCTGCAGTAATAATTATTGGGTTCACACATTATCTAGTATGTAGTTCCTAAGCAACACATTGTACATAACTATTGTTGCTTGCCAAAAGCAAATGAGAAACAGAAAAGTCTCCAAAATAACCAAGCTGCAATTGGTGCAGAACCCTGATATACATTAGTGTCATAATGCAAACACTGAAGTGTTCACTCACCTTTTTCCAGGCCTATATGAAATCATCCAGAAAAAAGGTAAGAAACTACTAATATGTTGAAATCTCCAAAGGCTGCTAGTTTTAAACAAGGTGGAAAGTTATATAGAAAAGTATAACTTTCCACTAGAAATTCGTTAAATAAAATTAATTTGAAATTCTTAATACATGTAGGTTTGAATCGAAGCAGTGCTAATAGTATCATACAGTACTTGGAAAGATTAATTTTGAATGAAGAAGTTTGACAAAATCTTTTTAATTTTCCCACAAACACTCAGTGTTTTCATACCAAGCCTGATGGAAAGGGGAAGAAGAAAAAGGCAAAACCAGGACTTTTGAAATTTTCTGATGTGTTTTTTCAAGTCTATCCTCTCTCTTTGGAGGGGGTGGGATTCAATTTGGCAAACTTTACTACAGCCTGGAGGTGCCTACTTCTGAGCTATTCTAGGTTCCCTGTGTGATCTGTGGAGAAAAGTAGGCTCTTTTAAGGGGTGACTCATGTAATCTATTTCAAACACCTACTCTCAGAGAAGATGTCCATGTAGGAGCCAAGGGTGTCTGGCTCAGATGTGTATGTCTACACTTGGCCAGATGAATCTTACCCAGTATGCCTATGCTGCAGACTGCCAAGAAACAAGATAAATTTAGCTGTATAGAGCTCCGTGCTCTCACAGTGAAGTTTTTAAAAGCTAGCTCAGGTATTTCTGACTTCACTGTTGCCTAGAATCAAGACAAAAACTTTCCAAACAATATTAAGAGGGGTAAGATAAAAAGCAATTCTTTAATGGAAGCTTTCAGATGCCCAAATATGGCTATGTGCACATAGCCATAGGATTTCTGCAATTTAAAAAAGGTTAATTAATTACTATATCTAGCAGGTACATCCAAGAAGAGATCAGTTGCCCCAGAAACACACCCTTGTGTCTGCCCCTTGGAGCTGGTCCAAGGGTTTCTTTGCCCTCTATCATGTTATATCTCTCAAATACTGGTGAAAACAAGATGTCCTTGTCAGAAATTCTCTTCTTGAAAATAAGACTCAACAGAATTTCAAGAATGTGTTAGAAAGGATTAGCTTATTATTCTAAAATGTGGGAAAGGGCAGGAAAAGTACTAGAGACTATACAACTATATATTAAAAATTGACAAAGCTACAGTTATATGAAAAAGCTAGAAGTCTTTAGGCATCACCACAAGGTAGTCTCCTGTAAGGCAGCATTCACTCAGGTGTTTCAGGCTCTTGTTTTCCATGGCTGCCACTTCTGACTGGTGGTACAAAGCCATTGTGCTGTCAGGGAACTCTGGAACCACCCCATGCACAGTGTAGCACTAAGGAAGCCAGGGATACCTGAATATATCTGGTGAGGAGATACCCTGTAGGAGTTAAAGTATGATGTCACTTTCTGTTCTGGTGAAACTCCTGCTGGGGTCTGAGTCCTGTTGTGGTGCTGATGTTTTAAATGCCTCTGAAATCCTTTCAGCACAGTCAGAGGTCTGGACATGCTGCCTGTGAGAAGTGAAGAAGCACAATCTTTTTATTTTGACAAAGAGAAGGTTGGCATGCTATTTTATCGTGGTTTAAGAGTTGCTACGCAGTGACATTTTTTGATACAGGATGACAATTTAATCTAGTGAATGAAAGCATGATGCTACTCAATCTCTAAAACCAGATTATTTCAGGTGACAAAGAAGAGGACTTTTTACAGCAAGGCTAAATAACTGCTGGAATAACTTTATCTAGGAGTTTTATAGATTATTCTTTTCCTTGAAAATCCTTTTAAATCTAGATATGATACAGCACAATGACCTCTTACTGCTTTAATGAAGGAATTAAACAGTGAAATGTTGTGGTCTGTGAAGTGAGACTCTAAAGATATCCCTTCTGGCCTAAAAAGCTGTTTAATGGGCCCAATGCAGTTTTGGATCTCAACCTCTCACAGTCCTGCAAAATCTGCATTTCAAAAAGGGTTATGCAGCCTTTCCCATTTCCAATACAATTACTGTCAATCACTTGGTCCTATCTTCCTCACATTATGTTCCTTTAATAAGGTTTTTGATCTGAAAATGTGCTCAGTGAACTCACTTTCTGTGAGCTGGACTTGTTATATAGAAAGGTAGATAAGGGAGCTGGAGAAGCAGAACTTGCTGGAGCTGAAGGTCATGGCTGCAAAGTATGGCACGAGGTATTTTGCTTTTGTTACCAATTCTCTGCTTGATTTTTTTTTTTTTTTTTTACCTTTATGGACCAGAAAATCTTTAGTAAGCCAAATATAAATCTATTTAATTTTGACAGAAGAAAATTAATACTTCTCTTTAACTCCAGTCAACCAACACAGATCCTTGTGTTAGCAATCTAGTTTGTTTTTGCTTCTCAGACTGGGAGAAATTTGAATTTGTGCTTTGCACAACTCTGGAGGATACTCTGTTGATAGCTAAAATTATAGGATATGAGTCCTTGCCAAAACTATGGTATAAAATGTCCAAATCTCCCTGGCCCTTCCGCCTACCTCTTCAGTATCTTCAGTGCCAGTACTTATGTGAATTTGTCTCTCTTTCATTCTCTTTCTTGCTCAGACTTTATCGAGGCTGAACAAGATTTTTGCCACACTGAATTTCTCATCCCATCAGTTAAATGTGCTTATCCTTTGAAGAACTTTGGTTTAGGCAGAACTACAGTGTTTCTGTTAAAAACCACAGAATTACAATTCTGTAATGTCTACTTTGTTTCACAGGTGTTCCCATACATAAAGGCATTTAAAATAAGATTTTATAGAAGAGAAAAACCTGTAGTAGTTAAGATTTAAGTTTTTTCACTGGTCCCAATGATTTCTCTTTGACAGAAGGGCAATATCAGTCATCCAAACACTGATCTGCATAATTGAAGGGCTTTGAAAAACACCTTGTCTAGAAATCAGACCTTTTCCATGATGACTTTCAGATGACACTGCATCATGTCTTCAGGAAGAGCTGCTTCTGCACGGGAGTGAAGGGAGCACTCTTCATCTTTCCTTCCTGGCCCACTTGCTTGGTTGTGTTCCTGGTTGTCTTGGTCTAGTTCAGTCCATCACACATCCTGGCTCAGTTCACTTCCTCACTGCTTCTACTCCAGAGTAAGGAGGTGGATAAATTCCTAACTAAGGTACTTTTCTTACATTTCTGTTCCTAAGGGTCCTCTTTTTCCTTGCCAAAATGCCTTTTGATCTACCTCTCCTAGCCAAAACATTTGTGAAATGTGACGACCCCTCACAATGCTCTTACTCCTTGCTGTCAGCTTTGAAACAGACAGTGGTGCTGATAAATTAAATCTGCCATGATATTGCAGGGCTATGAATAATGCTAGAACTTAGGCTTTGGAGTATTTTTTTTTAGTAGAGAAGGGCTTATGTTTCTACACTACATGAGTGCAATATTGACAAATCATATAAAATAACATTGTGCAAATCAGGAGATGTCGTGTGTTCCTTTTATAATATTGTATAGGAATTTCATAGAGAAGATGAATGAAGTAAGAGAACATAGTTAAGGTGTCCACTGTGCTAAGAAAGCAGTGAAACTTCCCAGAGTCTACAAACTCTTGAATTAAATATATACTGTGCATTTTACACTGTAGTAGAAGAAAACGTAATGGCTGCACATTAGCTTTGGAGAGTGATGCAAATTGCACCATTAATGCCATCTTTGCATTTAGATTTGCAACTGCTTCTTGTTCTATCAAAACATAACCACATTTTTACTCTTGCTTGCTTTATTAAACCAGCTTGAATTTAGGAGAGGAACTTAGCTTGTCTGTTTAGCTTGCATATTATTAGGAAACATTGCTAGTAACATGGGAGTCATCTACACTAAGTTTGATGTCTGACCCTAAGTCTATCACCCTCCATTTGTAAGCAATGAAGTGAACAGACAACTCCAGAAGGTGATGCCTCTTATGATGTCAGCTCAGATAAGGAAGATTAATTGCTCTTTTTAGGTGGTTTTTTCAATTATCAGCTAGGAAAAAAAAAATAATAGCATAGGCTTAACTCTTTCTTTGTTTCTTTCTCTGTCTTTGTTAGGCACCTCAAGTAAAGAAGAAAACTCCTTATTTTGTCGTGGATCAATGGAACAGCTTTTGGGTCATGTTAATTTTTATCAGATAAGGTTAATTTGTATTATTGCAACTATTTGTGGTAATATGCTTGTTTTGCAGAAGAAGTTCAGGGAAGGGAAAGAAAAGGAGTAAAACGTTGAAGTGACCTAATGTAGTGTTTTCTGACTTGTTTGAATATCCCTCAGAGGAGGAGTAGCAGCACTTTACATACAGAAGAGGGTTCAGTGGGTTAACAGGGACTACACTGAGAGACTGAGGGAATCAGTGGAGAACTCGAAGGGCACGTGTAGTATAGAGCAGTGTACAGCTATTTAAAGAACAGGGATAGAGATGACAGAGCCAAAGTCTTCCTGCTGGAGTCAAAACATATGGCAAGGGATAAATGGCTGCACTGAAGCTTGCAGGGCTCAGATTAGATATGAGGAGAAGCCTTATCTCTGGGTTGGTGGTGCCCTCTTTGCCTGTCAGAGTATTCAAGACTGAGCAAGACAAAGCCGTGGCAGAGCTGAGCTGTTGCTGGCAGTGCTCCTGCTTTGGGCAGGAGGCTGCTCTGGGTGACCACTGGAGGTGTCTTCCAACCAGTATCCTTGTGACTTGCTTCTCTTTACTCTAAGGAAAGCAATCTCTTCCTATGGAGTTCAATCCTCAAAATCTGGAGCCTGACCGCAGTGTTCTGTTCCCAGCCCTGCTGTGCTTCTCACCCCGTGAACTCCTGAGGCATCTGTGCAATATGTGGATGTGTGCTGGCTGTTCCCAGCTCATGGACCATTGTAAAATGCTCCTAATAGCACTGTGTGATTCCACTTAGGACACTGCCCTGCAACACCTGTGTTCCAATCCATGCTGTGATCACTACCAATGAAACACCTGGAATTAGATTTTCCATATGCAATGTGGGTGTGCTTTACAAACTAGCTTACTGTTTTTTCTGGGGAAAAAAAACAGAAACAAAAATATCTTCTTAGGGTCTCAGTTTTCCCTAACTGAGGAGCTAGTTTATAGGATAGGGACAACTTACGTTTTCTTATCTCTAAATACAAACTGTGATTGCAGAAGCTTAATTTCCTGTTGGAATTCTGAAACTGGGCAGTATCCCAATTATAAAATGTGTGGCAAGTTTGATCACTTTAAAGCAGTAACCACTTACAAACATGGAGAATCTTGGAGAAAAAATAGGGAGAACACAGATACATGGAACTGGAAAGTGACATTTTAGCATTGATTTTCAGCATGAAAGGGCATCTTAAAATCTTCCATAGCTGGCATTGTCGTCTTGATATTTTCTTCTGTGTCATTATTCTCCACTTATTTTAGATGATATAAACAAATGCACTTCTTTTGAATGCTATCACTTTAATCCCTCTTCACCTTGAGTTTGCTGCAGGAAATGATTTTTTTTTGTATTGAAGAAAATGCAAAATGATCACAGTGTTTCAATAGTACAATCAATGTATTTATTTAGCTAGTTATATTAGTGGTGTGGTCTCTTTATTTCCAGGCTAAGAATAGTACAATGTATATTTTAAATACCAGTTTGTTACACCTTGACATACTGAAGAACTTTACTGAAAGAACTCTTGAATCTTTTTCTTCAACGGTCCATCAACCTTGTAGACTGTTCTGGTTCTTTGCCTTCAGAGAAGTTATTTTATATTTGGTCTATTTGAAACTGCATTTTGATTTTATTGATCTAGCCAGTGACTATACAACTTACAGACCCCCATCACTGTGCTGTGATACTGAACATTATGCTTTTTTTTTCCAGCAAATAAAGCCAGTAAAAATTTATGTACCTTTAAGGCAAATAGGAATCTTGCATTGTCTGTGTGCACTTAAAATACAAGAATAGTGAAAGTTTTCCCACTGAATTCCTTTTCCTGAGCTTTGCTAATGCAGTCTCATATAATCCGTCTCTGTCACACACAGGTTCTTATTTCACTTTGTAATGATCCCCTTGTATGGGGGGATTGGGAAAGAGGCAAAAGAAAACAAAGGTGGGATGTTTTTACCTTTTGAAATGTCTGGAAGAATGTATTGGAGGATGGTAAAGGGCAGCAGCATCCCTGTATGACAGCAGGTTGATAGGCTGGAGGACAGGGCTGCTGTTCAGAAGCATCCTGGCAATCTGGCCAAAATGACCAACAGCTGAGGCAGGATAACCCCAAACACCAATATAGGCTGGGGCAGCCCTTTGGAAGAGGAGTGTGGGTCCTGTTGGACAGCAGAGCAGTCCTGGTGGCCATAGGGGCCACTGCAAACTGGCAGCTGTTAAACAAGGCTCATGAGGCTTCATCCAGAGTTCTGTGGGTGCTCAGAATCAACTGGAGATGTGTTCCATGGCTGTGTAAACTCTGTGCTTTAAAACACCAGCGTGGATGTGAGCAATACCTGCTGTGTGTGCAGAGTGGCACCTGCTGGGGCCTGCCCTAAACCACAGGAATCCTCAGTGGTCATTGCTGGAGAGTGACAGAGCAAGCGAGACAGCAAGGTAGGAAAGTTGAGTAGAGAGGGTAAGTTCTAGATGTTCTGATGTCTGAAGCAGATTTTTATGAACAGCCTGACTCCTACAGCTCACAGATGCAAGGGGTGATGCAATCAGGAGACTTCTTTTAAAAGGGAAGGGAATATTGCTAACAGGCTGTTGAAATCTGGATTTCAGATCAGGCTGATTTCCCCCAGAGGTCTTGATTTTTCTCCATAAACTACAGATGGTGTGTAGGACAACAGTTTCTAAATGGGGTGTCACATCTATGTTTATAAAGCTAGGCAAGATGAATCTGGGTCAGTTCTGGGCTGAGTTTTGTCAGTAATATTGCAACCAAGATTAAAGCTCCAGAGAGTTTACATTTACTTTTCACTCTGTTCTCAATTGCACCCTTTCGGCACAGTCTGACTCACCACTAAACTTTTAAATGTCAGTCCCCAACTTGTTAAATCACATCTCTAACTCTTAAGCAGGGAAACTAATTTATTTTAAATAATTAAGCTTCAAATTTAGTCTTTTCCTCCTCCAAAAACTGGGATGCAGCAGACCGAGAAAGACTTAGGTTTGTAACAGTTGACTGTGGAAAGTGCACAGCCTATCTGTGCTGAAGAGGACAGCAGTAGCAGTAGTAAAGGTTATTCATCAAATGTGCAAGATGAGGCCCTATTTGCCTATGAAAATTAGCTAAAGATGTGAGGACAGCTACCTCAGCTATCAGCTACACCAGAGGTTTGAGATCACTGCTTCAGGGGCTGTATCCTCAACTGTCTAGCACACTGTGGAGCTGAAGTGAGGTCCTGTCTTGCTTGGCACTTGCTGCTGCTTTTTATTTTATTCTGGGGTCATCTGTCCTGTCTGCCCTGACACAAACTATCACCTAGTGCCAACTAGGAGGGATGGAAGGAAGGTTATCCTGAAGGGCTCAAGCCCAGCAACACAGCTCCTGCTCTGCCAGCAGATCAGGGGAGATTTGGTGCCTCTTCTAAGTGTGTTTGGTCTGTGGCTGAGCTGCCAGCTGTCCTGGACACTGTCTGGGAGATGTTTGGCCCAACAGATCTTACATCTCCTCATGGCTTTTGAGGAGCCATATTTTTGGTGCACTAGAAGCTGTATAATCACTACTGCAAGCTGGAGTTTGGCTGCAGGCAGAGCTAAACAAAGTCAGACCAGCACCCCAGCTGTGTCCTGATTGGGCTGTTCTGTTCCTTCCAGCCTCCATAACAGAGCTGTCCTTTCCTCCCCCAGTTCTCTTTTAGTACCAGCAGGGTCCAGATCTAAAAGAAATAGAGGAGCACCCCAGGGTGCTTGTTTTTTAGCTGTACCCAGACTTGAGCAGGCATTGGCTGGACTGCAAATACTTGTGACCTTCACTGAAGTATTTCAGAATTGTCTGGATTTGTGTTTTTTTACCCCCTGCAGTTCTGGTATGTTGGCAGTGTCTACAGATTCTAGCCTTCATGACAAAATGCTTAACTACTACTGAACTGTGATGAAACTCTAGAAACTATGACCCAGCTACATATGTTATTGCCAAACTAGATAATGACAGTTCAGGAAATGTTTCTCTCAATACTTAAAAATAAAATTCAGACAACTCTGCATTGAGCATCTGATACAAGAAACAACTCAAGTGCTGAAACATGTGTTGTTATTCTGAAAGCAACAAGTCTGTCCAGATCCTCTGCCTTAGAGTTCAAAGGATTGTACTAGGCATATGAACCAAGGGCAGGCTAGGCTTTTCTAGCTCTGTTGTGCAAATCAGAGCCAATCCCATAGGAAAACATGGCACAGTGTCTCTGTGACTCCCTGCTTCTCCATGGGGAGGACTGTGACATAACCAGTAGAAGCAGAGTTGACAGGGATGATGGTAAAACACACATATTCCAGAAAGACTTGGAGCAGAACCCCCCTACCATGGAACAGGGATCTTCAAGGAGTCCAGCTTAGTGAAGGCCAAGAGTTGCAGGTGTTGTCCTTGGGGCATACTGGCAAGAATGGATTCTGAACAGATAAGTGTGGAAAGCAAAGCTGTGCTGGTGTGGAGTGGCTTTTCTCCTCCTTTTCCTGCAATATGTTTTTACTGGAAGGCTGTGTCCCTGATGAAAAGGGACAGGGGATGCTGAGGGCTGCCTAGGCTGGAAAGACCCTCTGGTCTTACCTGCACACTGGGATTACTGTTGTCTAGCCAGCATTCTGGGCTTGTACATGGCATGTTCAGAGAATTTGGGTGAGATCTAAGTGAGGGTGCAGTTGGTGGCTGCATGGTTGGCACCCTGGTGGCCTGTGCTGACTCGGTGCCTGAAATTGTGCAATGAGGATTTGGATAAGGTGCTCCTGCCTGGGATGCTTTGCAAGGGAAGTCTTTGGGTCATGCACTCCTGATCATGGAGCAGCATTGACTGATATGGGGCTTGGTTGATGCTGTAGTGGGTTTCGGTATCTTTTGCAAGACCCAGTAAAGGGAAGAGTTTTCTACATTGTGGACTTAGGCCTGGAGAACAGAAAACACCTGTCAAACTCCATTTTCTGTTACATATTCATAACTTGTTAGAGCAGGTCCCACTCCGTCACAGAAATGACCTTTGTGTGTTATACATCTATTGTTCTTTTCTGCACAAAGTCAGGACTGCCAGCTGCAGTAGTCCCTAATGGAGCTGTAGCTGTAGGAGGTTTTGTTTTAGCCCCAAAAGTAAAGAAAAGACCTGACTGTTAAGCATAAAAGGATGTGTGTTTATTACTGGTCTTGCTGTGTAGCCTGAGTAGCCATGAAAAAGCACCGTAGGATGTTTTCCGCCAGAAAGGGTTGCCACAAAAATTACGTTTTCCCAAGAAGTGGAAGATGGTTGAACTCACTTCTGTTTACTGAGGAAAGCCTTGTGCAAACAGCTGCCACATTCTAGCAAAATTTACAGCCTCCGAAATACCTAGCTTTCTGGAGCCTCAGAGGCTTACAGTGCTAAACTCATTGAAACAACTGCTAATGAGTTAATTACAGTGGACTCTTTAGTTAAAATTGCTGTCAGAGACTTGAATGTTTCAGATAACTCTGCTGGCAAGTGGGTTACACTGCTGGGCAGATCTTTGCCTAATTTATGACTCTTCCACAATCACATGGAACTACTGCCTGATTGTCTCCAGAATTCAGCTCTGGTTTTATCTGTTTTATAAAAATCATCTTTGGTTCTGAAGGGATTTCATATGTGCTGCAAGTGCACTGTAAACCATCGTCACAAACAGCTATTGTATGATTCTTGTCTGGAAGGTGCCTTCCTGTATGGCAGCTCTTCCTGTGAAACATAGACAGCTATCCATCGCCCATGAAATATGAGGCATTGAGAGGCTTCCAAATAAAAATGAAGCTAGTTCATATCCTCTGAGGGTCATTTGGTGCAAAATAACAAGGGTTTTGTCCTTTTGCCCAGAACAAAGCTTTGTTTTGTAAGTCAATAGTTGAACTCCTTTCTTGTGTGAGTATCCACTATCAAGTATCTTATTGATACTTAAAATGCATATTTAGAAATTATCTGTCTTGGCTTTTTATAGTTACAGAGATTTTAGTCCAGAAATGTGTTGACTCTGGCTCCTTTCTTATAAATAGCAAACATATGATCAAACCTCTTGAAACTGCAAAAATCCATTCAAAAGCCAGGTTTCAGCCTTACTTTGGATCCTTTTCCCCAGCAAAAATTGCAGCTGTGAGTGTTGAGCCCTTTGGAGACATTCTCAGACTTCCCAAACTCCTGCAGTAAAGCCTCTAGCTCTTCTGCCAGGTTTGTTTAAACATTTTCAGTTAACTTTTTGATTAAGGTCAATTAATATCTTCTTTCCACCTTGGCTCAGCAAGAATAACATCTCAATTTCTCTCCTCTCCAGTTAGGTGTACCTTTGACCTGATGGTTTAATCATTAGTCAGGGTCTTACAAGCTTTTTCATTCAAAAAAGGAATTGATACAGAGTCTGCATTTTTTTTTTTTTCCACTACAAATCTGTTATTTCAAACATCTAAAAAATTCCATTTCTCTGAATAGAGTAGAAGTCTCGTTTTGGTCATATTTCCACAACCCTTTCCAGGCTGCACTACCTCTGCAAAAGTTTCTCTCATCTTCTATCCATTTTTATGGGCTTTCATTGCCTTTATCCCATGTGTGTGTGCACAGGGCACATCTGCAGCCAGCACTACAGAGTTGCTTATAGTGTTCAATCCCTGAGCTAAACTGTCTATCTCATCTTCCTTATGACAGCTTCAGTTGGCTGTGTCTCAGCATAAGTCTGTTTTTCATATGCTGAGCTGATAAAATTCTTTTTGCCTTTGACACTTTGCTGCTGCTTAGAGAAACACCTCAGGTGATTGTGAATCAGGAAGAAGTAAATACTTGTCTACAGAAGACATTGAATTGTCCCAGTCCCAATGAATCATGTCTTCCTTGTGTGTTTAGTTATGCTTCTTCTACAATAGGCCTTCTATTATGATTTCTGTAGCAGGCTTCAGAAAACCATGTGATACCTGTTTGAAGTGCTTGAAGTGTTTCAATACAAAAACTAAACTAAAAAGGCTTGTGAAGATAAACTACATAGACTTCTGAAATAGTTCTCTAAATTGATCGTCTCTTAAACAGGTAAAAAAAAAAGTGTCGACATTTAACAACTGAAGCCTCTCCTCTGCACAATGAGAAGGGCTAGAGAATGACTTCCACATGGCTTCCAGCTGAATATTTGGACAGGTTTCCTATGTAGAAGTTTGCTAGTGTTATCTGAAAATAGCAAAAGATTAGGTAGATTAGGTATAGGAGTAAAAGAAATCCCTCAGCATAATGTCCCAGAATATTTGAAAAAGTTCCCTCCCAACCAGCTTTCTGATGTTGCCTTCACATTCCTATCTGGTTGGCTGAGTAGTTTGCAACTTCTATAAATGCTTGGACATTATGGAGGAAAAACTTTCTCTCTTTCCTGCACACTGTGCAGAAGAACAAACAGAGGACAAGTGAAAATGACCTCAAGTTGTACCAGGGGAATTTTAGATTTGACATTAGGAAAGATTTCTTCACAGTTGTCAAACACTGGAATAAGGTTCCCAGGGATGTGGTGTAGTCACCATCCCTGGAACTATGTACAAGATGTGTAGATGTGACACTTGGGGACAGGGTTTTGTGGTGGACTTGGCACTGCAAAATTAACAGTTCAACTCATTCATCTTACAGATCTTTCCCAATCTAAATGTTTCTATGATTCTATGACAAGTTTTTTATTGTCTTTTGGCACCTGGGACCAAAATGGCTGTGCCCACATACTGCAGCAGGCAGGGTGTCAGACTGAGGGTGGTGATCCTCGCTATCCACTCAGCACTTGTGAGATGTAGCTGAGTTCTGGGTTCAGTGCTGGGCTCCCCAGCACAAGAGAGACATGAATGTACTGGAGCAAGTCCAGTGAAAGGTCACAAAGGAGATTAAAGGACTGGAGCATTTTTCATCAAAGGTGGACCTGAGAGAGCTGAGACTGTACAGCCTGGAGAAGAGAAGAGTCAGGGGATTTTACCCACTGGCATGAATACCTGCTTGGGTTGGGATGAGCAAAGTCAAGATGACAGAGCCAGACTCTAGTGCCCAGTGACAGGACAAGAGGTAATTGTCACAATTTGAAACACAGGAAGTTCCACTTAAACATTTTCTCAAAGGCTGATCAAACACTGACACAGGTTGCCCAGAGAGGTTGTGAAATCTCTGTCCTCGGAGTAGCTGTTCTCCTGTGCTGCCTTCCTTCCTCAGCGGGTATAGTAAGCTCTGTTTTGTTTTGTCACTTTTGCAAAAATGACACTGCAACCCTTGTGTCAGTACCAGAGAGGATTCACCTGCAGCTGGTGTTTGTGACATTTGGTAGTTCAGTCTAGCAGCTGAAATAGCCACGCTCATGTTGAGCTGACAAGATTGAAAGGTATTTGTTTAGTGAAAAGGTCATTTCTGATATCTTTTCACTTATGTCATAAAAATAAAGCCAGCCCCTAACTAGGATGTCTTAGCTCCACCTTTGTGTGTTTTCTTCCCTGTTTTCTGTCTGTGTGTTTTTCTGTCAAAAGTCAGTTCATGAACTCAGGAGAAAGGTACATTGTTGCTTAGCTGAACTGTTCTAATTAATAATTCTGGAAAAAAAAAGTGGAGCTGCCTAAAACTGTCTCATTACCAATGTTTTACAATGTCCTGACAATTATGAAGCGGAATCCATTTTCACATTTGGTAATAGTTTTTCCACAGCCACTGCTGCTATTTGCTTGACAAACCCCAATAAATTAGCAATTTGGCAACTGCTCTGTCACCTACATGCAGTTGATCAGTAGTCTCTTATACAATGCTTTGGTGGAAGCAGCATATTGTTTATCACAGGAACCACAGTCCCCAGTGTTTCATTACTGTAGCTGTGGCTGCCTCTCCACAGTCAGTGATGCACTGTTCATCATCAGCCCAGTGCCTAAGTTGCACTCACTGCTAATTCAACTCCACTATCATCACAAATACTATTTTTTGTGATAATATTATGAGGCAGTGTCTGTAGCAGGGGCTATAAAATTGTTAAGATGGGAACTAGGAAGCTGATTTATTGCCTTGAGCTCAGGGTCATACAACAGGACTCCAAAGCAAGCCTGTGCTGGTCCAGCTTGGATTCCTACTAGGGCTGGCTGGCATCTCCCTGTGTCAGGTTTGTAATGTAAGCTCAAGCACTGGGGCTTGTTCCCAGTCTCCAGTCTTCCCTTCTCATAAAAAGAAAGATGGAAGTGTGGCAGCCCAAGGTGTTACAGTCTTCTCCAGGGCACTGTCTCTTCATCTTCGAGACAGTACATAGGTGACACCTGGCTGGTGGCCTCATGTGCCTGGTGCAGCCTCCATCAGCAGGTGCAGCTCCCATTGCAGGTGCATCTCTGCACTTTGTGCCCCAGTGCAGGGAGAGGGTTAAACATTTGCAGTTGCCCCACTTGCATTTGTGTAACACCCCTTCAAAGTGTGGAAGCTTTTAGTCCTAGTGTAATGTTCAAACATTTCAAGCCTGCCCCTGGGATAGGATCCATGCCTTTCCCAGCAGAACCTATAGGTCCAGAAGGGATACAGCACTTGTGGAAGCTGGACTGTGTGAGAACAGTTAGCCTTGCACTCCCAGCACCCTATTTTAGTATATTGTTCAGTAAATAATCACTGTGAACATAAAAGACTGCCACAATGCGATATAAGAAGATTTTCAAAGGTGAAAATGCTGCCAATTGAAATAAAGTGAGCTTCAGCTATGTAGAACTGAATCTGCAACAGGGTTTTTCTTACAGAGAATTATTTTTTCCCATCAGTCTGATAGTTTGAAATGTTCCAGATTTCATTTCAGGGAAACATTCATTAAGCAGTCATAGCTGGGTATCTGTTAGGTGGTTGGTGAAACAAAGTTTATTAACTGATCCATATCCAGAAATTTTATTAAAATCCATGAATTTAATGTAATATTGTATTTCTAAGCTACCAGATAATTCTAAGCCCAAACATTTTAATACAGGGCAAGTCTTCAAAAATCATGGTTATTCTTTTAAGTGGAAATTTCCGTAAGCATATTCAGCAGCTGCTATAAAAATAATGTGAAATTAGTAATTTATGATTTTTGGTTAGGAAAAAGAAAGAAATGTTGATCCAACCTGTATCATTTCAGGAATTACATATTTCCCAATTTTTTTTTTTACTGTTTTCAATCTTCTTTTGCTGCCTTCCTATGGTACAATGAATTATTAGCTTGAGGATATAAGAAGAATCTGGTAACATCACCTGTGCTGCTGCTGCAAATCAAAAGTCCACGAGCAACAGCAGAAACCCCCACTGAAGTGCAGGAGGACAAGGAAATTTGCTGGAATGTTGCTTTGCACTTTTGTGACCACCAGCTCCTGTACAAACCTGAGTACTGAGTATTAGCCAACTGTCCTTCGTGAAAGTCACTTAAAAGAAATTGCAAAATCTGCAGAATGAAGCGTCAACATTTAGAATTTTGAAAACTGTTAGTAAAGGGAATAAGAATGGATCTCTCTGCTTGATCAGAGCCTTTACTTGTAAATGGGTCTATTCAGCTGTTTGCTTGGATCCAGAAATGTATCTCAGTTCAAGGATTTCTTATGAACCCTCTATTAGACTTAAGAAGGGCTTTGAAAACTTATTTTTAGACAGTAAAGGACAGAAGTGATCAGCAGAATGATGGAGTCTGACCTCCTGCATAATCCTGCAGCTCCTCCACAGCAGGACATGAGCTGCTTTTTGTAATGAGATGAAGTGAAGCCAAAATTTGGAGCAGTGGTTGTTGCATCTGTTTGAGTGTCTGTGTTGGGTATATGCCTCCCTGGGTTTGGAAACCGACCCTGAAAAACTTAAGGGTAGCTAGACACATTACATTTCTCTCCTAGGATTGTATAACAAACATTTCTAAGCCTGACACACTCTGTGTGACACAGGAAAAAAAACACATTTAGTTTTATTGTAGACATTACTGTGGGTCTCAGAACAGTTGCAGTGGGTGAAGGCAGGCCTCTGGTCAGGACTGTACAAACACAGCAGGCACTGAGAAGCCTATGGTCTAAAGGCAGGCAGAGGCACAATGTTGAGATCCACAAACTAACTTTAGAATAGCTGATCAGGCACTGCTAAAGCACTGAACTGAGCTGCTGCTATTTTATATTACTGCTAAATTGAAAGAGTACTAAAACATTTCAGGAGCTGGTATAGAGACAGAAGTCTATGTAGACAGCACATTGTTAAGGGGGAAAGCAGAAAGTAAAATGATTTCCCCTTTTGTCACAACTTAGTCACAAACCTTCACTTAAGAAAGTGACCTTAGTGCGATGTCAGGTTCCAGAAGGACCTGGACTGCAGCCAGTGGCCAGAGAGAGAGATCGCAGGAAGATTTGGAAATAGTTCTGGAGGGAGTGACTGGAATTTGCTGAGGAAAGGAAATCAATCCAGACTGGCACTTACAGTGCCAGATAAACAGAGCTCCTGTATGGGAACCTCACTAAGGACCCCAAACCCAAGAGAGAAAGACACAAGAGGCAGATAACTTTCATCTCTAGAAAGGAAGGTAATTTATATTGCACATGTGCACGTATCTAGTGTAAAACAACAATGACAGTTTCTTAAGTGCATTGTGTTAAGAAGAGACCCCACAACCATGGCGATCAACAAAGGTGGATATGCCTTACGGAGGAATTCCAGATTTCAGGGTGATGGAGGCTGGGTTAGTGACTGGCAGGAATGTGTCCGGATTCTCCATTCTAGGACTGGTGGACATTCAGCCACATTCACAGGAAGAAAAGGAGACTGCTGCTCCCTGGTGCTGCCACAGAGTACAGGAGTGGGTGTAGCTCTAGCAATGGAGACAGAGCCACGCTTGGCAGCTTCTCTCATGAGGTGTCAGGAAAGAGAGCTTGTGCTTCCAGATATGCTGAGAAAAGAGCAGAGTATACAGATAATTGGTTAAATGCTTCTGTAGTCCATTTCTTAGTAGGTTAAAAAAATTGACTTCTTGCCTCCATAGATTTTACAAGTTCATTATTTTGTGGCTCATTCACATTCTGTTGTTGTACTGTGTGTATTATTGTTGTGGAATGAATAGATCTAATGGGGACTGTTTTCTTACTATCATACAGCTGTAGAAAGCAGGGGAAAAAACAACATATGAAAGTATTATAATGAACCAATTCATGCAAACTTTGTTTTTTGCACTAAAACTGAAGCAAATTCTATGCCACAGTCTGTTCTATTAAAAACATTCCTAAGGCCTCCTTATGCACCTAAGCTCAAAATTGGCATCTGACTTCCAATTACATGACAGGCCAGTTTCCTTCGGCACTATGAGGAAAGAAAGGATCTGCTCGACTCCTCTGCTGCTTTCATCTGTGACTGTGGTACTGCTTCTCTTCTTCACTCTGTGATTAATTGCTTCTTCAGTGCACCCCTCAGAAAAATAATTTTTCCTTCTCTCTCCCCTTCCATTCCCTGTTCATTTTCCAAGAGATATCCTGGAACTTCGTCCTCTATCCCTTTGTTTTTCCTTGCACAATGTTACTAAGATGGTAGATCAACAGTTATCCTTATCCTGACAACTTGCAGATATTTCTATTGCTGTCTTGTCTCCTTCTTTCCCACCTCTGATTCTTTCTTTGGGTGTCAAGTTCAAGACAGTTCACTTACTTTCTACAAACTTTTCTACTGCTTTCTTAAATGATCAAACACCACCACCATACCATCCCCATCAATCAAAGTGAAAAACAGATCCACAGATCATTCCCATCCCTCTTAAATTTGTATGCAAGACTGCCAACAGAAAAAAAAAACATAATGAAGCTGACCTCCCTATATCAGATCCAGAGTTTGTTAAATCCCTTCCATTTTCACAGATTGCATCTCAAATTTTTCCAAAGCAACAGACAACTTTGGAAGGACAATAGCTTTAACAGTCAGTATTCTTCCAAGCTCCATTTTCAGGCAGAATGAATTTAAAGCACTGGAGAAGAACCTAGCAAATATTCTCTATCAACTTTATTTTTTAATGATGTCTCCACAGTTTTACACCTTTAATATTAAAGTTGTGCTAGTAATTAAGGAATAGTGATTGTACAAATCATTTAAGTAATTGAGTTAGTGAACTGAGGTTACTCTGCAGTTAATGAGGTTAAAATTGCTGGCTCCTGTATACAGTTTTTAATCCTGTGAGTAGTCATTTTGAGGTCATTATTGCCTGTACCAGTTCCTTAAGGTAGCTTTGATGCACATATTTTGCCTTTAGATTACCTGCCCTTGACTCACAAAGTACTATTATAAGCGATGAGAAGTGTTGAGGTATTTGTGCAACTTCGGTTAGGTTTTGAATTATAGCAACACTTGAACAGGAGAATTTTTCATTGGTTAAAATGTCACTGAAAACACATTTGTACCATCAATGTGATACTTAAGAAGACATTATACTGTTGACCTGTTGTCAGCTC
Source organism: Vidua macroura (assembly GCF_024509145.1). Classification (NCBI taxonomy): domain Eukaryota; kingdom Metazoa; phylum Chordata; class Aves; order Passeriformes; family Viduidae; genus Vidua; species Vidua macroura. The sequence goes on from NC_071572.1 coordinate 13,885,713, forward strand.
TTGTGGGTTGAAGCTCTTTTTTTAATAAGAGTTTTGAGAGGATGAGATATAAATCCATATTGAAGATTAAATTGGTGGTTCAGCTATGGCCTTCCAACAGTGATTTCCTCTCCCTGACCTGCTTTTAAAATCTTGTTATTTCAAATAATCTAAATTGAAATTCACTCAATAGCTTTTTTAAAGAGTAAATAAAGGGCCACGTCAGAGAGGAGAAATTTAAGCAAGGAAGTCATGTCACTCATCCAGCCTGTAAAGCATTTTCCACAAAAGCAACTGCAATGTATGGAGCAATGGAGACAGCAGGGAAAGCACCCCTTGCCTCTGGAGTAGCAGTGGCAGAGCCTGGAACATGATTCCACACCCCTCCCAGGGGTTTGGCCTTCTGCACTCAAGGCCAGGTCTCTGATCAGAAAGAGATATTTGAAAAGCCTTTTTTGCCTTGGGGCTTTTTTGCCCAAAAGCTGGAAGAAGGCTTCCCATGGCAGAGGCCTCCAACAGCTGCTTGGGAATGAGATTGGTTCCTGCTGGGGACACTCTGCAGTGGATGTTGCAGCCTGTTGCTTGTGCCTGTTCACACACTAGATCCTGGCCCTGAATTGGGGACTGATTTCTTGACCTCGGGTCTGGTGCCTTATTATTTATTTAGGATTGTTCAGCCTGGAGGATACGGGGGGACCTTATAGCAGCCTTCCAGTACCTAAAGGGAACTTAGAAAAAAAGAGGGAGAGAAATGTTTTACATGGGCACCTGCTCATAAGATAAGGGGTAATGGTTTTAAAATGAAGAATGGTCAATTTAGATTAGATATAAGGAAGGTGTTTTTTATAATGAGAGTGACAAAACACTGAAAGAGATTGCCCAGAGATTCTCCATCCATGGAAATATTAATGTGTCAGCTTGCAGGTGGGTTGGACTTGATGATTTTTAAAAGTTCCATTCCAACTCAAAGTATTATATGATCCTGTGATTATGGACTTGCCTGCTCTGGGATCTTACCTCGCACAGTGTGATGAGACAGCTCTTGCTGCTCATACCATTGCCTTTGCCAGCTTTGTCACCATGCTTGGCTTGCAGCTTCCTCTTCCTCATGGAACAGCTCCCTCTTGCTCCTTCCTGACATAGCAGGACTAGAGAGCATCATAGTACATCCAGATAGGATGCAATTATGGCAGCACTTCCCTCCAAATCCCTGTGAGTGAGGCTGACAACACAGTTTGCATCCTCTGAGGGCAGCTCATTGAAAATGCTATTATCGAGTCTGAAAAGTAGAGGAAGAAAATCAGAGACCCTGTGCTTTGAAAAATTTTGCAAAGACCAAAGAAAAAACTACTTGTGGCTTGCTCAGGCATTCCTTGGCTTTTGCTTGCTGGCTTCAATTAGTGGGTGATTTGTCAGGATGTTCTGTAAACCAAAAATCTAAGTAGCTTAAAAAAAAAAAACCTTACAAAAATAAAAGATATATCCATAGGCCCACCTCAGAAAATCACAGAGTCCTCAGTGGTGGAGGGAAGGATAATTCTACACTTGTGTGGCTTCTTAAATGCTTTGCCTGCTCAGTCATCAGAAGTTACTTGCTGCTTTAGGTATGCAGGAGCTATGTAAAACTTTGGTAACTGCTTGTCCACAGAATGTTTGGAAGACAGTGTGGCCTACTTCACCCTGCCAAGAAACCTGTAACTTCTGCTCACAAGAGCTCTGTGTGTTCATTCCTTTCCTCCGTGTGATATGTGAAGAGGGACTGGAGAATAGGAGGGATCAGAAATTAAAGGTATCTGTCTTTTACACTTTTACATTTACAACAGTATATGATGATGACACACTGGCAAAACCAGCTAAATTTCAAGCATGGCACTGAAGTACCATGAGTGCCAAAAGAAAACTGACTGTCAAGCATTAGTGAAATGTGTTGTAAGTGGATGTCATGGGTCATGTACCCCTCAGTCACACTCCCCATTTACTGCAAAAATGACTGGTACCCTCTCTTGCATTTTTAAACTATTTTTTGTATTCTAGTAATGGTTCATGGGAGATATTGCCATGGCTCAGTGCCTTAAATAGTAGCCATAAAAAAGGACATGCAAAGATTGAATCTTTGCTGGGAGATAAAAATCATGATCCATCAAATTAGAAATGTGCTGGCAAAACATCTTGTTTTCTTGGTGTATGTGATAAGGCCATAGGCAGTCGCTTAATAATAACAACATAAGAGCATGAAAACTGTTGAAGATGTACCCTAGTGTTGTTTTGGCTGAGAAATATGGCTCTTGCTTTCAAGTGTATCCTTCCCTCATTAGAGATAAATCTTTTTTCTCCAGAGAGATAAATGTACATGCATCTTTGTATGCACATTTGCATGACATACAGCATCTTTGCTGTAGAAAGTTAGGAGATTTTCTTTCCAATGTAGTACAACATTTATTGCAGCATCTCCTTTTCTGGCATGTTTTTCAGTGATTATTGTAAGGGTTTTGTGAAATGGTACATCAAATGAAAGCCATGTTGCCTGTGCTGTCCCTCTCCCTGCAAGCTAATCAACGTAGGCTGGAAAAAGTCAAAGGCCTTAAACAATCAAAATGTAAATAACTGAGGCTGTCCAGAATAGTTGCCGTACATGCTAAGCACCAGGAGCAGGTATTGCTGTTTGAATATCTAAGTTGCCTTAGCAGGCATTTAAAGGCCATTAAAGGCACTCTATCAAGCCTCTGAATGTTTGTAGGTTGGTTTAGTGTTTTCTTTTTTATTATTTTTAATTTTTTTTTTGTAATTAATGGTTTTCTATCTTCTTAACATGTATTAGAATTAAAAGGTGTGTGTGTGTGTATGTGTATATATATATATAGCTTAAAAACACAGGTTATTTTACACTATTACCTGGTGAATCTTACTGAAGTGAATATAGCTATGCTCCTCTACCACAGGCAAGAAGCTGGAGAAAGCAGCTTGATCTTGAAAAATATTTTTTTTTTCTATGTAAAAATATGAACATTAGAAGATACCGTTTCTTTCCTACTTTTGCTAAACGACCTTTCATGTTCAGACTTAATCTATTGACTGCTATGCTTAAAAGAAATGGTACTAAAATACACATGAAGCTGGTTGCATAAGCGAGTTCTGCTTTCATGCTACAGACATTAGTCTTTCCTGTGGGTTGCTCAATTCTCTTCATAGATTTATAAAGCTCTATGGAGATAATTTCTTCACAGTGTGAAGATACTGATGAGCACAGTCAGCTTTATTCTTCAAGTCACGAGGGTCAAGAGTAGCAGTGCAGTACCAATCAGCCCTTCTTAATCTTCATCCATCACAAATGGCAGTGTTCTGCTCACCAATACATGGTCAAGGAATCTTGTTGCCAATAAAAGTTCCCATTAAAAGTGCCCTACTTCAGAGAGCACACGGAACCACAGGAAATAAGTTTTTCACCATGAGAGTGACCAAGCACTGGCACACATTGCTCAGAAGGTTGTTGAGTCTCCATCTGTGTATCCTTGGAAATAATCTAAAGTCATCTGGACAAGTTCCTTGGCAGTCAGCCCTGGGTGGCCCTGCTTGAGCAGAGAAGATTGGAGAAGATAACCCCAAGAGGTCCCTTTGTACCTCAGCAGTTCTGTGATTCTGTGGTTCTGTAACATTGGGGGAAAAAAAAGGCTTTTTATGTGTTTTTATTTCACTTCAAAGTGAAATTTGGAAATGTGTGGGTGTGTGTGTGGAAGTGGAATGTCAGCATCATTGTTTGCTGGGTTTTAGAAAGGAAGGCAGAGAATTTGCTTGGCCATGTATAGTGATATTTAGTTTTCAGATTATGAAGAGAAATATTTAAATTCTGGTTGGCATGGTCAGCATAAAGACAATAGGGTGGATTGGTAGGCCAGAAGTGATTCAGGCCTCTGCAGAGTAGAAGCCCATGGGGCAGTGAGCTGAGTCCCTCTGAAAGGGTCACTGAGTACAGCAGGAGCAGAGGTCCCTGCACCATTCACAGTCCTGTGTTTGAATTACCAGCTGAGTCCCAATCAAAGCATCTCATTAAACCTAGAGAGCATGCAGACTGGAAAATGTATCTACTCAAAGTGCAATTTAGCTAAAATAGGGAGGGTAATGGGAAGGATCTTGTAAAAATATATAAATACCCATAATATTTGAGTAGTCAAAGGACTGTATTTTTACCTTTTAAGACATACTTCAACTTTTGCAGCAAACTGTACTCTATGCATTACTTGGACAAAGATTTGATCAAACAGATGGATTTGCTTGCTACTGATGTGAGCAACAAGTGAAAATGTCTTTTCTTGTGATGAGCTCACAATCTTTTATTGAGTATTTTGATAGAAATCCATAATTATTACGTGTTGGGTAACTTCTGGTTATCCAGAATCCTGTACCTCCTGGTTCTATCTATTTATCAGCCTCATTCCCTTACATGCATCCAGCATGAAAATGGTCATTTCCAAGTATGCAACACTGTTATGTGCAAGCATTGAAAATTAGGAGAAAATATCTCCCATTCCATATAACTCCAAAGAATTCTACCTAATATGAAATGCTTAAAATCGAACTCATTAGACCATGGACTTCAGAAATATATATGGTAGCCTACTAATAAATCTGACTTCTGCATGCACAAAATACAGGGAGAAGACTTCCCTGTGAATTCAGGGAGAGCATTGCTTTTGGGATGACTGAAAGTTCAGATTCAGTGCCATGTATTAGACACAGTGAGATGAGTTCTGCATATATTTCTTTTATTGTTTGTATGTTCTGACTGAGAGGATTGTGGCTTACACTGCCATTTTCCTATTGCAGCAGGAGATAGTGAGAAATAAATCTGCATTTCATTATCCATCACCGAACAAGCTACCAATCTAATGGTTTGCCTTTACAAAAGTGTACAGGTTTTACTTTTTTGTCTCTTTTCTGAGTGGTACTGATTTCGCTATGAAGAGATACCTTCAGCTGCCTGAGGAATAAACTGCAGCAGAAGAGAAAACTGTTGATGTTTCCCTCCACAATCAAGGAGGTGATTTCTGCATTAAAACTCTTATCTATTATGCTGTGCTAATTATATTACAAGATCTTGAATGGTACTCTTGGGTTTTTTTGTTTTCCATTGATAAGTAATCTTAGTGCTAAAAGCCCTATCATAATACCATGTTTCTTCAGTGACGGCATGCTGACATCGAGTGCCAGCAATGCAAACAATTAATATGAGACTGGGCAACTAATCTTTAGGATATGTAAAAAGGCTCTTTGTGAGTCATACATGAAGCCTTTCCATAGGCTGAATGCTGTTACCCTGTGAAATAGTCTATGTATGAAGGGAACACATCCTGTGAGTCTGATTTAATATCACACCATTGTTGTGAGTGGTTGTTAGATTGGACCTTATCCATCTAAATGCAGTGTATGGAATGAAAAGTCTCACTGTTACAGTCCTTGAAGAAGGCAGGTGTGAAATCAAGAACCCAAGTATGGAAAAATAATTACTTGCAGAGGAGAGGAAACATATTTGTTGACTGAGATTTACCCCAAAAATGTAAAAGGAGTTGAACTTAGAACAAGCTTATTGGCTGCAGGATGATGGTTCCATGTTATGAAGATATAAATATGTGTGGAAGTTACCTCAGTTTCCCTGACTGCTTTAAGTGAGGAAAGCATGATGTGGGGAGTACATATTTGTCTCTCTAGTGAGAGATATGAACAAATGAACTGTAGGGATCTAAGACAGGACTGAGAAGAACTCAAGGTCAGATGTTAACTATTTTAAGAATTTTGTATAGCACTAGAGCAAAGAGCCTTTGCTAGGCTGGTCACCAAATCCCAACTGGTTTGTTGTCTATTCCAAGTATCTCAGAGAGACAGCTGTCATCATATGTGCTGTTAGTCTTCTCCAACTCAGAGATTATTTTTGTGGGGTGTGGCTTTGAAAACTAAACAATTGAAGTGTATATTCCATCTGATCAGACAGGCTTCTTGATGACAAAATCATATGCTTATCAGTAATCTCGGTTGATAAAAATGATCTGTGTCACTTAGTCCTTCACTGGGGAAGTGTCTTGCTTTCTTGACAGAAAGGAAGGAAGAAGAGATGACTCTAGGAAGCACTCAAGGATTCCAGGAAATTGGTAGGCTGGACTTGTTAATGCTTGTGAAATGATTTTTGACTCAGGCTTTCAAATGAAAAAAATGAGATATTAGAAAAATGATAGTCTTTTATCTGCTGAGGAAGATGGATTGGTATGACTTAAGATGTCATGTATATGAATGGGTGCTATAAAGGGATCATTCTAGTGACATGCTGTAAAAGACAACTGTCAGGAATAAATTATTCTTCTCTTCTGATGATATTGATGATAATGCACTCAAATTCCCCATGACACATTTCCTCACCTAGAGTTAAAAGCTTTTCCTAAAATGTTTAATGGGCGCAAAGGTCTTTGTTGTGCATTTCCAACTCCATGAAAAACATCAGGTAGTGGCTTACGTAAGAGCAATTTTGCCTGCAATTAGTATGTTTGCATACAAGTACACAGGCTTTGATTAAGCAGAGGAAAGTACTTAAGTGCAGATGTAAGTTCCTTTCAGCAGTGGAGCAAAGAAACTGAAATAGGAAGAAAGCCTGACTTCAGAAGTAACAGGGCTGATAAGAAGAGCAGTTCTGAGCTGAACAGATCAGGGCTCCATCAGGGATGGAGATGAGATGGATGTAGCCACTCTCAGGGATACCTGTGCAAAAGTCACATCCTGCCCGTGCAGCCTGAGAGCAGCACCACACTGTATTTGTTTGAGGAGCAGCACTGGGAACAGAGGGAATGAAAGACAAAAGGCCAAACCCAGGGAGCTGCCTGCAGGTATTGACCACCAGCTGTTTTAAGAGCCTCGAGATGAAGGCCCTCATGTTGCCCACCAGTGCGCTGCTGCCATCCCCTCCTCCCTGAACTGCCCATGACTCACATGCAAAGCTGTGAGTACCAGTTTGCCTAGAGAAGTCAACAAACCTGCATGCTTCAACATGCCTGGGGAAAGGACACAACAGGGGGACTGTGGCCATGGTTGACCCACAATGGGACATTGCTGAGGGACTGGGGTTCATGGGCAACCCAAACTGGGAAAGAGAAACTAAGGAACATGGCAGGAAACCTTAACCATCGAGGGTTAGAACGAGTTGCACTGCTTCAGCCTCCCATGCAACTGTGCCTCACTGGAGGAATTTTGGTGCACTGAGAACAAAAAAAGCTAAAGAGTACTTGAGAGCAGGAAGGGGAAGGACAGAAATTTAAGTAGGTTTTTGCACAGTGATTTCTGTTTGTTTTTTTTCTCCTCACTGTGAACCAGTGATTGTATATTTGCGTTTGTTGGCAGTAAATTAAGTCAAGTAAAACTCTCTGACTTGATGCAGTTGTAACTTCGACAGACTGGTACAAAAAGTGATGGGCTAAATTACAGTAAAGGAAATGTACCTTGAGCATTCGGAGTTTTCTAATGGTAAAGGAGGCTGATCACAGCCTGGATTGCTGAGGGAGGCTGCGGAGCTGCTGGAGGATTTAAGAGCAGATTAAATGAACTTCTGTCAAGAACAGTTTAGAAGAAGTTGATCCTGCCTTTTGAGGCGAAAGGCGAATTAGGTGACCCTCTTGAGGTGCTGCTGAGCCCTGTTGCATTTGATTTCTATGACATGGACGTGGTCTTGTGTGCCCCTGGGAGAAAAGAGGATACTGAGCTTAATTATTGGAAGGCAGTTTCAGTCAGCAGGAGGTGTTTCCTGAGGAGAGATAGGTTGAGACAGAAGGCTGAGGATGTTAAAGAGGTGAAGAGTGCAATTAAATGAGATTGTATAATGCTGTATTTGTAACTAAGTGTCAGAAGAGTGAATCCTTTTTCATTTAACCTGGTACTGACCATGTGCCTCAGAATGGTCTTCCTTAATTCAGTGTATATTAAAAAACTGGATCCTTAAGTGCTCTTTAGGTCACTTTGTGGACCAGGAAATGCTTGCCAAGATGCTGCTTACAAACTAGGGAGCCACCAAGGATGCACTCACAGGCTCCTCAGACTGCAGCTGCTTTAGCCAAAATGATTACCAACTCCAGCTTCAGCTTGACTGTACAGACTCCATCTCAAGCACCTTGCAGCACTCCTGGCAAGTACAAGCACAATTTCATCCTTCTGCCTACCACATTAATGTAGATAGCTATTTTGAGATTAAGGCCATGTTGTCTTTGAACTGCAGCCTGTAATGAACACCTGGATGGAGTTCTGCTTTATTTGCAGGTGACTGAGGTACTATTATTAATTATTAAGCCATTTCTTGTGATATTTAATTATTTCTCTCCATTTTTTGATGAGCAAGCAGTGCCTTTATTGCCTGTAACCAAATAAACTTCCCCATTTATCATGCTAATTGTGGCTTAATGAGGAAGGACCTGGGACTGGGGGAGTTGTCTACCCTAAACAACTTTGGAATGTAACTTCCTGTGGTAATGAGCATAGGCTGTAATAATTAGGTATGCTAGGTGCTATATTTATCATGAAGCTTAAATGCAGTAAAATTCATCATTTGGTGGTAGGCTTACAAAACACAATGAATTGTCTTAGTAAACATGGAAATATGGAAGTAGATTATGAATAGATATAAGATTACTTCCTCTTCTATGGTTTTGCCACACAAGGAATAATTCCTTTTCACTCTAGTGTAGATGGAACTGGAAGAAAATCACAGCAAAGATGCTGTTCTGAACTGCATATAGCTTTAGGAGGAAGACTGGGTTTTGCTTACTTATGCTGCCCTCCTGCTTCCCTCCCTGACCCAGCAATATTTCACTGGATGCCCTTCTGTAGAGCCCTTGGATATGCACTGTACCCTTGATAACCTCTGGGTTTTTCAGAAGGGAGCAGAATACTGGACCTGAGATCTGACTTATGGATTAAAATGAAAAGTATGGTCTGCTACAAACCAACTGTCTATTTGCAGAAAATTACCTTACAGTTAAACAGATCATATGTTTTTCTTCTGGTTTTATGTTTTACTGTGAAATTAATTCACAAAGGTTTTAACACAATAATGTGTGTATAACAGGGAAACCCCATCTAAATATTCTGGAGACAATATCTTCAGTTTAATACAGTGGATAATTCACTCAGTGTTTTGTAGAGTGAGAAAATACACCTGCAACTACAAGTTGGTTTTGAAGTCCTCCAATGAGACAATAGGAACCAATAACATCTGCAATCAGAAACAGAGAGAAGTTGTTTTTTTCTCTATGCTATATAATATCCACAATAGTTCTTAAAATGATGTAGTATTAACTATTCAGTATTGATCAATATTAACAGGAATATTTATTGGAAGAATAAAGTGTAAACTACTGTATTTTTTAAAAGCTGTTTTTATAGCACTTGATTGCTTGGAAGATGCAAAGGGAACATGTTGTGAGAAAAACATCCACACTACTCAGAACAAGCACTAATGATAATTGCAGGATCAAATCTGGATTAATCATATGGGCGCTAGTCTGTACACATCTGCAAGTTCATTCAGTCCAGTGTTAAGACGTTGGGAAGAAAAAGAAGGAAACATCTGTCTAGCATGAAAACTGTAAGGATGATATTGGGGTACACAAGCTAAGACTAGTTTTCTGTTATTCCTCTCTTATAACAGTACCTTCACTGAACTTCAAAAGGTGTTCATCACCTCTTTCATTTGCAGATGCAATCACACACAAGGTAGAATAACTAACTGGAATCTCACCTATCCCTTCTGGTCTTGACTGCAGATTTACAGTTCCACCTTCTCTGTCACCTTCTTGCAGAGCTGCCATTGATGTTGGCATGGGCCTGATCCAAAGCACACCTAGAAGCTCTTGAGCCACCCCTACCTTGGTTTTATGTGCAGAGGTTACATGTGATGTAAAACAGGATGTCATTCCTGGGAATACTGCTTTCCTCAGTGCCAGCTGAGCAGGAGGAGAAGGGCTTATTTTAGTATATGCACACCTATCTCCAGTGTGTCAGGTTGCTATTCCATTATAGTTCTTTTCTGGCCTTCAGGCTGTTCTTTTTCCTTGTAACAGGTGAAATACAGCATCATTGTAAAGGAGAACAACAGAAAAAAAGTGTCAAGACTGATTCTTGTGAAAAGGTGACATCAGTATCTGTACAGAACATGTTTGACCTTGCTTTGTTCAGCTCAGGATTTCATAGCTGATGAGACAAGCACAGGACTCCCCTGGGTGCTCATGCAGGTTGCCATGCAAAATTCCTTTGGAGGCTTGAACTGGGTAAAAAATGGTGTGTTAGTCAGCCTTTTTCTATTTCCAGCAGAGACAATAACTCTTGTTTTGGGATACAAAGACCATTTAGGTGATCTTGAAATCAAGTGAAGCCTGTTTTTAGGGAACACTGAGAGGAACACTGATCAGATGGCAGAATTGAGTTCTTAGCAATGCAGGAAGACATTTTAGATTTTAGATTTGGACCATTATCTCTATTTTTATGTTTGGAATATTTTGAAACCTTCTTCTAAAAGTTATGTTAGCATTCTCAGGTGTTATTCTCTCTCAATCTGGAGAGATAGTTATCAGTCCAGCTCCTTAAAATGGTGTGCTATAACAGCACGTTGAGAGCCTAAGTTTCTGTTGATTCAGTAGAGATACTCTGGTCGTTTATTTGCTTATTTCTTACTAGACTTTTGGTTTCTTTGACCTTTGCTGGTGAATATTGTATTTTATGTGGTATCCACTCACCTCCTGTCCTCTTATACTGTAAAATACGTGTCCTTCATCAGTGCTGATAGGAACTCCAGTTCTTGGCTGGGTTCCATAATCCCAAGATTAGAGAAGGCACATTTAATGTGTTTACTCTTCAGTGTGATTTTTGTGCTCCTAGGAGTAAGTATGTGCTTGTTGTCATTCTTGGAAAATTTTTAGACAAGTGTTACATTCCTCTGTGAGGGTGAAATATGGAGCTGTATAGAGCTGCTGGGAAGCACTAACAGAGCAATCAGAAAGGTTTCAGGCTGGCAGCACAGCAAAGGCTTCTATTTCCCAGAGGATGCCCTGCCTTGCTGTGTGCTTCAACCCTGGCTGGGAGGTCAGTAGCTGTGATTCAATCCCAGGACTTCCCGGGGGACTGCCCAGCTGCTCTTTTGTTACCGACCGACCGCTCGCCTCCTGTGCTACTTGCTCTCTCCTCTTCTGTTTGCCCTCTTGGGTTTGGGCTTCTTTGTTGTATTTTTGTTGGTTTTGTTTGTTTGTTGTTTGTTTTCTCTTTTCAGAGCTACTCACTACTCTTAGTATTTTCAAGAAAAGAAAGACAGTGTTCACTGATTTAAATTTTGGGAGTTGAGTTCCACTGGAAAAATTTGAAATATGTTGCCTTTTGTTTTGCTCATAAGAACAAAGTGTTGTTTCATTCCTTCACCTAGTCAGCAAATGCACAAATTCAAATGTCAGTACCCAGAGGGAAGAGCAAGTGCCATGGAAATGTGGTGGTGTATGTGAGCAGCATTGTTGGTGAGCAGCCGCTGCTCCCACTGAACACAGCAATCTTGCAATGCAGCCAGGAGTGCTGAAAGAACTGGCTGAGAAGTTCTCCAAACCACTTCAGTTCAGCATCTCTGGGAGTGTTACAGAAGATATGGGGGACACAATAAAAACTAATGTTCTGTCTGTATGTTTATAAATTAACTGACTGTGCTAGATAGCTTTAAATTGGCCAGCCTTTTACCAGTTCTCAACAAATCATGAAAAGAATGATAATAATCAATGTAAACCGTAATCCTTTCATTCTAATGAGTGTTATTCAACATGGTTTTATAATAAACAATTCATTTATTTCTTTGGTATCAGTTTTAATTAAATTACAAATCTGTGAGATAAAGGCAACACTGTTGTCACAGACTCCAGTAAAACAACTGACTTTTGGCAGAGAAATATTCTGATTAGAAAAATAATTACTGCCAAGTGAAATCAATATAGCATATATTAAATTAATTAAAATGTAATAATTAAGATGTTTCAATGAGCAAGTTCAGATGCTCTGTTTGAAATGGCTATGCTTGTCCTTAGCAAGAGTGGGAGATCAAGAAGGTAGTGTGAAAAAGCCGACACCCTTCTCTAAAAGTCTCAAGCTGTGTCAGGGGAAATATAGGTTGGATATTAGGAAGAAGTTTTTCACAGAAAGTGTGATAAAATATTGGAATGGCCTGGCTGGGGAGGTGGTGGAGTCACCATCCCTGGATGTGTTCAAAAAAAGACTTGGTGCCATGGTTTAGTTAAGGTATTTAGGGCATGGGTTGGGCTTGATGATCTTGAAGGTCTCTTCCAACCTAGTCATTCTGTGATTCTGTAAAAATGTTGGGATTTTTAAAATTTTTGCAGGTGTTGAACAAAATAATTGCTGATTAAGTTTCAGAGAACAAGAGGTTAATGAAGTGTTATGTAAAGGCAGAAGAGTCATTTGGAAATATCAGGGTTATCATGGGAGAAGATGGGTGTCATGGTTGGACACTGGCGCAATGCCAGCATCCCCATGAAAATGCACCTTCCCTAAATAAATGCTGTGAGATGTTATCAGGAACAGAGCAGAGCAGGCCCAAGCTTAATAACAAAGGAAAAAAAACTTTATTAAACTACTACTAATACAGAAAACACATAAACTAAATCCAGGATGAAGACCTTTTAAACCACCCCTCCTCCTCCCCATTCCAAAAACACCCAGCCATGAAACATCACCCGGGATTCCTGATCAAATTACCACCCTTCAGGTAATCTATACTTAAACTGTCAAGGGAGAGAGAAGTCTCTCTTGCACCACAGACCCCCCAGGAAACACAGCTGCCCCCCTGTGTTTCCCTGTCACACATGGCAACCGCCCGGAAAAAAAAATCTGCCAGTGTGACACTCTCCATTCCATGTCACAGTGCTCTCACCACCGTGCATGGACAGACTGCTCATAGGGCTCCTTTAAGGATGCTTTGCCACGGACCCAAAAATACAACAGTTCAGTTTCTCATCCTGGGACTACAGTCCCCCCCATTTTCCCCTGGGGCCGAGGGGTCCAAAAACAGGACTCATCTTCTTCCCGAAGACAGAGGGTATCACCATTCCCTCTTCAGCTTTCTTCGTTTCTCGCCATTCTTGTGCTGTTCGAAGCTGAAACAGGTCTCCCTGGGTCACCACTGCATCCCCCTAAAATGCAGTCTCTATTGCAGGAGATTTTAGTTCAGTCCATGGCTAACAAGAAAAGTCCAGCCAAAAGCTACTTCATCATCTCCTCCCACCTAAATATTTCTTCTTCTAACATCTCAGGTCCCGGACTGTCTCTCTTCCACTACAAATCAAGGAGGAGTAATACTTTTAAAAAGCCCTCATTTCCTGGAAAGGGTTAAAAGTTCAGACTCCTTGGACGGCTGATATCTCAGTCCGGCTTTCCGCCTCCCACGCTGGGCACCATCCCCCCCCTTCTCCTTCTCCTCTGCCGGCAAATTTCCAGGTGCCGCCAGGCTCTCTGTCTCTTTCCCTCTTGGGGGGGGTGGGGGGGAACAAAGGCATCTCCGCTCCTCTCCACCCTTCCGTCCAGGAGCTGGCTCGGTTCCAGACCCTCAGCCCCTCGGCCTACCTGGACAAGGCCGCGTGGCTTCCCCTCCCCCACCCAGGTTGTGGCTGGGCAGGGGAGCGTCTGCACTCTCTGACAACCGGAACCAAAAGAGAGAGTTCTCCTGGGAGTTCTTGCTTTTAACCCCCTGTGTTCTCAGAGGCGTGTCCATACTTTCAGTGGTCACTCCAGGTGCCAATATCCAAACCTGACCACTGATTGGTTTGACCCAACTTCCTGGAAAAAATTCACTTCCATGTCAAACCACGACAATGGGCTTTCCAGAATGACATGTGAACCACAGCCAGAGAGGGAGGCAGCCAACAGTGAGCAGCACTTGCTTGCCTGGGCTGTCTGGGCAGATGCTGGGCAATGGCTCAGGGCCCAAGGAAGTGCAGTGACTGAGAGCTTGAACTGAGCTCCTGTTGCAGGGTGGTGCCAGAAATGACAAGTGAGGTCCTAGCAAATGTCAGTGGGCTGCCTATTGAGTGAAAATATAGCCATGAAAATATAGCCATGTTTTGGCATTAATGAAAGTAGTGCCAGGATACTCAGTGCAATATAGTTACGTACTAGTATGTTGGCTAGCTGGGAAGACTTCAGAAGGCAAATACAAGGCTATTTTCTGACACTTCATTGTAGTCTTTCTTGCAAGAAGAGGAAAAAGAAGTCCAGTTCACTGCAGAGGATATTTAAAATTAGAAAGAGTGCCTGTGTAGCAAGAAGCTATCTCACAGCAGAAGTCTGATGAATTCAGGAGCGATCTGCTTTTGGCTGGGGTAGAGTTAATTTTCTTCACAGTGGCTGGTATGGGGCTGTATATTGGATTTGTGTTGAACACAGGGTTTATCATACAGAGATTTTTTTGTCATTGATGAGCAGGGCTTACACAGAGCCAAGACCTTTTCTACTTTTCATACTGTCACACTGGTGAGGGAGTGCATGGGAGGCTGGGAGGAGACACAGCTGGGACAAGTGACCCAAACTGACCACAAGGATATTCCAGACCATGTGTCGTCATCCTCAGGATAAGGGGAAGTAGAAGAAGGGGGAATGTTTGGAGTGAGGGTGTTTGTCTTCCCAAGTCACTGTTATGTCAATGAGACCCTGCCCTCCTGGAGATGGCTGGACACCTGCCCAACCATGGGAAGCAGTGAATTAATTCCTGGTTTTGCTTTGCTTGTGTGCACAGCTTTTGCTTTCTCTATTAAACTGTCTTTATCTCAACCCACAAGTTTTCTCACTTTCAGCCTTCCAACTGTCTGCCCAAACCTGCTGGTGGGGGAGTGAGCCAGTGGCTGCGTGGGGCTTGGCTGTTGGCTGGGGTTGAACCATGACAAGTAGATAGACTGGGAATGGACAACAGGAAGCTGAAGCTTGGGAATTGCAGACTGAAGTGCAAGCTTCTAGCAGTGATGGCTGGAGAAACAACTTATTGCTTCTTTAAAAAAATCATGCATTTTCATATTAAAGAATTTAGGACTCCAGCTTTAATTATGAAATCCTCCAACAGTTTTTTCCTAACATTGTTTTTTTCCCCCAAGTTTCTAAGAGGAAAGCCTACAGTTCCTATTTTCTTGCCCATTACCTTGAAATGATGCAAAAAAGTCATGCACTCTTCTTGATTTGTGATAAATTCACACGCTTAAAAAAAAAACCCAACAAATTAATTATTCAAGCATCTTGTACTAGCTCATATCTCATCAGTCCAACAACAGAATTAATTTAAAGCTAACACATTTAATTTCTTTTTCTCTGTTGTTTACAAATAAAAACTTTTTCTCATTTATTTTCAATGTAGTGACTCTGTGCAGAAAATTGCAATAATTTTGTTTAGCAAAGTGATTTAATTGCCATGGTTTTCACTGTAAGTGTAATTGACATCACCTTTCTATTTTCAAGTCATTCAGATGCACTAAAACTTTCCCGTTAGTTCCTTGCCATTCTGCTCTGTTTTCCAACAAGGTGGTGGAGATAGCATTTTAAAAGTAAATGGAGAAGAGCTCATGTATGTGCAACAGGTTCTCCTCTTTACTGATTAAGGGTGTATGTATGTTCAACATGTTGGCACTTTTTTTCTGTATGAACAGGATAAGAAGCAATTCCATGAAGGACTTGTTGGCTGCTGTGGCTGCTGGTGGGAATGGTACTGTACTTGTGCAATTTACAGCTTGGGAGAAGAGGGTCTCACATTCAAGTATGCAGTGATTCACACCCAAATGAGAACAGATTTCTCAGGGAAGAAAGTGATACCCTCTTCCATTATTTCATGGCAGTTTTTCAGTATTTTTTACCATCTTTAAAGCATTTCTGGCACAAAGCTTATCTGCCAGGAATTTTCAGTCCCTGACCCTGTTGTTTATCTCTCAGATTTACAGCAAGTTTTCTGTGATTAGTATTCCCAGCCTTTGCCTGCTAATACAACATCCAGAGTTCAACAAGCTCCAGCTTTAGTATTTTTTATAAAACTGTGTGACTCTGCAATAGACTTGTCCTCTCTGCCTTATCGCAAATATTTATCCCAATTCTCTTCATAAAAATTCGGAGTCATCTCTAGTTATGTGCTTATAAAAATTCCACTGGAAAAACACATACACATAAATCAACTAAACAAAAATCCCAATCTTCAAAAAGCATATAGAAGAGATATTTATTCCTAACTAAAAATAAACTCTTTTATGTATAACATGCTCATATAATAAAATTATTAATAATGGTAATTGTGTACTTGAGAGTAAAAACAACTATATAATGTAGTAGTTTTGCAATGATAGCTGTTACTGGGCTTTGCTGGTGTCTCTGTGATTTATTGAAAGGAAGCAATATACTTGTGCCATCTCTGGCTTATGCTAATTACCCTGTTTCTTTTTGTTTTGGTTGCTTGGTTATTTTTGTTTGAATTTTTTTTCTTTTCCAAAAAATGACCCAGCTTCTTTTTAGTAACTTGGACTTTTTTTCTAAATCAGGGATATAAGCAGGCATTTTTCTCTTGCCTTCCTTGATTTACAACACATGGAAGTCTGCAGTGAGAAGTTGTGTAGATCCTGCTGATTCACTCTGGCAGATTCTAATAGTTAACTGCATCCTGTCCGCAAGGGTGTGGGATGATCTCAGCAGGATGCAAACAAAACTGTATTAGGTATCACCAAGACTGGATAAAGTGACACTTCTGTCTTAAACACCAAAAGTGCAACAACTATGACGGTTTCTTAAATTGGATGTTATAAGGACAGGTTCACTACAACACACACTTACAGTACTCTTCATGTTTAAGTTTAAAAAAATAGCTCTGAAAGGATATCCTGATCCCATTGAAGACAAGACTACTGCATCCATTAAATGCAGTGTTTGAGCCTTTTGCTCTATAGGGGTACAATAGACATATTCTGGTACTGATCACCAGAGAGAGCATTATCTGCCAATTCAGTGACTGGGAATATCAGTGCAGTTGGCTGCAACTGCCATGGAATTATTTAAGATTGCCTAAATAGGAAAACAGATCAGAACACCAGTTCTCTCTTCTTTGTGATTGGAACTGTTGGTGGAGCTTTAAAATATTTATGAATCTTAATAGACTCAAAAGTTTGCAGATGAACTAGGTATTGGCCCAGATACCAGATCACTGCAAAGCAGCCCCTGCCCAGCTCCTTTGCATCATAGTTCTGTGCTGCACAGGCAGGAATTTTTAAATCTGATGTTTGCAATTCAGCATTGAGGCTCTGCCATGCTGCCAATCTATTAAAAATGTAATGGTAAGAAAGCAGAATTTCCTGTTACTTCTTGTGAATTCTGGGGCTTAAATCACTTTACATTTATGATCATGAACTCTAATGATGTAGTGCTTGACTTATTGATTAGCATGAAAGGAAAAAGATATATGCCCCTCAAAATATCCTTTCCATGCACTGGGTTTAAAATTCAGTGTGTTGTTGCCCAGTGATGATTTCATCTTTATTGCAGGGAAACTAAGTGAAGTTGTCTTACTCAGTTTAGCTATGGCCTTTTTTTCCCAGGTGGGTCATGAAAACAAGTCTACAGTAGCAACCTTTTGAAAATATTCTCTCTTTTCCCTACCCCAGAATGTTACAGAGGATTTACTGGATAGTTTTATTTGCTTCAGGAAATACCTGCTGCACTTAAGTCGTAAGACACTGAAGAAATACTGCAGTAGAGTTCTTTTTATGTCACCAACAATGTAACTGCATTGTCAATTAGTCCTGAAACAGTGCTGAGGAGTTTATGGGAGGGTTGTGAATCGTACTGGAATCACTGTTTTGGGATTAATTTCTCTTTTAAATCCCAACAGGGAAAGATATTCATACACTGAAAATGGATTAAAATATGTTGTGCTCTTTTGTGGTACGAAGAGAGAAGAATTAATTTCCAAAGGGGTTACTGCTGATTTTCTAGAGAATGTCCATGCAAGTGTTGCAAATATATGATGTGAAGCTACATACCCAACAGTGGATTCTGGAATAGCTTTGATCCTTTAACTGTATCTCTGGGACTGGAGATTAGGGTTTACTAGATGATAGCTCCTATTATTTGAAATAGCCTAAATTTTTGTAATAGTTCAGAATGTATTTTCTTTTCAGCATGGATCAGATGTGAATTGCCATGAACTCAGTGGCTAGCACATTTAGGAGTGTTTGGAGAGATCTGTGTTCCAGCCCCTATTCTGAGTCATGTCCCTGTGCAACTGGCTACTGTGAAATCTTTTTCCTTCTTCCTTTAGGTTCGCAAGAAAAGAATGTATTATTTGAGGAGAAAACACTTCATTGAACCTGATGTTTCTCTGTTAGACGTGGGGCTTTCTAAGCAGCTGCTGTTTTTTCATAGAAGAAATTCTAGGAATTTAAGGCTCTGCAAGTCATTTTCATAGAGCCTCATTATTTGCTCTGTCCCTTGAAACCCCGTCTCCTCAATTCACGTGAATATGTACAGAAGGGCAACCTCATTCAGAAGCAAAATTCTGTAATAAAGGCATGTGTGGGAGGAAGCAGATAATTTTCACTGATCTTTTTGTCTCTATTTTGTTTTCACCCTTTGTTTTGCTATAGCAACGGTGCTGAGTGTCGATGCCATAACATGTTGAAGAGATGATCTGGACATTAACTTAAGCTTAATCTGTATTTATTTCCTGTAGAGAATGGATTGTCAACTGTGAATACTTTTGTTACCTATTCTCTGTATATCTCCCTATATATATACTCCCTCCTCCTCAATATATCCTTCTCTATATATCTTACCAATAGGTGGCATATTTATCATAACATTTTCACCTATGTGCAGCCAGTCTAATTTTCTGTTTTCAAATGCCTCTCAGTAATATTTCAGGTGTAAAATGTCCCTTCAGATTGGAATACATCACACCTGGCTGAGGAAAAGTGATGTTGGATCTTTCATAAAAGTCTATCAGCTATTCTTTTCTGGGATAGTCGACCTAGTCACAAGTAGTGGACACTGCTGTTTCAATCTGTCATTTCTTTTGTTTCTTTACTAAACAGCCTGTCTTTCCCAAATAAATTGCAACATATCTAAATTTCCATCATGGATAATAGCCCTGATGTGGTCTATGTCACTGAAACTTGGCAGAGTGAAATATTGCCCTCCCCCCAGTTTTGGCTCTGTCATCAGGTTTGCATTATATCAGGTCATCTAGGAGCTGCTGCAGTAATTCTTCATTCTTATTCTAGCTGTCCACTAGTGGCCTCTTATGTTTCATCAAGTGAAACATTGAAATAACAAGGTGTGCATATTTATAGCCTCATTGTTGATTAAGTATAGTAGCTAGCTTGTGAAGTAGATGTTGGGAAATAGGATCTTAAATCAGAGCTCATTTTCTCCCTTCAGCTCAGATGACAAAGGAAATGAGATATTCCTAGAAGTGTTGTCCACAACAAGATATAATAAGGAACAGAAGGTACAGCTATTTTACTATATTAATTAACTCTTTTCCAGAGTTACACATCTATCAACTGGTAACTGCAGCAGCTTCTCAACTTCATTACTTTAAGAAAGTATCTTTAAGTGGCTTTTTTTTTTTTTTTTTGGTTGGCTTCATTTTTGTACAGATCCTTAGCAAAATTACTTCTTACCAGTCTATGAAATTGCTATTTACCATTCCCCAAAACAAGCAAATAAGATAAATCAACAGAAAACCCCTCAGACCCTCTGCTACCAGTAAAGATAGAATGTACTGTAAAAGTACATTCCACAACATAGCAGTCATCAGACTGCACAAGACATCAGTCTCCTTCATTTGGAGGTATATCTATGTAGCTCACAAATTGTCCTTTGGCCTCTTTTTCTGTGTTTTTTAGCCAAAAGACCAGCTAAGACGAATGGATGTTGCAGATGCATGAATCCTTTGACAAGCCCTTCAGCTTGCAGCTACAGAGTGGCACTGAAGTTCCTCATGACCCAGAGCCTGGCCTGGGCTGTGCCCTTCTGATATTAGGGTGTGGTAACTGTAGGGAGGGTTGTCTAGTGTCTACCTCTCAGTGTGAGGATTTGGGGTGAATTGCCCAACACATTCCCTTTTCTCTGGGAAGCTGGTGGGATGATGGCCCCAGGGTGCTCCTCAAGGGGATTACTGGACCATCTCTTCACCCCTTCTCAAGAAGGTGTGCAGTTCCTTTTTTTTTTTTCTTTTTTTAATGTCTGAAGGCTATTTTCACCTTGCTGAGAAAAGTGCCTGACCATGGAAAGCCATTTCCCAGCAAAGACTCTGATCACTCTGCAGTCTCAGGCCTCAGTAGAGCATTATTTGTTCTTGCTTGTTCTATTCCAAATTACCGTGTTTTTATCACTGTTTTCTATTATCATGATGCTTATGGTAATCCTGAGCCTAAGGCAGGAGTGGGTGGCTTTCCACTTTTCATCTCTGAAGAAAAGCTCAGCATTTTTGGTGGGTGGTTCTACACACCCTCCAAGGGTCTCTCTTGGTTTATGTCTCACCTACCTCCAATGACAGTTTTCTCTCTATGTATCTCCTCAAGAGATTTTGAGGGAAGTTGTCTAATGTGGCTTAACTTCTTTGCATTTTCTTTCTTTGTGACCAAAACCAAGAAATATCTCCTCATTATAAGAAAATAGGAAATCCTGATTTAATCTATTTGGCACATATTGTTTATTTAATTATTGTGTGATTGCTGTGTCACAACAGAGTAGGAGTAATATGGCCACACATTGCTGTTTCAGGGTGTGGTTTTTTATGGTCTCCCACAAACAGATCACCAGTCCCTTTCTCCAGCCTTCCTTCCTGCTCAAAACCTGCCCTGCCCCAAAATGTGTAGCATGGCCATGCACTGCAGGTCTAAGAGTGCTTGCTTCAGTTCACAGAGCACTAGTAATAAACAGGCATCCTCTTGAGTTCTCAAGGCTTGAAACTTTTGCTTACTCTCCAGGAAACTTCATTTAATATTCTTGTTAAATAAAAAATAAACCTGGGAGTTGCTTGAACCCCTTTTTGAAAGTGTTGTATCAGTTACCTTGGCCTGCCTAACATTTTACTACAATTGAAACCCTTCTACTCCCTTACTGCTTTAGCATCTTGATGTTATGTTATAAATATAGAGGATGTAACACCTCCTGATGTGGCACGAATAGTTTTCAAGGTCAGGCTTTTCTGTTGTTGGGAAGTCTTTTTCTGATCAACATATTCTCCTTATTTTAGGTTGAAGCTCATTAACCTGAAGATTCAAATGGCTGGAATTGAGTTTGTATTTCTGAGACTTGATTAAGAATTATAACAAATGTAAATGAAATTTCTGCTATAAAACATAACTTAAATTACACTAAATCCTCATTTGATTACTGCTGTGCTACAGGTACATGCTTTTCTCTGTAAGTTAACCCAAATCTATTAGAAGTTTTGCTTTCTGAAACCAGTTGCTTATTGTGACAATAATAGTAGTATTACTATATTACTATATATTACTATCATAACAGATAGTAATATCTATTTTTAAATGGAAATAAAATTAGATTATTATCTCCAGTAATGAATCAGAAACTGGTGAAATTGCTGCCATGGTTGTTCCCATGTTCAGTCAGGTTGTGTAAATATTTCATAGGAAAAGAGTAGCCTAGAAGGTTGTAGGAGAAACATCCTGTGAATCATAAACTCTTAAAGGTATGGCATGAGAAGAACAAAAGGAGCTTAATGCAATCTGAAGGGACAAAAGAAGGTGAGAGGTTTACATCAGCACTGGACGTTGAATTACAAGTAAACATAAAGAGACTAAAGTGAATGCTCACATCAGCAAAAAGTGACAGAATATTAAATGAGGCTGAAAATGAAGCAATATTCAGTTTGTTTTAGAGTCATGTGTTATTGATGAACTGAGCACAGAATCTTCTTTCTCACAAGTAAGATGAAAGATGGTGTTTCTTGTCCTCTCTACCCAAATAGTAATATGCTAATACTGAGCTCCTTGTAGGGCTTTTTTTTTTTTTTTTTAAAGTGTTATCTCTCAGTAATACCAATTGCTGTTCCTCTTTGTTTTCAGTGTATACTCTGAGACTGAGTCATATAAGTGGGCTTTGACTTCCCTTACCTTCAGCAGAATAGTCCTGTTCAACCAAAACTATTTAAGGAAGAGCAGAAAAAGCGTACAGGAGAAAGAAGAAACACCTCTGTATTAAGAGGATTTTTAAATGGCATCTGAGGAAACTGCTGACATAGGGACAGAGGTTGTGGTCTCAGCAGGGAGGACAAAATGACTGTGCTGTAGTGGGGTTCCTGATGTTTACTGTCTCATTTGAATCAGTCATAAGCTCATTCACTGTGTATAGGGAAAAATCAGAAAGGAAGTAAAGGCCTATCAAGAGCCCAAAATGTGGCACTCAGTTGATAAAATTGTATCTTGTTTTGGAATTACTCCTCTAGTTGTCTTCTGTCTCATCATGGTAAAAAAAAGATCTCTTGCTTTTTCTTCATTTTAACAAGAGTCAGTATATATATAGACTTTCTGTTAAAATTCACTAACTGTGCTATTGCCATTCCTTTTATCTTTTCAGCCAGGTTAATAAGAATCTGTGTATACTGCAGAACAATAACACTCTTGTCTGGTCAAAACCACATTTTACATCTTCTGGGAGGAAGTAATCCTTACATAAATATGCTGGTTGCACTGTTCTGTCATTGGGAATTTGCTTGTGTGCTGAAGAAGAAAGGTTCCTAGCTGATTGTTTAGAATTAATTAATCTTCCAGAATTGTTTTTTGTGCTACAACAGCGTAAGAATATTGATACACTGTAACTGCAATGCTCCCAGTTCAGATTCAGTGGCAAAACTGTACTGTAAACAAGTATAATAGAACAAAGATAATTTATGTTGGTAAAAGCATTGTCATATATATTCGAGGTATTTCTACTATCACAGTATTGGTCAGGTGACACGTCTTTTCACTGCCTGGCTCACAAAGAAATGACAGTTGTAGGTCACAAAAGGCATAGTACTTATTAGCATTTTAGTTCACTACAAAAATGCCTAATAAAGAACTTTCTGGAGTGCAGCTCTCATTAATTTCATTATCCAAATGTGTAATAGTGACACTTGCAAAGTCTTCTGTGCAAAGAGACGCAGTGAAGAGGAACCAAAGAACTGGTAAGAGCTTCCAGTGTCCCCTGTTTCAGCTGGAAATTGTCACGGACAATGGTTGGACATTGCTTGGATACTGAGTCGGAAGAAATTTCCTTGACTTGTGTTTCTGACACAGATTTTTGGGATCACCTTAGATAATTAAACTATGCCTCTATTCTCATCTGCTAATGGGAATAAACCTTACCTTGTCCTCCTGGTGTTTTTTCTAATCAGATGATAATCTCTGGGGACAAGACTGTTACTTAAAATAGTGTGTTCAAAACCCAGTTTGTAGGTGGAGCCATTAAGCCTTGGGAGCCAGTCACAAAGGGATTTATATACCTTTGTTCACTTATTTCTATGGGAAGTACATTTGTGGGTCTTTGTTGTAGACAATACAGATACACAGCAAATATCAGAAAAAAACTTGCTAGACTATTTCAAAGATTAAGTTGGAAAGGAAAATAAGGACAGAAAAAAGAAAGAACGGAAAAAGAAAAAAGAAACCCTGAAAGAATAAAGTTTAAAATAAATAAAAAAATTACGATATGCAAAATTTAAAGTTTTATATTGTAAAAATCAAGCAGACTAGGTAGTAACTTGCAAAGCAGGCAATGGTTAAACTGCACTGAAGGTTAAGGAGCTAGTAGAACTGTTTCGTTAATTTATTTCTTTCTTTGTTCTGTGATGAAGAGCACTACATCTATATTATTCTAGGATAAGAAGCCCCAGACCTTGGAATATAAGAGTAGCATTAGTATGAGGAGGCTTTTTACTGCTGCTGTACTAGTTTTGGGGTGAAACCTAAGTCCAGATCTTAATCACATGCCATGATCAAGATCTTGCTAACAGGTGGATTGATTATATAGAAAATCTCAAGCTTCAAGTTTGAGCATGACAGTGTAGATACAGAAGATATTAGAGAATGGAGTCTTTTTCTTTTAAAGGTCTCTGATGTGACTGAAGCAGCAAATCCAGTCTGATAAAGCAAAATTCTTCATAGCCAGAAAGGATTGGACTGAATTTCCCCCTCTGAATGGGGAAGCAGGGAGAGCAAACAGAATGGCAATACATTGCCAAACTGCTGCTCTCGTGTCCTGCTGAGCTGGAGGAACGACTCAAATCTATGACAGTGCCTATCTCTTGTGACTTGCTTCCACTCCAGCTCTCACTTGCCTCTTAATGAATAATGTGGAGGAGGAAACAGAGGCACAGAGTCCCAGGGCATGGCCCTTGTCTCCTCCACAGGTAAAACTCAGTCCATGGCCAGAGAGGAAGGAAGGGAGCTATTCCATGCCTGTGGGTATAGACTCCAGTGGTATAGACTAACATGTGAGGCCTTCTGAATGTGAGGACAGCCATGCTATTGCTTGTGTGGTTTGGTCCTTAGTGTTCTGGGGAGCACAGGGGGACTAGTGAAGTCAGCTGCTGCAGGACTTTGTGTGTGATACAATGACAGAGAATTTAAACTAGAAAGCTCAGGAGAGACATAAAGTTATTTTGCTGTCAGCCAAGATTCTGCAAATTGATTTCTGGCTCTGTTTGTTTGATACTCTCTAGCTGGATATTAGTTGTTTTTACTTACTGCCACGGACCTCACCTTTTTGTTAACGGGTAGGAATTTAAAAGGGTCTTCTGATGGTGAGAAGACATAAATTTAACACTCTTGTGGGGAACTAGGAATACAAATCTTCCTGTCTTCCATGAGAATTTTTGTTTCTATTTGAATGCTAAAAGCCCCATCTCTTCCCATCTCAGCAAGGTTAGATCTGAATTTTTGTTTGAATAAAGTTGCCAAACCAGGTGTTCAAAACCCGTGTAAAAACACACAAGGAAACTGCTATGCTGTAGTAACATTGGAAACAAAAGCCATTCTTTCATTTAATTTAATACTGTGGGAGGGAAGAGGGAGTTAAAGGTATTCTGATTGCTATTTGATTTTGTATCTACCAAGAAAATTAATTAAATTAGTGTTTTGTTTAATAATGCTTAATGGAAAAAAACCCAAACTCAAGGGATTTTTTGGACTGTTTAACCATCCAGATCTGGAAATTCTAGTGAATCGCAGCAGAAGTCAAAATGAGGTGTTGCAGACTTTATGCCTGAATGGAAGAAAGGCTGTTCTTCATTTTCTTGGGTGATAATTCAACATTGAAACATTGCTTTATACTAAAAATGCAAGTAGTAGCTTTGCCATTGTAATCCTTTCAGTATCTCCATCCCTTTCTATGCTGATGGTAGTTACCTCTTTAGGTCTCTTTCTAGGCTGTCTGGTAATTATTGCTGTATTGTACCGCTGTAGTTCAACGAAGCTGTGACTGGATGCATCTTTATTTCAAAATGCATAGTGGAAAATGTCACGTTTGCAGATAAAGAGTGAGCATTCCTATCTATGCAGGCAGAACCGATTTTCTCCCTCCACATAAATATCACGATTCCTTGAGAAACTGTCTTTTAGTGATGGATCCAAAAATAGCCTCCTTAAACCTTTCAGTCAGACTGAAATCTTTCATCCAGAATGGTCTGATGTCAGATCTACCAAAGTTATGTTGCCTAAATTATAAGCTTGATTTACTTTTTGGATGTATGAATTCAAATGTGTTCTTTGCAAATCCTAGCAATTTTGGTGTAATCAGAAGAGATTACATGCAATTTCATTGTCACTGAAAAGAACATCCACAAGACTGTGAAGCACAGACAAGACTGTGTTCTGTTTTGTAGGAATAATAGCCTACCTCCTGAAATAGATGTAAGACTTCTGTGATATATGGGGCTGTCCAGTGGTGCCTCAGGTAACATCAGTTTTATGCGTGTAACCAAGGTTCCAAATTTTCCTTGCTCTGTTTCTTTCTGTTTGTGATTTTTCCTCCATTAACTAATCCCTTTCTGGTTATGTTTTTGACTTTGTTGGGAATCCAGTCAAGGAATCGGTTCAGATCCTGTCCTTCTGGGAGTTTCTGTAAAAATAAAACAAACAAAAAAAAAACCAACTACAGTAGTGATGAAATATTATTAAATATTAAAATACTTTATTTTAATGATGCACTTTTATAAACTTGTTTTGCAGTTACTGCATTTTGCTGTAATTCCTAGATTTTTTTCTATCTCAGTGTAAGAGAGCCCAAAGTGCCAAAGGAGGGTGACAGCAGATTTTTTACACAAAATATTGTTGTGACCTATAAAATGCAGGTTTGGATCTTCTGGTTTACGTAAGAATTCTGCATTATTTTATTGCACAGGAATCTTTGTAAAAGTGATTGTTCACCTTTTTATATGTGAGTAATTGTATGTGCAAAAATGGCTGAAAGCAATGCTGGTAATAGGTATTCCAAGGGGATGGTGCTGGAGTTTTTTCCCACTTGAGTGGAAGCATTTTTTGGTGATGGAAGGATGGATGGGTCTGGTTTTGTTATGATTCTCTCTCAATTCAAATAAGCTACTAGTTAAGGAATGATAAAATGAATTCACCTTACCCACAACTCAGGCTTCCCAGTCTCCAGAAATCTTCCCAGACAGATGTGGTAGGGCAAGGGTTTCTGTTAATGACTTCAGAGCAAATGCTATTGGATTCCTTTAGAGTAGTTATACCCTGGGTCTGGATCCCCCCATGGGGTGAATGTCACATCAATACCAGTTCAGTGCTTTATTGCATTTCTGAATGCAAGTGTGCTTTCAGTGCTATTTGATCCCCACAAATACAGCCTGAACTTTCCCATGTCTGTCCTTAGAAGTATACACTTGTATGAAATACTGCAGTGGTTATAAATGTGTGGGAAAACTGACATTACTGTCCTTGGAAATACAAATTAATCAGTTTGCTAAGAGTTTCATACTGTCATATATGTATATATTTTGCAAGACTTTTTTGGAGCAAATTCTCAAAAGGATACCACATGAGTAAAATCCGCTTGAAAAAATCCACTTGATTGTTCTTACTGAAGAAATCATTGTCTGCGGTAATTATAAGTTTCTTACTTTCCTTTAAATGTTTGAAAGATATTATCAACTGAACTTTAGTAGTTTTATCTTTATTAAATTTTGTAACAATACACAAAAAAATGAGTCATTCAAACAATTTCCAATGAGTCTGTAGTTTATGATAAAATCTATAATAATGTAATTTGAGTTTCACCCATTTTCTAAGTGCTGTGAGCAAATTCTTTCCCATACTGAAAAACCTGCTGTCAAGATTGAAGAGGCTGCAGTGAAGAATTTTATAAGTGCTTAGGACTGTGAGGATATGAGTTATGAAGACAGATTAGACAGACCTAGCTACAGGCTGTAGTATATTAGACAGCATAGATAAATTGAGGCTAAGAGGGCATCTCACAGTGGGATGAAATATACTGAAGGAGTGCTATAGATTGATACCTCTCCATGGTTTAAGACTAGTTGTTTCAAAAATGTGAGGTCACATACTATGAAGTTGACAAGTAGACTTGGAAACTTGTAGACAATACATTGAAGTGAAGCATTTGAGTTCACATAAGGGAATACTGTGGCAAACTGTATGTATGAGCAATAAATAGAAATTATTTCAAGAGGAAATTGGATTAAGCAACCTTAAAAAGAGAAATAGCATAGATTCAGGTGAAGAAGAATGCAAGTACTGGGGTAAAACCACCAAGATATAAACAGAACCTCTCCTGAAGAAAATACATTTTCCCCCTACTAATTAAGAGATCTACTTTCCACCTTGCCCTGCTGACCTTGCACAGTTTCTGCTCATATTTCAGTGAATTTGGATGTCCTTCTGCTGTTAAAGCTTAGGGCTCCCCCAAGGTATGTAAAGTAGCTCAAAAGGATTGTGGGTTGCAAAGGTTTTTGAAGTGCTTTTATTTTTAATTTGCTACTACGTAGTAGTAGCACGTACACATATCTTATACCCAAATGAAATTGTACCCTTTTGTCTATTCACTAAGATTAACTCACATGCCTGGAAGTAGAAGGCTTCGTGTTCCCCATTTGGTGCTTTATAGAATTTCAAATTATAGTTATTTGTAGAAAAGGCTGCTTCTGTTGTATCATAGTAGTGATTTTTTTCTGTATCTCGCTAACTTTGTAAAACAAGCATTGAATTTTAACTTCTGCTGTGCTGACCTCTGTGTGGTTTAAAATAGTTCATCTTATCAGTTGTACTAATGGTGCAGAAATAAAAAATAGCTGTTTCTTGATAATAATGTGGAATTTGCTTTCCTGGGAGGTGTCTGGCCATAGGACTGGCTTATGCTGCTTGTTGTGAACTCAGCCTGCACTAGCAGGATAAGACATACCTGTGGTGTGGGGTGACAGGATGGGCGCTGGGAGGTGACAGCAGGAGGTGTTCTTTGGCTCCTCCACCCAGAGTATGGTGGGTTACAATGCCTTGGCCAGCACCTGGATGCGCCCCCAGCCACTCCCTCCCTCCCTTGCTCAACAGGACAGGGGTAGGAAATTAGATGAAAAAGCTTCTGGGTGGATATAAAGACAGGAAGATCTCTCCAGTTATCACCAAAACTGACGCAACTGCAGGGAAATTAGTTTGATTTATTGACAATTAAAGCAGGTTTGGGTAATGAGAAACAAATACAAAATTAAACCACTTACCCTCTCTCCAGCCTTTTCCAGGTTCAAATTCAGTCCTTCATTCCTGCCTGGAAGCTGCTGTGCCTGGCATGGGAAAGGCCTGGATGCTCCTCAGAGATGTTGCCCCTGACAGTACCTGGGCACCTGCACCTCATACCCTGAGATATATTAGTATTTCTTTTTTTTAAGAAAGTGTAAAAAGTATTTTAAACAATTTAGCTTTTTCTTTTCTGCAGACTATTTGAGGAGACATTCCTTTATTTTATTTAGAATCAACAATAGTTGAAATCTTGAAATAAATTAGCCCAAAAGAAAATCCTTTTCTCTGTCAAAACATTATTTTAAAGTGAAATGATACTTAAAGACTTTAGTTTTGAATACACATTAAGGAAAAGATTGCTATTACTTATTTCATTGGAGAGGTGACCCTAGTTGATCTGGCTTTTTTTTTTTTAATTTTAATAAATTAGTTGCTTAAGCACTGCCAGATATCTAATTAAGTTCCCAATTATTATGAATATTCTATCCTCTGATGGCTTATATTAGTAAATAGTTCTCACAAGGTCATTTTTTCTACCTGGCATATAAAAACTTTTCCCTGTTATTTTAAGGAATGATAGAAGCAATTTGACATCTTACATTGCCTTCTTGCACATAGATTTAAAAAACAGTCTATATAAGAAACTTTAATAAAACCGTAGTGGTCACACTGTCCTCATGTTCATGTGAACAATATCATCACACTGGAAAATAATCCTGCTGACAATTCACCTATGACAAATTTTACAGCTGGCCAAAATCATGCCTAGAACGGAATCTATAGGTTTCCCTCGTTCAAGAATACAAACCTAAGAATACAGTAAAAACAAACTAGAAGTTTTCATATTGAACTTATAAAGCCAAAGTGTGTGACTGGTCATATAACACAATCTTCTTACCCTGGTGTGTTTTTTTCCCCAGAAATAAGCATTTCATTTCTTTTCTTTTAGCTAAGCCTGGAGTGCAAAGCACAGCAGCTGTGGTCCAAAGATAGTAGACTTACAGATGTGTGTTTTGCAAATGTAGAAAATGAAGTTCAGCCAGAGATGTTTCCTTCCATTACCTCCGAACTTACTACTCTAGTAACAGGAAAAGCTTCCAAATTTCTCTTCTCTATTTTTTCTTTCTTTCTTTTTGTTTGTTTTTTTCCTTTTTTTTAACTATGGTATGTAAATATTGAACCAAATATAAAGGCTGCCTCCACACGTCCTTTCCAGGCATTTTCTTGATGTAAGATCCTCTAATATAAAAATCAGTTCCTTTGTTTTTCTCTTGGCAGAATATTAATATTAACATTAACACTTATATTTTCACTTGCATTTTCAACACCTTCATCTCAGTGGACAACCAGATCTTCAGAGTAGCCTTTATCCTCCCACCAATCTGAATGAAACTATCTCTGTTTCAAAAAAATTAATGTTTTTTTCAGTTGTCTTCAAGTGTACTCTAATCTTACTTGTATATAGGATGTAATTAAAAAAAAATGTAAGGAACATAGAGCTAGAAACAAAACCTTAGAGCATTTGGGCAAATATGGAAAATATAGAGCAGATTTGACACATACTAGAAGTTTATTTAGGAAAAATACTGCTAAGACAGCTTTACCAATTTGTTTTGTGTGACT
This sequence comes from Vidua macroura, assembly GCF_024509145.1. NCBI lineage: Eukaryota > Metazoa > Chordata > Aves > Passeriformes > Viduidae > Vidua > Vidua macroura. Next base: position 13,916,117 of record NC_071572.1, read on the forward strand.
GTGACAAATTACAGTCTTTTTGCTGTAATGCAATATGGAAATATGCAACTGCGTCAACGTCGTATCTAGAAAGATTTACACACCCCGCCATCCACACACGTCCACTACCCATTCCTCAGATTGGCTGATATTTAGAATTTTATGTGACTCAAACATGTAGGTTATACACGAAGTAAAATTCTCAAATTGCTATTTGTCAAACATGTACATTTAGTATAAATGTCAGAAGTCAAGATTTTTCAGCTTGGCTGCCTAACAACATGCTCTACTTTTCAAAACTGTATAATCTCAGCTGAGTTTTTTATTGTTTGCCCTGAGACTAAAGCACTGGGATTTCATTCCTGTGCTGCTTTTACACTGTGGTGCTTCTCAAGTGAATACACTTTGTGTGAGCAGGGAGAAAAAGAGGTCTCGCAATCCCCTGGGTGGCAGTGCCTCCTAATAGAGACTGGAATCCCTAAGGGCTGGATGCCACTGGGGCACTGAAAGGGAGGCCCCAGCCTCATCAGGGATATTACTGTGCCCTTTGCTTGGGCAACACTAATGTGAGAGAGGATCTGTGTGAGTGTGTTAACTCAGAAAAATCCTCCTGCTCCCTATTGGGGATGAGAAGGCTCCTTTCTTTCTGTAAAACATCAGCTTTTCCCATACCTGGAATTTATTTACACTCAAGCAGATCCTCCCACCTCTGGACTCTGGGCAAGACTGCCTTGAGAGAAGAGTCATGCAGACCTCCCACATTAGAGTGACAATGAGTGAATCTTGTCTCTGGCTTGACTTTCACTTTGGAGTGCTTGGTGCCCAAGAAGAGAGCTTGTGAGGATGGAGCCCAAGCTCCATCATTTAGTGGACATTCTTTAGTGGAGTAGTCTATGGAATTAAGTCAAGCTTCTATGTGAAAATCAATTATTTTTTTGCCAAAGTGAGAAGCTTAGGCATAATACACCTGAGCAATGCCAAGAGCTGTGACTGGTAATGCTGCTCAACAGCTCAAAGCATAGGTCTTTTGTACAACAGGTTCTGTGCTGCATGTGTTGTTTCATCTTCTATGAATTATGCAGTTACATGTCTATTAAAGCTCTTCTTGTTTCCTCTTCTAATTCAGACTTTATTTTTTTTCCAGTTACGAGGCCAAGTCTCCTTTGAGTCAGAATAATGTGTTAATATAGAAAAAAACCCCTCCATTTATTTGGAATATAAGCATGATTTTGATTGTACTCTGGTAAAATGCTGTAGTTAAAAAAACCCACAAACAAAAACAAATTAAACAGCAAAGCACCTACATGATAATATCCTTTCCCAAGCCTAAACAGCCCCTGGCTGGAAGGCAGAATTTAGGTTCTTTGTTTATGAATTGCTACAGCTAAGACAATAATACATCATTTTCTGCCATCACATAGCAGAGACAAATCAGATAATGCAGATAAAATCTCCTTTCTGCAGCTTAAAGTGAATGAAAAGCAGAGATAAATTGCCATCCCAAAATCAGTGGCAGTAGAAACAAGAGAGGAACCTCCTACTAAGATGAATATAATTGCATCTTGATTTCTAAGGCTCCTAGATTTGTAATTCCTAGAAAAATCAAACAGGTTTCACCTAAAGCTATTTTTAGTGTGTACTGGTATATTTTGGTTTTGGTAGGAACTGTTGATATGTCAAAGGTAATTTTTGATGGCAAGATATTGAAGGAGAACACCAAATTTTATATATTATCACACTTGATGATGAGCAGCTGTAAGCCCAAACTAACATAAATTAAATGTGTATCACATTTTTCTGCACCCTGGGGAAGTGCAGAACAAAGTCATGCAGTGATTACACTTCCACCAGCATGCCATTAACAACTCCAGATGGCAGCACTTTAGCTGCAAACATCTCCAGGTGTAATGGGAAGGCTAAAAATAACTAAGCAGCAAGGCATGACCTAGTGACAGCCTAATTTGCAAAAGGAATGAAGAGACAACAGGACTGTTTAACTGAAGACATCTGAAAAAAATGGCTTAAGCCATGAACAGATTCATGTAAATATAAAATTTTATTAAGGAAAGACATCTGCACAATTTGTCCTTTCTGCATAACTCATCATAAAAATGAGAAATGTATGTTCATTCTAGTGCAAGCTTATATGTATAACTTGGTAGAAAAACACTAAATTCTTCTCCAAAAGAGATGAACCTTCTTCATTTAAGGTTTACTGTCATCCTGATAGGAAGGCAGAGGATTCTGTATTTGCCTTTCAGCAGATTTGTTCTCTGGTTGGTTGCTTGGTTAGTTTATTTGTTTTAAGACAAGATACTGGAATTTAAATATATGCCTTAGGAAGCAATGATATTTTCATTTTTTGCTTATTGCCCACAAAGTGCCCTTGGACATTTTAAATAATTACCATCCATTTAAGACTGAATTTTATAGGATGATTTTATTTGCTCTGTCACTTAATGTGCTAACAATCCTTGTATCTATGGGCATGAAGTGGATGGACTGCTGCTAGCTTTAAATAGAAGTAGTGGTTTTTGTCAAATACATTTTACATCATTTTCAAAACAGTTACAGAGCCTAGAACAGAGGTGAGGGTGCTACCAGGGCGGAAGTGAATGACAGATGCAAAGCTCATTCTATGAGAAACTGTTATTACTTATATAAATTCAGGTAAATCTATCAGAAGTAATGCTTCCCATTGTCCTTTGCCAGTAGATTTGCCAGTAGTGGTTGTATGGTGAAGAGCTCCTTCTGAGGAAAACACAGTATCTTGAAGACAAACCTATTATCTTTAATAGTCTGTAAGTTTGCAATCTATTTAGCACTAACATAACCTTACAGACTTAACTGGACATATTTCTTTTTACTGCAGCTGATAAAACTTGGGTGTCTTTAAATTGTCAGTGGTAATTTTATTAGTGTATTTCAGTTCAGAACTGTTCGTGGTCCATAGGGATCATGGACAATATAGCAGAAACAGTCTTGAATGTCTCTGGAAAGAAACACAGAGGAAAGTTTCTGTGATTGCTGGAACACTGAGGGGGATCAGATGAGTCTGATTTCACAGTCTGAAAGTACAGCCAGTTCTGGAACTGTGTCTTGTCCATTGCCCACCCCCCCCCCCCCCCCCGCCAATGTGCTGTATTTGTGCTGCAGTCCTGTCTCTTGTGAATTTTGCATTCATCATTTTGCTTCCTGCTGTTGCCATTATCCTTCCCTCTAGCACATGTCCCAAAAGGAGGGTCTTCCTTCTCTCAGGATCAGAGCTAAAAGTCATCTTTTCCCTCCCCAGACTGAAGGGATTGGTTCCTGCAGTGCCTTGCCCAACCATCTTTTGACCCCCTCGCACTAGGTGAAAGCAAGGATGACATGCTCACGCTAGAATTACCAACATCTCATGGTCAACATGCCTATGTGGTGCTGAGAAGGAGGAGAAACTTATGTCTATCAATAATCTGAGGTGCGTAAAATTAACTTTTTGGGGAAATGGGGAACAGTTATTATATAACACACAAAAGATGAGGCTAGCAGCTCTTCCTTGTCTGTCACTTGATTGTGGCTTTCAAAATAGGCAAAAGAGATATCATTTATGATGTCATCATTCTAAAAATTTTAAAAAGCCTCCTAAAAATGTGGTTTTCTGTCCTGAACACTGGCAAGGCAGAAAAGTGACTTCTGCTGATAAACATCCTTTACAAAAAATTCAGACTTGCAAGACCTGTATATCCCCTGTCTGAGGCACAAGAATGCCATGAACTCCCATTCATTTCTGCCTGAGCTAAAAAATCAGGAAAACATTGCTAAATTAAGTAGAGTTTCAGTCTTATGAGGTTTATGGTTCAGACTCAAGAAATAAATCAGGCAAACATCAACACTTTCTCTGCTTATCCAAATTAACCCTCATAACTTCTGAATTTTTTTCATGGCTCATTTTCCCAGTGCAGGAAGGGAAGTTAATGAGACACTTGCTTATATTAATCTCACTTCCAGTTTGACATATGTGGATAGCTAATACAATTTTAAAGATGCAATAGTTCAAGCACGCTGTTGTGATAGGCAAATATTTATACATAACCATCTTGTTATAGTAAGGAGTTTATAATTCAAATATTTCTGCCTTTTGTGATGCAATAACTTTTCGACTATCCAAAAGCAAAATCAAGTGTGAGGAATTTTAAAGGATCTTTCTGTGAGTGAATGTTCTGGTACCAGAAAAAAATTGTTGTTTTGGATTTATTTGTTGTAAAGGACTTGTGTATTTACTGGATACTGAATGTTTTCATCTCTGCAGAGGCATTTCTATTTGGAGTTCCATCCATGCCTGCCTTCTCTGTCATAGCCACAAGCTGAAATAGAGGAAGATGTTTATCAATTTCCATTCAGAAATTAGTATTCTGGTCCCTCTGCAGTGCATATAAAATGCTCGTTATGCTGGAGTTTCACTGAAGTAGAAGTGATTGTACCAAGGGAAAAATTTCTCTCAATCAGGTTTGAAGTGCATGCCTCAGGGATGGGGGCATCATCTTCCTTTCTTGTACACAGTCACTCTTCTTATATCAACACCAATTACAAGGTAAGGTTCAAAGCTTGCCTGTGAGTTTGTTCATATTCAAGCCTGCTGAGAACAGCCTGTCCTTTCCTCTCAGCAGACTCTCTTCTTACATTAGAATTCCCTTTCCTTTTTGTATCTATATAAAATATACAGAAACTGTCTTTCAGCCAAGGACTTTGAAAAGCCCTGAGTTCTGGTTAGTTCGTTATATTTTGAAGTATTCTTCTGAAAATAATCTTTGTCTTTTTGATTAGACTGTAGACTTTTTGGAGTTTGTGTTCTACTATGCAAAATTTTAAAATGGGGAACATTGACTTTTAATTAATGTGCATAAAAGTTGGGGGAAAAGTTCTTGCATGCAGTAAACTCTTTCTCTTTAGGAAAAGTGGGAGGAGATTAAAAATTTACTTTGAATATCTGGGTGAAAACTAAGGTTGCCAGAACTATTTTAACCTCTAACATGTTCTCTCTGATATAAGCATTCAGGAGGGTGCCTGCATTTGGGGCCTCTTTGGTTCAGGTAATTTTAAGCTGAAAATGATAATGTGCAAAAGGTTACACTGAGGAAAACAAGGCAGATTGTCAATGCAGGCTTGTGTTTTGTGGCTGAATGATGGTAATCTTATTTCTGCAGGAAACAAAATAAGTTTTTCTCTGTTGCAGCACGAGCAGTCTCAATCACACGATTCTCTCTTGATATTCTTAGTTAAACTCAGTTACTTCTTTGTGCTGTTTTGCCTTCAATTTATCTTGTTAGGAAAATCCTGTTAACCTTCTGTGATAAAGGCAATCCCACATTAATTAACAGATGCCTAATTTTGTGTATAAAGTCACACACCATTATGGAACCGTGCCTGGGAACCTTCCTAGAAACCTCAGGAGGAGAGATGTCTGAAAAATATCATGGTACACTGCTGTAGTTCAGCAAAAGTATATAAAAATTTGGGTGCTTATCTGTGGAAAACTTTTTTGTCTTTGTAAAATTCACCCAGATCTTTAGCAATTGGAAAAGGTTCTTAAAAAGCTACTTGCTTATTTCAGTGGCTTTTATATAAAATGACTGTAACAAACCAAACCAAACTGTAAAAATGCTGTCCTCCACTTCTGATTTCTGCACTGTTATTGATCTATATTACTCTATAGCTCTGGTGTCTGACAGAACCACAAGGTGACACACCTATCTAACAAAATGTGCCCACAGCTTAACACTTTCATTTATTTTAGGAAAAAAAACCAACCCTGAGTGCTCTGAAATTCCATCAGGCTTAATAGGAAAGCATGTTATTTAGTATAAAGTTGAGAGGAAGAGTGAATTGAAGTGAGCGCAACTGTTTTTAAAAATTGGCTAGTCTTCTTGAACTTTTAACACCAGAATAAAAATGTAATTGAACAATGGGAGAATATCTCTTTAAGCTGCATGTAAACTATCATATGGCACATAAGGAGACACTGCTTTCTTTACTTGACACCATTACTATATTAGATTTCATGCTTGCAAACATAATTTCAGAAGATACGAGGAGAATATATACAAGACCCAGTAGGAGTCTTGTTGAAAAATGAATGCAAAATTAGCATTAAAGTTTCTTGACACATCAGTGTTTCTTTGTTTTTCCTGTATATTTTCTCCTAACTCCTTCTATAAAAGTCCAAACTCAGTAGTTTATTCAGAATCTATCCAGTTGGATAATTTTCTCTCTCATGGTGGAGCCAACTTGTTTCTCTTTTTAGATCCACTCTTATTTCATCACGCTACTTACTAAGGTGGCAATTTAATGATCTGTAGGAGAACATAAGTTTGGAGCAATTCAAATACCTTCACACTTCACAAGGAAGTTGAGTTAATAAGTAAATTTTGCAGTCATGAATAGACCAACCCAGAGTCAGAACTGAATCTGTGCCAGGCAGGATTACTACTTAGAGGGACGTGGCACTGGTAGTGCTCAAGGCCAGGTTGGAAGGACCTTTGAGCAACCTCATCTAGTGGTATGTGTCCCTGGCCATGGCAGAGGAGTTGGACTGTAGGTTCTTCAAAGATCCCTTCCAACCCAATCCATCTGGTGAATCTTGGATTCTATGATCCTGGCTGGGGAGCAAGGAGGAAAAGCCCTAACAAGCTGGGCTTTGCTTTTGTGCTGTCAGGGAAAAGATATTCCTGGAGGTCTTAGACTGCTGCTCTTAGGAAGACTTCCTCTGCCTTTCTGCCCACTCTTCCCCAGCAATACCTGCTTTCCTACATGTATCTTCCTCAGACTCACCAGCCATCCTACAAGGCCATGTGTTTTGCTGGCTGGAGCAATCTGCCCCCCCCAGATACTCTGGAACAGTGGAAACACTATTCTCATGCCTAGAGCTGGCTGATAAGTGTAGTCCTGACTGCAGTAGTGAGGAAAGAAGGCCGTGCAAAACAGAAAACATCAAATCAGCCTTACTCAGTAACAGCCCTCTGAAAACAGCCCATTCACCAGCAAATCTAATTTGGACACATGGCTTCCCATCAGTCACCAAACACTCAGTTTAGGAGACTATGCCTCATTATCTAATCCTTGGCCTAAAGCTACATAAATAATACCCTGTGCTGTCAGGGCCCTGAGGACACCCCCAGTCTTGCCGGTGCCAACACAGGCCCCTCAGGGCTCCCCATCCCCTGGCCAGGCTCCCTGTCCCCAGCCCGGGTCTCAGGACCCCAGGCCAGCCCCTGTCCCAGGGGTGCTGCAGCAGGGCGATCTTCCAGCTCCCCGCAGCCCTGCCCGGCCATGAGCTCTGAGCCGGGCACAGCTGCAGCTGCACATCCCAGCCCAGCCTCAGACTGTTCCTGTCCCTGGCCCCAGAGACGTGCCTGTGCTGGGGCTGCCCTGTTATCCTGCAGCTGCCCTGTTATCCCGTGGCTGCCCCGTTATCCTGTGGCTGCCCCATTATCCTGTGGCTGCCCCGTTACCCCGTGGCTGCCCCGTTATCCCGCGGCTGCCCCACTCCTGCCTGGGCTGGGCTGGGCTGGGCTGCAGGCCCTGCCCTGCTGTCCCCAGCATGGGGAGCCCTCCATGGTCCTCACAGCAGCCCGTGATGCTCTGACAGATGCCATTGACGCAGAGCTCCTACAAGTGAATATTGAGATACTTTGAGTTTTTTTTTACATTTCTTTGCAGAGTGACTGAACTGTTGGGGTTGGCAGGGACCTCTGGAGATAATCCTGGCCAAATCTCTGCCAAGGCAGGGTCACCTAGAGCAGGTGACACAGGAATGTGTCTAGATGGGTTTTGAATATCTTCAGAGAGGGAGACTCCACAACCTCCTTGGGCAGCCTGTTCCAGTGCTCTGCCACCCTCAATGTAAACAAGTTCTTCCTCATGTTGAGGTGGAACTTCCTGAGTTTTAGTTTCTGGCCACTGCTCCTCATCCTGTTACTGGGTACTACTGAAAAGAGTCTGGCACCGTTCTCTTGGCACCCACCTTTGAGATATTTATACGTGTTAATGAGATCCCCTCCCAGTCTTCACCACATTAAACAAACCCAGCTCCCTTAATCTCTCCTAGTAAGAGACATGCTACAGACCCCTAATGATCTTGATAACCCTTCTAGATTTTCAAGACTTTTGTGAATTATATTCCCCAACACTGCAGCAAGAATCTTGTAGGAGACAATATGCCTCCTCTGACCACATCCAGACCTCAAGGGGACATTCATCAGGCCTGACCAGTGCCAGGCTGCAGGAAGGCTCTACAATTCATCTTAGGAAGAACAGGAACTGAGGAACAGTAACAATGCCAAAAGAGCAGAAATGCCTGCAAAATGCAGATTTGAATACATAAATATTGAGCTTATCTTTGGCCGCCTAGCTCTATTCTTGTACAATGAAAAAAAAGCCTAGATGACAAAATCATTTTGAAATCAGAATTTTAGGAGGGGAGGGAAAGAGATGAAGTCTGTGTAGGGGAGAAAGAAAAATATGGTGTCCACTGGGTAGCCTGAAATATACATTCTAAGTATTTAATTTTTTTCTTTAATATTTTAAAATTAATAAATAAATATGAAATGTTGCCACTGATTGATGTACTCTTGACACTTCTTTGTTTTACTTTGTGATTCACTCCCCTAGTGCTGATATAAACAGCCTGAAGGTTTGCTTTTGGTATTTTACCTTGTGGTCATGTTTGGAAGCTGCTCCATCAAAACAAGATTTTATTATTTTCAGAAGTTTATGAAGCAAAGAATTGGAATAGCTGGAAACATACAAAATAGTCTAATGCCACTCAGTAGTTCAGTTATAAACCTGAAATATGTAAAGTAATAATAGAGCATCGACATTTACCACTTGAAATAGCCTATCAAATTTTCTACGGGAGAGAAAAATTTGAAACCAAATAAAATTACCTCTTGGGACCTCCTCAAGCAAAACTCAAACAGCTTCCGAGAACATCACTGTAGGGGAAGGCACCGAACATCAGGCAGTTGGTGATAATCTCTGGCAATCTTAAAAATGCACCATTTACAGCAAACGATTGACGAAATGTCAGTGTATAGCTTCGCTATTTTGTTCCCATATGTGTATAACTAAATGTATTGCTTCTGTTTATTTCTTGTTGCTGTTTGAAAGAATTCCTGCAGCCAAATATCAATTTTTTTTGCTGTTAGCATTTAAGAGGCTGCCTAATGAGAACAATTTATGTCCAGCTGAGCTCCATTTTATATTTTCTCAATGATATAAAGATTGATCAATTGGAAATTAATTTCAATAATTCTTAGTATTCCTATTGATCAGAAGGTACCTTCCTTAGAAGCTTCATATGCATAAATATGGAATTTCATATATATATATAGATCTTAATATATAGTATTTTAAGTATATAGCATTCATAACTGCTTAGTGTTTTGTCCTAGTTTGGTGAGATTTGATCTTAAATTTGGCTTTGATTCTGGTATAATATAACTACATGACAAGGTAAATCCCCTAGTTGATCAAGGGCAGTCAGATGATGTAGTCTGTTTGGATTTCAGTAAAACTTTGCATACTGTCTCTCCCAGAATCCTTCTGGACAGAATGTCCAGCACACAGCTGGATAAACACATCATGTGATGGTGACAATTGGCTGATGGGTCAGGTACCAAGGGTTACAGTGGAGGGTGGCATCAGACTGGGGACCTTTCACTAGTGCAGTTCCACAGGGCTCCATCCTTGGCCCTGTGGCCTTCAACATCTCCATAAATGACTTGCATGCAGGACTGGACGGGATACTGAGCAGCTCTACAAAACTGGAAGAAGGTGTTGACTCTCTGGAAGGCAGGGAGGCCCTGCAGAGAGACCTTGATAAATTAGAGGACTTGAATTTCACCAACCATGTGAAATTCAACAAGGCAAAGTGCTGGATTCTGCACATGGGACAGGGCAACCCTGGATGTATGGACAGATGGGAATGAGAGGTTAGAAAGCAGTGCTGCAGAAAGAGACCTGAGGGTCCTGGTAGATGGAAAGTTGGACATGAGCCAGCAGTGCCCTGGCAGCCACGAGGGACATGAAGGATCATGAGGGATCATCAGGCCCAGCATCACCAGCCAGGCAAGGGAAGGGATTGTCCAGCTGTGCTCTGCTCTGCAGCAGCCTCATCTTGAGTTCTGGGGGCAGTTTTGAGTGCCACAATATAAGGCATGAAGCTCTTAGAGAATGTCCAAAGGAGGCCATGAGGATGGTGAAGAGCCTTGAGGGCCTTCATAGGAGGAGCAGCTGAGGTCACTTGGTCTGTTCAGCCTGGAGAAGGGCAGACTGAGGGGAGACCTCACTGCAGTTATAACTTCCTCATGAGGGGAAGAGGAAGGGCAGACACTGATTTCGTCTCTGTGATAACCAGTGACAGGACCCAAGGGAATTGCCTGAAGTTATGTCAGGAGAGGTTTAGTTTGGATATTAGGAAAAAAATTCTTCACCCAGAGAGTGGTTGGGTACAGGGACAGGTTGCCAGGGAACTGATCACAGCACCAAGCCTGACAGAGTTCAAGAAGCATTTAGACTATGCTCTCAGGCACATGGCAGGGGGATTCCTGGGGTGGTCTTGTGAGGGATCAGGACTCTATCGTCCTTGTGGGTCCCTTCCAGCTTGTCATTTTCTGTGATTATGTGAAGTCTGTGCAGGAGAATGGTGACAGCAGCATAGCTTGAGCACTGATCACATCAGGTTTGCAGTGGGTGAGGGCATGGGATTCTTCTTGCTCATCAAGCCTATTTTAAGGGATAGGTGCCTCACCACAGTTGAATTGCAGCTCAAGATGTGGTGCTGACTGACTTTCCTGGTTAGCCCCCAGGAGATTACAGTGGAGTTATTGAGCTTCCACACCATGCAAAGTGTGCAGGTGCTAGAATCTTTGCCTCCCCACAACACTTTAGGGTTTCACTGTAAGTCCCTTGAACACCTCCACACGAGTGTAGATGGTTTGTCATATGTGTTGATTTTGCTGAGAGCCAAACTGAGACTGGCTTTAAGATTTAACAGTTTGGATGACTCAGTCTTTCAGAGAAGCAGCTGCAGGGTATTCAGGAATAGGCAAAAATGACAATCCAGTGATGAATGTCATGAAGGAGCTGACAGGAATTGCTAAATATGGTGCAGCACCTCACAGGTGAATAGATATGGCGAGCTGATAACATTAAAATACTTGGACATGTTCCCACAACTCCTAGTATTCCTAGCAAAAGAAAAAAATATCTATATCTTAGGACTTCATAGGTAAATAATTACCCTGTTGCATTTGGAACTAAGTTTAAGTATGTATGTTGTTGTCATTATCTAAAGTATTTTACTCTTTGAGCTTTAGGTCTTTGTATCCTTAATGGTAAAGTATTTAGAGGTGGCATTCTGGACTTAGTGGAGATGTGCCAGCTGCTGGAGTGGCCTGCCAGTGCATAAAGTGCTGAAAGGAATTTTGCTATTTGTTTAGAATGTGGACTAATGTAGCCAATCTACCTGCCTGCCACCACCCTGTCCTTTCTGTTACCTCTACCGAGCTGCAGAGGAATGGAATTTAAAAAAAGGCACTGATTTCTTCAGTGAGAGCCAGATTAAAAAAAAAAATAAATAAAAGGGTAAAATTCAGAAGCCTTATTTTTCTCATTGTTAAGGTTCTGCTATCCTAAAAGACCTCATTCTTAGGAGTATCTGTGATGTAGTGTGATGATTTCTGGTCTGAATACATGAGAAGACATTAAATCTTCCATTTGGCTGATGACACCAGTTTATGCAGGCTCCACTGGAATAAATCTGACTTGTAGCCTGTTTACCATGTTTAGTGAGTAGCTCCAAGCTCCCAGTGGACTATCTTTTCACAATAATCTCCAGTTTAGTTGTGGAGTTTTCTTTTCTTAACAGACCTATGTAACAAAAAGCAAAAATTTTGCCAACTCATGCCTTCCTGAGAGATAAAGGTCATGTTTTTGTATATTGCAATAGAGGCTCCAGCTGGAAGCTAGGGCAAAAATTTACACAGTCTTGTTTTACACAGACTTTAAATAACATAGTTGATGGTATCCAGGTAAGTTCACACAGAGAAGAGCGGATGAATTTTCCAATATGATCAGAAAGCCTCCATGATTTGAAGCCCATTGAGAGAGAGATTTGATCTCCTTCAGTCCTCTACTCCCTCTTCCCCTTTCTCCCTTAACTGCTTCTCACATGTCTGGCGATAAGGGATGCCCTGTGAAAGCTGTTTAAACCACACCAAGAATTCATCCAGAAACTGAAGCCTGAGTTTGTCATTGTACAAAATGTAACTGGGTGAAAAGCAGGCCAAGGCATTAATGGGAAGAAGATGGCTGAGAACCTATTAAGCCCCATATTGTGGCTGTAACCTCCTCGTTGGGTGTTCTCCAAACTCCTAGAAGTGAGGAGGGCATTTGAGAACAAAGTATGGTTGTGTGCCTTCTCTCTTCTTCCACTCCCACTGGGTATCTGCTAATGGCTGTCCTCAGAAAAAAGATCTGTTTTGGGAAGTCCTATTGATATGACCTGGTTTGTATAAGTTTTTTGGCAGTTCTAAGCAGAGGGCTAAGGATTGCAAGCAGCACTGAAAGTAAATAGCCTTTTCTCCCTCAGAAACTGTCTCTGTCTTTAAGGTTTGTGGAAAAAATCTTGGTTTTTCTTTGCTGTATTTTTCCTCTTTGTAGAGCGTATCCTTCCAGAACCAGCTCAGCCTCTTTACTAGACACAGATGGAATTTTTCTTTGATTCAGTGCCCACTGCATGACACAAAGGACTGCAGCTAATCTAAGGCAGGTAGCAAAAACATCCATTTAAGATTCCTGTATTTTAGGACTTGGTATTTAAGGCACTCATACAGACATATGGATTGAGACTTGTAAAGAGAATAATTTGGTCTAAACCTGTTTGGAAAGAAAGATTTATATTTATATTTTCATCTAATATGAACATAAATCTCAATGATCTACTAAACTATATACCTGAATATTTCTAAAGCTTTCTGAGACAGAGCCTTCTACAGACTGTGTGAAATTCTATTACTATAGCTAGGTTGAATCACTTGGTTTTAGACTCTTTCCCTTTCTTCTTTCTAATTGCATAACATCATCTCTTGAAATGGTGTTTCAAACAAAAGGCAGACTTTAAAGCAATGTGGGCTTTTCCCCAACACCTACACTAATATCTAAAAATACTCTTAAAATTATTCAAGAAGGAAGCTTTTTAGGGTGAAATTCCTCAGATACATTGTGTTTTGCTTTTCCAGGATTGAGTCAGTTTTTTATTCACTGTAATAAATTTGGTTTGTGAATATTTCATTTCTACATTTGTGGAGCAAAGCAAAAAGATGCCTGCTTGTGATTTGATCAATATAATGCCTTTAATCATATGCTTTGAGGAGGGAGTATGTTTGATCATGAGAGCTGGAAGGCATACTCTATTCAATCCATGAAAAGTCAAAAAATATAATAGTTAAGTTCCTGCTAATTAAGTAAGTCGTGACTGACCAAGAATCATCCATGGTTATCTGTGATGGTACCATGAAAAATGCATTGTAATTAGGTAGCACAGCTTGAATATGAATTAGCATTATTCAACAGATGCATGCCTCTTTGTAGGTTCCAAACATCAGTTTTTCATTCAAATGGAAAATCAAGTAATAACAACAACAACAACAAAAGAAAGAAATTTACAAAGTGCTCCAATATTTCATTAGTAAGGAAATAAATATTTTTATTTTATTTATTATTCACTATTCAAATCTTCTTTTAAGGAAGACCAATATGCTATTTCAGAGAAAATACTAAATTTTAGGAAAGAATGTTTAAAACGAAAAAGGTTTTTCCTTCAAAGTTGCCTGTCTTTTTGTCTCTTCCATATGGGAGAAAATGAAAAAATGAAAATATCTGAATGCATATGAAATGAATTAATCTTCAGCCCACATCCCCCCTGAAACTATAAGCACTGTCATGATGCTACAGACAACATGACAAGAATTACATGCCTTGTATGCAAGGACTAGTGCTTGCAGTAATGATGAAGAGCATTTTATAGGTACAATATGCTTGTCTAGTCTATCTACATGCCCTTGGTTACTCTTATATTCCCTGTAAAGCTGTACAAAGGGGTTTATATTGGTAGCTTTGCAAATACCCATTTGTTCAAATGTTCACTTCAGTTTATCCCAGAATTCTTTTTTCCTAACTTCCTGGTTGAGATGTGCATGTTGGAAGTACCGGTGTATGTATGGTGCACAGTTGTGTGTCTGTACTTGCAGGGGGGATGATCCTGCACAGGTGAGCAGAGAATGCAGGAAACTCAACACATAACACACTTAAAGATGCACTTCCACCCTGCTGAATGAGTGCCCACAAGCAATGGAGCACACTCAGGGCACCCCAGTTTAGTTTCATCCCAAATGAGCACAGTCTGTGCTCTGAGATTGCCCTGCACTGAAAAGCAAAATGAGATTGCCCTGCACTGAAAAGCAAAATGATGTAATGGGCTAAGGAGAGTCTCTTCAAAAACACTCTCCTATTCCCAGTTAAATACCAGTGGAGCTGGGATTTTCAAACTGGGGTAGAGGATTAGTCACCCCAAGGGCTGTACTCAGACACCTGGAAAAAAGTATTTCTCAACAGTGATGGACTGCTGCATCATCCATTTGCTGACCTGGAACACAAGGTCTGTATTTTGATTTCTACAGAAGAGTCCAAGGTTTTGGTTAAAATGTTTTAGGTCCTAATATCCCACTGAAGTGTAAGACCCAGGGAAGTTTCATTAAACACAATCCCTTCTGCTTTAGCTTCCAGCCATATCCTGCCATGTTTAATAGGAACACAAACTATCCTACCCTGCAGTAGAGGCTTGGAGCCCTGGAGATGATGTGGCACAAAGCTGCAATAAATATGTTTTCTGCATACTGTTCCAGTCCAGGCATGGCACTGGGAGAGGGCTTGCATTTTTCTTACTTTATCACTTTGTATAGGGCCAGGTGGGTTATGTGCTCTGCCTGCTGGCTTTCATTGGGAGTTAGAACTCCATCTCTCTGATGTTCCATGAGGTGAAAAGCTCATTTTCATTTCATAACTACAACTCTCCAGCCTCCTGCTGACTCAGCATTTCCTCCTGCAGTACAAAATGTCATGTGGACATGGTCATTTTCATATATCCTTGTTCAGACTTCATTATAATTTATTATTAGCTGTATTAAGTCTCTCATACATAAGTCTCAAGCAGCTTACCTATCAGTATGGTGACTGAGTGAGCAGCTGAGAAAGTGTGTCAGTAATTTCTTTCACTCATCTTCTTAATATCAAATATTACAATTATTGCAATTCATTCTTGGCACCCACATTTTTTCATTAGCAACATACTGTTCACAGTTCTTTTCTTGCTACCTACTGTAATCAGAGAAATGAGGAGCTAATCACTCATCTGTGCACTGTAGTATAAATGAGTAAAATGATCACAGTTTGGGAACTGCTGTTACACACACATGTAAGTGATGCACAACACAGTTATAGTGATAGAAATAAGATATTCCTGGACAAAAATCACTTGTGGCTGCTCTGAATAAACTGTAATTATTGTGCTGTCTATTGTGTTCAAACTGTGTCATAAACCTACTTTTTGTTAAATAGTTTTTTTTTTTCAGCCCTAACTCTGATAATAAGTTGCACAATTTTAAACACATGATTGATTTAAAAAATATTTTTAGACTTAGATTCCTCGTAATATTATGGACTTTTGGGCATGGATTTTTATTTGAGTTCAGCAATCATAAAAGTTCATAACGTTCAAATTTTGACCTGAAAAATGATATTAACTTCAGTAAAATTTAGGAGTGTGTCTATTATTTTGAACATTATTTTGAGGTTGGTAGGTATTCAGAATGTGTTCTTCATTTTGGCTATACAGAATACCTGCACATAAGCCATGAAAGGCAGTCTAAAGGGCCTTTGTGTTTTCTCAGCAGGGTTATCTCAGCAAATTAGGAGCAAAGAGCTTCAGGGTCTTCCAGGTGCCCTACCTTTTAGATGATGTGTTTCAGTTCTTTCACCTCTTTAGTGCACCTGGTGGCAGAGCCTCTCCTGGTTGAGTGGGTTGCTGCCTTAAGGTGTTGGAAACCAGGTCCTGGAAGAAACTTACCTCCTGGCAGGGCTCATTACACACTTCAAGACAGCCTTTTCTTCAGGACCTGGTGGTTTTTGTATCTCTTCACAAATAGACAGTGAAAAGGTAAAACATCTGTATCAATAAAAGCCTGTCCATCTAGGTCCTATTTTTATTTTAGCTTCTCCTTGCAAGTTCTGGCTAGTTCCAAAATTTCCTCTACTATAGAGATCCTTACCCTCAGTTATGTAACATTTCTCATCTTCCTCTCTGATTAGTGATCACTTACCCCTGAATACAGCAGCTCTAAATGGTGGCTTTAAGATGAACTCCAAACACTTAAATAAGCCTGAAATAATAAGCCTGACATAAAAAATATGTCTGAAACAAGAGAAACAGTTATTTTTGGGGTGGTTAAACAGGGAATTTCATATCAAGGTCCTTTTTCAGTTCATTCCTTAATTTTCTTTTTGGTTTTCAGCAGATCTGAATTACAATAAGATGCCTCTACCTACATCTTCCATCACAGCTGGCTGTCAAATCTCTTGAAAGGTAGGCTCTATGTTAATATTAATATTAATATGCATTTATTGATACATCCCAAATGATCTCTCTGATAGAAATACTGAATATGCTACAGAGCTTCACCTAAAGAAATCTAAGTACACTTGGAGGCTGTCCACAAAAAGGGTGAAGATTCTAAGTACAATATAATAACTTAGCCACTTGTGTCACTTTTAATTAATTTTTCTATAACATTTTATGTGTGAATAATAAGACTTCAGATACCTGCATTTGTTTTCAAAAAGTAACCTGGAAAGCACACATACAACTTAGTTTCAGATAGTTCTGCAGAGGAATCTCCTCTGGATCCTGAATTAAAATATTGCTGTGGAAAGTGTGGCAGGAGCAGACAGGTAGGCCCTGGGGACATGAACATCCAGCACTTGCCATAACAGCATGTGGGCATCTCACTAAGGTCCTTTTGAAAGACTGAACTGTGGAATTAGATTGGGGAAAACTTTACTCAACACTGTAATTCACTTCCCTGCCATGCAGGAGAGGAGACCCAATGGTCCAGTGTGGCAGTGGGATCAGAGTTCCAGTCACGAGCCAGGCAGTGGCATCCTGTTGTGCTTGGTTTTGGAAAGGCATACATGAAGAAGATGATGGCTTTTCCTGAGTTCTTGACTTACTTGGCAGTAGATGTATTTCTTGCTTTGCTTCTCTCAGGAATACACTGCATCATGTATTATGGAAACATCAAGGATACTGTCTTGCCTGTGCTGTTTAGTAAATGACATAGTGCTTCTTGGTAGAATATAGATGTCAGCATGACTATTGAAAATGTCCAAGGGTATCATGAGTCCTTGCATGCAGGGGAGAGATGGCATGCTATTAATGATCCTTTCTTCCTCAAGCAAATTCCAGACATGTTATATAAAGCTGGGCAGAAATAAAAATAGCCCTTCATTAGAAGCAGCCTTGTCTGCTGTACCTATGGCATACTAGACTTACTTTAAATATCATTGTGAATTCTTGGGGAAAACAGAACCCAGAGATACAGCTATTATTTCTGCTGTAGTGTGGCAAGGACTTTGCTGCTGTGAATAATAACAGCCATGTTGATGGGTAGGTCTAAATTAAAAGTGAAAGAGGTTACTCATTCATTGCAAAAATCCATCTTAATGTGAAGATGAAGGCGTTTGGGGAGTTTTTTCATTTTATTTTTGCTTTTAGGCCTATGTTCTATTCAGGGCCTATTAAAGTTGGAAAGTTGTTAATGTTATGACAGATCAGCAAAGTTTTAAATGATTTGAGTTCCTTTTTTACTTCTCCTCTACTAGTCAATTACAAACTCAGTGGGGGATTTTCCTCGGTGCAAAGTGCCATATCTGACGTCTAAAAGAAAGTGGTCACCCTATTCTTCTTTTTTTTTTTTTTCATATATTGTTCAACATTAATCAAAATGCTTCCTAGCTGTAACACGTGAGGTCTTTACCTGCTTGGAATTAGGAAATATCCTTGGTATTTGAGAATGTTAATCAGTGACAAGCATCAACTGATACAGGGACTTAGACGAGTATAAACAGCGTATTTGAATGGGCAGGGAGTGGTGGTGAATGTGGGTCAGTGGGACAAAGTGCCTGAGCTGTTCTGAGTGCTTTGGATGTTTCATGGCTTCAGGGACTCTGTGGTACCAATGCTCAGTGTACTCCTTGTGGCCCACATGTGTTTTACTGATGGAAATTGGAATTCGCCCTGCCCCTAGCCACAGGAAAGGCCGTGATTAAAAAATGCTTCTCGGTTTGCTATTGTCAGAAGGTATAACAGTCACTGAGCCACTTTATCAAATTGTAGTCATATGACTGACTGCAGGTGTAAATAGGGAGGGTGCAAGTAAGAAGAAAAGAATTTACTTCCATCTTGAATTATGTATAAAGTAATTTAATGAAGCCAAGTTGCAGAATTGGCTGATTTGTGTGCTGGAAGATATAAATCCAGGCACAAATAATGGAGAATGGATACTGAAATATCCTTGGAATTAGGCTCTATAAAAAGGCCTTTTTATTTACTTCTTTTTCTCCTTTGGAAAAAAATATTTTTTTTTCTCTGCTGTATGTAAATGCAAAAATGTATATTTACTTTGCTTTCATTGATGTCAGTTCTTGAGGAGGGGAATATGAATTTTGAACCTATTTTGAACTTTGTGTGTTGGTAATTTACTGAAGAAGGTGAACTGTTAAAAAGCTTTCATGTTCCATTATTATGGGCCCTTGAAGTCAGAAGTCTTCACAGCAGCATGCTGAGAATGTCAGAAGGAATCTGTCCTTTAGTCCTTTCCCTGGTTAAATAGCTGTGGTGTTCAGGAAAATGCAATCTGAAGACTGGCTAAGGAAATTACAAAACAAACAAGCAGGAGCTTCAGTTTTAAGTACGAATGGTGCTTGGAACACCAAGGATTTGCAACAGGAAAGAGAAATAAGGCTAATAAGTGGTAAGATTATGCATCAGCATTCAATTAAAAACAAAGCTGAAATTCAATAAATGTAATCCTAATATGTCAAGAAGAACAAATATTTGGGACTTAGTTGTAGCTGGGTTCAGGAGTAGAACTTCAGCTTTGAACTAGAAGGTCGCTTGTCAATACCAAGCACATGTAAACAAACTATTATTCTCTTAAGAAAAATTACCAGTGCCTTATTGCTGTGAGGTACATTATTTAGTCTTCCCACCTGAAGACCAGACCAGACTAGCTAGAGCCAGGCCAGTATTTCTAATGGGCAGAAACATTTCTTGTCACTCGTGGAGTTTTATTTTCACACTTTCACTCTTACAGAAGAAAGTAAGTGAAACATAATTTCCCCATAAGAGGGAGTGATTCTAAAGGAGTAAAGTGAGGAAGCAGTGAAGGAAGCTTCAAGTGACTGTGAGACAGGCAAAGCATTTAACGTTGTCTGTAAATTCAGGTCAAAAGATTGGTGCATAGTGATATGGACAGGTTGGGACAAAATGGAGTGCATGCTGCGTTGAAAGTCAAAGATGCAGTGAGAACACTGCCAACTTATGTTAACTAGATACAACATACATTACTGGATGTGTTTTGTCCTTCCTTTCCTTCATCCCAGCCCCGTGTTTGTTAGAAGCCTCTGGTGCCTGAAAGTTGGTCTGTGTGCAGTATCACAGAAGGAAGAAGTAGACTTAAAAGCTCTCCAGTGGGAACAGGTTTCAGGACTGTGATGAGAAATGCAGGGTGATGTAATACTTTGGTGAGTTCAGACCTAGTGCAACACCTTCCATCCTGGGAAACACAAGGACAGTGGTGTTTCCCCTGAGTGTGTCAGAGGGGCCCTCTGAGCAAGACAGTAGCAGTAGGAATGTGCTATGGGACACAACTGCAAATGCAAAGAAAATCTCTTTGTAATTCTGCCATGTGCTGTCATTTTGCATATGTTAGGAATGTTTCTTTCTGTCCTTCATGTTTCACCTCTCTCTTGCACACAAGCCCAGGATTAGCCAGCTGCCCTGACTGACAGGGTATTTCCTCTATTGAGTCACAGCCATGCTAACAGCAGGTCTGAGATCTGAGGACAAACCTTGGCAGCTGCTTGGGAATACAAACAGAAGAAAGGTGTGGGGATTCTTTCCCGGGTCAAATGAATTTCCAAGAAGTTGCTATGAATCCATTTACACCTACCTTATAGATATGCATTTCACCATTTGTATTTTTGAAATATTGACACTGAATTTTTGGCCAGGGAAGCATCTGTGAACAAACTTTGACATTCCATGAATGTGTCATAACAATTATTCTGTAAGAGGCCTGTATTTAAGCCTCATAATTGCTCAGATGCTAAAGGCCACAAGAGCTGAAACACTAAATTTCTGCCATAATTCTGAACTGACTGACTAGATAAATCATGTAGTACTGTTTCTACTCCAGAATCAGATGTCTTCCAGGTCTACAGACAGTTTTGTCAAATAGTGCATCAACATTTCCTCCATAAATAGTCATAAAAATGATGGCAGGGATATGGAAAATATTTTTTTCTTCTCATAGACATTCCTGTAATTAAATATTGTTTGCAAATTAAACTTAGAGTTGTTGAGGAGTTTTAACTTACAGGCAACCACTTCCAATAACTTTAAAAAGGCTGGAAGGGATAAAAAAAAAAAAGATTTATAGCTTCCCCTTTAAGTGATTACACAGAAATCTGTGTTTCTAGAGGTAAAGCTGTTTATTTCTGTGGTGTGTGAGCTTTAGCTGACATATGTGGGACATGCATGTGAATGCCTGCACAGCCATTGATTGTGACACCATTGCAGAGACAAAATAATCCAGTGACAGCTAGGTATCTGGAAACAAGAGTCTCGAAGATGAAGCTTTGATACCAGTGACAGAAGGATGTCAATGGATTCTAAGTAGTCCCAGAAGACTTGTCAGATGTGCCACATTAAAATTAAAATTTAGTGAATGAGGATAAAACTTTAATGTAGCTTCAATGCCCTGACCTAGATAAAGTTTTTCATTTTTGATTTATAACTGGGTAGAGAATTTTAATCTGCATTAAAAAGACATTTTTTTTCCATTTCTGTGAAAAGAAGCATCTTCTTTAAATACTGAGACTCTTAGACCAAACTCTCATAATGTAACAGTGGCACCAAACTTATTGCACCTCAACATTGAGTTCAAAATTTGACATATCCTCTGGACTCTCCCATTCTAAACTTGGTTGTTTGCTCTCTCTTTCTCTGCACAAAACTGATCGTGAATAGATGCTCTTTAGGATGCCTAACAACTGCTGTGATTCTTGGTCTTAAATGGGGTTCTTGCTTGCTTATATGAGCACTCAATTTTCCCTCAAGCTCTTGCCTCTCTTCTGCTATTGTCTTCTACAATATCACCTTGCCAGGAGGTACCTGCAGATACCCCCGATCTAATTAAAGGCCTGCCAATTACACACCAAGCATTCCAGGTTTTACAAAGTCCCTCAAGCCTCCGCCTAATGAAATGGATTCTATTTGAGCAGTGTCTTCCTCTAGACTGGAGCGAGGCTGTTCTCGTTTCCTCGCAGAGCAGAGCCGGGGCTGGGTGGCGCAGGATGCGCAAAGCCGCCGGCACCACGTCCGCAGTCAGGGCTGCTGCGCCCTGCCCCGGGCTGCGGGCGGCGTGAGGAGCTGCCCGGAGCTCCTGGACAACTCAGGCTGGACACACGGGGTGGCAGGAATGGGACAGCTAAAGTGCTGCATTGCCCTCTAGTGACAGGCTCCTAATTAGCTTGTTTCCACCTCACCTTTCCAAGTTGTGCCAGATGTCGCCTCCGCTGGATTTCTGCACATCCAGGCAGGGGTAGCACAGCGGTGCAGAGTAAAGACCTGCCTCTGGAAATGGACTCCAGGAGTCCCTAAGATGAGGTTTAGTTGTGTGGAGACACTGAAAAAAAAACCCTCTGGCCCATCTTTAGTTTTGTATTATTGGTTTCCAGACCAAAGAAGCATTGATTTCCTACCTGCCAACATCACACATTCAGGCTGCCAGGAAGAAGGGGATTTGCCTCATCTGTGCCCATCCTGCCATTAATGCATATTTTTGAAAACAAAAGTGAGCTTCCAGTTAAAGCCTAGACAACAGCAGCTACATTTCTCACCTGCAGAATCATAGATAAGAACTGAAAATATTTTCAGATTTTGGTGGTATGGCAAATAACAACTCTTTTTTCTTTTTGCTAATAAAAATTGAGGCAATTGGATCTGAGATCACTAGAGATAAAACAATATCTAGTAGCAAGAAGGGATTTATAGCTTTACATATAGAGGAAAAAAGCAATTTAAAGGGGCCATCAAGCCAAGGTTTTTATGAAATCAGTGAAGTTACATTAAAAAAAAAAGAAACAGCTTATTTTCTGCTTACTTTCATAATGTCTTTGAATTTGGACATTTCTTGGCAGCTTCTTAAGCTATATGATATAATTCCAAACAATTAGACAGCAGGTCAAAGGAAAGAGATTGATTTTATGATGATTTTTTTGAAGGTTATACATCTATTTTTATTCCAAACTGGCACAAAGTCACAGCGTTATAATTCTGTTAGGTGAAAATGTTTGAATCAAAATGTCAGTTTTCAAATTGAGAAAGTGGTTTGATTCCTTTTTCTCTTCCTTGTTTTCTTTTTGAAATTGTCATGGACCCTCCTTAAAATGTCATTGAAATAAATGCTTCTCTGCAAAACATTTTAGACCTACCAAAAAATAGTCTGATTGATTTTAATCTACATGATTTTAATCTACAGGCTATGTCTCTGTTCAAAAATCCTGTTAAAGAAAATGCTCATTTTGTAATTACTGTTTACATTTTCTGCTTTATGGCTATTTCTTTTTCTCATTCTTTCCCGATTTGTGCCTGAAATTTCAAAAATTGAGTTCTCCACACTTCGGGAGAGCACAAAACCAATTCAATCATAGTCCCATTACAGTCAGTGGCAAATAAATGATTCATTGGATCACAAATTTCAGCCATAATGGTACCCCAAAGGTCATTAAATCTTCTGTCCATTATTTGTATTTGAGTGATGCTGTCCTGAACCCCTCCTGTAGGTGATTTTCTCTTACCTTCTCTTATGGCACAGCAGCTCAAACAGACCTTGTTTCTTTCTTAGCAATGAGCTACTTCCCAGTGTGCAAAGCTGAACCTTCTTTCAGACAAACTACCTGGGGGAAGGACCTCTACCAAAGAATAAAATTTTTGGTTTATCCATCCTTCCAGTATCAAAACTGGAGGAGGAGCTTTTTGAGGTACCCTGCTTATGACTGAGATGGAAAGGAGTGAATGTGACAAACTCAGGACATCGACCAGTTCAGTTGCACAAAAAAGCAAGAAAAGAGTAACACCCATGTGCCAGCTCTGCCTTTCACCTATGGCTTTGTCTGTCCTTTCTAGTTTTACTGGTTGCAGAAAGCACTTCTCTAAACTTGTGGAGGTGATGCTCAACTGTTTCAGGCCAAAGTTATGGGAAACCAAGTGGTTTTATGTTTTAGTTAGAGGACACAGAATTTTAAAGATGTTTCTATTGCTTGTGTATTTCTCTTGGTCATTTTTTTCCTAAGTTTAAAATAATACATTTAATTGGATGAAATAATCATTCAGTCCAGATTTGTGTATTATATATTTTTTATATATCTGTGATATGTTAAAGATAAATAGAAAAGTACCTGAGGTTGGGGAAATTCTTCTAGAACAAGACTATTTTCAGCAGGCTTCAGTTTTTCCTTAGAAGACTATTGGGACACTGAGACCATTTAGCCTGTGCTCACATTTAGCCCCATCTGAAGTACTGTTTTAAACAACTGGCATTGTCTTTCCAATAATTTCTTCACTCTGTTGCTCTTTACCTGTATGCTATGGTTCTCCATTGACAGTACTGAAAAACAATCAAAAACCTCTTTTTCCAATATCTATCTCAGCACACTCAGACAAACTTCTGCTTCAATTTCTTTGTGGTTAAAGTCTTCTTTTAATGTGCAAGGATTAAGCCTTGTAAAGTCAAAATCAGAAAGAGGAACAGGTTAGCACATGTGTTGGCTGTGGATATTGCCATATCAGTGTGTATAGTATATTTGCATCAGACCATCCCCTTCACAACACCCCAAGGAAAGGGGGCAGTGTGTGAAAGCAAGGGATGCCCATTCAGCAGCAGTGCAATTCATAATGACTGAGAGGGTTGGGGTTGATCCATCTAGAGAAAAGAAGGCTCCAGGGACAAGGGGCAATGGTTTTAAACTGAAAGAGGGTTTAGATTAGATATTAGGAAGAAATTCTTTACTGTGAGTGTGCTGAGGCACAGGAATGCATTGCCCATAGAAGTGCCCAATCCCTGGCAGTGTTCAAGGTTAGATTAGATGGAGTTCTGAGAAATCTGGTCTAGTGGAAGGTGTCCCTGTCCATGGCAGGGAGATTGGAACTAGGTGATGTTTAAGGTGCTTTTCAACCCAAACCATTCTATGATTCTGTTATAAAGCATGCCCACCTTGCGCTGATGGGTAGTGAACACGTATGTTATGCTGAGGCTGTGACTCACTCTTCTTTACAAGCAGCATGTAGTTTAAAGCTAACTCAGACTTGCTCACAGTGCAGTGAAAAACCTAGAGACTGCAAAGGAGTCGCCCTAGGGAGACTCTGGTCAGAGAAGTGGAAAAATATGTGAGGAACTGCAGTCCTAATGCCTACACAATATAGGTTAATAAAGTATAGGTTACCACTTATCCTACACAAGTGGTTAGCACTATTACCTGTACTAACTCTTCTGTGTGGAGGAAATAGTCAAGTCCTTATTCTGTTTTCATTTGGTCCTTATTGAGGGCTTTAAAGCTTTGTTTAACTCTAAGGGTGGGGTAAGCCAAGTCTCAGCTCTCCCTGTTTCCAACCAAGCACTACTTTTTTTCCTCCATCAGTGCAAAACCTCAGCTTATTAGGAAGGTCTCTCTTGCAGCAGTGTCTGAATGTACAAATTTGATCACAATCACAGCTGGAGTGGCTTAGAGTGGAGACAGGTCATGCTGGGATCTTTCACTTTGGCACCAATTAAATTCTTCTATGAAAGCAGAGGAGGAAGTATGAGTTTGCGTTTTAAAGTCAATAGAAGCTGCAGAGCACAGAGCAACTTGTCTTTTCGTATGCTGCTCTTTGTAGATAAAATATTGTTAAGAAGTGAAACTCATGCCTAGCCCTAGGGCTTAGTTGCCTATCTGTACTGTCAAATCTGTCCAACTAGGACAAAAACATCTGAAAATAAGGCCTAAGAATATTTTGAAGAATGTGCTGTTAGGGTAAGCCATAGCAAGTCTTTGTTATGATTGAACTGGAATATCTTAATATGCAATGCTTTAAAACAGTAAAATGAGGTGTACTTTATGGCCTTTTTAAACAACTTTGCTGCTTAAGGTGATTCAAAGACCGTACTGGACCTCAGTGAGCCTTGGCATTATGACCCTTGAAACTTCCAAAAAATGTTAGAAATGCAATGATGCAGAAATACTAATGAGTTGGTGGTGAACTTGCTCAAGAATTTGTTGATTCAGCCCCTTACAGCTTTCATAGCTTTAATTATAAAACAGCTAACCTGTTAAAATTTTTACTCAAAGTTAATAGATGCTGAAGCCTTGTTTGTCATTTCCTTTCTTTTTGCTCACAAACACAGGCAAATTTGGCCTGCTTTGGCTGTGGTTGTGCTTTGAATTCTTAGGTTCATTCCAAACCTCAAGAAAAGCTAATAATTAAAATATAATCTATTTTAAGTTCAAAACAAGAAGCCCTTACTTTTAGATCTAAAATAAAAACTTAAGTGTTTTTGCATGATTGAGAATTTGCAATACTGTATGAGATCACAATAGTTACCACTTAATTTTCTGCATTGACATGGAAAACTGTGATGTTTAAAATAATCTTGCTCCCAAATTACTGACTAGTTTCAGATCAAGAGAAGAAATCTGACTGTTCATCTGGTTGTTTCACAGAACTTGGCCTAATTTGCTTTTTACAGGTAGAGAATGTTGCTTTAAGGGCAAGTACAGACAGTGCAATACATAGTCAAGTGGCATTTTGCCTGGATTAGATTTTGGTTAGTCCAGAGTTTTTCTGCCCCAGAGTATGAAAGTGAAGTGTGAGCTCGCATGTGTGATATTTACACCACCTGAAGTTAGAATTAGTGGATATTTGCTCTAGAAGTATTTGCTCACAGTGGAGAATTGATGGAACAACATATGACTCATTTGGTCAATCATAGCCAATACAACTAAAACGATAAATACTGAGGACTTCGTAGAATAGCTTGTGATGCATCTGGAGACAATTTCCCTCCTAAGTAATTGTCAGGGTAATTGTATTGCATAATTGTTTTGGATAATTATCTGAGTAATGAACATATTTAGAGAAATTGTGGTTTTCTCTTACAATATAATGAACATAAAAGTTACCAATTAATATGATAATCTATTGGTTTTGGTCAGTGGGTAATTTATTTTAAATTACAGTGGAGGAAAAGAATGCTAATTCTCTTTTTGAATTAAACTGCAGTAGCAAATTTTGTGCACAAGTACTCACATTTGAACCATACTGCCCTGTAGTCTATTTTCTTTACCATTTAATTCTCTGTGGAAGAGTTTAAAGAAAATGGACAATTGTACTTTATGGTTAGAAGGCAGTACAATCTCTGCACTCATGTCAGCTTTATAGAGTCATGTGCTCAGCAGAGGTCCAGACTTTGTGTTTTGTCTCTCCTTTGTGTGAGGATTTTGATTTTGCTGTAATTGTTTTGGAATTAGATTGCGCTGTGGAATGAGTCATCTCCACAGACTATAGACCATGGGTGTCTTTGCAGTTTCTTTCTCAAATAATAGCTGCACTGTTTGCTTTTTTAGTTTGTATTGATTATCACTGTGAGGTGACAAGAGGTAAAGTAGCTTGCGGTGCTGCTGCCAGTTATCCTGGAGTAGCAGAGGAGGAGGAAAAGCTGGAAGCCCTGCTCTCAGACATACCAAGGTCCCCCCAAAGCTCTTCTTGATCAAGTGTACTGGGTTAAAATTGAATTCAGTGGAAGCTCAGCTGGGTAAAAAAAACCACAGGAAAAAGCCCTAGGTCTGACTTTGAAAAAGCCTTCCAAGTTTAGTCTAAAACCTCATATAAAAATGAATGTACAAGAAGCATGAAGGAAAGTAGCTGGGAAACTGTCCTGGTTTTGCACAGCTTTAAAAACATGGTGTCTTATCTAATTTTCCAATTTACTGGCAGTGGGAGACTTCTCTGCAGTGGTTCAGCTAAGTGGGTTACTCTTCTGGCATTACAAAGGCTGCTGATACACATGTCTGTACAGCATTGGGTGGAAATCCCTGCCCTCTCTGGGAGCTGCCTGGGCCTGACACCCCTTTGCTGCTTGTTGCCTGCCAGCAGAAGCTCCTGGTGCTGTGACAGCTGGTGGCTCGTGGAAATACCTTTCTTGGAGTACAATTGATCAGGATACATCCTGCCTCAGCTCTGAGCAATGGGAGAAGGGAGCACAGCTGCTGCTCTCCCCCCAGGGATGCTTACCTGCCTGGCTCAGAAGGGACCGATGCTCGGAGAATGTTGCACCCACCCCTGATGCTGCCTCCTGGACAGAACGTGCCGTGCTTCTGTTTCACGAGCACAGTGTCACTGAGGTCCCCTGTGGCTGCATGGCACAGGGATGTTCCAGATTGCAGTCACAACACAAACTAACACAAGTTAGCTGGGTGTATGTGCTCCTGGGATTTCTCATTTTTGGATGGTAATTGTTTCCTGGCTTAGTTTGATAAATTAGAAGAGGCAATCTTATGGCATTGTGTATGCTGAAGAGATAAATACAACCATTTTTCCAGTAATATGAATAACAAAATTACTATTGCCACATATTTATTTACTATTCTTTATGCTCCCTGAACAGCTAAAGTTCTCCAGAAGAAAAGGTTTTAACAGAGAAGGTAATCTAAGCATTGAGAGAAGTAATTACATTCTTCTGCGTTACTGCTAAGCTAAGCAGGTTTTAATTGTGTTTGATTCTTTTAAATTTGCAATGAATTGAGAGTATTGATTCCCTCTTTTTTTAAGTATGTATTTGTATGTGGGTATTTTTATATCACCTGGTAGAAGTTTATTTTTCTACACAAGCTAAAATCAACCTGTGAATTCATGGAAGTTTAATACATTGACAATTTAATTCAGTTAATGTGCACTCAGAGTTCCTCATGCTTTGATCCCTGCTGGCATCCTCTATTTCTAATAGTAGGGCAGTTGAGTGAGCTATTGATGAATGATGGCCACAGTGGGACATCTGAGGATTTATATATCAAATCCCTACTTTAGTTTCTGGCTCAGTTCTTAACAGGGTTGTTACACATCTCAGAAACAGAATATGATTTTGAACCAATGGAGGCCTGTTAATGCTTGATCCTCAGAAAAAGTTGTGGAAACACAACTACCAGAATGGAAATCAAAGGAGTAAAGTACCAAAGAGCTTTCTAGTGCATATTTTAGAGAAAAATATGAGTATCCAGGGATGTGAAGGAGGAAAGCTGAGAGAAATGTAATGTGTCCATGTAATGCCTATTTACAAATATCTAACATTCACATAATGCTACCAGGGAACTATAACTGAAATACACTACCCTCTGTAATATTGTTTTGGACAATGCTTCAAGGTACTGGGGAAAACATAAATAGTTATTGGATGGAAGGGCTAGGGAGCAGTGTTCTGACCTTTCTTCTGAAAGCAGAGCTATCCCTCCACACCTCCACACCCAGGTATCCCAGAATCATACAGTTATAGTCATAGGACTTTTAAGAGGGCTTCAGAACCCAGCTGGAGGAAGCCATTTGAGCTTTTTCAGAGCCTTTTTCACCTCAGAGAAGTTGTATGAGGCAGAGAATAAACTAATGTCTTTTGAATTCCAGCACTCTGTTGTGTATAATGAGGATCTTGACTGCTTGATAGCTCTTTCAGAGGGAGCCAGTGTCTCTGGAAATGCTACAGTGACTACTAAAAGCTGGGGGTTACTGAGAGGATTGAGAGGCTTTGACAAAAGTGGCTTTCTTCAAGTTCCAAGGAACTGGTACTGAATTCCCAGAGATACCAGCTCCTGTCTTCTTTTTCCCCTGAGAAAGACAAATCATATGCATGACCCTTCCCCTTCCTGTAAAAAGTACACAAAAAAATAATTGGATTGACAATGTGGTATTCCTTCCTTCCTGCGCTGATAGGATAATACAAAACCATCAGAAGCATTCTGATAACATTCAGTAAAGGTAATTTAATAGTAATTGAGTTCTTGAAAGTTCTCATCAGGATGCTAAAAGCAAGCATCTGTGTAATATAAGCATAGTCAGCATCACAGTGGTGCATGGGGAACAGATGCTGAAGCTGCCTGTTCTTCATACAAGCAAGACTACTTCTTTTGCTTCGTAGTGACTTAATGCAAATATATTTGGAAGTGTTGCACTGGGGAAAGAAGAGGGAGAGACAAATGTTCACATTGTTTTCTTTGCCAGAAACCTAATGGTGTATGCGCAGCTGTATGTATTCTTAGTATATACTAGGCCTGATCAAAAGGTATTGTACTCCCTCTAGCTTTAATTCAACTGCTTTATGTTGTGCTGCTGGTATTGTTCCAGTTCATCATATGCTTAGATGACTCATAGCGAATGCATTGTGGTATTTACCATAATGTTTTCCTCTTTTTAAATTAGTCTGCAGTGTATGATGTGAAATACAATTCACAATTAGCATTTCAGCACTATTAAATTCAGCTTGAAGTGTTTTGATGGAAACAGAAATCTTTTTATTCTTCACATTTCTCTAAACAAAGCAAGTGTATCAATTGCTAATAGTGTACATTATACAGAATTGAGCGGTGCCTTTCAAATAAAATAATATTTAAGGATTGTTTTTTCATAAGCCACTAGGAGTCAAAGTACCCAGTCTCACCTCTTCCAATAGTATTTAGCTATAACAAGTTTGATATGGTTTTGGGTTATCCCCATCACTTTTGTTGGAAATGTTTGCTCATAACCTACAGGAATCTGACAACAGGAAACTAAGCAGGCTGGCTGATGTGGTGCAGGATTGTTTTGGTGAGTGAGATAGTCCAAGTTGTTGGCATCTCCATGTTGATTGTGGGCCCCTTCCATGTTTGGCACTTAAAAGGATGATCGCTGACAGGGCCTTAAGGGCAGAAATCCCAGCTGCAGAAGCTGAAGAGAAGCTCATAGGACATTTTCATTCTAAAGGGATGCAAACCATGTTGAAAAAAAAAGGAGGCATGGCTCTGAAAAATTGCTACAAGTAGAAGAAATGGAGGAGATGCATGGGACAATAAAAAAAAGAAAAATAAAGTAGAGAAGGGGTTCAGAGGAAACAATGAGAAGGGGGAAAAGAACAATTATCTAATTGATCATCGCTCAAAAACAACATGGAAGTCAGATGGGGGGACACTGGGGGTCATGGAATGAAGGGCAGAGGTCAGCAGGACATTGCTCCCCTCGTTAGCAGTGTGTTCATGCAGCATGAGCAGCAGTGCTGCCAGGGCTGTCTGATGATCACACATGCTGCATAGGGAGTCTCTCTCCCACCTAACACTGCCTGTGCATACACAGTAGGTACAATGCCTTGTGCAAGTTTTGGACCAGCCAAGCCTATGTTTATCTTCTTGTGAAATTTGCAAAGTATTAAATCCCAGTATATCTTTTAGTCATCTGCAGAGCAAAAATACAAAGTATAACAGGCAGACTGCAGGCTATTCAGTTGAGCTGTGTCTGCCATCTGGACTAGGGGTTCTTGCTTCAAGCCAAGATCCCTCTACCTGTGACGGTTTCAATCAAGCAGTGCTCAAAACCATGCTGATTGAGTTTTCACAGCTTCCAGAAAAATTTGTTCTACTGGTTTAACCAATATAAAAAAAACTTCTCAAAGCTCTTTGCTACAATCTAGGTTTTCATATTTCTTCTGATTGACAAAGAACATATTTTCTTTTGTGCCTTGCAAGCACTCTTCCCCAGATAAAACAATTCCAAATTTCAATGTTTTTTCCAGAGATAAAATCTCTTTCACCTTATTCAGGGTTTTCCTTGGTGTCCTCTTTTGATTGCCTGCATCCTTATTGAAAGGATACGCAACACCTGACACATCAGATCTGCTAAGACTCCAGGGCTGGTGAAGAAAGTAGGAAAGAGGATTATTTTGTACCACTTAGAGATTAAACTCCTGTTTGTATAAGGAGTATAAGCTCCTAGCATAAGGGGCATTAATTTCCACAGCAGTAGATCAGTGCTGAGTCATTTTCTGTTTGCCTCCTCCAGATCTTTTCCAGCATGGCTGCTGCCATGGTTAGCTGTTTCCCATGTTGTATTTGTGTACACTAATCTAGAGCTAGAATTTACACTTAGTGAATTGCATTTTTCCAGACTGTTTCTCCAGTTAGTCAAGAACATCTTGCATTTAATGTCTCCCAGTATTTTCAGTCCTGCACATCCCATTATCTAGCAAACCATGACTTCTGTTATGCTTGGGTTATCAAGGAAGTGTTAAGTGTACAAGGCTTCATTATTACTGACCACTGAGTAACCCTACTAGAAAATTAATTCACTTGTTCTAAGACCTCTCTCAACCCAAATGGAGAAAGAAGATTCACTTTTGATCCTAATTAAAGCAATAATGTAATTGCATGCAAGAAAAACTGTAATAAAGGGAAGGAGAGAATAAAAAACTGAAAATTATTGTCTAAGTGGTAACATGCAGTAGTATGTGCTTTCCAGTAGTTTTAGCAGAAAAATAGCTTGTGATTATCTTCTATATTTTCTTTTTTTCATTTGTTTTTTTTTTAATTTCCTTTTTTTTAAATTTGTTTTTAATTTTTCCTTTTGACTTTGACTATAATGTTATATGTTTCCTATCATACAATTCAGTCAGAAGGAACTGACAGACTTACGGATTCCAAAACCAGCAAAATCTTTCCCAGCTCTAACTTTGGACTAATAATTGACAAGCCCTGAATGGAATCCTCAAATCCTCAAATCATAAAATCATGGATTGGTTCTACCCCCCTGCCATGGGCACCTTCCACTAGACCAGGTTGCTTAGAGTCTTATCCAACCTGGCCTTGGGCGCTTCCAGGGATGGGGCATCCACAATTTCTCTGGGCAACCTGTGCCAGTGTCTCACCACCCTGACAGTGCAGAATTTTTTCCTAATTTTCAACCTGGACCTGTTCTCTTTCAGTTTAAAACCACTCCCCCTTGTCCTATCTCTACCTGTTCCTGTGAAAAGTCCCTCTCTGGCTCTCTTGTAGCCCCTTTAGGTACCAGGAGGCTGCTGGAAAATGTTACTGGAGCCTTCTCTTCTCTAGGCTGAAGAGCCCCAGCTCCCTCAGTCTGTCTTCTGATCATCTTCTTGGCCCTCCTCTGGGCTTGCTCCAACACGTCCATATCCTTCTGACGTTAGGGACTCCAGAGCTGGGTACAGCACTGCAGGTGGGTCTCACCAGATTGGAACAGAGGGGCAGAGCCTCCTCCCTGGCCCTGCTGCCCACAGGGCTTTGGATGTAA
This sequence comes from Vidua macroura, assembly GCF_024509145.1. Lineage (NCBI taxonomy): Eukaryota > Metazoa > Chordata > Aves > Passeriformes > Viduidae > Vidua > Vidua macroura. The sequence continues at coordinate 13,948,830 of NC_071572.1, forward strand.
CCCAGGACACTGTTGGCTTTCTGGGCTGTGAGTGCACACTGAGGCCTCACATCCAGCTTCTCAACCACCAGCACCCTCAAGTCCTTCTCCCCTGGTCTGTTCTCAGTCCATTCTCTGCCCACCCTGTGTTTGTGCTTGGGATTGTTCTGACCCAGGTGCAGGACCTTGCACTTGGCTTCATGAGGTTCACATGGGCCCACCTCTCACGCCTGTAGAGGTCCCTCTGGATGACATCCCTTCCCTCCAGCATTGCGACCTCCACACAGCTTGGGATTGTTGGCAGACTTGCTGAGGTTGCATTCAACCCCCCTGTCCATGTTACTAATGAAGATATTAGTGCTGATCCCAATACTGTCCCTTGAAGAAAACCACTTGTCACTGGTCTCCACTTGAACATAGAGCCATTGACACAACTTTTTGAGTGTCATCATTCAGCAAATTTCTTTTCCACTGAGTGGTCCATTATCATGTTTTTGCAGATTGGAAATGTGAGTTTCTGCAAAGTACTTTTTGAGGTCCTGCAACCAGGTAAATTCAGTGATAAAGTTAATTTCATCCATTTATGAGATTGACTTGGAGCCTGAATTCAGTAGAAAGACACCACAATAAATGAATTACCACAATTAGTATGATAATTAAAACACTATGATAACTCAAACATAAAGTCTCAAAAGCAGATACCACAGAACTGAAGCACTGAAAACATCAAGTGGCTCAGAAAACAGATAATAAATTAAAATTAACGTAATTGAAGAACTAGGTATAGTAAATAGTATCTTGAGAAATAATGAATTTTCTTTACTTTAAATTTTATGACATAAATCCAAATGTGATGCAGTTCAGAGCATCTTTGAGGTATATAGGCTCCATACTTGATTTTGTTTTATATTCAACCCTCTTAGAGGATTCTTGGAGTGTGCTTAATATATTATGGATATTTTCCACATAATGGATAAAGCCTGTGTTTAGTGCCCTGTGGGCTAAGAACCTCCAAGGATCTGGCCAAGGAAAGAATTTGCCCTTTTTGTTTGATAATTGTATAATCTGATAGAATGAGAGGCCTATACAAACTCAGCTTAAGAAAAAAATATTAGTAGTAGTAGTAAATACCAAGTTACTAGTAGCATAAACAGAATGAGGTAGTTCTCTAGGTCTCAAAAATAGAAATATATCAACAAATTGACAAGCAAACAACCAGTGAACTTATATTACTGTTCCAGTCACCTTGTTATTGCACCCTTACTGTTCTTCTGGTAATGTCCTGTGTAGCTTTTCTTCCTTGTCATTGTCCTGCAGAGTCAGATAGTCTTTAGTGCAGGATCTCTTTAATGTATTCTAAGGCTTCAGAAATCAGGTGCTTTCATCCATGCTAATGATTTGGCCTCCATTTATCAGTGTGGAGAGAGTGTGGCACCTCTGCAGAGCAATTTTAGGGCACATAAGATAAATGAATTGCTGCCTGGAGTTGTGTGTGGCTTTCCCATCCCCTTTTCCAGGTTAAGGGAGACTGAGTGCATGCCTCTGATCTCCACCTCATCCTGCAAGCTGTTCACCTTTCTCTGTTTAGCAGCACTCAGCATTCATGTCAGCTGATTCTGAGATCCCTTCTAGTTTTAAAGCCTGCTAAATGACTGCACTGGCCTCATGCTGAAGAGTGGGGGTGAAAAAAAAAAAAAAAAAAAAAAAAGAAACTATACTCCAGAGTAGTAAACAATATATATAAAGTAAGAGTAAAGAGACCAAAGAATAAAATGTATTCCCTCAGCTCTGAGACAGCATTTCATTTGAGGCATTAATTTTCCAGAATTATCTAAGCTGATACTTACACTGTCATTTGCAAAATGGCTTTGCTATTACAGTAATTTCAGTGGAGAGAGGCATTAGTCTGTCTTATAATCTTCATACTCTGTATGCGTGAGCATTACAGAGCACGTAGGTGAATAGGGGAGCTATTAAATATTCTTTCTGATATAAATCAAATAAAAATTAAAACCTGAGGTAAGAGTTTTTCTTTGCTTGAGCACTCCAGGTCCCTGGGGCTGAGTGCCTCCAGTTATATTTTTTTCTGCTGGAACTTGGCTTGGGAAAACTTTATCTTTCACCTTAGCATTTTTTGCCTCCTAGAGGAAAGGAGGCATCCTACTACCCAGTACGCATGAAGCATGTTTTCTATCCATCCTCCAAAGCAGTGAGGTTGTCAGGGTTTGGGTTTGTCCCACAGCTGCTAAAGAAAAATTTGCTTGTAGCAAATCCTTTGGAGTGACCCCCTTTTCCCCCTCTACTCCTGCAAAGCCCCCAGTCCATTTTCTTTGGCTTCCTCATCTGTGTTCACCTTTATCAGGATACTAAACAACATACTGTATTTCAGCTATGACTTCTTCAAGCAACATTTTATGACAGTCTGAAGTAGAACCATTTCCTTCATTTTACTGGATTGTAATTTTTAATATTGGGTGGCTAAGTGCACATAATTCAGCACATAATAAATTTTCTAATTTTGAGATTAATCAGCTTCATGGCTCATATTTTTTAGACTTCTTCTTAGTGTTTGAACTAATTTTTCACATGTGAATAAAGGCTAAGTGCACGGTCTTTATGTTTTGAGCCATTGCTTGTTTTAATCTCTTTCTGAAAGTGATTTTTTTCCATTTTTTGCTGCTTGATACAAAACTTAATGTAATTAGAGACTCTGCAGAATTTTAGTTCCCCAAACTGATTTCTGAAAAAAGACTTGTCTGCAAGATATAAAATACCTTGACTGTTTTTCTTCTTATTTTGCCTGGTTTGTAGTCATTACACTTAAAGTCTTGGTGCATACTCCGACATTTTCCTTCCCATAATGTATTGCTGCAACAGCCTCTAAGAGCATAATTTGTGTTCACATTGTAGCATATTTGTGTGAATGTTTCTCCTTCCTCTTTCTGTGTCTGCTGCCCTGGACATTTAATGGTCTTCATTCTCTAAAGTTATCTGCTTACTAGTGTTCAGTGTATGCAGTGTACACAACTCACAGTTTGCACTCAACTTCTGGCTTGTCTCCAGTACCTCCACTTTTTACTGTCTTTCAGCTCCAACAAGTTGGTTTTCACCTAAATGGATTTTGGTTTGATTTGGTTCTGATGAAATCCTCAGCTACTTAGAAGTTGTACTATGGACTGATAACATGGGCACATTATTTTCTCAGTTGTAAAAGTAAAAACTGGAGAGTTTTCCAAAATACAAGTTTCCCATTGGAAAAATAGTGTTTATTTATAAATAGTAAAATTTTGTGTGAGGCTTCACTTTCAATAAAATCTAATTAAGGCTAAATGATGAAAATGTCATTTTCAGTCTTATCCATAATGAAATTCTGTGGTTTCTTATTTCAAAATACTTCTTATTTTTACAACCTATAATTTGAGCATAACATTAAATCAAAGTCAGAACAAAAATACTCAATTTGAAGTGAACGTATTAATTTATCCAATTATTTTCCTCACAGATAAAATTCAGCTTTTCCTTTTGTTCCTATCATAATGAAAACAAGTCTGGTGTTTTCCGGTAGAGCAGAAAGTCTGTGTTCAGATCAGGATGCACTGATTTTTTTTTTTTGCTTAGCATTGGTAGGGTAATTTTATCTGTCATGCTATGTCAAGTAGATTCCACATTAAAATGGTCACTGTTCTTGGATATATATGTCAGCATTTGAAAGAGGGAGAGGTTCTGCCCAAAGCCGTAGTCTTTTCTGGATTAGTGCCTCCAGTACATGTGGTTAACCATGTACCTCAAGTGTACTGGAAGTTACTTTTGTGGGTTTTTTTCTGCTCATTATGTTCAATCTTTGGCGTCTTTTATTTATATTTTCATAGTTTATATAGATGCATTAAAGACTTTATTCAACTTTCTGTTATTTTTCTGTAATGGAAAGCAGTTTATAAGTGATTGCACCAAATTTCCATTTGGATTATTAGTGATCTCCTTAGTGAAAAAGAAATTAACATGGAAGGAGATATGTGATGATAATTAGAGAAAGTAATGTGTAGCTTGACAAAAACCACTGATTTTTTGAGACGTATTTAAATTGCAGTATTTGGAAGGTCTAAAAATGGAATAAAAAGGGGATCCATTTAGTGCAGTTAGATGACTGTGACTTCCATTGATAGTAATTGAAGGCCTGGCCCATTGAAACTACTTTTTAAAGTTTGTTGCATGACATTATGGGATATATTATGACACATCAAAAAGAAACTGATGGTCCTAGTGATGTATGGCCTTATGTTTGTCTTCATAGTTCTCTGCCTTTTCAGTTTTACATACCCACTTGAAATTTACATTTTCATTTTTGTGTAAGTCTTGCTTTTACTGAAAGATTCATAACTTCCAGTGGAAAGCAGGAATCTAGTTCTGGCCAAAATAAACCTGTAATACTAAGAAGTCAGAAATCAGTCAATGCAATGAATGCAGATGACTATGAATTTAATAAAGGAAAAAATTATAAACCCTTCACTGGAAAGATGTAAACCTACCTTTGAGAAAGGATTAAGAAAAATGCCCTTGAAAGAAGAGTCCTGTGTGGTAAACTCTGAACCAGAAGATGAGAAGATGCATAATATCTTTTGTTTTCAGTAAGTTTGTTGTTTGGTGATTTTCCATAGCTAGGCAAATTGAAAACCCTCATTCCATGATTCTAAGGCATTGAATTATGAAAGATTTTGCTAAAATTCATTCTTACAAAACACTGTAAAGATGAAGTCACTTTATTTTTACAGGCTATTTCCCACTGCTTTTATCATTAATGTTTTTAGACTGATGCCTGGAAAATGAATGTGTCAGGCTGAAACAAGAATATTAATCTTTTTTGCTTTGTCTCTCTGTTATCCTGTGCTGGTGCCCTTTTGTGAAGAGATTTGGGGACACATTCTTTTCCCCCTGATTTTTTCTCATTAATATCTTCAGTTATGAAAACTAGTAATTTCCAGAGTGCATGGTTTTGAAAAACAGAGTGGCACTGGGACAAGTGGAAGCCATTGGTAATGAAGTGTGCAGAGAACTCTGGCCATACTGCAATTGCATAGGATGGAAATTGTTGATTGACAGGAAAATAAAGCATGCTAAAGGATAGTCTGGTCTTCAAAGAAAATTATGTTTACTCAGATAAACACAATTTTCAGAACCAAGAGCAAGCAAAAACTTTTAATTTTGAACATTGATTATGGACATATTTTTTATGGTTATTTTTCACTATATTTAAACAGTTGGTGTCTTTACATTTCTGTCATCCTTTTTTGTTTTCATGTCTAAACATTTAATACAGGTGCTCTATCAAAAATTTCAAAAAATTTGCCATTGTTCTAACATGAATCATATTTTATGGGATAGAATAACTATGACTTAACTGGAAAATGAGGAATAAAACAGTCTTTTGAAAACAGCACTGCCTCTTTGTAACCTGCACTATTAAAACCAATTCCCAGAAGGTAATTTAATGACTTTTTGCTTAGATTCCTTTCACAATAGAGAAATCCATCAGATTCTGTGCAGAGATCTAGCCACTCCAGTACTTCTTGATTCAATGGTGCCATTTGCCTGTTTTACCAATCAGGAGCATAGGATGGCATTTTTCTTCTGAGGAAGTTGTATAGATATTCTCCCCTGTTTAATATTATCCTTATCCTAATATCATCAGACATCTCTGTGAGGTTCTCAAAATCCTTTTATTATTTATCATGTTCCCACTGGCCATATTGAAATTCTAGCAATCCATAATTTCTCTTGAGTCCACTGGTTCAATGCCAACATAAAATCTGAAGTCATTCCTTCTTCCTGACTCAGTGTTTGTCTGCATTCCTAGCCAATTTTTTCCAAGATCAGAGCGTGGAAAAGTTACATGACTGAAAAAGACTGTTCTTTAACATGTTTTTTCCCTAATTTTTGAAATTCAGAATGACAAAAAGAGTTGCAGAAATTCCTTTAAATAGCATTGGCACCTAACAAGGAAAGAACCAGCATCTTGTGAAAGGATGAAGGAAATTTATTACATTTACATGGTCTTTCACAATATTATCTCAGGAATTTTGAACAATAAAATTGCAAAGAATGTCTAGTTAGAGATGCAGTCCCATAGGGAATAATTCAAAGGGACATGCAAAGCAAATACCATGTAAAAATTTAAATTACAAGGTTTCTTTTCTTTATTTCCTTTTTCTTTCTTAAAGAAGTGAGAAAGTCCTTTAAAATCTTATGCTTCATTTTAGACTTCACTAGAGCATTGGCAGAGACGCAAAACTGGAAGGCCAGCCTAAGCCTTTGATTAGAGGAAGGTATTTTTCTGCGATAATACCACTGTGTATTGTGTAGAAAACTGTAGGGCTTGAAGGAAAAAATGAAGAATTTTGGAAGAAAAACCCCTGTTTTTAAACTTGAGCTAGGAATTGTGATGCCTGGTTAATTCTCTACTCATGCAATCTGCCCTGATGCATCTTCAGTGATGCAGGGCAGTTGGTAGCCATGACTTGTCTGTTTATCCCAGACTCATGGTGGACCTCATGCTGATAAACAGAGCACCTGTGATGATTACAAAACTGGCAAGAGTGGAAAATACTTGGGAATGTGGTTTGAGGCAAACCACAGACTCTGTAAGGCTGACAAATAGGACACTGCAGATTAGATAAAAATTGTACTATATAAATGTCTATTCAAATGCTTTCAGTCTTTAACAAAGTATTGAATTCAGTTTAATCTAGATTATATTTTGCTAATTATACACACACACACACACACACACACACACATATATATATATATATATATATGTATGTATATATGCACCTAAGACTTTTCAGCTTTCCTGAAAGCTGAGCCTAATTCTAAGGTGATTTAGCTTCTCTTATTTACAGGAGCTGCGCTTTTAGTTGAACTGGGTACAGACTTTTTTTCTGGAATAGAATTGTTTTCCTTGTAATTCTGCAACAATTTTCCATTAGATAGAGATCCCTTTTTTGACTGTTTCCCCCTCTCATGTGTTGTTATTTATGAGTACTGCAATGCATTAATATTTTACATTTCCCTGTTTCTGATTGTACTGTTCTTTCCTGATTGTTAACCAGAATTTACTATTAGGAACTGACAGTAGAAATTTTTGATGCCATTGTTAATATAATATTGAGAGGCTGAAGATCTGCTGATCTCTATCAAAACCTCTTATAAATTCTTTTCTTCTTCAAATTCACTTCCTCTTCTTGGCCAATTTGCAGTCCAGTGAGCCAACTTTTCAGTTATTTCATATTTCTGCACTTTAACCTTTGATGAGGTACTTGACTTAATGCTTTTTGAAGATGTAAGTACTTCATTCTATTTTTGCTGAATCCTGGAGGATTGAAAATTCTACAGAGCAAGCCAGGCTGTTTTTAACTTTTGAATAGTTTTTATTTCTATTTATACAGAGTTGCTTTTCTCAACAACACATAAATTAAAGATTTATGTATATATCACTAACAAAATTTAATTAAGTGTCATGATTAATTCTTGGGCCAATAAAACTTCCTGGAGAAGAAAAAAAAAAAACAAAAAACCTCAAACTGTGCATATCTTCTGCAGAAAAAGAAGGGCAAGAACACAGCCAGGGTGCAGAGGAGGGCACAGCTGGGATTTGCTGGAGAGGCAGCATGATGGCAGCCAAGGCTGCAGGCTCCTGGTGCCAAGCATTGGGCTCTGGGCTCTTGGCCTCTGGCTGCTGCCACGGTCCAAGTGCTCAATGGTGCAGTGGGCATGGGCATAGCTCCCCTGGGAGCTGCCTGCCTGTTGCAGTGCAAGTTCACAGGGTATTTGCTTCCTGCTGTGTGTGTGGCAACTTGCAGCAGCTGTGATTCCTAGTGGCAGGTTTACCTAAGTGGCTGGGAGACAGAGTGAAGACTCTTACAGCACAGCTGATGGATTTGAAGGTAGATTTTCTATGGTAGGGTCTCCTTGTGGCTCTGGAAGACTACAGAATCCTTTTGGAGGGCAGATCTGATTCTTCTGCCTCTTCCTGCCCCATCTAGGGCTAAAACAGCTCAAGGTAGTAGCACAGAGCTAAGGGTGGGAAGCTGATGGATTTCAGGGGAAGGTGTGCTTGTCCCTGAACTCTATTACAGAGCTCAGGGACATAGAGAGCTCAATGATAGTCACAGCCTTTAAGTTAACTCTCATACACTTAAAATCATGCTAATCTAAAACTGATATTATTTATAAATTAGTATCTTTGATCCTAAAGGTACCTGAGGCCCATCCTGCCTGTTTCCTCAAATGCCAGGTGTCAGTTCCACAGACTAATGGTCAGGCAGGAGGGAGAGCTGCTGTACTGCAGCTGGGGAGAAGGGTGATGTGACAAAGTTGGGCTATGCTCACAAAAGTGTAGAGATGGTAGAAGTGTCCATCACCGGTGCAGGTGCTTCTCTCCAAGCCTGGCCATGCAAGAATTGCACTAGACTAACAAATCACTTTCCATACTTTATGTTAATCCCATCTTTCCTGCTGCAGCTGCATGACTAGGGACTAATGTGACTTGTGGGAACTGAACTGCAACGCTCATCAGCCCTTCCTGAGAACACTGCCTTGGTCTGAGCTTGTATGTTTTAAACCAGGTCCTTGCTCTGGAAACTTGGGTGACTTCAGGATATATGTTCAAGTGTTTTGGGAATGATTTATCATTCTTTCTGGAATCAAACTGTTTTCCACCTTCCCTGAAAATATCCTAATTCAACTCTTCTGGTGAAGGATTGTGGACATAACGGCTCTCAAAGCTCTTGTCAGAAGCTTGTTCACTGTCTTACATCCCAAGACAGAACTAGAGAGATCCCAGCAGGGAGGGCTCCTGGAAGGAATGGGGAGAAGGAGGCAGAGAATAGAAAATTGAGATTGAGTAATATGATAACTGTATTTTAAGGGGATGGTTTATAGGATTTGAAATTTTGCTCATGTAACAAAAGGATTGCTAAAAGAAATTATAAATCACTATGTTTTCATTATTTGCTGTTGGTCCCACTGGCTTTTGTTGAAAGTAAATATTCATAGTTAATTTGGGTACTGGCCAAAACAATATCTTACCGCAAAGCATCATTCTTACTACAAATTTTAGAGTATTTATGGAAATGAATCAATTAGTCAGCTGGAAGAATTGAATTTCAAATGTGAAATGAGCCTGTGTTAGGTATAGCTATACATAGAAATTATGTGCACTCTGCCATAAATTATGCAGGCATTTAGCTCTGAAATGCTGAAATACACTTCATTGCATCTGGAAGATTACAATGGCCTTTCAGTTGCATGCTTTGAAAGATGGCTAATAACTCAGACCTATTCTGTGGAAAACATGGCTAGAAAGAAATGTATAAATGATGTATAAATGCCCTAAAATGAAGCTTTTGTCACTATTTTGCTATAATTAAAAAAGCTCAAAGTTTACAATAAGAAGACCTAGGAAGGTAAATCTTCACCCCCAAGGTGAAGGCATCTCTTGATGGCAAACCCTCAAGGTGAAGGCATCTCTTGATGGGCAAACAGATCAACCTAATACTTCTCAAATTCCATGAATTAATGATGGATTTTAGACAACATTATTCTAGAGAGGTCTCTTTAATTCTGTTTTCAGTGAAAGTATTCTGTAGTCAGTAATCCCATCCCTTGCAGTACTGACTCACCAGCAGTGATCTTAATTCCCCCATGCATTTGTCCATTTTCCATCTTCACCCGCCTTCAAAATGAGCAGACAACTCAATAAAAATAAAAAAACAGTTTCCTGAACAAATTTTCATCTCTTCAAAAAAGAAAAAAGGGCTCTATTTTTTTTCCTTGGGTTGATACAGAAGAACATCCCATATCACATAGCTGAAAATTAATGTGCTGATATATGCAGAAGAGGGAATGTGTTTTTGACAGGTTGTGTTTCAGTCAAGAGAAGTAGGCAGCAGTATATAGAGCGGAAAGCAGCAGCGTAGGAAACCATGGTGATCTCGTAGGGTGATGTCCCTTGCCATCCCAGCTATCTCAGCATTTAATCTGTCATGGTTCATAAAGCAACATTTTAAAACCAGCAAGGTATCTTCCCACCATTGTTCCCACTGACAGCTCTCCTGGAACCTCCCAGCTCAACTATTGGAAACCTTTTTCTAACTTCAGGCCTGAATACATTAAAGAACATAACACAATGTAAAGAAATAAAAAATGACTGTTTCTGATCAGCCTAGATCTCTTTCCAAACAAGCGGTGCATTTCTGCCGCAGAGTCAGGTGGCTCTTCTGCAGGAGCACTCAAGCGAAGAAGTAAAACATTTCCTTGGTGTATTCTCCCCACTCTTTCTCTTTTTGTCCCCAGAGAAAGATACTGGTTTGGGCAGAGACATCCTTCAGACTGAATAGAGCCTGTGGTCCATTATTTAGCTAATACAATCCTGTGTGATTGTCGTGGAAGAAACTACTTCTCAGACTATTCCATGTAGCCCTTCCTTTCCCAGAGGCCAAGTGGTGTTTTTCTTGCTGACAGAGTTCTATCTCATTTCTAGGGGAGTACCACTGAGACTGCTAGCAAGTCACATAAGGGAGTCTTATACATGAATTTTGCAATCAAAGTTCAGAATTTATCTCAGTGTGTTGTAGCCTCTTGTCTTTCTAAACAGGATCCCACTTTTTATGCCACACTGTGAGGCTAATTATTCTCAATTTATTTGCACAGCCCTGCATTTGCCATCTATTATTCCCGAAATATAAAATGATCTAAATTCTTTTATTGGCTGCACTACCTAATTATTCCTCATTTGTTTTTATTCTCTTCCAATTTAGTATCATCTGCAAAGTTGGAAATCATGTTTTCATATCATAATTAGACCTCTAAGAACCTCAGAAAGCTGCTTGGTGAATAAGCATGTAAAGGGCTTTTTTCCCCCCTTCTTCTATTCTAATTTTAATGGAGATTTAAAGTGAGACAATAAATTAGAAATGCATGAAATTATGAGCTAAATCATTTTAGTTGTTTGCCTGTGGGCCATAATGTTGGAACAAACAGAAGTGATATGAAGAAGTAGTTATGATAAGAAAGTTGGTTAGGAATAACTGGTAAGAATGTAGAAGATGAGCTGACATAGCCCAGCTGCATTAGCAAATGTACTTGTTCGGACAGTGTATTGCTGATGTCAGTAGCCTAAAAGTTCCCCTTTTGCCCCAGCTACATGTAGCCACTGTGTAGAGAAGTCAGTTAGGAGCTGTGACTTTGAAGCAGACAGAATTTTCCATCTTAAGAAGGAAGTTTTCTACCTCCATCATAAAGATTATCTCGCCTTTAAAATATGGCTTATAGTATTTCCTGCACCTTAGAGATAGCAAAGAAGGTATTAGCACTAGTATGACAGAAGAGGGCTCCTTTACTTGTGTTGCTTAGGATAATGTAGCAGCAATCAACCAGTTGGACGTTTTCTAAAGCCAGAAAGGCAGAGCACCTCAGTAGCCTTTGCTTCAGTCATCTGTATATCTGGAAGTCTCTATCAGGAACAGAATGAGCACCATGTAGTATTGGTCTTTTTTTGTCTCCCTTTTGCTCAAGTTGTAGCAGTTGAATGCATTGTTTCAAGAAGTTACAGAGCTGTTGGCAATTCAAACCAAACCCCTTTCAACCCAAACCATTCAATGATTAAGGTTTTTTTTTTTCCAAAGGTATAGAAACAGAATGAGAGAATCACTGTCTTACAAAGAAGCAAACAAATAAACAAAGTAGGTAAAAGATCTCTCCGCACTGCACCTATTTCAGTCTGTGTTCTTCTGAACAAGACTAACATTGGGATCTGCAGCCCTCTCAGAAGAGGAGCAAATCTGATGGACCAAGCAGTGCAGGATCAGCCTTGAAGCCACAGACCCTGTTCAGACCCTGAATTGTTCTTGATTTCCAGGTGGAAGAGATGATCTGTACTATAAGCACATAACCATCCTCAGCTAATCTCCAGCAGGGAATCAGAGTGTGTCTGTGCTAGTTCAGTCAGGTGCAGACTTTGCGTTTGTGCTGGTAAGTTCATGTTGGCTGTGACACCCTCCTCTTTCCAGTTCAGACAGTGCTTAGAACAGAGAAGCTGCATTAAGTTTCTCCCTCATGTTCCATGCCTTGGCTTCATTGTAAGAAATAATAAAATTAAGGGACAGACCATGGGATATCAGCCATGGCTTGATGTTGGATGATTTGTTGCTCTTGAAAAACCTGGCATGAAGAGTGAAGTTTATTGGGCAAGGACACTTCCATTGGCAGTGGGTGCAACAAATGGTTTTGTGAATGAGACTGGGAAGGCCATGACACTTGTGGAATCCATCTGGTGATCCGAACATCTCTGGGCCTGATTCCAATGGTGTCAGTCAAGACTAGCCCCTTCAGAACAACTGGACTAGTGACAATATTGACACGTATATGACACGAGAGATCAGGGTTATGTCAGATCTACCAGAAGGGATAGATTTTTTTTACTGCTGTCTGTGGTTTTTTTTTTTTTTTTTTTGGCCCCCACTTTGTCGGCACATTTAATTGCAGATGCAATTTAAGTCATTTATATATCTTCCTGACTGACAGATACATTGTTTTATGTCCTAGCTGCAAAATTATGCCCACAGGTATGTGCAGCTGTTGTTCTGAGCCAGCGGAAGGAACCCATAGATATGGCACTTCAGCAACTTTATCTTTTCTCTCTAGGATGCCAAAAACAAATAAATACATTTTTTAAAAGTCCAACTGATCCTAATAAGAAAATATATTTAAATGCAATTATTAAATGTCATATCTGCAGGACAAGGTTAAGGGCATTTGTGTAATGTAATTTCATATATTTCCCTAAATCTATCAGAATTTACTCTTAATTGTAGCTTCAGCTATAAATTTACAAGTTTTGAGTGGCTTAGTTTTGAGTGATGACACTCCTGCAAAATCAGTGATGTTCCTGGGTGAGTGAGTAATTTATCTTGGAAAGTAAAAATGTTCATGAAAAGGTTGCAATGAACACTTTAAAGTCTGACTCTGTTTCTGTAGAGATCACACTGAATATGGATTAAATTGTTCTTTGATTGCATGATTAGTCTCCTAAATCTAACATAGAATTTCTGTTCTTTCAGGAGATGACACAAAGATTTCAAAGGGAGTTAATTAAAATCACAGATTTCAGCAAAAATTCTATTAAACATCAACACATGCCTAATTTATTTATTTATTTAAATTCTGGAACACTTTCAAGTATATCCATTATTTCTTTAAATATTCAGAATAATTCCCAGTGAAACTCAATAAGTTACAGCAATCTGGATGTTATTCATATGTCATTAAAATGATAAGGCAACTCTAAGAATTTAAGAATTGTTGTCCTGGTTTAGGGCAAATTTGGAAGGAAACTTTTGAAGTGGTCTCTTCTATACAGCAAATTCAAGCTGCCTCTCCCCCAACTGGTTCAAAAGACATAAATCTCCTTTGAGAGAAATGGAAAAAACTGTTTATTTAGCAAGCACGCACAAACATGAAAAATGAATAATATAATACAACTAAACCTCTTGTTGTTCTGAAGAGATGGCAAAGTCAGAAATTCTCTTGTAGTTCAGAGTCCTTTTCGTGGGTGTGTCCTTGGCTTTCTCTCAGTCTCTTGGGGGCTCAGGTCTGGCTGCAGTGCAGCTTGGGGACCCTGGATGACAGTCCTGGTGTTCCCAGACCAAACAATAGCTGAACAGTTCCAAAAAACTTCTGGCCTCAGCCAACCAAAAGCAACTAACTAAAAGCAAACTCCTTTGCTGCAGACAACACACCGAGCTCTTATCTTTATTTTTGTGAATAGAGCCGCAAAAAATTCCACCACTTTCCCTTCTCCCCCACTTCACTCTTGGAACCAGTCTTAGATGGGCAGAACTTAATATCCAAACAGAACAGAGGATTGGGGATACAAGCATCATAAAGTCACCCTAGGACAATTTTGCAAAAGGAAAAAAAAGGAAGAGGGACAAATATCTGAAAATACCATCTGAATTATATAATTTCTAAGACTGGAAATAGGAACTTGATTTTTATTATGAGAAACAACATCTGAAAAAATGTTTGTCAGCAGAGTTCTCTGATTTTGTTTCCACCATTATTGTATCGCTTTTCCAGTTTACCACAGTCCATACTGTTTGTGAGACAACACTGAAATATGGCTAAGGCAAGCACAAATGTAAGAAATGCCATTTAAAAAAAAAAAAATCAGGCCTCTATTTTTTCCCTTATACTGAGCTTGTAGTGGCATAAATGTTCCCCTAAAGCCCGTGGTCCGTAAACTTCTTGTAAAAACTGACTTTGAGATAGTAAAAAAGTTACCTCAAGGGGACAATTTAAGAAGAGATCCCTCTTTTAATCCAGTATGCCCCAGCTGTCAAATCTTCCACTACTGACTTGGCCCAAATGAGTCCTGAATGTCTTGTTTTCCTCCATCCCATTGAGCCAAAATTGAGGGATGAAATTTGTAGTCCCTGTGAGTGATGTGGCTCCCATGCCATCCCTGAGAGGGTGGCAGTGCTGGCTGTAACCCTTCCAAACCCACAGAGGAGCTGTGGTTCAGCTGCTGTGCAGTACCTGGGGAAAAGCTAGCACAGAGGTGTTTTCTATAGCAAGAATTTGTTCTAAAATTCCAGTCCTTTCTTAGCCTGTATTCCCCCAGCCCCCTCTATCCAGCACTATCCAAAATATAAAGAGCTGTAGAAGCATCGACTCTCTAAGTTTCTACAAATTTTATCTGCAAATGGCATTCAACGTAATTAAGAAGGAATTGCACCAAATTTCTATATTACACCTGGATTTAGTGGAGAGGGCTGTGAAGCAGTTTTGAAGAAATTGATGTGTTCTTAGGCTCTTTGTGATGGAAACTCCTTCAGATTTCATGGTTTTTTCATGCTTGAGATCCTGTGTACTGCACTGATCAGCCGTAAAACTGTCCTTTATTTGAAATTAAATGTGGAGAAGTTTAAATTGTTCTGTGTGTATACAGACATAAGTAGCTCATCTTTGGCAGTGCTCAGATTATTTATACTGCAGCTGCAGTAAATTTGAATTGCACCAAATGTAGTTCTCTAAATGTCAGCTTGATTTTCTCAAGACCTACTTTTGATGCGTTATAAATATTACTTGTTACAGATGCTAAAACTCTTCAAAAGAGGAATGTCAGTCTGGGTGCAGAAATATGGATCATAACAGGACATTTATTTATATTCTTCCAAAACATTACAAAAATTATCTTTGTTATGTACATTTAAGGATTTTGGGATTATGGGAATTCACTGTCTCCATCAGTAGGTACACACAAGTTTCCCATAACTCCTGATAACTGCAGTTAGTGTTAATGTAAATGTTTGGTTCATATGTATATTCAACATAGCAATCTTTCCTAAAACTAAATTAATGCAATCAAGTCCAGGAAATGTTAATTTAAAAGCTGAAAAAAAAAGAATAAAACAAAGAAAATATGAATGTCAATTTTTACTGATTAAATTTTTATTGTCTCCCAAACATGTCTACTTTTTTGTTTTAATAACAAAAGCAAGAAGGTAATTCACTGTTTATAATTTAAGGACTTCAGTTGCTTCCAGGCAATGGGATGGTCCATAATTCAAAGCTTAAAAGTGAAAAGGAGAATCCAGCATTTTTTTAGATACTCAGAAAACACTGAGCGCACTCTCAATTCGCATTATTTATTCATTGAGACAAATAAAAGGTTCAACACTGTATATGAGATGGATTAAAATAATATTGATTGCAATTTTCTTGACAAATAACAAAGCAGAAATGAGAATTTGCATTCACATGGAACAGATCAGTCACATTTGGAAGAAAAATTACCTATCTTAGAAAACAGTTTCTAAGTACACAGGTAACACTTAAATTTCAGAGGGTGCTCTTTCTCCCATCATGCAATTACACCCAAATATTTTTGCTTGGGTTAGGTGAAAAAAAAAAAATCTCTGTTTGTTGCTGTAGAGTTTTTAACACCCCTGTTGTTTTGCTTATTACTGTGAATGTTAATTCCACAATGGGGCAGTGCCAGTGTGACAGACTTTGCCCTTTTGCAGCTGGGACTGTCACGTTACACTGATCCTAGGCACTGTTTGTGTTTTCTTCTCTGACCAGTCACCTTTAATTACCCAAAGTCTTAGCTTCACTTCTTTGTAATCAAGAAGCTAGGGTTCTAGAGTGAAAAAGGTATTTTTCGTTGGGTTTTCATTGCTTGCCATAGAGACTTAAACAAGGGACTGTTAGAATGGGATGGTATAATGGAATAAATGCCAGTTTGGGCAAAGCTCCACAGAAATTGCCTTAGTTATTTGTAAATTTTTCTGCTTCATATATTCATTTCTGAAATACTTCCAAACCATTTTATTGACTATATTAAGAGTCTAATTTTTATTGATCTTGCAGATCACTCATTGAAATTTTCACCAATTTTCACATCAGCACATATCATCTTATTGCCATGGTTTTATTATTATGACTTTAGTTATGTTTCAATACTAGTCCAATCCAAATCTAGCCATGTTTTTGAGTCATCTTGGCCATCCCCAGACTCCAGAGGAGTCAGTGGTTGGTACCTCCTGGAGGGGTGATGCAGAGTGGTGCTCAGCTCCTGAAATCTCACTGGCACATTTTAGGAGCCAAACTGTTCCACATAGTCTGGGGTGAATTTTTAGCTATTGATATAGTCAGCAAAGTGTTCTGTACAAATCAAAGCAGAAATTGCACTGTGCTTTAGGTTCAGGCGTAGAAAAGAAAGAATTAATTTTGATCTTTAGTAAATATTCTGATTTAATTTATGAGAATTGGAAAAGCTTGTCATGTATTCACCAGTACCAGCCCTTTTACCCGTGCTAAGACACAGAAGACCTGCAAAGAGATGAGAATAATTTCTATGTGAGATGGAAAGGCAAGAGAAAAAGAAATCAATTCAGCTAGAACATTCCAAAACAAATTCATGGTCTACTGAAGGATCAAGTGCAAGGACTTAGAACGTTTGGGTTAGCTGGGGGACATAATCTGAATTAGATCCACTTGAAAGGATGAAAATCAATGGATGAAAAGCATCAATGCTCTATCCAATAATGCCACAAGTCTTCAGCTTTTGTGGTTGCTGTTATTAATGTGGCATCTTGCTTTCAATAAGCAATGTTTACATTTCAATTGTAGCTTCCAGCTTGAGTTCACAGTTCACATTTTTTTTGTAGCTGTTAAGTTGCATTGCAGTGAAGCCCAGTTTAATTCTTCCTCTTGAGTCTGCTATGTAATCTTGATTTCTTAAGCATATTTTCTAGCTGTGGTATTCTCTTATTAGACTCAGGATATTATGACATTTTCAAAATGCTTTCTATTTATAACTTAACATTATAGAATGTCAAGAATAATCAAAAGCATAGAGAGATGACAGAGAAAAATCCCATTTATATTATCTTTACGGGTCACATTTCTGAGTTTTGCTTAAAATGCCTTCTTCAGGAGCTAAAATTTCCTCTTCAGCAAATGAAACATTAAAAAAAAAGTTAACAGAAAATGGTCATGATCACTCAATAATACTGGCACAGGTTGTCAAATTTCAGAGGTAGGTGGTTTTGTCACAGTTCAGGACGAGTGTTCAGCCCACACAGTGACTCAGTGTGTGAGGAAATCACCCCAGCTGGCATTTTCTCTGTTAGGGCCTTGGGATGAAGCTTCTCTGAGGTTTGGAGGGATGCTGGAAAGGGGGAGAGTTAACATCTCGCTCTGTCTTGCTGGCTATGGAGCTGATTGTGCATCTGACCAGGGAGAGAAGACCTGTAAATCATACTGCAGTTTGGGCTGTCAGGAAGCTGAAACCTTGCTCTTTCTTCCACTTCTGAAATACAAACCCCAAACAATGGGCTCTTCTTGCAGGAACTACAGCTTCTAACCATGCCAGTGCATCTGGCACCTCTGCCCTGCTCCTTTCCCTTGCACCCTGCTGCATCAGTGGGTTCACACAAGGAGCAATATTCTGGCTGTGGTCATAGGAGCAGTGGATGAGAAGAAGAGAAATTCGGAGTTGTAGCAAGGCCACAAAGCCACAAAACAGGTGGAGGCATGGCTTCTCATGTGTCATGCATGGAATGATAAGGCACAAAAGCAGGCAGGTGAGGCACAAATCATGGTTTCAGTACCTGCCAGGCTTGGTGTCCATTGGTACAGAAGGATTTAAATACAGTACATCAGTAAGTACGTTGTCTGACAGTGCTGACATTCATACACCTGCATGCATATCCTGCTCTGTTCCAGCTGCTGAAACATTTCATGTGTCTGAATGATCAGAGGCATACAGCATTACATGTGTAAAAGAAGTAATTAAATTATTATAAGTTATAGAGATTTATGTTTTGGGCAAATAAGGACTTTGGTACCATGTATTGTGGCAGAATGTGCGGCCTTGGGTTGGCATTGTAGGCTTCACAATGGCAAAGAAAGAATGAATGATCAATAGTGGTGTGCACTGCCCTAAGCACTGAGCCATCTGAGGCAGCAAAAGCAAAGCCCTGAGGACTCACTCAAGTTTTAAATCCCCACCCTCTTGGAGGCTTACGTGCTTAACTGTGCATTTCTCTGCATGCATTTCTCTCCACACATGATTTACAGCCATGAAAGTAGGGACTTAATCCTCCTCTTCACAGAAAAACATATAGAAGAATGAATCTTTTCTTTTAAGAGGGAACCAGAGCAGAAGTTCCTCTTACCTCCTCCTCAGCCTTTTTAAGAGGACATCTTGTTTCAGCCCCTTTTTCTGCTTTTGCAAGCATAATCTGACCTGGAAAGTTCTCCAGCATATAGACTGTTGGGGAGGACAAGTACTTTAAAAATCTGCCCCAGAAGTTATGGCAAATTGAATAAAATATTTACTAAGTCAATGAGCTACAGAGTGGGAGTAGGAGTAAGTGTGACCCTGATTTTCCATGGGTTTGGAACCCTCTGGTCTATGCTTCAAGGACAATTTAGTTATATCATATTACTTAGATAGAGACTGATCTATAGGACTCTTTAGAAACAGTTTCCCAAGCCAGCTTCCCTACAGAGCCAAACTTGCTTCTTTATCTCTGTCCCAACGAATGCAAAAATGCTCCAAAATTACCTAAATGAAATAGCTAAGAAAATTATAATGCAAAATGATACATTATTCATTTCCTCAGGAAAATTTTGGAAACTGATCAAAATAATTTAATTAGTTACTTCATTGTGAAAAATGTTTTAAGAGCCAATTAGACAAAGCAAATGGGGAAAGCTGCAAGCTTTAAATATAGAATCAGTAAAGTGAAATACTATCCAAAGGAAAAAGGTGGAGATGACAGTACATGAAAGGGAAGTGATCTGCAGATGAAAGGCACAAGAGCAGTAAAAGATACACAGTGAGGGCAATAGCATGAACTGATGCGGGTGCAAATGGGATCAGTGCAAACTGGCATAGATTCACGGAATGGCACTGCTTGGAATGAAAACTCTTGCATTGATTGCAGCTGTCTCAAACAGGGACTTGTACAGGTAATGATCTAATTGTGCAGAAAGCCATGCAAACTTGTTATCTAGCATATACACACACACACACACACACACACATACACACATATATATATATACATGCATATGTATTGTAGTTTGGCTAGTCAAATGTTTGTCTTGTACAGTGATGTCACATGTAAGATTTCACAGTAACAACTGTCTCCTTGTGTACTTTGATGCTTTCACTGTTCTTGGCAGTGTAGTTAGTTTCTCCAGACCCTGTACATTGCATGCATACATGTATACACCTAGCTTCTCTCTCTCTGCATATCCACAAAACATTCGTCAGGGAACATTTAGTGAAATGATATAAAACTAACAACATATGATCTATCAACAGGCTTAGGTTGGGAAGCACCAGACAGGTGCTTCATACCTGAGCAGTGTGGAAAAAAAATCTGAATTGGAATATTCAAGTTTTGCCATGTGTGTGATATCATACACATTGGGCCAAGCTCTGTCTACAGTACAGAGTTTCAGAGCTGTCAGTTTGTACTACTGAATGAACAGGCTCATATATGTTATGCATCTTCTTATTCCAGTGCTCTCCACTGCTAGAAGTACTGTTAGGCCTGCAAACTTTTGCCTCCCTCTTATAACACCCAACATCACATGTACAAGTCTGTAGTGTGAAGCAAATTTAGAATTCCCCTCTTTCTGTATATGTCATTACAGATGGCTACAGATGGTTCTGTTCTGTACAACGGTCTGATGCAGAAGGTAGAAGCTCTCGAAGTGTACACTTACATATGTGAAAAGTGTGTGAATGCCAAGGGTAAGCTAGATTCTTGGACCAGATAACCCAGACTTTACCTCACGCTCAATGAAATTATTTATGGAGGAAGAAAATGCTTCATATGAAAAAGGGAGAGTTCTTGTTGCTGCAAGGAAGGCTGAAGATATTGATAAATTGATGAGAAGCAAAATTTAGACTTTAATGTTGATAATAATAATGCTAATCAATGGCAAAAAGAAATGTTTTTTTAAGCATAGAATATATAGAGTTATCTGTCAAACCTAGCTTGCAAGGTCATAAAGCAACATGAATAAGAGCTATTGTTACTAACGAATGTATTTCAGATAACTCAATGTGTTTTCTCTTCCATAGTATAGGCATTTCTGACAAAAGCTGAAGGTCACATCTGGAAGATGAAAATGTATTTTCCCACAGAAGGTATTAAGGGGTTTATGATTATGCTAGAGCACACTGTTAAGTATATGGAACCATTACATTTTGACAAGGTAACTGATCTAGATGAATGACATTCACAAATTCCAGAGAAATCATTAAGGTAAAGTAAGAAAAGCCTTTTGAGTATCTTTTTCTTCACATCTTGTTAATAGCTAGGAAAACATCAAAAGACAGAGGGTAGTAGTTTTTTTGTATTTCTGGGAGACAGTTGGAGGGAGAATTTAATGGGAATTATCTCAACTGTTTAGAGAATGGTGCTGATAAGGCTAAGGTCATGGGTTCGATCCCTCTATGGCCTGTTAACTTAAAGAGCTGGACTTTTTGGGTTCCTTCCAACTCAGAACATTTTGTGATTCTGTGGATGTGTAATGTGGAAAGAACCATTGCTGTTGTTTAAAGTCCAGGCAATCAGGCTTGATGAATGCACAATATTTCTGTGTGGACAGTCCTGAATAGACAAAGAAAGCAAACTAAAGGACACTTGTGCTTGGACATATAATTCTCTTGACACTGTCATACGTAGACACAGACAAAACTGATTTCTCTAAAAAGCTAAGCTGAGATAAACACTGAGGACTGATGAAATTAATTTTAAATTAATTTAGGATTAAAAAAAATAAAGCATGTAAGCTAAAGGGGAATGTTTTGTGAGAAGAAATGAAACAAATGCAGCCGAACTAGTCGTCAAAGTTGAACACCACTCTGGTATGCAAGACGGAGGTTACTGGAAAGACGGCAGACTCTCCAGGAAAAAAATAAGAATGAATGCAGAAACATGAATGCAGCAACATATTTTTAATATTATGCTGGTAGGAAAGCAGTAGTAAAGGTTAAAGTACTAGAGGAATGCAATTAAACCCACCCCTAGCAGCAGAACACTGAATGCCAATCAATAATTAGAGCTGGACATACAGATAATAAAATACCTGCACAATACTTACCAAGATAAATAATACAGAATCCTTATTTTCCACATATAAGCATACTTATTCCAATATGTAATATAATTACTCTTCTTCTGTGTAAAATATGTAATGTAGTTACTCTTTTAAGTGCTAAATCCATACAAGAGAGACTGATGGAAAAAGAGGAATGATACTCTGCTGAACTCTAAAGCATTTAACGTGCTGTGCAGAGTATCCATCTATCTCTTTTATTTTGCTGAGGATCATTCATAGAATCATAGAATCATAAAATAGTTTGGGTTGGAAGGGACATTTAAAGGTCGTCTAGACCAACACTCCTGTGATGAGCAGGGGCATCTTCAAGTCATCCTCCTACCATCTCTGTCATGTTCCTGTTCTTTGAGCAAATAATCTCCAAGTAGAATTTCACAGTTCTTTAATACGGTTACAGTTTATTTTTGAGGTTAATCTGTGTCAAGATTGTACTGCTCCCTTGGTTTTTGGATGGTAGCTTTAGGTTGTGGGCAGAATCAGAAAACCATGTTGCACAAATGGTGCATTGAGCATAAGCAATGCAGTTCAGTCCAAGTGAAATAACAATAAAGTCTTTAGACCATATCATATTTTCATCTTCATGCCACATATGTCACAGATAAATGATTTTAACAATACAAAAGAGGATTTTGCCATGTATTTTATTATGCATTTCTTTTTGCTTGTGAAGCCTCATACTTCTGTACAGTAAGATAGCTGTGCTGAGTTATCCTTGTGAATAGGAAAAAGAGCTTTATAAAGCTCTCTAAAATTAGGTATAAGATTGGCTTGTCTCTTGTAAAAGTGTCAGAGTTTCAAGTGCCAGTTTCTCACAGATCTACAAGGTCAGAAAAGGATGTAAAGTCATACATGGGAGCTGGAATCAGCTCTTGCAAATACTGTCATGTGAAGCCATACTTGCTCTCCCTTAAGGAATATTCATTATTGAACTTCACAGCTGTGGTGGTTTTGGGAATAGAAAGGATGCTGCAGATGGAGAAGTGAAAGCTTCTTACAGCCTTTGTGCAGAAGAAAGTTCAAGGAAGAAAATACATACTTTGGCAGTTGCCGTTTTGGTAAGTTTTTAAAGTTGTTTAAAGCTGAGTCCCTGGCTCAGACTGTTAATGCATCCAGATAATGAGGACGGGGCAGAAGAAAATAATACCTAGTCTGAGCTGTAAGTGTGGTTGGCAGTACCCACATGCTGAGCTGATGTATCCACAGGTTTAAATTCTCTTCAACAAACTTATTCCATAGCTCATAAAAGTTTCAAATAGATTTCATTAAAATTGCTGTCCAGAAAAAAAATATTTTAAAAACATCCCTTTTTTTTGTGAAAGTATATCTCACAATTAAAACTGCTTAGACAGTGAGATTGCCCACTGCTTTGTCTTTACATTTTAATATATTTATTTAGAGGAACATGATTTTTAAAAACACACACAACAAACATCATTGTGCTCTCCAGGCAAATGCATAAGATGGGCTAGAATCTCCATTTGTCTGTGCTGTGCATGCTCATTTAGATTATGGTAAAGTGGGTATAAAACACTATTGGAACACAATGCAAATGATGTATGCCTCTTTGCAATGAGATAAACGATTATATGTGGTATTAGAGCTATAATTTTATGCTTGTTAATCATTCAATTTTGATTAAGGGAGCATTTGTTTTAAGAATAAGTCTGCACTGGTGTTCCTATTTTCTCTTTCTACAGCAAGTTGTATCTTAAAGAGCAGGACAAAAAACAATTTAAGAATAGGACAATTGGGGCTGATGTGGTGAATCAGCACAGCACAGAGTGGAACCAGTAGAAGAGGTACCAAATGGAACTGTTGGTTACTGGCTTCAAAGGTAATTTGGGTTTAAAGGTAGTAGAGTCCTTGAGGTAAGCACTAGGAATTTCAATATTCCTCATAAAATGCTAAAGTTGACAGAGAATGTTTGCCTTCCACACATCAAAACCTTTTCAGATTAATTCCACAATTGTACATATTGTGGGATTTTTGATAGTTCCAGAAGATTTCAACAGTTGCATACAAGATAGATACTCTTGAACCAAGTCAAAATCAAATGAGGGAAGAGAGATAGCTTTTAGCCAGGATCATACAAGAAAGAGATTTAAAAATTTACTGCTATCTCCTAAATTTCTCTTGCGCAAATCTTATGAGTAAAATCAGGAATTTTTTTTTCCATTTCTAGATAATTGAGTTGATGTAACACGGAGGAGTTATTATCCCTTCTGACAGATAAGATGGGTAACTCAGAGCCAGAAAGAAGTATTTCTTAGATGAACCATGAGTAGAGGAGGGTGAACATGAGTGCCATATTCATTGCTATTTGGATTCAGGAAAATCCTGCCTGATGAAAAATATATGGAGGAGGTGTGTCTTCTCTGAAGCCTAGAACTGAGTATATATTCACTTCCCTTAAAATGGAATAATTGATTCCTAGTGCTACCTGTCCATAAGCTTGTATATGAACCAGGAAAAAAAAAGGCATCTTTAAGTACATCTGAATTTAAAACTTTGGTTCAAACATGAATGAAGGGTTTTGAAATACAAGTTATAAGCTAAGATTTCTTTATATTGTATCTTAAGCAATCCACTTGCTCCCGTTACATATAGGCCAGCTAAGTGGGGTGCAAAGTTCTTATCAAAGGACTTACAAAGGAAATAGTCCAACATAATTCAGGTTATTTCAAATGACCTGTCATTTGAAGAGTGATGTAACCATTTGCAATGTAGGTGTAAGGGCTTTAAATTCCCAGCTCATATCAGTCACAGTGGAAGTGTGTGTCCCCACAGACAGGGGGATGAGCCCCAGGATCCCCTGGCTTCCCTGCAGTGGAGAGCCTGTCTGGAGAGTGAGCTCAGAACTGGCTGGGGCAGCTTCTGCAAGCAAGACTCAAGCCTTTGACATGAGATTTGCTGCTTGGAAGATGTGACTCCTGTTGAAGGGAGCAGGGTCCCCTGACATTTACTTAAGCACACAGGTTGCTGGGAAATTTATGACAACAGAGTTTTCAGTCCTGGTAGAGTGACTTAATATATATTTAAACCTACAATAGCCAGGACATATTTCATATCCTGGTTTTCTTTTTCCTCTAGATATTGCCACTGTTTCAGTGAGCCCGCAGGGCACATTTTCCTGAAAGACAGATCTGCTTTTTCATGTAACACCCCATTAAGTAAAGCCCTTTAGCAAGGACAAAGAGTCTCTAAAGATCCTTTTCTGGCATAGGATGTTTACAGATTGAAACACAAAGCTGGCTGTTTCTATGAAAAAGAAAAAAATCCAAAGTTCCTGGTTAATCTGCCCTGAAACATTCTGTTTGTTTTGGTTTGATATTTCCCAAGAAGGCTTCTGGTGCTTTTTCTTTAACCTCTTGCTGATGGCCTTGTCAATATCTTTCAAACATTTGTTATTGTGCCAAGTATTCATACTTTAGATATATGTAAATGACAAAGGTGTTGGAAAAGAAAAGGGCTGCTATAGATGTGCAAGGCTCTGAGATCTTCAAAATTAGTGAGCTGCAGGTGTAGAATAGTTATATTGTGATGGATTTCTCCTCCAGCTGTAGAAAGCAGGGGAAATATGCACACAGTGGAGTGTGCACACAATAGTGTGGCTTATCAGGTAACTCTTCTCTACAGAGTGGCAATTTGGGGTCAAAAATAGCACCTTGGTGCAGTGGAGTGATTTCACGAGCCTTGTCTCTCCTTGACTTGCATATGTGGCTTAGTAAAGAGCAGCAGAAGCAGTGTAAAAAGTGTAAATAAAGTGTGACTGACAGTTTCAATGTGTTGCTTGGCTGCAGAGCTATTTGAAACAAATTGTACAATATGGAGCTGGTGGCCATGGGATTGGTGTCTTCCTGATGGACATGTTCCATGCTCTTAGCTTCAGATCAGTTTTGAACAGCTTTTTTCAAATTTTTCTCTGCCTGCCAAATTGTTCCTCCTATCAGCTGTTCACAACTTCAGTAGAATTTATTTCTTTCCACCTACCATGCACAGGAAATTTGACTCAGAAAGATGAGATGCAAATGTTATGCAGGGTTGACCTTTTCATTTACAGGGTAACTAATTAGCTTGACAAGTAACACATTTAGTAAAATACGTATATGTCATTAGATAATCCAGCCTACCTCTTTATGGTGGCTCCCTAAAATACACCTTACTATTGCTGCAATTAACTGCAGGCTTGCTGTTGACTTCAATAAGAGCAGGACTACAGACTTAGACCAAATGCAAAGTAACTTAATGTGCAGTCTCTGATGTGGCAACCTCATAGTTACTTCTTAGCTGTGCTTTGGCACCACAATGTAGTGCTGACTGAGTACCTTTTCCAGTTCTGCTTATTTATGCTGTAAGACAAGACACATGTAAGACATTTAATGTGAAAGACATTAAAATGGAAATATTTTTAAATAAATTTTGGAGAAAGGTAGAATTTCTGAGGTAGATTAAACTCAGGTGTCAGTCTGGACAGGGTGAACCTGGACAACTGGCTGGACAGATTCCTCTAGCTAAACTACAGGATGGTATTTATGAATAGATGCTGTGCTGAGGTCTGTGCAGGAGGTATAATTTATATTGTTACTTCGCTGCAACTAAGCAAAGAAAGACATAGTCATGTTCATTTTTACCATGGGTGACAACCTGGTGGCCTTCAAAGGGTCTGAAGAGAGGTAGTTGTGGCCTCCATTGAAGGAAGAGGACAGAATTAGTTATGTGGACACAAGAGATTGAAACAAATGGCCAAGAATTTGACCCAGGTCTTCAGGCCAGCAGAAAGAAGCTGGTCAAGTCAGAAATCTAAAGCCCTGGTCCTGATTGCCTTTGGGAGTCATTTTTTGCCTTGAACAGATGTTCTCAACCACAGTTAACCTTGAATCCTGCATGGTTTGGTTCTGATGTAGGATGATTAGCATTCCCTAGCTCTGGACTGCAGTGTCTGGTTTTTGGTGCCACCTCACAGTATGGTGTGGCAACAGAGATAAATGGTGCCCTGCTGCAAATGGTATGAGGTGATGCTTTGCAATTCTAATGAACCCATCCTGTGCTCTTCAGTGTCCTTTAAACCTTGACAATTAGGAAGAGTAAAGACGGGGAAAAGTCTTAATAGAAGGGAGGCAACAAGGAAGCAGAGCCTGTGAATGCCTACAACAAAGAGAGGAATTTAATTTCATACTGATACTTTGAATTGTCATGTTCCCTTTTCAGATATATTTTGGAATATGCTTATGGTTTTATAATAAAATATATCTGTTAACTGCTTCACTGCTTTATATGCATTTTATTTTAATCTGGACCTGAGCCTGACATTGCCATTAAATCATCTGCTTTGTCCTTCTTTATTTATATTCTTCCTTGTCAATTTTTTGCCTCTTTGCCTTTAATGAAGCAGAGGTGGCAGCTTTACAGATGGGAAACACAGAGAAACTACGTGACTTTTTGCATGACCTATGCACAGAAAATTAATAATCACTCTTATTGACAGGTGCAAGCACTACATGTAAGTACTGCAAATAGTTCAGCTATTTTGGCTGTGTTGATTTGGGGAAAGTTCAGATTTTATGAGAGAATGTATGAGACATTAGTGCAAATTTTGTTCTTTTCCTTACAGTTTTGCTCGTGGTGCATCCATTCAATGAAGGCTTTATATTTGATGGCTCTGGGTCCTCTCCTGTCTATCATTGGGTTGGATTTCTCTACTAAAGTGCCATTGTAATGCTGCACTGGTTTTGGCTTTTGACATGGTCTCCTGGTAGAACTACTTCATGCAGCTCTCTTTATCCTCCCTACTTGCTTTTCTTTTCCTTCATGTTAGCTTTTTAAAATTCCTTTTAGCATGAGCTTTTCTCATGCTCTTCCTTTCTCCTTTCTTTTGAGCAATGTCTCCTGTTTGAAGTCTAGAGCAAATCTTCCCTCTCTGCTGAAACATTTCTCTCCTGTCTGCTATTCACTTTGTTTTTTCCCCTCGTAGGAGCAGATGCCAGCCTGTGCTGACATCATCCCCCAAAAGATTGCTTTGCTAATTGCTATGACAGAGAACTTTTTGGTTGGTTGGTTAGTTGGTTTTCATTCTGCTTTTGCTTTCTATTTTGTCCTTTCTGCATTGGGCTGATCATTCTCAGTGGGCTCAGCAAGGTCACTGGAGTCATTGGCAGGCTTGTACAGAAGGGTGTCCTAAATGATCCATTTGAGGCATGCAACAAAATCTGTGATGCCTGATGACAACTCCCAAGATTTTGTAAATACCAGCACTTTAGCTGAAGCCTTATTATTGTCAATTATCAGAACAAGAAGACTGCTTACCATATTTTACTTATGTAACTGCTCCAGGCCTTACATGCATACAGAAGTAGTCTGTGGGTAAATTGTAACCTTACTTAGCAGCTTAAGGGGTCAGGAACTGGCTAAGACAATTTTAAATCAGGTTGCATGTAGGGGTGTCATTGCTGAATTTTTAAAAGTGATGATGTCTGAAAGCCTTGTTAGCAAATATCTTTGAGAAGTGAGGAGGATGTTGAGGTGCCGTGAGGTGAAAGAAAGGCAAATATCTTTCAAGATGCACGAAAAGGGAGAGCAAGGACAACACAGACCTGTCAGGTTTTTCAAAAGGCAGATGAATGATAACTGATGCTAGAGGCAAAAATCTTATTTTGTTGGGATGTAAAATATTTTTGTACCAAGTATGAGTTAAGAGTTAACAGATAAATTCTGGCTGAGATATTGTTCTTCCCAGAAATATCTTGTGGCTCTGAATGACGGAAATATCTTAGAACAGCAAGAGGGGATGCAGAACAGGCCAGAACCTTCAGCCACAACCTTTTTTTTTTCCAGAGAAAAAAACTTTCCTTTACTCATATGTTCATTGCAATACCTGGCATTTAGGTGGCAATTGCAACATTTTTTTCATGTACCAAGGTGTTTAAACTAAAATTTAGCCCAGGTTCTTGGAGGTGAGAATTTAGCAATCAACAAATGTACCGCTTTGCAGATGTGGCTAATTGTGTGACCCATGACTAAAGCACCATTTTGAGAGTGTGAATTGATTTCATAGATCTTTTCTCATTTTGCCTCATAAAAGGCAGAAATGAAAGAAGCATCCTTGGGCCTATGAGAGCCAGAGAAGAGTCTGTGAGATATCATCACCACTGGACAAGTTTTTTTTTAGCCCAGCCTACAAACCTTAGTCTGATAGGTATCCAAATACTGGCATCTTTCTTTTGTGCCTATCCATAGCCAAAAGCCCCCATCAGTGAACTAATCCTACCAGAGCAAACACTCCTGTTAGAATGGAAAAGAGCTAAGGTTTTTGTGTTACACCTCTGCTACAGGTCAAATAAATCACCCTGAATTTTCAGTACAATGACAGTGACAGCTGAGAAAAGCAATTCATTAAAGACAATTGCATTTTGCCAAAGAACTGTTGTCCAAAATAAAACAAAGGGTTCACTGAAGAAAGAAAGGAATCTAAAATAGTGTTGGAATAGATTGTCCTTTCCAGATCAAATGCTAGTATTATTTGCAGCACTGCTTTTGGGAAGTCTGCAGTGCTCTGGCTAAGCACCACCACTGGCCAGTTACCCATCTCATCCTCTGCAGCACCGAGGGGGAAGATGGTTCAGCAGAAACCACCTTTACCTCCACCTCTTACCCATGGGGCAGATGGAGTGCCTGAGGCCTTGATACTGCTTCTGCAAAGAGAGAAGGAGCTAGAGACATATTCAGCCCTATCAGCTTAAAATGTTCATATTTTGCAACATCTGCAGAGCAGATTAAGAATCCCAAGGTCGTGCAACAATATACTGTTTATTAACCTGTGCAGGTGATAATGATACAGACTGATTCTTGTGACATATTTATTATATTTGATGAGCTTTTCAAAGAGTGAGAGACAGTAGATTTAGTTATGTAGGCTAAAATGTATGGGAGCATATACAATGCATTATGCATTTAGTTGTTTCTATACCAAGAACTTCATGAAGTGATGGCAGTTGAGAATCTCTGCTTGACTGCAAAATACTTATATGTAGAATTCGAGTACTGGAGGAAATTACACCATACTTAAGTTCCAGAGTTCCTTTACACATTCATATAACAACCTGACACACTGTGTACAATATACAACAAATTGTGTCCCAATCTCTACCAAGCAGACTCTGCTCCACAAAATATGCACAATGCCAACATTGGAAAAGGAAGGTTGCATTTTAGGTATAACCTTTTCTTCCTTGCTCCTATATGGATCAGAGGTCTGGTTGTGGTATAATGAACTCGCTTTTTCTTGCTTCTTGGCTAAAATATCTGGATTCCTTTGGATAGTCATTTGATAAATCTATTAATAGCTTTTCCTCTGCCTTTCTGAAGTAATTTGGCTAAGGTGCAGAGCTGAACTTACAGCCAAGTCTGAAAGGCTTTTTTCCCCATTTAGAAATTGCAACTGTTCCTTATGTGCAGCAATAGTTTTCCCTTTGAAGAGGGTAAGATGGCTCTATTAGAAGAGCTTATGGTTTTTGGATATGTCTCTTGGGTACTTTTACACAGAAAATTATCACATTGAAGTACTTATGAAAGGGAAACCCTTTTACTTGTTTTGAAGATGGCATGGTGCACATCAGGTAGGTCTGGATGCCTGTGCTTTGTGTGCCTTTGCAGTGCCCTCAGTAGAACAGGACAGCTTTGAGCACCATTAGAGGTATCCCTGCCTCCTTGTTACGATTGTACCAACTTTGATCCTCAGCCTGGGAAGACGAAAAACCAGCCAATGTCAACAACTGCAGTGGCTTTTTGTTAATTGTCAGACTGGATCAAAGAGAGAAGCATTTTTGTTGGGATTGCATCAGGACATTGTCTCATGCAAGTAGGATGGAGGCAGGCAGGCATGTAAGGGACAGCTTTACCCCAGGCTGCTGTGGCAACGTGGTGGCAGAATCAGGTTGTTAGAGTAGGTGTTGGGAAAGAGCCAGTGGCATTAAGGCAGCAGGCAAGGGGCTGCATGCAGCATCCAGGTCAAGCTGGCATTTCTATCTGGTCTGCAAGACAGCCAGCCTTGGTCCTGTCAGATGCATGTACAGCTGACTGTGGGGGGAAGGGTTGTCTAAGAAACAGGCTGGTGCAGAGGTGATTGGAATATTTCCCCATAAATATTCTTTAAGCATAAGTGACTGTGATGAAATCATAAAAGTAATTGGCTCTTGTAACTCCTTTTTTGAAAACAAATTAAGTCTAAAAACATGTAGAGACCTCCTTCCTTTCCAGAATATTATTGAAAATTAATAGACCATCTGAGCCTGCAGTATCATAAAGTCTGTATCCTTTTTTCTTTTTTTTCACATACCTTCAGATTCATCTCCAGCAGCTCTCCATCTGTTTGCAGGCTGTTTTCTAAACCAGTGTGATGCCTCAGGTGCAGAAAAGAGAGACAATAATTAACAATGTGGCCTACAGTATCTTGGGGAACAATTAATTTTAGTGAATGGACAAGGGGAGGAAGTGGGAAGGTAAGCTTTGCTCATTTGTCTGCTCATGCATTCACAGCTGGGCGTATTGGATAGATGCACATATAGATATGTATATTCCTCTCCCAAAAAGACTATTTTCAGCGTTCCAACTTTCACTCTTTTGCAATGGCTCTTGTGCACAGAAGCTACTTGAAAATGACAGTGCCATCTGCACTGAGGAGATTAGGGGGTGTCAAGGAATACTCTTTTTCACTTCTCTCATTCCTACTTCTCTCCATCCTGTCCCTGGAAAAATCCCAGCTTTTAACCTGTCAAAATAGTTTTAAAGCTGGTCTCTGATGTATAGAAACCTGTGAGACAGAACCATGACAGCTATGTACTGTCAAAGGAGTATGACTGCTCAAAAAAAAAAAAAAAAAAATCCAATACGGCTGAATAAAAGAACACAGAAATGTAGGAGTCTGCAGTAGCATGTGGGGTAGTTCTTTCATGCATATGAAAGATACATTGATTAGGGAATACTAAATTTATATATAGAAGACCATTTGAGTGGTTTATACTTAGAGAGATTATAATGTGTATGCACAGAACTGAAAATTAAAGATCTGCACATCTACAGAGAGGTTAAAAAATGAAAGCCATACGATGAATTAGGATTTTTTTCCTGCAAATGTAGGTTTTGAAATTAGAAAACTGAATCAATTTATAAGCTCTTAAATGCAAGTGGCCTCGTTTCCCATGTGCCAAGCAGCCGCTGCATCTGCCTGTTTCTGTTATTAACACTGGCTCCATTTCTGAAAAACAGCTGTCAGGAAGGAGATCCTATAGGATCTCTTCTGACGTGTCTAGCTGGCAAATAACCACATCCAACTGCAGGACCTATGTGCCATGTGAGTACAGCTGGAGATATGGGGAAATGCTGCTGAGCTTTCTGATTATATAATCTCCAGGTAGGAATCCAGCAGAGATGCTGGGGGAGGAACCCCACCATGTGAGAACCCAGGACATCCCTCTGGCTGCCCTGGCTGTCTCGAGACCCTGGCAGGGGGCTCAGAAACCTTAGCGCGAAGTCAAAAACACCTGTGGCTTCAATTTTAGCCCACGGAAAAAACTGCCAACTTTGTATGAGGAATTATAAGCCACAAAGGTTTGAGTAGTGTGGTAGTTGAATTAACACATGGTGAAAAAGTAGAATTTTGGGGCTTTTTAGAACAGGGTTCAAGGGGACAAGATGGAGAGGTTTGGGTGTGTCCTGGCCTTCTTCTCCTTCTTGTCCTCCATGTCTTAGTGTGATGGTGGCACTTTTCTTTTGGTTTAAGGTAGAGACACACTGTCTAACATAAATTATAGATATTGGCACGTTATTGTAAACATAGTACACGTAGTTTTTAGTATAAAATGTAAACACTTCCCTAGAGGGCAGACAGAATGCCATGGCCGACTTGCTAGACAGAGCTCAGCAGGTCAGGGAAAGAATGTCACAGATAAGAGAAAATAAACAACCTTGAGAAGCAGACCCTACGCATTCAGACTTCTTTAGCTGCACAGGCTGAGAAACAAAGACTTTTACATTCTCAAGGTCACCTCGATACCTGGACCCCAAGACCACCACACTTGACTCCTTTACTCCTTTTTCACATCTCTCTATCCCTTCCTCTTCATACACTGGTGCCCATGCTGAATGCAGAGACTATTTGAAGAAGCAGAAGAAAGTTGCTGTGTGGTTTTTGAGAGTGAGCTATCACAGATGTGACTGCTTGGTTCTGTGTAGAGCAGGTAAAAATTAGGTATTTCAAGACTGGTTCATCTCACAAGTACATGGTCAGATTTGGAAAATGGCTGTACTAATAACAGACACCTGAAAGCTTAATCATGAGCCCAAATAAGGTGGTTTCTAAACATTTGACTTTATTATAGAATTTTGTAATTTCACAAGTGTGTCTACATGTTGCATCCTGGGGTAAAACAATGTGCCCCACTGGAAAGCTAGCAGTGCATTCATCCCTTCAGATAACAAACTCATTTGCCCTTTCCCTGTTATGTCTGCTTATTCAAACAATTAAGTAAACTTAAAAATAAAAAGCATCTCCTCTGGGCCATTCTCATCTGTTTCCAGGCAGTAACATAAATGAGGATCAGTAATCTAATGCAGAACTGATTTGAGCATGTTTGCATGTTATTAGGAAGCTAAAAGGTTTATTCATGCCTTTGGCTCTGTATGTATGTAGAAACAGTTGGATAAGGAGGCTGCTGTTGGTTGACTGCTCCTTGTACAAAAAGAACCCCCAAACTTGGGCATTTTTCTCTTCCGAATGTCC
The DNA here is from genome assembly GCF_024509145.1 of Vidua macroura. Lineage (NCBI taxonomy): Eukaryota > Metazoa > Chordata > Aves > Passeriformes > Viduidae > Vidua > Vidua macroura. The sequence goes on from NC_071572.1 coordinate 13,982,290, forward strand.
AGGCTATGACAGCAGGGAAGACTACAGTGTCTTTCAGGATGTCATTTGTGCATCCAAGAAAGGACTGTAAAGAAAAGGTAGAAGTGTTTTTTTAATAAGGAAATTACATGCTGGGAAAGAATGTGAACTTCTCTGGAATGTGAGGAGCAGATTATGTTAATATCTGCATATCAACTTTGCCCTCTTGATTCACTTCATGCTGCATTAATTAAACTGTAACTTTTCAAACTGCTGTCTCTAAGTAGCATTGTTAACTATAGCCAAAGATTGGGAAAAGATTATCCTTTTAAAATTTGTTTGCTTGCTCACCAGGAAAGCAACAAGAAGAGGGGAAAAAGGTATTACCAGGTCCTGTAAAAAAATAGAATTCAATGCATTTTCACTTCTAAATGAAATAAAATCCCCACAAATTCTCATTTTTGACAATATAAAATATTGCAATGTGAAATATAATTTTGGTTGTAATGTATGCATTATATTGCACAGAAGTATAAATATGTATCATACAGAGGCTCTTTGCCAAAATACACCATTCCACTCTCTTAAATGAGCTTACTCAAAACCAATTTTATATGGGGAAATCAATCAAAATCTATGGATTGCCATGAATTTTCTCATACCTCTCAAGCTGCTAACTCTAGTGAAAGATGTTCAAACATTTCCAACTTGTCATAAGTTCCACAGGGTCATTTTGGTATAAGATGTAGTTTTGCGTGCCCTGGTTTGTATTACTCCTTTTTTACATTATGAATGGAAATGAGTTTATGACCTAAAAAAGAGAGCAAATGGTAATGTAGGGAGCTCTTCCATAATGTAAAGAGTAGAGAATAGAGCAGACAAAGCAGCTTCCAGTGTGTGAGCTTTGCACAGCTGTAACTTCTGTGATTCAGTGATGTTTCTTTCAGTTCTTTCAGTTCTTGGTCAAATGGCTGCTGAACATAAAGGATGATATGCTCTTAACTCATACTTTTAAAATTGCAAAAATCATGATATCATTTATTATTTCATTGAAATTATATGAGCCCAAAGAATTCCAAGACTGTTTGGTCCTGCAATAACAAGGCATAGAAGAAGGAATAATCTTGTAGGAGTATTGGAAATGTTCATAATGTTCATATTTTGAATGTGCCTTGTTGAAATAGTCTTGGTTTCAGAGAGAACTCGTTCCTTAGTTCTGTGTAATGATGAGCTTGGCCTACAGCAGTAAGAAAGGAGGCAATTAAATGAATTATAAAACAGAATTCAAAGTACACTAGTAAGAAAGACGGGGTTTTTTCAGTGCTTGTGTCTTTCCTGCTGCTGGCATTCCATGATGATATGGTAAAGCTACCATGTCTAGAGCAAAAATTGAAGGAGAAGAATATTAATAAGATGACAAATTCTTCCTCCTGCCTATTTACTGTCAATGATAGACCTTTTCATTTGTACCTCTGCCTAAGAATGGCTTATAGTTACTGTATTCCCTCTCTCCTGACCTACAGTGGTTCCTTAGCCATGCCATGCATATTTTAGCTCATTTAATCTTTCCTTTGAAGTCATTCCCTCCAGCTCTTTGTCATTTGCCTTGCTTTTGTCTGGATCCCGTCCAATTCATCCTAGCATGAAAGTAGCCAGATGGCAGTGTTTGTGGTGTGCTTTCAAGAATATGCCATCAGGAAGGGCCGCCCAACCCCTGCCATCTCCCAGGAGAACTTGGTAAACCCATGGGATCCTCACTGGAGCCCGGGTGCCTTCTTGCTCTTAATGCTGTATTACAGACTGCACACAGTGGAGCACCTAATAAAAGAGCTGCAAATTGCACTGGCTGTTAGTTTGGGCTTATTTTTTTGTTGTTAGTGAATACTGCAATCCCAGTTCTGACCCTTCTTCTTGTGTATGCTGCTCAGATCTTTTTCAGCCTTGCTACCTTTCTGTTCCCTTCTCCCATGGAGTATCTGTCCTGCAGTATATGATTCATCAGATTTGCTCTTCTGCATTTTTTCCAGTTTGGATCTCCTTCAGTGTTGCTAGACAATATCATAAGGCTCCTTAGTGCACTGCCTTCGATATTTGTGTTTCTCCTCTGTGGACTTCTCCCATGAACTAGGAAATTGGTTGTTGTCTGGATTTTATGACATCAAGTCACGTGATACCCACATTACAAACAGCAGATTTTGGCTCAGTGTGCTGCTCTTTTTGAATTTCCCAAGTCTTTCTCCAGAGCTTTAGTCAAGAAGAAAGGCCGTGTGGATTCTCAATGTGTTTCCCTGCTATGCTCCTCATTTGGAACTCAAATTAGCTAACAATTCTTTCCAGTACTTGCTGACCTCCAGTGATGCTTGAAAAGTGGGTTCTGCAGCCTTGAATGTGAGAATATAAATACTGGAGATCTCTTAGGTTGGTTTATAAAATAGGAGATTGCTGTCCCATCCTCAAGGAAAAATATTGTTATTCTTTGTAAAACTAACACACACTCCCTTCATTTTCCCAAATGTGAAGATAGTGGAAACACCATGTCAGGTGTCTCAGTGTAGTATTACAGGTAGATAGAGCACGGTACCCTGAGTATGTCCAAACCAATGAATGTAAGAATATTTCAAAAAGTTTCAAAACCCTTATTAAAATCAATGTTTTGTATTTATATCCTGTTCCATTGATCACATAGTTCACAGCTCTGCCAAGAAAAGCTACTAAGATTCTATGCATTATTTATTCATTCATATTTCATGATTCATACAATGTATTAATCTGGATGTTTGCTTGCTTGATTCCGTACTGTGCTTGCTAGTGATTCCCTTTACAGTAACCATTAAGTAAACTTGTATTTTGTTCTGAAGGTTCTTTCTATTTTTGAAGGTCTCTCTGCTTACTACTTTCCTTGTTACACCACAGCTTTTGAAAAACAGTAGTTAAATGTTTCTCCAGTTACTGAATTTTTAATCCCCCATCATGTCTACAATCCCAGTCTAGTGATTCTGAAACATAGAATGAGAGTGTAGATCAAGAGGAAAAGCAGGGCATGGTAATTGGGAAAAATGGAGAGATTTGGCTTTGGAAGTGCATTCCTGATCTGAACTAAAAACTTAATGGAGACACATGTTGTGAGCTCATTTATAAAACTCAGAAATACTAATTGTTTCTTTGGGGTTTTTGTTTGGTTTTGTTTGCTGCCTTTTTTTTTTTTTTTTTTTTCCCTTGAACAAAGGAAAAGTTCATGGATTTAATAAAGATGCAGGAAATAACCTTATTTACATAACTGGAACTTCAACTGACAGAGACCATCTACTTTCAGGAGCATCATTTATATACACATTTAAGCATAAAACCTTGCTATGTATTCATAGAAACAGATACAGAAAATTATTTTAGATTACAGAACAACAGAATCAATTAGGTTGAAAAAACCTCTGCTATCATCAAGTTCAACTCTTTACCGAAGCTCAACTAGACCGTGCCACTGAGTGCCACATCCAGTTATTTTTTGAACACAAGACAGTGTCATGGTTTGACACTGGTGCAATGCCAGCCCATGCGCTTATTAGTTAGGAGGAGGAGTGGTTTAGAGGGTCTTCATCCTGGATTTAGTGTGTGTGTCTTTTATAGTAGTAGTAGTTTAATAAAGTTTTTTTCCTTTGTTATTAAGCTTGGGCCTGCTCTGCTCTGTTCCTGATAACATCTCACAGCATTTCTATTGGGAAGGTGAATTTTCATGGGGGCATTGGCATTGCACCAGTGTCAAACCATGACAGTCAAAATAATTTCAGCAGGGCCATTATGGACAGTTCCCACAGTTCTGAGGGTCCTCTGAGGTGCCCCTTTGTACCCCAGATGTCTGCTCAACACTGGACATTACCAGAGGGGTCCAGGAGAACTCCCTGGAGCATGTGCTAGGGACTGGTCCAGGGATCTCCACAGCACCCAAATAGCATGGGTTGTCTGTGTTTAGGCATCTGAATCCTAGGCAGGTGTCCAAATGAACTCTTCCTAAGGAGCTCCTTAGCGTTTACTATCTAAAAATAGAGTTTAGGCATTTGTCTGTGAATGCCTCCATGTAAAAATCTTCAGATCAAACTGAATTCTTCCTATGATGTCAAATGTGTAACTCAACAGAAATTATCATGACAAGGTAGAAAAAGATACAACCACATCCAAAGTTTATCTGTTTCATTTTTTAAAATTTTCTTCCTTGTTCAGATACCTGCACTAATTGCCTCCAATTAATTAGCTTCATCATTATTTTATAGACTTTGAGCAAGCAAAGATAACTGAGCAACTCCTTGATATCATCTCTAGTTCTGCATCTGGTATTATGTGCAGCAGTGTCACCAAGAAGCAGATCTTTTGATAGATCTGTCATGTTGGGATATGGCCAAGGCCGCTTTTCTGAGGAGCAGGGTACAGAGCTCAGCAGGATGGATAAATACAGGCATGGCTGTACTGCTGTTAGAAAATCAGCTGCTGCAGCACTCCCTGACCATGCTCTGCTGGAGCCATATTCTGCATAGCTGTAGCCATTCCCTATGTAGCTACAGAGGTGAGTTTTGTTATAGCAATGATAGCGAGGCTGATTAATGTAATGCCAGTCAGAGACCAGTCTATTCCTGTAATGCCAAGATAGCACCTTTTAAAATAAAATGAGCTCCTGCTTCTGCCTGAATGCTGCTAAGCCTCAAGATATACAGAAGGGTTTGTGAACCTCAGGATCATATGTCCTTTCTCCATGTGTCTTTTTCCCTATCTGCCCTTCAATTTCATTGTGCCTGTGTTCCCTGTCCTTCCCTTCCCTACCTAGCCTGAAGGATGCAGTTGTTATTCACTCTGGACCTGACCTGCCACTTTTACTTGTATGGCAGAGCCAGTATCTTTGTCCTCTTTGGCCAGTCAATTCTTGCATGCAGAAACAGATTTTAAAACAACTGTCACCAGGTATCAATTGGAGATATGCTGGGGCCTGTAATTTTGAAAGGACACCAGTAAAAATGAATAATGAAAACCTGTTACCTATGGGAAAGACCATTCCCATCTAGCAACAAAGGCAAAATTTGCTCAAAAGCAGAAGATCAGTGCGAGGAGAATGAAACTTCTAATTATAGCTTAAGAAACTAAGATAATTTTTGGTGGTTTGCTGGGATAGATTTCAGGAATAAATTTAATCTGGGAACAGCAACACTGGGCAACTCTCCTATGGCCAAGGCTGATGGGACATGAGGCAGGGCTAGCCAAAAGGCTGGAACAGCACATTTTCTTGGTGGCAAACTAACATGCTCAGCTCTGGTATGCAAATTGATGTGCAGCTCTGCCTAGTCTGCAAGTGTGTGGCTTTCAGACAAGCTACATCCAATGTCCAGGCAGATGACTGCAGACAGAGGGAATTTGGCTTTCTCTGCATTTCCTCAGACAGGTGTACCACTTTCTCATTTATTTTTTTCTTTTTCACATCATGTTTCCAGGAGGTTTTTGGGCAGTTAACTGAATATCTAATTATTAGGCAACTATAAAACCACTGAAAAGGAAAAAGTGAAGGATCTAGTAATAATGTGAATGCAGGCATAGATGCCCCCGTTGGAAAGCTGTGTTTCAATTTCAGCCTTTGTGAATGACAATTTAATTGCTGTGTCTCTGCGTTTGTGCTCCATTCACTACAAAGGAAATAAGTGGGAATTGAAACATGGGAATAGACACACTGGTCATAACTGAGCTGTACTGAAATGCTGTGTGCAAGCTGATGATTTTATAATGGGTCCATCTGCTCACCTCAAAAAACCACTACAGAGGTTGACAGGACTTGCAGCACCTGTTGTTCTAGTTTCATCTTCAGAATAGTGAAAGGTGTTGAGTTTTGGAGTTTAGCTGCACAGATCTTCATAATTTAGTTTCTTCTTGTGCTCTGTGGATGAGTCTTAAATAATTTTCTCTTGCCATTTTTCCTGGTCCCTCGCTGAGATGTATTTTCCCCCCCCTACTACTGAAAGCTAGCTTTGCACCTGTTAGAGTTTCTCTGTATAAATAAGGCTCTCCGTACACTTTATCCACTTAGCAGAACTAGAAAGTTTAACAGACGTTTGCATGAAACTCACTATTTTTTTTTCCTAGAAGTTCTTGTGGTTTTGACACTGCATCTTGCAAAAGATGTTAAGTATTCATCATGAAGTCTCTCTACACAGAATATACCAAGTTCTCTTGCAATATAGTGATAAAGTGGTCTAAGCTTTTCACTCTTGCTGTAGATAATGTACGTCTTGGGATCTTCTGTTACTGTGTGAACATTTTGCACTTTCTAGAAAAAGTAAGTCATTCCTCAGTATATGAGTCTTTTCTATAAGATGAGCATGACCAATTCTTCTCATGGGATGTGATTGTTCAGTTGCCCCACAGCTGTTTATTGCAGCCTTAACTCCCAACAAGTCCTAATGTTCTTTGGCAATTTCACCTACCTCTCATGAGCAACTTCTTCTGCTCCCTGAATCTACATGTCTAGGCTTGAAATAACTCCTGCTTTGTCACCAGCAGGTTCCTTCACTGGAAAACCAAAAGTGCAGGCAGTTTTTTCAGTCTGGATTAAACTCTGTACCTGCCTTTCAGCAATAATGCATTCTCTGAAAAGTTTTTCAATGCCATCACTTCTGTTTCTGTGTAAGCAGATTTCTGATGTCTACATGTTTATACACCTGACTGGCCCATCAGATTCTCTTAAGTTCAGTTTACATAGTGCTGCTTTGTTCATGGCTCTGTAATAACACCCTATCCCTTATCAAGAAAAGGCTCTTTTATTCCAGTTGCTTGCTCTCTGCCTTGGGAACAAGATTTTCTCTGAAAATTTTGTCCTTTTTCCTATCCTCATTTATATTCTCCAGATAAAGAGAAAGCAAGCAAAGCAAATACACACTGAATCTCCAAAGCATTGCAAATTGGTCTTGTGTTGTCAGGGAATAGCTATGATTTAAGTTAAATGACATGCAGGCAGAAGTCCTGCCTCAGCTTGGTTATTCTAAAGAACTCCTGGGAGGACCTTCCATGTTCAGATATTCCATTTTACCATTTCCTTCTCACTTTCCTACAACTTCCTAGGGTCAGTCCTGTGCTGCTGCCTGGTGAAAGATGCCTCTTACAGAGAGGTTCTTGGATTACCAGCTCCCAGGCTGGCCCTGGCATTAAAGTGGAATTCACCCTGCTGCTTTACAGATACCACAGAGGATTGTATTGGTGTGGTGGGCTTTGCTAAGGCACCCCAGTGTCGCCCTCTTAAAGCTTGCTATGCCACACACATATAAAACCAAAGTGAACTGTACATTTCCAATGTCAAAATTAAGTAACAGGTCACAGCCTGTAGCCAATGGGAACTCAGGAAACCCTAGACTGGTTCTATCCTTGTATCAAATCCAGAAAAGCCTGTGAAACACGTCTCTTGGCAAGGTATAAAAGTGGATCTACTATGTCTGGGCAAGGACTTGAATATGGTCTACACAGCATGTCCTCAAAGTCCTGGCTGGTAGAAAACTCCTGGCTCTGATGTGCCAGGGTGTCCTTCTGTTTCCATTCAGAATCAAAGACTTTACCATCCAGCTCATATATTTCCAAATCCCTCCTAGCATATCACTGGCTTCCACCCACTATGAAAATTATGTTGTTCCTCAGCAGAGACAGGTACAATTATTCCCTCTTTGATCATAAACAGAATCAGATAATGGCTGCCTTAGTGTTTAGATTAGACATCTAAATTTAGTTCTTCTAAAAGCAGGAAACGCTTTTCCACAAGGCTTAGTGGTATTTTTTCTCTTATGGATGACATATTTCATGCAAGTGTCATTTGCATAATTACATAACTATGCAATTTGTATGTGTTACATACTACTTTGCACTTGTTTGAGACTGTGTTAACAGCTAAACTTGCCTGAGGGGATACAGGGTTAAGGGGTGACATTCGCTTGAACTCTGTCTTTGGGAGCACTAATCATTATCTGGCTGCATGGAGACTAGCTGTAACTCCTGTTATTTATTATCCTCAAGCAAAATAAATAAAATCACCAAATTATATAGATAAGTCTAAGGTCATAGAAGCAGAGCTTATACTTGACTTAAAATGTCCTGTACAACTTTTATGATTTGATTTCAAGTTTAAATTTAAGACATTTTAACAAATCTAGGCACTTGACATTGAAGTTAATGCCATTATCTGTTGTAGGAGGTTTTGTATTACTGAGACTGACTGTCCTTGAGAGGCACTTCAGTAAGAGTGCAGAACTTCACTACAGATGGAAATCCCTAATTGCCAAATGTGTGGAGCAATATGCTTACCTTTTGTGAAGAGCATACACAGAGAGGTGATGTTGCTGAATTGATAAACAACAACAAGCCCAAGTCATGAACAGAAAGGGGATTCCACTCTCATATCACAATGTTGTGGTGCCTAAGCCAGTGGCCTTACAGTCTAAAATAAAGACAAAAGGGAGATATTTGTTTCTGGGGGCTTTCATGCAAGACAGTGAATATGATGTGACATAAGCAATGTTATTTTAATGACATACACCAGCCTGGTTTGAAATGTCATTGGTGTTTTTGTAGGATAATATTAGGTTAATTGCTATTTGGGAAAGATCACATTAAATTTCTCTGTGGTTTAGTAGTTAGATAATTTATGACCTCACTTGTACATCAGAGGCTCAAAAGCACTTGCCTGGGAAACCCACTGTACACTGAGGTTGGGATTTTTTTCCTTATGAAGAATGGAAAGGAATTTTCGGTGCTTACTGTAGGTCTCTGGAGGCTGTACCTACACGTGCAAGAAGTTCAGTGCCATAGGAAGAGATCCTGGTGTTGAGGACTCATTGAGGACAAATTTTTCCCATTCCAGGTAAGTTTTACTTCAAACTAGCTCTGCTCTGGTCCAAAGGACAAAATGGTCATAGCAGCTGGAAGACGGTAAATGTGTTCCTCAGTCCCATCCTCCAGTTTGATTTAATTTGAAAAGGATCTGGTTAATTGTAGAAGTATCCTCTGAGGCCTTTCCATCATATGAATCAAAGCATGCTAAGTGGCAGCAACTGCACAATCTGCCTTCAAAAGCACGTTCATGATTTGAGCTAAAGCACAAATGTAGGCATACTCTGTAGTAAAATAAACACAGCTGCACTAAAAGGATTCATTTTATGTCAGAGTCCTGTAATTTGGGATTTGGCAATAAAGTCCTTAGTAAGCCTGAAATATGGCAACTTGCCCCATAGGCACTTCAATATAAATGTCTGCATTTGTTTATATTATTGCTTTTAATATTTTGCAGATTGCTGAAAAAATAAACTTAGGACATCCTGATCTAATTTACTAATTGCATGAAAAATCAGCTGTAATAAACTATGTAATTGTACAGGGAAATGGTGATTTCTGTCCAAGCATATTTTGCACCCATAACTCCTTTTTCTGTGATATTCCCATTCAGATTCTGCTGAGGTTTTATAGTGTGCTGTCGGTTTACTGAACTGCCTGCTTACTTAACACTAAGAATATTTGCACTTATGCAACATTTAAGGAAATATAAATTCATTTCTGCTGACTCTTTTTTCAAAAAGCAAATCTAATTCAGCTTGCTGTTCGATGTCAGTGCGGCAGTTTAATATCTTTTTTGCTTAATGTAACCAGCTTGCTATAAAAAAAGCAAGTAATTGAACACTAACAGATTTTTTTCCTAATCTTTCATCACAATTTCTACAAATCAATGTAAAAGTAGGAGGATAAAAATTATCGCTAGCTGGAAATTACCTTGATTGAAATGTGAGGCTCACCTAGAGGTGCTGGAACTAAAGTGGTGAAATGTAGTTCCAATGAAAAGTTACAGATTAGAGATGCAATGGTGTGGGACCACCTGCCTGGTGAATGGTCTTACTTTCACATACATAGATAAAAAGGTCATTGAGTTCCTGAACTCATAGAGATAAAAACAATTAGATTTTGTCTCATCAGGTCTCAAGAGAAAAACAAACACTTTGAAACTACTCTCCTTAGGATATAACATTATTAGCTGAGTTTCCTATCACAGGAAAATTTACCCTCTCATTTGCAGATATAGGAAGGAAGGAATAGCTAACCAATTAAGAAACTAATGGTCTTGAGCTAATTACTTACCAAAGTTTGTTGGCATGCAGGAGCCACAAGTTCAAGCTCCCCTTCTTGTCATGAAGACCAACTGTATGCACAGCAGTTTTCTTGGGGGAATTACACTCTTCTGGCCTGGGTTGATTGGTCCATCTCAGTTCAGCAAACAATTTAAATTCTTGTTTTCAAAAAGGGTTGTTTGTCTAGTCCCCAGACTCCCCTGAATCTTAGAAACCATGCCTAAAGCTGGTCTGTTTCTAAGAATGGCAATGTTCGTGAAGCAAGATGTTCCTGTGAGAACACTTTTTGCCAAGTCAACTGTAGTTGGGCTTTTATCTTTCCCCTCTGAGATACCTTATTGCAATCTGTCTGATGACTTGCACAGACTTTCCCATATAAGGCCTGATTGCTCAGTAGCAATGGTTTCAGGTCACTTTTCACTTAAATGAACATTCAATTTCTGAGATACAGCTAGAAACCAGCTTTAATGAAGAATTTACCACTGTGCAATCAATAAGCAAGCTGAGTACTTTACACCTGGAACATAGGGTTACCTGATGTTTTATCAGAAGAGACACATGTGATGATGTGAGACATTTTCAAAGCAACTGATTCTCTCAGCTTGAAACTCTGTGTCAGAAACCAGTGAATAATCCCTCCCCATGAAGTTTTTTCCTTTGTTCCTAGCATTTCACCATGACCCCATGGATTCCCAGACTTCTCTCAGTTTGCATACAGCTTGTCTGCAACATCACTTGAATGTATTACATCCCTAATGCTGATGCACTCTAAATTTGTCAAAATACTATGGCTAGACAAGCTTAAAATCAAAACAGGAAAGCAAAGAGAAAAGCTCTTGATTATGGAGATGGAGCTGCTTCTATGAAAGGATCAAATTAAGCATGGTAAACTTGTGTCAAAAACTCATCTCTTCCCCAAGCACTTCAGGAGAAACTGCCTTGGTAGCTGCAGCTGAGGATTAGCTCAGTGGGCTCTCCCAAGGCAGAGTCCTCGGGAGCAGCACGGATGCCCCTCCTCTGGATCGCCTCATAGGATTGCTCATTTCATTCCTCCCCTGCTTACAAATGAATCTTCAAAGCAGCTTGCTAGGAAGGTCTGCTTTCCCCTCCTCCAGCTAATCAATTTAGAAAAGCTTACTGTAGCACACTTTGCTGTTTGTGCAAATGCAAATGAAGCCTTGTTGGAGTTTGTCTGTGACTGAAATAAACAAAGCCCTTCTGATGTGTTGATTTTCCATACCCTGCTCAATCTCTAGTGTCAGAAGTTGTTAGAATTACAGTTTTCTGTCTCTTCCCTTCCTGGACACAGAGTTTGTGAATCTTTTTGTGGTGGTATAGCAATCTCACAGAATCATAGAATGGGAAAGGCTGGAAGATCATTTGGTCCCACCTCCCTGCTCAAGCAGGGCCATCCCAGAGGACATGGCACAGGATTGTGCCCAGATGGTTCTTGAACATCTCCAGTGAAGGAGATTCCACACCCTCTCTGGGCAATCTGTGCCAGTGCCTGTTCACTGCACAGGGAAGAAATTCTTCCTCATGTTCACATGGAACTTCTTGTGCATCAATTTCTGCCTCTGGTCGTATTGCTGAGCATCACAGAAAAGAGCCTCCAAAAGGCTCCATCATCTTGGCACCTCCCCTGCAGATACTCTTAAACAGTGATGGGCTTCCCTCTCAGTTGTCTCTTCTCAAGGCTGAACAGGCTCAGCTCCCTCAGACTTTCCTCATAAGAGAGATGTTCCAGTGTCTTCATCCTTGTTTCCCTTCACTGGATCTGTTCCAGGAACTCTGTGTCTGTCTTGTCCAGAGGAGCCCAGAACTGGACACAGCACTCCAGATACACTCATCTCACTGGGGCTGGGCGGAGGGGCAGGATCACCCCCCTGACCTGCTGGCAGTGCTCTCCCTGATGCACCCCAGGACCCCACTGGCCCTGTTGGCCCCAGGGCACTGCTGGCTCATGGACAGCTCACTGCCCACCAGGACCCCCAGGCCCTTCTCTGCAGAGCTGCTTTCCAGCAGGTCACCCCCAGCCTGTGCTGGTGCCTGGGCTTGTCCTTCCCCAGTGCAGGACCCTGCATTTGCCTTTTCTGAATTCCAGACCATTCCTCTGCCCACCTCTCCAGCCTGTCTCCCTTCTGAAGGGCTGCCCAGCTCTCGGGGGTATTGGCCACTCCTCCCAGCTCTGTGTCTTCAGTGAACTCGCTGAGGAGGCCTCTGCCCCTTCCTCCAAGTCACTGATGAATGACTTAAATAATACTGGGCCCAGTATTGAACCTTGGGGGGCACCACCAGTGACAGGCCTCCAATTAGACATTTGGCCACGGATCCTCTGGGATCAGCCATTCACCCAATTCTCAATCTACTGTCTGCACTTCCTGAGTTTGTCTATCAGGATATTGTGAGAGACAGTATTGAAAACCCTGTTTAAGTTGAGATAACCAATATCCACCACTTTCCTCTCTGCTCCATCACCATTCCAGGGACTGAGCCGAGGCTGACCTGACTGGTTGGTAGCTCCCTGAGTTCTCCTTCTTTCCCTTTTTGAAGACTGGGGTGACTTTTGCTACTTCTAGTTCTCAGACACCTCTCCTGATTCCCATGACCTTTCAAAGATGACAATGAGCAGCAGATTGGGTCTAGTCAGCATATTGGCCCACCATTCCTCTCAAAAGGGAGTGGGTTTTCCCTTCTATATTTTTCAGGGTTTTTTTCAGGTATTTACTACTTTACTTTCTTTTTCCTAATTGAAGAGGTTGTGATGTGGGGCATAGGCATGGTAGAGTGAGGCTCCAGCTCAACCTCTTCCTCGGAGTTCTAATACTTCTTAATCTTTCTGCTTCACCTCTCAGCCCCACCACTAGGCCTACACAGGATTACAGAGGATATTTGCAATCATCTTGCAGGGTGTGGTAAATTGCTGGGTTTATACCAGTGTTGCACACGGTGTATTAAGAATACTCATACCAATGTGGCATTTTGCTCACTGCCCACAGTTGCAATTTTCTGAACTCCTGTCGGTCATCATACAGCCTTCTGTTCACCCTTAAAAGCAATGTCTTCATGTAAGAGCAACTTTGTATTGAATATCTCACTTTATTTCTCCTCCTTATAACCAACACATCTATATATACTCATTATATTCAGGTTTAAATAAAGTGAGGTATTAAGCAGAAAAAAACAAAGAGACACACGGAAGATGAACTGTCCTAATACTATTTCTTTTAATTAGTCATAAAAGTTTGGTCTAGGGTATGCTCAGGGGGGATATACAATGGGAGTATTTCCCCAAAATATTGGGAAGAAATTTAGACCATGTTAAATAAAGCTTTTGAAAAGTGAGTGGCGATACTATAGTATTATATATATTGCCCATAAATAGAAGGACGTGCTATGGTTGTGTCATGGCGGTACCTGTATAGAATTGTATTTTTTTTTCTGATAGATAGACAGATAATTGATAGATAGTTGGTAGGTAGATAACAGAGAATGGAAGCTAAAGCAGATTCTCAAGCATTTAAACTCTCTGCTGCTATTTAATAGCACAATCAATAGCTCTGAAAAGGGAAAGACATTTGCAATGCTAATTGCAATTCACAAGTGGGGGTGTACTGTGTGGGTGGAAGAGTTAGTTGTTTGCTTGCTGAGGGACATTTCAGAGCTGCAGAGTTCTGATACTAATAATTCTTTTTGTAAAACAATTATCTGGCTGACTAGAGCACTGGAATAATTTCTAAATCAAAGAAATCAATGAGGGTGGTACTTCCTCAGGTAGTGACTTTGTGGCAGGTTGTTCTGGTTGTCTCAGTGCTCCCACTGAGATGGAGAGCTTCCAGCCATGGCGCTTGTGGCATCAATAGTCTTTGGTACCTCTTACTTGTCTGCAAGCCTTGTCTCTTCCTCCCAAATTTTGTCAAATATGTATTATCTTTTCCTATTTTATGGTATCTACTTTTTTATGGTATCTACTTTTTCTGAAAAATATTTTTTACTTTGGTATGACCTGGATCTGCCACCCTTATTTAATCTTATATAACCCCATTAGTGCTCTGCTCTGTATGTGCAGATTTGTTGGCCCCAGCTGAAGCACTTGCAGAATAAAGTACATACCTTTAGTGTGACAGAGGATGACAAAACTGAGCTCTTTACTCCTCTTTCCCCCATTAAGCCAGGGTGAGTGTTTCCTGGACTCCACAAACTCCACACCATGAAGGCATATATTGGTGTGTATAAGACCACAGTGCAGAATCATTCTGGGAAAGAGAAGGAAGAAAAAAATTAAAAATTTTGATGCTAAGTCTTGTTAATGTCAACCCTCAAAAGTGCCGCTGATCTCTGAGCATGTGGGAGCAAGGAATTGCAAAGGCACCCATCCCCTGGCACTCTGCAGTTTGCTGCTGGCCTCGCAGTGTCCCCTGAGCTTTCCAGGTACAAGCTGGGATGGATGTGGTGTTGAGGGAACATTACCATGTGCACTCAGATGCAATTCTTAATTGGGTCTAGGTGAGAATTTCTGCTTCATACAAGATAAAATATACATGTCTGTGGCATACAGTTTAAAATAACTGAAATAAGAATCTTAAAAGATCAAATAGTAATAGATATGGGGTCTTTTTGATTATTTTTTCCCCTAACAGCTGATATAAGAATGGTTACTATTAGTTATATGTGCTCTAATCATTAAGAAACAGAGGTATGAAATTTCCTTTCTAAACCAATTTGGTATTAGAGCAAATATTTTTTTTATTTCCTAAAACAAATACTTCCCCTCCCCCCCCCCCCCCCCACCCACCCCGGAAAAACGTTCTGACATTTCTAATTAACTTCTGCTGAATTCAACAAATAATTACCAGAAAAGGGAGAGCCTTGAAAAAGTATTGTATTTTCTTTTTCCATTTCAATACAATGTTCTGAAGCTATTTTATCACATTCAACTTTACAAACCAGTAAAAATCCATAAAATAAAAGCAATAATTAATCTCAAGGCATTTTAATTATCTCTGGCTCTTCCTTGAAAAATCTTATCACCTCTTTAGTCAACCTAAAATATATATATATTATATATATATTCAGTATGTGAACATGATTACTCTGAAGTTCTGAATGTATCTATTACTATAATCTTAAAATGTCTGCCTTGCCTTGCACCAACACTCTGCATAGTCCTTGTCTGTAATATCTGAGTAAAGCTGGAAAAGTGTGGCTAATTCTATTGGGGTTAGTTAGAATATGTCCTGGAGCGGCTGCTGGCCCAACCAAGTCAAAGACTGATACCAGAAAACCTGGAGGCTGATGAAGAAGTAAGGGACAGTGACTTAGGTTCACTGTGTGACAGTACAGAGAGGGGTAATGGTGTAAACAGAGTCTTCCTTTGTTTCCCTTTCAGAGGGTTTCAAGAGTCTTGCTGCTAGTATTTGTTTGTGTTGCAGTATCATTCAGTCTCCCTCAGGAGGGCTGAGACCTGGTTGTTCTGGCCATGAACTGGGAGTGGCAAGAAGAGGGGCCAGGGAAAAGGGAACCACAGGGACAACCTAGCGCAGGGCAGTTCAGGATCTGTGTTCCAAATAACCACTTGCCCTGCAGGCTCTAGGTACAGTGGCTAGATTGCATTTGCGGTTTAAAAAAAAATGTGATTTTCTCTTGGAAATATATAGAATGGGGAAATTTTGAAAACACTGATCCTGCATATTGATCTGCATGTCATAAATCTCTGGCTATAAGCTCTTGTAAAACAGTTTGGAGATCACAGAATCATTGAATGGTCTGGGTTGGAGGGGACCTTAAAGATTTTCTACTTCCAACTCCTCTACTATGAGTAGGGATACCTTTCACTAGTCCAGGTTGCTCTGGGTAACTTGTTCCAATGCCTCACCACCTTCACATTAAAGAATTTATTCCTAATATATGACCTAAACCTCTTTCATCTTAAAGCCATTCCCCTGTATCATATCACTGCATGCCCTTGTGGAAAGTTCTTCTCCACCTTTCCTGTAGGTACTGGAAGACTGCTGCAAGGTCTCCTGGAGCCTTCTTCAGGATGAACAACCCCACCTCTCAGCCTGTGATCATAGGAGAGGTTCTCCAACCCTATGATCATCTTCATGGCCTCCTCTGGACTCTCTCGATCAGGTCCACATCCTTATGCTGGGGATTCCAGAGCTGGATTCAGTACTCAGCAGGGGTCTCATGGAAGAAGAGTAAGAGGGGGAGAATTACCTCCCTTGGCCTACTGGACATGTTTCCTAGAGATTTCCTAGTTTGGTTTGTAACAAGATAAATGAACTACTTAATGAACTATCAGTGGATCATTACATCCTGTGTAAATATTGAAAAAGTCAACAAATACAGTGGACACCAGTTTAAAAAAATCAACACTGATGAATTGCAACAGGACTGAAGCACAGTAAGATTCCTCTTTGAGGAAATGCTCCAAATGAGCATCCTAATAAGCTGTGTCTTTCTATAATCCATGGGAATGTGAAAATCCTTTAAAAGGCTCAGCAGTGAAGGCTCATCTGTTTTCTCGAGTCAGATCCAGCTGAAGAGGAGGCAGCTTGGCGTGAGGGAAGCATGCCTGGATTGGGAACGTGAGGCTGTGCCACTGGTCTGGGGAGGCTCGCTCAGATCAGAAGGCCAGGTGACTGACTGCTTTCATGTGACACAGAGCTCATGTTAATGAGCTGACAAGACTTCTAGCTTGGGCAGGGCACAGAGCAGATACTCCTGCTCCTGGACATGAATTGTCTGGAGTGCTTCAACACCAAAGGAACTTTCTGAATGAAGCCCCCTGGGCACAAAATTACATTTTCCGTGAAAATGAACGTTTATTTTCTCTGTAATTTTCCAATGAATTATGCAACTCTCTTGCTAGTTTAAGCATGTAAAAATGTTTTTATAACTTGCCAGCCACCTCAGGCTTAGGTTTGGCATACTTTCCCTATTTGCACTTCATCATGACTTCATTATTTCTAAAGTTCTTTGGAAGTTACTGTTCATATGAATTGAAAGATCAGTGGAACTAATTGCAAGATTATAAAGTTAATCTGTGCACCTGTACAGGAATTCTTCTTTCTAAAATCTCTGAGTATTTCTTGTGATTTTCACAGACATCCAGGCATTACTGAGGGTGTGACCAAAGCTCTTCCTGCCTAACCATACAGGCCAGTAATTTCCCTCAGCTTTCCTTGGGTGTATGTCTGATTTTAAACAAAGCAAACTTACCCTTTCCATAGTCAACTATTAAAATTTTGTTTAAACTACATTAGGGCTGTGATGTAAAATCTAGTCAGTGTTAAAAGAAGATTGATGCTTTCTCTTTTAATCACATGGGTTTGTGTCTTGGCATATGCTTGGAATGTGCATCTTCAAATTAATTGTGGTAGGATTTACAATTTCATGAAATTTAGTGCTTCATTTTTCATCTTTAGCAATTCTCATTAAATCTTCAATCATAGAGCTGCTCACAAAGGTAGCAGTCTTGTGTCAATACCAAAAATAGTGTACCAAACATGTATACATCAGGTGGAATAACATGGCAAAGTCATTTTGAGGAGAATAGCACATGCAAGTCTTCACTTACAGCTACTTTCTATTAGAAGCTGGGAGTAATCTGGTAGAGAGATCCAAATTTATATATAAATGTAAAAAATAAATGAAAAGTATAATAAACTCTTTCAGTGAGATTTGAACCTTGGAGAACTAAAGCATACAGCAATACTTTTAATATTCAGATATTAGAAAGAGAAGTAAAACCATTCTGTTTTATTTCCTTCAAATAAATATGTTGGATTTTTAAGAGCTAAACCATTACATTAAAACAATAACAATTTCTACACTAGCTCAGAATCAGCTTGAAAAAACCTGGAAGTATCTTGAGGGTGGGAATAAGAAGAGAAATCTGGTTTTTGTAAGTAGAGTGACAGCAGCTTCTTTTATGACTTTAAGATGAAGAAACTAAAAATGTGTTGCATTATGTTGCAAAAGAAGAAGTGAACTCAAAGTCCAATGACATGACTTTATTTTGCAGTCCCTGATTCAGAGGCGTAGTTATAATTTAAAAATGAAAAAGACTAAATGTTCTTAATGTTCTTTTTTTTTTTTAATATATTGAAAAAACACTTAGCACAATCAAAGATATGTGAGTGATAACAGTATTTTTGGATTTGGAGTGGGGGTTTCACAGTATTTTGGGCAGTGGTTAACATAACAGGGTTGTCACTGGAGGGTTCAAATGTTGCATATAATGCATAGCAGTAGGAACTGGCCCTGACAACCCGCATTTGAGGTCATGTTCTTGCACCCTATAAAGACCATATCTCTGGGGAGAGGCTGTGAGACATCCTCCCCAAACAGCAGAACTGCAGTATGGCTGGGTGTGCCAGAGATGCTCCATTCAACCTAAGGTCTTGCAGGATGATGGCTCAAGTCACAAGCCTCTCTGATTGATTTGGTTTGCTCAGAGTGTCTTCCCAAACACTTGTCCCACTGTGCTTCTCCCTTAATGCTTCCTCCAGCATTTTGGCCTCTGTTCTGCACAGACTTCCATGTGCAGTGCAGTGCAGGGACAAACTCTTTAATGGCTCCAAATGTGCCACACAGAGCTCCCGACACCCTTGGGCACTTTGATCTACTTCTGGCATCTGACACTTGCGTACCCAGCTAAAGAACTGGTGATCAGGCTATTGAACCTGCTCAATTCTGTGTCAGCACGTCTCTACTCCTCTTTTCGTGACTCACAAATCAAATATTTCATTCTTCAGCACCATGAGAGGCTCCCTCACCAACTGACACATTTGACAGCCACACTGCACTTCAAAGAACTTCATGGGGTTGTTAGCAGTAGCAGGGATTTTCACAAAGTTGTATTTTTAGCACAAAGTCTGAAAGAATGACTTGACATATAGTACAGTGATCATAACCTTACTCTAAGCACAATAGGCTGCTTAATTTATAACTTCTTTCAGAAATAAAAATTCAACATTGAATACTCCAACAACGGCAAATCTTCTGTAAAAGAAACACTGAAGTTCAGAAATGCTGTGTGAGCATTTATTAAAAGTAGCTCTGATTGCATTTTTCATTCCATAGTATGACTGATGACCTAGTTTTCCTGTATTGTTTATTTTGTGGATTTTTAGCTGCTAATGTTACTGTCAAAGATACACAGTTATGAGAATACATTAGCAGACTAGTTTAAGCTAAATATTTTCTGCAATATTTGGACTAAAGGAAAAGAATTCTGTTCTGGAATATTCATTATCTGAAATAATTTCCAGAGAACAATGACAATATGTTAAATCCCCCTGTCTGTTGAGTGCCCATGTGTCTTCTTTTTGACTCATCCAGGCATGTGGCCAATGATGACTATTTCTAAAGGGAAAAACTATCTTTTAAAAATACAACAGAATATACCAAGGTCAGTGGATTGGCAAAAGTTGTTCCCTTGGTCATCTCTCTTCTCCTTATTCCCCATTTTATCCTTTTAATTTGACTATGTCTTCCACATGGTATCATCTATCCCTTCAAACTACTGAATTCAACGAGGAATGGGAAACTGGAGCAAGTAGGGCTTGAACTTGCCAATATCCTAATGTATTGGCTTGCATAGTGTTGTGTACAGACATCATTTTTTCGTGTCTTGTTCTTTTTTTGAAGCATTTTCTTCTGTGGATGTGCCTGACCCACTGTGTTACCCTAAAGATGGGAATTGACTCCATGTGATGAATCTGTCACCTTATTTGGCCTTCTCTAGGCTGCTGTTCACAGCTCTGTGAAGCCTGTGCAAACTCACTGCAAATTTACTCAGCTAACACCACCAGAAATGCTTGTCTAGACACTTGGCAAATGTTTGTGGTGTATATTCAGACTCATCCGAGTGTGAGAGGTGAGTGCGTGTGTGGTAAAACAAATTTTTCAGGCTTTCCATGGTGATTCTTAATTCAAATCCACACCACTGTGAATTGCTGTGGATGCACTGACTCTGCTCTGTGCATGCCCTGAATGCAGAGGCTGCACTGCTGCCTGATCCCTGCTTCCTGCAGCCTGGTGGTGAGGCTTCACCACCACAGATCAGAGTGTGCCTCTGGGGTCTCTAAAACAGGCAGTGAATTGATTTTTGTCAATTAAAACAGACTAACATGAAATAAGTGTACTGAAAATTCAAAGGCTGCAGTAGACAATTTAGAGAGAAAAGCGTTTTTCTGTGTGGATCTTCCTGGGGTCTTGCTGAATGAGTGTTACAACTTTTTCTTCTATCTCGTGTCACATGTACTTGTCAGCACTACTCCTGGCTCTAGAAGGAGGTATGCAAATGACATGTCTCAATCACATTGCCTTAAATTTAGTTTTTCTGCACTACTGTGAATGTGAAAAACTAATTCCAGGAATGCTAATAATTTGTTCATTTCAGTTCCTACACTTAATGGATTTTGTAGTTGTTGTTCTTTTTTCTATTTTTTCTTTTTTTTTTTTTAACATTAATGGGTGTAGTGAGTCTTTTATCTTATTTTTCTGTTTTATTCTAGACACATGGAAACACATTTTTAAAAGTTGAATAGAAGTATATCAATACTGTATAGGGCTTTTTGTGGATTTATCCACCATATTTTAAGTTAAACTGGGGGATTAATTTGTGTTGAAAATTCTTTCGTTATGTGAGCTTGTGTACAGGACAGAAAACATCAAAAAATATTTTTATTCAAGGAAGTATTGTGAGGTTTTCTCCTTTCATTTTGCAAAGGATATGAAACAGTGAAAAGCACAAATACTAAAACCTTTAATATGAAGAATATAGCCTATCTAAAATCTAGGTAGAATTTTCTTGCATCTAAATCCATATTCTATGAATCTTTGATGTGACATAAAATTGTAAACGCTAAGGTGGAGACTGGGACAGGAAGTCAGAGAGAGCAGCAGCTGTCTGTTATCTTTCCACATTTCTATCCTAATGCTTATGGAGCGAAACCTCTTTTAGGAGACTATTTTATTCTTATTCCTATTTTTTCTAACAACATTTGAATTTATTAAACCCTCAGGTTAATCATACAACAAAGATTTAAAATGAAACAGACCCTGTAAGTGAGCAGTGGTGCATGTTGCAGGTGTGTAGGCACCAGAGAGCATTTTCCTTTTCTCACCTGCCTGACCCTAACCTTTCTGCAGCCTCCTCAGCCTCTCCTCGACTCCTTCCTACCAGATGTGTCTCCCTGCCTAAGCCTATGCTATTTTGTGATGATTATCTCAGGCTGTGGGGAGTGAAGCCCTTATTTTCCAACCCTGCCCCCTTTAAAAACAACTGGGTTGCCACGGTTACAGATTACACCTTGAAAGGATGGTACTTGCACAGCCACCCAGTGGGAACTCAGGTAACTCCTGGGTACAAGTTCTCTTTCATCTATCCCATTCTTACAAGCCTTAAACCTATTTGGTTGTGTTACTTGTGTCTTCAGGTTAAAGTGGACATTTTTACCTTAACTTCAGTCTTCTCAGTATGCATATTTTTAAAGACCTTCCTTGTTTTTTGTATTGATTCAGGAGGCTCAGTGACTGTTCCTGCTCTGCACTGCCCAAGCAGAGACTATAGTAAAAAAAGGCAACCCTGACACGGAAGAAACGATGATGTCTGGCTCCAGATCAGAAGGCTGAAGGATCTGATTTATTAAAACTATACTATATTACATGAACATACTATTTAAAGAGAGACTATCCTATTCTTCATACATACTTCTTACTTACCTATCAACAGCTAACAAACTTGTGACTTCTCTGCTGGGAGTCCAAGACACAGCTGGATCCGATTGGTCATTGAACCCCAGCAACCTTCACCAGAATCCAATCCAGCAATCACTTCAGGTAAACAATCAAATTGTAATCAAATTCAGGTAAACAATACCAAATTCCACATGGAGAAAACAAAGAAGCAGAGATAAAGATTGTTTTCTCTTCTTCTCTCTGTGCTTCTGAGAGACAGAGTTATGTCTCTCTGTCCAGAGAATGTGAATGCCATAAGAGACTACAGTAAGAACCACAGCATCTCAGTATGAGTTTGGGTGGGCAGTTAAGTTAGAAGGGTAAAGATTCCTCTGCTGCTGAATGCTGCTGAAGGCAGGCTGTAAGTCTGTAATGTGGTTGTTGTACCATTTAACATGGTACTACTGAAGCAGTGGCTTTAGCTCATAGATTTGATTTATCAGTTAGGCCAGAAGGATTTATTTCCAGTTTGCAAAGTGAATCTACTCTATCAGCACATGTTCAGATGGTGAAAACTGATTGATATGATGTGGTTTTGGCTCCTCAGCATGCCTGTACTTGAGAGGGCAGTGCAGATACCAGGATGAGATCAGCTAATGTCTAGAACATCTTATTAACCTGGGCCATGTACCATCCCATCTTTTACACACTCTCCAAAAGGCTTCTGAAATCAGCAGAACCCTATTAGTGTGAGACTGTATGCAAATGTGCAAAGCCCACCAGAGCTGGATCTATACCATGGGAGCATGGGACCAGCTTGGAGCAGTCTGCCCTGCTGACAGAGCAACTGCAGGTGGAGATATCCACCCCTGCAGTGATTTTGAATTCATCCTTTATTCATAAGGTGGCACTGCAGCTGAGGGATGCTGGTATAAATGTTATTGTTCTTGATACCAAAAGACCTCTGAGTTGTTGTTGTGCTTGTAGTTGGGAGAAGAAATATGTTTGACTCTTTTTAAAATTATATACAGGGGAATTTGGTGAGCTGGGATTTGGATTCTGTAGGTGATGAAGAAACCACAACAAGATTAAAATTAAGTACCTTGCTGCTTCCAGGTGGGCTTGTTTAGCTGCAGCATGGTTCCCTGCTAGTGAAGAAATATGGATTATAGGCTTTGATGGAGAAGGTTTTGTGCAATCTTTGAGTATCTGTCTCTTAATATAACATTTTAACTTCAAATCTGTGGTTGGGAAACAATGAAAATTTATTGAGCAAAACAGAGAAAGCAAAATCCTCCACCTTTAGACTAAATGGAAAGGCCAACTTAAGCCAGCTGAGCTACTAACCTTTCTGTCCTCCAGCTTTCCCCAAGTATTATAAGAAATTCAAAACCAACAAAAAATCACACAGGTTAGGTTATCATAATGTAGAAAAACATTCTTTTTCATTATGAGGGTCGTAACTTTGCATCTTGACTGAACAATAATGAATCAAGTAGAGTATTCACTAAAAACTAAGTCTAAGTTTTAATTAAATCCACAGCAGTTGCCATTTTTCAATGTACACGGAAAGAGGCAGAGTATGATATATTTCCTTGATTGAAGAATTTTCAAGTTCCAGCTGGACAGCACTTTAATTAACTTCATCTTCTCCCTTTTCTCAGCTGAGGTCTCATTCCATTATGATTCTGAATCAATCTTAAATGTAACATTTTGGAAAAGACAGCTTTCTCACTGTGTGAATGCTAACCATGTTTTTTCTTCAGTAAGCGGAAAACCTTCAAACTTGGTATTCTTAAGGTTGCGGTGGCAAATGTGGGGATGTGGAAAAGCCAGAGTGAGTGTGGGGAAGCCAGAGCAAAAATGATGGATGTGGGAAGCGCATCCCATGGAAGGCTGGAGTGCAGCACATGCTTTTAATGGAGCTACTCCTGTTTCTGCTGTTTGCCAGCTGTAGTGTGGCACTGGGGATCTGCTCAGTAAAATGATAACACTTACACAACAGTTTGTCCCTGGCTGGTTGACAAACTGAGAGCAGCAGTATCATTGCTGAACAAGAGCCCAGATGACTCCTTGTCATCCTCTCACACTGAGCTAATTGCCAACAGTTGAAAGACAGCATCTATTTCACGGGTTAAAGTTGAAAGAATTTTTGGCAAGTACCCGAGAGCCCCGGTTGAGGTTTTCCTCAAGGCTGATAAAGGATGTGGATAAGTCTTCATGAGGGCTTTGCAAAACTCAGGCAAAAGGCTGGAGGAAGGGACTTGTCACTAGTGGCAGCCAACACCAATCCTTCCTTCCCTGACAGTCACTGGAAACGTATTTTATACACATTTCAGTGGGTAAAATATGACAGGTGCTATGCATGTAGTAACAATAATTTATCTTCTCAAACAGTTTAGATTTCAAGAGAATGATACCAGCCAAATGGGATTGGCCTTTGTAAACTGATCTGTTGGGAAGGCTCCATTGGAAAGACAATTGCAATGCGTGGGTATCCACACCATGGTTTAGAGCTGTGACTTTATCTCTACTTGGAAATGGCAGAATTAAGACAGTCAGGGTGTCAGCAGACTAATAACATCTAAACCAGGCAGTTGTCTTGAGTTTGGCACATCAGAGAAGTCATGCCACAGCATGTCACGTGTAGTGTTAGGGAACATGATGTTTCAATTATTAAATCAAGGTTGAAACTTGGACATTGTATTTTTTTTCCTCTGGATTTTGGTTAAGTGAATTTCCCTTTTCTTCCTCTTATCAGTATTTTAGATAGGGTCTCAGTCTTGGGTCACAGTGTTTTTTATGAAAGCTTCTGTTGAGTCTTCCAATTATTGAATTTATTTGGATTATAACAGTTAGAATTACTGAAATCTCAGAGGCAATACTACTGCCAATTTATTTATTTATATTTCTTTTTGTTGGTGCTGTTTGTAGTGTTACCTCTAGGACAAAAGAAGGGGAAGTTTTGAGTGGAGGTGTAGTTGTTTAATTTGCTCTCTTCCTTGCTGAGACAAAGTATGGCAGTGCTGCAGTGTAGTGGTACTCGACCTGGCATTAAAACAATTATGTTGGGCACTGGAAGCATGCTGGCTACAGCAAAGTGGAGTCAAGTGCATTCTGATTTTCCCTGACAAAAGGCTTAGCAGCTCAGGCACCAATGAACCAGTAACAATAGACAGCAGAGTCTGCACAGAACTTTATGGGGGTGTTGTGGTTTAAGCTCAGCTGGCAACAGAGTCCCACACAACTGCTCACTTACTCCCCACCCTGCCTCAAGTGGGATGGGAAGGAGAATCGGGGGGGGGGGGGAAGAAAATAAAACTTATGTGTTGAGATAAGGACAATTTCATAATTGAAATATATGTTATTTATGTTATATAAATATAACAAAAATAGTAATAAAAAGAATAGGAGGAGAGAGAGAGAGATAAAACCTAAAAGGGAAATAGTTACTCACCACCCACTGACTGGTACCCAGCTCATCCCTGAGCTGCAGTCAGCCCCTTTCTGGGTAACTTCCCCAGTTCATACAGGGTGCATGATATTCTGTGGTGTGGAATGTCCCTTTGGTCAGTTTGGGTCAGCTGTCCTATCTGTGTTCCCTTCCAGCTTTTGTGCAGCTCCTCACTGTCAGAGCATAGACATAAAAGTCCCTGACTTAAGGTAAACACAACTTAGCAACAACCAAAACCTCAGTGTGCTATCAACACTATTGTCATGCTGAATTTCAAACACAGCACTGTACCAGCTACTAGGAAGAAAATTAACTCTGTCCCAGCTGAAACCAGAAGAGGCAGAGTTTGTCCTTCTGAATTTTTTCATGTTCCCTACATTGCTACCTCTCTTGCTTCTGTAGCCTGCTATCTCTTTTCTAACTTCAAAGCTATTTCTCCAACAAAGGGTCCATGCAAGAATTCTCATGTTGGACACCTTACGCAGAAAATAGGAGTTGAGTTGAATGAGAAGATAGGATTGATATTAGTGATCAGGTGTAGAACTCAAGCAACAGCAGGTCACTCAGCTGTCCCCTTTTGTTCTCTTCCCCTGCATTCCCCATGCCTGTTCTCTCATGTATCTTGATCACCTCCCTTTCTCTCCCTGTGTCTACTCTCAAATAATTTTGTACCCTGGTTACTTTTTCCTCACAAGTCTCTTTTGCTACCTCTGTATCTGGACTTGGTGTTTCTGGTAGGGTTTCCGAACCAATCATTTAGCAGTACGTAGGGACCTAGCAAGGCTTTGCTCTTCAAAATGTCTTTGTTCTTCCTTCCATTATATATGAGATTCCAGAGAACTGTTTAGGTTATAAATGACCATTGAGTCCAACCTTTATCTTAACACTGCCAAGCCCACTGCTAAACCATGTTCCTAAGTGTCACATCCACACTTAAATATTTCAAATACTTCTAAGGTAATACCTTCCTTGGGCCACTTGTTCCAATGCTTAGTATTTCTTCTAGTGAAAGAAGTTTTCCTAATAGCCAATCAAAACCTCCCACTTTGGCCATCTTCACATCTTAACCTTCTGTGAAATTTGGTCATCCTTCATGGTATTATTTGTAACACTTGTTAACTTCCTGCTCTGTTTTCTGCCTTGTCCAGTAATTTCTCATGGTTAATTCACTGAGTTGATCCTCAGGGCATGGCCCAACCTTTTGCCAAGTGTACCTTCACGGCTGGAAGGGAAGACCCACAGCATGGTCACACAAATAGTGACATTCAGATGGCCACTGAGGAAACTATGTGAGAGAGGGGAGAGTCAGAGACCCTTGTTGAACAGGAAGACATGGCAGGCTGAGCCACAGAAAAGTCAGTCCACAGAGGCATGCATACAGGGACAAGGAAGAGTTCAGCTGCTGGAGGAAGAACTGTGGAGGGCATCAGCTGCTTTGAAGTGCAGTGATAATTAGCACCGCTGGGAAGTGGGGCAGCAGGGGAGCAGGTGTCCCCAAGACAGCAAAAGAGGACCATTACCTGGCAGATACAACTCCTGCAGTCAGGAGGGACTGCTGACCTGCACCAGGGGAGGTTTAGACTGGACATTAGGGAGCACTTTGCCAAGAGGGTGGTCAAACACTGTAATAGGCTTCCTGGAGAGGTGGTGGATGTCATCAGTCTGTCAGCATTTAAGAGGCATTTAGAGAATACCTTTAACAACATATTTTACCTTTTGGTCAGACCTGAAGTGGTCAGCCAGTTGAATGAGATGTTCCTTGTAGGTCCCCTACAATGTCATATTGAGTTCTAAGTATGTTAAGACTGAATATAAAGGATATTTCTAATCAAGAGAGGGGTGAATGTCTGAAATGTGCTCCCCAAAAGTGTTTTGACCACAGCAATTCCCAACACCAACTAATGAAGTTTAGTTTAGAAGGCAGATTGATCAAGTGTAAGTGAATGTGTAAGTGAATCAAGTGTAAGTGAATGTACTTGCAAATCTGTTTTAAATTTGTGATGTGCCTATGATTTGATACCTAATGCTGGTGCCAAAACAGCGTAAGGATTCAACAGTAAAAACTTTGTGAAGTGACTGTTTTCTTCATAGATTTTTTTTTAATAATAGCAAATACAGACAGAAAATGTAATGTATAGTTTCACTCGAAACTGCTGTTTCTTTTCTGTGATTTTCATAACATTTTCCCTTTTATTATTAGTAATATTACTATTGAGGATTTGAAGTATAGAAATAAAAATGTTGTTGTAAGTTTGAAGTTTCAACCTAGTTTTACTGTTTACAAATAAAGACCAAACCTTTTAAAGTGCTGGCAAGAATGAATAGTAAGAGAAAACAACTTCGTCTTTTTCCCACTGCCACTGCTTTTATTTCTTCTAATAGCCTGATGTGCTTGTCTGAGGAACTGGACACTTTGCTATAAATGTTAATTCCTACAGAAAAGAGACCTGACCTGAGTTTTCTAGAACTAAACATGTCTGAAGCCATTTTCATGTTTTCATGATTTTGCTTTCTCCAGAAATTGCATTCATCATCAGAGAAATGTGTTTAGTAAACAATGCTATTTTAGGAAGTGGAAAAAGAATTGGTAATTTAATTAAAAATACATAAAAACTAGGAGACTGTGGACAAAATCATTATTGGCAGGATAGCATATGATACCTAGAAAATTTAAAACTACCCATTTTAAAATAGAGAACTTAGACCTGGGTCGAATGAGAGACATTTTTGTTTAGTCCCAACCCAAGGTGTGGAGGAGAACAGAGTCCTGAAAAATATAAAGCATTTAAAAACTTCATTAGTATTAAAAAAGCCCTCCTAAACACATCTGTGTGCTTAATTTTTATTTTGTTCTTATCATGAAAAATGAGGTGAGAGAAGTATGAAAAATGGAAATGCAGCAATTTAAGACTCATGTTTAACAGCTTGATTAAAAATTTGAAGATAAGATTTAGAATCTTGGCATTTAAATAATCAGCTCCTTCTGGTATCCTTTGCAGAAGGAAGTGCTGGATGTGGGTATAAAATGAGGATAAAATATGATATTAATTTGCACTGAAGTAGCAAATATTCTACAGAAGTCTCAGGTCATTAATCTATCTTCCAGCTAAGGGAACTACATTAATAGCTTATGGGATTTACAGGGCAGGCTTCAATTTAATGGTTCACCCAAAGTTTAGGAAAAATAGGAAAGGGCATGATACTGGAGAATACGTTATAGCTTGACGCATTAAAATCAATGGCAAAACTTTCTTGGCCTAAAATGGCCTCTAGATAGTTTCTAATTTCAGTGCTGCTGCTGAATGTTAATTGCCTGTCTGCAAAGTGGAAGGAACCATATTTTCCTGACAAGTGTTTAAACTGACTGTAATCCTCACAGCTCTGTCTTGAATAGGAAAATAATCTGAATTAACATTAAGCTTTAATTGCATTTTTGGAGTTGAATCGGATGGGGGTTGGATTTTTTGGAGTGTGGCCTCAGCTTAGAAAAAGACACATATTTGCACTGAATTAACAGAAGATGCCTGCAGGAAGTTTCATTTGCAGTATTTTCTAAGCAGTTCTCATAGTTGTAGTTCTGCCTGTGTTTTGTCATTAGTCTTTATGTTCTTTAAACTATAATATTTTCCTGGACTCTGAAGCCAGGTGAGAAGCCCTTTTTTCATTTTTTGCTGTTGGAGATATGGGCTACCTTTGTAAATGGTGAGAGGAATGCATTATACAATTTGCAGATTCGTGAGACGCCTTGGAAAAAGAACCAGAGAATGATGTTGTAACTTAATAGCTGAAATTCTGTCTTCACAGGGGAGGGTCACTAGTACAGCACCTATAAATCAGTGTTGGGGCAGTGCATCATCAGATATGCAACCTTTTTTAAGGTGATAATTCCCATAATTTGGGCATTGACCTTGTTCTCTGTTGTACAGATTTGTAATCTGTGTTTTTCTGAGTGATCCCCACAGGTGGGACATTTCTAATGTGAAGTCACACTGTGAGACACCTCTGAGTGTGCTGGGAAGATGGGATTATAAATATTCATTGCTCTTGCAACCTTGGGCGATGAATGTTTCAAATTTTATAAGCTAAGCAGAACTGGGCCCAGACAGAGAGAAAAGAAAATCTCAAAACTTTGGTAATTCCAGGTGATAAATGAAGCAGAATGGGTAAGAAAATGAGAAATTTTCTGCTAGGCTGATTTTGAGCCAACATGCTAATTTGATTAGGAGAAGTACATAAGCACACTATAAAATCTAATCACTTATGACAAAATCAAGTCAGGCGGGATTTCCCTCCCTTGGAAATACAGCAGCTGCTCTGTGGTCCACTCTCATCGCTGAAGAACCAGCCACCATGAGCTGTAAATTCATGGCATGGTTTGCCTCCCAGGTCTGAGGAACAAGCCTGTCAGGCTCCCCTGTGCTGTCCCACCCCTTCCCACAGTGGGACCCTGATTACTGACTATGGGAAACACAATTAGAGTAGTGGACACATCTTGAACCTGGAGAAGAATCTGTCTTGGATCACATATAATGCAGTTTCTTTCGACCACGTCTGGCAAACAATGGATAAAGGGCAGCAGGGTCTAATTTTATTCCTTTCCTGCTAAATTTGCCCATGTACAGAAGAAGGACTTGCTAATGCTTGGCTCCCACCTGTGCTCTGCAGTAAGACATGGCAAAGCCCAGTCCTCAAGCCTCCTTCCTCACATCAGGTACAAATGTGTTTGGCATTTTCTGTTTCTTAAAGAGGAGCTTTGCAGATAAAATATCCCAAAGAAAACGATAATCTTACATGCCTCTCCTGACCACCTGATAGAGTCTGCAGGTGTATGTTACAGGTTCCACCAGGTTCATGGCATCACCCTGATGGAGCCTGAAAATCATCACCCAATGCAGCTCAGTGTCATTGTTTCCCCATTGGCTTGATACACCTGCAGTGTCCCTTCTGGCACAGGTGAATTTCCAAATTTCCATCACTGGCTATTGAGGGCCCATCCTCCTCACTCCTTCTCTCTCCTTTTTGTTGTTTTTTGGATTTTTTTAAACCAGAAAAGATCACTTATCAGTATGTTCTAATATCAAAATATTGTAATATTTTCACAAAATTAAATCACTGTTTCCAGTCAGCTCTGGTGTTCTCCTTTAAAGCACAAAAAGCCTCTCCTTGTTTGTGACATGTTAAGTAGCATGAATTCAGTGGAGAAACTGGGATGGCTGCCTTGAGGGTGACTGGCAGGAGGAAATCCTCAGGATCTGTCACAGTGGAACATGGTAGCATGAAACATAAAAATGGATTCAAAATGTAGAACCATGCAAAATGTAGACTCCATGCAAAGTCTTCTGCTAAATCCTTTTTTTCTCTCCATGTAAGATATGGTGTTGCTGGAGGAAAACAAGAAAATAATTTTGAAATTAAATGGATGAGAATTTGATAATCTCCAATGACCTATTTTCTTATAAAATTATGGAATTGTGCAAATCAGTGTGTGTTTTAAAGAGTATGAGAATGTCTAAATATATACAGCTGGGACGGCCAAGGCAAGAGCTGAGTCTGGGACTCCTCCCTCTGTCTCTTTCTTGCTATTTCTTTTAGAGAAACAGGATTTCATTGAAAACTCCTGGAGAGCATCCTTCTGTCACTTTCATTTCAAGTTCCATCATACTTCAACTTTTGAAAGGTTTTATCCTTCTGCCAGGGCAATCAGCCTGGGATGGGATCCTCAGGATTATCTCTGTGAAACCCAGTAGGTAGTTCTATTTTTGCTGCTATGCCATTTTTCTATCCTTTCCCAGTGTGCCAGGTTATGAAACTGAAGTGTAAAACAAATACTGAAATACTGGAAATTATAAAAGTTATCCTTTTAACAATTTTGTCATTATCATGAACCTAAAAAAGAGGGGAAAGGGGGAAATACTTTAAACTCTTCTCCCTGCTGGACAGACAATGGTGCTGAACAATGATGCTTTTTTTGATGCCATAGACCCAAGGAATAATATTTCTGGAAGATACTCTCCTGCTCAGGGCTCTCTAAAACACCTTCTTCAAAAAAAATATACTGTCTACTTGAGCAAACTACAAAGCAAGTGGAGAAATGGCTAAAGTCGCAAAAATCTTTGCTCCAGGATCTGGCCTGCAGCTTGTCCCCCCTAAGCTTGTGGCATGACTCATGTGCATTTGCATTCCCGTGCTTCACACGGCATCTGCTGCTACACATTTGTTGGAGGATTTTGTCTTCGAGCAGCTGGTGACAACCCACTTCCTCTTGCTTTCTTCAGCAAAGATTTTTCAATTGTTTCTTGTTGTTTTGATGTGAGACCCAGTGTTGGAAAAACAAGCTCATTTACCCTGATTAGAACCAGCCCTTTAAACACTTGCCAATTAACAATCCATTTGTTATTTTTCTAAGGACCAAGAAATACTTTCCCTTTCTCTCCTTTCACTTTATTCAGCTGCAATTCCACATAACCAGAGCAAAATCAAGCACTTCTCATATAAACTGTTATTAATATTTCCCTTGTTCTCCTCATTCCTTTTGTTCTACAGAGCTGGAGAGGAGGGCACCCTTGGCTTTCTACAGGCTAATCTTAATTAGGTTAATGTCATGATAATCATGCTACCTCCTTACACTGCCCCTAGGGCTGAGTGTTATACATATGCCTTGCTGAAAAACAAAGAGAACATCACATTAGCAACTATGTTACAAAAAAATCATTAGTTTTTGTTACTCGATGCCAATTCTATAAACAGGCATTAAGAAAAATAACTTAACATGCATCTGCTTTTAGCAAAATTAGAGATGGTCTGATTTATGTCAGTCAAGTACATTCAGTGAAATCTTCTTTCGGGGATTTGATCTCAACTATATCTATGAAATCATACACTATGATTTTATCCTTTTTTAAAAAGTATGTACTAAAATTGAGCTGAATGCTGAGTTACTGTTTCTACTTTTTGTCCTCTCCCTCAACACATCCAAATCTCCTTGCCAGGGAACACTTTTTACATAAATATTTTAAGGAAGCACTAAGCCTTTAAATGAGATCATCTTGTTTCCATTTTTGAAAATACAATCACTTAGACAAATCCAGGAGTAGTCACTTTAAAAACTGCATATAATCCCATCAGCCCTAAAGCCAAGGGCTCTTCTGTTTCTGTGTTTGTTACCGATTCAATGACTTTGCCATTCTGCAGGAATTTTCCAAGTAGGGGGGTGTCCCCATTTCATAATTCAAGTTGAAGTTACAGTCTATTTTTTCACCTGTACTGTTAATTCCAATTAATAGTATCTGATCATATCTTCACCTATCCTTTGCCAGTCCCTTTAAGTACAGGTGTCGGTGTACTTGTGGTGTGTGGCTCTTTACATGTTCTGCACCTCTCTGCAGAGCTGGCTTGGGCGTCTGCTGCATACTCCGAGCTGAGTTTTCCTTTGCAAATGCCATAAAGCATCTGACTAGAGAGGAAGGGGTTTTCTTGGAGAGTCACACTTGCTTCCTACCTTTATTGGATATGCTGGAAGTCCTTCTCTAATAAAGAGTTCCTTGGCTCCTGGATTTAAATACTGAAACAGGCACATATATTTACTGAATCATTGCCAAATATGGGGGGTTTATCTGTTTGTTTCCTGTGGCAAGGAAGGATTTGAAATAATTTTGGTGCTCAAGGGAAATTGAAAACAGGATCTATTTTTGGTTCTCATTTGACTCCTCAAGATGGATCAGTGGAAACCTGTTATAACACTAATTTACTTAAAGATGTATTATGTGCACTTTGCTAAAATGCTGAGGGGAAAAAGCTTTGCTTTTGCAGTTGTTTGGCCTGAAGCCAAGATTCTCCATGAAGCTGTATGAAGAAGCCAGAACATTATTATCCACATATTTTTATGCATACAGCATAATTCATTGGCTAGACAATCTGTGTCCTTCTTGAAAAATATTTAAAAAGACAGGAGGGGGCTACAGATAAGTTGAAGAAGCATCCTTTTTTTTCATAGCTGTGCAAATCAAGGACTGATGTGTAGCATTTGGCTGAATCTGCTCCACAGACCTGATGTCAAAACAAAATATTGCTTCCTTATAACCAGAGATTCAATATTTCTCATTTCCTGAAATGCAGTGCAACTGCAAAAAGAGGTGCTAAAAGCCTCAATGGTTGGGTTTGTTTTTTGGTGGGTTTTTTTTGGTGGGTTTCTTGGTTGTTTTTTTTTAACAAAGCATAAAGATTAGTTGCACATAGCTAGCCATTAGATAATTTTTACTGTATTAACTGTAATTTCCTCTTACACACACCTTCAGCCTGTGGTGCTCTACAGCTGAATGCATGACATTTCTTGGTGCATGGGATGCTATTGGTAACAATTTAGATTGTGACAACCTGTGCTATGCCTGCTCTATGAATAGCAGTGTCATTTGTCATGTGTTTGAACAGACTGCCTGTACAACACAGCCGTGGACAAGTTTTAGGTTGAGATAGATTTGTCCTCCAGTTCTCAGACTGGCTCTTTTTTTCCCCTGGCATTGTTGTTCATCTCAGGCTAACCCTTCTGTGCCCTTTCCATTCTCTGAGAGGAGAGAGATCTGCACATAACTGGATATTCAACACCTGTGTTTCAATTATCATATCATTTGAAGAATCTGGTGCTTTACTTTATGTTCCTCAAGTAGTTATCTTGATTATTTGCTAGTGCAGAGCTGCAGTAAACTTGTTTGTTTCTCCTTTTCTCTTTGCCTGAATTTGATTTCAGAAAGCAATCTCGGATGAAGGAAAGACTTCAGAGTCCTAATCACATGCTGCTGTTGTTAACTTTGTTGCTGCAAGTGGCAACAAAAAGTACACTTTACCTGATACTATATTAAACCCAAGAGCAGCATACATTGTTTTCTTGTTATCCCTGGTTTCTTTTGTTTTGGTGGGTTTTTTTGTTGGTTTGTTTTTTTTGGTTTTTTTTTTTTTTTGTGTTTTTTTTTTTTTTTTTAGTTTTGTTTGTTTGTTTGTTTTTGTTTTTAGGTGTTTGTTTGTTTTTTGGGTTTTTTTTTTTTTTTTTTTTTTTTATGACATCTTGCAGGTCAGGTATATCTGAAAACCATGTTAGTCTTATTCAGCAAGAATTTTATACAATATTTCATTACAAGGCATACATGTATTGGAGAGTTTTGCTCAGGGCACATTCAACAACATATTACTTCTTTCTCTCTCTTGTCAGTTACCTTTGAGTCATTCTGTTTGCATAAGTTACAGGTCAATAAACAGATTTCAAAGCAGAATCTGGTATCTACTGAGACACTAACTTCATCCTGGGCTTATAAAAAGTGAAAAGTGCATATTTTATGATCCTCTTTTTGTCCTAATGTGATTGTTCTTCTAATTTTCTTCTACAGAAGGATCCTATTGGCTCAGTCAATGTGGTTTCATTTAAAGAATTTCTGTACATCCTTTTTTATGGTCAGTATGCACCTTTCTTCTGTCTGGGTAATGCTGGATAAGAATTGTTTCTTTTGAACAATTTGCAAAACTCATCAGGCCCAGAAGGGGCAAAGTTTATCAAAGAAGTTTGATAAGATGGGTAGACTCTCATTATAGAAAATAATACATTTAATGGGCTTCTGTGTGTCATTATTTTTCATTTCATTATGTGTTCTGGAGCTCACAGAGTATTCATTTATTTTATTCCTTTCAATAACATTATGATGTGCTCTGTGTTCTAGGCAGTGTCAGTCATTATTGAATAGAGAATTTCTGTTATTGAATAGAGAATTTCTATCCTTTTCCATCTTGGGTTTTGATGTACAATTAGGCAAAATTTTGCAATACCAGAATTCCATTAAATTGAAGCAGAATGGTTGGACATTTTCAACTGAAAGGAAATGATTTTAAATTCCTGAAATGGAAGATTTTTGCTTTGCAAATTTCTGTAGCCTAAAGAGGGTTCTAGTACTGGCCCATATTAGATTCCATGGTCCCCAGCTGCTCCTGCAGTTTCAAAACTGAACAGTAAGATTCCCACTCTATACCAATAGAATATCTGCATCCGGAGAAATACAGATGATTACAGCTGAAGTCCTTTGAAGATCTGTGCCCTGCAAAGAGTAATGGCAGGAATGAAAAAAAAAAAAAAAAAACAGGAATAAATAAATAAAGCATTAGTTGTTCTTTATTGTTTCTCTGTTGATATTCTAGATAAAATATGACAAGTCTTGTGCACCCAAAACTTTCATCTGACACATGAAGAAAAAATAATGCTAGGTCTTTTATTGTACCTGATTTTTCTTTTTTTTTTCTCTCAAATAATAAGACTACTCTTCAGAAACATGTCAGAGAAGTTACGCAGGCCTCAGTTTCCGTTGGACAAAAATATTTTGAATCCTTCAAAGGAAATAATACATTTGGACACAATAAGCCACAGATGCCTTTTCATTTTCTTCTTCAAACATAAAGGCATGCTGACCTTTTGTGATAGATTGCTTCCTGAGAATATAGTGAATTTATTTCCATTCTTCCTTCTCTCAGGAGATCAGTTTGTCTTCTCTTTATAGAGAGTAAATCATCCGCATCTTATTCCTTTGGATTGAAGAATCCAACTAGCCCCTCATCTCTTTAACTTTTTCTCTTCCACCATCTGTTCATCATATGCTTTCATGGGCAAATCCACCCATCAAAACCAAAGAGTAGACACCTAGGATTGTATTGTAAATTAATTTATAGATGCATGTAAGATGATGGGAAAGTCTGCCGCATTGCATTATACCAAGAACAATTTATCAGGTAAAACCAGAACATTCTGGGAATTCAGATACATACAAAAAGTTGGAATATAGACTTCATGTTTATTGCTAAACATGCAGACCTTTGTCTATTTCTTCATAGCATGTACCCAATTTTATTGTAAGCACTGAAAAGTAATGACCTGACCTTTTACTCCCCATACTGCTATTTGTTCTGTGTTGATGCCTAAAGAGGCTACCTGGAACAGAGGCTAGACAGTGTTAAAGGAATAAAGTAGGTATTTATTAAAAGGCCTTCAAAGGATACACCTTGGGCAGTACAAGAGCCTGGCCGAGGCTGCACCCAAGACGGAGGAGGGGTCATGACTTCACACTTCCATAAGTTGTGGTCCATTTACGTGCTGGGGTTAATTGTCCAATTACAGCTTCAGGTTATGAAGTCCCATCCTCCCAGATTGCTCTCTTCAATTTGCCATTGTTTATTCTTTTTGGGCCTGAAGCTGCAACAGTGTCCTTGGTTGTCAGGCTGGAAAAGGATTGTTTTGTCTAACTAAACTGTGAAGCGAGCTTGCTAACACTTTTTATGAAATTCAGAGTTACACACTAAGGCAGTACAGAATCTGAACAATATGAAAGTTAAAACTTAAGGCATTAATGTCAGCAGCCTCATAACCTACAACTTGTCAAAAGCAAGAGACAAATGCTTAGAAAGCTTTCACTCTTTTTGATCCCCGTAATGAACTTTATTTCCTCTACAGAATTCCAATTATCCCATTAAACAATGAGTCAGGATGCTTATATTGATACAGGTGCCTTAATTGGTTAATTTGTACTCATGTCAGCCCCAGCTAAGAATCCGTTTCCCTCAGGTCTTCTTAGACAGCCACAGTTCCTCCTAAGCCATAATGGTAATTCCTGGCAGGTGTAGTGCCAGAGCACAACATTTAGGTGCACCCACAAGCACCACACAGCACACACCAGTCCATGGTTAGCCATACATATACTTGCTGCTGAGCTTTTATTTTCTTCTACCTTGTAATTTCTAACCTATTTAGTTTTAATTATAAGACTGCGATTATACAGCACTGACCGTATGCTTCTAAAACCCATTTGCAAGAAAAAACATCCTAATAATATTGCTTTTTTAGTAGCACTCCAAAGCAATTAAACACCTATTAGACGCCAGTGAATTCTGCTTTCAGTCTATCATATGCACATTTATTTGCATATGCTGTCCTGTGATTATATAATTTTCATTACTGACTTATGAGGATAGAAATAGTAGACAGAGTATTTACTAAACTGTCTTTAAGTCTGCATCAACAAAATAGCTAATTAAATGTGTAACAGTTTTCACTGACATAAACTGTGAGATTTTAAAGTCAAGGTGAAGAGAAGGACAAACATTCATCTGTGCTCTCTAAGACTTGTTCTCACCATGGCAAGAAAACAGGTTATCTAGTCTTGTAAATCATCAGAGAAACCAGACAGAACTACAGGTAGATCTTAAAAAGTAATTTCCTAGGAAATTAGTTTTTCAGGACCAGGCAAACCCACTAGTGAACTGCTAGGATTATTATATTCCAAACTTACATCCTGATAAATGTCATGAGCATGAGCTTCTGCTATAGTCCCTAGAAGGCAGTTTCCAAAGGAGCTATAGAGTAATTAAGTGCCCTACTCAAGGGACTGTAATAGTTGTTTCTCAACTCTATTTCTGGTTTAGTTTACTTTACAGATTTAATGTCTTTCTCTCTGCTGATGTAAATGAAGAACTCACCTTCTCCCCTCCTTATTCTGCTATATTAACTGGAAGTTTGCAGGTAGGAACAGCTGTAGGAGGCATCAGAGTCATCCCTAGTCCATAGACGTAATCCTGTACCTGCCAAAGGCAGCAGCTTGTAGAGAGAAGCAACTCAACCTGCATTTTTTGAGTTGCAGACTAACATTCAAAATGGGGGATCACTCTGCTTTTCTGTTTGTGGGAATGTATCTCTGTTTATCCTCTCAGAAGATACATTCAGCTCAGATAAAGTAAATTAAACAAGCAGTTTCTGCTAATGATCTTGTGCAATATCTGTTTCAAATTCTCTCTGTTGTGGCTTGTGTGGTGGGTTGATGCTGGCTGGACATCAGAGAGCCACAGAAGCCTCTCTGTCACCCCCCTCCTCAGCTGGACAGGGCAGACAAAATACAGTGAAAGGCTTGTGGGTCAAGATACGGATGGGGAGAGAGTACTGACCAATTTCTGTCATGGGCAAAACAGACTCAGCTTGGGGAAGTTAGTTTAATTTATTACCAGTTAAATCAGAGTAGGATAATGAGAAATAAATCCATATCTTAGAAACACCTTTCCCTACTTTTCCCTTCCTTCCAGGCATAAGTTCACACTTGTTTTTCTCCACCTTCCTCTCATCCAGTGGTCCAGGGGATGGGGAATGAATGTGGTCAGACCTTGTCTCAGCCAGTCCTCCCCCTCGGTGGGGCGACTCTTCACTCTTCCCCTGCTCCAGTGGGGAGTTCCTTCTATGGGAGACAGTCCTCCACAAATGGCTCCAAAGGGAGTCTGCAGAGCTGTTCCTCCCACACAGTCTCTCTCCTGTGGTGGGTCTGTCTTGTAGCCAGCTGGAATTGGCTCTGTTGGACTTGGAGAAAGCTTCTGGAAACTGCCCACAGAAGCCACTCCCAGCCATGCAAACCCAGTACAGCTCAATTGTATGACCTGATGCCCCTCTGAAATGTGCTAAAAGCTTGAGATGCATATAATTTTAAATAATAATTAAAATAATATAGTTTGACTGGAAAACTCCCCATCAGTCCAAAAAGATAGTGGTATCTGCAGATGATACATTCCAGCAAAGCATCTTTTTATACACACAAGCTGACAGGGGAAATTTGTCAGTGGTTTAGTCACCACTCAGCTGAATCACCACAATCTCTTTTTAAAAATAGCTTGATTGCAGCAAGGGGATTCATCTCTCCTTTAGTAAATTAGATTAAATGCAATACAACAGGTACTCTGCAGAGGTATATTTTGGGATAGAATAGAACTCTCTTTTTTCTTGTGGGTGT
The DNA here is from genome assembly GCF_024509145.1 of Vidua macroura. Lineage (NCBI taxonomy): Eukaryota > Metazoa > Chordata > Aves > Passeriformes > Viduidae > Vidua > Vidua macroura. The sequence continues at coordinate 14,021,313 of NC_071572.1, forward strand.
TGGCTATTTTATATTTTTTGAGTAGTATCTTTTATAGACTCAGGTGCCAATTGCTGCTATGTAGCAGTATGAAATAATGCCATTTCCAAATGTGCCGTCTTCAGGAATACTGCTTCTGAATATGATCACAAAACTAGTGAGGTTTCTCCTTCTGGGCATAAGTGAACTGTATAAAACTAGTTCCTTTTCATACAAAGCATAATTGTCACAAAAGAATAAAAACAGCAATTAGGACACCTGTCTTAGGGAGGGAACCACTTAAGGTGGTGACTTAGGTCCAGGATAAAGCATTCCTTTCACCTAGGCTCCACAAAGCACAGCTGGTACACCAGGCCCTTGAGCACAGAGAACAATTTCTAGAGGACTCTAATATATTTTGGAATTCTTATTCCTAGTGAGTTCAACCACAATCCATTCCCTTCTTCCAAAAGATTCACTGAGATACTTGCACACATTTATGCAGTAGTATCTGGTATTTTGATTCCTTACAGTTTCATCTCAAAAGGCAGCAGTTCTGAAAGTAAGAGCTGGATAAATTCCAGCATGTTCAGCATATTCATCACAAATATCAGAATTTGTGAATTATTGTCTCCTCAGTGATTATATTTGTGAATGTGAACAAAATTGTCAGAAGTTTTTAATATCTCTGATACTTCTAAGTTTCTTCTCTGATTTCCCTGGTATCTAGAAAACTATGAATGCAAATGGAAGGGTTTTCCTCTCAGGTGGGAGACTTGGATCCCTCTGTTTTTTTGGGGCCACTGTTTTCATGATAGATGGAGAAATTTTGTTTCTCTTCAACTCTAAGGATGCTTTTTTTCTTTTATATCCATCTTCATTTTCTACTGTCAGGAGCAGCCTTCAAGGTATCATGATCTGGCTTTGTGGCTTCACAGGCTTGAATTGCTGACCTTGCAATGGTAGTGCTTGTGAGATTTCCAGATCAGTTTTATGTCATCAGGGAGCCGATTACTGAAAAAAAAATTCAAACATTTGATTTTCCATTGAAAGCAACTTCAAGCTTTTTTGAAATTTACTCATTAATTGCTAGGATTTGCTTTATAGCATCTACAGCTGGGAAGAAACAGACAAGATGTTCTGGCAATTTGAGCTCATTCAGCTTGCAAAAGCCACTGAAATAAATGTATACTTCTACATAAGTGTTATCAATGCATATGTTCTCTAGGAACTGGAATAAGCCCAATGTGGCCATGCACTTTCTAGATAAAAAGGGGATGTCCTCAGAACAAGGTTACTTACAAGCCACAAAAGATTTTTCATATTAAAAAAGCTATTTCCAGACTGTGGGTTTTTTAAGAGAGACTATGCTAGAAAATAGTGGGGAGTCTGCAGCAAGGAAGGTCAGGGTTAGAGTCATAATACTTAGCTGTAAACTATTTCTTGGGTTTAGACTGGGTCTATCCAAAGGTACCCTTTATAAATTAATAGGGCAATGAACAGTCATGATATTGGGACACCTGCATGGGCAGTGAGAATGTGGCTGAGAGAGGCTGGGCTGCAATACAGTGGTGGTAACACTGCTGTGTTTCCTGAACAGAATGCAGAGCTTAATTTTCAGGGTCTGAATAGTTTTAAACCCTTCAATTGTGGGGAGCAGTAAACATCTTCTTTGTTATTCAGATATTTTAATGGCTCTATGAGCACTTGCCAAATTTTGTCCATTGCTCATTTCAGATATTTACATCCCACCCTAATGACTCTCTTACAGCCGCTGTAATACATGCTGGGTGTGCATTGTTGCCAGTGTTCCATTGAAATTAAAGGTGATCACATCTGGAGCATTACCGTAAATGTGTCATCATCACACGTGCCGTAACTTCTGAGCTTTGGATATGTGCTTTAGCAACAGTGGGATTATTGGCAGGGTATGATGTGGAATAATCTAAAATGTTCATGCAGAGGCTGCACATCCTGTGTTCATTAATTGTTTTCAATCTCAAGGACTCCAGCTAATTCCTCATGGATTGGAACTACACAGAGAAATCCCATGACAATTAATTATTCATTTGTTTTTCATAGGAAAACAATAATCTTCAGACTTAATTTGATTTGGTGTTTAAAACAGAAATCTGAGGAAGGCTTTCCTGCTGCTTGAAGTGAATAGCAAATGAAAAGCTTCCTGGAAGGCTGCACATAATTTCCACATGTTCTGAGCAGTGTGGTTTAGAAAGGTTTGTAGCAGCACTGAGGGACAGCCACCACAGCATAATTATCAACTCACTGCTCTTCACGGTTGTTGTCCAAAGGTGGCTTCAGTAGAATTGTCAGAAGCAAAACTAAAGTAGGTTTGAGAAGGTCTGAATTGATTGACTTTGACCTTCTGGGAATGTGAAAAGGAATGGGACTGCTGGTGCCAAGCCCATGCAGGAAGGAAGCTCTAGCACTTGTCCAACCGACCAACATGAAGCAGGAGTCTCCTCCATTCCCCAGCTTTCCTCCAGTGCAATCACTAAATTGGAGGGGACAGACACTGTTAGCAGCTCAGGTCACCCCTACAAGACAGCTCACTGGAGTCTGACCACCACATATTTCAAGGAGGAGCACACTTAAGCCAGCATAGTAGTCCTGCCCTCCTCTGACCTGCTGGCCACATTTCCCTTGATGCAGCCCAGGACACAGTTTGCTTTCTGGCCTTCAAATGCGCATGGGCAGCTCATGTCCCACCTCTCCCCCACCATTACCCCCAGGTCCTGCCAGGCAGGCCTACTCTCAATTTGTTCATCCCCCAGCCTGGATTGATACTGAGGGTGCCCTGAGCCAGGTGCACCCTTGCACTTCATCTTGTAAAACCTCATGGGATTCCTATGGGACAAGTTCTTGAGACTGTCTGGCTCCCAAGGCATCCTGTACTTCAGGTGTGGCAACCACACCAGTCAGCTTGATGTCATCTGCAGACTTGCTGAGGGTGACCATTATTTCTGAGTCTATAGTCATTTGAGAGATTTGTCTGCCAGCTGCCCTGCTATGGAGAAATTTTTGATGGTAGCATAAGGTTTGTTTAGTTTAGTCTTTTGGGCACTCTGCATTGAAATAGAGAGGATCAAGCTCACAATTTCACCTGTCTTCTGCAAATCAGAGCATCAGTATGGGTAAAGCAGAGTGTTCTAGAGGCTCCGTAATTTTAGTGATATTTTAGTCAAGACCATCTTGTTAAGCAGAACTGGTCTATTGTGTCTATTTACATGTGCTAATAGGAAAAAAAATGTTAGATTTAGCAATTGCTACAATTTTTCTTCAGAAATGAGGATGCTGAACTCATTTGTACTTTTTGCCCATGGTGAAGCATGTAGTGATTGCAGCAGGGCCACCTTCAGACTCCTGGGTTCAGAAATCAGTGTCCAGAGCTGCAAGTGTTTTCCCAGCAGTAAAAGAGACAAGAGTTCTCAGTCTTCTCAAAAAGAGACTCCTTTTATCTCTCCTTGCAAGGTGATCGGTGTTATCAGCTGGTTTGAGAGCCCATTTGTGCCAGAGCAGTGCAAAAGAAACAAAGCATGACTGAGAGATACATGGAGTACAGTGCTTTCAGAGCTTATTTTTAGACTGGAAATAATGTTGGTTTTATCTTCCTTGATGGCTGTCTTCAAAGGCATACAGGGTGGACATTGGTATTTTACCTGTGAGTGCAACCTTGTTTATAAAATCAAGGAAACATTTAAATGTACTAAGATTGTAGATTGTAGCTTTCTTTCCAGTTTTTTTTTTACTCGTTATTGTTGTTTGATTTTTTTTTGTCTCAGCTAAAAAAAATTCCCACTAACCAACTGATTTAAATAGAATATGATATTTTCTTTGCTGTACACAGGGGAAGTATTGGTTTGGATTTTAAAATTTTTTTTGGAAAGACCAGATTTCCTGTGATTCACTGAATCTGTGTAGAAGGTACCTGCAGAAAACATGATACCACCTTTTACAGTACTTGTATTCTTTATACAATAAACTAGTTTTGTATTTCTTATTCAGATTCCGAAAGGAACTGGTACCTCCTTGGTGTTAAATAAGCTGTTGGGGGGTCCTTCTGTTTTCAGCATCATCTTGATCTCATGAAAATCTCCTGGAGAGCTACATGTTGTGGTGGCAGAGCATACTTTACCACTGATTATTTGAACTTCTAGAGGTCACCAATGAATTGTTTGTCAGCTTCCTTCACTGGCTGAGAATGGTTGTTCTCATGGTTTCTCTGTTGAGCTGACTTATCTTTGCATGTTTCCCTTGAGTGTTTTGGGAGTGCATTTGAATACATGTTTCTATGCAGAAAAGCCAGACATTTTACAATTCCTTGGGGTAAGAGTGATGTGATAATCTGACCCTGTCAGCAGTGACAAAACTTTCAGTCCCTGGCAGGTGAGAAGGAAGAGGAGAGTTTGAAGAACAAGGTGCATCAACTTTCAAACTTGGACTATCTGTTTCTTCTGCTTATATTTGACTGGCGTGGAGACCACTGTTGACTAAGGTGCATGACCCTTAAGTCCAAGAGATGACTTAGAAGCAGTTATAAATGGCCAAGGTATTAGGAGCTGCAGTTTTCTCCCTGATCCTGGCCTTTATTCATGTTCCTGCAACTCTGAGGGGCGAGCAAAGACATGGCTGGGGAGGTTCTGTGCCAGGTGAGGATGTGTTCACCCAGGAGGGATCCCTTCAATTAGGATATACTGTCAGGTGAGGGCTGCTTGTTTGTTTGGCCAGGTCAACCTAGCTGGAAAAGGGGCTGGTTTGAATGTACAGCAGTAGCTAAATAAGTAATTGAAGATGGGGGGGATGGGGGCACTCCCTGGAGAATCAGGGCAGGTTTGGTTGTTGTAATCCCTTGCTAATGAAGCTAGCGATGCTGTAAATGGCAAAGGGAACAAGAGGCTCAGGCAGAGCTGCAGAAAACCAGAGGACAAACACATTTTAAACCTTTTCTTGCTAACTTGGTAGATGGCTTTGATCATTTCACAGAAAGCAATGCAGGAAAGAAATGACACCAGAGAGGCAAAGAATACATTTTATCCTCCTTTTTCCTCTTTTTCTAATGTTTTCTTCAATACAGATATGGCAAAAGTACAGAACAACAGCATGAAAAAATAGAGATAGCAATTCCAAGAAAAAGGGAATGCACTAAATGCTACCTGCTGTCTACCCCATTTCAGATAAAAAGTAGTGAGTCTCACTGCACATGTTTTAATCTCAAGAATTGAAGCTTTAAGTTGAAATGGTTTTTTCATTGAAATTTTGGGATAAATTTAAGGATAGGCAGAGAGAGAGGAGAAACAGGCAGGGACTAATCAAGGACTAATTTGTTTCAAAGTCTGTTATATCCAAATATCACAGAGAAATGCCTTAACATAGATGTTTTATCAAAGGAAAGCCAATGTGAGATCATAAAACAAAAGATGAAAAAGTCTTAATAGAAGATTAATAGAAACAAAAATAGTCTCAAGTTTGCTAGAGGAACAAGGAAAAGAGCCTCAGATGAGACACTTAAGAAAATTGTGCCTAGTAAACTTGAAAGAAGGTAACTGCAGTTATGTCATGCAAGACAACTAACACAAGTTGAAGCTTTTCTATCCCTCCCTTCTCCCTCATTGCTCTAAGGCTGGGATCCTACAGTCATCATCTGCCATTGGTGAAACAGCCATGCAGAGGCTTTGCCAGGAGCTGTGATATGTTGGAACTTCACAAAGGGTGAGGGAGGTCCATACCACAGAAGAAACACCCCCAAATCTGAGTTTAGACATCCCCTAGAGATCACATGAATCAGAAACAGCAGTGTGGGGTGTTAAAGATGAATTGGCATGGTGGAGGTAACCACATGAGTCACACAGCTTAGGGTGGTCAAAAGTCCAGTCACAGTTTATCAGCACCTTCCTCAAGGAGGCCAGGAGCTGATTGTAAATCAGGAACATGTTTCTCTAAAGGCCCTGGATGAGTTTTGCTTACATAGCAGTTTAATTTCTAAGTCGTTTGCTTGTCTCTACTTGTCTTCAGCCATCTCTGATTTAAACAGGTGGACCCTATTTTTAGGCTCTTCCACCTTACTGTTGTTGAGCACCCTTGAGACAGTGATGTGCTTCAGCATTTTAGGGCTTTTCTGCAATCCCAATTTTTTAGAGGTTTAAGTAGAACCAGGTGGTAGTTTTCTGTCGTATCATACTTAATGGCCAATGCTTAATATGCCACAGAGCTTTGATGCCTACCTCTGAAAAACAGAAAGGCATAGACCTTCTAATCTGTGGAATCAATATAGTAGCCAGCTCCTCGGATGGCTCACTATTTTTATATGGCTAGGTTGCAATTCCATGAAGCTTTTTTGTGCTCAGATAATGGGCACTAGCGCCAAGGCCTACTCCCAAGTCCACCTGAAGCCATTAGAAAGGCACTCTTGATCATCCTGCTTTGAAGAGTTGCCCCCATCCAGGTGTTTATCTCTCTCAGTCTGAAGCGGTGCATGAGGACTGCAGCCAGAGGAGACACAAAGTAGCTCTGACTGAGGGACTGAAAGCACCAGGAACCCAAGCAGACCTGGAAGCAGCTCTGTGATGAGAAGCAGGGTTTACTGTTTCAGACAGTGTCACACAGGCAGTGGGCTGCTTTTTTTGACCAATCAGCAGATGATTTTATATGGACCTGAGCTGCAGTGTTTGGGCTTGAGTCAGAAACTTTGAAGTGTGGGGGCTTTCTGATACCTTTTACTGTGCTTTGAAACAAGTATCTGAAAAATCCATTGTATTTCTTTAGGAATTCGGTGTTTCTTTTCTTGCTCAGATAATTATGTGTGATTATAAGCCTGCCTCTATAAAATACCACAAAAAAGAAATTTAGTTCAAATACTATAAGGACACAAATGTGTAATACAAAAATTACCTGGGTGGATTTTTAACAAGAGTTTTGCTTATTTTTTCCCTAGTGAATGCTCTCTAGTTCCTCTCAATGGTGGTAATTGTTTATATTTATTTATACAGATTCATATATTCATTTATATATATTACATTCAAAAGCAAAAACATGGGGAGACTTTTTAGTCAGCTGTACAAAAGTACCTACTGCTGGTCTTTATTTGATAATTGAGAAAAAAGGAAAAAATCCAACCAGATTACTAGATCTCCATAGGAAGCCAAAGAAGCTGCAAAGTTCATTGTAACAATATACCATGACTGGAGCAGAAGCTGGACATAATACAAGCAAGAGAGGTTAAGAAGAGAGCTGAGAATCTGTAGTAGGTTGTCATGGTCAGCAGCTACATTTATATTTTGATTTATATTACCTCAAGACCTAGCTTCTTGCTGATATTGGAAAAATACCTCTTTCTGTCACTTCTTTTCTCTAACCAAAGAAGAGCACTTTTCTCTGACCAAAGTGTGACCATATGCCTAACACCTCACCAAACAAATTCCCATATTCTCCCCTTCTTCCCCTTGCTTCTCCCAGACACAGCCTGCCAAGCCTGTCTCGTTCCCCCCCCCCCAGCTTGTACAGTCCAGCAGCTCCTGGGGTCCTGCAGCCCTGCTCTGTTTCACTGCAATCTTTGCTTTTCCTGTTCTTTTTGCTCATCCTGATGGGACTGCAGCAGCATTGCCACACCTGGGGAAAGGATGTGGCCTCTTCCTGGGGACTGCAAGACAAAATGTTTTCTGTTCCTCTCTTTTCTTTTGCTCTTTGGGGGAAACTAATTTAAGAATATACTCTGCACAGCCTTCCTGAGTATGGGCCCCCAAGCAACACAGGCATTTTTTATGCCAAAACCCCTGTGAAACTCAATGCCACTTGGCTGCTCTTGCCTTAGGACTCAAGGCAGGACAGCTTTTCTATCAAGGCGCCAGATCCAGAATCCCAACTAACATCTTGCACTTCCCACACCAGTGGTCCCTTGAGGCTTGAGGAGGAAACTGGACTGTGAATAACGAGGTATCTGAACAGCTGGTGACTCATTGGAAGTCTGTGGTCTGAGATATTGACAGTCTGACAACAATTTTGTCATGGTTGTCAGTGAGAGGAAAGATAAGAGCGGAACCACAAAGTGGTGTTGGTTTTTAAAGGTCAGCATACTTGTGGTTCAAAGTCACTGTGGGAGCAATCTTCCGGATTTCACAGAGATTCACTGATAAAAGGAAAACTAAAAAAATGTGGATTATGTCCTTTTAATACAAAATACCTATACATTAGTATTCTGAATACAATGGCCCAAACGTAACTGCATATTCTTCTTTGTGTTTCCAGTGTGGAAGCTATTTTGAACTTCTAAACATTTCTCATCATAGGAATACCAAGTTTATGAATATTTGCTTGTGCATTTGATAGTCTCTCATCCCAAAAGTGATGTAAAATAAGTTTGTGCAATGGGATTACCAGGAAGAAACCAATGAGCCCAATTTACTTGTGGTTCATCATCTGTATTGAAGAAGGTGGAAAAGTCACCAGAGTTAACAAATATGTCTGAAAATCATGCTTTCTTTTTATTGTAGTCTTACTGATCTTTACTAAGTTGACAAAATGACATTCAACTGGTAAATATTGCTAGTAATTGTGTGCATTAATGCAGCTAATATCCCTGGGGTTTTCATTTGACACAAAACAAATTTAACAAAAAAACCAAATCAAATTATCCTCAATATAAATGAATTATAGTATGTTCACCGTGCTGCAACCCTAGAAAAAATGGATTCTAAACCAGCTAAAAAAAGTCAGAGCCCATAGGAAAGCTGTAGGTCCCTGAACTAGAGATGGTTAGATGGAATAATTTATCCTCCAGGTGAGTCTTTCCATCTCTGACAGCATCTGTCTCATTTGTTATTTCTCCACCTCCTACTTTATCTGGCACACAGATGTTACCCTCCCTGCATTTTTGTGAACTTGTTAACACAATACTTAGATCTTTTCCCTTTTCATGTCCTGTTCTGTTGAATTACTCAGTAAAAACCATACATTAATCAAGACTAATTTCTTCCTTTTGCTCCACAGATTCAGGCAGTGATTATTGCTTAAGACACCATCTCTTTGAAAAGTATATTGTACAAAAATGCAATAATGCTCCATTTCAGGTAGGTAGTCCAGATAATCTTTTAAATATTACTATACTGTTCCTAGCTTGATTTTCTTTTCAGACTCAAAGTCATTAAAAATATCTTTTCGACCATGGGCAAAAATAAGAATAGATATCAAATATAAGCTGACATAAGCCCGTTTCATCCATGCTGAGAAATTCCTCACTTTCTGTAGAAAGTTTTTCAACTTCTTTTTGGTACAGCAGAATTAAACTTAAAACTCAATCCTTCCTTGCTGTCATTGCATCGTGCAGAATATCTGCTCACTGCAGTTGTGGAGCTGACTAAAGGTGAAAAAAGCCATTGTTCGTCTTCATACTTCCTTGTATTGAATAAGTCCCTGACACTGAGAGTGAGATACAGAAAAGTATTGTGCAAACTTAAATTGTGTGGGTGAGAGGACCACTCTAATACAGTCACTGGGTTTTTTCTTTGTGATTCTTTGAGTGCTTTGTGATTTCCTTACCTCTTCACTGCCTTACATAGACAATATTTTATCAGCAGAGTAACTGATGCAGAGCCCTTCTAGAGTTATCCTGACTTCATTTAAAAAAGAAAAAAAAAGGCTGTAACTTTTGTTAAGGAGAAACTCAGCCTGTCCTGAAATACATTTTTCTAAACCCATCTAAATTATGGCAAACCTAATTCAAAGTTACCAGAATATGGCATTCTTACTTGTATTGTGTAGACTTTTTTTCTTTTAGAATTACTTTTTTTTTCCTTGGGAACTTATAGTGCTAATATTTGAAGTGGGGCACCATTTAGCTAGATAGTGACTGCAACAGTAACATTGTTCATTAGAATAAGCTGAACTGACTGATAGCTTCTGCTGTCTTTTTTTATCCTCATGAACTTGTAACACATGCTGAAGATGAAAAGTGACACTCTTGGGAAAGAAAAGTAGTTTTCTGGTTTGTTTTTTTTTTTTTGTTTTTTTTTTGTTTTTTTTTTTTTTTTTGTTTGTGTGTTTGTTTTTCTTTCAAGGAACACAGGACACTCAAGGAAAATGTACAGGAGTTTAATGTTCTGTAAAATTTCTTAGAAAACTGTATTTTTGTGGCTCTAGAAAAGGACTCCTTGACCTGCATCACTTCCTCATAACTAAGCAACACTGTGCCATAGAAAGCACATATCAAAGGATTTGTTCTTAGCCAGATCCTCCTCTGCTTGTCCACTGCTCCACTTGTAGATCTTCTTGTCTCTAAAGAGTGGTAGCAAGTCTAATAAGTTCACATTTCAGCCTTGACACAACTCAACAGAAATCTTTGCCCATCACAAGATGCAAAATATTTGAACCCAGGCTTCCTGGCATCTGACTAGAGACATGGAGTATTCAGAATGTCTCAGCAAATTTAAAGTTTTTGGTTCTTCACTAACGAAACCCTTTACTTTATATGTATTAAGTCAAAATGTAAAAAAACCCTGAACCAATCAACCACCACCACCAAAAAAAAATCACCATCAAAAAAAAAAACTACAACAAAAAGCTCCAAACCTTTCATTTGTAGATGGTAGTATTCGTATTCCTTTGAAAAGTCTCTTAATAGCATCAGGCAATCCAACTCCTCTAGCTTTTGCAAGAAAAAATAATAGAATATTTAATATATTTAAATTTCATATAATAGAAAATTTGCCATGCCCTGCATCATTGTTTTTTGGTTGGCCTTTCTGTGCTCATGGTATTTTCCTCTTTAATCCTCCTTAGATTTAGGATTAGAACTCAATCCTTACACTAGGTTCAGAAGTTTGCTGAATTAGTCTGTTGCTGCTTGAATCCCTGAAGTGGGTTCTATTTTATTATGGAATGCTTAGGAATCACTGAAACTTCAGTGGAAACTGTTAATGAGAAGCTGGAAGTCCAGTGATTAATTAATATATTGTAGTCTCTTTTACTTGGTTTTAGTTCTGTACCATTACCTGGGGGGACATATCTCTTAGGTTGTCTGGCAGCAGCCTCATTATTAACAGAAATGGGCCATAACTTCTTCAAATAAAATATTTTCATTGATCTTAAAAGAGAAGTTTTCACTTTGAGTGCTTTATTTAGTTTCATAGCTATCTTTTTGTGTCATTGTTGTAACACTGGGACCCTGAGGTCTACTCTACAAGGTCACACCACTTTGGCTGTGCATCATTAGGACTTGCAGGTCGAACACACTTGGGTCAGGAGTTACACAGCTGTGAAACTCAAAAACAACAGCAAACACTGGAGTTTAAGTGGATGGCATTAGACCCCAGAAGTCAGAGTGAAAGTACCCAGGGCCATTTTGATTCTGGAGGGAGCATCTTTCTGATACCTTTCATTAAAAACCCCCAAACAATTCCAATATTTAACCTACAGTCACTAGAGTTTAGGACCACAGTCACTTTCAGATGTGCAGCTTACACCCAGCTCTTCTTGAAATCAAGAAGAAAAAGGACATTCAGATAAGGGCCAGTGAGTAATTTTAAAAAGACAATCAAAAGGTTCAAAATTATTTGTTGGTGTCTGATCTACAAAAATCACCAAAAGCTACCAGCTGGTATTTTCTGGCCATGGGAATGGCTGTAGGATTGCTAACTCTACTAGCCCCAGCACCAAGAGCTACCTTCTGTCTAATTAAATGCCAGTTTAGTTTCAGGAACACAAGAATTCACTTTGTATTTTGTGAGACTATCTGGATTAAAAAAAAAAAATATATATATAAATAAGTCAGTGTAATATGAATTTGTATTTTTTTTTTTTTTTAGGAAAAGATTGTCAATAAAACAATTACTGAAAATTTTGGAATACTGTATGTAACAGTTTTGACTAATATTATGTAACATTCAGTTGAAAGGTTGTGGTAAGATGCAATGATAAGTGGGATGTAAGAAGAATAGGATTTGGTAGAATAGGAAAGGGTAGGATAGGATAAACAGAACAGGTATTTCAGAGTGCCCTGAAAGAACATACTCTTCCTAAGGCTGAAATCAGTATTCACATGGGCTGGTGGAAGAGCAATATGTATTCTACATAACCACATTAATTCAAAAACTTTGCAGTTCTGAAGGGTGTGTAAATTGCTGTAGGTTATTCAGAGATTTGGGGTTATTTCCTCTGTCTTATCAGTTCTTAATTTTCCCCTTACTTATTTCTCCACTAATTTTTGTCTCTGATACTTCACATTAGGAGGTCTTTGTCTTCACTGTCACTGACTTTTGGAATCGTTTGTTCCCTGTAGTGTAAACTGCACTTATGGCAATGCACATCATTCCTCCTATAATATGGAGAAATCAAATCAAATATACCAGGATATTTTTGTATTTTATATTCTCACTCAGACATTTAAGAAAGAAAGTGAAGGCCAAGTTGAAAGATCTTTAGTGGCTTGTCCCAGAAGCTTCTGACATAGGTGCCCCACAGCACAGTGTCTGTGCTTTTGCTGCACAAAAATGGATCAGCAGTCAGAGGCATCAAAGACTGGCTTTGACTCATTCCTCTATAAACAGTTATTTCTCATGAGGTTATTGCAGGTCACTCATATTATAATTAGAATTTCAAATTTCTATGATCTAAAAATGATCTACAGACCTGTATGATCTACAGAATCAATGGATATTATAGACATGTTTAATAAAGGAAAAACTGTATCAGCACTTGGAAAATGATGAAAATATCAGTTTCCTGCACAGATCTAAGATTTATTGTTTTGACTAATGTCTGTATGAAGAAAATACACATATATGTATAATTTCCCCAATGACTTTCAAGCTGTTTTGCTGAATTTCACATGAAAATAAAGGACATAGATACACAACTTCTAGCAGGTTTGACGTTGAAAAGTTGACTAGGAAAAAAAAAGGGGGGGAACCAGTAAGGGACAAACTAAGAGGAGCACATCCTCAATTGCACTAGGCAGACTGCCTTTGAAATAAGTGTTTTGGCTGTCAGCCAAGGGAAAAGGATTGGTCAGAGCTTAGTTTGTTAGCAAATTCAGCTATAACTCATCTTTAATAAATCAGCCTTTGCTTCTTCTACTGGTCTCAGAACTGTTTGTAATATTTTAGGGTCCTGTGCCTGCCATACATCTGGGGCTGTTTATCAAGCAGTGACAGGGATGTATTGGTATGACTATGTTGTCTCCCATGTTTCTCTCTTTTTTTTTTTTTTTTTAAGGATCACCTATCATCACATTAATCTGTGGTCAGAGTCCATGAGTGGGGTTTACTCTTGACCAGAGGGGCTCTGAAAGAGCTAATTTTTACTGGGTGAATTTCAATTAGTGTGCTTCAGTTTAATTTTTTTTTTTCCCTGATGATCTAACTTAAACAATATCAATTTTTTCTGAACAGCATGGGACTGGACTGGATCTCCTGGGCTGACTCTAAAAGAGGCCTTTTCCTTTCAAGACTTTTTCTCTGTTTCAGCAGAAGTGGGAGATCCATTTCCAAGAATAAAAGTAAGGGAATTGGAGCAGGGCAGAGAAGGGTAAGGTGCCTGGACAGAAAAAAAAAGACCTGGAAAGTGGTGAGAGAGGGAGTGGCTGAGACCAGAGTATGCTGAACACCCTACACCCAGAGGGCCAGAGGACAAGGGCATACATTTTGTTTCTCTGATGACAGAAAACACTTGCAAAGAGCTCTGTAGGACACTGCTTCAATTCTATGTGCCCTGATACTGATTTTTGAAGACAGCCTGAATTTTGGATTTGAATACCTGACTTTGTACACCTAACCTTATTGTCTTATCATAATATGTGTGAATTAATAGAGATATAAATTAAAGGAAAAATGCCAAAAACAAAAGCCTAAGTATAAACAATGCAGCTGGAATGAACCCCAAACTAAGAGAGAGGCAGGGTTGTTGCTACCTGCTCGTTTCCTTCTTCTCTACCCCCAGCCACATAAAATGTGAGCTTTTCCTAAACTGGTACAGATTTCCTTTGCTGGCAAGGCTAATGGAGAATGGAAACTCAAGGGCAGCTTTTATGTTGTACCTGCTGTGTAAATAGACCAACAGCTTAAATATGGTCAAAGCAAGGCTTTTCATCCACCATGATGACTTATTAAACTGTGAAATGTGGGATTGGATAAAAGGAGGAGCAGAAATGGTTATGAATGCTGCTTATATTTTGATAGCGATGCTCTCAAGTAAGGCTAGGACACGGAGGTTTTGAGCTCTACAGTGAGAAAACTTGGACTGAAACAATTTTACATCTCCTTCTCCAGATCCCTTTACATCCTTCCTTGTCTGTGATAACACACACTCTCTGATCTCCATTCAAGCTGTAAGCACACAGATTGCTAAAGCCATCTTTTTTTCCCTTTTGACCTGATTATGACACTTACAGCTTTGAAACATTATTTATGCTGTCTTCTCCTCTCTGTTCTTTTCTTCTCTGTGCCATCTCCTTCAAAGACCCACACAATTCTTTTTCCTTATTTAATCCTTCTGACATGCTTCCAAATGCCCTTAGTTCTTTGCAAGTGCTTCCCAGTCTTTTCTGACAGCTTAGATGAGAGTTGGCTCATATAGTTCCAATTATTTGCAAAATTTTTCACAGTGTTTGGAGATCAGGTCTGTCTGAGCAGAGAAAATGTCTTTCATTGCATAATCACTTATGGAAGATTTTTCTAAAACTTCCCATGAACCTCCTTGATTCACAACAAGGAAAATACAGAAATGAAATGGGAACATGTGTGGGTTCTTATGCTGATTGTGGAAAGGCTGGGTAGCAGCCTGTTGGAGAGAGATGGAGTCCTGAAATCCACACAAACTTTGCCTTTGGCTGGAACGTGTCCTTCGAGGTTTCTTTATCATTGACATAAAGTCTGTTTTAAACAATCAAATGCCAAAATTACCATCCCACTTATCTGGATCTCATGCTGACCATCTAGGGGAAAAGTTTCTCCTAATATGAAAACAAAGCATGGTTGATAAAGATGATACTTGAGAGAAAGAATATGGTCAGATATCAAGTAAAGCTGGGATAGCTGTTTCTTCCAGAAACTACTTCCTTTCAAACCATTAGGTGCACTGTGGATGCAGTGGTGTAAAATTTTCTAATATAATGGAGAATTAAAAAAAAAAAAATCTAAAACAGGGGGAAAATTTTTTTGAACAGGAATTGAAGTTTGTCTGTGCATCACCACGACCTTTCCCCTTTCTCGTGGCCAAACATGAAATGCAGGGCTTTAAGGGACCAGTTTCACCTGGCGAGGTAGAAGGTGTGTCCCTCAGTCACTGGGCTGCACCCCAGCGCTTTCACTCCAGGTTGTATCATACCTGACTGAGTCACCTCGTGACTCCGCAGGGAAGACGAATGTTTATGGAATTACAGCAAGCTGAGCTCCCCAGACACACATACTCTCAAAGTGTGCCTGCTTCTATAAAGTCAGAAAGCTTTGATTAATAGGAATAGCACCAGACTTTAAGGCGCACTTTATTTCATTGATGAACTTTGAGGTGTCTCCTGCAGTAACAGTTTTGTAAACTGTAATCGTTAACATCGCTTATTCAGGATTTACAGCAGTGACTAACTTTGCCTATTCTTTCAGGCTGCTACAGGGATAAATAACTGATGTTGAAGAAGCAAATCAGGATCTCTGTGGAAAAAAATAAGAAAAGAAAAAAAAATAATTGTGTGTGGGTTTTGGAACCAGCAAATCATTTTTCTGAGGTGCCTGTAAAAGTACACAGTGTGATGTGACTGTTTTATAAAAGAGGGAAGGGTGATGTGTGGGCTCCATTACATAATATTATTGCAGAGCTTGAACGGTGAAGGGGCACAATGAAAAAGGGATATCAAGGAAATCAATTTGCAAAAATTAAAGTGTTTGTTCAAAACCTCCTCCATAACAGGATTAACAGCCAAGGAAATTAAAAATTATGTAAGAGGAATAGCTGAAGAGATAATCCAGGATGATCCAAAGGATTTTGCAGATATCTCTGCAATGTTAACAATCTTGTCATTAAATCTAGAAATTTAATGAGCTACATTCTTCATTGGTACAAGTACAGTTCCATGTAGACACTTAATGCCTTTTTTATTTTGACATAGATCTAAGACCGATACATTCGTTTTAGAGTATCATGTTGGGCATCAGTGCACGTATATTTAGCAGTGCACTCCTGTTGAAGGCAGTATATCTGTGATGATTAAAAAGCCCAGGATGTGGTTCATAAACCATTACTTTCAGGGATGTCTGAAACAAGTGCTTGAAGTCCTGCTTCATACCCACAGTGATGTATAGCACTGGCTTGTATCTGCAGTTTCATCTGTCTCTTGGTGTTTGGTGCTGTCAGGCATTTTGACACATTTTACTTTTATTGGCTGAAAAATAATGTAATAGTAAATAAGAACAGAATGAGGCAGTTGCCTTCACAAGAAAAACACTTTAGGAAAGGTGTTGCGATTTCCTTGATGATTAAATTGTGCCTCTTGAATTTGCATGAATATCCTTGTGAAGCTACATGACTGTATGAATGCAGTGAAGACAATTTGGGACCATCTGCATCTCACAGGTCACACCAGGATCATCATGTGTCAAGAGCTGACTCTTGGCCAGTTTCTTATGTGCTCTGTTACTGAGAGTCTGCTGCAGTAGGAATGTGTTACAAAAGTCAATGACTGATTGCTGTCCTTCCCTCTTCTGCCTTTTGCTCTCTTTTTATTCTTTACTGCTCCTGGAGCTTTCTTGAAGCAAATTGAGTGCTGCCCTTAGCAACTTTCTTTGAAGTTTGTTGCACCAATCAATCTCTTCTTCCTGTGAATAATCCCAACTTTCTTTCCTAAATTATTAATTTTTCCTTCACTTTGGGCTTTCCTTGCTTCAGCCAGCTCTCTTTGCAACACAGCACACGTCTCTTCCTCTCAATGTGAAGTGTGCAGATCAACTCAGTGTTTTATAATGTCCTAATTACTGTATTCACAGGTTACTGGGGGTATAGCAGTATGCCAGAGGGTCAATGAACCTTTTAAGTTAAATGAGGAGATGTATCTTCATGGGACCTAATTAGAAGGTGAAGTTAATAAAGACAGAAGGGAAAAAAAGCCAGTAAGAAAGTCAGATACCTTCAAAAGCTGTCAAAAGAAGTTGTCTATTGAGCTCTTTTTAAGGACTAGCTGGGCTTTGCCAAGAGGTGTAATGTGAGGATCTTTGTGAGAGCCTGATGATGGGGGCTGGACATTTCCAAGTGGAAGTTCCCTGGGGAAGGCAAGGATCTTCACCTGCACATCCTTGTGACACATCCCAACAGGAGAGACAGGAGCCAGAGGAACAGCAAGGAGCTTGCATGGTGTTGGGAGGCTAACCAGAGGATGAGGAAGCAGTAGAAGCAGTTTCCTGATGTTTGCTGCTTTAATGCCACCCTGAAACCATGTACCAGAGAAGGGGAGTCTACTAGAAGCAGAGACAACTTCCAGGGCAAATAAATCAGGAAAGCTCCTGTTGGAGAGCACAGAGACTCTTAGACCATCGATTTTTACTGATACCATATATAATGGGGCCCCTACATTTTTATGGAGACATTCTGTTGGGATTTTGAAGTATTATTCTGGAGCACTGGGAAAAAATAACTGCTCCAAGACCCAATATTTATGAATCATTCAATTACAGTGTTGCTTTTAAGAATTGCACATGAAATGAAAATAGATGCAGTCTCTCCCCACACAGCCTTGGGCAGAAAAATCATGGTGAGTTTGGAATGGTGTTTGTTGACACCACTGAATTGTATTTGAAAAAGAAATTGCACTGCACTGATTTCCTTCATTTTTAGTGATTCAATACTAAGAATAGAAATCTGGTATTCTTATTATTCTGTGTTCATATGCCTCACAAGATTTTATGTAAGCAGGTCCCCATATATATGTATAGAAACCTACTGAATTCTGTGTGAACTAAGTATTGAGATGTATTTTTTTTTTCCACAAATGCAACTGGCTTGAAAGAGCAAGTCTCTATATTTCGCTTTCACACATAAATCTCATTCTCCACTTTACATGTGTTCATTTTATCCTCAGATGCTTTCAGCCTTTCATTAGCAACATGACGTTAGATCCTCTCTACCCTAAACAGAGATAGGGTACCTGGTGAGTATGTAAAATATACCTACTCCTCAGTGTTTGGGTGTTTGCTAGTCACAAATATAATCTTTTACATTTATTAAATTTTTTGTATAAGAAATTGTTTTCTGTGGGTTTTTTTGTCTGTTTAGATTTGGGTTTTTTTGTAGATAGAATGAGAATTAATAAAACTTCTATGATTTAATTTTCATCACTCTTTGGCCCAAGAACATATTCTTTTTGTGACAATAATCTCTTACAGAAATTCTCACCTGTTGTATCTTCATGGGCCAGCCATAGTAAAAGGATTCTGCGTGTAGGTTCATGGCACTCTTTGTCAGGTTGGGTAAGCAATAATATTCCTGCTTACCCAAGTACAGGAGCCTTCTACCTTGATGCTTTGGAAGTGTGGGTTCCTTGCTGAGTTGGGTCACCTGTGGAAAGAAGAGCAGCACAAGGCTCTGAGAATGTCAGATGGACCAACAGCCTCCAGATAATCACAGAGCCATTGAGTGATTTGGGGTGGAGGGCACCTTAAAGATCCAACCCCCCCTGCCATCTGCACAAGACCAGGCTGCTCAGAGCTGCATCCAGTCTGTCCTGGGACACTGCCAGGGAGGGGAAAAACTCTGGGTACTCGAGGACATACAGAAAAGCTTTACAGTCCATAGGCACCAGCACTACCATAAATTTGGGCTTTGCTGCTAGAGGTGGCTCATCCCAAGTGGCCTCCTGGCAGCAGCACTTTGTTGGCTCCTGTTGGCAAGCAAAGAGTGCAGAGAGGAGCATGCCAGCTGAATTTCCCTTGTTACTTTGGTGTGCCTCAGGGTATTGCTTTGAAAAGATAATTCCCTACCTGAACTAAGGAGCAGTTTTGAACTTGCAGTGAACAGAAGTCAAATTACAAAGGTCAATATTAAAAGCAAGAGTTTTGCTTATAATGTGGATGAAATATTCAGAGTCATGCAGAGAAATGTTTGGGCAGCCAAATTTGCCTGATAGATCTGGAGTTATCTTAGGTGAATGACACTGCCTTAAAGTAGCTGATGACAGGGCTGTGCAAGTAGATGCTCAGGCACTGTGGTTTTTTCTTGTGGGTTTGTGTGGTTTGGGTTTTGTTGTTGTTGTTGCTTTGTTTTATTTTGTTTTTTGTCATGAAGGAGTAGGAGAGATTTCAGCAAGTATTTAATTCTGATGAAATAGAATTCAGATTTCAGATCCTGTGTATGACTGAACTTTTTCTAAAGGAGCTGAAGCACTTCAGCTCACCTGCAGAGATGGCATCGTCCAGCAGAACAGTAAAACAGAGCAGGTGGGAATGACAGTTTACAGAAAAATTAAGATAAATCTAGATCTATAAGATTTGTCTTTCAGCAATATGCTTGAGATACCCACATTTTTGAGAAAGCATGGGAAAATGGCAAAGTGAAAATGAAGATGACTGAGGAAATTATGCCAGCCTTCCCAGGAAATGGGGATGGCCCTTTTGGATGTCACATGCATGCTTCAGTGTCCTTGAAGCAGCCTGCCATCATGAGCGCAATCAATTCCTATTCAGGAGATGCAAAAAAAACTTCTGTAAATCTAAAAGAAAGAAGCTGAACTTATTTTATAATTCTAATGGATGGAAAAGAATTTGGGTAAAGGTTGTAAAAAAGCAATTGCTTCTTGTGTGTGGAAGTGACCTATGGGAGCCAAATACTCAGCTGAAGAGTAGAGTCAGAAGCAACACAGAATTCCTTCCTAAAACAGTTCTCAGTAGATTTGATTAAATATATATTTTATATTGCTGAATATAAGTTACAAGTTATATATAGTCTGCTATAAGCCTTGCACTGTTGAGATATCTGTGCTGTTTCACATTTTTTCCTTTGCTTTTGCTAGACTTTTACCAGTCTTCTGTGCAGTAAAAACTTTTACACAGTTCGCAAGGCTATACTTATCACCCATTCTCTGCTAAAGCAAAGAATTTACCCTCAGTGGAGTTTATTTCAGTTGTTGGTATAGCTTCACTAAAGTTGTTACTTGTATTAGGTTTGTAAAAAGATTGAGAGCTGAACTTCCATTTATTGGGGAATAATGTGTAACAGTTTCTGTATCTTCAATGAATTTTAAAAATTCATTGAAACACTGAATGTGACCACTAAGATGAAAAATGTTCTCTTTTTGAAGTTATTTGGTCCATTCATTTCTGTGGGCATTCAGTCACAGCCCAAACACAGACTTGATTCCTTAGAATCTTGTCCCCTTTAGCTGTCAGTATCAATATTCTTGGGCCATACATTTCCACATACAGTAATAACCCAATTTTCTTAATAAAGCAGGGCCAGCACAGTCATGATTTGTGCAGAGAAGAGGGAAGACTGCTTAGCAAACAATGAATGCCAGCTCACAGCTGCACTGAGCTCATTGAAAAGCTCCATTAGGTGAGAACAGAATGCTTGGCCTTAATGAAGTGGGGGTGTCTCACTGCAGTGTCTGAGCAGCTCCCAGGGCTAGCTGGCTGCACGGGGGAGGGTTGCTTCCACAGCTTTTCAGTAGGAAAGATAAGAAATGAGGTTGTCCTTTAGCATGAATGACTTGTCCTGAGAAAATTTGCAGGCCAACTGGGAATTTAGTTCACCTCAAGGGCCAGTCTGGTGTTTTAGTGGAAAGACCAGGAATATTCCAATTGTCCAGTCAGAGGAATGGAGTGGAAGTCCTATCAAACTTAGATAACCAATATAAACCTTCCAGAGTAATTCTAAGCAAAATCTCTTAATTCTGTTCCACAAGTTCACTTCTCTGAATTGCAGAGAAGTTTTCTGTCTCTAAGTCAAATGGCCCTAAAAATGTGTGGGTTGATGGTCTGAAATCAAAATCAATTCTACTGATTAATTATCAGTTAATCACTTAAAGTTCTATTGAAAATGCACTGATGGAGTTGCTCTCATTAGAAATATAAGGATATTGCATTGCTGGGATTTCCAAAGTGCCAGATCTTTCCATCCCCTTAGTCAAATGAGGAGCTCCTTTAAGTTCCCCTGCTAAGGTTACTCAAGACACTTCACTGAAATGTGCCTCTGTTTCAAACTAGAGACAAATTAGTGCCAAATTATGTGCTTTCTCTGAGCTTAGCTGATGCATAATATAAAATATCATTTTGAAGAAACACTAATTGTCAAAACAAATTTTTTTTTTTTGGTAAACAGAATCTTCACGTTTCTTTTGGTGCTTTATTTTCAGGCAATGTATGCTATTTAAATGCACAAGAGGAAATTAAATGCCTGTGATTTAGTAAAATGTTCACTTAAGGAACCAGCAGTTTTGCTTATTAGCATTTTCTAGCAATTAGAATGTTTCTGGGTTTCAGTTAAGGCACCTGGATTTTCTCAATTTTGATGTCTCTTGTTCTCTCTTTTGAGATAAACGCAATACTTGGGTAATTCCACCTTCCTTCCTTCCTTCCTTCCTTCCTTCCTTCCTTCCTTCCTTCCTTCCTTCCTTCCTTCCTTCCTTCCTTCCTTCCTTCCTTCCTTCCTTCCTTCCTTCCTTCCTTCCTTCCTTCCTTCCTTCCTTCCTTCCTTCCTTCCTTCCTTCCTTCCTTCCTTCCTTCCTTCCTTCCTTCCTTCCTTCCTTCCTTCCTTCCTTCCTTCCTTCCTTCCTTCCTTCCTTCCTTCCTTCCTTCCTTCCTTCCTTCCTTCCTTCCTTCCTTCCTTCCTTCCTTCCTTCCTTCCTTCCTTCCTTCCTTCCTTCCTTCCTTCCTTCCTTCCTTCCTTCCTTCCTTCCTTCCTTCCTTCCTTCCTTCCTTCCTTCCTTCCTTCCTTCCTTCCTTCCTTCCTTCCTTCCTTCTTCCTTCCTTCCTTCCTTCCTTCCTTCCTTCCTTCCTTCCTTCCTTCCTTCCTTCCTTCCTTCCTTCCTTCCTTCCTTCCTTCCTTCCTTCCTTCCTTCCTTCCTTCCTTCCTTCCTTCCTTCCTTCCTTCCTTCCTTCCTTCCTTCCTTCCTTCCTTCCTTCCTTCCTTCCTTCCTTCCTTCCTTCCTTCCTTCCTTCCTTCCTTCCTTCCTTCCTTCCTTCCTTCCTTCCTTCCTTCCTTCCTTCCTTCCTTCCTTCCTTCCTTCCTTCCTTCCTTCCTTCCTTCCTTCCTTCCTTCCTTCCTTCCTTCCTTCCTTCCTTCCTTCCTTCCTTCCTTCCTTCCTTCCTTCCTTCCTTCCTTCCTTCCTTCCTTCCTTCCTTCCTTCCTTCCTTCCTTCCTTCCTTCCTTCCTTCCTTCCTTCCTTCCTTCCTCCCTCCCTCCCTCCCTCCCTCCCTCCCTCCCTCCCTCCCTCCCTCCCTCCCTCCCTCCCTCCCTCCCTCCCTCCCTCCCTCCCTCCCTTCCTCCCTCCTTCCCTCCCTTCCTTCCTTCCCTCCTTCCCTCCCTCCTTCCCTCCCTCCCTCCCATTAGGACATTCCTTAGAAAGCCTAATTTTGCAGGTGTCAGACAAGGAGAAAGGAAATAAATTATAAATAGAAGATTAGTAGAAAAAACAAAAGATTGTTATCTTCTCTTTGAAAATTATAAGTTTCTGTGTTCCTTTTTGTTTGGGCAAGAAGATCAAATCAGCAAGACAAATTCTGAAGACACTAAAATTACGAGAAATTGGAAAAATTAATCTTTACTCCTGCAATGGTGATGGTCACATGAATCCCTTGGTCAGCCTCACTTCCCTGGAGCCCGTGTGTGTGCTCAGGCCAGTGCTGGAATCACAGCTCCTCAAGCTGTGTCTGCAGGGGTGTTCACTCCTGGGCAACAGCACCCATGGGAGTCTCAAGGGATTGCTGTTCCCATAAATTGGGTCAAAGCTCTACTAGCAAATTGGTTAATGTCATCTGCTCTGAGTCTGTATGTTGGACCTTTTCCTGGTGGAAAATTTTGCCTTATCTCTATCGCCTCCAAAAGCAAACAGGAAAACAATAATTTTTGAGCTGTCTTCAGATTTTGCTGTGAATAAGCCTAGTTGCCAAAACCAATTGTCTTTAGCTATCACTACCAGAGCAAAAGCAAAACTGAAACACAGAATTAAGTGGCTTGGCCATGATCACATGAAAGCCAAGAAGGCAACAATTGAATCCACATAACTTGAAGGTCTTGCCTGCATGGACCCTCACCTGGGTCTAAAAGTTGAAGTTCATCTGATGTCACCTCTGGCAAGATGCACAGAAAATGATTTTGTAATTGTACAGTTCCTACTTTGTCTTGAGAGAGTAAAAAAAACCCAAAACCCAGAAACCTGAAAAAAACAGAAAAACACTTTATTCTTTCCTCTTTTTCTTCATTTTCCTTGCCTCTTCCTTTTCCTTTAATTTTCCATTGTCTTTGTTCATGTCAGATGCAGGAAGTCTATGGAGTATTTACAGTCTATTTATTAGCAAGAGTTATCCTCCATCTCCACTAATACATTCAGGGAAGGCAAGTTTACATCATTTCTGCCAAGGGATTTTATATTAGACAGAGGATAATGTTAAACTTCATAGATGCTGGTGATCATTTCCAGTGGGAATTTTCTACATTGGCTTGATTTTTTGTTTCTGAGGCTCTCATTACAGCTGTGCCAGGCTGTATATGGCAGTTCTGGAAAAGGAAAAGGCTCAGTGGGGATTTCAGTGTTCCCAGCTTAATGGTTTTTGTTTACAAAAAAATAAAAGCAAAGACAGCAATCAGGAATTAATTTGGAGAGCTGCAAGGAGTCTAACAGGGAATACCTACGGTGGAGGTGATTTGAGCTGGCTTGTTTCCCCCTCTAGAAGTCCTGTTGCTGCCTGTGCTGCCTGAGAACACAGGTGTGGGTGGCAATGGGGCAGAGCTGGAGGCAGGCAGGGGAGGAGGAGGAAAGGAAAGCAGTGCTAGCAGGGTCTGCACAAGGGTTAGGACCACCAGCTAAGGATAAATCTTAAAGAGGTGTAAGTAAATCTTGCACCTTTAATTACAGATGTGTTGTGAAGGAGTTCTCCTAAAGGAAATATTCAGGTCTTGTTTAAACAGAGGGACAGTTGGACACTTTTTGGAGGCCAGTGGAGAAAAAAAAAAAAAAACCTGGCTGCTTGTATTTTAGGAACCTGAGTCAAATGCCTGTTTCCCCAGACATATGTACAACACTCTTATTTTTAAACTTTAAAATGCACTGAATGGAAATTAGGCATAGCTGAAGGGGGCAGAAGTAATTCTTCCCTCTGTAAGGAACTGCTTGGTACAAGTACTAAGTGAGGAGGAGAGAGTCCCAGGCCCATTCCCAGGATTATAGCTTCTCTTGATTGCAACCCACAATGCAGTGTTTGGTGTAAAACATAGCTAATTTAAGGGCCAGATGCAGATTTCTATCTCTCAGGAATGTGCCCAGTCTTAACCATCCAGATGAACAAACCTATGAAATAAATGAGCAGAGTGGTTTCTTTAACTGGCTTTTTTATCCACAAGCTTCAGGACTTTAAAGTATTTTCCAGAATGAACCACTAAAAGTCAATTTTGTGCATTCCTAACATTTAAATTGTCTTTGTGATAACCATGATGACCATTACAGCTAAAAAACCCTCAAGTGGGGAAAATACACACTTGTTTTAAATTAACAGATGGAAACTAGAATGGGAAAGTGTGATTAAAAGAGCCTAAAAAGAGCCTAAAAAGAGGTCACTGTTACTGCTCATGATCACTTTGGTGTTTTATGCAATCTCCATTCTTTCTTGGCTTTTATTTATAACTATATATTTCTCTGCATTCAAACTAATTTTCTGCTAGTATGTCAGAATAGCAGAGTAATTTTTGTAGTCTGTTTTCTTTGACTGAAAAAAATCCAGATATAGTTTAATAAAGAGGCTCCAATTTCTGAACTGATTTTGTGTGCAAGAGCCCAGGCTCTCAAGGCTACAGAATGAGATATGTATAGTTCCACATGGCTTTCAAAGGGTGAAGGGGCAGACAGATGCATACATATCCTTCAGTCCTAGCACAAGGAAAGTTCAAGTGTTTGTAAGGAGATTTATGCTTTAATGGAGTAGGTTTTAAAGGTATTTAGAGACCTGCCAGTGTAGGTACACATTGATGAGTGTAAATCAAAACAGCCAAACAGGCTAAGTACCTAACTTTTGTAATTTGTATGGAAGTTAGGTGTCTACCATATTGAGCCAAGTTAATAAATCTCCCTAGCTGCTACCTGTGCCTTGAGCTGTCCAGCATGTCTGTGTAATTAGCATTTCAGCCTTACATATTCATATCACCTATGAAAACAAGGTTGGATCACGACTGCAAACTCTAGCCATGCTGCACAGTGTTCACCATGGAAATGACCAATAAAATTAGGGGCATGCTCACTGAAGTGAAAATATTTTGTATAGCTCTAGATATAAGTTACCATTTCAGATTATTTTGGCAGCAATGACTCACTAGAAATCCATGCCAGTGACTCTGGATTGGTGAGGGGTAAGCTCGGTTGTTCTGGCAAGACATCAGAAATACTGTTCTGCAAGAAGGAGATTTCTCCCCAGCAAGTCTTTTGACCACAGCTGGCTGGGAGGAAATCAGAGCCAGTGCTTGGAGGACAGACTACAATTTGTGCGTCTCTGAGTTCCCCAAGAGAAACACTGGCAAAGGCTGGATGTAGGCAAAAAGAGAGAAGCAGAAGAGCTGAATTTAAATACTTTACCAGCAGGCTATTGTCTTTAAAATATTCATGGTTTTCTTTCATTAAAATTTTCCAACTTCTAATTAGAATTGGATGGGCAAGTTCTGTAAGAATGATTTTGGCATAAAAGCTGTTTCTCCGTCAGCATGTTACCACATGGGGGTTGCATAAGTCTCCATTCTCTTGTGTGATGTGGGCTCACCAGGCTCAATAATAAGATCATTTGGCCTCTGAATAAGGCAGAATACCATGAAGGAGAAAGACAGTTTAGGGCTGAATTGACATTTAACAAGTAGCTGAGGAATATTAATAAACCAGAAATAATTTATTCTTTCTTTAAAGTTCTCTGAAATCTCTGGAAATTCTTTGCCACTGCAAAACTTTTCACCACTCTTGATCATTTTTTTCTCAGTCTTTCTGTTCAATAGCAACCAAAGAAACTCTTTTCCCTACAGTGTTAAAGATAGATTTGAATAACCCCTAGGATGGTGATTCTAATATTTTAGAAACTCCTGAATCACTGAAGAGGACCCCTTCCCCACCCAGACTAAGTACTGAAAGTCTGCCTTGTGCTTGTGTTCTGTGGATGGAGAGCCCTGAGCAAGTGGCTCAGTGGCCCCAGCAGGGAACACGTCAGTGCAGGATCAACAATAGCATGGCTTTCTCTGCTTTCACTGCAAATGAAACCTAAGAATTTTGTTACTGAATAGCTGCATGAGGAAAATGTTGTTAACTCTTATATGGTTGACAAATCCCATAAAATGTAAGGCCACGAGAAGTGTGCCACAAATCCAGACTGGATTTGTGGCACACTTCTCGTGGCCTTACATTTTCAGAAATCCAGACTGGATTTGTGAATGAGAATATAATTCTCACTGGAGTGAAAATATAGGCCAGCTTAAGAAGCAACCTTTCATTTTTTATGTAGAACTTCAGCTTTTCAAAAAATATTTGAATAGAACTATTCTAGATAAACTTATTATATAATGATGTTTTACCTGAAAAGTCTAATTGCACATTCAGGATAATTGCATTCAGAGATGAAGAGCAATTTTATAAAAGGTTAATTTTTTTTTTCAGGTAATGAAGAGGCTAAAAAAAAAATCACAAATTATTTTTATAAATTACAAGCACAAAAGAAGATAAATGTGTATAATATATTCCCTAAAAATTCTTTCATGCTACCCAGCACTATCTTCCTTTCCATTTGTCAGTGATGATGAAAGTTATTGAATGGAAACCCTTTGCAAAAGCATTTCACTGAAAATGAGATTAAGGCAAAGTCCCCAAATGAAAATTGAAGTAAACCCTCCTTTATATCTGTTTCTTTGCAGTACAATTACATTTCAGTAATTTTGTGTAGCATGTTTTTAATATATTGCTCATTTGAGGCCTGCTGAATAATTTAATGGGAATAACTGTGTTTTTACTGGAAGAAATTTCTTGTCATTGCAAACAGCAGGGAAACACAGTTATTAAAAACTGATAAAATATTGGGATTTTTACTGCAAAATAACTAGTAGCTATTATTGGTACTGCTTAGAATTCATTTAATTTACTTTGTTTTCAATTAGGGTTGTGCATACAGAGAAGTTAGCTTAGGGTTTTGCTGCTAGCTGAACAGAAGCAGAGTGAGAGATACAGCACTTCAATGCAGTATTTATGGGAAAAACACCACACATTCCTGCTGGAGTTACTAAAACTGCCTATGGCTAAGGCTGCTTTGTATTTGCCATTAGCTCTATTTTCTTTGCTTTATCACTACACAGAACTGCTCAAGCAGAAATTTGCCACACTTACCTCTGCCTTGGGTAGGGTTTTTTTAATACTTCAACCGTAATTCCTCAGCTATTCCCAAGAATGAGTTTAGGAAGAATAAGTAAGTGGTTTTTGCTTCTCTTGGGCAGTGTGCTAAAGACAAGCAGAGGGCTAAAATTCAGGGTATGTTGCCTGCGGGGAAACATTATTCATTACCCTCTGCCAGGAGAGCTCATGGTAACTGATCTGTGTCTCTGGAGACCACATCAGGATCTATAGAGTCTGGTGCAGATGGAGGTGCACAGATAGAGGGTGTGGACCCAGCTGCCACTGGAAATTCAGATTTACTTGGATAAAAGGGGCTGGCAGGAGAAGAGGAGGGAGGCCAGGGTGACCTTCCCTTCATCCACCATATACAAGGACAGAGCAGTGGGATGTCCATCTGTTCACCATGTGTCTAGGGAAGCCACCAGTGTGGCTTCCTGGCTAAGGTGCCACATGGTGGCACAGGGTTCCCATGACCACTCAGGAGTGCTGTTAGAAGCAGAAAATTGCTTTAACAAGTCAACCTGAACAAATGGTGTGGGTATCCCCAGCACAGTGATTTCAGCTGCTGCATAAATACAACCCAAGCCTGCAGTGCCCCAGGCAGGCGCTGGGTTCCTGGGGCTGGTGCCACAGCCCTTCACACCAGGATGCCCATCCTTGGAGTGAGTCACTGGCCCTGGAAATCATTGCTATTCAGATGTGTTCGTTGGCATCCTTCTTGAAAGCTGCTGCTGAATTTCCTGGCAAGACTCCCTTCAGAAGCAAGAAGTTGATTTTGCCTGACCTCTTCTCCTGGCACAGAGCCTGCCTGGATGACACAGAGGTTGGAGGTCAGAGCATCCTGGCCTCTGTTCCTGCCCATAGACTCTTCCTTGGATGAGGTCCCAGGATGATGATAGTGGAGGCATTCTTAGTCCTTCTCTGACCTTTTAACATATGCAGTGGTGGGACAAGGTCTGGTTAATGGTCAGTCTCTGGAAAAACATCCTCAGGTCCAGTTTCTCTAACCATCTTAAAACAAGCATGTTCCTCTGTGTCATTGCTCATTCTTAACACAGTGTTAAGGAAAAGTAAGGGAGTGAAGTGTTCAGGGAGGATCCAGAGAAAGTTCTTCCACTGCTTATTGCTACTGCTGGTGAAAGAAAGAGTTTTGTCTCTCAAGAAGCTGAGGGCTCCTATTTTTTTGACATAGAAGACGCTGCAGAAAGTCAATTCTGACATGGTTAGGGATATGACCTGTTGCCACAGTTAGCTTGTTAAGCCCACTGCCTTTCAGAATAAATTTGTCAAGGTTGTATTTGCACTGGGGTTGTTTATAACCTTTCCAGCATGAAGAAAAAAGTTCCATGAATTCAGTCTGCTAACAAATAGTTGTGTGAATCGCTGGCACGGCATGATCTGTTTCTCCTGTCTAATATTTTGTCCACCCCACCTGTAATGACCCTGGCCAATTTTCTTGTTGAACCAGGAGTCATTGAAACTATTAAAGTTCTCTTCATGTGACACCCTGGGACTTGGTGTCATTTCAAATCCATAAAAAATGCTTTGTTCCTTTGCAGCACAGCCAAGGAATGTTCTTAGAGAATCTAAGGACTAATTCATATGTGCCTTTAATCACCTCTTTTTTTGAATTTAACTAACTTGAGCAAAAGATAGATCATGCTACTTGTCCTTAGAGTTCAGACTATTTCTACAATTAAAGATGATATTTCTGCAATTAAAATTGACTTTTAAATCTGGCCTAGTGTGTTTTTCATTTTCTCTTCATAATTTCCTGCTCTAAAGAATTTTCACATCGTTGAATGAAAAAAAGACCTGGGTGCAAAACTGAACAGTGGTTTCATCATTACCTTACTTTCACTTTCTTGGAATAAAAACCTCATTTTGCATTGTTACCTTTTTTCCTACCCATTTCATTACTGCAACATAATTTCAAATTGATTTGTAAAATCATCCAGCCTTTATATTGCTGTTGTGGTGAATCTCAACCTAATGCAGGAGGTCTGTGTTCAGAAATATCTCAAGCTGGTGTAAGCTGAAGTCTGACAAATATTTGTCCAGCTGCACAGTATGTTACCAGCACACATCCATTCTGTGACAGTCACAAGGCTTGTCAGGGATTGCTATCCTTATTTTAGGGTCTTCAGAGGGACCATGTGTTCTGCATCTCACCTGCAGACCATTGTTTGCGACTGAGTATGGCAGTAAATGCCACATGAGATACCCTGGATCTGGGCTGATCTGAATGAGATTGAGGACTTCCTTCTCATTGCCTGGCACCAAGAAACCAAACTCCAGCCAGCACCTCTTTGCATCATCCTAACACCTTGGCAGATGTTTGTACTGATGTAGCTGCAATCCAGATGGATTACTGGCTGATGGGGATAATTAAATGTTGTCCCTATAGCATGGGTGTAGATAAAATAATAAATATTTCTAATATCTTGGATAATGAAGGCTAAATCTGTCTCTCCACAACTGGTTGGAAAAGAATGGAGAGATTTAGCCACCTCCCCTAGAATCATAGAACCAGCTTCTTGCATTACACAAATAAAATAGGTAGTTTGCTAATCATATGCTGATTCAAGTGATTTCTATTTGGTACAGTTCCATATTAGCATGATCTGATAATTGCTAGAATTTCATTTATTTCAGTCTGCATCTGCATATTCCACAGGTGGTAATCAGTGGTCTTTCTCTTTCTCTGTCCCGTGGGAGACAGTGACCTTATCGCTTCTTTCCTTGCTAAAAACCTGCTCTGTTCCCCAGGTACCAATTGCATTTCCTTTCAGATTTGTCTAATTGATGGATGGAATTAAACTAAAAACAGAGCAATTGCTCTCAACCTTTAAATAGCAGCTGGGTTGTGGCTTCTATTTCAGACTTGAAGAGGAGCCAGTGCTCCCAAAGGAAGGGCTGTTGTGCCAAAAGCCTGCCTGCCTTGCCCAAGGACTGGTTTTACTTTTTTCCCAGAAGCCTTGCTTTGCACACACACTTAGACCATGGGGGATACAACACTGCCCCTTTAGAGTTTCTACCATTCTAGACAAAATCTGCTTCACATTGATTATTACTAAGAAAAACATTTTCTGAAGACTGCAGTCTCCTGGATGCTAGCCAAAGCTGCCTGTGTCCCATCAGTATGCTGCAGCACAATGTACAAGCTTCAAACAGGACTAATATATAAAGTCAACACAAATTATTATATTAAGTTCATAGTGTCAATTTAATTAATAAATGAGTAGCAACAGTTTAATATTAAAACCATTTTATCTATTGTATGCTTTAACATCAGTCTGCCTCCAGAAAGTGAGGTAGGATGTCACTCTGTGGTTTTGCAGCAACTTGCTTCAGATCAACCTGATAGCATAATATGTCCTTTAGAGCCAAGCAATATATTTCTTGTACCACAGTAGCTGAATTGAAGATAATAGTGAGATGATACTTAAGTGAACAAAATAATGAACTTTTTGAAGTCATGCTATTTCACTGTATTGCGTGAAGATGGAGTTCTCATTACAAACTCATGGATACTTCCAGTATCTGAATCATACAGGGAGGTATTGCCTTGAGAATATCAATTATCCAGATGCATGAGAAGCTTAAAATACTTAAGGAAAGGAGAAAAATATATGACATTCCAATACTGCTTGTTATGCATAGCATTCAAAACTTGATGTTTATCACTCACCCTTTAGTGTTTGGAAAGGAAACAAAGCCTCTCTTGGGCCCTCCTCCAAGTAAATAGGTGTTTCCTTTTGTAAGGTGCCTCCTCCAAGGTCAGGATTAGCTTCTGCCATAGTCCCTCAGTTTTATCTCAGTATTTATGCGGAGGTTATATCTCAGGGATTTTTCAGGGGGAGGGGGGAAAGAATTAATCATTATTGTTACACTCAAGAATGGAGAGAACATAATTCCAGGAAGATTATAAAAGCTCAGACACCTCAATAAATTAAAGTTGGAAACCTCCTTCAGTCAGTACTGGACTTCAGAATACAATTTAAAAGGCATATACAGCTATTGGCTGCACCATTTAACTTTTTACTGAGGCATACCTGCTTTGAGACGCTAAAGTCAAAAGCAGAGCTGACTGTACTGTGTCTTTCACTTGCTTTCCTTAAAAGGTTAAAAGGAACTCAGACTTTCATGTTGTGGGACTGTTTTAAAAGAAGTGTCGCCTACCTCAATTGAAAGACTGTCTATGCCCCTTGAGAGCCCTTCTAATTATAGATGCTGAGGTGTCCTTGGGCTTTGAAGCAAATTCTTTTATCCAGTTCAATATATTGTACATTGCAGATTACTGTTTTACCTTTTCATCCAAAAGAACATTTTCAGCTTTTGGTCACAGGTTAACTCTAATTACGTTACCCCTTCTAGAGATGAGGGCTTTGTAAGCACCTAAAAAGGCATCATTCATTTACAAGTACACAAGCAATAAATTTTCTCCTTTTAAAAGTGACTTTTTTTCCAAGAATTTGGAGTTATTGTACTTGCTGAATGGATTTTATCAATGTCTTGCCTTAAGAGGTCTTAGTTACATACTGCTTTGATGTAGTAGTTTAAACAAACTCTTCATTGTCTTGGTTATTTTCTTTGTGTTTTGGAGTATGTAATTCTGTGAGTGTGGAAATTGTCAGGAAGAAACATGAGTCCTAGGAAAACAAGCCCAATTCACAAACATATAATAAAGAATTATTTAAACATAACTGTAAAACAGGTTAAAAAGGTTTGTAAACAAAAGTGATATTGGTCAGGCTTTCCAGCACAAATGATCTCCTTTCAGTCTGATCAAAAGAAGAAATATTTTGACTAAGTAGGGTGGAGAACATTTGTTCGAAGATTAACTTAATTATGTTGTTCAACTGTTGAATTCCTGGAACACATAGGTGGCCTCACAATCAGAAGGACTGACAGTCTGATTTCACTCTTTGACTTCCACATAAAGCCATTAATGACCACTCTCCTCTTACACCAGCATCATCCCTCTAGACCCCACAATGAAAATGAACAGCAATAACATAGCAATTACCAACTCCCATGGGCTGACACAGTTACCTCCACAAACCAGCCATCAACCACAGGTCACCAAAAAGTCAGGGGTGCAGAGCCAGGCCCTTGGGTGCTGTGAGCGCTCTTTGCAGAGCACTTGTGGCCCCACCTCGCTGGTGACAAGGGACCTCCTTGCAGGGAGGATGTTCCTCTGAGGTGAGAAATTAAAATGCTTCTTCCAAGGGCTGTGGTAATGCCTATACTGTTCTCTGCACATTTTCCTCACTTACATTCTTGGACCATCACAGCTATAATGATGCCATTATCACTTATTTAACCTGTCAGAGTATTTTACTGAGTTCTTAAACTATCAGCCCAGGATATAGCAGTAAGTTGTGCTGATGGGATTTATTGTTCATGAAATACACCTTCCCAATTCTAATGTGCTTGTCAGTACAATCTCCAAGAAAAGATATCAAGATTTTAAATTAAGAAACACAGAATTCCTCAGGACATTTTAACTTACCTATAAGTTCCAGAGGGATGTCATTTATGCATAGCGCTCCCTTTTGGAATGCAAGTTACTTCTTTATTTGATTTTTAGCATTTTTGAAAAATTCCAGACACTTAGCAATAGAACTACACAAAGCTTTATTTGCAGGTCACCTTCTTTAGTTGTTGGGAAATTATATGCAATGAATAAATTGAAACAACTCAAACATTACAGAAGTTATCAGGAACAAGAGTGTGTTGTACAAGAGCATTTTAGGGATGACATAACAAGATAGGCACTCTGATAGCTGCTCTGGCAGATCTCCTAAAGTCATTAAGCACATAAAGTGTGGTGCAGAACACCAAAGGCAGCTTATCACATTCTCTGCTTGATCACAGATTAAATTGAATGTGAAGAAGAAACTTCAGACAAAGAAAGTTTCTTTGTATTTCCCCAAGAAAGTAACTCATCTGAATTCTGGTGGAACTACCCCTTTCAGGATAAATTAATACCATAGGTTTCAAAATTTCCCAAATTATTAGAGTGATTATATACTCCACATGTGTTAATTCTGCAGAGAGGTATAGGTTTCATCTTCTGTGGCCACCAAACACTCAAGTCTGTTACAAAAGCATAACAATATGCAAATGAGAAATTTCAGTTTCATATGGATAGCATATACTGGATATGCACAGTGCTTTAAAAATTGCGTCATCACCATATCTATACCTGGAACAGTTAATTTTGATTTTGTTACTCATTTATAGGAGCGAATGCCTCCATATCCCTGACATAGTGCGAAATCCAGTTCCACTTCTCAAATATTTCAGTGAGTTTCCCTGGCTGCCATTGTGTTCTATTGTCCTGGACATGCAGATTGAGTGCCATTACTGTGATTGAAGTTAATGATAAGGTGAATTGCAAGTCTTTTAGGCTTTTGCCCATCTCTGTTCTATATTTTTCCTAAGAGGAGTAGTTCTCTGACCCACTTATCTGGAACTAGTTTCTCTCATAATTTTCTTAAAGAGAAAGCGAGTAAAATATCCCAAAGGCTTAAAACCAGGGAAAGGAATGAGCTAAAACATAACTTATGCTGCCATTTTTTAGAGACAAAATATAGTGTCATATGTTTATGCTCACTTTTCTTTGTTGCTGAATATCACACAAGACAAAGGATAATTACTCAGGATGTCCTTCTTGATATTGCTGATCACAGAACCATAGAGAACCACAGAGTCATTTAGGTTGGAAAAGTCTTTTACGACCATCAAGTCCAACTGCTAACCCAGTGCTGCCCAGTCCACCACTAAACCATGTAAATGTGGATCACAAGATCTCAACACAAGACATTAAAAGCACTTTTGAATTTGAGAACAGACTAAATTGGCCGTAAAAGCAACCAAGAAAACCTGTCATCCAAATTGAACTATGCTAATGTGTTCTCATAGATTTGACAAGAACAAATGCACCATCATGGACATGTCAGGCACTGCTGTCTCTAGGTTATTGAGATTTCTTTCCATCTAAACAGCCCTAGCTTTTTCCTCTCATGTACACAAGGAATCCAGTGGTTTGCATAAACCTGGAGTTTTCTCCATTCTGTGACAGTCTCCCTTGATAATTAAATGGCAGAAATTTGAAATGAAAAGAAAAATTGAAGCTGACAAATATGTTGAAAGAGAGATATATAATCATCTCAAGGTAATATCATGCTACTTTACATCCTGCAACCTTTTAATAGATATTGTTATTCTAGAAATCACGTCCATTATTTTTCAAAACCTATCATAGGCATCTTACTAAAAAGCAGTAGAAACCATAAGATAGTAGAAGTGCAGAAACTTGTACAAAAATGGAAGTACTTTCTCCAGGACTTCACACAATGGAAGTGTATCTCCAGTTCCAGCAATTTTCCTTGCTATACATTTTCATATCACACATTTGGGGACTTTTTTTCAGCCCTCCTTTCATTTTGTTATATTGAGAAATATGTCTGCATGAAGAGGAAACATGGACTAGGGACACCTTTAGAATGATATTTTTAGTAGGGCTGAAGTATGAGGCAGTTTGTTAATGATGTCTATAGATTATGTAGAAAGAATGTAGGTAAGAAAGCTAGGAATGACATTCTGAGGAACACTAAAGCAAAGATATTGCATTTATAAGTATCCTAATTGCCTGGATTTCATTTGGTCTCTTAAAGATTTCCATATGGTATAGATACATTCTACTGGATCTTTTACATAAAAAACTGTGCTGAGTTCTCTGCAGATTCAGACTAGATTTCCATTCTCATTAACTACCTTCACATTTCATGTTGAGATCACAGTTTAAATACTTTCTTGACGTTCCTTAATTAAGAATAAATGTAATGCACTTTCTGAGTAGATTCTGCCAAATTTCCAAAGAGACTGGGGCAGTTCTCAGAGGCAACTTGGTACTTTACACACATATTAACTTCACAAACAGGACTGCTAAGAAATTGAGTCCAGTAATTATTGATTCCAGACTTTGACTTGACAACCTATTGCCAAAATCTGCCTTTCCTGCTGAGGGGAGGGGCTTCAGCATCCCCCAGCCTCTCCAGAACAACCCTGTTTCTGTGTCAACTTCATCGGGAAGTGGCAGGAGCAATGTGGCCACCTACAGATGTGAGTGCACCTGTACCTGTGTTCTGCAGGTGCACTGACATCTTCTCCTCTGTCACTGCACTGGGGCAGAGAAATTATCTGACTTCCACAGCCTGGCATTTTGTCTCCATGTGAGTGCAGTGCTGGTCTACAAGACATCTGGACTTTTCTGTCTGGCTGCTTGGGATCTTAGTTTGATTCCCACATGGTCAAAGATTGCCCTGTGTTGCGCCAGGCAACAGATGAGCATTCCCTACACACATTTGGGGAACACTTTGGAAATAAAATAACTGAGGAAATATTTAACACAAGTTTTAAAGATTGTAAATAATTCTTTAGGTTTCTTTCTCTCTTTCTTTTTTTCCCCTCCCCCTTCTTTCTCCACTTCTTGTTCTAGGACTTCTTGTACTTCTTGTACTACTCCTTCTCCTTCTTCTTCTTCTCCTCCTTCTCCTTCTCCTTCTCCTCCTCTTCTTCCCCCCCACCCCTCTTTAATATTTTTCTTGTTCTCTTTATTTTCCACATGGTATATTTTTGGAATAGACTTTTTCACTTTTTATTCTGGTCCATAACAAGGCTGATGAGTCACTGAAGCTATCAATAAGATTTTTCCAGCCACTCTCACTCTGCACACACTGCACTCCAAGGTAATGGTCTTGATGACCTCTGGAGGCCAAAATGAGAAACTTTTGAAATTTTTACCATGTATTTCTGGAAGAAAATAGTAGACCCAGTGCTCTCCACTGCCATTAATAAGAATATCACATTACAGATGAGTTTCAATATATAGAAACTGAGGATGAAGATGAGGATGGAGGAACTATTTTATCAAAGACCAAATGTGCCTGAGATAGACAAAAAGACAGCATTTGTGGCTCTGCAAAATTGTACATTGAACATACTGTGTGGCATATTGAAACAGCATGAAATTAAGTGTGATTTTTCAGGTTTTCTCATGCTCTTTCATGCTACAGAGATTCAAGTAAATTCATAAACTCTCTTTTCCAAGTGTGGTCATCTTATTTGGCTCTCAGACAAACCTCTATTTTAATAATTTCTTTGTTAGAGAGAGGTTTAGAATACTATAAACGTGTGATTCAGTCTGGTTCCCTTTTCCTTAAAGACTGTGGAAATAAGTTATAATCAGTGACATATGATAAACTGTGCAGGAGATGCACTGAAATACTGAAAAAAGAAATTTCACAGCCCTAGTTATTCAGATAAAACTTTGATTGAGCTAAAAAGATGCTTAAATTCTATTGAAACATTGAGAACTTAACCACCCACATAAAATCATAACCATGCTTAAGAGCTTTGCAAAACCAAAATTATACTGGTTTTTACCAAAGATGGAGTGATCCCCAGTATCATCTCTATAACTTACATGTTTTAAATGCCCTCTAATACTTTCAGCATTTATCCTTGTGACATGTGTCTTTTGTCTTGCCAGGTTTTAGTATTTAAGATTAGAGGGGAACCTTTAAACAAGCAGCCTGATGATCTGCATGAAAAAGCTTAATATTGGTCCCATTATCCTTGCCTAGAGACCAGTTACCCCTGGTTAACTGAAGCACAGCTTCCAGAAAGCCACTTAATTCTGGCTTGTGGTTATCAATTTTATTCCTCTAATGTTTTTCTCCAGTGGTGAAGGCCTGTCATTTTTTGAAGTGTGCTTTATTTCTCACCTGGCTATGGATGACCTCAATATTTAACCATTGCCTCTCCAAGTGCTGGTCTTTGCTAAAACTGAGTCCTTTTGCATCTTATAAGGTAATCAACTCGTGTGATTTCCTAGTCCTTTCTTTGACAGGATAAACAGACTCCTTAGTTTTTCACTGTGAGAAATGTAAATAATTTTTAAATAAATTTAATTTGATTTAATTTCACATAATCATTTTCAATCATTTAAATAATTTTTGTGACCCCAAATAGCTTGCATTTCCTTTTAAATGTAGGTACCAGAATTTTAACCTCCTGTAGTAATACTCAGTTTCTCATTCAAGATACTTACATCTTTTAGAAGTGCTTTGTCCTGGGACAGAAGCTCTTAGTGTCTTTGCATGACCTGCACCCCATTTTCTAACACACACAGAATTTCTTTCAGCTCTGTCATAATGATTTGGACTTAACCTGTGGTCTGGACTCACCTTGTGATCTGTTGTGAGCATTCTCTATTGGTGCTCTGCCCTCGTTGATGTAGACATCATTAGATAAATTCCTGTATATAGGCTTAAGCCAAATTGTATTAGGAATGATTTTATATTTATTTCTAGAACACAAATAGAAATTATGAAGAGTATCACTTGGTACTAATTTTAGTGAGAATCACTCAAGAGATGCCCTCCTGGATTGCCCTTTGAGATCTTTAAACAGTTTAGTATAAGGTTATTGATATCATGAAGTTCCAATTCCTCAGCCAGGATGTGTATGTGTGTGTGATGATAAAAAATTATACTAAATCTATGACATCTATTATGTATATCTATATAGTGCAGCAATCAGACAGGAAATAAACACACTGAAGAATGAAATCAGGTTTGTTTTACCAAGTCTTGTGTGGTCAAATTGTGTTGAGTGACTTCCATTGGACTGATAATTATTAATTAATTTTTTCTATTTGGAAGTCAGAATAGCTGTGTTCTTCAGCTGCCCACAACAAGCTGCTGGTCTGAACATTTCCTGTGTGGAATTTTGTTAAGCACTCTGAGTTAACAGTACTAAAGGCAGATGCATCAGTCACACATCTCCTTGCCTGGTCCTTTTATGCTGATACTTATTCAGGCCAGCTAGTTTAAACATTGCAGGCAGTTGGAAATAACATATTTTTCAGTGCCTTTTGAATAATAAACATGTCTTGTGTCTTCATGAATATGTAAGCTATTTTGTTTCCTTCCAAACAAAAAACTTACTATTATTAGTTATTGAAAACTCTGCTATTTTCCTTCATTACTAGCTGTGCTATCATTCTTCTTCATGACAGGTATATTTAGTATACTAAGAATATATTCTCCTAGTACAGTTGTTTTAATTCCATATCACTATTCACACTGATGCTCAATTGTATCTTTTCCAAAGTTCTTACCTGCTGATCTTGGTTCCACTTTCCTGTGCTCCAAAAGCTTACCCTGAGTATACACTGATCGCTGTCTATACCTCCCATTTCTCGTTGCAATATTTGTTACTCAATTTATCACCCTCATTTTGCTAGTGAACTAAAAGAAGCTTTTAGAAAAACATTACGTCTTTTCAACTGTGCATCCATGGCTTTTTAATCATCTCATATAAGTTTCTAAAGAATGCTCTGAGGAACCAGAAAAAAAAAAGATTGCCAGTCAGAAAAGAATAATTTCTCATAATTTCCCTCAGCTTGACAAAACTAACCCTTATTCTCTGTTTTTTTTCCACGCTGAATGTAATCAGATTGTGATCGCTGATCTCCAGGCTTTGCCAGCTTCTTCTCCAGTGACTAAATTTTTCTTTTTCTTTTTTAAAGCCAGCACAAGAAAGCCTGCTACAGAATTGCTTTTTGTTGGACATATTGTTGCTGTGAGAATGTGCCATCTACTGCTTCAGGACAGTTGTGTTTTACTACACTCCCGGGGTGAAATCTACAAACCCACAACATTTTTTTTCCCTGTCTTTGCATAGAGAACGAGTGCTCAGATAGGGAGCTGTGCTGCTCTCCTAGTGGGAATCATGTAGCAGCCACCCCTGCCTGTCTCCCCATCTCTGTTTCCCTCCTGAGTTTTGTCTGATGTGCATCAGATGCTGTAATTGCACATTTCCCTCAGCTCTACATTACCAGAGCAGTTCCAGGTCTGTAACTCTGTGTTGCTGGGTGGGTCAGGAGGCAGAAAGAAGCAGGCAGGGATGGGATCTCCAGCTTGGCAAACCGGGAGATGGGCTGGGGGAGAGCACAGCTGAAGTCTGATCTCCCCTCAACATATAGCAGCACAGAACTATTGCCACTGCTGCAAAGTCCACTTCTGGGCTTACAACACCTGGATATCCCAGCATTTTCTGAAGTCCTCAGCAGAGTCTGGTTTGAACTATCTCCCCTGGGCAGCAAGGTAAGGAAAAAAATTCTCCAAACCAGAGAGGATGATAGTAAATGGCCTCAAGTTGCCCCAGGGGAGACAAAGATTGAATATCAGGAAAATTTTCTTCACCAAAGGAGTTGTCAAGCACTGGAACAGGCTGCCCAGGGAAGTGGTAGAACCATCCCTGGAGGTATTTAAAAGACATGCAGATGTGGTGTTTAGGGTCAGGGTTTAGTGGTGCACTTGGCAGTGCAGTCTTAACAATCCTACTTGATTGTCTTTGAGTTCTTTTCTATTATAAATGATTCCATTATTCTAGGAAATGGTTCATGTCTTGCTTCCTTCTGTGGATAGACCAAAAAACCTGCACAAGCTTAGTGTCAAACATCCATCACACTTAATGAGTCATTTTGAATTTCAAAACTATTTACACATTAGGAATGAAAAACAGAGGGAAAAGGGAATAGGAAAATGCTGCAAATTTTTGAATAGAAGCACCATAAGGGCATTTTTTCACAGCACTGCAATCTACTCTTACAAACCTATTTGAAAGCTCTACCACTTTGGTTTGAAACAACATGATGTGAGGTATTTTTCCTCTGATGCTCACTCATTTTTAATTACCTTTTTGCTCCCTAATAAATTTAGAACACTTAAATTGAAAATAGCTATGATCCACAGCCCCCACTCATTATTAGAAATCTGTATGCAGTAGCACCCAGTGTTTCAGTTTGCATAATTTATTTGTGACGTTATTAAAGCTGCTTGCATAATAAAATTAAATGTAGTTTACATTTAGTAATGTGTCTGTTCACTTGCCTGTAATCAAACTGACAGCTTTTCCTTTAAACAGTCAATCAAGTCTCCAGTTCTTTCTGGCTCTGTTTATTTGATTGGAGTTGAGATGTCATAAAACAGAATGGAATATTTTACAAGTTCTGATTACATGCTTTGACTTTTTTAGGACTGCAATTTCTTTCATTCATAAAAAAGAATCTCTGAATTATTAAAAACAAACCCCTGGTTTTCATTTCACAGTTGATGCTACAGTTACAAAAACCACAATCTGAATTCTAAATGTTTTTTCTCAGTCAAAACTAGCTAAAAAGCCTACACATTAAGACCTTAATTGATTAGATTATAGCAACAATTTCATGGATAAGGCATAGTTTTTCCAGGCTATATCCTCTGAATAGAGTTTTATTTAAAGATAAGGCAAAATTATTCTGCTATAGAACAGAATTTAGAAATGGAATGATACATCTGCAGCTGCAATAGTAGGTGGCTATTTGAAATAAAAAAAATTGCCTAACATTTTTTATTACTCAGAAGTTAGGTACATATCCTAAATATGCCTTAGTGAGGCCACGTTAGCTGTCACCAATCACCTTCATAATTTTGATGTGCCTCAGCATAGTTTCCAGTCAGATTAGCTCCATGATCTTTCCAGGCACAGAGGTGAGACTGACCAGCCTGTAGTTACCCAGATCTTTCCTTTTTCCCTTTTTAAAAATGGGGGTTATGTTTCCCCTTTTCCAGTCGGTGGGAGCTTCACTGAACTGTCATGACTTCACAAATGTGGTTTTCAGTGCCTCAGCAACTTTATCCACCAGCTTCCTCAGGACGCTGTGTGTGCATCTCATCAGGTCCCATGGACTTGTGCACCTTCAGCTTCCTGTGATGGTCTCAAATCTGATCTCCTATGGTGGGCAGTTTTTCATTCTCCCAGTCCCTGCCTTTGCCTTCTGTGACTCAAGTGGTGTGACTGGAGAGCTTACTGGTGAGGAATGAGGCAAAAAAGTCATTAAGTACCTCAGTTTTCCCCATAGGAGTGTTTCCTTCTCAAGAGGGCCCACATTCCCTAGTCTTCATCACTGATGTACCTATAGAAGCTTGTCTTGTTGTCCGTGACATCCCTGGCCAGATTTAATTCTATCAGTGCTTTAGCTTTCCTAACCTGATCGCTGGCTGCTTGGAGAATTTCTCTGTATTCCTCCCATGCTACCTGACCTTGCTTCCACCCTCTGTAGACTTCATTTCTGTGCTTGAGTTTGTCCAGGAGTTCCTTGTTCATCCACACAGTCCTCCTGATATTTTTGCCTGTCTTCCTCTTTGTGGGAAGCATTGCTCCGGAGCTTGGAAGAGGTGATCTTTGAACATTAGCCAGCTTCCTAGGGCTCCTCTTCCCTTCAGGGTTGGTACTTTACCAAGCAGATCCCTGAAGAGGCCAAAGTCTGCCCTCCTGAAGTCCAGGGCACTGAGCTGCCTGTGCACCCTCCTCACTGCCCTAAGGATCTCAAACTCCACCATTGCCATGTCACTGCAGCCCAGGCTTCCCTTGAGCCTCACATTCCTCACCAGCCCCTCATCTGTGAGAGCAAGGTCCAGCAGAGCACAGCACCTCTCCTCAATGGCTCCTCTGTCACTTGGAGTAGGAAGTGATCCTCAGTGCATTCCAGGAACTTCCTGGATTGCCTATGCCCTGCTGTGTTGTGCTTCCAACAGATATTGGGGTGGTTGAAGTGCCCCTTGGGAGCCAGGACTTGTGAATGGGAGGCTGCTCCTACCTGTCTATTGAGGGCTTCATCTGTTCAGAACTCCTGGTAGGGCAGCCTGTCACAGGTGTCCATTATCGTGTTCCCTGTCCCTGCCCTCCCTTTAGTCCTGGCCCCGAGCTCTCAGTCAGCTCCTCATCCACCTGCAGGCAGAGCTCCTTGTACTGCAGCTGCTCATTTACACAGATGGAGACACCTCCTCCTGGTCTCCCTGCCTGTGCTTCCTAAAATGCCTGCATCCTTCCATTGGAACACTCCCATCCCAGGATCCATCCCACCACATCTCTGTGATGCCAGCAGGATCACAGCCTTGCAGAGCTGTGCGCAGCTCTGGCTCGTCTTGTTTATCCCCCGCGTTTTGTGTGTTTGCATAGAGACATTTAAGATGGACTCGCAACAGGGCAGCAAAGTTGGTAAAGGGTCTGGAGAGTGAGTCATGAGAAAAGTGGCTGAGGGAGCTGGGGGGGTTAAACCTGGAGAAAGGGAGGCTCAGGGGGGACCTTATTGCTCTCTAAATCTCCCTGAAAGGACATTGTAGTCAGGCAGGGATTTTTCTCCCAGGCAGCCTGCGACAGGATAAGAGGAAATGGCCGCATGCTGCAGCAGGGCATGTTCAGACTGACATCAGGAAGAATTTCTTCCCTGAAAGAAAGGGTGGCTAAACATTGGAATGGGCTGCTCAAGGTAATGGTGGAGCCACCACCCCTGGAAGTGTTCAAGAGATGACTGGATGTAGCACTTGATGCTATGGTTTAGTTGATCAGGTGGTGTTTGGTCAAAGGTTGGAACCCAATGATCTGAGGGTCTTTTCCAATGTTAATGATTTTTTGCTTCTATGACTCTCAATGAAGGTGACTTAACTGGCTGGAGTGGCTGCTGCAATTCCTCAGTGCTGCTCTTCAGGTGCTCTCCTGATGACCTGTCAATCCCCTCCAGGCTCTGGGCATTTCTTGCTGGCCCAGGTATCAAACTAGTATGATTGGGATGGACTGAGGCTTCTCCTCCCCAGTAGTTTACTACTCTACTGCAGTTTAAGCCTCTTCCCCAGACCAGCAAGCCTGTGACCAAAGATCCTCCCCTTCTCTGGTAGATGGGCCCTATCACTGCTCAGGCTTCTCAAAGAGAGTCCCATTATCCAAGTAGCCAAATCCCTGGTTGTGGCACCAGTCCTGTAACCATTTGTTGATCTGCCAGATTTGACTGTCCCTTCCAAACCCCTTCCATTTGACTTTTGGGAGGATAGATGAAAAAGCTATCTGTGTTCCAAATGTCCTCACCACCGCTCACATGGCTCTGTAATCCTTGATGCTCTTCAAATATTTTATTTCAGTTTCAATTTGTAATATTTGGCAGACTGTGTGAGCATCAGACATGGCCATATTTTTATTCTTTTCATCTTACGCTTTGATCTTTTCATATACACAGATACTTAATGGTGTTGCTGCTACAGGCCTCATGGGATCCTACATTCAAAATACCTCTCTGGAACATGTATTCAAAACAACCATTTGAAATGCTTATGAAAACATTATGCTTAAATTCACGTTTTGTATATAGCCTGATACAACCACAAAAAAAAAACTAGGGCAAATTTTTCAGTTCTGACTCTTTTTTTGGTGTATCACTATATTGTAGTCTCAAGGGACCCAGTTTCAAGAAGCGATAGATAATTTTAAGATATCATTATCTGAGGATGAAAAATTTAGATTGCAGCACTACTGAGATATGACTTCATATAATGATAAATAAGAATCCAAACCAATGATATACATACACATATTGGGAACATGTGTCATTTATAAATCTCTTCAAATACACTTTAACTGCATGACACAAACTTTGAAAAATGTTGTAGCATTAGTTTAGGATATCCTTTCTTCATGAACAGTTTAAATGGTACATGGTACTAATAGGAATTATAACCCTATAAGTATGTATTTTCCTATATTTATGGGTATATGATCTGAAAAAGCATTATCTTGAAGCAGTCTTCCACAGGAAAGACAAGATGAGGCAAGCAAATGTAAGCATAAATCAGAATTGCATTCTTTACTTTAAAGTATAATTGATTAAGCTTTTATGATGGGATTGTCTATTCTGAAGCTAGTTTATAATTCCAAAGACTCAACATTACTAAAAGTTACCAAAAAATAAAGAGAATAATCTGTTTCCTGAAAAAAAAAAAAAAGGTGCTGCAATAATCCCAAGAGATGGAGACTTATGTCCTTCTTACCTAACTTCAGCTACCTAAAAGTGAGGCACCTGGGCTACACCTGAGCACAGTTTGGTCACCTTCTCTCCTAGCAGATGTGAAGACAGTCCAAGTAACTACACAGAGGTCAGATACGGAATTTGCAGGACTACATTTATATAAGAGAAATCTGACCCAGGCAGACTGGTTGATTATTGTACTATTAATTAACTGTAACTACAGTTTTAGCAGCTGCATAAGAATGAAAGTCTTCTGAATATCTCATTGAGTATA
Source organism: Vidua macroura (assembly GCF_024509145.1). Classification (NCBI taxonomy): domain Eukaryota; kingdom Metazoa; phylum Chordata; class Aves; order Passeriformes; family Viduidae; genus Vidua; species Vidua macroura. The sequence goes on from NC_071572.1 coordinate 14,066,010, forward strand.
TAATTAAACTCTACATTATGAATATAACTTATTAGGAAGCCAACCTTAAATTTCAAGCCTGAAGGAACTCTTATCCCTGGCCCAAGTGTGGTGAATTCTAATAATTCTTCCACATTTTAGTATACTGAAGAAATTAAAAAGAATTTGCTCTCTACTTGCTTTTTGCACTCTGTGAATGCAACTCATAAATGAATTGACAGCAGACATTAAAGGAGTTCTATCTAAATTTTTAGATTCAAATTAATATGATCTATAGACAAAAAAAGATTAAAACTTAGAAGGTCAAGAGGAATCCTTACCCTATGAGAAAGGAAAAATAATTGTGATGAATAGAAGAATAAACATTTCTGGATGTATCAGCAGTCTTTCAAACATTTTTTGAGAAATCCTGATAATTACAGAGTTTTTGAATGTATGGGAAAATTAAATCATATACCAGTCCAGTTCAGTGACCGGATTACATTTCATTAGATCTCCAGCCATTTATGAGATTGTTTAGCTGCTACAAACAAAATCTAACAATCTAATTTATCAAGCTCCTGTTTGTGGAAATTAAAAACAATTAAAAAATATTGTTTTTTCTATTCATCTTCTTGGTGCCACCAGGGAAGGAGACATGGAGGGATGGTGGCTGACAGTGCAGAGGCACCAGCACAGTACACAGCTTAGCAGGGCAGCTCGGTGCTGCTTACAGGCTTGGAGATTCTCATCCCCTGAGCTTTGCTTTGGGCTCCCCCAAGGGCAGGCAGGTTGGCAGGGCAGAGCAGGTGGAAACTGGTGACAGCCTCAGTGCTTTACCTTCCTGGGTTCATGCTGGGTTTTCACCAAACATAAATAATGCTCTTGCCTCACAGTCATTATGGTACTGTAAAAGCTTTGGTATTTCCCCCTGCAGTGCTTGTGCTTTAACTGCAAATAACTGACAGCAGCAATTTTGTTCCTCAGCACAGCTGTAACTTGATAGAGGGTCCCTTGGACTGGTATGTCATTACTACTGCCTGCACATTGCAGGAAGAAAAGTCTTTATTAGATGTTTCATGGCAGTTTGACTTTAGCTGAGCTTTTTCCAGTCCTCTTATGAAGGCTGCTGAGAGTGGCTGTCTAAAACCCTTAGGAACTTTGCAACTACTTTGCAGTGGAGCCACAGTTTCAATGCTTTACATGCAAGGAACTTACATAAGCACAGAAGAAAAATGGGAGATCCCCTCCTCACCAAGACAAGAGTAATCCTGAACACAGCCTCTTTGCCACAGGGTTTCCCCAGCCTTGGAAGACAATATAATTCAAAGCTGCCAGCCAGCTTTTCCCAATCACAGAGTTACCTGCTAATTCTCAGATTTTGAAAGTATTTGCTCTAGAGCTAAAGCAGCCCTTCAATGTGTCCCAACAGGTGGCATACTTGCCGTGGGTTCCAGTACACAGGATAAAATTATATCCTCTGACCAGTCATCTTCTGATTTATAGCCCAGCTCTTCCATCCCCTGTGCTCCCACCCAGCTGCATTTCCAGCATGCTGAGTAGTTGGGCTGCATCATCCTAAAAGCAAAACTCATCAGCAAGTGCTGAAAAGGTTTCATGTACAGGGATTGCTTCATTGTGATTTGGATACAACTTCTTGTATCTGCTGACCAAATGCTAGGAAAGGGCTTATCAGATTAAAAGAATGACTGTTTTATCCCTGTCTGAGATTACTTTCTACTCTACTCTCCCAAAGAACGTACATTTCAGTGGTGTCCTTGGAGTGTACTATTGAGTTGTTGGTGAACCACAGCTGCACCTGTTTCATGCAGAGGTGTTATTTGAGAACTGCAGAACAAGTGATTTGTTTGCTTCTGATGTTGCTGCTGACTATTGGTTACTGGGGTCAGTGTCTCCACATTTTGCAAGTCTCACAAAATGTTTGAGCTCATTTTGCTTCATAAGCAGTCTTCCATGCCTTCCAGTCTGAAGCACAGAGAGGCTCTGGACACCCTGCTGCTCCTGGATCACACCCTGGACAGCTCTATCCCAGCAGCAAGTCCCCTTGTTCAGGAGCATACGTGCCTGGGATTGTCTCTTTCCATCAGATCCAACTACAGTTTGACCAAATAAAAATTGCTTTTGCCCTCACCACAGCTTGGCCTGTTTCTTGATGGTGCAGAGGAGCATCCTCCAGGAGATTCTCTTATCCTGGGGAAGATTGGAGATCAAGGTTCATTGTTTTCTCAGTGCTCTAACTTCCACGCTAGTGTGTAAAGTGTAGGATGAATTTTGGAATGAAAAAGGCCATATTTGCTATGTTTGTGCTAGGCTCAAGGCTATCACATGCTTCAAAGCTACCCCTCAAGGAATGCAGATAGAACCCACACACTGCTCTGCTTCAGCTCATGGTGGCCAAAGTTGCAGCAATTTTATAGATACGATCAGAAAATTGGAAGAGATGGGGCCAGAAATATCTCCAGGCCACATTTCCTGCACTACATTTCATTTTGGTTTTGTAGGTGGGGAGGAAAGAATTCCTGCATGTTGTATATGTTGCATATACCTCCTTTACAGGACATGACATGAAAATGTCAGACCAGAAATATTTTGAAAAATGTCAATCAAATGTGCACCTTCCTCAGTGTTATCAAAGCATCCAAGAAATACTTTATCTTGAATGCTTCATGGCAGGAAGAGCTGCAGGAGGCAAAAATTGGAAGTTTTTTAAAGTTACTCATGGGTCCATTTATCATAAGACAAATTTATATGTTCTCAGGATACCCAGCCTGAGCAGTGTGCAAGATACCATTTAAATAGATCTCTGCTAGTTTTCAAAAAATTTAAACTGCTGTTCCTGAGATGAAAGGTCTTATTTATAAACACAGCTTCCCACATTAAAAATGGAAATGCCAGGCCAATATGTCATATTAAATTTAGCAGCAGTAATGCTCAGACATGGCCAATCCATCTAATTTGAAGCCAATGAAGAATTATTTTAATTCCAAGCTCATTTAGATTTTATCTAAACAGAAATGTTTATTTTTCAAAGGCTATGAAGCACATTACACTAACACTGCCAAACTCATTACTTGGAGGCAGGACTAAAACTTTTAGTCATTAGGCAAAAGTCCACTTCTTTCTGGCATTTTAGCAGTTTTCCAGGTTTGAATTCAAGGCAGTGATCACATTTGCATTTTTGTTGGCAGCAGATAGTCAGGGAAGTTGTCCCACATCATTAATGAGTGTTTTTATTATCTTTCATATGCAGGAGACTGCCCTGGTTTAAAAATGATCTGATGATGCTCAGACTGGGATGGACCTGACTGATTATTATTTTAGTAGTAGTAGTAGTAACTGTTAGAATGAAAAGTGACCTGGTTTCCCTATGTTTAATTTGGAGCACAAACCCTTGCACACCATCTCTGTGCTGGTGAGGCACGGAGAAGGAATGCTGGTACCACAGCATCCGTCAGAGTCGGAGCACAGGGAAATTCAGCACAGAGGCACATTCTCTTTGACTGCTTTCCCCACAGACAGCTTTGTTCTGGTGCTTCCAATGTTTTATAAATGTCCCCTTCTCTGTCTCTGGGAAACATCTGTGTGAGGCACATCTGCCTCCTGATCTCTGGCAAACACTGTGACAAGGGGAATCATTTTGGCATCCAGCAAGTGCCACCTCATTTGTCACCATGGTGCCTGTGCTGCCCTCGCAGTTCCTTCTGTCTCACTTTCTCTGACCCTTGGCTCTGTATAAGTTCATAAAAAAAAAGGGATTTTTCTTCGCAAATTCTGCAATTCTCTTTATTTTTGAGGTTTATTTTTGAGATTGGGCTATCTGTTCTATGTAGAAGTAAGGGCTTAAGGAGAAAGACAGCAATGTATGACTTTATAAAATACTTTCTTTAGCTTTTTCAGTTTGTTTGACTGGTGATTCCTGCTCTTTCTGTCTCTCATGGTTTACCTTCATTAAATGCTCTGATCCATGCTTAAAAAACTTCCATACAGGCCTCCTTCCTCTCTAAACATTGCATCTCTCTGCACCAAATGAAGGCAGAAAAGAAAAGTATCCCAAGGTGCAGTGTGAGGAAAGTATGCAAGTGCAAACCCAGACAGAGGAAAGGATTAATTCAAGCCTGAAAGGTCTCTGTAAGCTGGGAAGGTGGGCTGGGAAGGTGTTTAGCACAGATAAGGATAGGAGACCCAGGGAGACAAAGCCTGAAGTTAGGAGCTTTTGAAGGATTTATAAAAAAATGCCAGACAAAATAGTAAATAGGGATTCAACTGAACAATGCAGTAGTATCTGTTAGAGAGGTGTTCTAGGGGAGCCGTGGTGCTGAGATCAGGGAAGCTGCAGAGGATCTGAGGAGGAATGGAGGCAGTCACAGCAGTGCCTGCAAAGAGTGGGAGGTGCTGAGACCCTGAGAAAAGTTGGCCTGTGAGTCCAGGTCCCTGATCTACCAGCAAGCAGTGAACAAGGATTAATTACATCACAACTTGAAAAGTCTTGTTGTTTTCTATCCCTTCAAATAGAGTCCACTATTTACACTTGAATCCACTGATGGGCAGGATTTTTTTCAAAGACAGGAATGAAAAACTGATTTTAGAAATACAAATTCCGTCTCACAAACATTTCCAGAAAAAGAGAAGACTTTGAAAAGGTAGCCTGATGAGCTAAAAATCTTACAGTTTATACTCAGATTGAAGAAAGACTGTCTGGAAGCTTCGTTCTCATGCTATTTTTACATTTTACTTGGAAGCCCTTAAGGTTCCAAGCAGAAGCTGTATGTAAGAGAAAATGAAAAATGTATCTGAATATATCTGTTTTAAAAACAACAGGAATGCAGGGAAAAAAGGTACCTCTGGCTAAGAGAACATGGAAAAAATGAGGAGGAAGGCTACAGGGAGCTTTTTGAAAGGATTGGTACTGCTGTTCTCTGGAGCCCTGGGAGAGGGAGCTCTATATTTCTCTGGAATGAAACAAAGAGAATTGCAAATATCATGAAAACCCTTAATTATACTGTCCAGAGAGTTGTACCTCTGCTTTGAGATTTTTAACTGTCCACAAAATATAATTTTAAAAAGAGAGTGAGACAAAGAAAATTAAAATCCTTAACTGCACAAGAATTAGTTTCAACATGAACTTTAAGTATTTTCCATTATTTCTCCTAATCTCCACACAGAGGTGTATGTCCCTACATATTTTGCCTATGTTTTATCTCCTAACATAAAAAAAAAAAAAAGAAGAAGATCTAATAAGTTGCAAAGGGTTTTTGTTCCAGTTTAGAATATGATTCAGGACTCAGCATCTTTAGGTTCTCTCCAGTATAGGTCTTTTCCTTGCTACAGCAAAATTTCTAGGGTGAGATCTAAAATCACTATTGTCACATCAAGCATGACCTAGAGCTAGCACACCTTACTCCAACAGTATGATCCAAGAAAGCCCAACTCACCCTTCTTAAGGTACCTAATGGTAGGCTCCTGGTTTTCCATAGCAAGCTCATTTACCTCATTTTCCATAGCAACCTCCTTTACTATTGCATGCACTGACAAACAGCACCATCTTGGGTGCATTTAACTAAAAGTCCACCTACATATTTGACAGGTGCCCCCACCAGAGATCCCTGAAGAGCCTGGCTCACTTGGCATACTCACATGACATCTCAGCAGCACTGGCAGCCTTCCATTCACTCAGAGGAAGAGTGAGACTCAGAGGCAGTGGATACTTTTATTTTGTGCTCGGTTTGCTACAAATACACCTTCTTAGAAATCAGGTGATACAAATTCTTATTTATCCTGGCCCTGGAAATGATTGAGACATACATTTGGAGTATCGAATTTGCTACTGGTATAGATATGCTTCTATGGTGAAAAAGAAGCCCCAGTCCTTCCTTCTCAGGTAAAAAAAGTTCAGGATGGAAGCTATTCTGCAGAGGACCAAAAAACCAAAGGGGTCTTCCCTTGTATGCTTAGAACCATGAAAGCCTGAAGAAGGCAATTTCTGGCCTTCAGTCCCACCTGGCAGAGGCACCTGGGACTGGGAACCAGGAGCATGTCCATCTCTTGTGGTGGTGGTCCTGAGCCTATCTGCACATATTAGTTTGAGACAGTTCTCAGGACAATGCCTACATTTGAAAGTCAGTCTCATAATTTCCAGCGGCAATCTTCTTGTAGTTTTCCCTTTGGACTGGTTTAAGCATCTCCTTGCTTGGTAAGATGGTTGTTGTGGATGCCATGAGAGCACAAAGCAGGAAGGAAACACATCCTTAGCTGGGCTGGCAGAGCATCACTGACTCGTGGCCAGGGGTACTGAAGTTGAGGGTTTGCAGCACTGAGTATCACTGCACTGAGGCCTTTCCTGCAGCTGCTTCAAATCTGTATTCAGCAGCCATTAAATCTTCATGAATACATAGTGAGCATAAACTTACATGCTTTTATTGCATCAAGTTCTTCAAAAGTATTGTCATGAAACACGGTATGATGGAGTTGCATTTGCCTAGTGGTTTAACAACAATAAAAAAAAGATAATCAGGAAATCTGCTATATATCTGCACTGCTATAATTTGCTTAGTGATACATCCCCTTATTGTTTGCTCAGCTTCTATATGAGTTTAATTTCAAATTGACATTTGGTCTTTTGTCTTTTTGTGGCAAAGCAAAGGATAGTATTTAATTACAATTTTTCTGTTTAATCTATCATTTTAAAAATAGACCAGAGTTGAGCTCTGCAGTACTTTTAAAATAAAATAATGGTTTCACAAAATCATGTTAGCTTGAAGAAAACATTAATATTGTCATGTTAGTGTTTGCTCTATGACATAATTAGGTTCCAAAAAACTTCTATAATTTATTATCTGTGGCAAGAGAGAAGAAAGATCCCCTCCAATTACATGCCTGACAGAGTAATGTTAGCATTTCTGTTTCTCTCTCCAGAGGTTTAGGGTCTTTTTTTTGTAGGGGGTGGGGAGGAATAAAATACTCACAAAAAGGGTGAGGAAAGTATTTTACATTTGCAATTACTGTGTCCTTATATTTATCACTTCCTCAAATAAATTTCTTACAAAAAAACCCCAAAAGCTTTCTTAGATGCAGATGGCATTTTTCACATTTACTGTTTCTAGGGTCCCATGTTAATGCTTTTTGGAACCCTATTGCTTCATTGGTAATAGATTTTCTCACTTTGCCAAGTTATCTGACAGATAGTAGATAGCCAGTGATAAGCTAACATACATATGCTAGACAGGTGCTTGCGTGTGATTGAATTACCATTATCTGCATTTAAACTCTGTTTTAGCACCATAAAAGTACACAAGGAGAAAACAATCAACACTTACAGAACCTGAGATACAAAAGGTTACAATGGATTGTCAGTCCAAGCATCTTCCCGAGCTGGCAGCTAATTTTGCTTGTCTAGGTTGATAAATATGGGAATTCATCTGTGATTTCAGGTGACTGGAAAGGTGCTTGTGTCTTCCACACTTTACAGCCTCAGCCGAGTTTCTCACTAGGGAGTAGCTGCTCAGATGATTTGGGAGTATAAGAAAACATATTGTCAATGACAAAAATCTGTTGCTGGAAATCTTAAAGAGTCTCAGAAAAATATTCCTTTGGCAATTTCCTTCAGCAACCCAAGACCCTTAAAATCACAAGTTTCATGTTTTCTACAGCCCTGGTGATCCTCACCCAGAGCTTTTCCTCAACCATTCCTGTCTGCTTCTAGTCCAGCCCACTTCTGGAAAATACTGTTTCTTACAGTGAAAGAAGTCTGTTTCTAGAACATTCTTAGGTCTTGCTATCCCAGAAGGCAATAAAAGTACTTGCTAAAAGTACTGAGATTCCCAGACCAACAAACAAAATGCTTTTTAAAACACTGATGTGAGAGAGGGCATAATTTGGAACATCAGAGCTTGCCCTGTCAGAGGCACCCTTCTTGTTCTTTACCAGAGGTCCTTGTCTCCCTTCAGCTTTCCCACTGTACATGTCCAAGATCCATTATTTTAAAGAAACTTCTGAGGAATCTTTAAGAGTCTTGTAATTTTCTCACTGACAATTGTTGGTCAAGTGTTCCAGTTATTCACAGTGTGAATTCATCAGAGAGGCTTTAAGAACACTTGTATGTTTTATGCTTCATTTTTTAAATTTAAATTTGTCTTACTTTTTGTACTTTTTTTCACCACCACTTTCTCTTCTGTCACTTGCCAGTGTGTAAAGCTGTTTCAATCACTCTGTAGTGTATTTATCTGTTGAAGTGATAAAGGGATACACTCCCATCCTTTCAAACTGTCACCTGCTTAAAAGAAATGTCAACGGTGCCAAAATCCATGATGTTCATCGCATTCACACTTCAGGGGTACAATTAAATGGTTAGATAAACACCCATGTGGGTCAATTTTTTCATGCATTATAGCTAAATGAAGTTGAATGTTGCAAATGGAAAATGCCTTTTACCAAGCACTTAACATAATCTCTTTCTGTTACCTTAGACACCTACAGAGAGCACAAATCTTGCATTATCTCACTGAAGTACATGCTGAAGGTCCAGGTAAATGTCAGCCACAAGAGTCACTGTATGGGTTTTCCTACCAGTGCAGAGGTAATTCTCAGCACAGCTCTTCTGGGGAGACCTGTTCTGGGGAAGGATGGAGGTGGATTTCAGAAGTCCAGAGAGAAACACCCCAAGGTGCTGTTCTGAATCCAAAAGGGGTCTCCTGAGCCCTAATGCTCTTTCAGCAAGTGATTCACACAGAGCCCCAGAGGTGGTTGCTCCTTGACAAAATCCATGGTGCCATGTGTCACTTCTGACAGAAGAGCAGCTATCTCCATGAGCTTCATTTGAAAATGGCAGGAAATTATTTTGTGGGGATAGCAGGGTGTTGCTGCAGATTAGACAAGTCACCTTCAGCACACTTGGTATGCCAACCTGAACGGGCAGTAAAAAGAAAGTGGATGATGAAGCACTGCTAATTTGCAAAACACTTAACCTGTGTGCAATTATCATATATAGTGCCTCTAGCAGATCAGCTCTGCCACTCTCTGCTCTTACAAAACAGCAGACCCATGCTGGGGATCACCATAGGACTATAGCTTCATTCAACTGGATTCAAAATGTAGGATGCTGTGTAATTTTCCACAAACCTGCTTATTTAATTGATGCTGCTAGAAAAGGCAGTGCTCCTCGTTTCCTGAAGAAGTTAGGGAATCACAAAACAACAAAAAAAAAGATCATTTCCTTTCTAGGCAAAGGTGATTTGTGCAACTATTAAGGGTGAATGGGTAGCACTGAGTTTTTTTCTGTCATTTTTGTTCACAGCAGGAACCAAAGGTCATTAACTACAGATAGAATATACTTCCTATTGCACAACCAAGATTACTAATAGATCAGAAACTGCAAGGGTTCAGAAAGTTGTAATGATTTGACATTTCTATAAATCTGTTCACTAAAGTGGCTGCTTAAAGGAAGAACAAGTGGACTACCTGAAAAATAAATAAGTGGGGTTTATTTATTGTTTGCATTATCACAAATAATATAGACATTAGTTAGTAGTTCTTTTTCTGCTTTTACAGGGTGGTTAAAGACTGTGCCCTCTGGAATTTCTGTGGCATTTCTGGTTTCTCAGATTTTCTGATTTTCAGCTTTGAGTGCTTTCTCTGTATACTAAAAATATGTAAGTGCAAGACACTTGTCTTAGCTCGAAGTCATATGTCAATTCCAATATGGGATTTTCTAAATTACAAAAGACCTGGAAATGAGCTTCAGGTCTGAACTATGTGTTTACCAGCAGAAAAAGTTTATGAGAATTATCAATTCCTTTTTATTGCCCATCTGAACTATCTACAGGCCTTTCTTCTTTCCTGCCCATCAACAGCCATTCTGGGAGAGCTAAATAAATTACAGGTGCAGTTTGGGTTCAGCTGCAGTAGAAAACACTGCCATTGTAAGTGCTGAGACATGCCAGGAGCTGTATTAACTAACCTTTTGCAGGGCCTCAGTCTCCAACTGAGCACCTCCCACAGTGCAGGTGATACCCATTTCCATGTTTCCCTGGAGAAAGGGGACGTATTTCCAGAGTCTGCTATTACATGGATCTTGAGGGAACTGCAGCTCTGAGGACTGTTTTGTGACATTTCATCCAACTGCAACAAGTCTCACCATCTCCATTAAAATCACACTCAAAAAATAAACAACCAACAAAAAAAGGAATTATGGCTTATAATTTTTTGTGCCCACAAAGTTTTTGTCCAGGGTCTTTATGAGATAGGTGCATACCTGCCCCACAGCTGACATCTCCTCATCCCATATGTGGAGGTAATGGGCAGTGCAGAGCCCCCTGAGCAGCAGGTCTGAAGGACTGGCCAGGTGTAGACAGGTCTGCCACACATCACAGGTTTAACCAATATCCCCCAGCTCTTCAATTCACACAGGTTCCTTGTGCTTGGGGGTTGGCCTCTATTTTACATTTTTCCTATCTCAAATTCTGCATTTGTTACAATGGCCTCAGACCTGACACAAGGAAAACTGTTTTCTGCACGGTGATGAAGTGATGCCCTTAAGGCGAACATGGTGATATTGCTCCTCCCTCTGTCAAAGAGATTCTGGGCATAAGGTATATCCTTTACAGCAAAAATAAAAACTGCCGCAAGTTGAATCACCAGGAATGTCATTTATACCAGGGAGGATAGCCTGCAGCTGTTCAGGGTTTCTGTGTGAAGCTTTTACTTGTTTGTTCTTGTTCCTCATTGTAGTGATGAGATACAAATATTTGAGCCTTGCAGGCTGGAGGGCCTGGGAATCATCATTAAACAGACATGAGAACGAGTGGTACCTGTGCCAGGTAATCACACTCGGCCTGAGCCTGGAAATCCCACCACAACTATTGAACATACAGAAGCATTTGGCAGCAGATTCTCAGGGTTTCACCAGAGGACTTTCGCTGCTTAAGCCACGTGTAACTACATTTGGCTCTGTGATAAAAAACTTCTATTCTCTCATGTATGCTTGAATGTTCATGTATTTATTTTGTTTCATAAGCTCCTTTGGCTGGTACATGACACCAAGGAAAAGAGGGGGGATTATTCATTCCCACAGCCCAGAATGGGGTCTGAAGTCACCGAATGGGTGCTTTTGTGAGAAGGTGCACTGAGTTCAAGGTCAGCTCATAAATGTGAATCCCTTATCAGAGAATGGAACCCCTGTCTGCTTCAATGTCATAAGTCTAAAATGTTTTCCTCCCTATTGTTTAAGCACTGCTATGTACCATTTGGTTTTATTTCTATCATGCAGCTTATGAATTTTGAAGACGTCAAACAGAAGAAAATTGGCTCTTCTGCCAGTTTTGTATCAGTGCTGTGTGCCTGGCTAGACCACTTCAGTTTGAAATTGAGGATAAGCCCACATGGGCTTCAGCACAGCCTTCTCTGTGGCTTGTCTGCAGCTATCTCTCTTGGAGTACCAATCTAGAAAAGGGTCTGTGTCTATAGATTTTCTTTTGTGCTTTCCAAGTCATCTTCTGGAGCACTAAGTGTTGTGAAAACCTCTTTGCTTGGTAAAAGGACTGATCTCCTGGTGCCTCACATTTTTATGTGAAGAGATGGAAATTGGAAATTTAATCTCTAGTCTATCAGATGAATATCTAGGAAAAAAAAAACCCTGGACTGTAGCAGATCTCTAGCAGAATACCTGATACTGTTACTGCAAACTCAAAAAATATGTCAGGCTGGCCATGACTGCTTTGCAGCCTCTCCTAGTCAGGTGGTCAGCTCTGACCCCTGATCACCACCACAGTGGTATTTCTTCTGGTGCTGACTTCAGTAGTTACAAACCCAGCACCACTCTGAGGGTGTTAATTAAGTGCCAAGCTCAGAAAGGGACTTGCATGGTAAAAGAGATCCACCTTGTCAGCCTCCCTCACAACAAAGGCCTCCCAAATTCAACTGACATTAAAGGAAGGCATAAGCACAAGCCCGAGTGAAACAGAAGTATTTGGCAGGAGAAGACATACTGGGCAGCGCAAAAGTTGGCAGTAAATCAGGAACAACAGTCACCTGGAATACTGTATCAGAAAAAATTTGAAAAGTCAAAATCAATAGTCAGCAAGGAGTCAATCAGCTGATAGCAATAAAGACCATGTAGGACTGAGGGAGTGATGACCAGTAAGTATCTCTTCAATGGTTTTATCCAAAGACTCTTATTCTTTACTCTTGGCCTTCTTTCTATCACTTTCTTTCCAGTCAAAGATGAAGAAGACAAGATGTATTTTTCTTTATTTATCTCTTGTCCATGATTCCAGTAAACCTCCCAACAACTGTCAGTTTTGATGGACGCAGAGATGAGGAAACATTTCCAAGGTGCTCTGAACATGCTCTGTTCCGACGTGCCCTGAACTCTGGCTTCAGTCTACCATTACCTGCCTATGTTAACATTCAGATTGTATCACAGTACCACCATATAACAATGCCATAAATATTTACACTAATTTTGAAGTCAAGAAAGGGCAATGGTAATTTGCCACTGCAATAATGTTTGTGAAGCATTCATGAAAAATGACAGGCAGGGAAACAAGAATAATTGGAGCTAATGGAGATAAAAATCCACAGTTATAAAGATATATGGCACTTTAGAAAATTGATTTAGTACCTCTATTGGAAAGGAAAAGGGAGAGCACATGATATCCAGTCATTCACAATCTACTTATCGTGAGTCTTCCTGATTGAATTGGTATCAGTACAAATCAGCAAAGTAATATAATTGATACGAACAGTGTTCTACTGATAGTAAGTCAGTGTGAGATCAGAATCAGTTTGAAGATACGGATTTGAGTTACCTTGCCTCACGATTCTTGGTAACATATAAAATATTAACAAGGAATTTTTAAATCTACAACTGGCTAAAAGCAAGGTCAGATGTGCTGCATTTTGCACTTCTTGTATCAGGACTTATAAACCAGAAAAGTTGCTACAGTATTTTCTGTAAGACAAAGAGTCACACTTGCTAGGTTATCAGTTTGTTTTCCTTTGGAAAGTCTTTTACTTAGCATTCACTGTGAATCAGCTGTGGTTGTTTTTTATGTTTTTTTTTTTTTAAGTGGAAACCCCCTGCACTTGATTTTCCAAGGTAAAGCTGGATTTCTTGACATGTAACAGAAACTTGGAAAATATTTAATGTGGACATTGATGTTTAGGTATCTAATTAAGGCATAAACCAGAATATGGTCTGAGATATTACCTAATACATGTCTAGTTGATATCATATGTTGAACTCACTCTGCTCTCCAGCCAGATTTTTGCTAGTGGGAGCAGAAGACATTATGCCATTTTGCCAAATTTCTAGCATTAGATGCCTAAATGTAAATGTAGTTGTTTTATTTCACACACTTGGACATTATGACTATTTACTTTTTAACCAGTCTTTTTTTAGTCTGGGTGTAAATATTACATCATACGTAATTTGATATTTAACCTGTGATCATTGACTTAATTTATGTAACATACGGCTAAATTAGACAACTATTTCACAAGCAGTGCTTCCCATATGGTGCAATGGCCAAGAGGTTGATAATTCAAACATTTTTTCATTACATTGAGGCATTCCCTCTGTCAGAATAGTTCTCCAGCCTTTTGCTGAAATTCCCTGAGGAGTAAGAAGAGAATTTATTGGCTGATAATAATGGATATCATGACTGGTATCCCTTGGGCATTAAAAATCTGACACACACAACAAATTTCCTCCACTCATAAAAAGAAAAGTGTTTTGCCTAAGAACATTCACTTTGTAACTGTGTGAATTTGGGGCGTGCCCTTGTCATTTTTTGAGCAGGAGAAGAGAATGCTGTTGAGCTTGAAGTTCAACAAGAAATTTTTGCATGTGCATATCACTACTCCCATGGAATTTTCAAAAGATTGCACTTGCTTTTGGTGATTCACAACAGGATTGTTTGATTTCTTTTTGAAATGTCTCTCAGAAGATGTTTTTCTATGTCCTTCTTGCAAGAGAAATACATCTTAAATTAAATAAGCCTTACAGGGAGATTTGCATCTGTAATGGTTTGTCTTCCACTTTCAGTGAGAGTAAAAACCAGTGAAAGGAAATTGGGAAGAAGGCACTGAAAAGCCACTAAATTTGTTCTACAGGTTTAGGAGAAAAATGATTATTCAAGGAAAATGTATATGAAGCTACTAATCATGCACAACTCACACATTTTAAGGCAAGACTGAGAAATAACTGCTGTTAAGGAGTCAAGCTTTCAAATAAAACAAACTCCAGTGAGTATACAGTTCCTAAGATGCAACCTTTTAATGCTTTCAAAATCTTCAGCTAAATATTATGCCACTTTCTTGAAATTACTGTGTTAACTTGCATGAAAAAGCAGCATTGGGAAAATATGCGAGAAAATAAAATTGTCTAGAGACAATAACTGCGATGACAACAAAATCTCTTTTTTCAATTTTGGGAGGGTTTTTCTGCTTCTGAGAAATATTCTTCTTTTCACAAAAGTAGAAGCTGACTAGTAATAACATCAGAGTATTCTATTGTCCTGATTCATCCCACTTTAAGATACATATGTATCATCCCACACTTTGAACTGAATCACCTGGTCTTCATCCAGCCATGCACACATCTGCTTAGATTGTTTATGGCCAGTGGATGGGGGCCTGCAGTTTGGTAAACAGAAACTTCTCTTTAGTGTTTAAAACAAGACTCTTTCACCAGAAAACTATTCATCAGTAGTTCCGAAACTGTGAAGCAGTGATGACAGAATCACTTAAGTTGGAAAAGACCTCTGAGGTCATTGAGACCCTCTGCTGTAGTGCATTCCATTGGGCTTGGTGGTCTCCAAGTTTTGTCTGGGATCTGCAGGGCATTTGTGCACTGGACCACCTCAGCCTTGGATCTGAAAACCATTATCTTCTGGCCTATGGCACAGTTCTGGGAATGGCACAGCATGGTTGCAAGCATTACAAAGTAGTGATCTCTTACTCTCAGGAAGAATGTCATCTTTGCCATCAGACTCTTGATGTGAGCTGAGGGCTTGTTAAATGGTTGAGGGACTGACCTTTCAATACTACACTCATTCATGGCAGTCCTACAAACACATGCTAAGTTGTGCCCCTAGCTGATGTGCAAGCACACACTAAGCCAGTCTACATGGTCAGAAGAGATAAGCATATCTCAGATGAAAGACAGTAAACCAAGAACAGAGAACTAGTGATTTTCATGACTTCTCTCTGTTTTAGCTTGCATCATGAGCCTGCCTAGTAACCTGAAGTTATTGGCCCATTTTTGCCCTTGATTTTTGATTGTCTTTAGAGATGCTCATAGACCTGACCAGCATCTAGCACAGGGTGTGGGAACATACATTTGTGCAACACATGGATATAGCTGTGAATTTTATGCACACTGTATCTATTATATCTATCCTGTATGTTTTTTATTTGGGTATATATATATATATATATATATATATGTATATATATATGTGTATATATATATATATATATATATATATATATATATATAATGCATGGATACAGATGCCCTCTGTGCAACTTGAAGATGGTGCTCTGTCTTGAACCCTGCCCTCTCTGTCCATCTTCATAGAGCCATTCAAATGGGCAAAACAACAGTGTTCAAGGAAAATAGTACTTGTATGTCCAGAGCAGACAGGGGTCTGTACAGACTGGATCAATGGGCTAAGACCAATTGTTTTAGATTCAAGAAGGCCAAATGCCAGGTCCTGCACTTGGGGTTTGACAACCCCAGACAATGCCCCAGGCTTGTGGATGGAAAGGTGTCCAATGGAGAAGCACCTGGGGGTGCTGGTCAACTGCCAGCTGAACATGAGCCAGGGTGTGCCCAGGTGGCCAAGCAGGCCAAGGGCATCCTGGCCAGCAGGACCAGGGCAGTGATTGCCCCCCCGTATTCAGCACCGGTGATGCTGCTCCTCAAATCCCATGTCCAGTTCCAGGCCACTCATGACAAGAAGGACCGTGAGAACCTGGAGTGTGTCCAGAGAAGGGCAACAGAGCTGGGGAAAGGTCTGGAGCAGAAGTCTTACGAGAAGCAGTTGAGGGAGCTGGGGCTGTTCAGCCTGGAGAAAAGGAGACTCAAGGGTGATAGTCTCATTTTGACTACCTGACAGGAGGTTGTGGTGAGATGGGGGTTGGTCTCTTCTCCCAAAGCACAAGCAATAGGACAAGAGGAAACAGCCTCACTTTGTGCTAGGTGAGGAGTAGGTTGGATGTCAGGAAAAAATATCTTCATGCAAAGGTCTGCCAACAATCAAAACAGGGTGCACAGGGTTGAGGTTGAGTCACCATCCCTGGAGGTATTTAAAAGATAAGTATATGTGGCACTTGAAGACATGGTTTCGTGGTGGACTTGGCATTGTTAAGTTAATTGTTGGACTCAATGATTTGAGAGACCTTTTCCATCCTAAATTGTTCTGTGATTATATTATCAGGATATGGACCTTAGTGGCAGGCAGCTTTTGAATACTTGCCCCTACCTCAATATTCTTCCTATCCTTTCCTCTCAGTTTTGATAAAAAACTATAGAATATAACATTACAAGTCTGCAAATACCTACTCAGAATATTTTTTAACTTTCCTAATAAGATAAGCATTTCTCCAGTGTTATAATTAGCTGATTTACCTCCGTAAGACGTCTGTGCTGATGGAGGACATTGTTCTTTGCGTTTGCACTTTTGAGCAATGCCCAAACGATGTCTTTCCATTAAGACTCTACTGCCCCAAATCCAATTCTTTCCCAGAAAATCAGAGGACTTTAGAGGAGAAACACAGGTCAGTAGGTGATTTAAAATCAATTTGTGCAACTAAAAGTGTTTGGAAACTTAAAAATCAATAAATTAATGGCATTCAGAGGTCAATTTTTAAACAGAAATTGGTATTAGCCTATTCCTATTCATTGTCTGTGCATATGAGAAAGAATAACAGGTACAATAGCACTTGAAAAATGAAAGTGTTTATCTCTTTATGTAATGCAAATGTAATAACTTACCCAAAATGATTGATTAGCATGATGGAGCCCAGAGTGGGTGTCTAATAGATGATGGATATACAGAATTTGAAACTGAGAACAATTTTCATGTTCATTTAACTCTTTCTTAAAGTGCTTAAAATGACTATTAAAAACTAAATCAGGGGGAATTGTCAGGACTTGGTTGAATGATGCTCACTCAATGCAGATTATCTGTCACTGGGCTACAGGTTATTTGTTGAACTAATGATCTAAAACATGAGCTAATCAAAAATAATATAAACCCAAAAGCGATCATAAAAGAAGCTGATAGGAATATGACAGACAAACCACTCTGTGGGAACAAAATAAGCATGAACAATGTGTACTAGGCATAAAGGGGGGTTGGCAGCACAATTTGTCATTGGATTTCTGTTTCTCACAGATATTCATAATTAATGGTAAGCCATTTTCTGCTCCTTGAGTCTCTGGATAGCAACTAAAAGCTCAGATAAAATCTTCAAATTAAATAGAATTGGATTTAGCCACTACAAATCAGATTTGAGAGGATATAATCATCATTGCTGTGTTCCTGTTATGGTTGGTGATGCTACTGGAGCAGCTGAAGTTCTAGTAGGATATAGCAGGTACATAAACAAATCAAAGAAAACAATCACTTCTCTAAGCTTCCCATTGCATGTCCCATAAGCCAGCAGTCTGCTGCTGCTGCTCTCCTTTCTCCATGTGCCCATCCAAGGAGGCTGGTGTGACCACTCTGAAGTGTAGGAGTGGCAGGGCTTTCTTTGGCTTGGGAAAAAGGCAGATAAGGATAAGGATGAGGTCTCAGGAGCAGGCAGGCAGACACCATTTCTGCAATAGGGTGAAGTCTTCTCCCTCCGTCTCAGGCCCAAGGTCAGGCACTGCAGTCTTGGGGATCTTAAGACACCCAAAGATGAGATTCAATCCATGTCGACCTTGAGTCTAAGGGTTCCAGACAGGTATTGCTCAAGGCCCACTGCATATATTCATGTCAGAAAAAAAGTAAACAAATGGCATGTCAGAGTAGCTTAGGAGACTGAAAATTGCTGTTTTCCTTTGTCTGAGTCAGCTCTTGATAAACTAGGTGAGCCCTAGCAACCAATAATACTCAGAGGGCACTTGCAAATTACTTTGTTGAACAGATCTGTTAACGCATAATTGAGTAGATCAATTAGCTTTTCTTGTTTGACCTTTTGTGGAAAAAATGCTGATTTTTTCATGGATACTTTGGGGTCTTTTTCATCAAATTGCTCAAAGCTGATCATAAATCCTGTTTCAGCTGGTTGAAGAAAAAACATAAAATCTCCATTTTTCTGGGAAAACAGCACTAGAAAATTGCTTTTAGGGGGGTATTGAGAAAAAAAAATCAATAGCTTTTGAACCTCATTTTCACACCTTTTACACTATAAGTTTTCTTTCGAGTTTTTTTTCAATTATGCTTATGTCAACACTTTGACAAGAATCTCAGTAAAATTGTAGCTTATTATTTGATTTTCAAAGGCAATACTCAAAAAATTCTTTGTCAGTTGAAGTTCTTAATTGGCAGAAAGGATAGATAGCAACAGAATTCTAAAAACATTTTATCTATTTACTTAAAATAATAGCATTACATGAAATAAAATGTAACCTTTTATAAATGGATAGTTAAACTGATTGAACGATACCTATCAAATTACAGGATTAATAGAAAATAATCACCTCCCAAAGGGATTGTCAACAGTCAAATCACCCAAAGATCTGCTTTTAGCTTGGTGCTTTTTAATATTCTCACCTATGACAGGGAAGAAAGTATGAATCATTGCTGGTACTGTTTTCAGATGGCACAAACACTAACAGATTGGGAAATAATTACAAGCAGAAGTCAATTCTACAGGATGATTTGTATCTCTTATTATTTTGGGCCCAGATAGCGTGAAATCTTCCATAAGGATGAATTGAAGGCCTGTGGAAACATCTCCTGGGCTTCAAAACTAGATATCAAAGCCATAGAAAAGCTTTGAGGACTTGAATAAATCTGTCTCAAATGTAAGACCGTGTTGTGTGCAATAAATATGGTTGGAATATACACTGAGCAGTAAAGGGAACACACAATGCTGAATAATTGTCCATAAGTGAACAAAGTCTATTAATGCACTGAATGACACAGGCATCCTGTGAAGAGCTAGTTTGTTCTTTTACCATGATTTTATGGTTTAAACCCACCACATATGGTAAATGATGGAAGACTAATGTGCATGTATCCACATGAATAAGGCCTCAGCTCTCTCTGACTAACAAAGCTTAAAATACTGATTCATCACAAATATATGGACCACTCTCATGGGCTAGTAAGTATGTCTCAGTTTTACTAAACAGCAGATATAGATCCAAATCTGATACCTGAAATTCATTTTTCCTTACTGACGTGCATAAAACATTTTGATCATTTACTCACAAGAAGGAAACCACTGCATTTAACACAGAAAAGTGGCCTTGGCATGCTAAGCAAATCAGTCATGAACATCACATCCACTGAAAATTACTGGCTGAATTAGTAGGTGGATATTTGCAACAATGGTATTGATTCAAGCAAAGTATGTCTGGTTTCCAACTGATTCATTAGCCAAAAGCTGTGATGAAAACTTAAACCCTATAAATTAAAATAACATCTAATAGAATCACATGCCTGCATATTTGCAGATTTCTTTCTGCACCCAGACTCCTGCTTCCTCAGTAGGGAGAAGTTTTTACTGAAGCAATAAAACATATCATAATCAATTTCTGAATTATAAGGAAGTGAAAACTATGCTGAGGTTTCAAGAAGAGAGAAGGAAAAAAAAATACCTAAGCCCCTTTAACAGGAGGAAAATAAAGGTGCTAATGTTGAAAGATTTGATTCACCTTTAGTTTTTAGATAAATATTGCATTTAAAGTTTTCTTCAGAGACTACTATTGTCAGAAAAAAGAGGAATAAGCTGATCAAGCAGAAGAAGTGACCCTAATTGAATTTGAATGAGTTTCAGGAGCAGGTTATAAAGAAACAAATAGAAACATGCCAAGAAGTTAAGTTGATAGACTTAGGTTATCTCTTTGTGTTTTATGTGTCTAAATTATACAAGAGACATGACTGATCTGATGTTTGAAATGTATCATTCATAGTATGATCTGGGCTGCTAATTTTTTATCTTTCTCTGTCACACTTCTAGAGAAACATCTAAGAGTAAAATTTGCTTGCATTTGTTCAACACCAAAGATGCTTTTATGCTTGGCAGCACAGAAGAAAGTAAATAGATGAAACTCCAGAGAGGATGAGGCATGGATTTATAGAAAGCCACATAGAATTCATCAGTTTGCTTTGAAACCTCACATCATTTTAAAAAAATTAGGCAACATGTACCTCTATTACTAATTCATATTTAAAAACTACCATGCTGTTCCAAAATGGTTCCTTGTGATACATGGCTTGATACTGCTGATGGGTGCCATTAAAAAAAAAAAAAAAAAGCTTTACTTCCTCTAGCTCCCAAAAGGAAGGTGATAAGGACAATATTTTCCTTACGGCTGTCAAGTGCAAAAAAACCCCCAAAGCAACCTGGCTGAAAACCAAAAAAATAAGCCAAGCAACCAAACTCAAACCCACAGCAAACTTACATGTGTGAGTGTGGTTTGTGCCACTGTGTCACAAATGTCTCTGCCTCTGCCAAGGGGGAAGAATGAGAAATCTCCAAGAGATGTGCAGGCAGTGTCCCTGAAAAGTTCTCAGGCTATTGGTAAAAGCTCAGTTAGAAAGCTTGTGCTCATATTGGGTTTGAAATCTGATGTTACATAAATATTTACTGCTCATTGTCAGCTTTGCTAGGTGGTGTTGATGAAGGAGGGCTGAGAAAACTGCCCCTGGCAGGTGCTGCTTGGGGAAAGCAAAGGTGTATGCTGGAACAGAAGCGCTAGGAATTGAAAAGGCAAATACAAGCAGATCATCATCAAAGGGTTTGACTAAGAGACATCACAGAGCTCCATAAATGCCATTAAAAATTTAGCTCACAGTGTCTGAACCACTTTAAAATGGTCCATAGTCACTCAAGATCTAGACGGAGGGATTTTTGTGGTTTTGGAGTGTTGTTACAATCATATCCTAGAAGCAAGCTTAAGCCAACCATCCTAGTAAGCAAGGGCTTAGAAAATCTGTGTGGAATGAAATCACTCACAAATGAAAACACAGTACACATTAAGACAGGGA
This sequence comes from Vidua macroura, assembly GCF_024509145.1. Lineage (NCBI taxonomy): Eukaryota > Metazoa > Chordata > Aves > Passeriformes > Viduidae > Vidua > Vidua macroura. The sequence continues at coordinate 14,087,195 of NC_071572.1, forward strand.
AGTGCTTCAGTGTCATAGCCATGCAGGTCTGTTCAGCTCCTTAGGCAAGCACTGTTGTGTGTAAGTTTTCTTCCTCTCCACTGAATGCATCAAAATTGGGTTAAAGCATCATGTTTGGAGAAACAAGCTCAGCAGAACTGGAAATTATTGCCCTATGTACAACATTAAATTACTGATATCAGATGCTGTAAATACTGTAGTGCCACAGTAAAGCTACCAGCACCAGGTAGTGGGGATGCTCTTAATCCTTACAAAGCTAGAGAGAAAAAGCTCAACTCTTTAACAGAAAGAGCAATGTGATAGGTGCATCATAAGATAGGTATATTTACAAAATTTCAGGAGGCAAGGAATAGAAAATTGAAGGAATAGAAAATTCAGATTTTCTATTTTTTGTCCTCTTTGTCCTTTTTTTCAGCACATATATTTATGACATTGGGCAGCAAAGTAAATGAACATTCATTGTGCCTGTCAAAGTTAAAACACTCTATAATAAAATGACCTATAAAATTCGCCTTATCCATTTCTATTGATCACCGTATTTTTTCCTCTCATTGATGAACAGTATGTTAATAATCTATTAATTTTACTTATTGAAGTATAAGCATATATAATTTGCTTTTTTACATATATATATATATATATATATATATATGCAGGGCTATTTTGAAATATGGTCTCTGATTAAATATTACCTAGAGTTTAAGATTATATTTATCCTATTTTTTTTTCCTTTGAAAATGCCCTGATCCAATTTGGACAAGGGGTGGTTTGTGCATGTGTCCTCACCTCCACCCCTCCAAAAAACGCCAAAGCAATGCAAAAAACCAAAGAAAAACCAACAAAAAACCAACTAATAAAACCACAGCAAACCCAACCAAACAAAAACCCCCAAAAACCCAACCAAACAAAAATCCCAAACAAAAATAATAAATAAAAGTCCTCCTTCCTCACAAAAAACCCAAAAAACCAAAAAGCAACAATGAAAAACCACAAAAAAAAAAAAAACCACAAAACAGAAAAATTCTGTAGAGAAACAACATCTGATATGAAATATTGTAACTTTTTTTGAAATGAACCATTACTTAATAAACTAAATTCTCTGCAGAGTAATGGCAAGTACTAAAAAATTCATGAATGCTCCACTGCTTGTATTCAATTTTGCTGTGATGTGAAATATGGGATGAGAAATATCCTTCCACTTCCCCCTGCCACTGCCCATTAGGAAGAATGGTTAAAATGCTGTTGCTGACACTCTTGTATTTGAAATATTCAGACATTTAAGAATGCAGAGCTGTTTCCCTGAGCTCTGGAAATGCTTCTTTGTATCAGATGATATATTGCTATCACTATAGACTGAAAATTTACTTGTAAATTTTAATTTGATATTTCACTTTAATAGCAAAAAGGAAACACCAGTCCAGGATCAGGCAAACCCCCAGGGCATATTCAACCAAGAAGGATTTTTCTTGAAATGGGAAAGACATTTGACTGCAAATTCCCAAAAGACATTAAAGTATTCATGACCAGTTCTACCACAGCATTTCCCATAGAGAGTCTTTTACACATAAAAAACATGCATAATGCAAATATATTTTCCTTATTGCCTGGGCCTTCCCGTTTACTAAATTTAGAAGACAAGACTTATGCCCTTTAGTGCAACAGAAATAATTACTGCAACTTCTGGTGTGACTGCTGTGGTATTTTCTGACTGTAAACTCTTCTGAATTCCTTGGATTTCTCTGCTTGATGCTCAGTTTAATCAAGTTGATTGCTTGGATTGTGGAAGAGCAAACAGTAGAGACAGATCCTGGATGAAAAATATCCATCAGCTGGGTTCAAATGTGAATCCTAAGGGATGGTTAAGCCTAAAAATTGAAATCAGCCAAATTTTTCAGAAATTTCTAGTATCATTTCAGGTGGTTCTTTACTACTATGGTATTTCCCTTGCTGAACATCAACTTTGAGGAGAAAAGACAGAATGAATATTTCACCTTCTGAGGGGCATCCACACTCAGAATTGTAAATGGTCATCATCCACCAAGACAAAGCAAAGCAAGCTGCCACATTATTTGCAAGATAAGAAGCAAAATATGTGACTTAGGCACTATACACTTTTATTAACCTGAGCTCCTGTTTCTTTGTATGTGATGTCACAGGCACTAAGTTTAGCAATAGCATTTCCATGCCTGTACAAGGAAAAAAAGTTTATTTCTTTTTCAAGCCTTGAAGTTTATAGTTGGAAAAAAAGGAGAGATTTAATGACAGACTAAATTCTGCTCAGAGGTTATGAAGCTCAATACAAGTCCCTTTACTTTTAAATAAACTTCTTAGCCTGCCTAAAACTTTGAAGATCCAAGGATCATTGCATATACACAGGTCCCAGCAGCTGTTTGGTGGTGTGTGAGACATACAGCATGATGTCAGTGCATTTACCAGTAGGTGGGAGCTCGGAAATCATGACTGTGGTTTTAAGCATAGAACGTACTTTTCTTAAAACCAACAGATCAAACCATGTCCTTCCCTCCTGCCAACACAGAGCCCCACTGCCTGGAGAGCCTCAGGACCATGTAGCACAAGTGTGGGTGCATTGCCTTTTCGCAGCTTGCAAGGCTTGTTCTTCCACAGCCTTCAGGAAGCGTCTGATCTCTGTGGTGATGAAATGCAATACACAAGATATGTTTTGTCAAATTCATGACAAGTGATAAAAAGCCCTTGTACAATGCATCCTCTTCTTTTGTCAATGACTTTTCAGAGTCAAGATATACAGTGATGGGGAAAAAATAGCATTTTGCATACATTATTCATACCAAATGATTAGATTCTGAAACCCATCCTGATTACCTGATGGATGCTTCTGCTGAAACTGAGCTAAGGAGGCAACAATCTCTAAAGACTGTCATAGGTGCATGAACACCAAGTTTGTACTCCCCCAGCAATTTAAGATGATATAACCTGAGAATATCCCAGGACTCAGTTCCATCCTTCTCTGAACTGATACTGAAATTCACCTGATGGGGTGCTGAGATATTCAGGGATTTCTTTTGGCTTCAGACTGAGCACTGCTTCATTTTGTCGGGTTAGGTCTCAGCTGGATGTTCTCCTGGTCCCAGCCTGTGCAGGGCAAGAGAAAAGGAAGGCAGCTCCTGGTGGCAATTGGTCTGATTTACACTGCTGTGGCCATCACTCATAGACGGGAGGAGCGCCTTTTCTCAGTTCACCTTTTCAGCTGGTTCAAGTGAGCTTACACTAAGCAGCAGCCAAAAGAGAAATGCAGAAAACAGAAACTGAAGCACAGTGCTCCACACCACATCCTTAGCCCTTCTTGTCTAAAAAAAAAACTAAAATTTTACACCAGCAACTTAGACAAGACAACTGAGGACAATCCAAATCAATGTGCATAGCTTCCCAGGACTTTAAATTACTAATTTTGGTGTTGCAATAAAGCAGGTTTTTCTTATTGCTGGGCAGAAATCATCATGTTTTCATCCCATCTGGGGAATAAGTAAAGAGAAATCCCAGCCCCACAGGAGTCTTTGAGTTTATAGTTGATGAAGTTGGGACTGCAACTTTGCTCCATCAGGCTGCTGAAGGAAATGGTGCAATGGGTCCACATCCTAAATGCTCCCAGGGTTCCTTTTTCATGCTCTAGGCAGGACTTCAGGATTTCTCCCAGCATAGAAAAGCAACTGAGACTAACCACCATTAACTGTGTTTAAGTGTTGCTCTGTTTATTCCTCATCTTCTCGCAGCAAAAATAATAAACATCAAAGTGGTAGTTTTTCAAAGAATTAAATTAATAGAAAATAAGTAGATGATCTCTTGAAGGATCATAAATATCATTGGCTTCCAAAGCATTTTAAAGAAATATGTGTACTTACTGTTTTTAAATCAACATAAATAAATCAGCAATGCAGAAAAATGAATTACTTATGACATTCATTTTCCATTGTGTATTTAAGCCCTTAGGAACATCCATTTTTCGTGTTCAGACCTTGTTGGTTCTTTGCAAGTGTTTTTCTAATTTCTTTAAGACCATGTTTCCACAGACATGGAACTATTCTGCAAAAATGATAAATTGTCCTGTTAGAGATATTCCAAAACTCTATTCTTCATGTCTATCTATAGCACTGCAGTGCATGCTTTTTGGAAGCACTAATAGCTGCATTTAATTTTACTATATAAATATTTAAAGTTCGTAATTTCTCTATTGCTGACAAAGCCAATGCCAATGCAATGCCATGTTTCATTATCAGTTCCTAGTATACACATAATCTTGTCAGACTTTGCTTCCAATAAATATAGCATGATATGTTTTGAATATTTGAACAGCTGAGTGCATTCATATTGCTTTCAGCCATGACCTGCTTGCAAATTCCCAGCTAAGAAGTACAGCCACATGGAACAATAACCTGCAAGGATTGTGCCAATATATTTTCATTAGTCAGTGACACTTAGCTGCAAAAAAGAAAAATTAAACTGCATCTGTGAGAAATAAGTTAACTCACCTCCTGGATCCCCCAGTGGGATGAGCCATATTCTGGACCCATCTGGGTATTGTTTCAAAGTTGTAGGTGCACAGTTCAAATTTAATCTGCCCGTATCCAGTCCTTCTTTAGTGATTTGACAATCTGTTTCTCCACAAGAGTTTTCTTGTGTGTGAATATCCGGGAGGATTGATCACTCTCTCAGCTATTCTGGGAAATCAGTCTCAGTTAATGGTCTCAGATTTTGAACAGGCTGTGAATTTTTTATTATTCTGCACCTTTCTGAAAGCTGCAAGGTGTTTTATCAGAAGTGAAGATAATTTGGAGGAAGTATCTCCTTTCATGTCAGATAACAGAAAATGTAATTTTGGTTAATAGGAGCACTTTGTGAGACTTCTGCTGCTGCTTAAGTACATTCAGAAGTCCTGAGTTCCTGTGGAGTAACACAACATTATGTGGGATGTATCCAGGCTCTAACACAGATTTTGTCCACATGCATAGTTTTTTATACTTTTTTCTGAAGTTTGTGGATGCATAACAGCCCAAGTAGAGTTACCCTGTAATAATTCTGACGGGACATCATGGATTCCTTTGTGCACATCTGCAGTCAGTCTGACACTTTCAGAACATAGGATTTTCTGCTTGGGCTGGATCCAGAGGTGACTGCCTATTGCCCTGTAGCAGATCTGGTCAGCACATACAATTCATAGAATCATAGAAGAGTTTGGGTTGGAAGAGATTTTAAGAATATTTTCTCCCAAATCCCCAGCCATGGGCAGGGAACCTTTCACTTGCCCAGGCTGCTCAGAGCCCCATCCAGCCAAGTCTTGAACAGTCCCAAGGTTGGGGATCCCACAAGCTTTCTGTGTCTCCCCATTTCACTGACATAAATCATTTACAGGAGTTCCAGCAATTCAAGAAGATGTCCATCCCCTTCTGTGTCTGAGCTCCACTGTCCAGTCATGCAAGCACAGAAAATAGGATTCACTGGAAACATTAGAGGCCTGTAAAAATGGATATTTGTAGATCTGGTCCCTAGATATCTAAAACATTTCAGGACCTGAACTGTCCCTCCAGTGTGGTTCTCCCAAATTTCTTTTTACTTGCTGTGTCTTTTGCTTTCCAACATTACCTGGGATGTGGCATACTCAGATCCATATTCCACTAACTTGACTGGAGTTAAAACTGAATTCTGTATATTACACAAAGGGGACAAAAAGTCCATTTTCTTGGGTGAAATCTCTAACTACCAGTATCCGCTTTGCTGCTGGGAGAGCTGGCACCAGGTCTTTGGGGGAATCCATGGCTCTATATACAAAGAAGGAAATAAATAGCCTCCCCTAGCACTGAAGAAGTCCTTCTAAGGGCAGAGATTTCTAAGCCTAATATTTACATATATAAGGTTCTTGAGTACTTCAATCTCCTTTAGCACTGAAGTAGGAACAGGTCCAAAATGTTAGGTCTGCAGTCAAATTTACAGTACTGAGCAATATTGTATAAAACTACCCCTGCTGTTCCATAAAACACTTTTTTAAATTTTTTTTATTGCAAAACCACATGAAAAACAGCAAAACAGTAGACTATCTTAGAAAAACAAACTAGAAAGAGGAAGACACATCTTTTCTACCTAACAGCTCATCAGTCAACATGCACAGATGCATAAGGAACAACATTTTCCCCACAGAGCTCTCTTCCACTGCTTGACATAATTTGGTTCTTGCAGCTTATTATTCAGCTCAGTTCTGTTTTCCTCTGAAACCAACTGGTCTCTTAGAATGATATTTGGATGTTTTTTTCTGGTTTTTACTGGGCAGGCTGGTGAATAACCAACCACATAGAGAGTGACAATCTCTTCTATCAAGGATCATTATCAATTTTGTTTAGAGATACTAAAAGGGAAAGCCCCTCAAAATTGTATTAAGATGTCTTTAAAGTAAGTTTCAGGTTTATAATATATTTTTTATTTGAAGCCCAAATTGGTCAGTATTTGTCCTCTAAAATGCATCACTCTTTTAAAGGTTGACTTGTATATATATATATATATTTTTTTTTTTTTTGAGAAAAAAAAAATGTGTGCATGTTCCTCTTATCCAGAGAAAGATAAACCTTTCTGTCCTGAGGAGCAGACTGAGGACTTGACCTCCTGCTGGATGAATGCATATGCAGCCAGTGATGAATTAGGCATGATGTGCAGATGAAGGGAAACACAGTCAAGGAGGTGGTGAAGAATAAAAGATGTGGAAATTTCAAAAAGGCAGTTCAACAAGGGCTAGTGTGCAATATGGTGGGGAAGGAAGCTGAGGGCTTAATTTCAGCCTAGACTAGCCTTTTTTGTTTTCACTTGTTGGACATTTCTACAGGTTTAAATATTTATTTGTTATAGCATTTGATTTTCTTTTTCTTCCCCGTGACACAAAGAAGAACTGACCTTCAACTGATCTTTGTTTTGTTTTTTTTTTTTGGCTGTTTGCCTTGAATTCCTGTGAAGGACCTTAAGGATCTCTGCATTATCTTGGATCTTGTAAACATCCACAGCAGCACCATTTTAACGGTGTCTATGAATGTATGGGGCTTATTTAATGGGAAAAAAATTTTTTCTATGGCCACGCAAGATCTCCAGGTGCAATCTGAAAGGGGTAAAGGATTGACTTCTTTTGGCACTTAGCAGACCATTGGTTGTGGTTATTATGAAACCCTAGTCAACCCTGGGGATCACAGCTGCTTGTCTTATATCTAATGAAGGCAGATGGGAAAATTTACATGGAAGTCTTAATCAAAACAAAGAAAAACCCATGGAATTTCCAGTATTAATTTACTGATCACACTGATACAGAGCTACTATACAGTCTGGGAATGAGCTTTTCCAGAACAGACTTTATAGTTGCTGGAGCTGATCCAGAATCCTTTGCAGTGAATGGTAACCTCTGAATTACATGGGATTTCCTTCACTGACTTAAATGGTCTTTGGATCAAGTCCATAATGAGTTATTGTGTAATATAGCCCAGAATCACAATAAAAAATGTTCAATAAAAATCCCAAGGAAGAAAAGAAGATAAGTTGCAAACTTCTGTCCCTTGATTTCCCTTTACAAAACTCCCTATTTAACAAATAGCATTGATTCGGATTGCAACCAATCAGTGTGATCAAACCTGTCATTCATAAACCAAGGTCTTCTCATTACACTCTTCAAAACTTGGGTTCCACTTTTTATGGGGCAGTAATAATGATGTGGTGCAACCCAGCCTGTCTGCTGGAACTGACTGTGTTACAGGGCCACTCCTAGTCCTATATGGCCCCAGTAATCACCTATGTTCAGTACACTGCAATGAGTGACTAAAGCTCTGAATTAAACAGAAGCTATGTTCAGAGTCTAAAGGATCTCATTAAGCAATGGATTATATCTGACCTAATTAATAACATCTCATGTGTGAAGATGAGCTTCTCATTTTCACATTTCCTTCAAGTTAGTAGAAATAATGTAATTATTCATGATACTTAAACCTATCTGAAAACATATGAATATGGGACTCTTCTGTGACTTTAATTCATCTTGTGGAATAGTTAGCAAACAATAAAAGGCAGAGTCAATACATCTAACAATAACAGAGTTAATAAATAAACAACAACCTTTTCAGTCTCTGTATTTGACATTTTGCCACTCAAGTAATTCCCCTCTAATCCTAAATTACATAGCAAGTGCACAGCTAGTTAAATCTCAAAACCACTGGCCTGGTCCCTGAGGCAGCCTGGCATTGCATCCACACGCACAAAGCTGGCATGTCTGAGGGAACCTCCCTGTGAGAGGAAAAAGCCTCACTGCTCTGAGAAGGCACTAATGGCAGGCAGGCATTAAATTACTGACAGTAGAGTTATTTTCTCTCTCTTTGCTTCCATCTTTTCTCCCACCCAGGAGGGTTGTTCAGCCAGCAGTGGGGCTGAACAATGAGTGAACCATGTATGCTCAGGGTGGTCTCCAGTCGCTGCTGGAAAGGACTTCCACACAACCTTTACACAGGAAAATTCCAAGAAAGAAGATATTCATCCTCCCAGAGGGTAACGGTACTTTCTGGTTGACCTGAGGTGAGTCTAAACCTAGGCCTGAGGGAAAAAACATAGGAAACTCTGTTCTTCAGTCATTTCTTCCACGCAGGAAAGGCAGATTTCCCCCCAGCCTGGCAGCTGCTGTGAACATGCAGTGTCAGCCAGCCCTCCTGCCTGGTGTGTGTAAGAGCAGACATCGAGTGCAGCAGCTGTGAATTCAACGAGGCTGAAATGTTAAATGTTGCTGCTCTGAATATCATGTTACTTAGTTTCTCCTTTGGGAATGCATATCTAAAAGTGAGGAAATTTCACTTCCCATGTAGAAAGCAAGAGGTCATTTTCACCTCCTATTCACAGTGACTGAATAGGTGGAGAAAGTGCAAGTAATGGATGTTTAGTGACCCTTATATCTCATGAGAGCATTTTGCAATGAGGTGTGTGCAGACTTTTTGCTTAAATTCCGATAGTGCCTAAGATTAAGCTTTAAAATGGCTTCTTTTCGTTAGAAGTGCTCTGCATTAGTTGAGTCAATTTGCAAATGGAAGTGTTTGGGTTGTCCCCACTGGCACTTCTGTTTAGCTGTTGATCTGAATATCGAGCAGAGTTATTTCGTTCCTTGTGGACCATCAGCAGTAATGCTCATCCTCCATTTACAAGTTTGTTAAGAGAACTATTGATGGGTATGAGTCAGCACAGTAGTCAGTTCTTTCCCAATTATCTGATTTGTTCCATAGGTTTTATAGAAAAACGGGAGGGGAGGAAGCAAAAGGTTAGTGGCAAACTGAAATAATAGGACACAGGCACTAAGCAGCAGGTGCACCAAGGGAGAAGGAGTTTTACAACCCTGAATACCAAACAAAACTTGAAAAAGCACCAACAAAGGTGATATTGAAGGTTACAAGGCTGGCATTCACTCCACTGTCCCCAAGGCAGGACTGCCTCTCTGGCAGTGTTGAGTTTATCATCCAGTGTCAAAACTTTTGGCAGGAAACAGATAAAGCCCTAACTCTCAGTGGGTAGAAAATGGTGTGTGCAGGTATTGATCCTACCTGAGGACATGGTCTGTTGTCTACCCTACTTGCTGAGAAAACAGTTTCTTGTGTGCATCTAAGTATATTAAATATCTATTTCCTTGATTCTAATAAATTTTAGACTTGGGACAGTAGCCAAATTTAACATAAAGACAACCATATAAAAAACTATATTTTTTTAGCAATTTCCTGAAAATCAGTGGCTGGCTTAGAGAGAGAGAGAAGCCCTAAATGACCCTGTGGATGACAAGCCTTCAGTATGCACTGCCCACTGCCCAGGTAGCAGAGGGGCCAAGCTAGACAGGTGTGCTTGGAGAGCTCCAATGCCCCCAAACATTCAAGGATTCTCAAATTCTATTCAATATTAGAACATTTGACTTAAAATGCAAAGCTAAGGAACCCAGATCCCATTACTGCTGCTGCTTGTGGAAGTAGCTACTAACTTATGTGGTTATGAAGGAAATCTTGAAATGCCTGGAGCAAAAGACTGGAGAGGTGTGACTTTTTCCATTCATCTCCATCAACTTTTAATCATGAAATCTAAAAGTGACAATTTAATTAGCAATGTTAATTATTTCACTGAGAACAGTTTTAATTAAAACATACAGTACTTTGCTTGTCTGAAAATCTTCAGCTGCTTTATCCTTCTGCAAATCTTGTTTTTGCCAAAACCCCTTTATCTTCTCAAAAATTCTAGTACCTTCACCTTCCATAACCAACAGCCTACTTAAATCAGAAGGGAAAGAATAAAATATATCAAATTTTAAATCAATAGGAAGAGCCTAGAGTGACTGTGGTGGTTCCTGAATTCAACTGCTTTTAGATTTGTTACACCAAAGCACAGCAGGACATGGTCCCCTCCATGGGACACAGAAAACTTTGGCTTCAAGGTGCTTCTGAAGGGTGTCTGTTGAGTTATTTTTAGCCATCTTGCAGGCAAAGGGCCTAAAATTTCATTTTAATGGTCTGTCAGTAATTTGCCTTCTTTTTTTTCAATCCAAAATTGCTCTTTCATATACACATATAAACACACATGTTCTCCCTTGCATGCCTGATTGATTTTCATATATCATTCTCACAATGAAAAATTGTTCACTGGGAAAGACTTTTTGGAAAATAAAAATTGCAATAATATCCCCAGGATTCTGTGTTGCCAACTTTGGCTAAAACAGGAATCCATCAAAGAGACAGATGCATCATTATTTTCCCTAAACACTATCCAGTAGGATAATCACATCAGTCTTTCCTTTATCCTCACTCAGAAACAAAGATTTACTCTAAATCCAACCTTTTCCCATAAAAATTCAGTTATTGTCCCTTGCCAAATTGGGTATGGAAACATTAAAATTGTTGGCATTTTCTTCCCTAAAACTCAGTGCATGTGACTTTACTTGAGATAGGACCCAGTATGTCAGGGCAGAAATATATTTCCTCTCATTGAGAAGAAACTAGTGTCGTTCAAATGTAAAACAGTGGTTTCTTCAGCCTAAGTCTGTGATGATGTTAATTTTGGCCTGAATTAAATGCCATTTGTCACCATTAAGCAGAAAATAGAAAACACACAAGCTAATTAGAGAGTTCTCTATAAAAATATTGCTATTGAACAAGTAAAGTTAAAATGTTTTATTGTCATAATAGGTCTATTTAAAATTAAGGGGAAATCAATGCATATGATAACTTGAAGAGCATTATGATTTTATTTGGAGTTTTTGGAAAATCGTCCAAAAAGTCTTGTCTTGGAATATTTCTTCAATATGTTGTTGTTAATACAGAAACAGTTGAGTGTCCTGGAGTTATGGGATGTCAAGGAGTAATAGGATGATATGCGCCCTTCTAATCAATAAATGGCAGCATTGTCTATTAAAAACAGAATTTTAAAAAGTGACTTCAACACACATTCCTGTGAACGAATGATTTTTACTCTGGTTTGAGACTTTCCCTCACATTCAGGTAAATTCAGATGGTAAACTGCCCCATCACTTTCAGTTTTTATATGTCTCAACATCCTCAGGTCACAAAGTACTGGGAATTTCAGAAGCAAGCCAGTCAGGATTTCTACTGCAGAAGAGCAACTTGGATCATTGAGTCTATTCTGAACAAAATCTCCAGCCTCAGTTTAAAGCTGCTTCTGTTCCTTTACCATTTAATACTCCTGGCAGGTCTCCACTGATGCCAATATCCTCCACGTCCTAAAGTCAGACCCCATATATAGTTGATGGCAACACCTCTGAACAAACTGACAGATGCATGGATCTCCTTCCTTGTCATAAAATAAGTTACAACTACCAGTTTGTATAATTATCAGTATAAAGTTATTTTATCTCTTTATACAACCTCAGTCACTAACACCGCTTCTTACATACAAGAATGACTCAGGAGAGCTCCACCACAGAGAATTGTCAGAGCCAGCAGAGCCATGTTGATTCATGCCAGTTGCTAACCTCACTTTTCTCCTTCCTTCCTCTTTCTCCCCTGTCCTTCACAGGATGACAGACACTCTTCTCATTACATCTGTTTCTAGGCACTAAATCCAACAAAGCTCAGCTCCTCTTCAAGAAATTTTTTCTACCTGTAATCCACAGTTCCTGTCCCTTTTCTGGTCTTTAGCAGAGAGGTTTGCCCTTCAGTTGCTAACATATCCCATGTTTTATGCCAATTTATGATTTTATGTCTACCACAAGTGTGAAAACCCACTTCCCAAAGGCTGGATGTCACCCGTGCCTTCCCTACAAATGACCTGCCCCATGTTCCTTTTGGTTTGTGTGCCTTCCTCCAGTCCACCCCTCCTTATTCCTGTCTTCTGAATGTTTGCAATTTCTTACTATTTTCCCTAAACCAAGGGTTGGTTGCTGAGAGTGGAGAAAATACATCATGTAAAATCCTCACAGTTTATTTCTCATGTCATATAATCTTTTTCTTGACACATTCAAAAAGAGCTGAATGGCCCTTTGTTCTTTCCCAGCATGTCCATTCTCACTTCACTGAAGTGTGTGTTAGGCTGTAGCCCACACAAGGTCTTTTTGCTCTATAACAAGGGAAGAGTTCCTTATTCCCTGTTCCAGAGGTGTTACTAGACACCTGCATGGAACTCTTTGAGGGATTGTTTTTTAAACCCTTCCCTAGAAAGGGGATTCCCATTGTTGCTACATTTGGATGGGAACTGCTGAAAGTTTAATGACCTTTGCAAGCACAAAGGACTCTCCACTGATGCCCATGACACAGCTAAACTCATTGCCCACATAAATAGAGTCCATTTGTTCCAGGGGTGTTTTCAGGACTTTTCAGATAATCCAGGAATATGCATATTCCACCAGGTCTTAATTGCAAAGACTCAGTCTTGAGTGAAAGGGAGTTTCCCCCAAAGGGCCATATCTGTCAATATGGATAACATGAACTATTCATATTGCAGATTCCATTTTATTTGAGCCTTAACAGATGCTGATGGATCCCTTCTTCCCACAGTGAGCTCAGGTGCAAGTTGTGCCAGTAGGAAGAATTACTTTCAAAAATCCCCTCTAGAGACTTCACTTTCTCAGAGCATCTGCTGCTGCACTCATTGCTAAATCAGTCCGTGGCCTGAAGATCTCTGACTGCCTAACACAACCAGGACCACAATGTGAAATTATAATGATGGCAAAATTATTTTTTTAAAACAATCCAAGAATCCTCTGAAGTCCAGGAGGTCAAGAATCCTGGGCTAAGAGGAGCAATTATAGGACAAGTTCATAACACTGTACTGTCACTTGCATTAATATTCAAGGTGAATGATATAGATTGACAGATGCTGTCAGTGACCTTGGGAGAGCACCTTGTTTAGTTCAGAGAAAGCTCTGGCTGGGTTTTGTCTCTGATACCAGTGCACAGCTCCCAAAGAGTATAACCCCAACACTGCAGCCTTGGGCTAGAACACTTCCACTGATTACCAGCTGCAATCGAAGATCTTTGTCCTCCTGCAGGGAAAGAAAAGGATCAGACTCAGGAGAAAATAGATAAACGAACCCATGTAGCTGGGTGAATAATCCCCCTATTCTATTTGTTGCTGATATCCAGCATACATCAATAAACCTGCGGGATCTCTTGGGGGAATCTACTGAGCACTAGATGAGGATGCTGTACATGAGATGTTTTGGGGTTTTTTTCCACTAAAAAGAAGGCCGGAAAACGAGTTGATAATTATTTTTGGCTATGTGTTCAAGATATAGAATCAAAATACAGAGTAATTTTTTCCTCTCCCTAACAGTGCTGGGAAAAATAGCAGTGAGCTTAAACAGCAGCAAGGGAAATTTAGGATAGAGTAATGTTTCCTGACAAAAAGAACAGCCAACCCTTCCACCACTGGAGGACTGTAAAGCGTAAGGTAGACAAATTGATCATGAAATCCTGCCAGAAGAAGAGACAGAGGGTAGATTGTCTCTTCTGTCTCTATTTTTAAATTTCTATGAGGTTTTGGGAATCTTTCTGTTGGACTGGCTTTAGCTGCAGGGACTATTTGATATGGCTGCAGAATACAGACATAGTTCTAGAAGTGCTAGAATATGCCCAGATCTTTGGGATTTAAAGCAAAGGATTGAACAAAAAAACAGGTCCTGGGATTTTAAAAACTTCACTTCTGAACCTCTGTTTTTCTAAAGAGCACTTCAATCTTTCATTCTCTACTACATGTATGTACAACTATTACATACACCAAAAAATGAGCAAGTGAGGTGCTTCTGAGCAGTGAAGAATAGAATTATTGTATTTGCACTTATAGGAAATGCAGAGGAGCTACAGCAATCACAGTGCTGGATTGAAAAAGTATTTATTCTGAAATTATAGAAGTCACCTGTCCTTGACCCTGTCTTCCAAGGAAATCAGTACTGTATCTGGTATTATGCATGCCACTAGATTTCAGCTAGCTTTGACATCTAGTTATTTTTCAGCTCGTATTCAAGTCCTTCATTCACTAGTTCCAGTTTTCCCTAGGTTTTTGTACAAAATCTTCTTTTTTTTTCAAGTTTTCTCATATAGAAAATTATTTCTCAATTCATCTGGTAGCTCTCTGACAGCTTTTGTGAAAGAGAAAAAGGTGGCTTATTTCCCCCTCTATTGACAGTATCACCTCAACTTCAACATGTTTCCAAACTGCTGTGCTTTGTTTTTCTGTATGCTTTTAATTACAGCTCTTGTACCTGTGGAAGAGTGAGGTTTTCTTCTCTCCCTCCTGAGAGCTGCCCTCTTCCCCTTAAAGCTTTTATTTTCTTGTCCCTTTGCTATCTTGCTATTGACAGGATCTTCATTACTATCTGATTCTGTCACTTCTCATTCTTTAATGATGCCATCTCACTGCCTCAGAACAGTGTTTCAAGGATTACTTCTGTATCTGTCCAGGTGTTTTGGAGCAGTCAGCCTCAGATCCCCAGCCACTGTGCCCCCACCATGGCACAGGCAGATCCATCTCAGTTATACTCCATGTGTGCCATGTGCCTCTAGAACTGCTCCAAAGACAAAGAGAGGCTTGGATCACTTTAATTTAGCAATTAGTGTACTAATGAGTGCCAGGAACATCCCAAGGTCCTTGGGCAGCTCTAGCTGTTAGTAACATACCCTAATTGCAGGAGATCAAGGACAGGCTGCAGGGTGGGGCTTTCTCTGCCTGCACCCCCTTCCTTTTAGAAATATTTTCTTTACATGCCTCCTCACAAAGTTAATCTGTCTTTTCTAACATACAGCTACCACAGGCTGATGTTTCCTAGGCAACATTCCTATGGAAAAGCAAACTACTGACCATTCTCACCTTGCCCTTTTGAAGTCAAGCTATAATTTCATTTATTATCCTTTAAAAATGTGGTTGCCACTATGCAGGTGAAAAAGAAGACAAAGTAGCTGCTACTATTTCCCAAGAGCTACAAGCTTGTCTTTACATACTGCTCTCAACAGCACAGGTGTGAAAGTGCCCTTTAGGCTCATAATAATTCCTAAGAAAATTAACATTGGCAGTTTTTTTTTAAAACAACAATTTTTCCATGTTTTTCATTCAATTGGGGAACACCTATCAACTAGGTGTTCCAGAGCTGGGTGAACCATAACTAGTCTTCTTATTTAAACCAGCTGTAAGCCCTGGGTCAGCAGCCCCAGAGGGGGGATAATGGTTTCAGAGCACTGTTGCAGGAGGCTGGTGCTGATTGCTGAGGTCAAAGTGACACACTCTGACTGCTCACAGCACAGCACAAACAAGCTACTGAAGTGCTCCTCTGTTTTCTGTGTCTGTCTCCAGCACACCATGAAATTTTTATTTTTTGTAAGCTAATCCAGCCCTGCCTCGCTGATAAGCATGGCTTTAAACTTAATTGCTTGTTTGTTTTTTGAGGAGAAGGAAGGAAGCAGCCAGGAAAGCATCACACGCAAACGCAATCAAGCACAGGAGAGAAAAGCAAAACCTCTCCAGCAACAGGTGGCAAAACAAATGCTGAACAAGGCAGTTCATCAATATGCTCACCCTGTGCTTCCTGGGCTGTCTTTCTCTGAGAGTCTTAACTTGATGGACTGGTGATTGCCCGTTTTTTCTCAAGAGATACCACTGAAGCCTATCAGAGGAACTTGCCATGTCTATTCTTAGCCTCCAGAACTATTGTGGCAGAAGAGAGGTGGGGTTCTTCAGCTAGCCAAGACAAAAAAGGAATCGGCTGTCTGCAAGCTGATAAAAGCAAAGCTGCAATTTCCTTTTACTTTTCAGTTTCGTATGTGCCATGTTGGGCTGCTTCAGCTTCCTGTCACTGCAAGATTTGGTTTATATTAGAAAAACTCACATTCTGGGGAGCAGCACCAGGAGAGCTGCCACCACTTTCTCTTTTAGAAAAATCACTCCTAAGCAAGAAATAACCCTGTCCTCACAATCACAGCAATTGTACACCAGGGGCATACAAAATAATAAAATAGGTGTCGTGTTTTAGATGGCTCAGACATGCACATGATACCAAAAAGAGACTGCTATTTTATATCAGGGACGTGTGGATTCCTTCTTTTCTACTTTATCCTGAACAAGCTATAGGAGAGCATGGGCTGCAGAGGGCAAGGTGATCCCCTATCAGTGATCCCCAGGGGATTTTCTGCTCCAGCTCCCACAGCCCTGAAGCATTTACCATCAATGTAACATTATGCATCTGGGTCTAGAGAAGAACAAATGCAACTCAAAGGTCCTGGTGGTGTAATTCTCAGTACTTGTGTGAGGGAACTTGTGGGCCTCACACACAGAAGACAAGACAATATAGCTGTCTTTGCCTATGACCCTGTGCATTCAACAATCAGGAGGAAAAACTCCCTCCCCTCCACACTCCCGGAGGGCTGATGCAGGTCACACATGAATGAAGGCAGCTATTTCACACTTGGCTTGCAGAGGGCACAGCATGCGTGTCTGGGGAGCAGGGAGAGGAGGGAACGGGGGAAGGAGGAGAAGGAAAGAAAACAGAGCAATGGAACTTGAATCTGTCCTTAAATCATTCACAACACCAGCTGGATATAAATGCAATTCGCTTAAAAGACTTGTTATTTTAATGTTTGTTTGGTTTTCTCTTTATAACTTGTCAAAGGAAGCTTTTATTATTTTGGGTTTTTTTTCAGAGTTCTGTAGTCTTCTTTTGTCCTCTCTCTTCAGTTCAGTGTAGTTAGAGAGTGCCTAGTTTATCTTCAAGTCCCAGGAAACCCCAGGGGCTGTCCTCCCAAAGCCTTTTAAAGTTTTGAGTTCACTCACTTGGTACATTGGAAAGCAACAAACTACATTCCTTTAGCCATGACCTCCCAAGGCATACCTGGCAGATCAAACCCAGTGTGGATTTTGAAGAGATACACCTAATTCAGCTCATGCATCCTATCCATGATTCTGCTGAGTGGATCTTGATGCCAGTAAAAGCCTGAAATTTATTCCAAGATCATATCGGATAACATGGAAGTGATGGGTATAATTGTCCATTCCTCTTGGTAAGTGTGATTACAAGCCATGACAGTTCCTTGCATGAAACCAAAGCAAACTGAGTTAGTAAAAGCTGCCTGTTAGAGGTGTTCTATTTAGAGACAATTGCAATTCAGGATCTTAAAGCATTTCAGAAAGAAACAGAAAAAATATACAAGTCTTGCTAAGGAAATAAGTTTTCAACCAAATAATCTAAAAATATTTCCAATTATCCTTTTTTTTTTTTGAGAAAACATTTTATTTGGAGAGGGCAGAGGAAAAATAGCTTGGGGGTGGTAAAGTTATTGACACATATTTGACATGGATGGCACTAGGAATGCTGACAGGTTTCTTCTTTTCGGGAATCGTCTTGCACTCCTTGCAGAGCCAAGTATTCCTGCTTACATCAGGCACACCCTGACTGGGATGAGTCTCTGTCTCTGCAATGCTGCACTCACAGCTTAATGTATCAAAGCCAGTGCACATTAATTTTAATTCCTATGACTATGCCAAGCTGTAAATTGAGGTGGTTCATGAATCATTCAGCTGGAGAGGCAGCTTCCAGGAGAGAGGCGATGCAGATGGTTGTGACAGCTAAACCTCACCAGCTATCCCAGGTTTAACTTACCCATCTAGGGCAGTATTCTTATTTACTCTGCCTGCTGAAGTCCCGTGAAGACAAAATATCACTTCTCCCCGGCAGAGAGGGAGCTTTCCTTTTCCCAGGAGCTACTCAGAGCTGTCACCTAGCCCTTATTTGTCCCTAATCAGCTCCAAATGAAATGAGAAAGGAAAGCCACAGAGCTTCAGCTGTAAGCTCTGCTGGTAAGAAAGTCCTTTTTTGGACTGAAAGGGAGGAGAGCTTGTCTCAGCACCTCAGGCAATAATTCAGAGGAATAGGGACATGCAAGGGCAGGGCAGGAGAAGCTGAGTTTTCTCTGGTATCAGCAATTAATTATCCTAGAAGTCAGAGAGGATGGTGTTGTGTCTCACTTTCTCAGTCAATGAGCAGTGTACAGACGAACTAGAACGCTTCTGGAGGCAGGAGAAAATGTGGGCTGAACATGGAATGTTGTGTTATCATCATATTGTGTGGCTCACAAGCTAGCTCCTTGTCTCTGCAAAGGAGCAGTCCTGATCTGCCTTGTAAAGGTTTTATCATTAAGGAATCTCCCTTGTGAAGTCACACTCACTCATTTCTCTGTCTCCAAAATAAAAGGCTCTCCATGTCCCTCTGTATCTGAGAGGAGAGCAGCTTCTCCCCAGCTTGAAGCACAGTGCATGACAATTCAGGCAGAGCTCTCCAGGAGCTCTCCCATCCCAGGGTAACTCAGCTCTTGCCTGTTTTCTAATCCCTGAGATGTTAAGAACAGACACCCACACAGCTCTGGCTCTGGGAAATGCTTTCACCATGAGGGGTCTGAGAGCTCATCAGTGGTACCAGGGTCCAGCTCTTGGGCTGTTCTCTGAAGCTCAGGAGTCCAGAACTGTCCTTGGGCTTTCCCTGGTCTCCTAAGGTTCAAGCAAAATGTGAGGCATAGATATGGACCCAAGAAGTATCCCAAGCCCAGTGCCACAAAGGGATATGCTACTTCCAAACCAACTCTGCAGTATAACAGGAGAGCTGAAAAGCTGAGGGAAGCCTTGGAATTTGCCTAATTTGCATTGTATCAATTTTGTAAACACCTCAGAAGGGATATAGCTTGAAAATTTGTTTCTACCGTTAGATAGCACCTGTTTTGAATAATAATGAACAAAAAGTGAAGAAAAGGAGAAAACAATGTTCTACAGTTGTATTATGTCTCCTGCAGTTCAATGAAACAGCTCCCTGGTTTGAGCTCATGAACATTTACTCTACGTTCATTTTATGGGCTTTGAGTAACTCTTCTCAGTTAAAGGGCTTTTTTCAACACATATGGGCTTCCAAATATAGTGAAACCAATTTGCTTTGAAAAGCAATATATCTGCTAAAGGGCAGTTTTATTTTTCTTTAGGTAGAGCAGAACTTTTATGCATATCAGAATCCCGAAATACAAAGCCTGCTAATTGGGGACAGGGAGAGACAGCATAGTATAGTAAGGCTAGTTAAAAACCTGGTGAAATATTTCAAAATCTCCAAGGATCCTGACCTCAAACCCTTTATAGCAGCTATTCCTGACTACTCAAGCTCCCTCCAGCACTTAAGCAGGATAAGCAATCACTGTTTTACTACCTATGTATCCATTATACAAAAAAAAAATTGTTTATACATTTGAAGGATCATTTGTAGACATTACACTGAGAACACACTCAGCAGTGATTAAAGAAAAGCAGGTCTGCAAAGAGACCTGATATGTAAAGCAATGAGACCTTGCTGCCACACCTTGTGCACTGCCCCTTTCACCCCTGCCCTCCCCCCACCTCAGGCTCTGTTCTCATGAGGAGTTGAAGCTTGTTCTTTTTCCTCTTGCTGCTGTAACTCCATAAATCTGAAAGCCAAAGCTAAAACCTGGAGTTCAGAGACTTGTAGGGTCTGGGTGATATGTATGCCAGCTGAGGACACCAGAAGCTAAAAACCTACAATCTGAGAGTAAAGTCACCAAGACTTTGCCAGTGAGAAACACTGGCAGTGAAACTGTGCTGGCAGGGTGAGGTAGATAAATCTAAGTGTGGTGTGTGAAGTGCCAAGATGTGAACAACATGCCCAGACCCTGACTGTAAGCAGTGGGAAGTCAGGTTCCAGTTCAGCTCCCCAGTGTCACGTCCTGGAGCCACTTGAGACACTGAAGGGTAGCCAAGACACCCACACAGGGCTGGCTGAGGTGATGTGGAGCTTAGGGAAGACCTCAGCCTCCTGATGGGAGACAGGACATAACACCAGAATAATTTAATAATAGTTTGCTGCATTTAAGTACATGAACCTTGAGTCTACTAAGTGAAGTCAGCAAGGGGGTTCACCTGTAACAGACACCAACATTTGGCCTGGTCAATAGCTCTCCTGGGTCAATTACCTATATCAACAATATGGTTGTATTGAAATTATTAGGAAAAATTTCTACACTGATAGGGTAGACCAGCATTGGAACAGGCTGCCCTGGACAGTGGTGGAAAATGATCAAAAATGTGTAGATGTAGTGTTGGAGACATAGCTTAGTGGTGGACTTGGCAGTGCTGGGTTAATGGTTGGACTCAATGATCTTAAAGGTGTTTTCCAACCTAAATGACTGGGTGAATTGCACTCTCAATGTGGTTACACACCTGAATTGCTACCTGCCTCTGGAGTATCTATGCCTCCGTTCACATGGGAATAGAGCTGTTCATTTGGTAGAGAAGGGGAAACAGTTCTTTGTGGGTTGTAAAAATGTATCATCAGTCCCTGTAATGGGGAGCAACCTCTGACTACTCCTCTCCCTGAGTGACTGACTGAGTAAATCACAGGGCTAGAGAGCTCAGTTCCCCCCTTACCTGCTCTTACCCTGTGTCTTGCCCTAGTTTCATTATGTTGCAGCAGAAAAAGAAGTTTTGGACATCCTTACCTGGCCTCACTGAAGCCTGGTCTCAGGTGTCTCACATTGACCATTACACAGTGAGGAGGAAAAATTGAGAACTTATGCTGCGTAAGTATCCCTGTTGGAAGAGACTACCTGGATAGAGAAGGCACATATTTGCTGGTGAAGGGATTCCCTGACCAAGAAGCATGAGCAGTGCCCTAGGCCACAAGAGGACACAACTGTTGAGATACAGTACAACACACAAACAGGGTCCACAGTGTAATATTACACTAAAATAATGCCCTGTGGGGGTATTACAGTTTTTTATCATTATATTCTGAGAACCTCTCTGTAGGATCTGGAAAAGCTTCTTGTCCAAACAGAGAGACATTCTGGACCTCAAATGTGCATCAAGTGTTGACAAAATGACACCACCCCCTCTGCAATGGCTCAACAGCTTGGGCTTGTACCACCTCCAGTCAGGACAGGTTGGCCTGAATTGCTTCCAGGACATCAAAAAGCTCTTACATTTCTGCAACTGTTCTTGTCTTCCACAGCAGTTTGACCTATTGTCTTAGTGGAAGTATTTTTTTACTATTCAATAACTGCCACAATAAATCAAACTCCATATATTAACAAGAAGCTCAGAGTAAGTTAACTATCAATGGATTAATTAAATATGATGGATAATGATTGCCAGCTAACATAGGCATTTGCAATGTTATTGCATGTTTTAATAAACAGTCTTCAAATTAATTTGTGAGATTGGTGCCTATTCTGAATGCATGCTTTGTGCCTTGCCTCCCCTGCCCCACTTCAAAGAACATTATCTGCTGCTGTTGTGTGGTGGCAAGTTCCTCTGCATATGGAAGCAGGTGCTCCCCAGTTATCACAGACTGACATTCAGCACTTTCACTGATATGTAGATAATGTCAGCCTGGAAAGGTGGCAGGCAGCATCCTGTCCAGCCTTCCCTGTGGTATGCAGAGATAAGCATCTCCAGCTGTCAAAATCCTTCTCCTTTCTTCTGTATGCAAAACTTACATCCCATTTGTGGCAGCTGAGGATGAGAGATATGCCCTTGGTTTAACATGCTTTGCAGTTAATCCTCTCCAAAGTGTATTTAAAACCAACAGCAGTAACTCAGTATATTAAGGGATTTGGTCAGTGACCATATTTTAATGGCCATCACACTGACACTGCCCCCCTTTATATTTTAATTCTCTTGTGATACTTATGCATGCATTGCATGTACAAGCTAAAGGGGATAAGGGAATTTTAGAAATCCTTGGGCCTGAAAGAAATGCAACCCTGGCCAGGAACAAAATGTGTGCCATTTCATCAGG
The DNA here is from genome assembly GCF_024509145.1 of Vidua macroura. Lineage (NCBI taxonomy): Eukaryota > Metazoa > Chordata > Aves > Passeriformes > Viduidae > Vidua > Vidua macroura. The sequence continues at coordinate 14,109,492 of NC_071572.1, forward strand.
TTTTTGTATCATTACCTATCTCAATTTGCAGAAACAAGCCGCTTATAATTGTAGTGAAGAGGCTGATGCCTGATGGTTAGTCTTTTAAGCACTTTAAATAGCACTTGATGATATAAGCTGGAACTATTGTACTTGCTCTAAACAGCAAGTGATGACACATTGTGATGACATGGACTGTTGCAAATCTAGCAAAAACCACCTCTAGCCATAGGTACTAGGCAATAGTAATATAGTAACTAGTACTATAACAGCATAAATAAACTATTTTGATACTACAAGGAAATATTTTTAATCCTGTTTTCTTGATGTTTATATGATTGCACTGTGACTGCGTTTGTCTGAAAACTGTTGAGTCAGTAGCTGATTTCAATCAGTTGTGACAGAGCTTCAAAGAGACATGCTTAACCCTCATGAGAGAAGAGGGGGAGATAAGAAAAGAAAGATCAAAAAGAAAAAAAAGAGACAGAGAAAAGTTCTTATTACATGTCAGTACATTGGCTGCCAGATGCAGACCTACGTGTATTCCCTGCTTGCCTTGTCTCTGCTCCAGGTATCAGGTAACCCAGCCTGCACACAGCAGCTAAAAAGCAGCACCTGGATTTTACACCCTGCCAAGCACAGTTGCAATCAACAGCAAAGACAACATAAATATACCTGGACTTACTGCTCTGGGGTTTCCTGTGCTCTACTCTGGTGCATGGACCTCCATTGGCTGGAGAGAAACAAATGCATGGAAAATCAGGAAGCTGGAAGAAAATGCATTTGACTTGTTCAGGTAGGAGCTGATTACTTCTAGCCACTACAATAGGTTGTCACTGCTCTCTCCTGACTGTTTGCGTGCAATTGGGCTTCAACCAGCAGGACTCTGAGCAGCCCTCAGTCATTCCCCATGGCTACAAATTCCTGGGAGCAGAGGAAGGGACAGATCCATATCTCCCAGAGCCTGGTGGAGAGCTTTAAGTGGTGATTTATTGCACAGCAGGACAAGCATCTGGCAGCTTGACAAGCTGCACAACTCCAGAGCATGTGTTGCATCCCTCTTGGACGCAGGTATTTGACAGCATCTGAAAAGCATACTACCTTTGGTAACTCTGCCCTTGGCACTTCAGGTCCCACAGATCCATTCTGACATACCTTACCCTGTCTGTTCACTGCATAAGGGATCCACTCCAATGACTCCCATGCATTCCTCCAGCAAGCAGTGCCTGGCACCCACTGTCCTGTGCTGACACTGTTCTGTTCAACAGCTATAGAGTCATAGAAAGGCTTGTGTAGGAAGGGACCTTAAAGGTCAAGGCAGTGATTCTGCAGCTGAGGAAAAGCCTTTCCAGGCCTGCAGACAAGCTGAGGTGGGAGAACACTTCTGGAGATGGTCAAGTTCAACCCCCATCAGTCCAGGTATGTCTCACCAGAGCTGAGTCACATTCCTGGATCTGCTGGTGACATTTTTCCTAATGCAGCCCAGGGTGCTGTTGTCCTTTCTTACAAGCAGGGACATTGCTGCCTCCTGTCAAAGCTGGTGTCCACCAGGACTCCCTTATCCTTCTCTGCAAAGATGCTTGTGAGTCAGATGGCCCCTGGCATGTTCTGGTGCCTGGGGATTTTCCTCCCCAGAGACAGAACTTTACACTTTCCCTGGTTAAACTTCAGGAGGTTCCTGACAGCCCATTTCTCCTGCCTTGTGATGTCCCTCTGGATGTCAGCACGATTTTCTGGTGCACCTGACACTCCTCCCAGTTTTGTACCAGCTCCAAGCCTTATGCTTTCCCACAGCCAAAGCCTACTGTGGAATGATACTGTGCCTCGGTGTGAGCTAACTGCAGCAGTGAGATTATTGCTTCAGTTCCAGCCAGGGCTGAGGCTTCTGCTTGTGGTGCTATGGGCACCAAGAGGCCAGGGCAGGAATCTGGTCTATTTACTATTCCACAAGTAAAATTACAGTTCAAGAAAATTTACAAATGAACATTCAAGGTTTGAAATGCCTTAGATGTGCAAACAGAGAGACCATGCCCTGAGCTTCTAACACCATTTAAGGTGTTAAATGGTTAATATCTGCTTTGCAACTATTTGTTGCAAACGTATTTCGTATGAACTGACTGCTGTGCAGGACTGAACCAGTGTTTTGTTGTGAGACATGCTAGATACAGCAAAAAACACATTTCTACCTCCAACACAAATGCTTGACTCCCCCATCCTTATGTTCACTCAGGCCCAACAAAAAGTCATGTTTCTCATTGCTTTTTCTACTCGTAGCCACTAGGAATCAGTATAAAAGAAAATAGTGAAAAAACCTCAGAATCTGAAAATTTTAGTGCAGTGCTACTTGGGATATGTGTGTATTTTTAAGTCCACTTGATGAGTTTCATGCAATTGAAAAGGAAGTTAAATGAAAATGTACAGCATTTTTGGTTTTTGTTTTGTATTTGGTAAAACACTCTTTTACCTTTCCACAAGTAATCACATGTTCTAACATGTTGGGGTTTTGGTTTTTTTTTTATCTGAACAGAGGAATTTACATGTATTTTTACTGCAGGTGAAGTAAACAGAAATAATGGCAAGGTAAACAAAATTGCAAGTGTGTCTGGGGGAAAGGTAGGGCAGATGACGAATCTATAATCACACCTCTGTCAGGCTGGCTGCTCTCAGCTCAGATGGCAGGATGGTGCTCTCTAGGTATAATGGAGATCTATAAATAGCTGCATCATTATATAACCCAGCAGCAGTCTCATTCCCTTTCTAAATATAGGCTGTGCAGCAGAGGACAGTCTGGTGAAATGTTGCTCCTGATACCGATTAATTTCATGACTCACACTGCCCAGCTAATAAAAGTGAAATGTGTGCCTTGGAGGCACCACACTGGATAGGGAGAATTTACATGAGGAAAAAAAAAAATGGATTTGGTTTTGTGACCAGTGAAGGAGAAACTGAAATCTAAGCAATTTCATAATGCATAAGTCCCTAATCATAATGACTTCAAAGAAATGTGAAGCTGTCATTAATGAAATGTTTAATGTCTTGTGTTCTCTTAATAAAAAATAGTTTATTGCTTTTGAGTAATTACTGCAAACTCATTTGGGGGGTTATAATAATCTCACATTTCCTAGGTCAACATGGCTGGCATGCTTGGGATGTGTTCAGTGGTGGGCTGTGTTCACTCAGGATACATGTGCAGAGCTCCCACTATCAACCAGGCTGCACATGTAGAAGGGAGGGAAAGTTTTCTGTAAAGTATAAATATTCCTTTTGTAAAGAGTTTTGAGATCAATGCAGCAAATTGCATCTAAGGCACACTTTGACCTTCAAACTCTAATGACCATAAATAGTGAGGCACGTACACCGTCGTTCAGTCATACTGCTGGTTTGCTCCCTCACATCCAGTCTGCAATCAATATTGCCATTTTACACACAAGGATTTTGCATCCACCTTTTTGTCTTTAAAGTTAGGGTGCTGTCACTGCTGAAGCCTTTGCTGTTGTCTTTATTTAATTACATGGCAAAGGTGAATGTCTAACTCTAAATTGCGACTTTGATGAAAAGTGCTGCAGTGGATTCCCCTTATAGCTCAGGACATTGGTCTTTGCTCAGGTGGGAAAGAGCCTTCTGCAGTGAATTGCAGCATCATTTTGTACCATCTTCACCAATTTGTCCAGACTTTCATGTCTTTCATTAGAAACACTTTGGAGTTCTTCCAGGAGCCTGCTTATGCAGTAAAGTAGTTCTCAACAGGACTAGAAGTCCCTTGGACAAGTGAGGCAGTTCTTGCTCACCACTGAAATGGGTGCTGCCGTGTGAGGCTGAGGTTTCCTGGCCAGAAGGCCACACGCACAAGCACTGGATAACACAACCTGAAACTTCAGCCTCCACTTCCTTCTCAGTTACATTCTGTCCACTGCTTCTTCAGACTTCAGCCCTGTGATTCAACAGTAAATTGAATTTCCTCACCACACAATAGCCTATGGTGTTTTGCTGAGGCAAACCTTGGGTTAACAACCACCGGAGAAGAGGGAATGTTATGCACAACTTCTTTTTTGCACAATTTCTCTGACTTTTCCCAGACTCTTATTTCAAGCAGTTATGTGTTCCATTTGCACCTCCAGCAGCCACAGCGTCAGTAATTCTTAATTTAAACCATTTAGCTGAGTTTTCCATCAAAACAATATTTTTTCTTCTTTCCCCTCAGGATGTAGAACTCTGCTCCAGCTGCTTGCCTTTGACAGATTTACGGTAATAAAAAATAAAGTAAGAAAACTGTTATTTTGCTTTCAAACACAAATCTTTTGTGACAGATTAGACATGGAGGGATAACCTACCTGGCTGGAGGAGTCAGGTATTTATCTGCAGGACTGCACAGCTATATTCAGCAAAGACATGGTACCAGCAGCTTGATCTTGGTCATGTGGATAACCTTAAAACCTTTTAAAACCCAGGGCAATGCTAAGGAGACACTTAAAGGGAACTTGCATAGAAATGACAATCTTTATCAATCAGGAAGGTTCCTGCACTGAAAGCCTCAGTTCTGCTACACAGCCCTTATGGTCCCCACCAGTTCCAAGGGCCCCCACTCAGCTGAGGCTGAGCAACAAAGTACCAGCAGCCAGCCCACAGCTGCCTCATGCCACTTGGGATATCTCAAATCCTAAAATACAGCTCTTGGGGGCTTCCAAACCTGACAACTATCATGAACCCTAAACCTACTGTATGGTGAGGAAGAGCCATACCCAAAGAGGAGAGCTACCATTTTGATGAAAAGTCACATACATGAAGATCTGTGTGTTCCTAGGTATTTCTATTTGGCTTGAATGGACCTGAAGAGAGGCTGAAGATGGACAGTGAGATAGAAGGTGGCTTCCCACCAGAGCCCCCTGTAAGTATTGATCTCTAAGGCATTTTTAGAGCAAAAAAGACAATAAACCTAATGGACACCTCTGTGTTTATGTTAAAGTGCTGCTTGCATTTAAAATGAAAAGAGGCAGAGGAACACATTTTAGATACTCTTGTGGATTGTGAGCATTCCAGGCAAAACCAGACTGCTTATTTAGAAGTGTGCAGATCCCATGGGAAGGCTCTGGGACAGATGTTCCCCAATGTATTGGCATATCAAACCCCATGCAGCAAGGAAATTCAGGGCAATAGGTCTGAAAGCACGCGCACAATGTAGTCTGATGGTAACACAATTAAATCTCCAAGCAAGCACTGGAGAGCAGGGATGCTGTTCTCTGCTCTCTGTCAGAAAGCACTGGCAGGTTCTCTGACACTGGACATGTGGTGAGGCCACACCACTGCCCCAGGCAGGCAGCCTTGCAGGCAGGATTTAAAATTCATCTGGCTGGCATTTCCCCAGGGACCAGCTCCTGCCATGGCTGTTCATTTGATGCCCCTGCAGGCTCTTGGACTCAACCTTGCCCTGTCTGAAAAGTTTCCAGCCATCAGCATCCATACTTGCTCAGTAAATACGCTGAGACTAATTTGCAGTTTCTTCCTTGATTGATTAGTTTGGAATGAGAGGTAAATCATTAAACCCCAGGCCTTTTATTGATAATTTGCAAATGGGAAAAATGGTTCAATTCTTAGTATTGATCATTAGTTACATCCACTTCCCCACAATTATACAAAACATGCCATTTGTTGCTTGGATTGTGCAGGTTAAAGCCACATCTAGGAAGAAAATATACCTCCCTGTGGCTCACTGCAAAGCATCTTGTCTTCTACAAAACAACTGCAGGAGCAGGAAGGAAAAAAAAAAGCAATGTGCTGCCTTAAAAAACATGCTTGTGGTCTTGTGGAGAGCAGAAAGGTCTTCATTTATTAGCTGCAAGAAAAAAGGTTAAGGTCCAGGACAGCATGGTGATTCAAGCTTTACAAGCATAGACTGGAATTTGTCAAATCTTCCAAGTTAATACACAAACAGGCAGGCCAAAGTAAAAAGATTTACAAAGCTAAAAAGCATTTCTGGCTTAATAAAAGCTAGTTAATAAAGTTGGGAACTGAATATCCATCCTGCCCGTCCCTCTGTCTGAAAGAACCACACAGGCCCTGTCTGTTTCCACATATGTCTCCAGGGCCCCTCCAGGTGTGAAAGGTTTTGGCATGATGTGCCATAAGTCTGTCTGGCCCAAAACCCCCCCAGCACCCTCCATGCTTTGCATATCCAAAATTAATGCAGCAGGGACCATATGCTAAAACATTGTAACCAGGCAAGAAACCTTACAAAGATAAAACTTGAAGATTTTACCCTTCATTAACAAAATGCCATCACAGTTCATTCAAAAGTTGGAATTATTTAAAACCTGATGTATATTAATCAAAAGTAATTCTAAATGGATGGTTTGCTTAGCAACTGTATTCTGTGATGAAGCCCTTGCTAAATCTAAAATAGCCTTTATTTTATTCTGGTAATAACAACCAAACCAGATGCTGTAGCCTACATTTCGTATTTTAAGGTATTACTGGTATAAAAATAATACCCTGTAGGATGGTCCTACATGGTGCAGTCTATGCCTTGAAGAGACAAGAAAAAAAGGAATAGCCTGGCAAAGAATTATCACCTTTATTATATAGCTGAGGAACAGGGGCACTGAGTGATTAGCTGTCTTGCTGATAATACCATTGGAAGGCTATAGCCAGACCTAATAGGGTCTGGTTGTGCCAGACAATATGTTCTCACTACACTGCCATCTTTCTTCACTGATGTAAATGGCTTATTTTAAAAGTAGATTTTCATTGGCATCAGCTTGGTTAAAGATACCAAATTTCTCATGGCTGAATCACACATTAAAGCTGAATAACCCTTATTCTTCTGCTGCAGATGACTGCTGTGGACAGCTGTAGCTATAGGCACTCAAACACTACCAAAAAAAGTAGCATATTAATTTTAGTAAAAAAAAAAAATCACTGAAGTTTTAGGACCTGAAGAGAATATTAAAAAAAGACCTTATTATCCTTAACTCTGTCTTATACTGTCAGGTGACAGGTATGTGATTCTGAACAATATTGCCATAAAAAGACCAAGATTTAAAGCACCAGTTATATCTCTGACATACACTGGAGATGTAATAACCTGGGGCACAATGTTCAAAGTCCATCTGATTCCAGGAGACTACAGCCAGAAGTGTGCACTGTGTAGAGAGGTTGCTGTATGTTATATCTATTGGTGTTTTCCCTTTGCTGAGGAACTTTTGTTCACTGATGTGATCATTTCTCTCACTGCATGCTCAATTTAATGGAGCAAAATCCCCATGATAACAAACTACAACTAGGCCAGCTGCTTTGTTTACATAACATGCTAACTTTACTAGCACTTATGTGTTTTATAAGCATATGTAATTGGAAGTGTAACACTGGGGGCAGGGATTGAAAATAATGGTGTATTAATTACTTTCTTTTTGCCTAAGTTGCACCAGGGCTTCTAAATTTTGACGTAATTAAATAAAGAGCAAGACAAGAAAATGTGAATCACTTGAGACTTCTGAGCAGGTGTTAAGGAAAGGAGTGATGACTGGCCCTAAAAATAAAGCACTGGAAGAGCAGACCTGATGCTCCAGGTGGTCTGTGTTCCTACAAAGCACCATAAAGGGTAAAGCAGCTGTATCTCTGCAGTTCCCATTGGAACTGATCTGGAAATACACACTATCAGGCCTGATTGTGTGTTGCAGACTGAGTTTTTCTGCCTGGAGAATGGCTCTCCCAGGGATTTCCAACTCTCTAAAGACCACCCACACAAGTCCATTAATTATTGTTGCTCTCCTGAGGACTAAGAGCCAAACCATTGGTGGCACCAAAGATAGTTTCAAGACTCTGTTGCTTTTCCTTGGCACCAAATTTTCCTCTTGTGCTTCTGCTTTTGCCCCCAGTGTGCTCAAGAGCTGCAGGAACTGTATTTAGGGTTGATGTCTCCCTCCTTCTCCTGACTGGCAGCAGGTGGGCACAGCAATGGTCTCCTCTCTTCTATTTTTACCCAACCTTTATTTTCTTACATTAGTGAGCTACTTTCTTTGTGAAATAAAATTACTAGCCCAGGTGCAATCTATTCCAAGCCTTTCCCAGACAGTGAATTTTGGCAGCACCTAATCTGAGTGTCAGAGGTTCTGCTGACCAGTTTTCAGCTTCTAGTTGTCACCAGGAGGAGCTGAGCCACTGCTGTCATTGCTTCCATATTCGCTAGAGAGCCCAGTCAAGCAAACAGGCACTCTCTCTCAGTGAGGATACATCTATGGATTCACCAAAAAGACACAAATGAGAGATAAAGCAAATGTGGAGAGGACAAAAACAAGGGAAGATGACAGAAGAATTCATAATTTCTTCCATTTTCCAAGCAGCTCTGAGAGCCAGCTGTGACCTCTTTGCAGCACTCATCACACTGCAAACAGTGATATGTTTTAAAATATTATTCAGGCAAGAAAGGGTGTTCTATTATTGCCCTAACTTTCCCAGCTCAATCTACCTTTTGCAGCAGACATCTATGCTTTCATAAAATTGCCTTTCTTTTCCTCTCTTACTAGTCATAATTGCACATAAATCTTTATCACAGAAGTTTGCTACTCTAGTGAGACCACTTTCTGCAATTTAAAGAGCTGAGAAACACATTACATTGTTAGTCAAAAGGGCAGGAGATAAAAGGTTTGAGATTTCTAACTTAATTTGAGATATTCTGTGCTTGTGTTGTGTGATAATGTTAAAAGTAAAGTGTGTGTGGACACTGGTTTTATAGTGTCACAACTTCTTAGGGCCTCTTCCCAACAACACTGCGATGATTCACTTCTATACAAACTACCATGCAGAGAATGACATTATGTTCCAAACCTGTGGAAGCAAACCATGACAGAACTAGTAAAGAAACAATTTCTTCTGAGTGTGTCAAGGATTGGAGGCCAATTTATTTTTCAGAGGAGTCATAATCAATATGTATCTCCTCAGCATCTTGAAATCCAGGTCCAATTTTACTTTTTATTTGTAACTGTGGCAAACAGGCTGCTTTTGTGGTTTCCAGAACATTGTCTCCCTATTGCAAGTCAGGTTGCTTCATTATTTCTAGTGGGAAAAAATATTTTGGGGAGAGTCAGGCAACTCGAGAAAGATCAGAGGGCAGCACTTCTTTAAGTAGGTACAACATAAAAAACAACAGAAGTGTTCACATTGACAGAAGGCTAGATTTTTAGACTAATACCCACATTTGGAAAGGAACACAGTGATCTTGCAATGGGAGGGTAGTGCAGCTTCTTATAAGGTAATAAAGTAGAAACAAAAATTTCATACCTAGGTTTCTCCTCTTCAGATTTAATTTGTGTTTTCCATGGTAGTGGAGTGGTTTCTTTTGTGATACACCGCAATCCTTGAGGCAAAGCTGTGGTGTCTGGAGCTCTGCTGGGATAAAGCGAAGGCAGCTTTTCAAGATAGAATTTCCTCCATGGGTGGTTTGCCCTATGCCTTTGCTGCCTGATGCCCATTTTAGATCAGACTGAAAGAAGAGAGTGTATGTGAAGTTTAATTGTAGCTAAACCAGGAAATCACCTCCTCACTCCCTCAGTGGCCAAGTGTGCTGGATGAGTGCACTCCGCATTTCAGTGCCTTCTGAAAGGGTGCAAGTTCAAGGTTATACTTTCTGTTATCAATTTGTTCTTTAAATATTTTCATCTTTTCCAGCTAGGTAGCATGCCAGAGCCCATAAACCTCTTCATATTCTAGCTTTACCACATAGCTTTTACAAACAAGGTCATAGAGAACAGAAGGAAAACATATAATTAATAATTATCAAGACTTACTACTGTGTGGGCTGCAAGTCCCTGCTCAGAAATTAGAACCAAATTATTCCAGGCTTTTAAAAAGGTAGTTAAGATATCCAGCATACCTAAATTATCTCCTCTGAGAGACTACACCAGCCCCATTAGCTCCCTGCATGTCTTTTGCTCCATGCTAACATGTACCACATGCTTTAAATCACAGCAGCCAGTTCCTTCCCATTGCACTTGCCTCACTCCCCACACTCCCTGAAATGCCTTTCCAGATCCCCTTGCCTTGTCTCCTTCACCCCAACCCCCTGTTAATGCCAGCTGATCTGGAACAGCTGTACAGATTATTTAGCAAAGCATGGCAAAGAAAGGAAAATATTTCAAACACTTTTGGAATAGCTGCAAAAATAAGTAATGCAGTCCTAGTCCCAGGGAGTAGGTCTGTGGTTAGTCAAACAGAACTTCAAAGGCATGTATTTTCTCCTAGTAAAATAATAAATGATTGACTCTTAGATTGTGATAGAAACATATTCACCTAGAAAATAATTACTTATACTCTTCTGGCAAATAATAGAAGGAAATCAGATTATGAGCATTTATTCAATAAATAAAAAGTAAGATTGTATCCAAACATTTGTCACCAAATGAAATGTTTCTGCAGCCCAAATCCATATGTTAATTTTCTCCTCTCTTCCTGGAATGCAGCTGTTTAAGTAATTTCTGAAGTAGCATCTACATCATTGACAGACATTTGTGCAGAATTGGTGATGTGCAGAGAATACTCTATTTATAGAGAGGCAATCATGCCTTTCTTGTCTCCCCTGCTCCCACCCACAGCTCTGTGCAGTGATATCAGGGGAGCCCCAATCATGGTATTAATTTCTATTCAGCTGAAATGTACCCATAAAGTTTAGTTGAGAACAAGTGAGTAAAGGCAAGTGAAGATCACTTTTCCTGTGCTGAAAAATATTTTTAGATGCCAACCACAAAGATTTCTTAATATTAGAAAATGGCAGGATTTGTTGAAAGAGAAAGAACATAAAAATAACATTTTACAAATAGTATAGCATCTATTTTTAATAATAGCAGTCTTTGGGTAAAGGCCCAAAGCAAAATGTTTGACTTTGAAGATGAAACAAAAAGAGGTGGCAACTATTAAAAAGCCTTTTTTATTTTCTTTATGATTTTTTTGTTGAAATATAGCCTCTACCTAAAACAATCTTGCTGGAGAAAAGGAAAATAAAAGAGTTTTAGTTCTTTTCAAATGCTCATAGAAGAAAGAAGAAACTTCTGTACAATGTTTCATAGATGAAAATGATTTTATTAAGAGGCCGGTTCTATTTAATTATCTGTGGCTTTCTATGGAGCCAGGATGCTCCCATTCCGCAGCAAGAACACTGCATCATAAACTTATCACAGTAATTCTCATGTTCCAACCCCAAAATAACTGAATTTGATTGAATGCTCCTTAGGAAGAGAAATAGGAAGGTTCTTGAGACACTTTCTAATGAAACACATACTAATTATAGTATTATTTAAGAGTAAAACATTTCAAGATGTACTTTATTTTACAGTGTGAGGGGTTATTCAAATATTAAAGATCATATATTATTCACCTAGAAAGAAAATGAGTTATTACTCTAAAATGGAACATACACAGCAGGGCAGAAAACTCCAAGACGACATTTTTGTGAATGTGAAGGCACTCTAGCTAGTAATTGTTGTTTCCAGGAATCCTGTGCTTGACAGCAGGCTTCATATGGGCACAGTTTAAGTAAAAAAAAAAACCAAACAAAACTTCTATGAAATGTCTTCAACATCAAAGAAAAAATAAATGACTACACAGGTCCAATGTGAAGGGAATTTATAGATTTTGTGCTTACTTTTGTCTTCACAATTTTATTTTTGCTTAATTGTCTGCATTACATAAAATAAGAAAATTCCGTATGTTGGCTTGTGCATCTCTACTCAGAATAGCAAAGGATCTTATGATGACTTTGGGGAAGTCAGGGTAACCTGGGGTTCTCATGGCTTTGCTGAATCTCAGCAAAAGACATTGCAAAAAATATTAGCCAGTTGTTTCACTATTCAATGATTTAATTTATGTCAGTGTTGTTATTTGTAAACTTTTCATAGTCACAATTTATGCTAAATCCTCCAAATTTCATAAGCAATACTTCTGAATAAAATTAGGTACTTGCAAAGATCAAGAGCTAGAACTGTTATTTGTGAATACCTATTCTGCAAAATATCTTAGTTCAGCTGCTGTAAAGGTTAGAGTTAGCTGTAGGCATTGTAGAGCCTGCTAACTGGATGAGGATCCTCCACAATTAACTGAAAATTTTTCTGCAGCATGGGTGGGCCCTAAGAGAGATACCAAAACATTTAAAAATACTCTGCATGGCCATTCAAGCTCTGCTGAAAGGCAGCACTGCAGCTGCCTGTTCTGTAGACTCACTTCATGTCGTTCATGTCAAATGGTTCTGCATCTCGTGCAGTCAGGCTTGGTTGTGCTTCTGACTGAGGCCAGGCTGGAGAGGGCTCTGGGCAGCCTGACCTGGTGGGTGCCTCCCTGGGGACGGGGTGTGGAACTAAGTGATCTTTAAGGTCCCTTCCAACCCAAACCAATCTATGATTCCATGATCAGTAAGACTAGGCTTGCATTGCTAATTCCACCAAGGCCCTGTATAAACCCTCAAAAAGAAAGCAATTAATTTTTTCAAACCTGATAAACCATCCACCAGACTGATCTGTTTTCCCCCAAGCTGAACTATCCAAGAACCCAATGTGACTTCTTTGACATGATTACAGTCTATGTACTAAGACAAATTTAGGCACAAATTTTGAAAGTCTGAAGAGAAACCCTGGCAAGTGTTCACAACTACTGGTGCTCATGGGAGACAAAACCAGAGTCTGACTGGATATCAGCTTATTTAAAAGCCCACATGGCAGAGCACATCACAGAGACAGTCCTGAGTCTCAAAGCAGAAAGAATGGCAGGAAAACATTTAGCAGAGAACAGCTTGAGGCTAAACTTTGTGTTAATTTGCTTGCCTACCTCAATCTTTTCCTTTTACTGAAGGCTTTTACAACCACTGCATTTGTCAGTGTCAGAGACAGATAAAATGCACAGCAGTCAGGACAGAGATTAGTGGAAAACTGGCCAAGGGTTGCTCCCTCCATTCAGCCAAGTCCTTGTGTCTTGAAGCATGACAGCTTAAATTTTTAAAGCAGTTATGTAAAATTGAAACTGCATTTGTGTCCCCTGCAGCAGCAGGTCACTCTGCCCTCTGCCCTGGCCAGGAAGGCTCATCTTTCTGGCAGGGAGCAGAGAGAACATCATTTAAATTTACTCCTTGGCTGCCCATGAAGAGCTATTCCACAGCAGGCTGGGAAAGTGCCACACCACTTCTGAAGGCAAAGCCACCTGCTCCTGATGAAGGACAAAAAGTCCAGTGTGGGTGGTGCTCTCTGGGTTCCGTGTCTTTCCTCCTAAATGATGATGCCACAGGTATACTTTAAAGCCAGGGGGCAGACAGATGAATCTGCTGTCATCCTTTTCTTTTTAGTTTGTGTCAATTTTACTTTATTTTGCCAACAACCCCAAGAAGGAGTTTACTTGCTGACCTTTCTTAGATGTGTTGTTACATGTCTGAAAATCAATTTCTAGAGTTAGCTGTTGTCTTTTTTTTTTTTTTTTCCTCCCCTATAGCACTTTGAAAGTGTAGGCTGGGGAGAGATAAGTGATATAGGTTTGCTGGACTGACACAAATGTAACAGGGACACAATTTATGACTCAGCTCATTCATGGTAGATTATATGCTCTTGAGATACTTGATGATTTATAGCCGATGTAAATTGTGATACTTACTGTGCCATTAGCAAAGCCATTATCTCTGTTGTGAAAACTTACAATCAATATATGGCAGCAGAGACAGAAACAGTATTGTGAGCTTGCTGATAAAAATGGGTTTGTGCAGAAGCATTCTAGGATTCCATTTGACACACAGCCCTTTCAGAATTTTTAGAATACAAATTTTACTAATGAAATCCTGAATTCAGGTAGTTATGTCCTTTGCAGTTATCAGGTATGTGGTAATGGCCAGAGTGTATTAGCAGCCTCTCCCAAAAAAGAATTTTGCAAGTCACAGCTAGGAAAAACGAGTCTGTAACATGATGCTGCCAGCCATTCTCTAGATAATAACTAATAATATGTTGAAATATTACTTTTTATCATGATATTTAATTCCCAGAATTAATTATTTTATTCCGTAAATGAAGAAAATGCATTTTTGGAGAAACGCAGTACTAATTAGAGCCTCTCGCTGAAGAAGAGGATCAGCACCATACATTTGGCCACTGAGAACAAACTGGGTGTCATGCTGGACACACAAGGCAAACAACTGAGCTAGAGCTATCGTGAGCAAGCCACTGACTGCAGTCAGTTCACAATGAATAGTTATACGAACTATTTGCCCAAAGTCAGTTTAAAAATCATTGTTCTTCAAGTGATAGCTCTAAAGATTTACTTCACTAAATAAGCCATCTTTTAAGATTTTTCACTTTGTGTTTTTTTTCAGGAACTAGATGTACAGGAGAACAGCTGAAAGAACTACCTGCCGTTTCTCAAAGGTGTTGCTGAGGTCTCAAGTTGAAATGCTTTCAGAGCTCTGGAACATTGGATGTGCCATTCTAGTCTAGCTCACTTTGGAAACAGTTATCAGCCATGAAATGCTGATCTCTCTCACATTTTTCACTTGTAATTTGATACCATGCAATGAGTCAGGATTTTCCATCAGGCTCTTAATAGCTTCACAGTCATTATGTTTGGCCCCTACATCAGTTCCTTCCCCCACCTCTTGCATGACTGGCTCACCACATCAAAGAAATCCTAAAGTGCTCTTCTGTCTACCCTTGCATCTCAAAGGTTCTCAACATCCCCATACCTAGACTGGCTAACCAAAACAGTTGCTTTTATTGTGGTCTCTAATACACCATCTTCTAGTTTCACACAGTGTTGCTATTATAGGATTAACACTGCCAGAGAATTGCATAGTATTCCAGGTTCAAGGAGATCTCTGGCAGTCTCCAGTCCACTTCCCACTAAAAGTTGGGCAGCTAGAGCAGGTGGCCTAGGCTGCCTCCTGTTGAGTTTGAGTGTTTCCTGTGATGAAGACTCCACAGTCTCCATCGGCATTTGTGTCATTGTTTGACCTTCCTCACATTGCAGATTTTTTTCTACTATTTTTTTATCATTTTCCTTATCCCTGTTTCTGTCTGTCGCCTCTTTTCACTGCACTCTTATGAGCAGAGTTTGGGTCTGTCTTCTCTACACCCTCCCATTAAATATTGTGGACAGCAATAAACTCTCCCCTTTGCCTTGTATTCTCCTGAAAAAAAGCAATTCCCATGATCTTTCCTTTATATCATGTACTCCAGCCCCATTAACATCTTGGGGATTGGAGCTGAACTTGCCCCTGAAGTTCCATATCTTTCTTATAGTGGGGAGCCCAAAACTGGATGCAGAACTTTCAGCACAACCTCAAAAATGCCAAATACATGGGAATGGTAATTTCCTTGGACCCCCTGGGTATGTTTTTTTTAAAACTGTGGAGGATGTGATTGGCTGCCTTTGCCACAGGGATTCACTGCTCACTGATATTTAACTTGTAGCACCAAATTGATAGCTCCCTTTTTGCAAGATTGCCTGCTAATCACTTAGTCCCTGGCCCAGATGGTTGCAAGGATTCTACTTTCCCAGGTTCAGGATTTTGCACTTCCCTTTGCTGAACTCCATGAGGGTCCAATCAGTGCATTGCTCCAGTCTAGCAAGATCTCCCTCTACACAACTTGGTATCAGCTGCGAATTTTCCGAGTAGAGCACACTGTCCTGTCATCCAGGTAATTTAAAGATATAAAACAGTCCTGTCCCAAGTATGAATCCCTGAAGATTATCACAGTGACTATCAACTAGGTACACATTATACTATTGATTAAAATCCTTTATGACACATAATCCAGGCATTTATCCATTCACCTTATTGCTTATTGTCTGCTTAGCCAAACATACCTCACCAATTTGGCTATCAAGATACTGTGGGAAGCCACACCAAAGGCTTTGCTAAAGTCAAAATATAAGCATTCACCACTCTCTCTCACTGTGAGTCATCTCTCTCGTCACAGAAGGCAGTCAGTTTCATCAGGCACAATATGCTGCTGGGAACTCCATGCAGGCTGCTTCCAATCACCCTTTTGACATTCAAGCACCAGGACAGGACCTCCAAGAGGACTCACTCCATAAACTTTGTCATGCCCTTGCAAAGCTGCTTTGGAGCAGCCACATGGTGATGCTGGCCCACTCCTCTGGTGCTCCTAGAGACATCCCATCTGGACCATCTGGCTTCCATGTGCCCAACTTACTTGAGTGCTCCCTTACTCTGTCTGCCTCTCCTCTGGATATTGCCACAGAGGAGACTGCAACCAGCCTCAAGAGCAGGAGAGTCTGAAAGCAGTCTTGCACAGCAAAAAGACAAAAAGGCACTGACCGCCTCCACCTTTTCTGTGTCCTTTGTCCCTCAGTCTCTAGCTATTCTCAGCAGCAGGCTCACAATTTCTTTAGTTCTCCTTTTCCAATCCTGTTATAGAAGCCCTTCTTCTTGTCCTTCACTTCTCTTGTTAATTTAAACTCCAGCTGCTTTTCTGGTATCTCTCTGTTTTCTTATATTACAGTAAATTAGATAAATTCATCCCATTGGTAGTAAGAAGAACTCTGAGGAAGAACTCACTGGAGCCATTCACACAAGAGAAATAGCCTAATGCATCTAAATCTTTCAAGACTTGGGAGCAGCAACCAGCTGGAAAGGGACAATTTCCAGATGCCAACCCTCCATGGAAGTTTTCAAATCCTCAAAGAAAACAGCTCATAGAAAATTCATCTTATAAGAGACATCAGAGAAAGAAAAATCATTGTTCTCTTCTGTTACTGTGCAGCTCAAATCCTTTCCCAAACTCTGACTCTTGTTCTATATTTTTAACTCTCAATGTACACTAATTACCAATTGTATTTTAACATTCTGTCAGCACATTATATCTATTTTCACTAAGAAAACTTTTGGGTTTTTTTCCCATGGCACATTAAGATAAGCACTTAATTAATTAAGCTGCCCAGATTGAATGCAGATGATTGGGAGTGCTACCACTTATGTCAAGTATGAAACATCATTGTTTGGAAATATGTAAGGCAGCTCCAAAAAAAAAAAAAAAAATCCATGGTTGAGTACATACTTGAGGGACAAAGCACTGTATCCTTCAAATCCTTGCTCTCTCAGGACTTCCTAGGAGAATCTTGGTGCAAACAAAATTTTGGAAAACAGTAGGAGAGTCCTCTTAGTCTTCACAATGAAAGACTACAGTATTTTCAACATGCAAATATTAAAACCCTAGAAGATTAAATGTGTTTTCAATCTTTTCTTTGAATATTTTAGTTTGCTGCCAGATATTAATTTTCATATTTCTTGTGAACTATGGTGTTACTTATAGAGAGTTCAACACATTCACTTTCTTTGCTATGAGAAATGTTTGACATTTTCTCATTATTAGGTATGGAAACAGCAGAAAGAGAATACAGTAACTATCAAAGGAGGACTGGACTCTTGTCTTTTTTTCAAGTAACTTTCCAGACTGAGGTTGTCACTGTAGAGCTAAGAGTAGAGTTCATATCAACTGTCTTGCCAAAATAATCTCTTCTTCCCTTTGATGGTAAATGTTTTATCTCTTTTTCTTTTGAACTTTTTGCCATGATGCATAAGGAAAGTGTTCCAATTTTACTTCATTTTCCACAAAACAAAACACACACCTAGTCACACATCTGCTGCTTGGTATAGTAATGCCCAGAGCCAGCTTGGCTCCTCCTTTAGTCCCTGCCTTTAGGCACATTTCTTTTTCTACGGCAGGGATCTGAAGCAACAGGTCTTCAGCTGTGTTACAGCTTAAAATGGCAAATGGTACATTGCTTTGAAGCTGTCCATTTATACATCCCCTCTTGCACTCCTGTACATTGCTCCTGTGAAATGCTCCTCTGGGATAATATGACTATTACCTTCTTGATTCCCTACATCATGCATATTTTTCTAGTTCCTGAATCCTCTTCCCACATCAGCTTGAGAATCACCTTTCTGTTTCTCATTTCATGTGGTATTTCAGCTTATGCCCTCTTGCATTTAAGCATTCAAGAACTCTATCACAGTTTCACATCTGTCTTTTACCACACTCGAATCTTACTTCACACATGTTGTCTGAACACAGGGAGAAGGGCTTTTCTAGTTCCTGCA
The DNA here is from genome assembly GCF_024509145.1 of Vidua macroura. Taxonomy (NCBI): domain Eukaryota; kingdom Metazoa; phylum Chordata; class Aves; order Passeriformes; family Viduidae; genus Vidua; species Vidua macroura. The sequence goes on from NC_071572.1 coordinate 14,127,547, forward strand.
CTACATAATTACAGTTAGTTAATTCCTGCAAGAATTATCTGGAAATTATTTCTATATTCATGTTTATTAAAGCCAGCTCTTTTTGGGAATAAATGTTTCTTTTAAATAATTGTATTTGTTGGTAATATCCACCCTCTGCACCAGCAGAACAAAGCAAGTCTTAGGCATTCTTCATGTGTCCTTTGAAATCCTGGGAAATTTAACTTTGATAAGGAAACATTCAGTGTTTTTGTTCTTTCTTTTCCCTCACTGTCCTCTTGACACCAAGGACATTTCACTCAATCACCCCAAGAGAAGGACCTGTCACCTTCAATTCTACCTGATCTGTCTTTGTTTCCTGAGCTGTCACCTAATATAACATGAACCCAACAAACTGATCTGGAAATGCCTTAAAATGAAAGTTTTCCACAGCAGGCATCAAACCCCCATCATCCATTATGGAAACCGATACCTTCATGTGCGAAATCATCTCTCTCCAGCTAAAGCATCCCTTGGGCACTCCTTTGTCCCGGAAGCTGGTCAGGACTTAGGTGCTTTGGTGCTGCCACCTCTGCTGCTGGTGACCTGGATGTGGCTCAGGGCTGGGAGAAGGGGAACAGTGTGCCTGTGGTCTCTGTGCTGTGTAGGTCTTCCCCCTCCCAAGTTAAACATTCCTCTTTTGGAATTCCTTTGCTTTTGGCAACATAAACACTTGAAAAACTTTGCAAACACCAGTCGACTAAAAGTTAGGTTCTGAAAAGTTTTGACACCGGGGGAGGGCTGAAAAAACTAATTAGGGAACCATTATTATTGACAGAAAAGACAAAGCTAAATTTTGACCTAAATTTCTCCATCTAACGCGTAACAGAGCAAAAATGGTGTGTACAGGGACAGCTCTGGGTTCTGGACAGAAGGCTCCAAATACTCTTTCACATATAAAAGGAGGCAGAGAGCAAGGCAGCACATGAAGTCCCATGTCTTTCAAGGTTTCTGTGGTCGTTTGCTCACAGGGGTGCCTGAAGGCCCTTTGGTCCTCTGGTGACCATGGGGTGACCACTGAGTGTCTACACCATGGTGAGAGGCTGGCCTTGGCCGACGGGAAGTGCTGTGTGCGTGGGCTGTGCTGCTGGATGAACACAGGGCAGGGTAAGAGAGCAGCCAAGCCTCAAACCTGCAGCTGGGATATGCAGAATATGGCTGCTGGGGCGGGGAAAATGTCACCAGTGCTTTGCTTAAGGGCCCTGATATGCACAGCACTGGGGAGAGAGTGTAGGTAGGAGGAGGTTGTTGGAAAAATCTATCCAAAAGCCTTTAGGAGTGACAAGTGGCAAATTCCCACTACACACATACAGTTCTCTTTTGTGAGGAATGGTGTAGGGTCTCCCCCAGTTTTAGCCAGACACCAATTGCTCCTAGTGACACAGAAAGGAGGCCTTTTGCAGAAGTGCAACTCCACACTCCTTCCCTTGGCTGTGCCTGTACAGCTTAACTGTAAAGATGGCACTGCTTTGCAGCAGTAAGTACAGAAGGAGCAAGAAAAGAACATCAGACCCTGGAATTTAGAGGAAGACTGCAGCAGAGCAGCTAATCCCACTTGAAAGGATGGGCTTATGTCCAATTATACATTTTTTTTCCAATCCACTGGGAAAGCCATTATACTGATGGCAGTCAGATTGATGCAGCCACAGCAATCTTGAAAGCATTTAGGATATCTTTGATTAAATGATCTAGTGGACAAAGACTGAAATTGCTTCTCTAGGAAAACCCTAGCATGGATAGTTTTTTAATTAAAATGAGCTAATATGTCATTTTTGCTTGTAAAATCACATGAAAGGGAGAAAACAAAAGTGAGTGATACAAGAAAGGGAAAACACCCCTTTGTTTTCTCTACTGACTATCACCACACTGTTTTTAAAATCCCTTCACTCCTCTGTGTAATCAAGTTGATTAAAAACCTCTAAAGAAATAAAACAGCTGCAGAGACCTCCAAAATCACATTCTTCTCTACTGCATTGTATTATTTTCAACGGCTTTGTTTCCAAATTATTCTTTTCCCTTCATTGCCTCTGGAAGTCTATTACTGGATTTATTAAAAGAAAGCTGAATAAGCGTGCTGAATACAGCCACAGTGATTGCCTCAACACATGTTGTTCGTGCAAGGACTACTGTGCAAGCAGGTTTGAGCTGCCGGCTGTCACTGAACTGAGGCAGAACAAAGGAAAACCCAGCTGAAAGAATGAAATTGTTCACTAAAGGAAGGTTCCATATTTTGCCCTTCTATCATACACTGAAGAGCTAACATAATTATTAAGCTGAAGTCAGACCATGACATTTTACTTCAACCCAGGCTAGGAGAAGAAATGTTCCTGTCTTGTCTCTAAAACAACCTGACACCTTTCCACTGTTGGAGGCTGGGATGAGGGTGTGCTGCCACATGCTGCTGCTACAAGCTGTGCCTCCCAGGGAATTAGCTCATCAGGGGTGACTTGGGAAGAGGGCACCCTGTTTGCTTCCCACTCCTGCTTGGTGGTGATTTGCCTGGCTGTAGGAGGGAGCAGGAATAAGGAGAGGCTGGTGTGCAGAGCACCCCTGATCCATTAACTCACCGTGTGTACACACAGCACACACGGGCATTTGCAGCCATGCACGGGAGGGAGGGGAGCGCATGAACCCTGGCAGGAGCCCTGCATGAATGCATGAGCCCTGGCAGGAGCCCTGCATGAATGCATGAACCCTGGCAGGAGCCCTGCATGAATGCATGAGCCCTGGCAAGAGCCCTGCATGAATGCATGAGCCCTGGCAGGAGCCCTGCATGAATGCATGAACCCTGGCAGGAGCCCTGCATGAATGCATGAGCCCTGGCAAGAGCCCTGCATGAATGCATGAGCCCTTGGCAGCTGGGAAGGTGGCACACCACTCCTGCCACTCCGTCAGTGCTTATGCAAACCAAGGTGTGCCCAGTGCTTAAACAGACCTCTCTGGGCCAGGTCCCTTCCTCCTCCCCATTCCATCAGGTTTTTCACAGATAGGCTTCCCTAAGGAGGCAGGAGATTTAACTGCATGGGGCTATAGCTGACACTGTAAAAAGGTGCATTGTACCCACTGCTGTAGTGGGAACTGCTGGTGGAGCTACTGGTGACTCCCCAGGGAAGGGGTTGAGGCACCATCACTGGAGGTATTTAAAAGACATGTGGATATACCATTTAGGAACATGGCTGGTGGTGGACTTGGCAGTGTAGGTTAACCATCCTTTGCAGCCTGAAGGACTCTATGATTGCTCTCTGGGCAGCAGGGGCGTGCCCTGTTTCCTGCAAGCCTTCCTTCTGTGCTGCACTCCCCATAGTGGTGAGTTTTGTTCCTTGTTCAGCCCATCCAGCAATTTGAGTCATCTCAAAACAAAGGGAAAGACACAGCTGCAGACAGAGGCAGCTCTGCAGGGCTGTGACATTGCTGGAGTTTGCACAAGCAAGATGCAAGTGCTTTTATAGCCTCAGTCAGCATGATGGTTCAAATCTTCCCACCTTGTTGATTTGTGCAAGAAAAGTACTTTAATTTCTTGTTCAGGACAACAGATTTTTTGGTTCTGACAGACAGTACCATTTTAATGCAAGTTACACAGACAAGCACAGACTTTTTCTTGCTGAGCAGCTTTATGTGCCCATGGTGAATCACCCATCCCCTCTCCAGCCATGCTGCAGCCCAACAGAATTGACCTTGCCACGGGCACCAACAGCTTCCCCTGTCACTCCAGTAACACAAAACTTTTCTGCCTCATCATGGAGACCAAGACATTTAGGAGAGACAAAAAAACATTTATGGAGACAAAAATATTTATGATCTCAGTGTCATAAATAAGCCTACACTTAGCTTGATAGAACATAGCAAGTTTATTTTAATGATTAATAGAACCATATCTGGAAAGGGCAAGTTGAAAAAGCTACTTTGCAATTCTGAAACACTGATAAAGTCACTCTTGAAATGTTTAAAAATATGAAAATGGAGTATCTGCTAAACAAGAGCAAATAAAGTAAGTTCTATGCAAATGACTGAGGACAGGGCAGGTTCTGAACATACCAGAGGCTAGAAATTTTGTTCTGTCTAGAAGAAAATGTGTGTCCCAAATAGTTTTAAATCAGTAAACTTTATGTGCTATTATTCAGATGGAATAAAATGCTGGCCCCACAGACATTAATCACTCAATGAACTCACTGAGGTCAGAGTTTTATCCTGAGACTCAATTTTTTTAAAAAATAATTCATATCTCTGACATTTTTATATGCACTCACATAGCACAGACTTACAAACTTCCCACACTGTGCCCATATATAAAAAATCATTTATAGTAGTAATTGTACTAATGCAATCTTTTACTGCTTTACAACACTAATTTCTAATTTTTCTAATTTCTCTTTGTCATCCTATTCAGACATTACTCCCTATTTTGCTCTCTTCTCTCCAGTGCAAACCACCCAAGGCCCACTCTAGCAGAATGACATGAAAGCACATGTGTTGTCTGGTGAAGAGCAGCCCCATTTCACAAAACACAGATGTTTTTGAGATGCAGCAGCACTGTATTGTTTTGCAGCACAGACCTACAAAAGGCCCTCTTTATTCATTTAAAATGCCATGATATGGAGAGTGGCTGATTCATATGATGTGTTCCTTGGTGAAAAGAACAAAAAATACAGATAAAACTAGGAATCAGTGGCAAAATTGCAGGCTTTTTGGGTGCTCTAGACACCCAAGAGAAAGCAAATAGCCCCTCAAGCCCCAGGGCTGATTGGGGTGAACTCTGAGAACTCACAGCACTGTGATCCCCACCAAAGGACAGAGCTCTAAAACACAAGTGTCCCAAGAAGTTACAAAGGCAGACAAGTCTCCTGCACTCAGGTTTTTCTCTGAGCAAAAACAATCTGTCAAATTACAAACCATTCCCCTGACCCAGTCTGGCAACTTCATATCCTACAATAGCTTTTTATTTCTTATTGCACATCATGGCAAAAACTCATATGTTTGTGTTTCCCTAATTGTTGTATTTGAGAATGTAATCGTTTTTCCTGGTTCTACCCAAATACTCTTTTAGTGTCAAGAGGATGTAACATCATATTTTTTCAGATTTCTATACTTAAATGTCTGCTACTCACATTTCAGAAGAGGACTATGCATCATCCACATAAAACAACCTAACTGGTCATTGCACACAGCAGCTCTGGTATGTTAAATAAACTTCATGGTAGAAAATGTTTCAGATCCCTTTTGAAGCCTTTCCCCAAGTTTTGTTTACCAGTTTGAACAGTAGATATGGATGTGATAAAATTTTTAGAGACATGTATTATGATGTGCATCCCAGTTCACAACCACAGTTAATGTATGCAGCTGTGTATGTCTAACTTCATACTTAAAGTCTTCCAGCTTTGGTGCTTATGGATTATTAAAATTATATCATTATATCTCTTTCTTTGATCACAATTTAGTGTAACACATTATCTTGATTCTCAGTAACTTCCAACTTTGATGTTATATTTAATAAAATATAATGCTGTGCTGAAGAGTCCCTGGGGTATCTTTAATTTCTTTTCTTTTTTATTAATATATATTACACTGTAAATGGGATTAAATTGTCTGATTAGTGAAGCAGGCTCTCGCTGCACAGTTAAACCCTGAATTCCTCAGGGTGTTCTATAGACATTGGTAAAGCATCTTTCCAAGGTGCTGATAACCCATGAGAATTAAGCCTAACATTTCCCTTGTGCTGAGGCTGGTTTCATGCTCTGACCCCAGCCTTTGCTTTGTTAATTCATCTTCCTGCACAGAAACCTTTGCTTTTGACCTTAGAAATGTTGTAAAGGCTGCACTGTAAAGTAGGAAGCAGAACCAGTGCAGGTTTTGGAAGACACCCTGCCACCCCAAACCCAAGAGCTGTGTGGACAGTGGCCTGCAAGGGGCTGCACCACCACAGAGCACCATCCAAAAGATGCAGCAAGACCAACATCACCCATTGTCCCCACCAGCAGAAATTGCTCCTTGATGCTCACAGGCATGGTGCTGCCTTGAAGTGGGCCAGTACCACTGCTTATGGCCACCCAAGCTGTGTCAGGAAACTTGGCCAGGGTAGAGCCCAGGAAATGGAGAACTCAGCCCAGAAAAGCCCAGCTGGTGCTGCATAAGGCCCCAGCACAGTCCCTGTGCCCAAACAGCCCTTGAATATGTGCTCAGTCAAACTCATGAAGTGCATTGTGTGCTGAGCTGAAGTTCAAGGTCAGGCATGGCACGAGGACTATCCTACCAAAAACTCCTCTGGAAAATGCTTTAAAGCAGTTGGAAAGCAGAGTGGGCTGAGAGAGGCATGGACTTGGGGAAGAGGAGAAGAGGGAGGCTGATAGGCAGGTAGATCTTTTCTCACTCTTTTTTGTGCTCCAGTGGCTTTTGGTAGAGACAGCTCTGCCCTTCTGCAGCTTTTACAGCATCCAGCCCTCATCCACAATAGCTCATCAGAGGGCAAGTGGAGCCTAAACTCTCGCTGACAATGCCTACACAATTCTCTGATAGAGAGAGGAGGTCCTTCTTAGCCTGTCAAGCAGTAAAAGTAGTCTTGAGAACCTGGGGCCACATCATTATGCTCTTTATTACATCTCATTAAGACTATATATTATAGAGGTAATATTATAGAGTTGGACAGGGCCAAGCCAAGCAGGTTTTACCATATTGCAAGCATAAGAAAATTCTTCATCACTTTGGCTTTATTTGCTAACACAATTTTCTTTAAAACAAACAATGTACTATGCAAGTAGAAAACTTCAAATGTACAATAGGTTGACCAGTAAATAAAAATCAGATTAAAAAGACTTAAAGACAAAAAACATTTTAAATCCCTATAGTTCTGCCTCCTGAGTTGTCAGGCTTTTAACATTTCACTGACAGATACATGTATATATATATATATATATATATAAAACATTGTTATGAGATATACTTCCGAGCCTGTAATCGAATAATACTCAAAGAAAATTTATATGCAGACCTACCTGATTATTTAATAAATTATTCAACCAATTACCTACCTAAAGAATAGTGAAGTCCCCCTGCACAGGGCATGAGGCAGAGTTTTGTAATTCAGCTGATTTTTTTGGTCCTTCAGTGTCCAGACCCAGCTTGGACATCATTTTTGTACCTAAGCAGTTTATACAGGTGAATAGCACAGCTGCATTTTCAGAGAGCTGAGTCTTCCACAATATGATCAGCAGCAATATTCACAGTGTATAAACTGGTGATTTAGCATTTCAGGCTTAATTAAAGAAAGAAAGACTAGACTAGATTATCTAGAAGAGAATAGGTTTCCATATTTCTAGGACCTGGACAAGGAGACACAGGACAGGAGTAGAGATTGTTCCTTTATGTCTACACAGTAGAAAAATATCTCCTCAGATTTACAAAGATAAAAATGTCTCATTCATAGGTGACCCTTCCCCTCCTGGTCACTGAAGAAGTAGATTACTGAGCCAACAGGAAGAAACATTTCCCAGTATTACTGACAATTAAGCAAAATAACGAATTTAAAGCTCTGAGAAAAGGCTATATATGGTGAAGGATTTTTTTGCATAGATGTAATAAGTGAACCTGAGAGCAATGCAGGAAGACTCTGCTGACACAGACCCAGGAGGCACAATACAAAAACAAAGCACAGCCAGGTGGTCTCATAAAACAGAGGCAATAGGTAGAGCCCTCACAAACCATCACTAATGTCTTGGCTGTCTTTGATGACAAAAGTTTTAAGAACTTGTTTAACTACTTTCTGTTTTGATTTCCAAATGGTACCTAAGCAGCTTATCCAAAGTGAACTGTAAATTTTATGATCAACTCTTTGGTTTGAGGTAAAAAGCAGCAGGTGAGGCAGGCCAGGGTCCTTGTGTGGACACAGGCAAGACCTAAACCCCAGACACTGAGAACCTGAATCAACAGCAAGAATTTCCTGGATTAGGATACTACTGATGAACGTACCAGTCAGCAGCAAGGACTTCTGGCTTCCCCCAGCAGTGTGTGGGTACCCTCTTAGCTGCCAAATCAGGGTACAAAATCAGGTCATATCCTCTCTTCCTCTCTCCTAGTGCATTGACCCCAGACCACCCAGCTCCCTACTATCCCCCCAGCCCAGAACCTGTCCCCTGCCTGCTGCAGGAGATGGCCTAGCAAGGATGTAAGAGTTTGCAGTGGCTCCTGTGCCATTGGGAATATGCACACTACCATGCAGAAACCCCTGGTATTAAACATGAAAGATCTGAGCTTAACAAGGAGCAGGAAGAGTGATATTTAAGGCAAGAAACATCAGACATTTTAGAAAAAATTCCAATCCAGTACAGATAAACAACTTCATAAATCACAAAATGACAGAATCTGTCCCACTTGAAAATAACCATGAGAGAGGAATTCTTGCAAATGCATCTCTGATTTGAGAGATAAAATTAGAAAATGCAGAGTTGCCTGTTGTGAAACCATCTTTGCATATTCCAGTAATTTCAAAAAATCAGATAAGTGCCTAAATTGATGTCCTTATTTTTCTGAGGACAACAACCATATTGGTACTACCTTTAATTGGGCCAGGATGTCAACCCTGAACTTTGTGCTGTTGATCCAAAGCAGCCAACATCAAGTCATGTCAGTGCTTGTATGAGCACAGAAATGAAGTCAGTACATACTCAATTTGCTAAGGAACTTTCCCATTAGGCAGCAAACAGTATCCGTTGCTAAAGACCCATACCTGCTTGTTTGAGGAAAAGCTCTATGAAAATACTGCCACCATTATTTATGGGAAAAATACCTCCAGGAGAAAAATTTGGCAACTGAAATGATAAACTGTAATCTATGGAACTCAGGAACTGAGCTGAAATGAAGGGAAAATGCTTTCCTCTTAAGAAAACTTTGACTTTTTCCAGGGGAAAAAAAAAAAAGATTAAAGAATGTTCTGGTCCCAAATCACAATATTTTGTTTCTAAAAAGTGGCAACACAGCCTTGAGGACAGGAGTGTCTGCTTCCTTCACTCTGGAAGGTAGCTTGAGATCCTGTCCTTTTCCATAAATTATGCTTCCATTAGTCTCCCTTCTTTCTAAAGACACAGGAAAATAACCCAATTTGTTTCAGTTAGTTAGCTTCAGTAAACCTTACTCCACCATGACTGTTGGACAATCATAAAATCATAGAATGATTTGGGTTGTAAGGGGCCTTAAAGATCATCTAATTCCAACCCCCTGCCATGAGCGAGGACACCTCCTTGCACTTCCACCAGGTTGCTCAGCCCCATCCAACATGGCCTTGAACATTTCCAGGGATGAGGTACCCACAACTTCTCTGAGCTGTCTGTTCCAGTGCCTCAGCAGCCTCACAGTAAAGAACTTCCTCCTGGCATCTAATCCAAAACTACTCCCAGTTTACAGCCATTCCCCCTTGTCCTGTCTCTACATGCCCTTGTGAAAAGTCCCTCTCTATCTTTCTTGTAGCCTCCCTTCATGTACTGAAGGTTGAAATTTAGGTCACATCGAAACCTTCCCTTCTCCAGGCTGACCAATCCCAACTCTCACAACCTTTCCCCATAGGAAAGGTGCTCCATCCCTCTAATTGTCTTGGTGGCTTCCTCTCCCTTCCCTTGACCTGCTGCCCTCAGTGCTTTGGACACTCAGGACACTGTTGGTTTTTTGGGCTGCAAGTGCCTGTTGCTGGATCATGTCCAGCCTCTCGCCCACCAGCACCCCCAAGTCCTTCTAGGCAGGGCTGCTCTTGATCTGTTCATCCCCAGACGTTGTTGATACAAGGAGTTGCTCAGGCCTGGGTGCAGCCCCTTGCACTTGGCCTTGTTAAACCTCATGAAATTCCCAAAGGCCAATTCTCATTGTCCAAGTCCCATTGGATGCCATCCCATCCTTCCGGTGTGGCAACCCCACCACTCAGTTTGGTGTCATCTGCAAACTTGCTGAGGGTGCACTTGATCCCTTTATCTGTCATTAATGAAGATATTAAATGGCACTGGTGCCAGTATGGACCCCTGAGGGGCACCATGTTTCACTGATGTCCATTAGGACTCTGAGCCATTGACCATCACCCTCTGGATGTGACCATCCAACCAAGTCCTTATCCAACAGTATTTCACCAATCTTTGTAAAAAAAGTTTCTCTTACTAACATTTCTATACTGATAAAATAAAATTAAAGCATATAAAAAAATTATGTTGTGTATATATATATATACACACAGAGACTAATATGGATTTGCAGTAATTAAATAAGTCTAAAGACACTCCTTTTGAAATAATTCCACCATGTAAAAATGAAATAATGCACAAGGTATAAATATACACCACTTGTATAGGTACCTTTCTGTTAGGAAAAAAAGAGTTGTGTGTGCATTCTCCCTTACCCCCCATCCCACCCCCCCAGTAATAGTTATGTGTTAAAGTTTTTCTGCTGTAATAAAATATCTTTTCATTAATATTCTTAAAAATCAAATTGAAAACTCAACTGGTCTGTATTTTTACTATATTTTTAGGTCCTCTACTCCTCAATTGCTCTTTTTATCCAGACAAGTCAAATTATGCTGGTACTCTTTTTATCTGTCACGTACTCTTACCTCAAAATCACAAGTCATCCTGCCCCATCCAGAACATGAGGGCAAACACACACACTACTAAAAATGCCATGTAAGACCCAGAAACTATAAAATCCATCATTTAAAACTGGTATAGTATTTCTGGCTTAAAAAAAAATAAATGTAGATGAAGCTATCTTCAGCACAAGGTAAAAACCATTCCCTGGGAAAAAACTGCCTACACTATAAACCAGAATAAATGCTGAAATATTTATGAGTATCGTGGTGCTGGGAATCCCCTCTGAAAGCCTCTGATTTTCACCATACATTGATTTTTATCATAAGCTGTTCTAAAATTAGAAGAAGCCACGATCTGACAAGTATCCTTTGTGTTTTAGTCCTACAGATGAATACTATGAAGTACTTTCTCAGCTTGAAACTGTTCCAAAACCAGAGGCACTAATCTGACATATTAAACTGAACTTATATAAAGTCTTGTGTCTTTACATCATGCAACATCATTTATGGCATGCTGGGCTGTGACAGCTTAAGTTATGAAATGCAGTATCACATGGCAGATCAGAGCTGGCTTTATAGCTGGTCTCGTGAATTTCTTCATCCAGAAAGAATAAATTTTACTGTGGGAGCATTCTGCATAGAACCCCTGCAGAGCAATAGATTAAAACTGGATTTTAGCATTTATGTCTTGCTCAACTATAAATCAGGAATTAGAATTGATAATGGCAGTTATCCATCAACAGCAGTGCAACTGCAGATGAGCCGGAGTAATTTTATGGAGTTTTTAAGGAGTTACTTTTTATTATTATACTTAAAGAAAAGCTCTTCTATTTGGAATGTTTCTAGGTTCTAAATAAGGAATGATCAGATCCATGCACGGATAAGGAAGATGCATTTGAAGTAACACCTCTCCATATTTCAGACCATCATTCTGAAACCCTGGCAGTGGGCTAGAGCAGTTCACATTGCAGCCTCCCCCTGAGAGAAGAGCTGGAAGGGGCAGCTACCACAGCCGGCAGGACTCTGCCCCGCGGTTCATCGTCGTGTTCGCGGCGCAATTGAACGCTTTACGGAACTCTTCAAAGTTGCTCATGGCTCCGATTACTCTGCAAAGAGAAAAGTGATTGACATGCAGGTTGCCTTTTGTCAAACACTACAGGTCTGCAAGTGTTTCAGTGTTTTCACTTCAGGCTGAATTTTCAGGCTTTCATATGATTTTTTTCCACAATAAAACTAAAAGATTCAGGAGAAGGGCTCCCATTTAAAGTTAATATGAAGCAAATATTGTTTCATGCTTTGAGAAACATCTTGCTTTGCTAGAAACTCGATGAAAAACAAATGCATTTTGTGACACTGTGTCCTTTAGAACAATTTTCTAATGTAACCCTTAGCAGCACAGGTGGGAGATCAGCAGTAGCTGTGCACGGTGGATTCTTCTCCCAGCCCTGCCAGACAGCTGCAGTGCAGCAGGCAGGAGGATGCAAGCACACACTGGGTGCTGGCAGTGAGGTTGTGCTGGCAGTGGTTTCATGAGGCTCCAGATTCTCTTAACAGCACGCTCTGCCCACCCACACACATCCACACCCACACACACTGGGTCCCTGGGACTTTGGAGGCTCTTGTTGGGCAGCTCAGCCTTGCACCTGTGAGCATCTCAACTCCTCTGGTATTTTGGAAATATATTTTCTGAGCCTTCTGCCCTGAGCAGCTCCCAAGCTCTCTTGCTTCTGCCACAGGTGGTGTGATAGTGAAAGAGCAGCACATCCCTGCCTGACACAAGCTGGACAATGTGTCTGCATTCCAGACTGGCACCCTCAGGCACAGGGGAAGAGCTTGGTCTTTGCATGTAGTCATCCTTGGCTCCTGCTTTCACGTCTGCATTACTTGATGCAGTCAGAAACTATTATTTTACCTTTGCTAGATTGAAATTGTGTTGTTTGCTGTTTTTTTCCTATGCTTTTAACCATCTTGGGATTTACTAACCTGAAACTTGTAATGGTATTAAAGAGTTTTCTGAGTTAAAAGCAGAAAAATATCAACTGTGATATTAATTGTATACCTTGCCTTTGTTATGCAGCAAGGAGGCATTTTTCTATAGTGCAGACAATCAGCTTCTCAGTGTAGCTCAGCATGGTAGAAAATATTCTTATTACATTGATTAGACTTTCTGTGAGTAAGAAAATTTGTAGTCATCTGGCACAAAAATGCCTAAAGGTCAGTTTTGTATGGAAGAGTACCAAATTAGGTTAGGCTTCAAATAAGATATGCAGCTTTACTGTAAAAAAAAAAAAAAATACAGATATGCAGATACATATTCAGGGCCTGTAACAGCAAGAGTTGGTCATGCAGAGCTGCTGCTGATGTTGGTGGGAGTTCTGCCTGCCATGCCAGGGATTTCAGTCTGAAATTGGCATTCAAAAATAGCAAAGACACATGCTAATACTGAAAATCTGCCAATTAAAACCAAGTAAACCCGGAATTTATCCAGTGAAAAAATCTTTATGTGTGCATGCACGCCACTTTTCTACCCATGGTTTGATTTTGCCACACATTAACTGAAATCAGAGTGGAGTGTCTGGATTTCATCCCATTGAATTATAGTAGAGACACCTTTCCTTGAGCAGGTCACACTGGCCTCCCTTGGTAATCAATAGAAAGATGTACTTGCAGAGTCTAAGTAATTTAAACTTATTAACTGCTGAAAGATCATTTATATATATATTAACTTCTAAAATAACATTTCCTTTTTGACTTTGAAGAGAAACCAGTGTAAGTAGTTCAGCTGCACACACCTGCGCTCAAGACATGTGTTGTTCATTTCTATAATTTCTATTGTTACCTTTTATAATTACTTTTTAAAGGGTTGTTTGAGCTTTTTGCACAGAAAGAGCTGTCAGTGTTGGAGCTACCTGTATTGCAATTATGCTTATAACGGTCTTGGGACATAAATGAAACCAAGTTGGGAGAAATAGAGAAGATAATTTTTTAGCCCAGCTGATATGATTTGCAAGAAGACAAGCACCACTGCTTTTCTTCAGTTCTGAAACAGAAGCCAGTTCTCCGTATCTCACACAAAAACTAAGAAAAAGTTTTGTCTATATTTTCTAGATCTCAAATTAAACTAAACTTCTCTAAAATTTTCTTTCATAGCCTGATGCCTTCAGGAGTTTTCCTAATAAATACTCTATCCCTAGAGTTCCATGTGTATCACCATCTCATGGGAATGTAGCTATGAAACAATTCAGAATATAAATATACATATAGGTAAATAAACCTGAGGATTTTAAAAGACAACAGATGGTTATTTTACCAAAATCTTAACATGGGTAGGAATTATGAAAATAACATCTCTGTAGGCTGAAGGTCAACCTGATGCTCCTGTCCTCATTGCCATGACGTATTTTCAATATTAATAGGCACACAGATTTGCATACTGCGTTACTTTTACCCTCACTAGCTGGTATAACACTCTTTTAGTCAACAGAAAGTGGTAGGATTCTCTAGAAGGTAAATAATCCATTGTATTGTGTGAATTTTGTCCAAATAAAGAGGTAATGTAGTACTTGACCAAGGGCAAACGCAGAATTCTTAGTTAAGTAAATGCAACCAACATGAATCCCAACGAAACCAACATGTTCTTGGTGAAGAAGCAGAAAAATGAACTCTGGCTTCCTAATTCCTATTTAGTCTCAAAAACTTCCTCCCTTCCCATGACAGGGAGTTCATGAGTGTCTGTGGCTACAGGAGCCTGTGGGAGGCCTTCTGGCAAGGACAGTGTCCCTCTGTCATGGCTGGACTGCCACAGCTCCTTCAAGCGAAGTGTCACTTGAGGGCCAGTGAAAGAGTTTGGTCCTGAACTGAACTCACTGGACACGTTTTGATTTGCATTATCAATGTAATTCAAGGTTGAGACTTAGGAGCTTTTAATGAACTCAGACAGATTAAATCAAGGACCCTCATTATATTCACTGTTTTCTAAACTAGAATTGCTTAGGGAAAGAAAGTGACAGATGAGGCATTTTAGGTACTCAAGCCATGATTACAGGAATCACAGGGATCAGAGTGTGTTCTGGTTCAAATGCTTTTGAAGGTAGATGCAAGCTCCTCAATTTCACAGAAGAGCATTTATAATAGTGAAAGATAAGCTAATAAAACCAGTTCAATTTCCATCTAAACCAAGAGCACAGTCCAATTTTGTGTTTGCTCTTAAGCCCCTCTTAAAATGCTATATTTTTGCACTTCTGTTCTGCAGTGATTGATTCTGTGTGTACACTGAGGAAATACCATATTTGCACTACCTGAACTGAGGAGGGCTGTGAGCTCCGGTATATATTTGCTCCCTTGCAGATTCTGGTCTAAAGGAGTTGCATCTTACCTAATAAAATAAAATAAAGAAAAAAAAAAAAAAAAGTAAAAAGAACAGAAAAAAGCACATTATCTGTGATTACTTTTTTATGTACAGCAAAATGCAATGTCACTGTTCTTAAGATGTCTGTTACTTATAGAATGCATAAAACAGAAAGACACCATAAATTCCTGCTTTGTTTCACCTTTGCCAATCTGCAGTTTTCTCTTGGTATATTCTCTTGTTTTTTAAATCCCTTAATGGATCCAGTGTCCACCCACTGTTTTTCTCTACACACTCTTTCACATCATCTAATCGCAGTCACTTTACTTCTTTTTTTGAAGTTCTCTATAATGGTAGCTTGTCTTTCAGCTTGTTCTGCAGCATCTCACACCTTAATAATTAACAAACATACTTCTTGGTCTCAAAACTATGTAATGTGTATAAAAGGCACACAAAATGATGCTCATCATCTCTAGAATTGCTGCTATATTACCTGATATATTTATGCCATGTTGGAATGTCAGTTGCTTTTGAAACTACACATCTTCCACATTTCCATCAGTGGTCCCCAATTCCCTGTTCCTGATATGATACTTAACCCAATCATAACTGACCAAAAAACAGGGTACATAGAACATTTGCACAACTGAATAATCCCTCTTACGCTGTGTCCATTGCATGAAAAACCTCCCTTAAACTGCCCCTACCTTACCTAATTCTCTACATCAAATGTTCCTATCAAAAAAATCCTTTAAGCCAGATTTCCCATAGGATTCCTGTGGACTTCAGTGCAATTTTGTCTGGCTGAACACAGTTCTGACATTTTAAGTAAGTCTGTTGAGTGTCTTGAGCTTTGTGGAAATAGACTGAGCTTGAGGGTACCTGACAAACACTGCTCTCACTGTGCATGTGCTCTCCCTGTGAGTGACCACTGGACATACGATTTCTGCAGTGGTCCTGTAAAACCCCCAGATGTTCACCATAGCTTCAAAATTTTCTTGGAGAAAAACTGACTTGAGGTGAAACTTAATTTAGCATGAACAAAGACAGTGGAATATTTTGTTTGTTTAATATAATAAAACTGAAACAGCCATAGGCCCATAGACTGCTACACTAACTCTCAGCAGAGAAATTATTTTCAGCCAGGACTGGTTGCACTGAGTCCTGTTTTTTCAGTTTGAGATGATTAATTCCTTCAACTGGTGGCAAAGTTTTATAGCCTTTTACTTCTCATGTAGCCCAAATTTGTTTATCCAAATAAATAATTTCTGATCCTTTCTCTTTCTATGTTTTCTCAAGAAAACTCATATCCCTTATCAAAGTTTTGTCACAGCATATTTAGTGAACAGATGGGGAAAAAATAAACTAAGACTTTCTTCATTGCTGCTTAGTTTCCTTGAACAATGTACATAGTAACAAGTGGTGTGAGTTCAAATTGAAGGAGACTGAGGAGTCAATACATGCTGGAAGACCCTTTTAGTGCAGGGAAGCAGAAAGAAGAAAGAAAGTTGCTGTGACAACACTGTGCAAAGCCAAGAATAATTTCAGCACTTCTGGGTAGTTGAGGACAAAGAGGGAAAGAGAAGGAAATAATAATTGTGGGAGAAGTCTCTGCTTATACTCTCAAAATTTGTGTTTTGGTGATGCAGATTGTTGAAAACTAGAAAGTTCATCTCTGCACTGCACATTGTTCAAGTTCATAGTTGGGGATTTGAAACACATTTGTACTACTCACATGAGCATAACTCAGAAAGAAAAGCTGGTTATGTGTGAAGTCAAGGCCTGGCAGTAAAGGCTCTTCTTCTCCTCCCCTCTTTTCTGTAATCCATTTCCTGTATGCCTGATAAGAAAGAGATACAAAGTGCCTTTCAGCAACATGAAGAGAACCACAGCTTTTTTTTTTTTTAATTATTTTTTTAGTAATATGATATTTGAGATATTTTCCATCTACTTACCCTGAAAGCTTCTCGCAAACCTCCATTATCTGCAATGTTTTCTGCCAAAGTTCTCTTCCCTTTCACCTTGGCAGAATGAAAGAACATCAGTCATTTGACCCATTTCTGAACTTCCTACTTGATCAACTTCAAAACGAGGGGGAAAAGTAAAACAAGGCAAGAACACCTCAGTCAATTTCAACCAACTTTGGTTAAGAAAACTGGGTTTCCATGTGAATACTGCCAGTAAACTATTTTCTGTGATGAGTTATCCTGGCTCTGGTCATAGATCTCTGTAGCACAAAATACAGTAGATAGAATGCACTTAAGAATCCAGTCCCTGATCTTTGAGCTGCATGTCAGTAATTTTCCCCTAAGGACTGTTTATATCTGGTGACATGTAACATCCAGTAGCCTCTTAAATTTTTATCTAAAAGGCTATATTTATTTCTCTACATAACTCTTAATATGCTGCTGGGATGCTAAAATACCTTCTAAGTCATAACATAAATAAGTGTAATTAAAAATAGCTGTCAGAGACAGAATCAAAATTGGTAGTATATTCAGTGCTCTAAAAATATCTGCAAAGGAGATTCCTGTTGCTTCTCCTGGTTATTGCTTCCAAGAACAGGAGCAATAGCAACAAGAATGTATTGTGGGAAACTACACTATATAAACTTTGTGAGGAAACTGGTCTCCTGGCATTACCAAGTGCAGTACCATTACAAAGAAATCCTAAGTTCTGTTGAAGTAGCATTATCTCTACTCACCCAGCCTACATAGGTCCTTGTGTTTCCAACTGTGTTTGTAATTAAGCAATTTTACTCTCTCCTGTGTCTCGAATAAGGAAGATAGTTGGGCATGGTTTTGAGCAGGGCTCTGAAGGGCAGTGCTGGCTGCAGCCATCAGCTCTCCCGTGCCACAGGGATCAGTACAGTGGGGTTGGCATCAGGACTCAGTTTCAGGATGGCAAATGAGGGGAAAATTCAAGGGAATGGCCAGGAACTTGTGCAAAGCCCCACACTCAGTGCAGATGAGCATCCAGATTGGACTCAGGACATCTTACTTGATGCCTTGGCTACAATGTTACAGGAAAGATGGGAGCCACAGAGGAAAGGGCAACCCTTTCCTGTCAGCTCTCCCCTGCCCTCAGGAGGGTGGAGATGGACGTGAGAGAGAAGCTTTTAGGACAAAAGGTGCTGGGACACCAGGGAACAGACATGCACACAGCTGCCTTTTCCCTTGGCCTTCCTGCTCACACATTTTAGTTTCATTGGGCTTGTGAGGGAGACTGACTTAGAGCACAAGATCAGAGTAACCTAACAGTGGCACAGGGCCACAGGGCAGCTAAAAAGTGGAAGAATTCTTTCTGCTGATCTCAGGCAGCTGTGGATCAGGTATTTGAGACTACTCTGCCCAGAGAGTTTGTGGCAGGTATCACGGACCATGATAAGCCCTTTATTTGATGAGGTGACTTTATGTGATTATTGCACTCTGAAGCTATATCTATATCCACTTTTCCTTTCATTAGGTTTCTTTTCTGGAGACAATTTTATTGTATACCAAATGAGAAGGAAGAAGAATAAATAGGTTCCTTGATCCATGAAAAATATTCATACAGGGGTAAAAAACCTGCAGAGTACTGATGTAAATGACAGGCCAAAATGATAATAAAAAAGGTCTTTGCTTGCATAACTCTTCAAACAAAAGCTTTAAAATATAGCAGAAAATCGGAAAAATCTTCTATCATCTAAAAAGTGGTTTTGGTTATCCTGTGGATATAGAAGGAATGGGATGACAAAGCTGTGGGTAACAGGATCTCTCTAATAAGCCCATGGACTTCAAAGGCAGTATCTACACTGGGAAGAAATTCAGACCTACCTCATCTCAAGAGACAGTGCAAAAGGTAAAGGGGATGGCCAAGCCAATGGCAGAGGCATGGGAAGAGCTCAGCCACATCCTTGGGGAAGGTTTTAAGGATCTTCTTTGAGTGGCATTTTTGTAATGACGGTTTTTGTCCTACTTATTATTAAATATTTCAAGTCTGAGTTGCTGGATTTCAGACTGGACCACAATATGGCTTTGTTATCTCTGAGATCAGTACAAACAAGCCTGGGAAAAGTGCTAGAGTTGTTGATAAGAATTTCATGGGGCCTCACTATTCATAAAAGGTGAAGATGTACTAGTATTTCTAAAATGTAGGTAAAGGTGATAGAATTGAGTGGGGACTGGAGTATGTGTTTTATTCTGAAAACTAAGATTAAAATCATGCCCCAGACAACATCACTGGAATTTCAGCTATTCATTTCTGAAGGTCTGGACATATCCTGTTTACCCTCATTTTGGACACGTATATGAATGTACACATCTTCAGGGAAACCCATACCTTTGATACACAATGAAACAAAAACAATTCCCTTGCACTTTCTCAATCCTTTTCTAGGAGCTACCGCTGCCATGTTCCCTTGATTAAACATACAAATGGGGTCTGTGTGCACACATGGAAGAGATAGCAAGAGTTGAATCTGAAATAAAGTAGGGCTTATGCATCCATTTCATAGCTGCAATAAATAACAGGCAGAATTGTTAAAGGAATCTATAAAACATGCTATTATAATCTTTCTAAAAGAGTGACTGCTCAGTTTTCATTAGAGACTTCATCTTCAGAAGACATTTAACATGCTCACAATAATTAGACCAACCCTGCTGAGTGGCTTCATCCTCTTCCTCTGATTCCAAAAAGATGTGATGGAGAGAAATGGTTTAACCCTGTCACCAGAGTGTGGGTATTGGTATTTGACTGGACTAATCAAACCTGACAGACAATTTTTAACACAATTATTCACCTCAAAAAATCATTTCTTGTGAGAAATGAAGTTGGTAGTTTAATATTCCAATATGTTGGAATTTATAAAAAGATAAATAAAAGGTAAAAAAGCAGAACAACCCAAATTCCTCATGTACCACTGTTTTCAGTCACTGGTGGTTTACATACATGTAAGCCAGCTTGCTTCCAGTAGTAGTTGTTGTATTGATTAATCATGCATTTTGTTTTCTCTTTAAATTTTTCTTCAGAGTCAGTTGTCCACCAAGGGTCTAAATTTCCATTTTTGTCATATTTCCGACCTCAAAAAGGAAAGAAAGAAAACCAATGTTTCTGCAGGAAAAAACTTTTATGGTTTAGGAATCTATCACAGAAATGAGAGGTGAATGTTCTCATGTGAGTGTTCTCATGGATAGGATCAATGAGCAAATTCTTGACCCCACTCAAGTCAGCAGTGAAAAGCTGGCATTCTATTTATTGTTATAATTTCCATTTGCAGAAAAATATAGTAATAACTAATGAATTCTATAGCACATTTTATAATTACGTAGTGTAAGAGGCACTTAGCTTTCTTGCAAGTATAATTGCATTTTTTATCCTCAGACCATATGTCTTTCATTCTGTTAATGTGATGATAACTAATTTATAATTAATTCTTCACCTGATCAGGAAACAAATCCATTTCATGCAAACTTCTAAAGTTTCCACAAGGTGATAAATTCCCTAGAGATGTATTTATTTCTGTATTTGGAAGGTAAGACCCTGGCAAGGAGGGGTCTGCTTAGGGAATCAAGCTTTAGGTTCCTTTCTGATTGGCAGGAGACAAGGTGGAGATCAGATGCTCACCTACACAAGGTGGGCATTTCTGAAGAAAAATGTCTCCATTCTGGAGTGGTTGCTGACACAAAGTGTTGTAGAGCAGTGTGAACAGGATACCAGGGTTTTTTGGTTTTTTTTTTTTTATGGTATTCGATATTACACAACATAAGCAAACTCAAAATTACTCCCTAGAGGAGGAGGTTCAAGTTTCTTTCTGCCTGCACCTCCCTCCTCCCCCCTCTCCCCTAACTTTCTCTCAGGAGCTCAGTTTTTAAAAGCACTTTGCTGAGACAGCCAAACCTAGTGGCAATGCCCCACTACACCCAGTTTGTCAGGACAATTGTATTGATATTTTATGACTACTTTTTTTCCTGTCTCTCTTTTTTTTTTTAATTTAATTTTAATATTTTGCAACACCTTTTCTGTACCACTCTTGTAACAGTATTGTATTTTAAAACTTTTGCAATTATCTTTTGAAAAATGTCAAACCTGAAATGAAAAGTTTTTTTAGTAATTTTTATCAATCAGAAACTATACCTTTGTCCTTCCCACTCCCCCCTGGCCCTGTTAGGACTTTCAGAATCTGCTGCTGATTTAGTTTTCATTCAAGACAAACAGAAAGAATAAAACTTGTGGTATTTCTTATCAAATAAAATCCAATTCAGACAAGCATGATTCCATGTAAATAAATCTAATAAATAAAAGTTTATAATTTTTTTCACACAACTCAGCACATTAATAAAACCAAAACAATAAAAATGCTACAGCATGTACAAGTCAGCTTTCTAATCTGTCAACTCTGTAAATAAAAAAGTTATCAAAGTGCAGTCAAATACTCACCATTGCTATCAAATCCATGAGTAAACTCATGGCCAACAATCACTCCTATGGCACCATAACTTAATGACCTGTAACACAAAGAAGCAGTTTCCTCAGAAAATGCTCACAGTCATGAACATTAAAGGACAAGAGACCTCAGCAAAGATTATTATTGATTTAAAAATAGGCTGAAGAGGCAGGAGATATGGGTCTAAAATTCAGACCTACACAATTTTGACTTAAAGACATTGAAAATCTTGATGCTAAATTCTTGCTTAAAAGTAACAATTAATCTAAAACTTTGAAAGCATTGTGATAGTTCACTCTTCCAACCAAATCCCTTACCAGCATCATATAAGCTCCACCCTCCTTCAGCTGACTGAATTCTGAATATTCTGACTAGGAACAGGACAAAGTTATAGCTGTAACTACTCTGAAACAATGACTACCTTTTGTAAAGCATTAACAGATCTCCATTCAGTTTTAAAAAGAAAGGTCATATAATTCCCTTGCACCTGCCCTGGAATAGGACATGATGCACAGTAAGATCTAAGGCACCTGGGAAACAGAGTAAAAAGAAATACTTTGTATTCCTGACTGACAATTAATTATATCTTCCTTATTATATCCCAATAAGCATGCTTTTTGGAGAAATAGGGATGAAAGAGGGAAAAGCTCAGGGCTTTTTTATACCAAATGCAGTGAGTATCATGGGGGTAGGTGATTTACTCAGTGTATCTTTCATTTGAGTTGAGTTGCTTTTTGTGATTTTAATTATTTCAGTAATTGAGATGCTATACTTCAAAGTAGCTTATAGTATTTCTAAGACATTGTATTGAAATAGAAGAAAGGCAGAGGGTTTTGAAATAACATATTATTGGACTTAACGATCCATAGTGCACTAATTGCTCATCTCAGTCACGCCCAAAAACTATTATATCATTTAATTCCCTCTGCTCCCGTGAAAATCCTTCACTTTGTTTTTTGCTTTCCTGAATGGTACTTTGCATGTGTTAAAATCTCCCCTAATGCTTTTTAGCCCAAGTACTGTTGGGCTAAGTACTGTTACAAACCATCTCAAAAAAATGCAGGTTAAAATTATATGTTTCAACAATGGAAATACCATCCTTTTGTGTGACAAGTTTGTAATCTTGTGTAGCACCCAGTGATAATTACCCCTAATAAATGCACTGTGTAAGACTTGTTTTCCATATCTGAAGTAAAGGGGTTATACAGGATCTTTTGCAGCTAGAGAAGTATAAAAATAATGGCACAAAACATGTAAAGAGAACTAGAAGATACAAACCCTGTTACAAAATGCATCTTATTTTTCTTCTAAGGTTCTTTGTCACCATGAGTGGCAGGGACAAAGAACAGTCTGGTTTTCTGGCACTCTGGCTCCTTGGGGCTCTCCTTAGCTCCAAAAGATGGGGTTAAGGTTGCAGTGAATTTTGGCCTTTGAATCTGTGAACCCCAACAAATTTTGTCCAGCTCAACAACATATTTTCCAGAAATTTTCCCAGTTCTGTTCATGCTTTTCACTTCTGGGCACAGTTGGACAGAGATGGAAGGGTTAGATGCAGCCCAGCAGATACCATATTAAAGGGGAACTTTCTGGGACTGGGGAGGCTCAGAACTGTAAGGAAGCTATGAGGTCAGGTAGTTTGAAGTCTCAATTTATATGGCACTGAAGACACTGACAATTGTGAATGGTGGCATTTGAGTGTTATTTTATTTAATATACTGAGATGTAAAAATGATAACTAAGCTTTGCTTTCTGCAAATAGATGAAACTGGATTTTGGTGGTTGTGCTGGAACTGGACACTAAAATGCCACTAAATGTCAAATATTTGCTAAATTAGTTTTTCAGAAAGCACTGGTGACTTCTTGATGGTTTATCTGTTCCAATGCCATGTAGTGTTTCTTCTAAGCAGATAGAAAACATACAGAATATTTCAAGGACAAAAGCAATCTGTTGTCTGATATAAACCAGCTACATTTGTTTACTAAATTACATTTTGATACGTACTCAAGCAAAACCAATTTTAGCTAAGGTAACCTTTAAGGAAGAGAAATGAGCGAAGTATAATATTTTGAAAGAAACACAGTTTTATCACTATGGTAGAAGGTCAGAATACAGAGAAATCCGTTCAGAAAGCAAAGCTGGTCTGCAATAACTGTAACAGAAAATGAGTTCACCTTAACAAGAAAGGACTTTCTTCTATCCCCAATTACCACTTACAAAGTCACCTGGCCCACAAGAATTCTTTTGAATGCAAATTAATTTGTTCATAAATTGAACATATATTGCCAAATTTCCTGTTTACAAGGACACAATCCAGGCTGGATGATGGCAAAAACAAAATGTTCGAAAAGTTTGATTTTTTTTTTTTTCACAATGATTTATTAAGGATATGTTTCACCAGTAACTGGCTTTATATAACTGCAAAATATCTTTCAGAAACTGCCGCCAGAAATTTTTCATGGTCTTATCCTGTCCTAAAATAGAAAGCTATTGAACTGCACAAAAGCAGTGATTTTTCAAAATTTAATGTATGTGACCTATAATTACCCTTCCTCAGCTACACTGGCACATGGGCCTGCTCAGGCAGTCTCAGGCAATCGCTTATGCACATGAAGATATTCTCATGCACCTTGACAGGCACAGACAAGGGCCCACTGCTAATCTTAGATATTAGCAGAAAGTGAACAATACACTGATAATAATTGGCTTCTCCGGGTATTCTCTTCTATTCAGGAGGTGTTAGTTATCTGATTTACAATTCCTTTTAATACCTGCCATGTGCACACTGCTACATCTGCATGCTATAGCATTGAAACTCTTCCACTTGGGTGCACTTAATTAGCAATTCCTGTGAGAAATCAGTCATCAGTTTAAGACAACAGCAACACATACGGCTCCCAAGGGTAAGAAAATATCACACAAAGCAGCACTTCTCAAAGTCAGCCCTTCCAGAGGCAAAAGCAGGATACAGCAGGAGAGAACACACAACCCAAGGACTAAGTTTGCCCTACATCAGGACAACACAATTTTCCTAGGGGCTACCTTTCAGTTGCCTTCAGCACCACAGCCTTCTTCTCCACAATCTCTTCTTTGTCTCTATGTGTTTGCAGTATCTTTCCCTGTTATTCCTCACTTCTAGGTGAATGAGGTTCCCTTGTGCACTACTTACCTAGGATACTCTGCTCCCCAAAAGAAAGGCTTTTGAAGTTCTCCTGCTGGGAATCCTGCAATTAAAAACAAACAAACAAACAAAAACACAAACAAACAAACAAACAAACAAAAACAGAAAAAAATGGTGAGGTCAATTGAATACAGCTGAATAGTGTCACAATGCCCAAGGGTTTAGATTTTATGACCTCATTTGATTGGTTTCAGAAGGTTTTTCGAGGGGCGCTTTCCCCCATGTGGCAGAATGAGAGGCAGCAGAGATCCTGTCACAAGCAGGTCTGAGTAAATGCATGTGTTCCTGTGAAAAACACACCTCATGCTTCCTATGAAGGGTACTGGATTATCCTCAGATGTGCTGACTGATCAATAGACAATACATAGGTAAAGTGCAATAAGAATTAAAATACTGTTAGCTTAGTGAGGCTTCAGGGAAGCAAGAAATATGAAAATGGTAAAATATAAGCCTGATTCTATTTAGTCTATGAAAAATAGAAGTAAATCAACATACTTAGGCACTTCTGTAAGGGAAAACTGTAGATTAGGCTGTAGGGTTAGCCTAGCTACGGATATTAGCTGCCTGCTTCTGGTAGACTAAGCAGTTGCCAAAAATACAGCAATGGAGACATTCTGGTGAGTGATGAGCTACTGATGTTTCACATAGGAATCAAAATTGTTCCTCAAATTCAAAGTCACAGGTTTATTTTTAATTCCAGAGTGACATTTTGGTGCCAGGATACTAAAGACAGGGGAACTGAACATGGTAAAAGTTTAACAGCCCAAATAATTGCTAAATAAAACATACACCCATGGTCAAAGTTCTTATGTGGTGGTGAAAAGTGCCATCCTTCCAGGCCCAAATTTACTGTCTTGTGTCACAAACTCTCATCTATAAAGCACAGGTACACACCTGCTTAGAAGGTTTACCCACATGGTCATCACCTTGTTGAGGAAGAATATTTCCTCAAGTGACTCACTTGTTTTCCCAGGAACTTTTCTTTACCCTATGGGTCTGCAAGAAATCACCAGAATACCCAGAACTATACAAAAACCATATTCATTTGATTCTAACACTATTCAGTTTTTTGTTGATAGTTTGGCTATGGATTTCTTTATATCTGAGATAAGTTGTTAGGCAAGACCTTTGTCTTTTCCTTACAAAGTCTTTAAAAACTTACTTTCAAATGAAAAAAAAAAAAAAGAAAACAAAAAACCCAACAAACCAAAAAACCCAAACCAAACCCAGTATGCTGAGTGTAATTCATTCCAAGTGATGTGGCACAAGGCATGTCCTCCTGGCCCGCCCAGCTGCTTTTTTCTGTTGCTCTTCCATGGCTGCCATCATTCCCTATCTGCAATTAGCTTATAAAAAGGGTGAGCTTCAAACTTATTTTCTGAGTGTTGTCTGGGGTTTTTTTTCTTACTTCTCCAGATGTTGTTTTATTGTTTCAAGCACAATATAATTTTCTTTTCCAGCACTGCAAACCACAATTTTACCAATGTCAAGGACAAAGTTTTACTGATCTAACTCTCCTTGCCTCCCAGTGCATAGAGAAGATTATTTATTATGCATGTTTTGAACATTTTAAGCAGCAATGGTACACTCATACAACTTGATGAAAATTGTTTGTTAGGCCTTAAGAGCTGTGTTCAGAGCTGAAAATCTAGTTTGAACTGGTTCCCTCCAAACACTGAAACTCAGAAAAGGTTTTGGAAAGCTTAGGCTCTGCTAACTCTAAGTGATCCTATCCCCACAACAGCAGAGGAGAGGAACTGTGGCCAAAATGAACAAATGAGCCCATACTGAAGGCAGTATGAACCAAGGTAGCACAGTCACCCCACAAATCATGTTTAATGATCACACAGTCCTGGGTGCCTGTCACTGCATCAAGAGGCTATCCAGATCTTTTAAGGAGCTGCCATTATTTCTTCCAGGTATAAACTTGTAGTGAGTTTGCTCTTGTCTGCAGTAGAGGTAATATACATTATTTACAGCAAATTAGGTGCAAATCTTCACTCAGGCTTATTCTATGTCTTCATAGAACACTGCTGAAACACCGTCAGCTGTGAGTTAAGCCATGAGATAGTTTCACTGAACAAGTCAATGTGCATGAATGGTAGGAAGCTCCAATGCTGAATCTGTACAACAGGTTGGTAATTATTTTACTCAGAGTCGGGATCCATTTTAGGTTAGATATGACTGAGCAAAGTGCTGGTTGAAGGAGTGGTTTCTGCTTCTGGACATGCATGAAAACACCTCTGTAGTTTGCACTAAGGGAAGCTCAGGAAGTATTTTCAGGCCAAAGCAGAGTCAGAGGCCAGTAGAATGTACTACACATTTCAGAAAACCTCAGGTAACTGGAATACATTATCACCAGTAGGAGTTGTTTGGTTTTGCTTTGTTTGGGGGGGTGCATGTTTTTGTGGTTTTGTTGGTTTTGTTTGTTTGTTTGTTTTTTGGTAATAAAGAAAAATCTAGGTCTGAAAGTGATTCTTGGTGAGCTAGAAAAGCAAATGGGTCCCATTCTCCAGAGGTCAGCAGCGCTGAGGGACTGAGGGTGCTTGTCCACTATTCCAACAGTACAAGGAACACATTAAGAGCTGACAATGCTTTTTATGCAATGTCTCCTTCAGGCAAGCAACAACTACATCATCCTTGGGGGATCAAGTATAACAATGTCCTATACCTAGAATGTCCTTGAAATTGTAACATGAGATTGATCACCAGACAGTTTCTTATTTTGTGCCGATTTGAATCCCTTGATTTAGGCAATTCTCCTGTGAAGCCTGTTTCTTTTTTTGCTTGGCATATTGCACCTAAAAGAATTAATGAAAAACTCAGAGAGCTCATAGTAGGCTGCAGATGCAATAAATACTAATGGGATTATTTCTATTGGACTATTTCACTGGATTTCAAGCAGGCAAAGGACAGATCTGAAGGAGTAAGACAGACTTCAGGGAATTTCACATCTTAAGGAATAGATACAGGCAGTGGGAATGTATTTTGAGTTAACACTTGACCACAAATTTAGCCTGTGTTGTGCATCTTTTAAAGCTTCCTCCCTCTACACAGCCCCAAAAGAGAGGTACAGGCTGACAGTCTCTCTCTTTATAGACTAGATTACAAATGCAGGCCCAGAGTCCACATCCAAGGCCATTACTCACCAACAGCACACAAAAAGAGAACTGTGTTATCTTAATACAGATCCCACACAAATCAATCTGCTATCAGGACCTGGACTTGCAGAATGTGCTTTGACTACCTTCTTAAAACCTACCTAAATTTGGAGCAATGCCACTGTGCTGCACCATCATTCTGAGATGGGCACTGGTAGCACACATCACAAGAGCACTGCTCTGTGGAGAGCAGAGTTCAGGCTGTCACAAAACAGCACTGGGACCCTACATCCATGCATCTTACTGGTGGCAAGGTGGGACAGCCAGGCTAGATCACCCTCAAGACGGACTTTGTGCCACTGGTCCCACCATGCTAGGGACCAGCTGTTCTGAGCACAGCCCTTTAAGCCCAGCAGTTCAAGAAATTTTCAGCGCATCTGACCATCTGCTCGAGTGGCCAATTCTTCAGCAGTTTGTATTTGAGCATGTTAGGGGAGACAGTGCAGAAATTCTTTCTAAAGAATAAATCATATTCACATCTCTCTCTTCCTCCACTGAGCTAGTAATCTCAATGTAGGAAGCTGGTCAGAGAAACTGTTTCTAGGATTTACTTTATCATGTACACAGGGACTGTTGTGAGCCTGTTGTGAGCCTGGCTTGTAATTCCCTAGATCTTCCTTCTTGAAGATAAGAGTGACATTTGCTTCCTTCCAGTCCTCAGGAACCTCCCGCAGTCACCATAACCTTTCAAAGATTACCAGGAGTGGCCTCATAATGATGTTGTGAGCTTGTAGGTGCACCCTGACAGAGCCCATGGGCTTGTGCTTGCCCAGTGTTTTCAAATATTCCCTAACCTACTCCTCCTCCACGAAGGGTAAATCTCCTCTGTTACCAGGTCCCCTGCCCTCACTCAGCACTACATTTTCCTTCAACTTGCTGCTGCTGCAGCTACACTTGCAGAAACGTTTCTTCACATCCCTTGCCAGATTCATCTCCAGGGGGGCTTTTGGCTTTCCAAAGCCCTGTGTCTTGGGCAGTGACTGTTCAGCTTTCCCCTTAGTCACCCAACTGCTCTGGAATGCAGGGGCACTTCAAGCAGTGGAGCCAACATCTGGCTTACTTCAAATATTTCACGCTGAATTTATGCTGATCTCGAAGCTCTGACAGAACTTTGCCTGCAAAAGACTACTTTTAATGTAATTAAAGGTTTCTATCTTCATTTTTATCCGTGATGTCATTTTCAGCATCTCTCTCCAGCAAAGTGCTGTAAAGTTTGTCAGAATGTATTTAAAATTTGAAGGTGTTTTCTTTTTCTTCAGTTTTGCAGGGGCTTTACTGCCATTAATAAATCCATTTACTAGCTAATACCTTCATGGTATTATTATACACACTTTGCAGATGAATACCCTTACCTCAGTATAATATTGCTAGTTTACCAAGAAGACACAAATAATTGCATTTGATCTGATAATTCCCTGAAAAAATACAGCGCAATAATGGATAAACTAAACCAAAAGCACATGAGAAGACTCACCAAATCATGAGGAAATTTGCAGCTCAAGTCTAAATATGAATTCAATTTGTATAGTTCACTTACATTATTCAGTTATATTACATGACGTTTTTAACTGAGCAAGGAAAAGCCTTATTCCAAGTTAGTGCATTTACAAATTCCAATAATGAGGTTGGTTTGTTTTAAGCAACTTCTGACAGGCTAGTGAATCCCATGGATAAGTAACAGATATGGGAGATAGCTGAGCTAAACTGTTTGATATACAGGGTACTCTGCCACTTGGTGTGCTGACAGTTCTCAGATGTGTTCAAAAGCTCTAACATGTTTTTTAAAGCCACATTCATTCACTGAATGAATTCAGATGTAGAGTTTTAAAGGGATAAGATATAAGCAGAAGACTAACTGCTGGTCAGTAATCAAAGAATACTAAATTCACATAAGGAATTAAATGTGAAGACAGCTGGGATGTTGGTTAGTTGTCTAAAAATAGCCCAAAGGGCAGGATACATTTGTTTAAAATGGTTCCACAGACTTCTGTTTTGACTACTGAATCTCATCCCAGTGGTGGTTTTGATGTTTGGGGTCTAGCTGTCAGTCTCATTGGCAAGGGGCTCCTGCAAGTTTTATCTCAGATAAAACACATGAGAAAAACCACATTGCTTTCAGACTCTTTGAGACACCCAGACAGCTCTGAGCATCCATATGTAGGTGACAGAGACCAATGTCTGTCATTACATGGACCTGAATCATACACCTTATTTCAAGTTTTATCCTGTGGACAAAGAGAACAGAAAACAAATATTGTGCAAGGACAGAAAATATCAGTTGTGTAAGGCACAGTAACTGTTCCATGTAGTGCATGAACACAAAGCTTAATTTTATTAAGAGCTCAGTGAATAAATTCATTAAATAGATACAGGGAAGTAATGGTCTTAAAGCAGAGGACTCTGCAGCCTCTGCTTCAATTCTTGGCTCAGTTTCTCCTTCACCTGACAAGAGGCTTTTTTCTACTCATGAAAAAGAGAGAACCTGGTGTTTACCAACCTCAATGGGGCAACATGAGGAGAAACATGACGTGGTTTGTAAGGTGCCAAGAAATACTGTCTGCTAAGGGAGTAGGAAATGTGAAAGCATCTGTTTTACAAGAAACTTAAATCTTTATTTTATGAGGAAAAAGCCTCAGTGGATTCCCTGGGGTGAGGGAATGGGGGCTATGGGGAGAAGAACAAAGTACAAGTTCTTCTATTTTATACACTCATAGATAGGAATTTTCGGAAGAAAAAATAAAGAATGGAGGTAAGGATCATGCACCATGGTTAAATAAAAGAGAATAGTGGTCTTTAGTAAATCAGGAAAACTGAAAACGAGGGCTCACTTAAGACACTTAGAGCTTATTTAATAACAGGGCTCAGAAAGTGTTCAGTCCAGATCTGTTATGTTCATTAACTTCCAGGAAACTAATGGCACACTTGAAATTACTTCATTAATAACCTTCCAAATAATCCAGTTCTTAAGGGTAGAGAAAATGTCCTGTGCACATTCCCTTCATCCTGCCCTGGCCATGCACCAGGTGCTGTTTGCCAGCATTTCCCTAGCTCCAGGCAAGATAAGAGTTCTCCCTTGCAACTCCCAGCATCAGTGAGCTGCCAGCGTCAACATCTGCGTGACGCTTCCTGTAAAGATGATACTTATTGGCTAATATGAGCTCTCATCGGTTTTCTCTGTGGATGCTAATTTGAATGAAGTTTTTAAATTCTGTTGTAGATCATATCTGCTTTCTGTAACATGTATTGAGGCCTCTCTCTAAAGAGGCCTCTTGACTTTCTCTAGAGAACTGCAGTAACAGCACAAATGACTTAGAAGGAGCATGGATATAAACTTAGAGAGATAATATCAACATTAATTATCCAGTACATCTATTCAAGCTTACACCTCATGAGTTCATTGCTTATATTTGCCTCAGTTCACTGTAAATCTCCCTTTCATTACCGTTCACAGCCCACAGATGTGACTATTTTTATATATTCTAGAGGCATACATATTTACACTTTGAAAAAAAAAAAACCTAATCACACCAAATGTCTGATGAACAGTTCACTTTTATCCTTAACATATTCAAAGGCCAATATTTTAGTGCTGCAATGAAATAAAAGCTTTTCTTGAACAGAAATATGCTAGCACACTTTCATCACCACTTGTGTCTATTTTCAGCATATATTTGTTGACTGCTCTAGAGTGCATTAAAATAAACTAATCCTTTAGAAATTGTTTTTGGTGTTCCAATTATGATAATTAAAAAGATAGTATTCATGCTGCTTAGATGATATGAAGTGTACTTAGATACATTTTGAGACTGTAAAGGCAATAACACATACCTGTTGTCCTTGTTAAGTACCTATAATTAAAGGGGAAATTGACGAGCAAATGCACAGAAAATTGAAAAACTATCCAAACTAGGATTAAAAAATTATTAACAACCATTATAAACATGCACATTGGTTCATCTAAGACACTTTGAATTATGGAAAAAGAGGAAATAAATAAATAAAACTCACATCATAAATAAATAAAACAAATAAGTAAATAAAACAAACATCAGGAGTAAACTTGTATAATATTAAGATAAATTATATGTAACATATTTTTTAACTCTGCTCTTTGCAGCACATCTCACCTTGATGCAGCTACTTATTTCTCCTTTGCAGATATTAACAGAATCATTCAAACTATCAATAGTTTAGTAATGAAAATGAAACAAAGTAATACCAAACACGAAAGTGTTTGCACTAAAAGACATCGAAATTTGGTACATCTACTGCATATGCAAGATTTGCTAAATTCTCCCAAATCTAATAATTTTTAAAATCATCTAGTTTCTATTCTCTATTAATTTTCTCTTTTAGTGAAACAAGACCTTTTCTTCCAAGTAACTGAGTAGTCAAGTTAAAAACACTAACATCCTGCCTGTATATGGAGATTACATTGGATATTCCAATATTTATGTCAGTGATACAGATTACAGCGAGAGAAGAATTTGTGATCCTTCCATCAAGAGTGTCAGAGACCTCCCTGTGCTCTGAGCACAGAAAGCAAAAGCAGCTGCCTAAAGCTCAGAAGTGCTCAGGACATCCACATTCCCCTTCCCTTGTGCAGGCACCTGATGATTGCTCCTTTTCAGAATCCATGGGTCAAGGCACTGATGTTTCTTTTTCTCTAAACTTTTTCAAGAAGCTTCCAGTGACTAATCAAGTTTGGAGTTGCTGTAGTTTTGTTGATATCGTCACACAGTACATTTCCATTTCCAAACTAATTTTTAGAATCAAATTTTGGAACCGCGGATTTTCCAGTTCATGTAGAAACTACTTTCCATAATCAAATTCTATTATGCATTTTAAAATTCTTATTTCTCAAATTCTTCTTAGTAAACTCACTTATAAAGAGCAAAAATATATGGCCCTTATTACATACTAAAGTCCAGTTTGCTCACTGAAGAGCAGGGGCACTCAAGCAGATGAAGAGGATATCTGGTCCATTCACTCAGTTACAGGAGTGATCAGTTGTAGATGTGAAGGGAAAGAGTTTCAGGTAACTACCTGTGAGGTAATTCTTCTGCTAGCACATATTCCTACCTTCCAGCAGGCAGCAGCAGAGGGAACTGTCCTCCTGGACTGAGTTTATATCCCTCTGTTCTTTTGTGCAGAACAGAACACCCTCTTTTCAGTTCATCTGCTAATGCAGTGAGTAGCACAGATCTTCTTAACACACCCCTTCAACTATTTGCCAGCAAGTAATTGGCTTCTACCTCCTTTTCTTATCTCTAATCAGCCATTAATTTATGAAATGATCTTCTTACTTGTCCCATGACAACTTTCAATTATTAGTATTGGGAAAGAACCTCATCAAAAGTGTTCTGTGGAAAAAAATGATATGATCGTATCAAGCATACTTACTTGCTTTCTGAATTAAAAAAAAAAAAAAAAACCTCTAGTAGATTAAGAAAGCATGACTTTTTCTAAAAGAAAAAGCAAGAAACATCTCACATTCTCATGTTCACTCTTCACTGTTATATCATATGCTTATCTATTCAATCATGTTGTGGTCACAACCAGATTCCTTCATATAAAGGCTAAAATGACTTGCTATGTAGATCCCTCTGAATTGTCTTTTGAAAAATAGGTAATTTGATACTTGTCACACCTATTCTTCCTGTGCTGAGGCCACTATAAGCCATAGGCTATACATCAAAGCTGGTTGTTTGGAAAATTTTTGTCTAAGTTCCTTTAAAATACCTGGGAGAATATTATCTGGTCCTTATATTTGTCACAGTTCCTTGTATGAATTTCTTCTAAAGTCCCTTCTATTGACACTAAATTTTAAACAGTTTCCGGGACTAACCTCTCACAAGTAAAAGCTCCAGAATTAGAACTTCCCAAACTCTTTCAATGCAAAGAATGATCTTATTTTTATGCCTTAGAGACTCTCCTCTCTCAATGAATTTGACAAAAAGGTTTTAGCATTAGTTCTTAAGCTCTGAGAAATTTGGTCCTCAAAGTCTTTCTGGGCTTGCTTTATCATAATTTTACATCTAACTTGCTAGAGTTCAAGCTTAATTCTTATTCTCAAATTATTCTGGTTTCTAGAACTTTTTTTCTGTTATTTAACTAGGCCTTTAAAAATGTCACAGTTCCTGTGTCATGTGAGCAGCCCCCAGAACTTTGTACAGATTACTACTGAAAATACAGCTGCAAAGCAGTAAGGTAGCAGCTCTTCCCCACCAGCATTAATGGGAAATCAGTAGTGATGTGTCAAATGTTTATCAGCAACTTCTACCAGAGAATGTTCCTCCCACATCACACAGGGCCTCTTGCCCCATAAAAACACACCAGCCAGCAGTGGCAAACAGTACTGTGCCTTTCTCTGAATTCTCCCTCCTGTTGCACATCATTTTTGGAGCATGATTACATTTGTACCTCTCTCTCAGGTATGAGAGGCCTTTGTTCAGAAAGAGCCACCTAAACCCTTTTCCTCTTTGAAACAGTCCTAGAAAGGACTGAGAGTGAGTGGCACTGTCCAAACTTCCAGGTCACTTGCCAGTAGAACGAGGTCAGCAGTTATGGTAGAAAATACGATCACCTCTACACCCATGACTGATGGGTTATGTTTGACAATTCTCTGCCTCCTGACTCTAATTTTAGACACAGTGAATGTAAAGTTTTCAGTGGCTGGCTCCAGCCTCTCATCGCAGTTTTCTCTAATGTGCCATGGCAGAGAGGCTGGAACAGCTGAGCACTGCTCAAATTTGAAAGAACCCAATATTAAAGAAGGTATAACAGCAATGGCTCTCATTTTTCTCTGAGCAGGCTTCCTCTCCACTCACATAAAGCCTTTCTAGCAGCAGTGATGGCTGGAGGAAGAGCAGCTGTAATGCTTCAGGGGTACCTCAGAGTTGTGACCACCTCATCCAAGTGCTCCCTCAGATGATCAACAAAAATGTGACTGCCTAACAATGGCAGTCCTCTAATTAAGGCAGAGCTATCTAAATCTAGCACTAATTTTAATAAAAAGAACTGCCTAATTAATAGACATGCTTTACAAATGGGATCACTTAGACACAAAAAAAATTTAAGTGAGTGGTTTGAAGGCAAAACTGTTTACAGAAATTGGTAGAAGCAAATACCAGCAGACTCAAATTACCAGTCCTCTGTTGTACCTTCTTCAGTGTGATATGTTATCTTTGTGCCTTTCTATCTGTAACCAAAAGAGATTCAGGAGAAAAAGGGGGAATCACTCAGCAATTTTTGAGGTCCTGACTCTGGGGACTGAGACCACAGAAGTAGTGGCAGCCACTTTCCAGACCCTAACAGCACAGAAAAAGAAGGCCAATTTAACATGCAAAGCTAATAAGAGCAAAGAGAATTGCCAGGGTAAAGGTAAAACTGTTGCACACAGACTGGTATAGAATTTTAAAGCCTGGTGTAGAATTTTAGAAAATTTCAATTCAAAGCCCCATTAAAGCAAACAGGAATGAACACCCAAACTCATAACACATCATTGAATAACTCAGCTCTTTTACCTTATTTATCTCCACACTAGAATATATGCTGTCTAAAAACAACCAGTAACAATGATTAGAATCACACAGGTATTTCTGCACATACAGGTAAGAATTTTCACTTAACTACAGATATCACTCCTTGTCCTTGAAGGTATTGAACAAATCCACTGGATACACCTTCTTATGTTTCCTAGTCTATGTCACAGTTTTCTCTAGTCACATTTATCATTACATATCTGTCAATACTGGAGGACAAAACTGCTATCACTGTGTATTTATGGAGATGTGTGTACACATTTTTGCTACAGAAAACAGAAGATAGAAACATTAGGCTTTAATAAAAGTGATTTAAGCTATCATTCACAATGGACAGAGTACAAACACACACACATACACACTGAAGTCTCACAGCTGAATTATCAGGTTTGAACTTTTAATTTGCAGTCACAAACAACACAACAAGTACAGCTGTTATCTGAAGTTTGATACCTACATTCCCAAACAAGCACTTTATAAGGAGGCTCAGAAGGAAGATACTCACTGATCTGGTTGGTAGATGCACTATAAAAAGCATTTACAGTAGTTGGGCTTGTAAACCACCTGCAGCAAGAACAAAAGAAATTGTCTGTCAGCACATTGACATTCACCTTTATGAATCAAAGGAGCAAAGATAAAAATTGAACTCAGTAGAAGCAAGTAAAACATTAAGGACTTAAGATACATTAAAATTTAAGTATTTCTCCATTTCAGTACATCCTACCTACACTTCTAGAACATTGAAATCTATTGTTTAATGACTTTAACTGCATACAGTCAATAAATGCCCAGTGGGAGCAATTCTTAGTGTTACTATCATGTGATCTGTTTAATTTTTAAGTGACCACTGTGCTTGTGAGGCCAGCCATGCTGATGAAACAAAATTCACCCAGAAGAGGCTGCAACATGGACAGAAGCTGTGAAAACTCTCCTGGGTGTTTTTCAAACACATGTGGAGGAACTCCGTGTTGGAATTAGAAGAGAACATTTTGAAACAGGTAAAGTGGCTTTAGAGGCTTTGCTGAACAACTACTTGAAAAATTAGGATTATGCCAGCAACAGACAATTTCAACAGACAATTATGCCATAAACAGACAATTTCTGGGAATGTAAATTCAAAATAAACAGCTTCATGTTCTGTACCCTATGCAGTGAACATGACCATCCTAAACAAACAGACCTCTTGCCAGGCATTTCTTCTCATAGTTTGATTTCTCATACATACTGGAAGAAACCCTAGATTTGAATAGGAGTTGGACTTTGATGATCCTTGTGAGTCCCTTCCCACTCAGGATATTCTATGATTCTATGAATAGCAAATGAATCTCCTTAGCCTAAGCTTATCTATATTGACAGTGGCTTCAACCATATGAATGGAAAATCTTGACTGACTTTAGCAAGATCCAAATCCCCTCCGATGAAACCCTGAGTTCAGTGAACCCAAAATTTCACTTTGTGATTTTATAAGGGAGAAATAAGGTTAAAGAAATAAAGATGATGATAATTAGTGGTTAGTTCATACTAACTTAGAAGCAATATTAGTAAATGTTCAAACAGGAACATCCTGATGTCATTAGCAAAATATTACTCAAAAGTGTTATAAATCCATGTGAATGCAATGTAATTGCTTTGGAAAATTTCTTTTAAAGAGAAGAGAAAGGAGCTGCAAAACAATGAGTAAGATCTTTCCAAAGGAAGATTTGTCAGAATATGGAAAATGTGTGATATCAGTGAAAATGTACACACAATTCATGCTTTTAAATAGCCCCATTAATAAAAGAATCATCTGCAGATTCTGACTGTTTTTCTGACAACTAATGTCCTCACTTAAACAATGTAACAAAGGGGAGAGTTCAAAAATGGCAGCAGTTTGTCTTTTATCAATAAATTTAACTGCTTGTTTTATTCTCCAAGCTGAGCAGCTTATTTTGCAATGCATCAACTAGAAAAACTAATAAATGAAGTCTAAGAGTGATGTCATGTACATATTTTAACCATCCATTACATTACAGGCTCTACTTGTCAGAGATAACTCTCCCTGTTTTGTTTATTAGGAGATTGTGACGGGAGGAGCAGGGCGGGGGTTGTTTTCTGGTCTGTTTTCTGATTTCTTCATAATAATGAGATTAAATGCTAGAGGTAATGTAGTGAGATAATGGAAAATTGAAGAAAGAATGTATATGGTGAGGGGATAAAGAAAAAAAATTAGGGGCTTAATTAACTACATTTCAATTTCATGTTTGTTCACAGCAGCAATCAGCTGAACTGTTTTGAAGGATGCAAGCCTGCCATTTATGCCTTGGAACCACACTCCAGGCTTAGCTGTAAATCTGGAGGACTGTTTCTTTTTTGACAACAAGAAAACCCATCTGAAAGAGTCAAAATTTCAATTTATATTTTACTGTAAGATTGAGCAAAGACACATAGTGTTGTGACTTGCACCTCATCTTCTTGGCTTGTTCTGCTTACAATGGCCTTTCTGTTCTCAAACAGCAATTTTTAAGCATGAAAAAGGCTTCTGGGACAGAAAATGCTCCCTTTTTGCAAATTCCTCTTAGCCTTTTATTTCCAGTCAGAGGATCAAGGGCCTGAGATGCATAACAGATACTTCAAAACAGATTAATGTGCTGTGGTTCTTCTCTCCATGCTCTGTGAGAGCTTACCACAGCTAGCTGCAAAGAGGAATCACCACAAGCAGCAGCAAAGAGCTCTTCACTGACTAGAGACAGCTCTCAGCACAAGTTTGCACTTGTTTTCCTGGGTGAGGAGCTGGTGATGCAGGTACTTGTCCCCACAGGAACACCTCGCTCTGCCCAAGAGCAGCACTGAATGCTGGCAACATTTGGTCCACATTTACTGAGGGAGGACTTCACACCATCCTCTGGCCATACTTTCATACCCATGCACTCATAGGCTTGGAGTTTGCAGGTGAAGATGTATCACAGCCTCCCTGCCCCGAGGCTGCTGCTTTTCTCATGATCTGCCACCAGAATTGCAGAGCCCATCCCATTTGCTGAGCTTAGCATGAGCCCAAGGCTGAGAGCAGCCTTGATTTTCCTACTGCAAAACTGGACTCAGTTCATTCCAAACTGCTCCTCCATAACAAGGCCTCAAGAATGACCCTGTATGGAATTCATTATGCTTTTAAGCAGTTGGGAAGAGGACACTTAGCAGCCATACTGAGGAGTCAGGAAGAATGAGACTCCTCTAGTAACAAGCAGAGTATTTAATATTTGACATTTGGTAAGAAGCATATTTCTATGCTAAAGCATTTTGTTGTACCATCCTGAGCCCTTTCAGAAAGATTTGGGAAGTATTTTCCATAAAAGAGTAGCAATAACCAAGACCGCTTCCATCCAGACTAGCAGAACAACTTCACTTCTCATCTGCCATGCTCTTTCAAGTGAGCTCATGGAAGTGAGCTCCTTGAAATGACTGAACCTTCAGGGACAGTCCTTAACTAATAACACACCAAATTACAACATGAAGGTGTGTAATAAATAGCTGTTGCTGTTAAATTTTAAGGTGAAGCAAATTTAGAAATAACTCTCCCATTCCTGTTTGAAGTCAGATTGCCTGAGCATTTGCTCTAGGTCTGGTTACAATTTCTGTATGCTTTATCTACTAACAGAAGGATAGAAAAAATGAAAGGCATTACACTTTCCAAGCTCTTATTAATTACAAATTAAATAAATAAAAATTCTAGAATTGTTTACACTGTTTTCATTTGCTATAAGTTTGTGAAAAAGGGACAGTTTTGAATGATGTCCTATAGTATTACCTATCTGGTACTGCAGCAGTCAAAATCTAATTCTGCAGAGTTGACACTTCTAAGGTTGAGATTTCTCTTGCAGAAATAAAATTTGAAACATACACTGAGATAGCAAGTGGGGCAGAAACTCTCTTAGTCTGTGTTCTTGAGGCTGAAATTTCCTCTGGTATTTTCTTCCTGTGTTAAGAGTATAGTGTGCTACATTGCCATTCATGAACAGGGATGGTTGGGAACATTTACAACACAGAGAAAAGCTTATTCTTTTATTTAATTCTTTGTAAAGCACAAATTGAATTTGCAAATTGATCCTCAGTTTTTGGAGTTGGAAGAAATCATTTGGTTTGCTGTTCAACATTCAAAGTAAGAAATAAATAATAAATAATCATATAAACTTAGCAAATGAACTTGTGAATGTACAAAGACTTAAGCTGGTTAGAAGTGAAAAGCTGTACAAAGTTTCTGAAAGCTGGAAAATGCCTTCCAAAGAAAACACTAAAAAGAGAAACTTCTAAATGGGAGGCAACCTACAAAGTGACTTTCAAAATTGTATTTTCTCTTCTCCTTGTTAGTCTCTTTTATATATTTTCCCATGTAGAAACAGATTATTAACCCAGGCCAGGCTGCCATCTGCCTCCCTTAGGAATGATCATGCAGCTAGGATGGTAAGGCTGGGTCCAGCCCTCAGTGCCACATCACTGCTTAGAAAGAGGCTCAAAGACCAGGAAAAGGCTCCAGGAGGCTCCTTTCCAGCCTCTCCTCTCCAGGGCAGGTCCCAGCCACACGATTTCCAGCAGTGTCTCTCCAACAGACAACATCCTGCCCAGTGTTTTTGATGGCTGCTTTTACCTTTTTGCAGAAGGAGCTTTTACACCATCCTTAGAGGTATCCAGCCCAGAACCTCTCAGAGCTGCCCTCCCTTGTGACAAAGCAAGAGCCAGGGCTAACACACAATAGTGTGTGGTCAAGAAAAACAGGAATAGGTTCTGGAGGAGACCCCAGAATTCTTTCATAGCATCCTTCCTTTGTATCCTCAGCTCCTGCACAAATCCCTTTCATTTTTGTCTCTGCTGATACCTGAGCACTTTTTTTCTTGTTGGATAGAGCCAGCTGTGAAGGTGACAGTCACCTCCCCAGCCAGCTGTGAGGCTGGCAGCTGGCACCCAA
The DNA here is from genome assembly GCF_024509145.1 of Vidua macroura. Lineage (NCBI taxonomy): Eukaryota > Metazoa > Chordata > Aves > Passeriformes > Viduidae > Vidua > Vidua macroura. The sequence continues at coordinate 14,167,709 of NC_071572.1, forward strand.
GGCTGGTGTTGAGCACAAGTGACACATCCCAGAGCTGTGGTGTCCTCAGGGGAGCCTGGCCCCAGGACTGGCAGAACAGGCAAGTGCAGCACCCCAGTGCCTTGTCACAGCTTCCTGGCACCAGTGGTGTGGCCCATCACCCATGCCCTGAGCAGTGAGGAGCTCATCTGAGTTCCTCCATGCTCCCTTCTCCTGTCAGGCAGATAAATGCCAGGGATGGAGGGAACAGAAGAGAGAATGAAGATTTTTGACAATTATTCCTGATTTAGTTTTTTTTCTTTTCTTTTTTTTTTAATTAAAAACTGTTGAATTTCCAAAACAATTATTTTCCACTTTGTTATCCATATTCCCCTTGTTTTATCCAATTGCTTTGTCTTGTATCTCCCATCTCCTCTGTCCATCCCCTGATGGTCTTTCCCTGGTGCTTTGATTGAACTATCATTTTAATTTCACATTTAGCTGAGGAAAGTGATTCCAGTTTGAAATAATTATTAAGAAAAATGGACTGTCTGCTAAAAGAATATAGTGTTTTACCTTTTGGATGTAATATTATTTTAGCAACTTTTATTTTATTTCCTTAAATACTCATTTTCTTATTTATCTTTTTTGGTCCGCAACTTTGATGATCTTATAATATCTATCTCAAAATATAAATGTTATGCTAAAAGCTACTAAATTAGGGAAAAGAAATGAAGCAAATAGAAAGAAAAACCCAAGGGTAATTAGCTATTAACAACCAAGCCTCATCAAAAATTCTGTGGAGTTGTATGAAATGTAAAAGTTTAAAAAACAAAAACAGAAAAATGAGAGAAAAAAAAGAAGGTAAAAGCATCAGAAAGCAGTGAAGTATGATGATTTAAAAGTCAGAAGTAGCTAAAAAGTGGCTGATATTTTTGAGGTCAGGTTTGACATGCCTTTGACTGGTAAGTGGGAGTTATTGGTTTATTTAAATAAATTTTTTAAAAAATTACTGGTGGCAGCAATGACTCTGTGCCTTGGTGTCCCTCAGCAGGCAGAGTGACACCACTTTCAGAGCCCTTTTCTATCACTGAACAGTTGCAGAGACAGAATAATATCCCAGCAGGAGCCCTGATTATCCCTCCCTGCCAGGGCTCAGGTGGAGATTACCTCCAGCCCTGCAGAAGGCAGAGCAAATAGCTGTGCTAACAAAGAGAAGGGACCAGAAATCAAACTGGCATCCCCCAGGCCTGAATGTGCTGAGGGTTGACGAGAAAAGAGCTACAAAGGTGATGAGGGGCTGGCTATTATGTGGTCCTGGGAATAAGAAGGTAAAGACAGGCATGAGAAGGTGTTCAGTCTTGTAGAGGGCAATTGGATAACACTTTCATTTTTGAAGCATACCCGTGGGACAGCTCTCAGACCAGTCCTGGAGTCAGGGGCTGCCTACCACTTCATTTCCTTACAGGGGAGCTTTCCCATCGTGCCAAGAGTCCACAGGTTCTGCATCACTGCTGGCTGCCCCAGGGCTGACCATTGCTATAGAGAGGCCAGGGCTGCTTCACTGCTCTCTTGGAACTCTTACCCTCAAGAGAATGCACCATTGTGGTCTAGTCCTGACATCCAGGAAAATCCCTAAAATCATACCCCAGGGTTGCCCAGTGCACTGTCAGAGAAAGCTGTGATCAGATGGTAAAATTCACAATTAAATCTAAGCCATAAATGATGCCTTGAACACACAGGGCCAAATTGAAACACTTCAACCATGAGCAACCTTTGTTTGTCCCCCTGCCTCACGGACAGCACGGAGCCACCCCCAGAACAAGGAATGGCTCAGTTTGAGTAGTGTTTCTGGAGTCCTAAGGAAATAAAAGCACTGGAGCTAAGCTCTGGCACTGATTTCAAAGTCTGTGTGTAGAAGAAGTCATTTTTAAGTAGCATGATTAGACTAATTAAGTTCTGCTTAGGTTTTAATTTGCATTTTAAGGATTTGATTACCCACCAGTAAGAAAAGAGAATGATCCTCTCATGTATTTTATGACAGTTTGTAACACAATCTGCACTCTCATGTTTACAAATAAATAAAAATAACATACGTAGATTAAATTATGTTTCATTCTGTATCATTGCTATCAAAGCAGGTAACTAACAATGCTGATTTGTATTGCTAATAATAACATCATCTCTTACTATGATTTCATTCCTACAGAATTTATTTCATAAATCCCCACTGTACCATTCAAACTCTAACTGTGACCAAGAGACATAATCCATTTTTAATTGCAATTCAATTACCCCTTTTTTCATTAAATTAAGTTTAAGCTTCAAGCATGTGGCTACTCTGCATATGAACAGGGATACCTTACCAAAAAAAAAAAAAAAATCACAGGAGTTTCTGAATAATGGGAGTTTGCCCATAGGCTTTTTGTGGCATAACATATTGCTGTTGACATAATTCTATTAAAACTTAATATATAACAGTATTTAATATATAAATTAAATAATATAAGTTAAAAAAATGTTAGAAGATTATGTAAATTTGCCTTTTGTCTACTCACTCTGTTTTTGGAACTTCTTTTCTAAGCCAGTAGAAATCAGATTGGGCTGCGTATTTGCGAGTTTGCAATACATTGCCAAAAAAATCACTTTCTGTAAACTTCAGCTGTACCAAGAAAGCACAGACATTTTTAAAGCATGTCCAAAGAAACAAAAGCTGACATAAAACAAGCAGAACTTTTATTTTATATGAGATAATTACCTAATTTTTTTGTGTTATCAAAGCAAGTAAAATTTTCACACTTGGTAGGAAGAATAAATATTTTATGAGCTAACTTAAAAAAAAACAGAGGCTGAACAGATCTGCACAAGGCTCTGGAACACTGGGAAAACTCTTCACTGTGCAGAGTGCTGCTGAAGGAATCATAAGCACCCAACAATGGATTGCAGACTCCACATTTCTATGGTTATTATTAAGAGAGCCTCTTTCCCAGGAGGAAGTAGGCTTACTTTTATTTTTAATAGTGCATTTTAAAACAACTTCGAACAATGTAATGAAGTCCCCTTTATCAGCTTGCTTTACATTTTATAAAAAATACTTCATATTCTGTGCCTTCTGAGAGTTCTACCACATTAAATATTTACAGCCATAGGGCTCCATGCTTCCATAAGTTTCCAAGTCTAATAGCATTCACACACACAAAACTAAACAGGCAAGGAAGAGGGATGTTAATAAGTTATAAATCCCTGTCATCAGTTTAAAACAATTCTAGGATTTGTGAGGAAGTTGCTCTTCAGATGTAAACTATGGTTTTGAAGGCACGATTAACAAGTATTTTTCACCAGCCATTGCCACTTATCTGAGCAAATAATGCCATGCACTTAGTGATAGAGTTGGTCACATGCTCTGTCTCATTACACTGTTTTCACTGCATCATCTCACCCTGCAGCTTCCCTGGACTAGGACTAGGCTGGTGGAGTTGGTTCTCTCAATAAATGATGCCTCTATTTAGTGTTTGTTCATGTGCTCTGGCAAAGATGATGATGGCTCTTTTTTACTGCCTCAGGATTAAACTTGTGTTTCTAGTTTGCCTGTGACTTTCAGTGATACAATTCATCAAATGCATGCCACAGTTGGAAAATAGTAAAATTTATTATTATTACTACTACTACTACTTCTATTATTATTATTATTATTAATCATTTGCCTTCCTGCCTCAGGCTGAACAGGTACTGGGACAGGAAGGAGTCCCCCCACAGTATCTTTGTCCAGCAGGCAGCACAATAGGCCTATACATTGGTTAGGACCGCTTGGCATGACTATAAGCACCAATTGTAAATTAAATTCATAGCCTGGAGAGATAAGGAGAACTTATATACTGTATCCTAAATTGTGATTTTCTGAGGTAAAATGCTTTAGGCTTTTTGAAAATAATTATTTTGAGAAAAAAATGCTTTTAGTTTGTCCCATTTTTATAACTAAATGCAAAATTATTACATTGTGTGCTTAACCTTTAAAATGCTTAATAGCAGAAAGGTTCTTTACACCCAGGCAGACTTTACTCCCAGCAGGCCTCATGATCTCACTTAGATACAATAGCATTGACTATTTAGACAAAATTTAGAGCTAGCACACTTCAAAAATAAAATAAAAGTAACCAGGCAAGCACAAGTCCGGGTGCATGCCAAACACAAGACTAGCTTTGACTTTAGACAGCAGCAAAACAGAGCAAAGAATGGCTGCAATAAATGAATAAAGCTGCAAGCCTGACACTTACTGTTTTGATGTCTTCATTAATATATGTGTCATTCATTATGAACTGAGGGTAACCAACTTTCGCCATAACTGCTTTTGCCTTTGAAAAAGAAAAAGAGAAAAAAAAGTTTTGATAGATAAAACCACTTCTCAGCATGCCACTTTTTGTCTTTCTTGCTCAGTTTCCACTTGGTATTATTATGCTTCCTGGAGCCATCCTAATGTAACTTCAAAACAACCTGGCTACCAGGTAAACTTGGTGCCACAAATGAGCTCAGCATCACAACGCAGAGGGTCCAGATTCTGTTGTCAGATTATCACAGTGGGTCTGTCACTGCCTGCAGAGCTCTTGCGTACTTACAGCAACGTGTCTGAGTGCAAAATCTTAACAGCTGATTTTCCCTACAGGGTTTTTTGTTAATCAGATGGTCCAATGCCTGTTTGTACAATGTTTTCCAAAGGACAAAAGGAAATGGCCTGTTTCTCTATGGCACAGTAGCTGGTGCACATCCAACTGCTAAAATAGATTTGATGCACAGATGTGAATCAACCTTGATCCCAGCACGTGCAGCCTGGTGTTTCCACTGAGGGCCACTTCTCTTTGCACCTGGGGATGGGTCCTTTTCTGAAGGACACTGTACGTTCCAAAAAGCACAGGACTGATCTGTGTGTAGTTCTCCAGTTTCCCTCCTTTATTCGCAGTCTTTGCTCTTTCCCTAATGCCAGTAGAGGTGTTAAAATAAGACACTTCAATTTTCATTAATCCTCTTTCAACTGTGATTTGGTCCCAGCGTTTATGCACAACCTGCACAAACAGTCCAGTGTGAAGTAGCTGTAGATGAGTAGTCCCACTTTGTAAATCATGGTGTGAGTTTATAAACAGCCTTGGTAATGTCCTCACAAAAACACCAGCAGGCCACTCAGACACCCAGAATCTCTGTAGAAACAAGTTTCCAGAAGAAAAGCAGAAATACACAAAAAGATAAGATGATATACCAAGAAGTGAAATGTGACAAGTCCATAGGATAAATTACAGCTATGATGGACTAGGTTAGCACAAAATTTTAATTTCTTATGTGTTCAGAATGCTGAATATAATTTCTCCATAAGTCTTTGGAATTCCCTCTGCCCCTCAAAAAATGTGCCTTCATGGTCATCAGACTCCGATGTCAAAACTCAAATGAATATTGCAAGATATGAAAAGCAATAAATAATTGGCTTTAAACCAAGTATAACCATACCAATCCTGCACTCTGCTCTCTGTCAGCAGGGTCTGGACCTTTTTTAGGGCCCAACAACTTTCCTTGCTGCAGGGACTAACTGCTTAAGGGAAGATTCCCCTTCCTCCACATATCCTTTCCCCTTCTCCCACTTCCAGTATCTCAATACAGCATGACCTTGTAAACAGCAAAATGTAAAACCAGCTGTTCCACAACTTCAAGAAGAAAGGTGATGGAGGATTGCCTCCATTTAACCAAAGTCATTCTGTCTCCTCTTTTATTTTTCAAGAAGAAAAGCCTCTTTTCTTCTTCAAACTCCTTCAATTTCTCAATCTCACTTCCAACCCAAAGACATAATCCTCCATTTGTGACATCACAATTAATTGTGGTTGAGATAATTAAGATGTCACAAACAGAAGATAACAACTTCAGGTAGAAAATTAGCAGCAGGAGCAGACGATCTCTTAAGCAAGAAAGATCCCATTGTCATGCAAATTGCCCTAGTAATAAAAAAAGCAATGGAAGAAAAATGCTGAATGGAAAATATGAAATGAGCCAAATTAACTCTCAACAGAATGTTTCCTCACTTTGCCAGAAGGTTCAGCAGTCTTTCATGATATTTTAAATCCTGTGGTAGGGAGGGAGAATAAAAAGCCAGGAAGGGAGCACGAGTCATCTGCAAGTTTGTACGTAATCAAGAGTGTCTAAATTTTTCCTGGTGGTGTTGTCAGGTCCAACTGACTGAACTTTGCAAGGAATCAGAAAATTTCCTTTACCACTTCCCATATTTCAGTACTACTTAAAACTAGCTTTGGAAAAGCAAAAAGCAAAACCCAACAGTGTTCATTTTTGCTAAGTCAGCTACTTAAACAAATCAGGTGGATCTCAAAGGTTCTACATGAGTTCATCATTTGCTTTGTGACTTTCACATTTTATGATGTGAGATTGAGATTTCTAAGTGTGAGAATAAAATAGTGGGACGCTATGGAGATTATTTTATAAAGGCTATAAAAAACCCTAGTAAATAACAGAATGTGTCTTGAGATTTTTGAAAGCAACCTCAAAAGGTAATGCTGCTTTTAGTACTTCGATGCTTTGTCAATGTCTAAAGTTGTCTGTATTTTTTGAGATTAGATAGATAGATAGATAGACAGATAAGGGGGAAATGTTATATTATTGCATTTGTTACTTAAAAGGCATTACCACAATATGTGTGGTTTAGAGATCTGAGCAAATAAGACAGACAAAGCTGATGCTGACAGTGAAGGTTGTTTGGCTCCTGGTTAAGTAAACTGTTTCCTGTAGCCAAAGCAAACCTCATGAGAGAACATGGAGACCTTCTGAAGTCCTAGGGAATCCCTCTGACTGGGATTCTTCCTAGAAGCTTTGCATCAGGTGCAAACTTTTTCAGCTGAGCCCAGCACATGGCACAATTTATTTACAAAGCTGACAAGTTAGAAAGTATCATACTGAGAACAGGTTTCTAAATTTGCATGTTGGAAGTCTTGTTTCTGTGCCTATTTTTCTGTTCATTTGTGTAATATTTAACAGCAGTTGGGAGATTCCTTATTTATTACTATATAGCACAAGGAAGTGGAAAACTCTTCTACAGCTTGCTTACTCTTTGATAATGATGTCATTATTTTCCCCTTGATAGGATTAAAAGTATGTATAAGAGACCAGCCTTCCAGGAGGCAAGCACAGGGAGTCAAATGAAATGTGACAAATGTACAGGAACCAGCCATGTGGCAATTGCACATGAATCCACCATAAATCCACCATGCACAACTTTTTATGGTTTAAAGGCTCATTTAACTCCTTTCTCTAATTTGCATATTAAACAGCCATGTGTGCAGGAAGAAAAGAGGAGCTGGGGTACTTCCCCCAGGCATCATTAAGCACTCAGCCTGCGCTGGGCTGTTGGGTAAATTAAGGAAACTCATTTCTGCAGGGTGCTTTAGGGTAAGTCATGACGACTCTTTTCTGTCCCAGCAGCCAGAGAGAGCAGGCTCTGAGGCAGAGGAGCCAGAGTGGGACTACTTCCACCACACCATGTGCATGGAAGTTTCCCCACTGACTTCAACACAGCCAGGATTTTCCCATCAGTGTCTTTCTGTCACAGGGAGAGCATTGCAAGTCAGTTTACTACCCGGACAAAATAATAAACGAGCTTTCACTCTCTGCTTAACAACCTGCCAACGTGGGAATGCACACATGTTTCAGTGCTCCAAAGCAGCCCAGGTTCCAGCCTATTCAAATTCTCACTTGACAACCAAGAATATAAGCATCCTGAGAGCCTTTTTGTCTCTCAGAGTATGACTTGGATATTTTATACAACACTAAGTACTGACATATTTTACTTACTGTAAAGAGAAAACAAAACAAAACATATCTCACAACAAAGTTTTATGAGTCTGAAGAGATCTTCTGTATATTAACCTGACTCAATAACTTTGTGAAGATCATTTTTAAGCTTCTAAATAGATAAAAAATTAATACAATTACAGTTCACTGAAAAATTAGCATGAAATACATTGTGAAAGCTAAAATCATTCATGGCAAAGTAATGTTCCATTTAATTACAAAGATTAATTCAGCCTTTATATTTGTGCCCAGTCTTTTCATTTTTCATTGAGAACAGATGATTCAAGAGCCATCTGGTAAAACTGCTGCATAAATATCACTGCATCTATCTAGGGTTTACATATGGAAAAACTAGAAAAATAGAGTGATGGATCTTGGCAAAACACAGGAAAGTTCCATCACAGGGCTAAAGCCCAATCCTACAGATGTCAGTAGGAAATCACTACTGACTTGAGTGAGAGATGGATTGAGCTCACCCTAGTGATGCACAGTATTTCCTTTGTGGGAAAATGAAATATCAGGGATTTTCATATTGTCAACTACAATGGAAAGTGAAGTGGCAACTCAAACATGAACACTTGGCCTGAAGTGACAATTTTTAACAGTATTTGATCTGCAGTGAACTGTCTAATCCCTACTCAATAATACAGATTATCATTATTTATTTTTAAAACTTGGCTTAACTGTCCTCTTTTTGTTGCATAACTGTCCTCATTTTGTTTGTCACAACAATAGAAGCTATGTAGACTTTTCAAGAACTGGAATTTCATTTAATAATAATTCACATTCCACCACTTCACACTGCATCATAACCATCCCCTCTGAATTACAATAATTGTTTTGAAAACTCTAAAATAATTGCTAAAATAAGGAAGACAGAAAACACAGCTATCATTCCATCTTGGTAATAGCTTGAGGCCAAGGTCAAAGAAAAAGTAAAATAAATAATCAAGTGACTTATGTGAATAATGACACCCATGTACACCTAAAATTACTTTCCGTTAAATACACATTATGGTTTCAAAAGTAGCTGAGTCCATTTAACAACTTTGTGCTGCCAAATGGAAAAAAAGTCCTAGTCCTTGTCCTTCTTCCCCACTCCTCTCAGCTCTGTCCATAGTTTTCCTCATCCTGCCTGCACCCCCAGCCTCCAAAGGCTGCCTCAGCTCCTCAACACATCTCCTTAACACACCAATAACAAGGTGGAAATTTAACCACGTTTTCCCCAGCTAATTTTCTGCCAGATCACTGAGCTGAATCATTCACTACATGGAGAGACCCAACAAGTTCTGGAACTTCTACAAGCCGAGTGCTGGGGACACATGATGTGACAAAGTGGAGAAGGGTTATGTGGTACAATAGTTACCTCCTCCACTGAATGATCTTTTGAAACCAAAGCCTCACTCGGACAAAACTTACTGGCAAGACAATACTATTTAGTTACTATTTAGACAATACTTAAAAATACCATACCATACCTTATAATCCTAGGAAATAGAGAGGAAAAGGGACACAGCAATTCCTAAGACAAGTGTTCATTGAGATTATATGTTCAGTCTTAATATCTACTATTCAGCAAGACAATATTATTATTACACACTATAAAGTTTAAAACATCTAAATGTTTAGTAGGACTATCATGGACAAAAGAGTCAGAAAAAGCAACAATGTACATCAGTGCTACTCTTTTCTCTTCTAAATCCATTCTGGCTCTGGAATACAAAGATTCAGTCATTGGTTCAAGCACTGTGACGAAAGTTTCACTGGCATTAACCTTTCCAGTTAACAAATCCCCCATGAAATTATTGGGTTTTTTAGCAATAGAATTGGACTAAGTCAGAGAAAGCGTGAAATTAGCATCTTTATTTCAGTCTTACTTATATAAACATACTAATTGACTGTGATATTTTCATAAGCACAACTCCTTGGTTCAATGCAATTAATAGACCTAGTCACATTTTCTCCTTCAACCAGAAACTCATTCTGCTGCCAGCTTTGCTTTAATTTTGCTGAGAAAAAAAAAATCTTTGTCCATTTTATTTTAATTCCATTTTCAATTTGCAACCTCTGTATGACAATTAGCTTGATTCCATTATGTTATACACAGAATATTATATGTGAGAGACTTATATTCTTTCTTTCACAAACAGAACATCATATCTGCAATACTTCTCTTTGTGGCACACAGAAAATATTTTCATCTTTGAAGATATAAGTGCACTTATACTGCAGACCAGCACATCTGAGTTCCTGGCACAGGATGCGCGTAACTGCTAACTATTCCTGTCCAAAGCACCTGGGTGAGTTCTAAGGGTCTTTGGATACTCAGTGGAGCTGGAATGATGCCCATGGACCAGAAGAAAGGATGATGCCCAGATATGCAAAATGTCTCAGCTATGGCACCACAGCAGCAGTGACAGGTCAGCTCCAGCTTGGGGGGTCCTGCACTGGATTCCTCTCTGCACACCTGTGGATCACCCTTGCCCCAGGGTGTGTGGAGAGCTGGGAGCTCCTCCAGCTGCACTTCAAACAAGCCAGAAACTAATGTGTTGTGGTCTGAAGACACAGACTATCATCAGTATCATGCTGATATAGGTATAGATAGATATAGATATTGATGATATATATAGATAGATATAGATAGATAGATAGATATAGATGATAAAGATATAGATGCAGATATAGATAGATAGATAGATATAGATAGATATATGCCCCATGGTATGTGCTGCTAAGCTGCCTTTGATAAGACTCATGCCAAGCTAGGCTTGGACTCTTACTTAGGAGTATGTAAAAATCTATACTCCTCCTGCCTTTATTTTTCAGGCAACATTCCATGTTTTCTAATATAGTTATCTCTGAAAACCAAACACACTCCCCCAACTCCAAAATCCCTTTGTGCTTTGAAATTACCTTAGATATCTTTACTGATACAATTTTGCACCAGGATCCTAAGGATTTGCAATAGCAAAAAAAAAAAAAAAAAAACCAAACAAAAAAAAAACCACAAAAACAAAAACCAAAAAAAAAAAAAAAAAACACCTTTGGTTGGTCTTTGTCACACTGGTGAGCTGCAGAAATTATTATATTCCGCTTTCTATAGAAACTCCTTCCTGGAAGTGAAGGAGCTCCTTCACTGCTCACCCCCAGAACACCTCACGACTTGACCCACACTCCCATGTTCATGCCACCTCTTGCTAGAAACACACCCACCTTGATCAAAAAAATCTTTTCTGCTTTTCTGTTTTAGCTCTGGGCAAGAAGCAGGCTTAATAAAACCCACTGTGCTAGCAAAATAAAACTCCCCAGGGACCCAAAAAACTGTGCTGACATCTCCGGCACTGGACACTGAGAGAGGGGCAGGCTCAGAGATCAGGAAAGGGTGAGGAAGCTCTCTCCCCATCATAACTGTATGGGGCATGATTTACCATAGCATTTCTTCTCCAGTTTTATGCAAAACTCTGAATAACCTGTTCCAGAAAGGGACAACTTCTGACCTGAGTCTCTGCTTGCATCAGTTTACATTCATTTAACATTTTCAAGGTTAAGCAAAGGCTGCTGAGCACTTTTTTTTAAAATAAAGAATAGCATGTGAAAAATTCCCTTTTCATTTCTCATTTCACAAGTGAGCTTCAGCTGCAGTCTTGATGCAACTGAAACCATACATGATAGAGACCCCTTTTAACATGACTCAAACTGAAATAGTGTCTGAGAACTTAAACACCAGTAGTATACTCATGACTTGCATATTTTATCTCTGAGGAGGAATTCCTTTTGCTTGAACAGGGACCTGACCAGCACTGTACCAGTGAGCGTGTCACTCTCAGTTGTCCATGCCTTGTAATATATGGGGGGAAAGCAGATGTGTACATAATCAAATACATAGGCTGCAGAACATAGAAAAAAATATTCAGAAAATGCTCTACTCTCTACTCAAGATCAAATTCCTCTCTATTCCAAACCTTTACATATTTTTAGTTTTAAATAAATTATATCTAGGTATTTTCACATTGATGAAGCTCATCCCATATGCAGAAAACTGAGCACAAGACACTTCACAGCTCCCTCACAAATTTTGGCAGCTGAGGAAGCCTTTACTCTTAGTCACAGCATCCTGGCTTCTAAAAGGCCACTAAAGGAACAAATTCCTGAGTCTGATGAGCTGCTTGTGGCATAGTTCCTTTACAGGTAAACTCCAGCAATACCAGTACCTGAAGCCATTTAAAATCTCACAGCTTTGCTTCAGACCCCAGTGACTGGTACAATGCCTGAGCATGCTGAAGTGCGTCTGGTTCACACTCCTGGTTGTGGACAGCTCAGTGCCCAGAGTGAGGGTCCATGGTGGGGTCCCAGCCCATGGCCCTGCCCTGCTGAGCTCCTCACCCACTCCCAGCCAGCAGGCAGCTCTCCTCAGTGAGCATTTACAGCACATGGAGATCACCACAGCCAGGAAATGCACTTTCACTGCAGAGAGAGAGGCAATGCCAAGCAGATACCTGGGCATGCCCTTGCAGACTCCTCCACACAGAGAATGGCTCCCCTGCACCTCCATATCTGCTACTGCTGACCTGGGGGACTACACTGTCTTTGTAACTGTACCTCTACCAGAGACAGGTTTACTTGTTAAAACAACAAAGATAGTGAAAATTAAAGCTGAAACAATCCAAGACTTTCAGAGGTGGTGGAATATCTCTTGCTCTTTGGAAGAATTACTCTGTCATTTAGCATAACAATGTTTTCACGTTGTGTTTCTGCCATAAAACCTTCAGATTCACCCTGGTCCCTGAGCATCTGCAGGTGTCTGTCCATCTGTCTCCCTCCTATTTCAAGCATGAGATTTGTCACAAGTGTTTTGATGTCACACACCCATTCTGGCCTTATGTAGTCGTGGTTGAGTCTGAAAAATGACAGCTGTGAGATCAGGGTTAAATACAATTTCCTCTCCCTTCACCTGTTTTCCACTATCTGTTTGCACGGTGCTCAGGTTATTAATGGAACTGACATCCCTGCACAACTGAATGAGCAGTAGCAGCAGCCAGATAACAAGGGAGAAGCTGACAGCAGCAATCTAACCCCAGAGATAAGAGATAAGCAAACATGCCATGGCTATTAGTTTCAACTCTGGCCAATGGAGAAAAACATCTCCTGTGGTTACTGATCAGGAAACCCCAGTCTTCCTGTGAAGGTTAAATTAAATTCAGGATGTGATAGATTATTCTTAGAGTTCAAAAATTAAAGTTTGTAATGAAAAATAAATATTTGATGTAAAACTAATATGAAAGAAAAGGGGATGTTAATCTGATAGAAAGTGAAGACCTATTTTTATTCAGTGAAAACCATGGAACACTTTTACTCTAGAAGGAACATACCATTCTCTATTTCTTCCAGGTGAAAAAATATTACTCTAAAAATTGGCATTTTCCAAACAGCTATCTCAGGAATGGTGTAGGAGTGGCAGCCTCAAAATCCTGACCAAATTCCAAACTTGATAAGTAGCACAAATTTTCAAATTCCTTACATCATGTCTGAGAAGCATCTACTTTCCTTACAGCTTCCTATTGAGTTGTCCCCTTCTTTTCATATGTCCATGCACATGGTAGAAGAAGGAATGGGCTGTTCAGCCTCAAAAAGGGATGACTGAGAAGGAACCTCATGAATGCCTCTAAGTATCTGAAGGGAGTGTCAGAGTATGGAGCCTTTTGGAGGCTCTTCTCAGTGGTGCCAATCAATAGGACCAGAGGCAGAAACTGATGAACATGAGGAAGAACTTCTTCGCTGTGGAAGTGACCAAACACAGGAACAGATTGCCTGGAGAGGCTGTGGAGTCTCCCTCACTGAGGATGTTCAAGAACCATCTGGGCACAGTCCTGTGCTACGTGCTCTGGGATGACCCTGCTTGAACAGGGATGTTGGACCAAATGACCCCAACTGAATAATACCTGAATCAAACTTTCCAGTAAAACCAGTAAATTAGAAACTCAGCAGTCACCCCTATAGGGTTTTGAACAGGAATGAAATGTATAACTGAAATTAGAGTATTTGGAAATTTCTCCTGCTTTTCTTAGCTCTTCTGAAGTATGCTTAGCAGTTTCTGTGAGTGCTCTGAAGCAGTCTTACACTTTGTGAAGTTCTCTGATATCTTTAAAGCAAAGATATAAAGTCATCTTAAAGGAACATGTAAAAGGTGTTTTGCAAGCTTTAGTTTTGAAACTCCATCCCTCTCTTTAACCAAATATTGTTCTATCAGTTTTGTGCTGGCTTTCAGTCTAGAAATAGCCATTGAAATCAGAGGCACTGAGTCTCAGGGCTGGTTCCACTGTCATATTTGTGCATTCATTTTCATAGGATGGGTCCACAGACCCCACAAGACTCAAAAGGCATTTCTAATTTTTGCAGAACACCCAGTAACCACTTTCAAGACTGGATGATTATCTTTGTGCAATGTAGCTTGGCATTAAGCAAGATTAATTTCAGCTCCTGAAGCTGTGGTGCCTGGCCTTTTTGTCTGGGCTTGCCTCAGGTCTCAATGAAATGTTATTTTTCAGAACTGTATCTAGCCTTGGACAGTCTATGTGAAGAAAAGCAGGAGGCCCCTTTCTCCCAGTATGTATTGCTGTGCCAAGACTTAACAGAAGCAAGAGTGAGCACAAAAAGAGACTAGGCAATGATAATTCTTTGGTTCCTGCAGTACCATAACACAGAAGAAGGTTTTCAGTCAAGCAAAAAGACATTCTTTTTACCCACAGAGCACTGTGAGGCAGTGGGGCTCATTGCTTTGGGAAGCTGTGGATGATGAAAATGGTTGTGGGTTCAAAAAGTCTTTAGACAAACTCACAGGAAGAAAATATGAATAAATACAAAGACACCACTTCTGGCTCAGGCAGCAAGTGAGCTGCAGTTTGTCAGAGGCCAGGAAAGGACAGTGGGAATGTGTCCCTTTACGCTCACCCTGTCCTTGCATTCATCTCTAAACATCTGCTACTGTTTGGCCACTGTCCGAAGCAGGCACTGGACTCTGCTCTGAGTAGTATAACTGTCATGGCCATAGTGAAATCACCCAAATGTGAGAGAGAGACACCAAGGAGAACTGGGAAAGGGGAGCGTGGCTCAGATAAGTGACTGCAGGGCTGGACAGGGCCAGCAAGTTCTGGCTGGGAAATGAGTGGCTTCAGTGGGATAACCCACAGACACCCACCTCCTTTAAAGTACCTATACTTTGTAAAATCAGGGCTTGTACAGATGGCTCTTGATTTCCTAAGGGCTATTGGCCCAAATTACACTGTGTTGTCTAGGGAGGTTTGCTGTAGTTCTTAGAAGAAGCAGAACAAGCCCTGTAGGCTAAACAAAGGTACCTAACGCTGCCTGAGAGAGCCACCTATAGCTAGGTCCTGATGTTTTGCTCCTCTTGACTCAGTCTTCAGACTCAGAGATGTGGAGAAAACAAATGTTGCATATACAACTTCCTTAGAAACAAAGCAAAGCAGCAGGCAAGTTCAGGAGCCAAATGATTGCACAGTGACCTTGGGATTTGTGCTCCATGACTTAAGGAGGTTAATAATGTTACAGAAAAATCTTACTAGAGGAAAAACAAGCTCTTTTTTGGCTTATCATCCATGCTTTAAAAATAGTACTGCAAAGCACAAGAACTAACTTCCAAATAGGAAGTTATTCCTGTGCCATAGCCTAACAGGGTATTTTACAAGAGAATTGCAGAATTTAAGAAAAACGTCTTTTTTGAAGCCTCCAGTTAAACCCAAGAACAAAGGATATTTTAGGAAGGAAAAACAGTGATTAATAAAATGATGGTTCCTGCCCAGGAGTGGGAATAATTTAACATGTCAGTGATGATCTTCCATTGTGATCTTCCATTGAATTATCCTTTGAAGAGCAGAAGCAATAAATTGCCATTTTAAAGAAGTGAGCCCTCATCACACAAGTTACATCAATGGAATTTCAGTTATGGGTTCCCCCTTTCCCCTGTGTCTCACCATGCCAAAACACAGCTGTCAATACCATTTAGCCACCATAGCTGGCTGCACTCTCCACCTTCATTGTAAGGGAAACAAAAGGGTGTCCCTTCTCTCCTCCACCCCTGCAGTCCTGCTCAGAGGCTGTGACGTGGCCATGGGTAAATCACAGAACATGCATTTGAAGAGTGTTGCCAGACACACCCTTGGAGCTGCATCTAGTTGAATGATTTCTCTGTTCTGCAAATGAGGGCAAAATGCAATGACCCTTACAAAAGGGAGACTAAAAGGGCAAGAACAGAAACCTGTTTGGGGTGTTTGTTTGTTTATCAGAACATTCCACTGAAAATTCGGGGGTTAACAGACATACTTCAAGCAAATTTGAGATGGTAGTCAAATATGGCACAATAAAGAATAGAGCAGAGGAGTAAGGACAGGAGAGAAAACAGCATCACAGCTCAGAGCCGAGCGCTTCTCTCGGGCTCGGAGCTCCTTTGGAAGCAGCGTGAGCTCCATCCAGAGAGCCAGGTGAGAACTGCACGTGAAGGCAGAGCCACCTCACCCTGTTAGAAACCTTTTCTGTAAGATTGGCTTTTAGATGGTCTGGTTTAAATTCATCTTTCAATCACAGAAAGAAAGGAATGGAAGGAAGAGAGAGAGGTAAATTATTAGATGTTATCTCATTATATTGTTTTGTTACAAAAGGCATGTCAAACCTTAACTCCAAACTATACAATGGCTAAAGAGATTATTCTCAGATATCAAGGCAGCAAGACAATTGTTCCCTGTGTCACATGGAGTAGTAGATTTGATCCTTTTAATATCAAATTAGTAGTGTCCCCTCTGAGTAACATAAAACAACAGGACAGACACAAAGAGTCACAGACAGAGTGATTAGATAGAGCTGACGGGCTGCCTAAAGCAAAATTCACAAATACTTTCTACCAGAGGGTCTTTTGTAAGTCCTTTGGAAGTCGATGGTTCCTTTGATTGCAAAACATCAGGCTGACAGCAAGGTATACAAATTTGGCCTCAGCCAAGCACAAAAGAAAGGTGGCCATCAGTCAGAAAACAGGAAGCAAGAAAACACACAAAACAGCGAGTATCTGAACCACAGAGAAGATTTGCAATTAATTCTCTTTCAAACCTGCCATGTCCTTTACATTACAATGTTGTCATCTAAAGATACAATCACCACAAGGCTCTCTATGCTCATTGTCCAGACACCCAGATCCCATATTGACCCTCTTCTTCTTTCAGGAAATGAGTAAAAAATTTGTTAATGACCCAAATATGCCTGGAATTAAAGAAAAACTAAAGGAAATTAAATAGATCACATGGAGCAGGCACAGTAAACAAAACCACCGTCAGGTTTCTGCAGTTAATTTCTTTTCAGAGCATTTGAACATTTCAAAAATGAAATGTGATTAAAAATGCAGAGAATGAGCAAAATATCTGAATCAGTCCTTTCCATATAGGATACAGTTCTGCCATGGAACTTAGAGCAGAACCTCCAATCTGCACTGCTGCAAGGGACAATGTGACAGTTACTGATGAAAACATAAATGACCAAAACATCCTTTAGCTAACTAATAGCATCCTTTCTTTACTTAATTGATAGAATAGAATTAGAACATTTCGATTGGAAGGAAGAACATCTTGTCCAACAGCCAGACCACCTCAGGGTGACCAAAAGTTAAAGCATGATGTTAAGGGCATTGTCCAAATGCTTCTTAAACACAGGTTTGGGCCATTGACCACCTCTCCAGGAAGTCTATTCCAGTGTTTGACCACCCACTTGGTAAAGAAAAGCTTCCAAATGTCCAGTCCAACCTCTCCTGATGAAGTAGCTTTGAATTGTTCCCACACATGCTGTCACTGGACCCCAGGGAGATGAGATCAGCAGCTCCCTCTCCACAGAAAGGATCTTCGGGAAGATGCAGAGGTGGCCCCTCAGCCTCCTTTTCTCCAAACCAGATAGCCCCCAAGTCCCTAGGTGTTGCCCTGCACCCTCTCTCTCCCAATTTATACTTGGTACCTGGCATTTCTCCATCCTGGGTGCAGAGTCCAGCATGTGGATGACATTTATTGACAAAGAAACGCAACTTTTACAGATCTCCACAATAAAGTAATAGTGGGGGTTTTTTGACCAACCAATGTCCCTCATAAAATTCATGCTTGTCTGTGCTGCTTTATTAAAGCCTAAGTTTTTAAAAAAGTAACAGAAGAAAGTGCTAGGCTCATGAGATTTAATTAGAACAGTGTAACAGATTTTGAAGGTTCTGCTGTATTATAAAACTTAGATTTCCCCTGTGAATTATCTGACCCTACATGTAATGAATCTATTTCTTGAATTAAAAACATGCTTATCCAAGATTTTCAGGACAAATAGAAGATCTATCATTAACAATAAGCAATATTTAATAAACATGCACACACTCCATGCCTGGAAATCTACCAAATGTCTCTCTAGGCTCTTTTCTTCCAGCCAAGTAGCTATTTCTGTGGATCTGAACTTAAACTTATAGACGTAAGCCGTATCACATAATTGTTGCTGCAGTATCTAAGGCATTACATAACATTCGTGTCTTACAAGTTTGACTTTGTTCCTATGTCAGCACACTATGAAATGGTTTTTCAGTTCAGTGAGAATGATTTTGAACCATTGGCTATACATTTGACAGTACTATGGCTTGTAGTATTATTTTTGTTGTACTTATGGAATTTAGTTTGTCATGCATTTTTCAGCCCAGACTCACCCCTCTAACTTCAGAACTTTCAATGACATATCCAAATTGGGAGCAAAGTGCCATGTGCTTCCAAAATCTGTCAACAGAGGGAAACAGCCATCTCTACCTACCAAAGATCTAGCCTACCTTCTGACGAAAATCCTCCTTAAAATGGGAAAGGGAGAGCTTTTTTAGGACTACATTTGGTTCTGGCAATGTTTGTATTGTTTCCCTGCTGAAAGGCAGGTAGCAAATTTTGAACAAAGTCCCTAAGCATGTTGTGATATAGAAATATCTTTATTAAGGAAATCATTAGAAAATCTTCCTGCTTTTATTTTGCATCAATTTTAACAAATATCTAAATTACAGATCATTATATTTCTAATGGTATTTCTAGGAAAACAAAAAGTGTAACAGCCAGGAAGAAATAATAACTGCAGCCCATTTACCACCAGGTTAGCAGGAAATAAATGTCATTTTACTGTTGTTCTCTTGTTATAGAGTTTATTGGTGCATTTATGCAGCTCTATTTCATTTGCACATATATGAAGAGCACTGCTGTAAAAAATGTAAATGGACTGCATATGGAATTTAAATCTTTCCAATGATAAAAGGCTCAACAGCCTTTTCATTAGAATAACTAAAGATTTTGAAGTCCATGTTTGCTTTTAAATTAAAACACTGCTATTTTTACTTGAGCACAGAGAGCAGGAACAGTTCAGCTGCATTTGCCTGTCAGTTTATTCAAAGAGGATGCTTACTAATTCACTGATATCCCATTGCCTCAATAAATAAGGACACAGACCTACACAACATCCTCCACTTGTCTTTTCATACACCCTCTCCAATTGCTGCTCTGGGGGCAGAGCTCTGCATCTGGACAATCTTCCTTTCCACTCATCACATGCTGTAAATGTGAGAATAGGGTGAAAAGGAGGTTTTGAGTACATCCTCCGGCCTTCACCTTTGCCTCCTGCATTTTATTGTGACTTTATCTGAAAGCAATCAGGACCAGTGATGCCATCCTTGATTATAACACTTCATAACTGGCATTATTCTGTCAGGAAATGGATGTTCAGCTGGGATTGTCATTACGCTCTCAAAAGACAGCTCTCAAGTTAGGCCTCCCACCACAGCACTGGAAAAACTGTGAAACCTGAATTATTCTCATATCCTCTTCTAGGCTAGATCCTCCATCTTCACAGCAAATACCCTTGGCTGTCACAGGTGGTTTAGGCACTGTTTTATGTCTATAGATTGCTGTGACCCTGGGATCCCAGTCAAGGTGAAGACTTCGTCAAGAAAAGCCAAATCTGAAATAAGCTCATAGTCTACATCAGCCAGAGCTAGATAGGGAAAGGTGGACACAAAGAAAGAAGAGCAAGGTAACAAAAATAACTTCAGCAGAGAAGCAGGAGCTCAGATGGCTCAGCGTCCAGAAAAACAAATGTGTCCCTTCACAAAGAAAATGGTCAGTAAGTAAGTGGAACTGCAAATACTGTCCATGGCATACTGTTATTACTCAAGTCAAATCTTTATCATAACAGGATTTTACTTATTCAACATTTATATTTATTACCTTCTCATGAGCTTTTCTTTTTGTTTCAGAGTCCATCCAATCGTTCTCCTTTTCTAACATGTCAATAAAAGCCCAGCGAATTCCTTCAGTCAATTCCTCCATCTGCAAAATATTTAGTAAATCCATCCTCAGTAAAATATATCATGGCAGAATCATTGTAAGGAAAGGTTTGGTGTATATAGGAGTGATAGATTTGTTTAGACTACAAATGATTGCAGATCAGATGGTGTCTGCTGTCCTTTCTTGAAGGCTGTTTCTGCTCTCTGCAGTACTAAGACACTTCTTCTGAAGGTAAGCTTTTTTCCATTTTCTTTCCCTTCTGGCATCACATACCCTGTTCATTGCTGATCATTTCATGGCATATTTGTGAGAATACCCATCTTGAAATCATAAAAAACACTGAGAGATTTGCAGTCCTTTGGGGAGATTTCTGTCCCTTAGGGTCTAGATCACTGGCCCATGCAGAAAGAGGCATTTGTACAAATAAAGGCTTTCCTTCAGAGAGAATGTCTGTGGTCTGGTTTGGTTTATGTGAGACTGAGACATGCCTTATCAATACTGGCAAAGAACTGAATTTGGGCTGACAGCATCATGATCCAAATACAAAGCAGTATCCAAATATTTAGCCTGTATTTAGCTGCATTTGTGAAGTATTGCTACCCTTTACTTACTGCAAGGAAGGAGGCCCTGGCTCACACCACTGAGCAGCCTTAACTGCTTCTGTGGTCCTGGACCACCAGTGACAGCTTGGATTTGTGCAAAACTGGGTAAACCTACAACCACTTAATCTCAGCTGCTTCTTCAGACACCTCTGCAAAGCCAAGACCACATATCAAGCAAGTAAAAAATGATAATAATAGGACTGTTCATTGAGTATGCACACTAAGAAAACCCTGAAATGACAAAAAATCAGAAAATAATGGCTAAGATATGCATTATATGAGTCTAAAGAGCTCTCATTCCTATAGATCTGTCTGGAAGCCCAGAAAAGTGTATGCAACCAGCTGTCTCTATTTATGTCAGCAGATGAACCCCACGACAGATAGCCATGGGAATGCAGTGAGAGTGAGGCAATGAGAGAGATCCAGCCATTGCCTGAGTCCTTTAGCACAAACCAGAGTTGAGCCAGTACAAGACATGACAGATACCCATTAGATGAAGACTTATTGTAACTTTGTGTTATCAGTATGTTACATTTAAAAATAATGAAAATGTCAAGCAGCAGAGATTTGTATAATCTTATTCTATAAATCTAGTAGATCTGAAATGTCATTAAAAGCAGGGACTAAACTCCCAAAAGTAACATTACTTTTAGCTAAATTGTCATTAATGTATCAGACGAACATTTTAATCTGGAACTGTCCTTTATTTGTGGTGCAGTCAGAAAAAAATATAGCAAAGTTCCTTGGATCATTCATTTTTTCCTACCCTTTTCAAAAAACATTTTCTTATTTTTAGAGGCAAAACGGGTCAACCACAGCAGGTCTAGCATTAAATATGACTAAGGAGTAAACATTCACAGTAAACTGCATCCCAGGAAATAGGGTTACTTGAAGATATTGATGACAGAGCACCGAGTCAATTAACTTCATTCACTAATGAGGTGAACTCCCTGTATTGGGGGGTTACAAGTTCAAACTCAAGCTCTGCAGCTGGGCCCTGGTGTATACTTAGGCTTTATGCAGCAGCTGTAGCTGCAGGGGGCAGGGGCAGAAACCTATTCCTGCTATCAAAGTTATTACTGAAACTGCTCAGGCATATCTGTAAAAAACACTGCAGGCACTCTAAGTTAGAAGCAGTGATATATTTAGACACAAATAATGTCTTTCTTGATAAAAGAAATATCTAAGGTATGAAACATCAATCACAAAACATGGGGGGGAAAGAATCCATATTATCCAAAACTCAGGATTTGCTTATCATAGACAGATATATGCCATAAGCCAGAAAAAAAAACAAAAACAAAAAACAAACAAAAAAAAAACGTGTACAAATAAGAGTGCTTTACTCACATGCTTTTTTACTGCTTAAGAAAGAGAAATAGAACTGAAAACCAATGAAATGAAAATTATAACACCACAAATTATTAACTTGAAAAGCATACTTCTAAATGAAATGCAATGAATTTCATCTGTATGCAATTTTATCTCCATGGGTTTTTCATTTTAAAACTGAATTTTGTGACTTACACTATGAATTTTATATGCATTTCTCACTACGGGTCCTACTGCAAATTCAGACTTGATAATTTTCCAAAGCTTTGGTCTAAAAGGAATGTTCATACTAAGAAACATTCTAATTAACTTGCATTTCAAGAGAAACTCTGCTCTATCTGCTTCTCATAATTTTTCCTCACATATGCAAATATGAAAAAGTGTCCATCCCCTCCATAAAGTGTACATTTCCTATACTTCTACTCTTCCCACTTATCTGTGCAGGATAACATACTGCATATGCCTGGCATATTTGGCCACAAAATGGCCAAATAGCACATTACAAACTGGATCAAGAAAAAGGAGATTGAAAAACTGGATCTCAGAGAGGAAACTCCAGTTGAAGGCAAATATGAAAAGAAATGCAGAGCCTGAGAGGGAAACAGATGACAAAGATTTGGACAAGTCAAATAAGCGTGTTCTTTCTAAAATGGAATCCTTCCCTGAGAAAGCAGTCTAAATAGATTAAGTCAAAGAGACAAACTCAGGCTACAGAGCCAGGGCAGTGCAGGGCTTTCACAGAGCTGTTGCTCCCAGCACAGGGTGCCATCTCATGTTTCCTAAATGGTTGTGCCTCTCCTGCATGGAGAGCTAAGTTCAATGACTAAATGAGTCAATTTGAAACTGATTACTGCTGGAAAATCAATGGCTGTAAAAGCAGATATTGGAAAACTTTATAAGAAAAACATGAACTGAAAGTAAGTCATAAATTATTGTGAAGGGTAATTAATTATTTGAATATTGAAAATTTTAGAATGAGGATGAACATCTCTCTAAACTCAAAGGTATGGAAGAATATTTCCTTCTGCTGTTCAGCAGAAAAGATTTGAATCACAGATATAAACTCTCACTATGTGACTCTCAGCTTCCATTAATTTGGGCCAGACATCAGTCACATGTTTCTTGCTCAGATCACAGGTGAAGCAGTCACAGCTTTGAAAGAGTAAACCTAAAGCAGAGAAATCTCAACAAGTTTTTTGATTAGTCAGTAAAAACTTCACCATAATAAATTATATTAGCTATACTAAACAATTTCTGATCAATACCCCTTACTCTGTTCCAGCACAGCTGGCTGTAACTATTTACATAAATCAACAGTGTTCAACCTGGTTTTGAACTGGCTGCTTATTTGTCTGAAGGATTGCAGATGGAAAGAAGGGGCAGTGCCCAGATGGGCAGAAAGGCAACACTCATTCAATTTTCTCCTAGTGTTTTGGAGTTTTTAAATTCAATGAAAACATTTTCAAGATTCTTCTCTTTTTAAACTTTGGTGTAACATCAGAGGCAATTTTTGAGGATGAAAGCACTAGCTGAAAATATGCAGACAGAGACTGCAGAGGACTCACCATCTCTTTCTTGTCTTCTTGAAAATGGGCTTTCACAAACATCTTACCCACAACGTAGGGGAGGGCATTTTCTACAAGGTCCACACATTTATCCCACTGAGGCAGCAAAGTTGTAGTCCCATGGATCACCTGTTGACAGGGGCAAATATTAGGCCATAACATCACACTGTTTAAGAAGAATTCACACACAATATAGGCCAAAGCATATTTGCAAAAGGCCACCAAAAGGACACAATAGTGATACTCTATTTTCATCCAATGCTATGACAAATATTTTGCACACTACAAAATACCTGTAAGATTTTAAACTTCAGAACAGTACAATGGTAGCAGTGATTTAAAGAGACTAGGCTTAGAGAATTACTGCTTACTTTGAACTAATCTTGGTATTCTTTCTGTGCGAGAGACAATTTCCTCTAGAAAAACCCTGCTGTGAGGTATCTCCTGAAAACATTTACCTCTCCTCTGACAGGGTGAGAAGCCTAGGGAGATTGTCCTCATGAAAATTGGGTTAATCCTTATGAAACACCTCCTGCAGAGCCCTCCATTGCCATGAACTAATGACATCTAACACAGATGGGTACATGTTCACACCTTCTTGTCATTTACCTGTCCGACTAGTTTTATGGCAATTTGTATAAAATAGTAAAATTGCTTTCAGCTTCTTTCCCAAATGGAACATTTTCAGGAGAAAAGAGGTTTAAATCATCAAGAACACAATATGTTTGTCTCGCCCCAAAAAAAACAGTCACTCTGTTGCAGTAGAAAGATGTTGGTAGAACAACTTGCATGTTCTACTAAAGGAATGGTATTAAATACATACTTTCAGGCTCTGATGATGTCACCATAAATGAACTTCAAAAGAAACAGTCAAGAATGGTCAACACAACAAGGAACGAAACAAGGCAAAACAGAACTCAAGAGCATTTGCTGTCTTGGTTTCTGTTTCTCACAGGAAGAATGTTATTACTGTGGGTGCTTAGCTAGCTAACATTATATTGCTTGTCAAGATGGAGTTTGTGTAAATAAATCCTGCACACAAGATAGAAGATAAGTCCATGTGAGCAATAAGCAGTGCTGACTTAAAAAAAATTTTGTTATTTTCAATGTTCAAAGTGTTCCCTTTCCACTTAGGGAACTTCTTAAGCTTTTCCACAGAGAACAAGCACAATTCCAGTCCAGCCGTTAATACCTGACAGCTGTGTAAAGGTAGAGCATAGTCAGCATCAGACAGAAAAGGTGGGATAGAGATTTTGGCCTCTCACAGATTATAAAAGCCTCTTAAGCACCAATTTTGCAGTTTCTGAGCCCTTTCTTTTTCCAATCATTCTCCTTCTTTGAGCATAAGATTAAATGTCCAGCAAAATGAAGGGTTTGGATTTGTCTTTTTCCAATAGGAAAATATTCCATTGGAAAATTCCAGAGCAGCTTAACCCTCAGCCATTGAAGGTGAGATATTTTGGTAGTTCAAAGATTGATTTTTCCCTATCATATTGTCTGTAATTAAGCATAATCAATGATTCACACTTAAATACACCAGTGAATTGCATTTCCAAGTGCTTTTTATTAATACTGTATATGCAGTAATAGATTTTCGATGGCGAAGAGTACATTGCTTCTAAAAAGAACTCCTATTAGTCAAACCAATACATAATAAGGTGATATTTTTTATAAACAGAGCCAAATTTGACAATCTACTCCTTTTCCAAATTCTTCAACCTTTCTACATAACACAACAAAATGTTCAAAAAAAGATAAGAACAAAAGAGAAGAAAATTTCTCTCTGGGGTCAGAGTAAACCTGCAATGAAGCTTTTTCCTGACGCAGGGGGAAGAAGGGGAGTTATGGCATTAGTCATCAGAGCTTGAAATTCCTTCCAAAAAGCTGTGAGTATGCATCAGCCATAGAAATAGTCAGGAGACAGAGCTGGCTTTTATACTGTGACATACTATTATTACAACATAATAATTATCATTATTTAGATGGAGGCTTGACTGTAAGGAGGACATAAAGGCAGCAGAGGCTGTGAGACCAATAAAAATAGAGCTGAGAGAAATAGATTATATCTCACAGCTGGTTTATTGATATTTATGTCACAACAGCAACAGGAACTCCCTCAAAAGGTCCTCCTAATATTAATGTACCACTCTAAAACACAGTACTTCAGGTAGTAACAGTGGCTATAAATAGCAGGTTTCAAGCCCTCACAGTCAATTCAGAGCTTCACGACACAATTAACCAACCTCTTCCCCAGGTGCCACTGCACATTTACAAGGTCTCAAAGTGCCACTGCAGAGGAGCTGCTGATAGTTGCTGGTGTGATACTCAAAGCACTTTCTCTAGAGTCAGCAGGTTCATCCTATTTCTAAACATGAAGTTTTTTTTAAGGTCTCATCACGTATTTTTCCTTCTCCTTCCAAAGATTTTAAGGCCTTGGTGCCAAGATTTCTACATACAAGGTATAAAAGCCACCAATAGAAAATGAGAAGCTGGTGAAAAAAAAAATAGTCTGCTTATGATGGCTGAGGCTGACTGACTTAATGAAACAATGAATGTATAAATGCATCTTTTCCTTTAAGGGTCACTGATTTATCTCATGGTCATATCTTTTTAGTAGTAATTCAATGTTTTATTCACTTGCCTGGCAGAGGGGTTGGTGGGTCCTTTTTATGATCCTAAAGTGCCTCTAGTTCTCCATCCTCTGATTAGATAAATCTATTCAACAATAGAGTAGTCCAATGCCTTGAACTCCATTCCTCATGTCCTTTGTATTGACCTGTGAAGTCTACACCCATTTACATGGCCAGTATTGTTTAACTCATTCATCAGTGACTTGGAGGAAGGGGCAGAGGCCTCCTCAGCAAGTTCACTGAAGACACAGAGCTGGGAGGAGTGGCCAATACCCCCGAGAGCTGGGCAGCCCTTCAGAAGGGAGACAGGCTGGAGAGGTGGGCAGAGGAATGGTCTGGAATTCAGAAAAGGCAAATGCAGGGTCCTGCACTGGGGAAGGACAAGCCCAGGCACCAGCACAGGCTGGGGGTGACCTGCTGGAAAGCAGCTCTGCAGAGAAGGGCCTGGGGGTCCTGGTGGGCAGTGAGCTGTCCATGAGCCAGCAGTGCCCTGGGGCCAACAGGGCCAGTGGGGTCCTGGGGTGCATCAGGGAGAGCACTGCCAGCAGGTCAGGGAGGTGATCCTGCCCCTCCACCCAGCCCCAGTGAGATGAGTGTATCTGGAGTGCTGTGTCCAGTTCTGGGCTCCTCAGGACAAGACAGACACAGAGTTCCTGGAACAGATCCAGTGAAGGGAAACAAGGATGAAGACACTGGAACATCTCTTATGAGGAAAGTCTGAGGGAGCTGAGCCTGTTCAGCCTTGAGAAGAGACAACTGAGAGGGAAGCCTATCACTGCTTAAGAGTATCTGCAGGGGAGATGCCAAGAGGATGGAGCCTTTTTGAAGCGCTCTTCTGTGATGCTGAGCAATAGGACCAGAGGCAGAAACTGATGTACAGGAAGCTCCACCTGAGCATGAGGAAGAATTTCTTCCCTGTGCAGTGAACAAGCACTGGCACAGATTGCCCAGAGAGGGTGTGGAATCTCTTTCACTGGAGATGTTCAAGAACCATCTGGGCACAATCCTGTGCTATGTGCTCTGGGATGGCCCTGCTTGAGCAGGGAGGGAGGCTGGACCAGATGACCCCACTGTATTCCCTTCCAATCTGACCCATTTTGTAATTCTATGACAGCCTTGATGCAATTATTAATAAGCACTGAATTACTTTGAATTAGATTTCTCCCTAAGCTTCTATGTCCCAGAGATGTGACAGCAGCCAGTTACCATAATAAAATGCATAATATCCAAAGCTTAATGTTTCCTTTCAGGATTTTTTCTGCCATTATATAACTTAATGTAACTCAGCATTATGCTACAGACTGGCTGATAGCCAGCAGCAATCTATTTTACCTGACTAGCAAGAAATGTCCCAGGAGGAGACGTCTATAAACTTGTCACTGTGGTTCTGACAGCCAGTTTCTTATATCTTACATGAAGAAAATAGCATCTTTAACAAGACTATTTTGAATATGATCTCAGAAGTACAAGAAGCT
Source organism: Vidua macroura (assembly GCF_024509145.1). Classification (NCBI taxonomy): domain Eukaryota; kingdom Metazoa; phylum Chordata; class Aves; order Passeriformes; family Viduidae; genus Vidua; species Vidua macroura. The sequence continues at coordinate 14,195,442 of NC_071572.1, forward strand.
GCCTTTCCTGTGCAGTTTCCATCACACTATTGGAATTTATTTTTAGGTATGTGATCAACTAGAACTATTCCAGTATTACTCAAAGCAAAACAGTATAGGTTCTTTAATTAGTCACCTGCATGCCTCACCAGGGAGGACAGAACACCCACACCTCCTGCACCATGCCAGCCTCCTGTTGTCAGCCAATTTTCATAATGGCAAAGTTCACCATTCAAAGTGGTTTAGACACATGACAAAGTACCAGTTTCAGTTTCAGTTTCATCCTTGGTTTAGTTAAGGAGCCCTCACACTGCCCACACAAATACCTAGGTGTCTTTCTAGTCAGGGTTCACTTAATCAAATGCATGTGTTTTACATAAATGCCCCTGTTGCTGAACAGATAATTAGTTCTGCTCTCACAGCTTGTGGCACTTTTCTGGTTCTTCTGCAACCCCAAGCTGGAAAGCACCTGATCATCTTCTCTCTGGAAATGGCTGGGTATCCTTTTGCTAGAACTCATGTAATGGCATTAGAGCATGGGAGAGTTTTGAGCAAGCTTTAAAAAAAGTGAAATCCTAGACTTCTGTTTTAGTACAGCTGTATTCACAAATGGGCAAACAGTAGTTTTCAAAAAGTTCAGATTTTGGTCAAAAGGTTTTGGCCTGAATGTCATAGCCCACATAACCTAATTCAAGTTTCTGCAAAAGAAGACTAAGTTTCTTAAATGGGAGGTTTCAAAACCTCTTTAACTTCATCTAAAAGACTTTTTTGTCTTAGTGTCATATTAGTGTCATATAAATGTCTTAGATCAAACACAAAAATATGTATGTCAATTGTTTTAGAGGGTGTCTTCAAAAAAAAAAAAAGTTTATTCAATAAATTTATCCAGCATGGAAAACATTTTGTGTTTTGCAAAGGTATAAGCAACTATAAGGGAAACCAACAGTGTAAACACTAGGACCCTTGTAATAACTTACCCGAGCAAATTCCAGCCATCGATACTGAAAACGTCTGCTGAGGTTAAATAACCTTGAATAAACCATCCTCCATACCAGGTAATTGGCAAGAGTCCTGTTAAAGCAGGCATATTTTTATCAGACATGTAAATACATATGATGTACCACAAAGCACTCACAGCAATTGTTCCACAAACATTTTACCCGAATGCTGGAAACTTCACCTTAAAAATTAATGAGTGATGGCCAAATTGATAAATCCCAATTACATAGAAGAATCTGTATGATTGCAGCCATTTAATATATAATTGTCCCATGATAACCATCTTCTAGAGATTATTTTTAACAGGTCCATCACCTAGTACATAATTTCAGGTAATGTTTTTTTTTCAAAAGGCAGCTTTCATTTTCCTTAGAAGTGGCAAGAACTGTGTTATAATAATAGCTGTATCAAAGTTCTATCCAGAGATTAACTAGTTCTTCTTTTGTAGATCAAAGTGAATGTTATCTCCCCTCATTAGTAGGACACATAAATGGTAACAGAATAGATAACAGTCCATCCCATGTACACTCTCATTATCTCATATTTGTATCTTTCATTAGAAGTTATCAATATGCTTTGAAAACTTCTACTATTCACAAAGTTATTAAAGTTTTACCATTCCTATTTTGTCAGATGGATAATTGAAATACCAAAAAGGAGAAGTATCTGTAACAAAAATCTTATAAGAATTGAGGCTGAGAGATCAAGGAAGAGCTTGTTTAAAATTCCCAGGAGATCTGGCATCCATGCCCCTTTTCTAAAACTTTGGGCACCTGACTGGAGGATTTATCCAGTCTAGATTGATCTCTCTCCATGTTCAGCAGTGGCTGTATGAGCTAAAGGTGCATTCTGAAATACACAATTCAACCTCAGTCTCAAAACAAGTTCAACAATGGCCTACACTTACTACTCTCATCTTTTATACATGACATATTTTTCAAGGATGGTCATTGCTTCAAAGCTAGGATATTCAAATGTTATTTGTTCCCCACTGGAATATACACAACATTTTTGACAGGCCATAGACTTCTCTGTAGATAGGAAAATGGCTTCTATGCAACCGAGGGTGCTGTTATGGACTGTCTGAACAACTCCTGCATCTCTAAAAATCCCATTCCTGCAATCTCCTGTTGCCATAAGTGTGGGGCAATGCAGCTGTTGCTGCAGAGTCACTCCATTAGCTTCACTCAGAGACACATCCCAAGCAGCTCCCTCCTCTGAATCATAACAGCTTGGGAACACACTTTGTGGGCATGCTGTCTTGACAGCAGCATTTGCTTGGGACATAACTTCAGTTTTGCCTCTAACCAAGCTCCAGTCCACCCACACAAAGCCTTCAGCTCAAGATCTGTTGTTGCATCTCTCACTGGGTATATTTCCTCTTTTAGTACACAGATATATTCTATAGTGCACCTAAATGGCCACAATAATTGTAAAACATATCTGAAAAAAGATTTTTTTTAGCATGCATAATGTACATTTATAAGGTAGTACATGTCACAAAAGCCAAAATAGTTAGCTCTGTTCAGATAATCACACCATTTTAAGATAATGTTTAGGATCATTAAAAATTCATTTCAACCTAAGAAATGACACAGAGTTCAGATTTTTCCTTTAACAAGTTTCTGACAATGTGGAATTTTCTCACTCAATGACAAGTGAAGCACCCTAAAAGCACTCAGCTCTCACTATTTTGGTAAATGTCTCGAACTCCAGGAACCTCACAACAATCTGCCTCAGATATTTCAGCAGAGCTGAAGAAGATCCAGCTGTAGCAACTTCTGCAGCATGTATACAAATCTTACAGATTAAAAGGTTAAAGTTTTGCTTCCAATCAAAAGCCTTAGGTAAAATCCTTAGCTAACTCAATCACTATCACACACCGATTATGTATTACAATTTGATATTTAATCACAAAACCAAAATCAATTCTGTCTTTTGTGTACTTGTTTTCACACAGCAATGCTTGTCCTTAGATTTGAGTTGGGGAACCTCTCTCAAACTGAGTGAATGAAAGACTGAAATTCATAAAAGCTGGGTCTCAAAAGATGACTTATTGAAAAACAGTAATATCAACAAGAATTCAGAAATGTTTGTGTCAGGTATAAGTCATGAAGGCAGATGACAGTTGCAGGAAATATAATTAACTGGAGATTGTTTTAATTTGGGAAGGAAAAGGCTGACACATGCTAAAACCAAGCTATCTGATGAGAGTAATAATTCCAGATTGTAACTACAACAGAACCCACAATGCATTAAACAACAGGGAGTTTCCACTTGAATGCTTGTGAATCAGGGGTGGGCAACATGTGGAAAGGTTGAGGGGGTTTGTTGTCATGTGTTTGAAGCCCAGTGTGCTTTAGTTTGTTTTTCAAAACAAAATAAAATCATAATTTATCTGAATTTGTTTACTTATTTGGGAAATTATTATTTTACATTTTGGGCTAACTGTGCAAACTTCAAATAATTGTATTATCCTCAGCTGGCTTAAAAACTGACACTTTTTGCTGATAAAGTTACTACAGTGCAGATCTTGGGGTGATTTTCATCCTAGTTTCACAAATAAGTTCACTGAGGCTCAGAGAAGTTAATCTCTACACATTGAGCAAAATCCAGTACACAAATAAAACATAAAAATCCTCTCTGCTCTTTCGATGAGACCAGACTATTTGTTGCTGTAACCTTTCAGAAGAGTACACTCTATTTTAACTTCATGTTAAATGCCTGTTGCAGAAAGTGTAGGCTCCCTTCTAACCAGTATGACCCTTATTGTGACACACACTCCCAAAGGAAGTGGTAGAGAGATTGTTTGCTGGGACAGTTAAAATTATACCAGTACTTATGAATATTTACTAAAGTACTTTCTGTCCTGGCTGAGAATAAAGTAGGTTGCTCATGTAAAATTCTGTGAGTTTGCAATATTTTAATCAATAGACATGGTAGCAATTAAAGAGGACAGATTTAATATGAGATAGGGGGAAAAATTAATTGACATTTTAAGAAAAAGATCCCTCACAAATTTTAGATCTGTTTGAAAATTCTATTCAGAATTGAGTCACGAATCAAATTATAAGTACTGAAAAACTTTTGCCTCTATTGCTAGAGGCACTAATTCAAGGGAAATTATTGTAACTTCTCTGATTTTTCAGATGCAGACTAAGACCAGAAAAAAGATCCAGTGTCTCCCTCTATCTCTGCAGAAAATTCCTCATATGCTATACGAATTAGAGTTCTTCTCAATTAATAAGTCCCATATTGCAAAGATATGAGAAGGTAAGACAAGGGAAAGGAGACTACAAGAAAGCTGGAGAGGGACATTTTACAAGGACATAGAGTGATAGACAGGGGAGACTGGCTTTAGACTGAACAAGGATAGATTTATCAGCTATTAGGAGCAAATTCTTTACTGTGAGGGAGATGAGGTGCTGAACAAGTTGTCCAGTGAGGCTGTGGGTGCCCCATTCCTGAAAGTGTTCAAGGCCAGGCTGCCCTTACCCTTAAGAGTGTGTCATGACAATGGGGCTCTGAGCAACCCAGCCTGGTGCAAGGTGTCCCTGCCTGTGGCAAGGGTTCTGAAACAAGGTAATCTGTAGGGTCCCTTCCAATCCAAACCATTCTATGGTTCTATTAAACTAATTATGCATTCTGGGAGCTATGAGAATGATAAAGCTGCTTCTTTCAACAGCTGCAAAGATCTCCAAAAAGGATGCAATTTACAGTATCCTATTTATGGCCCCCATAAAGCACCAGCACACCAGTAACAGGGAAGGGATATAAGCTCTTAATTAGTGCCAGCACAGCTCTATCTCCCCCTTCACATGGCACAGCTGTACTGGAGCTCTGCCATTGCTCATTTACATCACAGCTATATGCACACATCTCTTCCTGTAATAGAGATAAACCCCATAAAAATGAATTAGTATGCTAAGAAGCTGAAGGAATCCCTGAAGACCCCTTACAAAGGTGTGACTTACTTCAGCACCTGACATGACTAAGGCTAGCTATCCCCAAGCTGGTGGAAATTCCTGCAGGCTGGTTGCTGAGCTTCTTGGGCAGCTTTCCATGGAGAGCCCAGCTCCTGGGCTGGAGTCACAGCAGTGCCCTGGCCTGGGGTCTTCAGATTGACCTCTGGACACCACTGCACCTATTTCAAGCTCCACACAGCAACTTGATTATATGCAGTTAAGTAAAATTCTGCTAAACTCATGCTACACCATGTCAATGTGCTCTCTTCTAGTAATATTGCCCCATGAATGATTTCACAGTTCAAGATTGCTCAGCAGGTTCTCTGAGGGAGAAATTTTTAATACAAGTATTGTGAGTCTGTACAACTTGCCACCTCCAACACAAAGTGCTTCTGTAGCCAGACTTAATTTTCACTCCATTCTTTCCTCCACCTGAAACAAACTTCATGAAATACTTTACCAGATCACTGGGTAAAATACTGGGGCATGAGCCATCTTTTTGTGAGATTTTAAATAGTACCCAGGCTAGCAGGGTGCTCATTCAGGAAAAGGACACACAAGGCACTGGAATAAAAGTATAATTTAGGGATAGCCTTGTAACTGAAAAGAATATGAACTTGGTGAAAATACCTGCTTTTCCTAATGATACTACATCTCCTGAAATAATGAGACGATAATTCCCATTATGAATACTGAAGCAAATCTAAAATTTTGAAATGCTTTTCTAGGAATTTCAGGTCTAGATAGTTACAGTAACAAATCAAATTCATGTTGTTTACATTAAATAAATCTTTAAAATGTCGTATGGAGAATGACAAATGAGATTACCTAAAATAAAATATCCCTATTAAGCTTTCAGAGTTCACCCTACAGGGAAATGCTGAGACCTCATTGCTAGGAGTTCACATTGAGATGATTTCCTAATTTTCTCAGGCCAGATAGCAAGGGTACCTCTGGAGCAGATTCTAACACTTAAGTAATGAACATTATCACCTAATAGATAAACATGATCTTGGTTATCAGGCCTGGGCTGTTTGGATACATTTTACACACAAGAATTTGAAGCCTGCTTGGGTTCAGTTTAGCACTATTTGCCATTTCTAACATTTTATAATGCAAATTGCTTAGGATAAGACTGGGCAGAAAATGCCTAAGCCATTAACACCTATAAAATATGCACTGTGAATATACTGGAACTGGCTTTGCTCACCCTCTCCCCCTGACCTGTGAGGTCAGAAACCTGGTCTTGAGCTTTGCTAAAGACAGGCATTGCAATTATTTCTGGTCATTACTCAGCCTCCTTCTGCCAAGACACACAGGCTAACTTAAATTCTCTTGAATACTCAGATTTTCCTTGAATAAGAAACTAATGGAAAAAGTCTCCAGGTATTTACTCTGTAGTTACAGGATATATTTGCATCTAAGTGTATTTGTATGCAGGGAATAACAAATTCCCTGTTATCTTGCTAGATATGCATCCTCTAAATCACACATTTATACCCACTGATGTAACAAACTTTGAGTTAGAAAGCAGGGACAGCCCAAATAATTTTTAAAACTTTCTTCAATAGATTAATATTGGCAGCAGTAATGCTACTTATCCAAATCTTTTTAAAGAAAGGATATTTGATGATCTGTAGTCAAATCAGTAATTTTTATTTTTCTAATTGTTTGATTTGTGTGCTATTTTTACAGGTACTATGAATTAATGTAAGCATCCCATCACTAGTGACAGAGAGAGACAATATAAGAATAATCTTTGTCCTTTTTTTCCTGAAATACATTTGGTTGTGGCCATTCTGTACAATCAGTAAAGATTGATATTTGGAGACAACATCTTAACAAAAGTTATTTTCAAGTTCAGTAACACGCCTCAGAGACCAAATTATCACAGAAATCCCTTAGATGTCGTCAGTAAGGATGTTTCAAATGGGATGGCACTTTTTCCTTACTACCCAAAGCTGTCTTACTTCCCTGTGCAAAGGACATCTACCATGTTTAATTTGAGCTACCTGCATTTTACAACTATGTTCTACAGGTGTAAAGGATTTCACAAGACACAAGACCCTATAAAAGTAAGAGATGCTGAATGCATCTGGAAAGAGCAGCTTTACTGCAACCTGTGTTAACCATAGAAGAAATGTGTTGAAACTGAAAATTCTCCTGCTGTGCACAAGGTAATATCTAAATCCTCATTCAGACAAAACCAAACAGTCTGTTTGCCTAGAGACTTGATTCCAAGACTAGCTGAAACTCATGGAAAAAAAAAAAAAAAAAAAAAAAAAGCCCAGCATTTGATGTCCCCTTATAAGTGTGAGTGAAACCATCATAGGATCCTTACTTTTTCCTTTCATTTTCTAGTATCCTGAATAAATCTTTGAAGTACTGGGGAACACGGACAATCACATTTTCTGAAGGACCTATATCTTTAAGCTCAGGATAGAGTTTGGTGTCAATCACCTTCTTGATGTATCCCAGCCAGTCAAACTGCAATGACAAAGAGAAGGCTGGTTAAAGCAGATTAGAGAAGTGAGATGATTTATTAACGAAGTTACACCTTTAAAACAAGTGATTTCAATGCTTTACTTATTAAAAACTTAGAAACTATTGCACTTTGTCATTACATATGTTTTCAATCCTCATTAAAGTTGGAACTATATTTAAAAGAACATACACTGTAAATGAGCACACACATTCCTAATTATACTTCTTTAACATGCTGTTCTGAACACTAAAGACAGTTTTAATTATACAGATCATATATTAAAAAAAAAAAAAAATTCAGTTATCCCCAACCAACCTGTGGAATCATGGCACTAAGCTCTGATATGTTCATTTTATTGTACATCACCTCACTTGTTCGATTTTCATATGGAATCATGATCTGGTGAAGAGAAAAAAAAATGCACAAAACCATCAAAACAAGGTTTATCTTGCAGGGACTCTTACGTCATTACCATCCTTCATAATCCCAGGGCAAAAATATCTCACCACCTGTTTTCCAAGCATTTATAGCATTAGCCTCTGTTTCTGAGGATTGCATTTACCTAGAAGAAATGGAACATAATTCCTTTACGTTCAACTTATTACTGGGGAATTTAATGAGCTGCATGTCTTCTCTGGACTTTAGACTGATTTAGCTCTGATTATGCTAAGGAAAAACATGTTAATACATAAGAGATAAAAGTACACCTTGAGCATTAATACTTATTCAGTCCTTCCTATCGAGTAGAAGCCAACTTCAGATTTAATAGGTCAAGTCTGAGGTGCATCTTCATGACTAGAAGTGCATCTCATGTCTCAGATTTGAATGGGTTCTTGCTAGGGCTTTACTCCACCTGGGGGAAGAGCCAGATACACACAAGTTTCTCCTCATTTCACCCCACCATCCTGATTTCCATAGCAGGAAACCTGAGTATATAGGCCAGAAATGAATAAAGCATTCCCCAACCAGACCTCTCATCCAGGTGACCAGAGGAGCCAGATCTCAAGTACCTCTGCAGTGTCCAAGATATGAAACAAGTCCTTTTATAACTGACAAGAAGGACACACAAACTCCAAGACACTGTGGAGTGTGGTTCATAATAGTAAAACAAAGAAAGTACAAGATATAGCTCAAAATTTTCTCAGTGTTCAAGAGAAACAAAAATTCCCAATGGCAATTCCAGCCTGCTGTAAGGTAAATCCTATACAACAGGCTGCATGCTGGGCAGTCTAAAGGACAGAGATTGGCACCTGACTAACCAGACAGCTGGCACTTCTCCAGTCAAAATTCTCCAGTTAAGTGTTCATGGTTTTAGTATTGCTCAAAAAACTTGCTTTCTTTTCCCTTTCTGCAAATTTAATTTATCTGAAAAATCTTTAAATACTTCTTGAAGCCATTTACTCCCTTCCTCACAAAACTTTCCCTCTTGCTCCAGTGATTCAAACTTAATAAAAATCTTCCTTGTACACAAGCTCTCTCAAAGCATGCCACTCCTCCCTATATCCAAAGTATTCTTGCTGCCTCTTCCTGAGCATAGAAATTCTCCATTACATATGTTTACTTGAAAAAACGCAGAGGAACACAAGATACAATAAAACCCCCAGTGACAAACAGGACTACCTCCATCACAGTATGATGTTTATATAATCATTATGTTTCTTAGGGTTTATGCAACAATCCATGTCCATTGACTGATGCCTAATATCTGGACAGATGTTAGGAGGATTATCCTTACTAAAATAACCTGTAAGCAAGCATGGCTTGTTGCATAACAATGTGCATTACTGATGCTGAGGGTTGTTACATGATCCATGTCATCTTACATGGCAGCTTCACTTACATACTTTGTGGATTAATGCTCTGTAAGACACTTGTTAAGCAAAGCATTAGAGCTACCAGAGCTAAGGATACCTCTTCTTATGCACAGAACAAATATGTACTGTTTTTCAAGTGTGCTGGGTCACGAGGAAGTATTTGTGCATTAGTCCATCCATGCTAAGTAGCTGAAAATTAATATTGGGCTTGGCTTAGACATTTGACAAAATTTCATCCCTGTCAGCAGAGAGATGGAAACACTGATTGGCTACTATTGTGGGTGGCCTTTACTTCTGTACAAATACACATTAAGAAGCATCCTGTAGACTGCAAAAGCAGAATCCAGATAAAAGACATCTGCTGCATCACCTGTCCCATGCAGCAGGCTCCTATGCTAACAGGAGACCAGCATTTCACAGGGATAGCTTCTTTCCTTGCCAATATGAAGAAGGAATACTCAGCTCAGCTGGCAGTTCTGCAAACTAGCATCAAGTTTGTACCCTTACTTTTGGTGGTTTCCCAACACTGAGGCCAGCCCTTCTCTTTAGTTTTAGTAGAGGTTGAAATGATAATGAACTTGCTGCTCCCATCAGTGGGATTCCTATAGCAGCCACACTGAAACAGAGATATAGAGAAGCAAAAACACTCCTTCAATCTGCACTAATCCTGTGGCATAAATTAAACTCCTTTCAAAAAAGTCACCAAGTAAATGTCAGAACCAAGGACCAGATTTAAATACGCTCAGCTTTACTAAATTCAGCTGATCCCCTAAATTAAAATATCCACTCTCCCAGACTACTCCATGAAAACACTTCAGGAGCTAAGGGTGGTACTGCTGTAAACACCACCTCTCACCAACAAGATTCAATATCCCACCTAAGTCTTGCACTGCTTTTAGACTGTTCCACAGAGAATCAGCCCAGTCTGCTTCTTAAACAACAGAGTAATATATTCTCAACACAGGTGCATGGCAGGAACTCAGATTCTACACAGCTTCAAAATTATAGAATCACTTAGGTTGGAAAAGACATGTAAGGTATTGGGTTATGTCATATTTTTCCAGCTGCCCAGTGGGTGCCAGTGAATTTGGGTAGATGAGCTTCTGCTGGGATATTGATCTCATCACCTTTTTGGAAGGAAAAGCCCTAATTCCTTTAGGACCATCCTCAGGCACTTCCACAGTTTCTAACACATCAGCATCCCCTGTATCTCTGTTGCCATATGGATCTCCATCCCCCACCTCCACTGAGTTGGCAGACCAAAGGACCTTGCAAATACACCATCCCTTAAACATTGCCATGCCACCCCCAGGCTTGCCTCTGATCAGCCTGGCTGACATTACAATTTAAACACCAAAGGTATTTGGCTAAGGTTTTTCCCCTGAGAATAAAATTTACAGTTTAACAATTAATTAAGGGAGAAATATTTTTCATCCTTTCTTCATCAGGATCTGCTCCTTTCATTCTGCTTCTAAAATCTCTTTGCTAATGCTGTTGATACAATGGCTCTTCATTTCGAGAAAGGCTTATATTAGGTTACCAACCTCTGCTATTTTAACTTCCAGTTTTAGAACTGATTTCATATCAGACTCGGCTCGGGAGGCATTTGCACCCAGAAGCACTGCTGTATCAACCATGAACTGCAAAAAGGCATCTCGGTACTGTAAAGAAAGAGAAAGATGGAAATGACAACAGGATTTGCTCTTGAGCAGAGTTGCAGCAGCAGACCAGAACTGCCCAGCTACAGAAAGGGGTATATTACTTTCATGCCTTAGGAACCAAGGTTGTGCTTTCCTTACCTTGAATGCCAAGCAACTTAAAAAGGAGAAATAATACTGTAAAAATACCATGCATGACACAGACAATTGCTGTGGTTCAGGGAGTACAAGTCTCAGGAAATGCAAATGACATTTCTGGATTAGACTGACAACTTTCAGCTCTAGCAAATGGATTAGACAATGTGTAAAAATGTACACCAGTATTTTAGGCCAATACAGTAACCAATACAGTAACCACCATGGGACAGAAGTACTAGTATACAAATACAAGCTTCATTTAGGAAACTTTGCAAGAGTATTTGATAGAAGTGTGTCTTCTGCTAGACCCAAATCCAAACAAAGCACAACCTTTTCTCAGTTTGGAACTCAACAAAACAAAACTAACAATGAAAAAAGATGAGGGGGGAAATGGTGGCTCTGTTTTTCAGCTGACAATACTTACAGATTTGGCTTCTGTGGTATTTTCTAGATAATCCTCTCGAGATGCCAGAGAGAGGCTTGCTTGATCAAGCTGTTAAAAACAACACAAAGTAACATTTAACAGCTAAATTCATCAGATTCAAAATAAAACTGACAAGCAGCTTTGGAAGAGTTCACATTTTTCTGCCAATTACAGTAGTTGTGTGCAAATACCCAACATATAAAACACTGCACCAGTCTCAGTTGGACAGGATTTCAAAACAACAGGAAAATGCTATGCTGCGCTGACAGGTATTAACTAAATCACATTACTGTGGTCTGGGGAGCCTCGGCTGACCCCTGCAATTGCTAAGCCACCTAAAGAAAAGAATCACAGGTGTGATTTAGGTGTTTAAAACAGCTACATCAGTGAGTAGGAAATGCAAAAGGACTGGGCCTACAGGATCAAACCACTGGTGCTGATGACTATACCTGTTTCAGGGGTAAAGGAGTCAGCTTGGGACCACACCAGTCTAGTGTATGCACCAAATGCCCCTGAGGTGCTGGAGCACGAGAGCTGCTGTCTATCTGGGAGGCATCATCAAGTTTTTGTGACTGAAGCTTAGGTTACACTTTTGAGCTTCACCCTAGACCAGCACTGGGGGCTGTACTCAGTCTTTGGAAGAGATGAACTGAAACTGAAGTGCCAGCCAGGATTGCATGCACAGGATATTGTTATGTCCCCAGTACTTTAGCTAAAGGTGTCTGGTAGTCCAGATGGATCTTTGACCTTCACTTACCTTTTCCATCTAAACATGGATCAGATTTTCTGGTCTACATTCACCCTAATATTGGAATTAGACCTGAAAGTTTGAGATTTGCATTGAGTGTTTTGAGTAAAATATCTACATGTGAATATTTGCATACTGTTTCAAATTCCTAACCAGGAAAATCTCACTACACAGCATATATTTTATAATAATTACCGGTAACTGAGATTTCCCAGAACTTTTCCATGTGATCAAGTTAGGTTAGGGTATGGAAGCCAAAGCCAAAAACTTCCATCAACCAGCTTCCAAACTCTGAATAAGATACAGATTGGAGCAGAAACAACTGATTAGATGTTCTAAACATTTTGGTTTGATGCTGCAATTGTTTTTAAAAGATAAGTCTAGTGACAATAGACTGTATTTATTCATACAATTCATATAAATCTTATTTAATCTAAATACTTTAGGTTAGGTGATTTATATTTCACATTTTCTATATGTGAAAAATAAATAAAACTTAGAATTTTAAGTGAATGAATAAATGTAATCTTTTCCTCTACAAAACAAACCATCCTTAGGAAGGAGTAATTGTGATGCTCAGTGCAATTCTGATTCTTTGAAAAACAGCATCACTTTCTTTTCTCAGCACAATGATGCAAAAAGAATATACTCTTATGCTTTTTTGTACATGCATCTTTGCAGTAGTTTACTTCAGATTATTTGAGGAATTTCAATTATGTGACTGTGAGATTAAATGCTCATTCAAATTCCCTGGTCTAAAGAATTAGATTTGACAGCACATTAAACCAAGAGAGCACAAATATGAGAAGTAAACAAAAATTGTTAACCAACAGCTTCAGCATTCATGGAAAAAAAAAAAGAAAAAAATCATGTTGAATGCTGAACAAAGTTTTATTTGGAGTGTTCACTTCTTTTATGACCCATTGATGATTTTGCAATGCTGAACAAAAATAATTTTGCAATAAAGCCATTTTTACAAGCAGATTGAAATACACTGTGGTACATCTACACCCCAGGGAATTTGTTAAAACATGGACAAAGTAGAGCACTGGCTGATGCATTCTGCAGATCAAGGTCCTAATCAAATTAACATCAGAACACCCTACAGAATAATATGTCATTCATAGCATGTAGTGCTTCAGTTAGATATTTAATTCCTAGGTGCCCCTAAACATAGTGAATGAAGGTACTGCTGGTTGTAAATCATTTCCAAGAGACCAGCAGTGAGGGTGTTCCTGCCCAGCCATTTGCTGACAGGTGACTTGAACTGAAATATTATGACAGGAGACACTCAGATAAACATCTCCCTGATTCTACAGCTTCAGTTCTTTTGAGTGAGTCTCCAGCTGAAGAAAACCTGACAGGATCTCAACAGCACTGTAGCAGAATGAAACCTTTAATGCAGCAAACTGTTGATCTGCTGTTGATTATTCAGGAAAATGTCCTAGAGATGAAGGAAAGTTACCCTTCAACTTTATGCCAGTTAAATGCCTCAGTCAAAAGACATATGGAAGAACTGACTTAGAACTGACATCTGCTCCAGTACCACCACAGTCCCTAAATACAATGTATTCTTGGCTACATTCCTACAGTTAGCCAAGATGCCAGCAAAATAAGGATCTTAAATCCTTTTTTTGCTGTGATGAATACCATAATAACTTCCTTATGTGTTCCTTCTCTCTTGCCTTCATGAACTATTTTCTTGTAACCATGGAGGGAGGGTCTGCTCTGGCTTCTCATCTGAAGTTCTTAAACAACAATGCATTTGGCCTAGGCACTCAGCCTTGCCACAGTTATACAATTTTATTTGGAGTTTTGTCAGACTACAGGCAGGCAACATTTCTTGAGTCTTTTTCTTACTAAATTGTTATTTAATGCCATGCATTGTTAACAATTTGGTTATGTTTTGGTCTAAAAGCAATTTCAGGAAAATTTCAATTGGTCTAAAAGCAATTTCAGGTCTAAAACCATTTCAGGAAAAATGTCAATTCTCTTATTTCACACTTAAAAGCACTTGGGATAAATCTGTGTTGTAAGGTGCTGTATAAGCACCAGATTAAGTGTTTCCATCTCAAGAAAAACAGCTCAAGTTCAAAATATCTGCTACTGATGGACCATTTTTCATCCTCACAGACAAAAAGCCTTCTTCATGCAACCGATGAGTCATAAGCAGCACACAGAATTAGATATTGAGTTCTTATTCTCCTGCACATAGACCCTGGCTATTGGTCTACTGGGACATTTTTATGGGTTTTTTCCTTTTGAAAGAAGAAAACCTGTACAGAAATACTTTTCAATTGCATGTGGTTGCTAGTGACTTCTACATTCCCATAAACAGGCACCTACATATATCTGTAAGCCAGTAGATAATAACAACAACAATCAAATGTAAGCATTTGGTACGTAAACATGTTTTTAAAAAAGAGACCGTCAAAATACCAGGCAAAGTAGCCTGTTAGAAATGCTGTGCTCTACCTTCAGGATATAGCGATGGGAGATTTTGTCATCGGCAGCCACGTACAAACGGATGAAGACAGAGCTGCTGTATTGGCCACGAAGAGTTGCCAAGGCTTGGACCAAGCTGAACCTCCTTTCTGACCACAGTCCTTCAGGTCCAATATTGGATTCCAACACAGGCCAGCGGAAAGGTGAATGCTTCAGGATACTTAACAGGGGTTTCACATCGGCTTTTTCAATTTTATCTGAAATGTCAAAGTGTGACAACAATAACATTCCAGACAATTCAACTCCAGCAGCAGCCACACAAGACAAAGATTTATTGGTATTGATTGATTTCCAGGCAAGGCAATCACAATAGCTGAAACTCAAAGCCTCTGCTCTACCTGTGAGCACGGCAGCATAGCAGTCCGACCCTATTTATCTGTATCAAGAAAAAGAGAGGCAAGTCAGAGCCTTTCCAAAAAGGCAAAGGCTGGAATTAGGTAAATTAAAAAAAAAAAAACACTCCTTGCTTAGGAACTAGCATAGAAATTTCACTGGTTTTAGGGAAATTTCGGGGGTTATTGCTCATAATCAAAGCCAGAGGGGCAATATCTGGGCACCAAGGCTGTAGAGCAGGCTGTCTCACTTGCTGGCAGTCTGATGGGCCATGCTGTAAGAAAACTGTGCAGGAAATAAATCCTCAAAGAGTCAGAAAGACAAAGGGGACTTCCAAGCCTTCTTTCACCTGTGCAACTGCCTAAGAGTAGTGATATATCCTGAATTAGTGAACATTACCTTACAGCAGCATTTACAAGCTGAGGAAAAGCACTCTGCAGACATGGCTAACTTGCTTGACATGCAGATGCCAAAGCTGAAGAGTCCAGGGTTGTCTATACCCAGCCCTGGGGTAGAGTTTTGATTAAACAGATTTAGAGAAATGTAGAAAGTGATGAGCAAAGGACTCTTGAAAATATCAGTATGAGAATTTCATCAGAGGGTTCCTCTGATTTAATAACCCCAGGCACTAACCCCACAACCCTGGGGCACAGTTTAACATCCTTTTGCACAAATAATATCTCTTCACAGTTCTGACAAGCAGAGGTTTCTCTAAAACTGACTTGTGCCTGAGTGTATCTCAGTCTCAATTCACAGCTTCAGATGTGTAAAAGATTCTCAACCCCTGCTGAATCCATATCAACAAAATCCATGCATCTACACAGAGCTTTACAGAGCTCTGCAGAGAGACAAAAGCCTGCCTTTATAACTGCAGGGAATGCATCTATGCCCTCCTCAAATCAATCTGCTTACCCTCATTCATGCAGGATGCATAAAGGATCTTGGCCTTCTGTACAGCTTCACTGTCTCGTCTTTTGCTGATGGGTTTCTCTAGCAATGCTGAAAAAACAAATAATTTTTTTTCAATACTTTGGAAAACGTAGACACTGCTTGCCTGTTTCAGCATTTGGTGTAATCATAGGATTTGTTTAATTAAGTATGAGGCTCCATGTGTACTTTCTTAAGTAGTAGCACAGACATAATTCCAACTTTTTCAATCCCCAACAGAGAAGGATTTTTTATTTATTTATTTTAAAGAGAACTGATATAAAGCTAAATGATAGATGCAGCTTGTTACTCATCCTCACAACCAGCTACCCTCAGCAAACTGAGGTGACAGGCAGTCATGGGGTGAGGGTGGGAACCAAGACACGGAGCAGGGAGTCAGAAATTTTTTCAAGTGGCTCAGCTTCTGGTGCCGGTACATGATGAAATCAGGACCCAACACAGAAGGTTACAGGATCCCAGGAGCACGCTGTAAATCAGCCACGATGCAGCTGCAGATACAAAGTACTGTGGCTAAATGTAGAGGCAGCTGAGCTTCAGAGAGATATATCAGCTGGGGTGCTGCATAGCACAAGCACTTCCACGGCCAAGAGAAGAAGGCACAGGAACAGGAACAGGGCTGGCAAACTCTGTTGGACATCATTTGATTTTGCAAGACCTAAGCAGGTCCTGCACAGCCTTACCTTAATGTTACTGGGACCACTGGAAGGAGTAGCTTTGGTGGTATCAAGTCCCTCCTGCGGTGTGCTCAGCCAGAGATAAAAAACCTTGAAAAATTCAAGACTCCCTTCCCTGCACCAAAGTACCACCCAGGGCTCTGGGTTTGAAATGAGCAGAGGCAGCACAGTGCAAGTGTGCTGAGAATCATGCCCCACACAAAAGGGGGAACAAAGAAAACAAGAGTCCCAGAGGCCTGTGAATGCAGAGAACCACTGAGACTCCATAACACCAGCCATGGCAAGACCAAACAGCTCCCACAGAGAGCTGGATCAGGTTCAAAGCAATGTTATTCCTCTGCCAGGACTGGCTGGGGACATGCAGGGTACAGAAGAGGTGGTGGCACTGCCATCCAAAAGCAGCATCCTCCTGCAAACAGTGGAGGCTGCTCACTCTCCAGCCCTGCTCTTTCCACCCTGCAATGTCTCCTCTCCAGGGAGGCAAAAGGTGGGTGCAACTGCTCGGTTCTTCAGCTCAGAACAGCCTGGGTTTGCACAGCTTCTCTCCGTATTAGGAGCTCACTGCTTGAGGCAGGATCTTAAGGCACTTATTTCCCAAAATTTCCCTAGCTCCCTGAGGAACCAGCCATGCTGCACCTCTTAGATATTCCCCACCTGAACTCATGTGAGCACTCAGGGGACCAGAATGCAGACTTCAAACTGTTTATTACTTTATTACTCAAGGAATACCATAGTGATGAGCAATGCCCTCTGACCCCTTTTCTCTCCCTCCGACCCCTTTTCTCCTTAAACAAACAAACAAAAAAACCCTATTGCCCAATTCTTTTGCTTAGACACAAGAGATTGAATGAGATTATTCCCTCTTAGATATGAATAAGCTTTTTCCATAAAAATACTTTTGGAGAGGATAGCTTTGGTTTCAAATCCTCAAATATTTCCCAATTTCTTAAATACAATATAATGCAAATCATCTATATATATGTTCAGTGTGTACAATTTGTAGCAGCATAATCAGACCTGTTCACATTTTTTAAATGGCATTTTGAAAGAAATGATAAATGAATCCTTCATAAAACTAAGGATGAAAAACTACCCTCTCATTAAAGCCATTACAATAATTTCTGTCCTCGGCAGTGAGCTGTACAACCATGAAATTTTGAAGCTAATAAAATCCAATGGCTAAAGCTCAAGCGAGAAACAATTTATACAAGCCAATAAAATCAACTCTAGAAATCCAACTAGAGTTGTATCAAACTAGAGTTGTACCAGGTCTGATTTTAACACATCAAATTGTGTTAAAATCAGACCTGGTGCTTTCCTATCAAACCATTTCATTAATGTGACATCTACCCCATCTCACTACTGCAAAGAGTGAGATGAGGTAGATGTTGCCAACTTGTTCAGAATTCTTTTATGAAGACAATTCTCAGTTCTGATAACATAAAATCCAGTGATCAAATATGAATGACTCAATAAGATGCTTGAATCCTGTGGACACTGAAATAGGGGATGAAGACCATCCATGGATGGTCTTTAGGCTATGGAGATTTCCCAGCCTTAACCTCAAGTTTTAGAAGCTCAAACCTGGAGCACTGCTCACATCCACATGATTTCTACATTAGCTAGTATAAAATCCAAACACAGGATTTAGAAATTTGCTTCTTATTTAGCTCACAAATACATATGGATTTTATGTGTCCTTGAGTATTTAAATTATTACAGATGAATAGCAAGAAAAGGCAAGAATAGGAAGAAAAGGCAAGAAGCACAGCATACTGATCAAAGATATGTGTAATCAATTAGTCTGTGTAGAGGTTGCTTTTTCATGGAAAGAAAGTCACTACTGTGACTGAAATCTATGTAGGCCCATCAAGCTCTCTTTAAATTAGTAATATTGGGTCCTGTGAGCAGCCTGGCCATAGCTGCAGGCTCTGACAAACCCACTCCATAGAGAGCATATCTGTTTGGGTGGGTCTATGCACGCTGCTCTCTACGGGGCAGCCTTTGGGAGGGCAGCAGCTCAGCCTGCTCTCCCAGGGTTCTGCAAGCTGAACAAGCCTGCCCCAGGGCCATCCCATGCTCTCTGAGCAGAGCTTCACCTCCTGACACATGACATGGATTTCAGGCTCTCATCTACAGTAAGGGAAATGCCAGCCAGTGACATACAGAGAGCAAATTCAGCCTGTCTGAAAAAAATCACCTGAACTATAGCTGTCTGGGAGAATTGTCTTTCCACTTTAAAAAACTGCAATACTTCAGATATTTTCTGTTTTGACGCCAAAATGTAAGCAAAACCAATGTTGTCTTTCAAGGGATAGAAAGAGAAAGACCACCAAAGATCAGTTAATGTTGCACCTCATAAGAAACCACAGATTTGCTGTTAAGTTCTTTACTTTGTGTTTCCAAGCTCCAATTCTCATGCCTCACTAAGGAATTGTGTGTATTCATACAAATCCACTGAGAAGTTCAGTCTGATAGGCTTTCCTTAAGCACAGTTTCCTTAAACTTTGACCTAGTTAGGGAGATCAGGGCTACCAACATTTTGAGTGAAACAGCTCACTTAGCACTGAGAAGGACATTGAGCTTCTTCTTGGAGCTGTTTTGCTTGCTTGCTTTCCATTTTCTTGTTTCAAACTAAAAGTTCTAATTCCTTAAAGCAATCTTCCATTTTAGGACACTATTTTTTTACCTCTAAAGAAGAATTGTTAGGAATAAATAGTTTTGATCAGATTAGGAAATACACATCACTCCAACAAAATCTGCAGAGGTTAAAAAGAAACCACAATCTAGGCTGATTTCCATGCATCTGAAAAAGCACAGCATTGTTATTAATATCAACAAAAACTTAAGAATTTATTGCTGCTACTGAGTTATACCACTAGCCTACCTGCAAAGCAGAATATCATAACCAAAAATCACCAGGACAAACAAAGTGAACCAGCATAGCTTAAGCCAATTGAATATACAGTTTGGATCCCATTTCCTTAGCCAAATATCAAGGATATGTTTGAATAGCTTTTTTAGCAAAACAGTTATTTTTCAGTTACATTTTTCACTTTCTTCACTTTTAAATTATTTCCAAAGTTATTTTCTTTGGGATAAAAAAAGATCTTTGCTTCTGTCACTGACCTCAGCACTTCATTGTTCGTATTTCCATATGCACAGGATGCCCAAATGCAAGATTTGTGTCTCCCTTCACATAAAACTTAGTTATGGCAAGTGTCAACACCTATTAGCAATTGCACTCCACAGTGCTGTAATAACTCATGTCATTAAGCAGCTACCACTTGCACAGTCAGAAACTGGCTAAAGGTGTTCACAATATCCTAAACTTCCTGAGGCTGCAAATGGCTTCATCATTCACTTTCTTGTACAAAGGAAATGAGGGTGTAGAAGTTCCCATTTCAGTCAAGATTCTTGAACTTCTGTCATCCCAGGTCAGGCAGCTTTGGATCATTGCACTCCCGGACTCTCATATAAAACACAAAGACTCAGCATCACCAGCAAAAACCACTCCATAGCTGGGAGTGATCTTCATTTGTCCAAATCACCACCATACATCATCAGCAAAAAAACACTCCATAGCTGGGAGTGATCTTCATTTGTCCGAACTGGAGATGCTGAGATATACAGTCAAGGAATAAAAGGCACAGCTGCGGGTGGGGAACTGGGAAGGAAGGGAGAGAGTTTATATTGAGTTGCCTTCACATAGTTCTTTTTCAGGGCAAGAGTGCTAAAAAAGGCCAGCTTCCTGTGGTTCACTACCCTTGAGTAAATAGCAATCATCTGCTGTTAAAAGTGAGAGCAAGGCACATTACAAAGTAAGCTTTGCATGTGTGTTTATTTAACTGCATACTATTCTAAAGCTGCTAAGGATAGTCTTCTGGCTAAGTGTTACCTTTAATCTTACTTTCCATTTCCAGCCTGAGTTGATTTTCCAGCCCACTGTCTTGCACAGCTTCACTTTGATTTTCTACCATCATATTTTATTTATGGCACCAAGAAATCCTGTACCTTTCCTTCTTCTGACTTGGACTGCATGAAAAAGGATTGTAATACCAGATTTGCAGAGAAAAGAAACATGCACACCATTCATTCAGATTAAAAATACTGGTTCAATTTATCTGATCAGTGTCCTGATCAGATTATATATCCTATCAGACAGTTTTCTATATATATTGTTGTGTTGAAATCCTGAGAAATACTGTGTTATTCATGAGGTTTATTTCCTATCCTAGTGAGAAAAAGAAAAGTTTTCTCTGCACTTTACAACCCTAAATATAGAGAAATATCTAGTTGGTAAAGACAGAGCATTTTTTCCATTAGTTTTCGTCCTTATCCTTTTACAATCATTTGCTCTGTGTGGAAAATGCAAGTGTGAAAAAGCTCAAGTGTTTGCTCAGTGATATCTGATAATTATCTGAAATATATTATAATGCTTTATATCTTGAAGAAAAAGAACTCCATGTGCAAACATCCCCCAGGGAATATGCTTGGACTGTAAAAAAAACCCAAAAATTATACAAGAACCCCAAAGGACATCCTATTTCCTGGGAAGTTGTAACCCTGGAGGAGTGAAAAGCTAGAAGCAGACAAATAATTCAGTGTGAACTCCCAGGGCAATGCTAGAACAGACAGGAGTCTTGGATTGCAAAACCAAAGAAGTATCAAAGTGGGGAGATGATCTTAGTATGTACACAGGCTGGTGAGACAGACTGGAACACAGCCTGCCCTTTGGCTGTCTGAATTGGAAAAACAATGTTGGACAGTTGGACAGAGGGCAGAAAATATCGAAATAATTGGTTTTTTTTTTCTTTGGAGGGTGTGGCTTGAGAAATAGAAGGGAAGAACAAAAAAAGCATGCAATGAGGGAACATGATTTTTCTCGCAAGAGATGTGAAAGGGTGATGGAATCACAATATCAAAACACCTTTAGATAATGCTTGGTGCCAGAGAGCTCTTTAGTCTATGGCAAAAAGGCACAAAGAAAACCAATGGTTGAACAATGAAGACAAATTCAGCAGTGACAGTGATTAACCATTGGAACCAGCAACCAGAGGAGATAGTGGCTTCTCTGTCCCTTAATATTTTCAAGACTTCATGCTTTTTTGGGAGATAAACTTTACCCCAAAGTCAATCATATTTTATCCCGGTGCAAGCTACTGGCCTGCATTACATGGGTAATGTAATTGTCTGTGACACAAAAAAGGTCATAGAAAATAATCTAGTGGTTACTCCTGCAATTGCACTCAATACATTTAGGATACAGATCTCAAAGCACTCTTAGGCATGACAGAGCAAGGAGACAGAGCCATTATCCATTGTTGCAGATAAAGAAAATGAGCCACAGATTGCTCCTTATCTAACTAATGTCAGACTCCTGGTGACTGGAATAGTGCTCCTTTATGAGCATAAAGCTTGCTGAACTTGATCCACACACTCAAAGAGCTTGATCCTTTGGAGACAGTGAATGCCCCTCAACCCTTTTAATTTCAGAGACAGTGGGAGTTGCTTGGCATTGCCCAGATGATGCTCAGTACTAAACTGAAAGCAGCTTGTCATGCATTCCTTTTGGGATCAGACTCAGAAAGCAGCCCAAGGGCCTATACATTCAGCAGGTTTATTTGTAAATACCCAATGACAGAGAATTTGTCTTTCAATACTTGAGCAATAAAGACTCTGGTACTCACCCTGCCCTCACTGTGCTCTACAGCTATAAGAACTGAGTTACTTAACTGATGAGAAGAATAATTAAAAGAGCTGTTCACATCTCCAGCTATCAGTGACAGCCTTTGTCTCCTCCCTAAGTTAGCACTATCATGTGCTACCTCTGTGAAGAAACAAAACCCAAGTTATCTTCTGAAAAATTGCAGATGGTCCTCTGATGCCAACAGCAGGTTCTTTTAAGGATGTTTTGTGAGGAATTACCTCTTAAATGTAGAGAAAAACCTTCTCAAACCTTGGTTGAAGCTCAGCAATCAAACCAAACACAAAACATATGTGTGTAGAATGTCATTCCTTGAGGTCCCTGAACTATATGATGATTATGATTAATCTAGTTCTCCTTAAAAATGTCTAACTCTTAATTCCCATATTTTCTTCACACTTAAGAGGTATGGCAAAAGAGTTCCTGGAAAGTAACCTCTAAAACCCAAGTATCCAACTGCACCTGTGCTACTGGGGTTGTTTAGCCCTCCAACTGTAGCATGAAGGCATTGCCCCCTCTTAGAACTCTCATCACTCTGGATTTCAGAAGTCAAGGTCAGTATGGTTCACAGAGCAAAGATTTGGCCAGGATGCCAAAGGGCACACAAAGAACTTTGAAACCACACTGCTATTACAGACATCACAGCTAGACAAATGTACAGTCTGAAGCAACATGAGCTTACACATTCCAAGAGTGATCATTTCTGAATGTTTTGGGGCCAGCTGACATTCATTTAGAGTATCTGGTTTCCAATTCCTCTTTTTCAGAGTCCAAAGTGAAGGAGAGCTGGCAGTGGTACGTATCATTGTGCCTACGACGGGCACAATGTTCTACCCCAAAATAAAAGCACTGGCCACAGCATACAAAATTAAACACAAGACTGCTGAGATCATTCGACCAATGGTAACATTCCTGTCTTGGCACATGAAAATAACAATTTAATTAGACTGCAACATTCCAGGTTACAAAATAGTCAAATAAGAACATCTGATACATATATTTTTATTCTCATCAGTTTGGAAAAGGGACTTATAGCTGGAATGGGGTCTAGAGGGGAGAGTGAAGAATATTTTATATATATGTATGTATGTATGTATGTATGTACGTTCTAAATGGAAGTGATAGACTTAATTGATATTTCAAGCTGAACATATTTCTTGGGAACAAGACAAGTATCATCAAGCCAAGATTATTCTTAGAGTTAAATCTGTTCCCTCAGAGCACTCTTTTGAAAAAGACACGGACACCTGCTGTAGGACACAACATTTAATGTTTCAGTACGACTTTATCCCTCCTAGCAGGTTAATAGCACAGGTCAAACTCCTACACAAATGCACCTGCCCAGCTTCCATTTCAAAATTATTTTGCATCTGGAAGCCTTGGAAGAAGAGCAAAGCAAGATCTAGCCTGCCTGGAAAGTACCACAGAGACAAATCTCAGTGGAGGTGCAGATGACTGCTTACAGTTCTTGTCTGACACCAGTGCAACCCAACCTCAAATACATAATTTCAAGGCCTCAATACATTCCTTTATGTCTTTAAAACACAAGATCTGCTGAGAATGTCTCTTGATAGGCAACTTAAGTGTGCAAAATCACTTTTTTCCTATAGTAGCAATTGATAGCATAATTGATTTCTGAGGTTTCCCTAAAGTATGAGCTAACCTAAATTTATTTGGTTTTTTGTAAACTACTAGTTCTGCTAATTGCTCTGCAGAGCTTCTTGCTAGTTCACATATCTTATGCACAGTCTGGCATGTGAAGTCTGGAGTCCTTTTCCCCACCAGACACTTTATTAGAACTGAACTGCAAATAATTGGTTTTCAAAAAAAAACTTGTTTCCAAGAGTCCAAGATATGAAAATACACAATCTAAAGATAAAATTTCTACTCCCTCACAAATAAACAAGCCAGAAAAGCAATGAAAAATTTTCTCACCACCATAAATAAATTTAAAAATTACTAACTTGTTACTGACATTAAGGATCTTCTTCCTTTGTGCATTGGTGGCTGCAAAAATTCTCAGTTTCAGAACACAGGAAGGGAAGCATTCAAGCCTAATGCAGTACAAAATATATTTCATTGCATTTTCTAAATACCTGTTTTGAATTTCTGATTAATTATAGTCCATATTTCTCTACTGTTTGCTAAATATATATATGGGAGAACAAACTAGCATCAAAGGCTTGCAAAAAAATCTTTCTCCATATGCTTTAAACTATCCTTGCCTAATTAAAACTTTTTGTTTTGAGTGTCTAAAGTAAAATAAGATAGCAAATCAATACACCTTTCTGGTGCTTATAATTCAGTTTTTAATTTTTTCCAAAGCACACATTATTTCCACTTTCATGTCTTAACCAGTCTTAACGAGCCTTCTACTGCTTTCTTACCTTTCTTCTCTTAGTTCCCCATTGTTAATAATCAGATCACCAGAATCATCTTACTGGAGTACATAAGTGATTGAAATAATCACTCAAAGCAAATTTCGTAATGGCAAACTCCTTATTCACACAGGAATATGAAATAATGCAGAGAGCCTCATCTCGGATTGCCCTACACCTGCTGTATTGTATATTCCCACTTTTTTGGAAGGCAGAACCACCCAGGATGTCAATGGATGGGGTCATTGGTCACTTTTGGAAGGCCTTGTGTTGGCTTACATAGCCTCACATATGCCTTAGATATTCAATAGAAAAGTTTCCATATTTTCAAACCAGTAACTAGTTTGTTTTTGTTTTTTTCTTTAATAAAACTACCAGTGTATTCTGCAGCTCCATGAGTTCATTCCTCAGAATGGCCCTTGTGGAGTTGATGCTTTAATCTAGGTCTGCCTTGCTTTGATAAACTGTGTCGCCCACCTGCCCTTGATTTATTTTGTGAGCTGAGGGAGCAGGATGAGTTGGTGGTTGGTTGGTGGGGAGGAATTTAGTTTGTTTGCTCTTTTTTTCATTGTTTTGGTTTTTAGGGGATTGGTTGGGGATTTTTGTTTGTTGCGGGGTTTTGTTGGTTTTTCTTAAAGGTATTTAATAATGGTCAAGACACCTGTTATCAATTCAGGAAACTATCTTTTTTATTTGATACAATTAATGTCCATCAGCCAATTTCTTGATGGCAGCATTCATCTCATCATGGATGAAGCAGTGACTCTTGAAAAAAACAGCCCCTCATTATTAATTTTTCTGATATTCCAATGGAACATTTAAATCATTATGAATTAATCTTGCACTCACGAGGATGTAATTAATATGAATATGTATTCCCACAGGAATTCATTACAATCTTGTAATTAATCAATTCATATAGGTTCTAGTTCCCAAGGAACATAAACCAAGTAGAACAAAAAAATATTCCCAAATACAAATTTCATTAAAGGATTCTCTATTTAGACAAATCCAACTAATATACTGACATTCTAGGGTTGCCCCTCGCCCCTTGAAAAGAAATTCCTCAATTCTTTCCTTGAATATCCATTTTAGCAATATGGAAGTTGCTCATGGAAATAGCATTCACACAGCTGTGCTTACATAAATGCTTCCTAATGCTGCTGAGTGCCCTAATACACAGCACATTTCCCAAACGGAAATGTTGTTTGTTTACAGTTTCAGCATTTTGTAAATCCTCTGAGTTTGTATATCAAAAGATAAGCCCATCATGTGAGTTCCTCCAAAAGTCAACATAATAACTGCACACAAACTGTGACCAAACCAAAAATTGTTTTATAAGGAGGTGAGAGCCTCTGTTCATAAATTAAATTTCAATAATACATCTTACTCTTTTGAGCAGAATTTCCCTCTTCCCTGCCCTGCCCTTCTGGCCTCCTAGTATTATGCTTTAGGGGATAACACATGTCATTATAATGTTAGGCAAAAGATTTTAAACCACATTTACACCGGAAGATTGCAAATTTCTCAATTGCTACAATATAGGTGAAGCTCCATACTAAATGGCAGCATTACATTTACTTCATTACAATAATACTTTCAACATATACTTGTGGATTTTTTTTTTTTTTTTTGTCAAAAGGGGAATCATATGTCATGGACTGCTGTGCCTTCCAAGGCATCAATCCTGATTCTGTAAAATTACCCACCCAAACACAGCCATCAAAAATTTTGAAATTCAGTACCTGCAAGTATGAATGACACATATCATACAAACCCCAGGTTCATTGTAAACTGAAGGGAAATATGTGCCACATGTGGAACAGGAGTAAGCAGGATGCCCTGCTCTGGCTCTAGCTAAGGGCTCAGAGGAGGATGCCATTCTAGTCTCCACACCAGGCAGATGCTGTGGGAATCCTGTGGCTCAGTTACTGTGCTGCCTTTAAACCTCATTTAGGAACCAAAATTGTCTCCTCTCTGTACTCGTGGTTTCCCAAAATCACCCATTACAAACACAATTTTCATTCTGAGCAGCCACAAAGCCTGGAAAAAGTCCTGGCTTCTCCGCTTTTGACTTAGGTATTTCATTTTACCAAAAAGCTACTAACTTCTTGCCTGGAGAGATTTACCTGACTTGTGCCATTTACATTTTTTCTTACATTCAGATAAATAAGCCACTATAGGAAAGATCTGGACCACTGAAAAAGTATTAGTACCATTGAAGAGAGAGAGATCTATTCATTGCAAAAAAGACCAAGCAAAACAGCATGAAGTGCTATTGATTTTTTCTGCCTTCTTCTTATTCAAGAGCAGTTAGCCAGCAATATATTGGAGGCAAAACCATAAATATCCTCTTTTATTTTAATTGCTGCTGGTATTCTTCCTCATACTTGGGACAGCTCTCAAAAAGCTCAAATAACTTTGAAGGAAACAAATCACAAGAGACAGGTCAGCTAATATGGAAACCTGGGGATGAGTGTCAGCAGCTGCATTACAGATTTTATGGGATACATCCAAACTATCCCAGTGGTCCCAGCTGAGCACCAGTTGAATGGTGGGAGATAAAACCCAGCCCTAAAAGAGCCCTGTGGCACAGGGTCCTCTGTGCAGGACAGCAACCACTCAACAGCAACAACTGCTCAACGCCAACTCCTGGGATCAGTCTGAAAGGATATCCTATAGTCAAACAGCATCAATTTCCAAAGAGATATTTTTACTTACCGGTTTTACTTATAAACAATTTCTCTTCCAAAGGAAATCATTGCAGATTATCTTGGGAAAAGTTGCCTACACTGCCAAGATATTTTGTTTGCTGTCTGTCTCGTGTTCTTCAGAAACCCACACACCATATCCTACTAAAAGGCCTCCATTTCTTTCTGTTTACCACATTGGAAATTCCTCATTTTAAACTGACTGACATTCAGAAAACAGCCACGCTACAAAGCTTAGCACAGCAAATAGCCTGAAGTAGGTGTCTCACTGGACCAGGAACAGTATGGAGACTTAATTTGTAAACCAGTTTTCACAGTAATAAATTAAATTTAAAAGGTCTGGAAGACATGTTCACAAATGATTCACGTAATTTAAATCAGCTCCTTTGCAGTGCTGAGATTTAGGAATGTTCAGGGAGTTTTGTTTTGTTGTTTTTATTTTAATTTATTGCTTCCTGCATGGTCACTCACAGAAAGAAAAAAAAAAAAAAGCCAGCTGTATACCATTGTACTTCAGAGAAAGGAAAAGCAGCTTCTGGGTTCACCACCAACATTCAGCACAGGTAATAAGCACTGAATTATGTGCCTCAGACCTCCAGCTCTGAGCTGTTCACAAAAAGCCAGTTGCTTTTCAGTGACAAGACAAAAGCACTCCTAAAACCTTAATGGAGGTCATCAAATCAAAACAGAAAAATTCATCAGGAATACAAATAGCTTTTCAGGAAATATTATAGTAAGTGGAAAAACATTTAATAACTCTTAGAGTTACTGCTGTCTTGACCTGAGATGAGGCTGAAGCTGTTGCAGTTTGAGATCACTTCTGTTCACACAACACAGGCCACAGCCAAACGATTCTTTCCATTTTGAAGGACTCCAAGGACTTCCCCATCAGAGGCCTGTTGGGCACTGGGAGTGTTTGCTCTTTAGTGAGGTACTTTTTAACATGCCTGTGGTGTAGCTGAGAAGGAAAGGCTGGCTTCAGGTCAGGGACAATCTGGTCCAGCCAGGAATGGTTAAGGGGAAGTAGTGGTACCTCAGTCCTCTCCAGGAAAGTTCTACAAGGAACAGTTCTATAAGAAATTTTAATCTAAATATTACATGTCCCTTACCTAGGTTTGGGTCATAACCCAAACCACAGGCCTCTGCTTTTGAGGTATTTTTGGATCTCTACAATTATCTCCTTTACATTCCTCCACGACGCCTGAAATCCTGCTGAAGGTCTCATCCAAGGAAAGACCTACCACCATTTTCTCCAGGCTCAAACTTTATTTATCTTGTATAGTCAGGAGATCAAAGTGAGTTACACATGTGGTTTGTGGATTCCTGTGAGCGCAGAAAAATAAACCCAAGTGACCCTCAAACAACATATGGAAAAGAAATTAAAGGGGAAATGATGATATGATTTGAGCTTGAATGCATCTTAAGGCATCTAGAGAAACCCATGGGAGCATAATATATATACATATTCCTACCCCATTATAACCCCAAATCTTAAAAAAAAGTATTTTTAACTATCACATTTTGCACAGCTAGAAGAACTCCAAAATTAATGTTTCTAATCCTGATCCTTTAATAAACCAGAGATATGCAGACAAAAAAATCTACCACCCAGTAGTTCTTAGCTATTTTCTATTGACCTCTCTTTGAAATTCCCTATTAAGGCACCAAAAACCTTCACTGATACAGGAAATGTTCTATCCTTTTTTGAAGCTGACACCTGCAAAGGTGTTTGCTCTTGTGAGTCTCAAAAAACCTCCAAAAACCCCCAAAAACACACCAGGGAAAAAATCCACAAAAAAAGAAAACTAAACAAAACCCTAAAATGCACACACACACTAAAAAAAAAAAAAAACAAAAAAAAACAAAGAAACAACAAACAAAGAAACAACAAACAAACCAAAACACCAAATCCAAAAGAAATTTAAAAAAAATACTTTGTTCTCAAGCCCACTAACACCTAATGCTGGGCTCAGTACATTACATTACACAGCTACAACTACCTTTTTTTGGTAAGACAAAATTAATTCTTACACTTTCTACTCATTATCTACTGCAAGATCTTCTGTAGCAATTGCTCCTGAACAATAAATAAAAAAAAAAAGCTTCCAGAATATTGAATATACACTTGTGCAGCCTGTGTAACAGGTCTTTGCCCAGAATCCCTTTCTCCAGAACAGGAGTAGGCTCAGGAACATTCAGGGACCAGAAAACAGATTAAATATCCAAATGGTTTCTTTTACGTAACATAATTTTTTAATATATAGCCTGAATAAATGTTTCCATCTATATCATGCCATCAAAGAAAATCAAATATGAAAAATGTGTCTTTCTGGCCAAGCCATGTTATCATTTTAAGATTAATAGTTCTCTTTAATATGATAAGTATTTCAGAGCATAGAAGTTGCATAATGACCAGATCGTTAAAGACTGAGGATTTTTTAATCTACCAAATGTCAAACAGGGATATTTACCATGTGGTACAAAGTTCTACTAAGAATTCTTGAGAAAGGAGAGATTGAATTTGCTTCCAAGGTCTATTTAGCCCTATAACTGTTTCTCTATGCAGGAGTACTTCCTCTTGTTAAAACTGCTAGCAAGGTTGTGGTCATACACAAATTAATAACTCAGTGTTGAGCTAATATATTGAAATAACTCAAGAGATAACACAAATATACCTAGAGGCTGAAATTATGCTTATTATTTCAGCTACCAACACTTTCCTTTTTCCTTTTTTTGTAATTACAAAGACTATATTTTGGAAAGTTCATGAAGTAAAAAGTTAAGGAGGAGATGAGAAATGTTATTTTAAAAACACTCCTGTACACCAACCAGCATTTCACATCTTTTTGTCCCTGTCTCTGCCAAGGGCCTCTTATTAAATAAATTTGTGTAAACTCCCTTTATCTGATATGGAATTTTCATTAAGCAAATACTTCCCACTTGGCTGTTTCTTTCTTTGTCTTGCATTTTTTTCTAGCTATGTATTGGCAACTCCTAAAGGAACTGCAGAAAGAAATCAAATAAAAATCTGGCTTAGCATGATGTCCTTGATTAGGACCTGTAAAAAGAGGAAATTAAGGATGACAGTGACATCTTGCTACTCTATATTCAATTAAGACTGGCCTCTTTGTGGTTATGGTTCATGCAGGACATGCAGTTATCTAATACAGACCAATTCTGGCATCAGAACAATTAGAATGCAAAGCATAACTTAAAACAGGCTCTGGCAATATTTTTTTTTCCTTTCCTTGTGACATTTTCAGCAAACTTTAAACAGAAGTCTTGAGATCATGTGCCATGCTGAAAACCAAAATTCTGAACCCAAATACAGCTTTTAAAATACTTAATAATATGAAAATTTGATACAATAAGACTGAAGAAAGCAATTGGAGAAGGGCTTTGGTGCCTACACAAAATCCAAAGAAAAACAAGTGCTGTATTTAAACATTAAATTCTAAAACTGACTTCTGTTCTGTGGTGAGCTCAAGCCAGGCTCTTATGTCAGTTATGTACTCAAAGTACAAAGCTCAAGCACCACCAACAGTATTAAATCTTGCATGTCTCCCTTTTTTTGAATGACTCACTTCTAGCCAAACTGTATCAATCTGGCAAGATTTTCCTACCTAACAATAATCATCACCCTTTCTCCCCAGCTGGTCTGCAGGGCTTCCTGGCAAGGCAGCCACTGCAGAGTATAGCCCAAAGTCACATGCAGACTAAAATACCTTTCTTCCTACACGTTTCCACCCTGGGGCTATTTTTTCCTCCAGAAACACATTCTTAAGCAACTTTCTGTTTCACTGATGATAGCTCAGGTACTTCAGTGGCAGCCTGAATGGCAGTGGGAAGGAAACCCAATACCCAAACAACCTCCATCTCCGGAAGCCTGAGAATTGCCTCTGCCAAGGGCTAGGTGACTGTACTGGAAAATATCATTCTGGTTTGGCCTTATTATATTCTTTCCTGCTGTTGGCCGCTGTTAGAGACAGCTTGGTGCCCTAGACTGATGATTGATTTTGGGACAATCTTACATGCTTTTGCTGAGCTCCTGCACTCTGATCTAACCATCTACTGCAAGGGGGAAAGAGTTAAATCCCCTTGTCTTTTCCTTTTGCTAGAATCAGTATAATTTCATCCCTCCATTTTTAACTGGTAGAATTTCCAGAATTCCCAGCAGTCCTATTCTTTGTCCCAAATTCTGTTTATGTTAAATTCCTTGTCTCTCAACATGATTTTCAATTAAAAAGAGAAAAATATACTTAAAAGAAAACATCAAGTCAGGCTGGATGTTATCAAGTCATCACTGGATGTTATCCAGTGATGAGAACTGTGGAGATTTTCTGGTCATCTCAAACCCAGCCAATTAACAGGCTACAGTGACAAGCCAACCAAATACTTCTAGAAATTATCTATTTACCCTTTAGTTTGAGGTCCACATTGTGTCGCAGCCAGGGATAAACACCATAGTTGGACATATCTTCAGGAATAGGGTTATTATATATCCAGCCATCGCATGCAAATCGATAGAAATTCTCACATGGATCTACAGATTGATTTATCTTGCTCAGGATGCCAGCAGCTGTAAAAAAGACAACACATAGATTTTGCGGAACACTTTTTCCTAAATAGAGAATTACACAAGGCTACAGTCCAGAAATGATGATTAATGAGAAACAAACAAACAAACAAAAAAGACAAAATATCTGCAATGAATCTTCTTAAGTGCCGTACTGCAACGATGACTGAACTTAGCACTACATGAACATGAGCTGCTGGAGCCAGACGCCTGAAGACAGGCTCTCCATTGCTGCCATGTTAGAATTAATTGCCTGAGGAATTTAGTAGTGGTACATATTAAGTAGATTGTGATTAGCATTTCAGTAACTATGTGGTGTTTACCTCTAGTTGAATACTGCACAAGAAAACAAATGAAATTCTGATCTACCATACACTGAAAAAGATTATTGTATTTTCAGCTCCATTTTGTGACCGATTCCTTACCAGTTGCTATTGTCAGTGAAAGAGAGGTGGTAAGAGAGAGATCAGTCTGACGGGCCCAAGGCTCATTAGCTTTTCAGTACCTAATCATAAAATCATAGAATAGTTTGGCTTGGAAGGAACTCTTAAAGGTCACCTAGTCCAACCTTCTGCAATAAGCAGGGACATTGTCAACTAGACCAAGTTGCTCAGAGTCCCATCCAACCTGACCTTGAACACGTCCAGAATGGGGCATCCACAACTTTTCTGAGTGACTTGTGCCAGTGTTTCACCCTCTTTTAATATAAAACCATATAAAGCATGTGCCAGATCTGGTACAAAAGCATCCCTGTGCTCAACAATACACTTGCTAGTTTTCTGATAACTGGAAAGGAAGCAACAAAATACACCTGAAGGTCTAGTTACTCAACATATTTTTTTCCTATTAAAAAAAAGAAAAAGAAAAAATAATCCCTATGGGAAACTTTGAGTCAAGCTAGTTAGACTAGTATTAGACCAAATTAGAACACAAATTTTAATTGTATAAAATAAACAAAACAGAAACAACTTGAACAGTGACTTTTTAAAAAGTTTGGTGTTGTCATTCTTTCTCCCTCATCAATTAAGCTTTCTGAGTAAAATGTATAATGGGAAAAAATAAATGGTATAAATATCACATTAACATACTATAATCATGATATAATTGAGAAGATAAAATTGCTGCTTACCAGCTTCAATGCATTCTGCAGTCAAACAGTACTGTTGCTTTGGATGAAACTTTATAAGACCTTGGCTAACTGCAAAATGGAAAACCATAATGAGATCATTTGCAATGAATTTTGACAGCTGCAGCCAAATGTTGTGTACTCGATCATTCCAATATCAGTGCAGCCTCTGGTCCCAGTGCTTCTCTGACTTAGAAAGCACTTAGAGCATTAGACTTAGAGCACTTAGAATGTATATTAAGTAAATATTTAGAATGTATATTACGTAAATACTGCAGCTGGTACAAATAACTTCCCCCTCCTAGTCCCGCTTTCTCCTTCCCCCTCTTTGCTCACAGGCAGCACAGAGCAGGGGCTGTCTCTGCACAGTGCCTGGAGTAGCATCACTTCAGCCCTACTCACTGACAGTGAGCACCACACGATACAAACAATTCAGCATTGTTGTCATCCTTCAGCGCTTGGAAACACAGGAGGATAGAATGGGTTAGAAGGGACCTTAAAGATCCTCTGATTCCAATGCTCTCCCCTGGGCAGGGACTTTGCACAGGACCAGGTTGCACCTTCCATAGTAGGAAATGCAACAGGGAGCAGTCTCCCCACCTTCTGCAGGGTTTCCACAGCTTCCCTGAGTTGTAGGGCCCACACTGCCCTGCAGCAGCACTGAACTGCACTGCCCAGCACAACCCAGCATCAACAGGACCCTCCCAGGGTCTCCTTATTCCAGCCTGGAACAAAGCAGATTGCAATGGGCACAAGGATAGCTGTGCTTTATAAGACACAACCCAGTTTCTGTCTGAATTGTCTCCCAAAAGTATTGTAATTGCATTTGCTTCCAAAAGCCTTGCTGAGAAGAACTATGAAATTGTCAGTTAATTTTGCTCATCTTTTAAAAACATGTATTACAACTGCCACTGAAATTTAAGCACAGGAATTGCTAATTTCAGACACTGCTCTCAGGCAGCAAATATGCAGATAATTGATACTTGGGATTAGGAAGGGAGAATCCCAAGGGATAGGTGAAATAGTTCTCATTAGATGTGCTCAGTAGGCATAAAGAAATGTCTCATTATATCCATTATCTTAATAATAGTCCATGGCAAAAATAAAAAAAGCAAATAACACTGAATGAAAAAATCCAACAATGGAATATATTATGGTACCATAGCATTAACAGTGCTGATAGTTCTAAAGCAATTTCTGCTGTAGTTATATGTTGTTTCAAAGTGATAGAAAAATGTGAAATATCATTTCAGCCCAGGAAAATTTTTTTACAAAATGTCCTAAAGCTAGAGTTGAATATAAAGGTGTTTCTTCTCTTCCAGTCTCACAGTTTTAATGGCAATTAATGACAGAAATAGCTGGATTTCAATCCAAGTTTCTCAAAAAATGGGAATGTAAAACTATGTCTGGACAGCTTTTCCAAAGCTTGCATTGGTTTAGTGAAACACAACACCTCAAACACCTTTGTAAATTAGCCAAGAAATACACAAGATTTTGATACGTACAAAGGTTGTAATTGGAGTATTGAAGAACAGGAGAAAATAGAGAAGTGGAGATGTCCAGAATATGATTTTGAGCTACTACAAAGATGAACTACAAATAATGGATAATGACTCTTTTAATTAAGTGCTGTACTCTTCCCAGCTCACCTTTTTCCCTGATTATAATTTAGCCCTTTAGAATCTATCCAGGTCTTGAATGTTTGCTAGACTTTTTTTTTCTTAACAAATCAGAGAAAGGAAGGAAAAGGCCAGACATCATTTCATGCTTAATCTGAAGCACCCCTTGTGCTTTTGATGCTTATAAACAAACACAAAATACCATTAAAATTGGAAAACATTTTATCATTTTTATTATTATATTTTATATATATACGATTTTATCATTAGAATAAATTTTTGGCAGTAACATTTCCATTTTAATTAACAGCTAATTTTGACAGAAAAAACTTTGCACAGTTTTGTTCTCTTGCCTTTTTATTGTTACGATAACTAATCACGACATTATTACTTAGAGTCATGGTTATAACCCTCAGCATCCTAGCTTCCTCCTTGATAAGCCTGTTTCCAGATTCTTAAGCAAATACACACCACAACTGAGTTTAAAAAAAAAAAATCTATAAGGGAAAAGGCATACAAATGTACAGATGCAAATAATGTGAATGTTCCTGTGATGTGAGAAGCCTAAAGGACTACCAAGTCCGGAGAAGAGGCTCTCAAATTGAGATTCAAAGCTGCTTGACTTCTCACCCAAGGGCACTGGAGAGCAATCTGCTTCCTCCAAGGAGGAGGTGGCTCCTGTCCTGTCACAGCCCCCACTCCTACCAGTGTCACAGGCAGGACCCCAGCAATGCTTCCTGCTGAAGTCACAGTGAGGTCACAGCCAGCACGAGCAAGGAACAGTAAATAACAATATTTGATTCTCCCACATCCTCCTTAGACTTGTAGGAACTATGAGAAGAAAAAGCCAGGAGAAAGCTACATTTCACTCCTCAGGCTGGAAAATTGATTTCAGGTGTACCAGAAACAAAAAGTTTTGCAGACTAAATGAAAATTGAGGAAAAAATAATATCTTGAGGTGCCTGAAAGGTTTCATATGGACAGAAAAAAATTATGTCCATTTCTACAGTTAAATAAAACTAAAAAAAAAAAAGCTCAAACTTATAAACAAAACCATATCACAATGAAGCATGGAAACATCTAATTAAAAAAATGTTAAACCAAAACAATTTAACTTTTTTTCCTTGGTTCTTTAGGTTAAAAATTTCAGACCATTTCCAAAGAAATCCTAAAAGCATTTTGGTTGACCCAAGGCCAGCATTTTTATTTTCTTAGCAGTTATGCCAATGAAAATTTTGATATTGAGTCCCTGCCTACAGAACATGCCACAGGCACACTTGGAAAACTGTCTGCAAGAATTAATATATTTGCTTGAATTTTCACACCTGGCCTATGGATAAAGCAGTTCTATCTCTGAGAACTGCGGTGGTAAATGTCAATTGCTTTTATTGCTCTAAGCAATAAACAAACAAATTTAGAGCAGGCAAAAAGAAATAAGGTCTCTCCATTATTACTCCCTGGTGTTTATACTGCAAGTGAAAAACTTTTTCTTTTATCTAGAAATTTGAAGATTCAAACTCACTCATGGTTATAAAAAGTTGACTTGAATGGGATCACTAACACAGAAGTTATTTTCCTGCAAATATTACAGAAATTGCTCCAGAGCAGAAAAGCTCTAATCAAGAGTGAGCCTGGTGCTTTACATATTCTATAGAAAACCTGACATTGTTTTGTGACTATAAACAGACCTTTGAAACAAGGTCACAAGATCATAAATGATCGGAGGAAAGCAAAAGATACGCTTGGAGGCAAGGTATCCACCAATCTAGGGAAATCTGTGTTGGTCTAAATAAACAAAAAATTGGGCAGAATTGTTCCAAGAGGATCCAACTCTGCAAAGTTCTTACAGAATACAACAAAGCTTCTTCTTTGGTTGGAGTTTCTGGGTATATTTATACTTCTACTCATAATTTCCAAAGTGTAGACATATGCTTTCAAGTGTTATGCTAACAAAACCAATCTACAGGTAATTCCAAATCTGGGAGAGGAAAAACTATTTCCTTCTCTGTTGCATCTAGTAACAGCTTATATATCTAACAAAAATATTTCAATTTCATCCTAGATGCACTCTTTATGACTTTTGTAAAGGCAACTTTGCAATTCATCATAGAAGAACAGAAAGATCTCAAAAATGTGCACACATATGCACTATTGAAGATTTCTACAGGGGTTTTAGTCAAGCCCTAAATGAAAACCAAATGAAGGAAAAACAAAAAGATTCCATAAAATATGTGCAGTACACAG
Source organism: Vidua macroura (assembly GCF_024509145.1). Classification (NCBI taxonomy): domain Eukaryota; kingdom Metazoa; phylum Chordata; class Aves; order Passeriformes; family Viduidae; genus Vidua; species Vidua macroura. The sequence continues at coordinate 14,232,473 of NC_071572.1, forward strand.
ATTCATTTTCAGGAAACAGAGAATATTACTCCACATCAGTCACAACCACTGAATCCATAATCAGCATAATCTCACCTTCTTCTCTCTGTCCTGTGAAAGAACCCGAGTCTGGTCAGAACACATTCAACTGAGTATCCAAATTTAAATTCAGCATTCAAAACGTTACATGAGTTCCCATTGCATCTCCCAGCTCTAGCATTCCCACAAGAAGAACTCCTTTACTGACACATATCACTTTCAGGATAAATATAAAAAGGGAGGAAAGAAAAAGAGACTTAGATTTTCACCAAAAGACGTCGTGAGACACAAACAGCGGCACCCAGCAGGCAGGCTGGGGAGGCTGTGCTCAGGTTAGTGTCAATGCTTTCACTTACCCAAGAAAAGAGCAGTGCCAAGCACAACAGTGCCACTCACAAAGACACCAAGGGCGATCCGAGTGGCTTTGCTGGCTGCTCCCCTGGCCTCGGGGACTGTCTCTCCTTCCATCAGGATAGCCTGGGAGGTGCTTGCTCTCTCAGAAGTCTGGTTTTCCCCGGCTGCTGTTGTATCAGTGTTTCAACTGTTCACAAACTGTGCCCATGAGCTCTCCTACTCCTCCTCTTCTCTCCTATTTAAAACTCCGGGTTTCTGTCATGAGCCATTTCCTAGGCACTTCCTGCTCTCTCCTTCTCAAAGCAAAATCACATGTAAAATAGTAGCTGTCTGCTACGTTTTGCTCTGCCCAGGAGGAGGAAAGGCAAGCAGTGGCCACAGTTTGTGCAGCCCTTGCTGACTGTAGAGCCTCTAAGAGCCAAGCGCTCAGCAGTTCCCCTTATCAGGGGTTCCGAACACGAGCATTTCACAACGTCGCTGAACAGATGTTTTAACTATTCAAAGAGCTGCACACCCTCTCCAGTCAAAGCAGGATTGCTGACAACTTCTACAAACACAAGTCTGATGGAAAGTTGTTTTTTTTTCTCCTTGCACTTATTTAAAAAGACTAATTATCTGCTGACTAAAGTTTTCTCCTTTTAAACCATTGCTACTGCATCATTTAGCTTCAGAAGAGGTACCCACTCAGCAGACAAATCCCTTTTTAAAGCTTCCTAAGAACTCTTAGAATATCATGTAGCATTTTATTTCGGGAATTTGGTATGTGACACTGTGTGCCAAAAATCACAGTCAAGCAGCACAAAGCAATAATCAGCCAACCTACAGAAAAGTCCTGCTCTAAAACCTAGATCTGTTTTTTTCTAGGCAAGATATTTCAGTCCTTGCTGGTACACAACACATTTTAAGAGATGATTCTATGCTTCCAAGTCAAGTACTACTATGAGCTTAGCGGAGAAGTATCTATTTGGTACTTTAAGATGGTGAGGGATTAAAAAAAAAAAAAAAAAATCTTATTTATACGGATTTCTCAGTGGAGTAGACTTGATAGTCCTCTCTCCATGAAGCAAACATTCTCCATTCACCAAGTAAAAAAATAGCCATTTCAGGGTGAATTCTCTGAACTGCGTGTCACAATCAGCCCTCTGAGGAGCTCTCGCTGTCTTGAGAGCTGGACTCCCATACAAAACATAAGGATGCAGGGAGAGGCAACACCATGCCCATGCTCTCAACAACACTTTATGTTACTGAGTTACTTACTTTCATAAGGACTTAAAAGTCCTTATCTCAGCCCCCAACCATCCTGATAAAAAGTTGCACAAGCAGAGAGAGAATAATGACATGCATGTGTCACAAAATGTGTGTGATGGCAATTATCAGCTTGGAGAGTGAAACCTTTTTCCATGTGGGCACCTGCACACAAGTTGTCCTGGATGTCACATGGACATAAAGGGAAAGCCCACTCTATCTAGAAGAAGACTTAGAGCTTGAAGGTCTTGAAATCCTCACTTCTCATCCCCCTCTACTGCCTCACTGGGGTCCTGCGAACAAAATGCCCTCAGTTCTTATTCCTGTCCCTCTTCACCAGGAAGCTCCAAGAGGGCATTCCCATCTCTGCTTGGTGCGGAACAGGAAAAAAAAAAACATTTGCTCCTTTTCACCTGCCTATTGTCCCACATATAACCCATGATTTTGACACCCATCAGCTGAGGCAGGAGAGGGAAATGATGCTGCAGAACAAGGAGGACCACATGCCTCCCACTATAAAAATTCCCACTCGTGTGAATGACTCCATGGGTGTGAGCAGATACCCGGTTATAAGAAAGACTCAGCACAAGACTGTTACCAGCACAGGTTTGGGAAGGTATTTGTGTGACATTGGTGCAATTGAGTCCTCATATCAGAAATCACTGTGATCTCAGAGGGGCTGCCAAAAGGGCAGGGAATTGACAAAAAATGCATGGACACCGTGTGATCTCAACACTTAATCCATTGTATCCATGATCCGAACACTGAGTAAACCTCAGAAGGACCCTTTGACAAGTATTTGCTGTTGGTTACCTGATGGTTTTTCACCCCAACACTAGAAATGCTGAGCTATTAGACCTATTCATCCTGTCAGCTTTATGTCCCCACAACCAACACTGAATCGTCATATGCTTACTTAATCCCCCCATAATTTCTAAATTTCAGCTTCTTCCCCCTTGAGAAGTACTTGTATGTACTGAACATCATGCTCTATCACTGTTTTACTAGCAGGATTTTGCTTACATCGATTATTGCACAATCATAAAGTCTTATAAAATAAGGCAAAGTCTTATAAAATAAGGGCCTTGTTACCCTTGTAAAATGATGGCTCAGGTCTGCTACTTAGGTTAAGTAGAAGGGAATTATGGGAGAGTGACTCAGCTGGAATAGGGGTAGAGAGACGTGGGATACATGAGAGCCGCGCTGCGTGACTGCCGCATGTCCACACCGTGCTGTGTGGTGGTTGGTTGACTTGGGCTTGCTGCGCCTTAAAACTAAATAAACTGATTACCAGTAATAAACTGATTACCAGTAGTAAACTGATAACCAGTTAACTGCTTAGAAAGGCCTGGTTTTTGCAATAAAGCAGCTCTCCTTTGCACTGCCTAGGGACTCTGCATCACTCTGCATCGCCACAATTTGTCTCTTTCTAGGACAACATTGAGTCAGAAATTAAGAACAGCTTTCAACAGACAAAGCAGCAACCAGTTATTTCTCTTTGTAAATCTGCATCAGGGAAGAGGGAAAGGAAAGATAGGGAAGGAGCAGGAAGAAGCTGGACAATTCATTCCCCTCTCCCAAACACAGGGAGTTGAGGACTATGGGAACATGGAGCTACCCCAACAAAATCCAGCAAGCTCCAACTACAGGAATCCTCTGGCAAGTCAGCTCCAGGCAGCACCTAATCATTGTGGCAAGCTGTCAGCAACAGAATGACTTTTCCATGTTTGGGTTTGTGGGCTTATTTACACTGTGGCATAGTATAAAGTGTCCTTTCCTCTGGCTGTAGAGCCTGCCTGCAGTCAATAACCCATCTTGGTTTCTCCAGCATGTACAGAACTATAAAATTACAGCTAAACCATAAACAGCTACAGGCAACAGCTGCAGAGATCCACTTCTGGCAGCATTTGAAAAGGTGCGCAGAGCAATGTGAGTAAGTTCCTGATACTGATGATCTCTGACAGAAGCCTGTGGAATTTAATTCACGTTTTTGATGAGCGTTCTAGGATTTGGTTGCCTTGCTCTTCCCAAGTCCAGCAGCTCTTTGGCAGGTACAGGATACATGGCCACACCTGCTGCTGGAACTGCTAACAGCGCTCCTGGCCATTGCAGCCCAATAAGGCACTTAATGAGGCTGTGCAAAGACTCTGCTAAACAGTCATAAAACATTAAACAGACATAGGGAGCAAAAAAGTAATAACTAAATGCTACATGTTCCAAACCACACTTCATTCACTCAGAACTCCATCTGACCAAGAGCCCACTCAAACAATGGGATCACTCTGGCACTTATAACAAATCCAGGACAACGCATGAACAATTCTATCCATGGTCACATGCCAGAGCTAGCAAACCCTCTGGAACATGCTCTGGGCTGAACCACAGCAAGTGTCTCAGCCTCTAGAAAAGGTCTGTCTGTGAATATAAGTGTGTGTGTTTGTGTATGCACGTGAATGTACACTCACAAATACACACAAGTGTGTGTTATCCTGCTCTTCCACAGGCAGACACAATTCCCACTTCCAGCCAATATGTCAGAGTCAGACAAGAGAACTTAAAATCAATAAGACTGTGTCAGCTTTTCCTCATATAGCTTGGCCCAAGAAAGTGAGGTTTGATTATTCAATTGATCAACAAAATCACACATATTGCCCAGTTTTCACTGGAACCAGTCAAAACCAGTTGCATAGGTGTTGGTGAATGTCTGGAACAGCAAAACAGCCTGACATCAACACATGGTCAGCCCAAGCTTACTTAAAGAATCTGCAGGCAATGAGCCTAAGTACTGGAAAATATTTCATCTTTCTAGCATTTAGATAACATGAAAACATTAAAACAATCACTAATACTTTTTATACAAAGAGAAAAAAATCCCAGTTCAGTTCTAGATGTAAACCCCAATGTAACACAGGTAAAACATATTAGGTTACACCAACATATAAGTTACAGACATTGCCTCAGAGGACACTGTCCTCATGGTACACATTAAAGACTTGCCCTACCTAGAAGGTGTCTAATGCACATTAGTGCAAGTACAGCTTAACAGAAGCAGTCTAGAATCACAGCATCACAGCTTTGGTGATGTACTGTTGAGCATTTTTAGCCCATGGTAAAAGGAAAATACAGACACCATCACACTGATGGAAGCAGAGACACCACATACAGCTTGAGTGGCTTCCTCATGGAAGCCATTCACACGTATGAGGGGATTGAGTCTTTCATTAGTGAATTTGCAGACTAAGCTGGGAGCATGTGTCCATCTGTTGGAAGGTAGGATGGCTCTGCAGAGAGAACTGGAATGGTTGGATGGATAGGCAGAGTCTAACAAGATGAAGTTTAGTAAGTCCAAGTGCTAAGTCCTGCATTTTGGCCACAATAACCCCCTGCAGCATTACAGGCTGGGGACGGTGTGGCTGGACAGTGCCCAGGAGGAAAGGGACCTGGGGTTACTGGTCTGCAGCCGGCTGAACATGAGCCAGCAGTGTGCCCTGGTGGCCAAGAAGGCCAATGGCATCCTGGCCTGTATCAGGAATGGTGTGGCCAGCAGGAGCAGGGAGGTCATTCTTCCCCTGAACTCAGCACTGGTGATGCTGTACCTTAAGTGCTGTGTCCAGTTCTGGCCCCTCAGTTTAGGAAGGACATTGAGACACTTGAGCATGTCCAGACAACGGCAATGAGGCTGGTAATGGGCTTGGAAGACAAGCCCTGTGAGGAATGACTGAGGGAGCTGGGGGTGTTTAGCCTGGAGAAAAGAAGACTCAGGGGTGACCTTATCACTCTCTACAACCTCCTGAAGGGTGGTTGTACTCAGGTGGGGTTGGTCTCTTTCTCCAGGCAGCAACTGCAGAACCAGAGGTCACAGTCTCAAGCTGCACCAAGAGAAATACAGGTTGGATATTAGGAAAAAGTCTTTCATGGAAAGAGTGATAAAGTACTGGAATGGCCTGCCCGGGGAGGTGGTGGAGTCACCATCTCTGGATGTGTTTAAAAAAAGATTGGATGTGGCACTTGGTGCCATGGTTTAATTGAGGTGTCAGGGAATGGGTTGGATTCGATGATCTTGAAAGTCTCTTCCAACCTTGTGATTCTGTGATTCTCATAGAAACAGAGGTATATGCTGGCTTCATTGAAAGAGATTAATTAGTGTGGGTCAGAGTAAAGGCTGTATTCCATCCCATTTCAAGGGTTTCACCCTGGGCCTTGAACTAATTTTTTGGACTATGCAGCTGTTGTAGCCAGAACTGGGTTTTATGTACACAAAGGGTACTCAAGAAAAGCCCAACATGTTGCATTTGAAGACAGCTTGACCAGTTGTCATCAGATTGCTGGATTTTATAAATTACACTCCCTTGGCTACAAAAGCTGCCAAATTTCTGTACAGGAGCCAACAGAAACCACACTCTGGCACTACTTCACGTCCTTTATTCATGGGACAAATACAGCTGGAAATAAATTACTCTATTGTTTTCCACTGGTCCAGCCACATCACAGAAGGCCTCAGTGCATCTGTGAGAATGTGGATAATTAATTAGGAGTCAATACTGAGCCAACAGGATTTTCAGGGCTCCAAACACTGCTGGTGGTAAGCTTTTCCACTAACTATAACTGCAACTGTAAGAACACCCTGAAAAGCAGAAAATTTTGTTCTCTAACATTTAATACCCCCAAATCAATTTTTTCTTTTTCAATTCCAAGTAGACTAAGCTATTCTCATTACTCCAAGAAAAATTTTTCCCTGCTGCAGGAAACATTGCATTCTCTGACCAAAAGGTGCTTATATGTAACCCAAAAAGCAACTAACTATGAAACCCAACATCTGGGATGCTTAAAGCTACACCACTCAAGTTTGCAAGCTTTTTATTTGCTTCTTTTGAAAAAGCACTTTAATGAAGCAATGCATATGTTCTCAAGCAGAAGGAATTGCTTTAGGTCTTCCGGCAATTTTTCGTCAAGAAGCACATTAAATTCTAGCTAAACCAAACACTACTTCTCCTAAAGACCACATTCACACTACAACCAGAGAGTGTTTACACTCAGCCATCACATGGGCATCCTTCCCATCTGTCATCCTGCTGTAGAGATTAAACAAGGGTGAATGCTGACACGGGCTGTAGAAAGGCATTTCAGTTGGGGATTAAGAAACACACAGGATACCCTGGCATAACTCAGAGCAAATTTTTGCTTTTTTTCATATAGTCTATGTACATAAGCTGCAAAGACACTGAAAAAGACATTGCTAGGAAAGGTCACTTTTCTAGTGACCACAACTGTAGGTGCAGGGAGAAAGAACACAAATATCTGTTGTTTCCTTAAAATATTGCATTATTCCACCAGAGCTTTACCCACTTATTTTGTTTTGTCCAGATGTTTGCTCACAGCTGTCAAAGTCTATTTATATGAGTGGAAGCAAAAAGTTTGATTACCAAGGAGTTGGTGTTCCGTGGATGAATTTTCAGGTGTGCAATGAGACACACATTCACCAGCATTTTAAATTAAAAGAGGAGGAGAGCCACCTCCTGTCTCTCAGAGAAGCATGACTGCCTCTGCAAAAGCAATGGCTTCTGCCTGCTCTCCCACTTGGATCTCCAGCAGCACAAATCTGTCTTTGGCAGCAACAGAGCTCAGAGACAGCTGCAGCCAGGAGCAGAGCAATCGCTCCACAGAGGTGCCACTGAACAGGTAACAGGCACTCTGTCACTGCTATTTGCTCAGGGCTTGCTTGTGCTAACTTTTGTAGGAAACCAAAAAAAGTGAAGCAGAAGCTCCTCCAAGTGCTTTAACCCCAAGGCAGTAGAACTCAGCAGTCCCATCAGGCACAAGCTCTGGTGAAAGCTTTTCTCACACAGAGGCTTTGGGTCACATCCCTCTGCACAACAAATGCACCTAACCACGGTGCATTTAGCAGAAGAGACCTTTTCATCCAGGCAAAGACTTGTCAGAATTTATATCTTTGAGCCCAAAACCCCTCTGTCAAATTTGACTGAAGCTGGCTGACAAGGTCCAGCATTACTTATCAAGGCTGGGTGGGAAAGAAGGAACACAGAGACAGGAAAGCACAACTGCATAACCTCTGTTTTCAGAAGAAATCAGCCTGGCAAAAAAAACCCCAATAAATACCCAAGAAAACCAACAATAAAAAAACCCCAGCCACAAACCTGAAAAACCAAATCCTGCTCTTCCAGGGCATTGCTACAGCCAGGGTCTTACTTGAAGTTAGTTTTATTTCAAAGCATTTTATTTCACTGAGTTCTTTTCCTTCATCTCAAAATGAGATTAAAATTCACTTTGCACACAGCTAAAAGCCAGAAAAATCACACATTAAATGTGATGTCCTAAATAAAACGCCCCTTGACAATGTGAGATTTTGTGTGTATTAATTCAGTGGAGGTATTTCTAGATATTTCTCATCTTGTCCTCATCTTGGTGCAACTCCAGTAACTATGTATGTATCTAATAATGCTAAGCAGCAGCCCCTCAGCAGAGTTTAAATGTGTTTAGTCAGCAAGTTCTCTGGAAATGGGAGACCAGAGTTGGATCAGGCTGAAACCACAGCATGAGGCCCCATGGGACAGGATCATTGAGAGCAAACATTTGCTTTCCTGAAGCTGCAGAAATCCTCAAAAATCAGTTAGGCACCAACTATAATTATCTTTACAAGTCAAATTGCTATGTCTCTGACAGCTCTTCCCTTAAGTTTCCAACATCTCTATTTCAAATAAAGCTTTGTTTCCTTCTTTACTATTAACACAAGGTTTTAGAACAGAATAAGGATTTCTGTAATATTAAACATACCCAAACTACTTGTTATAGATCAAAAGCTGGATCATTACATGGTATTGCTCCCCATAAATTTTCACTAATCTATGAACAAGTAGCTGGATTAGGGAAACTGATGAAAGGGCCTCAGTATGGCTCTAACTAGCTACTCTTAGACATTTAAATAACCATGCAAAGAAATCAGCAATACTGTTAGCAAAGTTAATAACAATGACAAAAATAGTCATGACCAAGCTTGCCTAAAGGGAAGGAAAATTATGCTGATCAAAGCTAAATCCTTTTCTACAACTTGCAGAAAGGATCACACTCTTCTGAAAAAGTTTCCTTAGCTTCTTCAATATGCACTTCCCAAGAAAATGACAAAATCTTAGTCCACTAAAAGACGCTGATAAATTCATAGGTCTTTAATAATTTAATGCTGTTTCTGTTGCTAGTTCTTTGAAATTGCTGCAAACACAATCAGCCTCTTCCTTGGTTGAACTGGTTGACTGAAATGGGACATTCATTATCCAACTTTAAAACAATACTCAAGTAAAACTTCCATGATGACTGTGCTTTTCATAAAAAAGTGATAGATGTGATAAGTGTCTTGCAACTTGCACTACCAACAGAATTCAGATTGGCCAGAACATACTCACAGCATCTGCTTTATCTAAGCAAAAGTCTGCAGGCTGGCAGTTAAGTTTCTAAAAACAACCTAGGAGTATCATGGCTTTTGAAGCAGCAATCAATGAGAGAAAATAAGAGCCCAGAGATGCATATTCCATCTCCCCAAAACAGAGGGAAAGCACTCACAGTCAGACTACATCTGGACTAAGACACACAAAAAGATTTCCTACTGGCTTCCAAAACCTGATTAAACTCCTCATCTGGGTACAGCCCCCACCACATTCCAGGCAGCTCAGGGCAGAAGAACACTGGTAAGACCTTGATGAGAATTCCCGTGTGCCAGGGGCATCAAGAGAGATCAGGATCCCAGGCTGTGCTGTAGCCACCCACAATGTGGTCCCATAGCCCAGGATATCAACTGTGTTAAGTGAAAGCCCTCCATTTCCTCAGAGGACTTTCTTACACTTCCTAGAGGCTAAGACCTGCTCCTCTTACAAAGACCTTTCCTAACTTTCTCTGGTTCCAAGTCTTTCCCTGGAAAAGTAGTCTGAAAAAATGCAGTGCCATGTTCCTCCTTTTCACCCAGGTGCTGACTGTTGCAGAAATCAATTCATCCCCTTTGCTGTCACTACTCCCACTTTTCAGAGCACCAGAACACATTACCAGGAATGATGCAAATGCAGCTCACTTCACTCTGAGTCAATCAGATAAACTCACACTCCTGTCTAGGCCTTCACAGTGTGATGCCATGACTGCATTTTCTTGGGACATTGAAGTTTTTGCCTTTGGAAAACATGGTCTTACGAGGTATGGAATTCTTTCAACCTCATTTTATAAAAACATTTATGGCTTGCTGCTTTTATTTTAACCACATCTTTTTCTTCCCTATATGTGGGTATAAAAGGAACTATAAAACATAATTTTAAGCCAAATAAAATACTGAATGAAACTCATCCATTGTTGCATGAATCTGGATGCACTAGAAAATATTTAAATCTATTCATATACATTTTGATCAGTATGACACAAAATGCATTTTAGCGTGTTTTAAGTTCAGAAATATTTTCATATCATTTGTTCACAATTAAATGCTTAAAAATGGCCAAATTTCTATTCACTGGAAAAACAATTTACTCACTGCCACCAGACAGCCAAGCAGATGCTGGAAAGCCAGGTCACAAGCATGATCCAGACTTAGACCATACTGTTCTGCTCTCCCAAATAATGCATGCTCAGTACAGAAAAACACTTCTACTGGATGAAGGCACTCACCGTGGCCCACACAGGTACCCTGCCACTGTAACTCACTGAGCAGGGGCTTACCTTTGTGATAGCATATAACTGCACTCCTTGTGCAAAGGTCTCTAAAACCACATTGCTGATTTTGCTTGTAGCAAAAATGAAATTAAATAATGGGCCTCACACTTCTTTTTAAAAAAAAACAAAGCAAAGAAGGCCAAGAGCAAGGAAGCTCATGTTCCACCAAATTGGTGCTGTCCCCATAGTCTGTAAAACAAATTCCTTGTGAGAAAATCTATCTAAAACTTGAGTAGTATTATCATATTTTTAATCTAATTCTCAGAAGAACAGAAAAAAAAAATCAGTCCATGTAACTAAAATCAACTGAGACAGCCAAATTACTGACACAAAATTTTATTTAAAAGTTTTGAAGGTATGAATGGCAACAAGAAATCAAAAAAGCCCACATCCCCCTACAAAGCTACACCACCAACAGAGTACTAACAGATAAGCTTTTAATTCTCACTAGATCAAAGTTACTAGCTCACCTTTTACATGCTGTAAAAGTTCAAATGATTTGAAATTTCTGGATGACTGAAATCAAAATACCATAGAATATCTTTAGTTGGAAGGGACACATAAGTAATTCAGTAGATGGGGTCAGAGAAAGACAAGAAAAAAAACAAGAGGTAGCCCACTGAACAACTCCTCTCCCTATTTCTAAAGCAAGTATAAACCATGATGCTCTGCAACCTTTACTTTAAACATTTTTCCCATATTCTACACCTGGTGTGACTTGTTCCTCAATCCCATGGGAACCACCAGTTCCCATTCCTGCTCACCACTGAGGTCTGCCAGCACATGAGAAGCCACAGGTTTATTTTAAGCAGACAGCTTTTTCGTCCATTCATTTCAGCAGTGTAGCTGAGCAACATCAGTTTCCCATTTCCCTTTAACATCTCTGCTTGCTTGTTTTTAACCCACTTGGTTTGTCACATGGCCATGGGAGAGCTCCCTGAAACTCTCATGCCAGAGGGGACAACACAGGGTGCAGCCAAAGCAATGAGAGGGCAGAGACAGCTGGGACCATTCACATGGCACAGCCACTGGAATAAATGACTCCACAGCAACCCTCTCCCATAAGCTGTAGCACTGGGGGGGAGTGGGTTAAACTGACCTTAGAAAACAGTCCAGTCAAGAAAGTCTGAAATATTTCATCTTTGAGAAGGTACAGCTAATTAAATTTCCATATATCTCATAAGCATTTTCAGCACTTCTAGAAACAGAAGTTTAGAGAGACAGGGGACAACAGGGACTCTACCTTCTAGCTTCAGCAAACCTAAGGGTTAGGTCTGCATTGGGAGCAAACTTAAAATAGTTCTAGCACAGGCCCTAGGCTGAAAACACACACTGCAATAGAAGTGCTTTGCCAGTAGTTTGGCTCTTTAGATTTAGCTCAAGAGAACAACCTCTTTCATTGTTCCAGAAGCTCCAGAAGTTGTTAATACTTTCATGCCTCCAGGCTAAGCAGTCAGCTACTTGAAAATGGTTTGGACTCCTCAGTTTTAATGAGGCTGTCTCTTGCCCTACTTACCTAGACAAGCACTAAATTCCTCTCGTTTTCCCAGTCATACCTCATGTATCACCTGTTTTAAGGCTGAAGGTGCTCCAGGGAGACCTAAGAAAAATGTCCATCCTACAGGCCTCCCAGAGAGGTGGTGAATGCCTCAAGCCTGTCAGCATTTAAGAGGCATTTGGGTAATGCCCTGTAACAACATGCTCTAACTATTCTGGTCACTCTGAGGTGGTCAGGAAGTTGGACTAGATACTTCTTTTTGCTCTAGATGTTCCTTCCAGCTGAGTTTCTGTTCCACTCATCATTTTACCAGTTACCAGATTGGTTCAATGTGTTGCCAGTTAAAAATGCAGGGAAGTGAGCAACAAAGATTAAACACCTCTTACATCCTGTCTTTTTTCTTGGGCTCAAATTCACTCCTGCCTCTTCCTTGTCCTGCTCCCCTGAGAGGTGCAAGGCACCGAGCTGGGCTCAGTCACCACCACCAACTCTGCTCTGCTGCTCCATCTTCCACACACTTTTCCCGTGGTCCAGAGTGGGATCCCCAGGGCCACAGTCCTTTCAGGATGAACCTGCTGCCAAGGGGCTGTAGTTTCTTCAGGAAATAGCCACGTGCCCCAGTGCGAGTCCTGTGAAGAGCAGTGTGGATTCCCTCCTCCGGCCCAGTTCCCTCCAAGGGCTGCAGGGAAGCCCATGCTCCACTGGAGCCCTGCCCATGGCAGCAGGGGAATCTCTCCTCTGATGCCTACAGTACTTTCTCCCCACCTCCTCCCACCTTGCTGCTCACAGGGCTGTTCCCAGCTCCACTATGCAGCATTTTGTCACTTCTAAGCCCAGCCACTCCTGCAGTTTCACTGCTCCCAGGCCCAGAGAGCTGGGCCAAAGACACCCATTTACCTGCACCATGAGCGGCCTTTGCAGCTGCCTGGGAGACACAGGCAATACTTTTACTTCGGAGCAGTGCAGAAAGAAAAGCAAAAAACATTAGTCTCTGCACACAAGGCCATCTCCCAGAAGCCATCGACGTGCATCCAGAGGCGGGTGAGGCTCCAGCAGCAGATGAAGGTCTGACAGTCCGGAACATAGTAACTCAGAGGCCTCTACAGGCCTTTGGGGGTTCACTTGGGACCCTAGAGCAAAAACCTTAGGAGGAACAGCTGAGGCAAGACTGTGTCTCTAGCCTTGGAAAAAGACTAGATGTTACTGCTCTCTGTAACCACCTGAAAGGAAACTGTAGAGAGGTGGGGGTCACTCTTTTCCCCCAAGTAATAAACAGTAAGACAAGAGCCAGTAGCCTCACTTAGTGGCACAGGCAGTTTACACTGGCTATTAAGAAAAATTTTCTTCACTGAAAGCATTGTGAAGCACTGGAACAGCTGTCCAGGGAAGCAGATGAGTCACCATCCATGGAGCAGATATGGCATTCAGGGACATGGTTTAGTGTTGGCAGTGTTAGGTTAATTGTTGATTATCTTCATGCTTTATTAAGTGCATCTAGACTACAACTTAAGCCACATGGCTGTCTGCAAATCAGCTCCAGAAAATGCCAGCAGATAACAGTTAAATACTAAGGAAAGGAAAGTTATATATACTGTAAGAATTTTACAATCCTAGTAGAAACATTTTAATTCAAGATACAGGTGAAAATTTCTAATAGTATTCAGTTCTTTCTAAAACAAAAAGTCATGGCATGTTCCTATAAGTATTCTGTCAGTCTTCACTGTGATTTTAAACAATGAGCTGTCAAAAATTTGCTTCCTGAAAAGAACTTGTCATCCTTCCACCCCAATTAACTAACCAGCGGTTATAAAACATCATTGAATACACCTAAGTGTTACAAGACATGCCAATCACTAAGAAGTTATTTCACAGGATGTCCCAATGAGGAGCTTAAGAGCAGAACCAGGACAAAGCATGGAATAAAAATAATTTTTAAAATCAAACCCATCAGGTTTGATAATTAACTAAGTTAAACAGGGAAGTGTTAGATAACACTAGCAGCTAGCAGAACAACAAAAGGCTTCACAGAGCTGTACACACTCATCTTTGTTATTCCCATCTACTAAAGCCATTGTTTTATTCCATTGGTGCATTTCTGTGCCTATACAAAGAACAGTTGCATTAAAATGTTTCCATTATACACCAATAAAACACTTTTGTATTTGGGTGCTGCACAGGCAATCTGGTACATTGTGCTGTGCATTCATCACTGAGTCATGAAACATCTTCTCAAGTAACACACAAAGTTATCATGGCATGTTGAAGTCAGATGGCTGTAGCAGTGCTTTTTAGTCATTATCATACATTTGCCAGTTCTGATCAGTATTTCCAGTTCCATGAGCTGAAGACAGCAGAGACACCACTGGTATCCTTCTGCCCTCCTCCCTTCCACACTCAGTGACAATCCATGACAGTTAAATCCCACAGCTGCCTTGCCTTTGGACTTCATGAAGTTTTTATTTATTTGCTTCAGTAATCAGTTTACCCTAAACACTCCTTAATCTGAAGTTTCCTTTTAGTCTTCATTTAATTTCCAGCAGTTAAGCTCTCTTCCTTCTAAAATACTTAGAAGACATCTTGCACTCATTACTCAGAAAAAAAACCCAACAACAAAACAAACCCAAATGTTTCCAATTTCTCTTCCTTTTCCATCCAATACCATCAGAGGAGAGGCTGGGCAGTGTGATTGGCATTTTTGTACGTCCACATGTGTTCCCCAAATCCCCACACCACATCTGTTGTGCTGTCCTGTTTCTTGGTTCCTCCTCCTGGCTCATTTCCTCAGTTCCTTTCCAATTTAATGCCTCTTGCCCCCGCATCCTTTCTGCTCTTGACACTGCACAGGAATACTTCTCATCACACTTCCAATTAGGAAGTTAATTTCACATTTTACTTTTCCTTCTTTCTATCTCTGAAGCTCAAGTTCACTGCAATATATGACCACAGTATGAAATTCTTCATATCCTCCCAGTTCCCATTCCACAGTCCTTGCTTCCTAAAGCACTCCACATTTCAAAAAGGCACTTCTGAGCTGCTCAGTGCTATTATTAATCACTGCAGCACTTGCTTACTTTGCTACTTCTCTCACTTGCTCCCTTGGCATCTCTAATGACTCCAACTACTCTCCTCTCTGTGGGCAAAGTTTGTCAGCTTTCTCCTATTACCCACAGGCAACATCATCTGCAATCTCCTATTCCTCAATTAAAATAAGAAATTGAGTTCTCTTCCTTTCACCCATCCCCTCACCTTGTTCCCTCCAGCAAGCTGTCAACACCTCAAACTCTCAAACAGCAAAAATAAAAACCCAAGATACCTATCTTCCCTACCGTGCACATAGGCACTCCAAAATTACTCCTTATTACAAAATTACTCCTCAATCTATGTGTGAGACTTTTTTCTCCTCAAAGTTAAGCCTTCCCCCTCTCTTTTTCCCCACAAGCAAGCTTTCTGCTATCACTGTACTTAATGCAGATGTGATCTCTCTGTATTTTCTGGAAGTAATGTCTTTCTTTCATTGTATGACATTATTCTGGAGTGTGATTTGGTAAGACTAATAACTTCTGCCCATCCTGTCTGTGCCCTTCTCCCTGTTTCCTAAACTTCTGTGCCAGTTTCTATCATTCTCAATGTCACACTGACTTCTCCTAAGCCTGTCTTTTCTCTGTGCCACACGAGTCACACTGTCACCCAAAGCCAACTTACTGCTTTAGCAGAAAAACTCAAACTTCCACTTAAAGACCTTCAAAGAATTTACATCTAAAATGCTGTACAGAAAATTAACTCTTTCTAGGCAAATATCACTGAAGCCTCAAGTGATTGCCCCAGTACAAGTATCAGTGCACTGTTCCATACTACAGAGTATCTTCTCTAAACATTTATTATATGGAAAATAATACTTTATTAATCTGAGACAGAAAAGATACTCAAAAGGACCAGGAAGTACCTTTATGCAACAAGGAAAAAGGAGGTACAATGGTAAGCATCATACCCATCAATTCTGTTACTTGAACACTAAACCCACAATGGATTTAACAATTCAGACACACAAGTAACAACAGCGTACCTTTATTTTAACACGTGCACTGCACTGATGCAGTAGATACAACACCAGCAGTCTTCTCCTTGCACAAACTACTATCAATCAATAACTTCTAGGTGGAAGCAGCATTTAGTGCAAAGAATAATTAAGAAACCTCTAATGTTAACCATGTCTTGGGGAACTGTTTGCATACGTAGTGCAGCAATCACAGCCATTTCCCAACTTGCCTTAAACATAGAAAACTGATCAGCTAGAGCAGTCTGCATTTGAAAATTCTAACAGAGAGACTTGTTTTTCTTTTTAAAAAATCTATACTACAGCAACAAATAAATAAAGACTAACAATGTGTATATATATTTGCTCAGAATCAATTCAGCAATTAAAAAAATATAATGTTCAGTGTTTGCTGAATTGCTTTATACTGCATCTATCACTGCAAAACACTACATTAAAAAAAGTTAAAGAAAAAAAATAATTCTCCCAACTCTCTTCATACCCTATTAGTTGAAAAGTTTGCAAGCACTGCTGCCTCTCAGCTATTAATATGCAATTCAGGTCCCCTGGTCATTCTGGGAATCTTTACAGAACATCCCTGCATACCCAGCAGCTCCCTGTGCAGCAATATCAAAGGGAAGCACAAGCCCTGGTACAACAAGCAGATTAAGTAATCTTCTAGTTCACAAGTTTCCTTGCTAAAAACCAAACCACCCCCACCTGTTGTGACTGATTTCTACATCTGCCAAGCTCACCCAGGAACACAGATGCTCTGAGCTCTGTCCCTGTGGCCTTCACTTCATCTACATGAGTAATCACACTAAGAACCAATGGAAAGATTCATGCTTGCAGAGGTATGGATACATTTGTTTACAGGATATTTGCATTCACAAACTGATTGCAGTCCTGGATCATAAAGGAAGAGTCTCTATTAGATTACAGGTAATAATATCAAAGTTTTCAGGGATGCCTACAACAGAGCTAGAACACTCAGGGAAATACAGGAAACTTTATTCTATTTAGAGGGAAGCTCTGTTCTTTGGGAGTATTCAGTGATTCACAAGCTGTAGGCCATGGAAGAACTGCACCCTGTGCATATTACAGAATTAACTGAGATAATTTGTAAGATTGAAAAATGCTTCTATTGGCTATCCAAACTGAAAACATTTTAACAGTTTTAGACCAAAGTAAATGCAAATTTTGGCACATTTTCTATCACCAATCTGGAATTCTGCATAGGCTACTCAGATTCTATGAAGAGTTTATAAACATGGGATGCAATAAAATATTTCTTTATGTATGGTTTAAAAACATAAATGACAGCTTTAGTATGGTTTGTTTTCATTAACAGTATATTGGCGGGGCAAATCAACTCTTTCCAATAAAACTAAGAAAATGCTGATATGGGTGTTGAATGAAACATCATCATTGCTCAGGATTAGAGTGTTTAGGGAAATAGTTCACTTCTTATTCTACCTTGGAAAAGTAAAAAATGCTCATATTGGTCATATCCTTCCTACCTCCATCCTTTCAAGTGGGATTTTTAAGCACAAATATTTTAGTCACTACACAGCAAACTCTTACAAAAATGTAACTTCTGACAGCATGAGAAACTGAAGAAAAATGTGTTTTCTTTCAGAACAGAACTACAAGACACCTCAGCTTCTACTGGTTTTTACACTGCAAGTGACTCTAACTGAGCAAGAGCCTCATACAATATGGGCCATCTGTGGCAATACAACCAACACTGACCCAACTGAAGCACACACGTACTTGCTTCAAAACATTCAGTACAGGTGCACATACAGATAGATCACAAAGACAGATCACATCACACCCACATTTCTTCATCCTCTAAGCCAACTTTTACTTCAAAAATCTAGTGCTTCCCATAAGGCTGGGGAGAGGTTATGCCCACATGAACCTCATTGCACCCAATTTCTTGCACTGTGGTGGAATGAAAACCCATCCTTGATCTTCAAGCTTCAGTACAAAGCTACTGTCAAATCTGTATCTGAATCCAAATAATCAATATGGCAGCAACTAAAGAAATCCAGGAGGTAAAAGGCCAAAGATTCTTCTGCAGCAGAGATTACAGTAATGATGAATTGCTAGGTTAAATAAAAATTTAAGACTAGTTTTCTTCCCTTTGCAACAAAGGACTTGGGGTATTCTACCATAACTATTCTTTTTAGTTATGCCTTTCTCTATATGGAAGCACTGCAGTGTTCATTTAAAAAAACCAAAACCATACAAAAACCCTCTCCCATTTTTAAAAAGCACCATAAATGAAAAATCTGCTGGAAAAACAAAACCAACAAAAACTCCACGGACCACCCTTCAGGGATGAAATGCTAAAGATGTCTTTTTTAATCAACCAGTTTGTGAAGATCTACAAAAAAAAATAAAAAGGATCACATTCTAAAGGTTCAGTGCAGTCAGCAGCTATATAGTTTTGCTGCTTATTCATCTTTAAGTTGACTTTCAAAAATAACACCCTAGCTTGTCAAAATATACATTTTCCATTTGCTTTTAAATTAAAATAATAATAAAAAAACATTTAAAGAATTCACAATCAATAGCATGACTAAGTTTCAGGATCATCTACAGCATATAATTTAAAGTTTCAAGATGCCAATATGCAGCATGTGGCAGGCCTATATGCTCCATGCAGCATGTACATTTAGGATCATCTCAAATAATCTTGATGTTCAGATGTCAGTCTGTTTCTTCCAAATCGTGTAGAATACCCATCTGGAGAAAAGACAAAGTTAAGGGAAAAAAAGGCAACACTTGTACACAGTTAAAATGTAGTTCTTTTTACTTATATTTAAATTCTGAAAACTTCTGGAAGCTCATAAAGGGTAGGGAAAACACTCAAAAGTGAGATCTACCTGGATTCCTGTCTTGACTCAGCAGTTCAAAGATGCCTACTCTTCAAAACACATGCCTGTTCTATTAAGGCCTGGCAGCTGTAAAGGCAAAAATAACCAGTTTCTCTGAAACTGGTAAGCTTTAAGGGCACGTATCTTGATATCCTTCACATTCTTTTGTCTTGAAAATGCAAAGTCAAATCTGCATTTCACAAAGAGTTGACAATAATGAGAAGCAGGAGGAGCTGGCTATAGTCAGTCTGGAGTCAGTGTAAGGGTCAGGATGGAGGCTGCAGCAGTGAGCACTACTGGGCTTACAGACACAGAAGAGAGGCAAATGAACACACAACAGAAGAAAGGCTGTGGCACTATCGTGTGCCTAATGTATTACGAATAAGAATACTGTGGAAAGATATTTCCTGTCAAGAGAGACAGCCAAAGCAGGCTTCACTCTGCAGAAACATTTTCAGGGAGATCCCACAAAAGCAGCGAACACTCAAGGCAAATGCAGATGCCAGAACCACCTTACAGCAGATCAAAATGCCCCTTTCATGCTAAGGGCTTGAAGTTTAAACTTCTAGGCTCTTTATGTAACTTCCTTGCCACCCACAAATTGAAGAAATTCTGAAGGATTATTTTTAGGAATGGGATGTTGCTGAAAATATGCATACCCCTCTACTTGGAATATTTTTCCAGTAACACTAACAATTGCTAGGAATCACTCTTCCCCATTCCCCAGCCTTAAAAATCAAGTCTGAACTGTATGTTCAAGAATAGCTCTATCAGACAATATTCAAAGATCTGGATCATGCTAATCTGTATCAAGTTAGTTTCTTATTTTTGTAAAAGAAAAAAAGAAAATAAGATACAGCCTTGTCAGAACTCCCAGGCAGCATTACCCTTATACAGTTTATTCTACATCACATACACCACTCAAAAGCATTAACAAAAACACAGCCTGTTCAGGAAAGGTGCTGATCATTTCACCAGCTGTGAATTTATAGCACTTTTAGAAAACAATTCCTAGAATTATCCTCAAAATAAAACTGCAGTAGCTCATTTACTATGAAAAAAAAAAATTTAAATCAGAACTGCCTTTTCACTTGAGTTCATTACCTCCAAACAATTTATGCTTGCTTGATTTATTAATACACACTCCAGTCTTCTTCAGTCTTTAAGGATACAATTCCATGTAGGAGGGAACACACACAGTTTCTTTTGAAAACTCCACAGGACAATAAAGCCTACTAAGCTGTTCTTCGTACAGAGCCAAGGCATCAGTCAGATTGATACAGTTTCCCTGAAGAAAAAAAAAGTTCCAGTCACAATCAAGTAAAATTTCAGATGAATACATGCATTTTGACATTACTGCAAGGCTCCCACATATTTCAGAACCAGATACATGCTGTTCTTAATATTTAATATTTACAAGGCAAACACTGAACAGCTTGCCTTCATTCTGCCTACAGCAAACAACAATTTGTATCCTTTCAAGAAAGGGTAAGTATGGGGGATTATCTATATTCTCATTACCAGAAGCAACCATTATATGAGGGCTTCCAGTTAAAACAGACCACCATGTGTTGTTTACCTATAACATCTACTCCATAACCATTTCCTTTATAACTGCTTAAATGTATCAGTAAACAGTATTACAACGTCCCGATTTTTCTCAGTTATTTAACATTGCCTAGGTCTTACAGTGTTTAAATGCACTTTTAAAAAACTATAGCCTATTACTTTTAAACAGATTCTTCCACAAAGCAATATAACAAAATACATCAAATTATACAGAAGTTCTCTGGCTGTGGGCTACATTATCTTGAGTTTCCACATGTCATGCTTCTGAAAAGGAAGATATTCTGACAATACTTTTTTTGCCTTAGGGGTGAAACAACATCTCATTCTTGGAATATAAACACATCAAGGATTACAAAGAGTGAGGAATTAAAAAAAAAAGCAAACCCCAAGAAACAAACACCCCACCCCCAAAAACCCCAAGCCCAAAAACCCCCAAGAAAACCAAACACCCACCCCCCCCCAAATTAAAATTAAAACAAAAAACCCCACCCAACTCTCCCCCAAGCAATTCCTATTTGCAAGCACTACCATGTCCCAGGCTAGGTATTAGTAAGAAGCAGAAGTTACTGCAATGTATACCTGGGGTGCCCATATGGAGAAAGCTCTAATTAGAAGTCTGAATTCTCCATATCTATAACATTTAAAGATTTAGTGATTACAGTGTAATTCACCAGAACACCAGACTAACAAACACCAACTACCCAAAGCAATAAAAGTTAGTTATGTAAGTTCAATCAAAAAAACTTTGTCAAGTTTCTTGACTATATAACCAAGTAGACAAGCAAACACTTCACAACCTTAAATTCAACGGTCTTAGGAAGAGTGTGGCAAATACAAGTTATTTAGACACTAATTTGAAATTAAGTGAAGTTGAATACAGTCACCACTGCATGGTCTACAAATCACTCAGGTTGTTTTTTTTCCAGGTATGAGGCACTGAATGAAGACTCACCAAAAAGAAGTGTACTTTTGCTGTGGCACAGCACAGAGAAAATACATTCTGTGATTGTGGTCAAGGTGGAGATATTGTTAAAGGTCCTTAGCACACTGACAGCCAAATGAATTGATTTCTGGTCTTCTACTTCCACCACTTTCCTGAGGAATCTTCAGCTAAACCTATAGGCCCCAAACATGATAAACCAACCAGGCTGTAACACTACACATCAAGTTATGACTATAAATCTCTCCTGCTCACACAGTATGTGCCAGTCTGGCCATATGTGGAGCAGGATGAGATCTTCAGGAGATGTGTGTCCCCATCTTCCCCTAGCAGTTCGTTTACTAGCATGTAGTACAAATGTCTTTTATTGTGATCTATCACAAACCCTGCTTTCCTCCTCTGATTTCTGATCAGTATATACAGAAGCATTAACTAACATTTTCTAGAGCTATTCTCAATATAAAAATTCTCAGCTTTCCCACACATCTTACCACTTCTAGTGGAGGAACGTTTAACAAAGAAGATAAAAAGGAGAACAAAAAGGAAATTTTTATGTTAATGAATACGCATAGTTCTTAAAGATACAGCACAAGAGCCCACAAAATGATAGCAAGAAATGCAAGGCACAGAAGTTGTGTTAGAAAGGAGTCTAAAGTAACACCCTCCATCTACAGAATGACAGGATCTTCCTGCTGCTCTGAATGACTTTGGGAAATGTCTGTGTGGACACAAAAGTACACATAATTTTGGGGTTTTTTTAACTGACCATTGAATGCAGTATCTTGTTCATTCCTGCTGTTCAGTAACACATGTAACCTACTCCTACCTGACTGCTAAAGAATGCAGATGGCTCAATTAGAAAACACTAGATCTAATGAAAAAATTAGCTCTCTTACATTCACACCTTATTCAATATTTTAGATCCTCTAACTTGAAATGAGGACCCCATGAACCAAGGACTTACTCAATGCTTCCAAAGTGTCCAACTGCCTACGTTTCACACATTGTGTTGCACTGCTAAGACACTGCAAAGCTTTTAAATCCAGGACCAGAGTCTTTATTAAAGACTTGTTTTACTGTGCAGCTTACTTTTGCTGCTCCCAGATTTTTTTAAACAGCCTTAAAATTATTACATGTACACAGATGTAACTGAAAATTAATTTTCACAAAGCAAAGAACCAAGATGAGTTTGAACAAGTACTAGCTGTGCTTTATAAAGTATAGAACAGGCAGAGGCTAAAACAAGCAGAGGTCACATTTGAAAACAGTATTTCTAAACAACTCCACTTACACTGATTTTTCCATGTAACAACATCAGACAATAACTAGAACCAAAGTGTAAAATGTACATTCTGACTTTGGGATTTATACTATTTTTCCTACTTTTTATTGGTAGGATTTTTTCACAGTGTATTTAAAACATTTCTATTTCCAGAGGAAGTGAAAAGAGAATTCATTCCAACTCATCTTCCTCTGAATTTTTTGCATCCTGCTCAATTTTTTTTTTTTGAACTGTGCTCAAGTCTTCACAAGTAGAAAAGAAAACCTCAACTTAAAAAAAAATCTTAACACAGCATCTTGACAATGGTCTCAGGCACATGATGTGATTCTTGGGGTTGTCCTGCACAGGGCCAGGAGATGGACTTGGATGATTGTTGTGGGTCCCTTCCATACCAGGAAATCCTATGACTCCACTCTATTCTATCACTCTCTAATCTTTAAAAAATTGTATTTGGGAAAACACTCCTTCCAAAGAACTTGCATAAAACATATTTGATTATAATTTTGATCATATTGCACAAGCAAATCAGTACTTGTTTATTTAGTAAAGGAACATGACATGCTGTATATAAATTTTCATATTTGGGTTTAGGTATCAGAAAAGAAATGAGCCTTGTAAAAAGGTAGAAGACTAACACAAACTGAGCACAATGAACAGACTGCTGCAGTACTTGTTTAGTAACCTGTTATTATCCAGGGGATTGTGGTGGGGTTTTTTTTGGTTCAGCTGCCCTTTACCAAACATATTATTTTGCTTCAACATCAGACTGAATGCAAAAGAAAACTAAAAAACAACCTGTGTGTGTAATTTGAGTCATAAATAGGAGCACTGCTAGGTAATTTACAGAGCACACCACTATTACATAGGAAGTTGAGTAGGATACACAATGATGGAAGAGTATACAGATTCCCAGACTGCTGCTTCAGTATTTCATCATTTCTCCCTCCTCTAGAGGGACAAATCAGTGCAGACACCATGGAAAACAAATTAAAGGAACAATGAACATGTCAAGAAACAATTTCTACTTTTCAAGCCCACAATCTCCAAATCAAGATCTTGCCTAAAAAGGTTCAGATAACTCAGCTGGCTCTTCTATCAACCTTTTTCTTCTGGAGAAACACTACAGAATTTTGTAGTTCTACATAGTTAAAAAAAAAAAAAAAACAACTATCTGGCTTTAGTCAACACCAAGTTAAGCATTCCAAAAATCAAATCTACAAAACTTAAGGCTTATTTCAATAAACTTATTGACAAAAACCAGTATTATCAACACCTTTCTTTAAAACATGACCAGCTGCATTAGCCAAGACTAGTGTTAGTAACAATGTCAATCACACTTAGATGCTCCAGTATCACCAGTATGCCACAGGTAACCAAGCCCAGAATGCAATGCAGTGTTCACTTTAACTCCCACTGCCTAATGAAGAGTTATGCGGTAGAGCAATGCATTGTTTGTTCTGAAAAGACACCATATAACTCAAACAATAGCTAATACTGAATGCTGTTCAATAAGGTTTAAAGCAGATGACTCCCCAATTACACATTTTCAAAAAGCAAAATCACTTTTTTTTCTCCCACAGGGTTCAGCCAATTTTTCAACATATACAAAAGCCCCTACCAAACTCCTCTCCTGAACCCTCCTCACTTAATCTCTGTTCCATGTCAAACAATTTGACAGGTAAGAACTAGGAGAACTATGAATTTTTTTTTTTTTACCTTTAAGATGCATCTTTGACACAAAAATACTTGAGGCAGTTTTAACTTTTGAGATTAACAAACCTTAATTTCTAAGACCTTTCTTAAGACAGTTGGCTCCTGAACTGTTTTACAGCCTTTGCATTCTGAGTCTGCTCAGTGCTTGCACTCACTTCAACAGCTCATGCCCATCTCCCAATAGGCATTTTTCTGGGCTCTCACAAGGCATAAATTCTGTAGTTCCCTGAGTTTAGTTTTTAGGTTTCTACAGGACAATACACAACAAATTTAAATAACAAATACAGTTCTGGACAGACAAAAAAGCATCCCTTAAAGTAAGGAGCAAAAAAAAAATGTTTAAATTAACCCTGTAAGTTCCAGTTAACTCTGCCCATCTATAAAGTGGATGTGTCCATCAACTGGTTACAGGTTGAACTTAGGTCACTATGCTTCCTCCAACCCTCAGAAAGTAAACTACTGAGTTGAAAGCAGGTGAAAGGGTTCCTTTTCCATACTTGCCCACTTCTTACATGTCTCACCCCATATGTCATTGTCACAAGCCACTTTCATCTGTGACTGTATGCCAGAGAAGTTTAGTTTTTATGTTTAGCATGGGTTTCTATTTCTATTTTATAATGATGTACCAGCATTGGATATGGCCATGGTTGGGTTTTATTCTTCCTCATTTCAGAGTGACTAATAAGCAGTAAGACACAGAGCATAAAACATCTAGCATCAAAGCTAGGCTTAGGTTTTGGGGGACAGGGAGGGCTGTTAAGGAAATAATGGAGGCAAACTCAACTGTAATTACCTCCACTGGCTAAACTCTCAGTAACAAAAAATGAAAATGTCTGGGCCTTGAAGTCTCTCAAACTACCAAGAAATCACAGAGGCTCACATAGGGACATACAGCCATTCTTCCAGCCTCCTTTCATGCTTCACTCATGGAGAATCTTGCTCCCTCATTGGAAATGCTAATTCAAAAGCCCACACAGCAGCCAAAAAAAGGAGTCTAACTATGGAGCAACATGATGATTGTCTGGACATTTAGAGGACTCTATAAGAGAGTGGCCAGGAAGAGACAGCTTAGTGAAGGGCCACATGCTCATGTGGGAGACACATGATCCCTTCAGTGGGTCAGTGCTGTTTACTGGAACCTGTGAGTGGTCTGAGTTTCTATTCTGCCTGGGCTGAGTGACCCCAAGCAGGAAGTCACAAATTCCTGTTCAGAGGTATTTTTAAAGGTTCTACTACATAAACAGGCTGAAAATGATAGCCTTCTCAACCTCAAAAGATTAGATCAACAGAACAAAAACTTAGCACAGAAAAAGGCATTTTCTTAGCTACACATAATCCACTGACACTCAGAGACAACCTTACAACCAGTCTCAGTATCTGACAGAGCATGGCTTCACAGCTCTTGGGACAATCCTCACATGGTACTGTGAAGGCACAGGAGTGATGGTTCAGGTAAACAAAAGCCACATACCATGCTGGTATCTATACATATATATACTCCCTTGTAAGGAATCACTTGGTCCATATAAAAACCATACTTTGAAAGGCCAATACCATAAAAACACTTCACACTTTTGGAAACAAGTTGCTGGGAAGGCACATTAGAGAGGAAAGTGGACCTCAGGATACACCAAGGTCTTACATCCTTATCAATTCCCATTTTTCTCCACTGTGATGGCTGGGAGCCTGGACCTCTAACTGTCTCTCCTTGGAGGACATAACACCAAGCACCTCACAGACATGGCCCCCTATCATATCATTAAACACGTCAAAGCACCAGCTTCAAAAGAATACAAATAAGAGCATGTCATATGACCATCGAACCTCAGAGTGGTGGGATTATGTTTGTTTAACAGTACGTTTTCACAAACAAGCTTCAAGTCTTAAACCTACAGACAGGTTTGCAACTTCTGCAGACAAAGGGCCCCAAAGCTCATGTCTCTCTGTGCAGATCATGCATAGGCTGCAACACTCAATAGGGATGATGCAGCTAGGAAAGCAAGCAAGTGTAAAGCACAGCTGCTACTCATACAAGTTTTTGTTTTAAGCTGTGATTACTATTTGCACAGAGAAAAGAGAGGCATTTTTCCCAAAACATACTCAGATACAAGCTTAAAGCAGCAGAGAATGACATCTATTAACTGCCCTTTTGTATATTTCCAGAGCTGAAAAAAAGGGAAGTCGTCCCTCTTGAATCTTAAAATTTGCCACATAAATTCTTATATCCCCTAGGAATACAAATAAATTGTCTGAAAAACCTTCCACAGCAGAATCTCTATAACTGTTAATGAACTGCCAGGCAATACCGGTTACCTGCCGCCACCTAGTGGTGACAGGACATTCTGCAGCAGCATTTGGAGACGGGATCACCACGGAAGGAATCCCGAGGGAACCACCAGGTACGTTAAGAGCAGCATGCCAGAAATAATTATTTTTATAATCACAGAAATTATATCCATCTGGAGTTAGGCAGCACTAGACCCTTCTTGCTGGCAGTTCACGTGCACATCAGAACATTTTCTAAAACTTGTACAGAGCTCAATGAAGAGGTGATGAGCATTTCCCTTTATTTTTCCCAGCAGTGGCATTTAGACAGACAGCAATACATTATGGGAAAGGATGGCATTCTGAGAATACAATTCCACTTTTAGGTAAAGCATTTCTCTGTCATTGAAATAAATGACATCCTAACTAGATGCACGCGATTCTGTTCAGGGTGCAAGGGGACAGACTACAAAGGACAGAAATTTTCAACATTAGTACAAAATAATGCCAAGGCAGAAGAGACAACTGTAATTGCTGGCTAGTGGCCACCAGGACAACAATCCTTTTGCTGCATTTTTCCTATGAGACATTTCCTCACCATAGCAAAGATGATACTCTAACAAGTAAGTGGACATTCCCTCAGTCCCTTTTCTTGATGATATTTAATATTTTTTGTTTTAAAGAATCAAAATGCAGAGAAGGGGCTGGGGGGCACACAGAGTCCTGCATTTTAAAAACACAACTGCCTTAAAAAGCACATGATTTCTCCAGCAAGGCCTGCTGTGTAACATAAGCATCCTGCAAGTAGATAGCTGGACCAGAAGTAACTTAAATTCCTAATGTTAATACACACAGATAAAACCACTGGCATTTAACAGCAACACAACAGAACATTCAAAATGGTTTATGAGTTTCCAATGCGTGACTAAGCTGCCAAAGTTGGTAGTGGTCATGTTTGAACATCTGTCTATAGTCCAACCAATCCTCTAAGTAGCCTGCATCACTTTGCTTAATAGAATTTATATTTAAGTAATTTAAACAAAGTTATAGACAGCTGATTTTATTAAACACACCCCAATAGTCTGTTCATCCTATGACCAGACTGTTGAGTTGTCTGAGGATGTGGTGGGTTGATCCTGTCTGGATGACAGGTGCCTGTAAAAGTCCGTCTGAAGCCCCTCATTTTCCATTCTGCCTTCCGATTGCCACGAGAAAGAATCCCTTCCCCCACTGCAGTTCCGGCTTAGAACAGGACACAGTGCAGGTGCAATCACTGAACCGTCATGCTGGCTGTTCCGAACAAGGCCTGGCAAGAACTTGGCAAGGAGTTGGCAAGGACTTGGCAAAGACCTGACATGGACCCAGCACGGGACAGCCTGATGCGCGGCCTGCTTCTAATCTCCGTTCTTAAGCCAAATGAACTTTTGGGGTGACTCCTGTGGTCCTTCATTGAAGACCCCTCGTCTGCCTCGTTACCACTGTGACAAAGAAAGAATGAGAACCCTCCTCCCAAGGACTGAGACCCCTGCTATAGGGAGGAGGGGAAATTGGTGGCCTGACCACAAATGACATGACCTGTTTCCCTTCAGTGATTCAAATGGACTTATTCTTCATTGTATTCGTCTTGCTCTGGTGGTTTCTGTGGACTCACCTGTTCCCTCAGGGCGATTACAATGGACTTTCATTGTTACACTTGTTCCCCCCTCTTTCCTCTGTGGACTATAATTGGACCCCCGAGTCGACCAGAACTTCGGAGACTCCCCCGACACGACAGACGGATCCCCATCGTCCGGACCACTGAGGATCTCGCCTGTGTTGGTAGCTATTCCCATATCCTTCCTCTTCTCTCTCTCTATTCTTCTATCTCCTTTCTGATCCCCACTATCGCATTTACTGTTTTGGCCCCTAATAAAGGTGCATTTGTTGTGATTAACTGATAGTCCCTTGTTGTTTGCCTTTGTTGCACTTTTGGGATCGGTGAAAAGAACCATCACGACACCCCACAATAAGCGGATCGTGACAGTGCCCACAGAAAACACCCTGTCATTCCCCTGCTCAGATGGACATATAGCAAAAGGCTCACGGGCCAAGATAAGGCTGAGGAGAGAACACTCACCAGTTACTGTCACAGGCAAACAGACTCGACTTGGGTAGTGAACTCCATTTCCTCATCAAATCAGAGTAGGCTAATAAGAAATAAACCCAAATTTTAACAATACCTTCCCCTACCTCTCTCTTCTCCCCAGGGTGAACTTCACTTACAAATTCTCTACCTCCTCCCCGCTGCACTGACGGAGGATAGGGAATGAGATTTGTGGTCAGTTCATCCCATGTTATTTCTGCTGCTCCTTCCTCCTCACACTCTGCTCTGCTCCAGTGACTAAATTGCTAGAGAATACTGCTTCTATACTCGAGCCCTTGCCCTGGCTACTCATTAACCCTAAGTCCAATTTTAAGCCACATCAATTTTAATATTGTTTTTTTCCCATCCTGCCATGTTGCTTTGGGACCACAAAATATAACATTGCATAGTTTCACAACAGCTAAAACCCACCAGGGCTTCTTCAGGATTGCTGTCCTTTCCTTCCTGCTGTGCAATCACATGCTGGAGAACTGACTTACCTCCTCCCATGAGGGCAAAACAAGCAGCAAGGGCTGCACCTGTCTCCACCTCAGCTAGTTCCAGCTGACACAGAACAACCCCCCTGCCCTCTGGCTGCAGCACAGCCATCATTTCAGCTTTCAGCACAACCTTCTTTTCAAGAGTCCTTCTGCAAAGTCCAACAAAAGCTGTCCCCAGATACACATTTACCATCATTCCAATAAGGCGAGTTAGTTATCACGGTGCATGCTACGAGGAGAGCAACTGCAACACAACAACTCGCCCTGTTTCCAAAACATTTAGTGTCCTTTTCATAGCAAAGTCTGCCACAATATTTCCACAATTAACAGGACAGAAATGCCATTAAAATTTAAAGTGTGGTAAAACCATGTTACTCATATATTCTATTTCAACCACAAGATAATTTCTCTTGCCCATACAACCACAGCATTTTAAAATAGAGCAGCATACTAGAATTGCCATAAACCTCATCCCACAAGTTTTGCATTTCTTTATAAACCTGCACAATTTTACAGAAAACCAATTTCTATATATTTCAGAGCTTAAGGATATTATTCTAAAACACAGTATTTAGATTCTCCACATATCAGAAGACTAGTTTATAAGCATGAAAAAAGAAATACAGATTCAGAGACTTCACTGAACCACCTGCTGGCTCCTGTCACGTTCTTGTACAATAGCACACAACTTTGTGACATTTCAAATTCAGGATTACCTGAAGTATTATCTGTTGAAAGCTATACCACAATTCTATTACCTATGAGGTGACTGTACCAATTTTCTCATCCCACTGCACCTATGTCAAACTCTTACACTTTAATGAATGACAAATTTCTATGTTTTACACTCTGCAATTAGAGACATTAGCTTAAAAAACACGTATCTCTTCATGAACCACATCTCTTCTGCTTTTCCAAGAATTGTTTAGGTGCAATATTCTGCAGTGTGCCTTGCTGAGTCTTAAAATTATGCTTTTGAACTCCAGGCAAAAGCACTATATATTCAGCTAAAATAATGAAAAAAGACAAGTCAGTTAGCAAATCCTAACTTTCATTCAAAATGCCTGTTAAGTCATTAAAGGGAGAAAACCAGCTTGAAGAAGACTTTTAGTTAGTTTTGTCTTTTTTTAACTGAAAATATGCAAATTGCAATAGATATAAAGCAGTACTTTATTATATCCAAGTATCATACCTGTGTGAAGTATTTTCCATCTTGTTTCAGGACTTTCATTGAGAGGTCAAGAATCAACCGTAGAAATTCCCATGTGGAATCTGCATATGGGCAATGATTGAAAAACAGAACAGCACATTACTGGCTTGTTTGCTTATTACATATTCAAGACTTGCAAAGTTAAAAAAAAAAAGCCTGGATTAAAAAAAAAAACAAATGCAAACCATACACAATGGCAATGACAGCAGGAGCATTATTTTTCTCCATGGGAATTTTCCTGAAGTTTCCAATAAATTATGCGGTGAGTAAAATTTACTGGAGTATGAACTCCAAATACTTCTCAAGAGCTACCTGAGTTTATATTATTCTAGAATAAGAGATTAAAAAGAGAGATATAGGCACTTACTAGTCTTTTCTAATATTCAAAAACAATTTTAAAAAATTGTTTTCTTTCTCAGATCTGCTTTTTAAATTGAAAAAAAAGCATTTATGCTGCAAACTATTATGCAGCAGAAGGATAGAAATGTGAAAATTCTCAGAAGTTTAAGTAAATAAATTAGAAGATTTACCTTCTTCTGGAGATGTGGAGATTGGAACAGCTGTCAGATCATTAATTACATAATCAAACATTCTTCCTTCTTTGGCATACCTCTTCAGTACTGGAATACAGTCTTCAATTAGAACCTATAAGAATGAAATATTGTTGCTAGTCCTAAAAATACCCTAAAAATGACCAGGTAAAAGGAACAAATGTGGATTCACAGAAATTAGGAGGAGAAAATTACAAAATTAAATACATGTTTAATTCTAGGATCCACTTTCAACTTTTTACATCTATATGATTTACATCATATAGAAAGGAGGAACTTTGTAGGAATTATGACAATGAAAACACAGGCATTCAAGGACTGAAGTTCCTAGATCTGTGATCACTATTCTTTCTACCAAACACTGACAACAATTAGCAGTTCCAACATGAGTTAAATAAGGTATTTGCATGAAGGGCCACTGATTTCCACAGAGTAGCATGTGACTTCTGTTATTTTTTCTGTAGTTTTATTTGCTAGCTTCTGTAACTTTGTAGCTGTGACAACATCTAAGGGCCAGTAATGAAAACAGAAATATGTTAGATTATACCCAGGCTCATCTGTAAGTGCTGTCAGATGCAGCACAAAGAACTCAACTGCAGGGATGCATGACATTTGTTGGGGTTTTTACTTTAATATAATAGCAGTGTAATACTAAGGGATTTTGCTTCCAATTTAAAAATAATTGTTAAATGTGTGTTACAAATTCAGCTATTTTCAACAGTATGAAACAACTAAGAAATACATTTCTTCTCTCTTTTTAGCAGTTTAAGGAATGATGTTAAACACAACATTCTTACTGCTATCTCTTATTTACTTCTAAGTTATAGCAAACATTCTCCTATTTCACATTCCTTAAAAGCTACATATGCAATTAATTTTAGAAGTCTAAAGACAGAGTTAAAATACTTCCAACATAAACTCCAGTTATTAAAATATGCAAGTGTCATACAAAAGGAAAAAAAGCTTCCCAAACTTGAATCAGAAGACTTGTCCCCAAAACTTTGACACAGCAGTCCTTCCAGACTAGGCCTATGTGTATTTGAAATATGACTTGGAATGAAAGAAAAACAAAACATTACCTGGTAGCAGTCTCCTTTCAGATTGTCTAAGACATCTCCGCACGTTTTACGCATGTATTTTTTACACCCGTCAATCACCATTTGGTCAATGTTTGAAGCTTGTCAAGGCATAATAGATTCCAGAAATACAGGTAAGAGTTTCTACTTCTTCAGAAACAAGTTCTCAAAGAGGCATTCACAAAGAAATAATTGGATGCGTGTATTGGTATATATACTGCAACAGTCAACCTTATGTACTGGTCTCCAGATTCAATTAGATGATCACAAAGTGCTTATTTTTGGTTTTAACCAGTATTTTTGATACCTTCGGTTATCATTACTGTGAAAGCCTGAAATGTGAACTGTAAGACTACTGAAAACTCCAAAGTTAAACTAGGTTAAGATTTTAAGCTACATTTTTAAAACTATTATTTTTAGTCTTAGCAAATAAATCTCAAAACCTAGGGTGATCAACATCTCATATGGCTAACAGTTTATGTTACAAACTGTACCAACTACAGAATGTTGAAAACTGGATTTGTATTGGTATTTTTAGAACAGGGTTGGTCAATTCATCAGTACATTTCATTAAGTCATGACATTTCTATTGATTACATTTTTTTGCTTCTAGGCACTATTTTTTTATAGCTTTCTTTAGGAAAACAGACAAACTCAAGAAGGCAGAAGTGAGCCCAAACTTGACAGACCTGTCTTCTGTTATTAGAGAAAGCACCAGTCTGATAACAGAGGCATTCCTTTCCAGCCATATGTAAACTGCTACTCAAGAGCTATGGTATGGATTGGGAACCTGAAAGCAGGTGTTGCATAATGATGCACAAGTATGTAGCCAATGGGTCTCTCTAAGCTGACAAAAAGATTTCGCTTCAGACCCTATGTCCTCAGGCAAATCAGAACCTGACAGGTAACTATGCTCAGTGCTAAGATATCAGCAGAAAGCTCAGGTTGATATGAGTGATGGGCCATTTGTCAAAGGATATCTCTACCATAGTAACCATCTTTGGCTTCAGTTTGACTATCTCATACAGTATACCTCCATCACCACCTCCTAGGATTAGCACTTCTTTCCCAGTGTAATCTTCCTTTCCACTGCCCATTATAGCTTGAGTATATGCCAGGTCACTTTCTGCCAGATCTGAATGGAAGGAAGAAAGAATTGGACAGCAGTATTAAATCTTCAGTTGTTCCCATGAACTGGTATTAATCCAGAGGTGATACAACAATACAGACCAAAGCAAGAACATCTGCAGAAACAACCTGGCTCTCAGAGACAGTCCAAGTAATGAGATTCTTCTCAGAATCCCACACAGGATTGCTCCAGTTCTCCATATGAGCCCAACAATGGCCACCTCAGCACTGAGAAGTACTGTGTGCCAAGATGAAAAGTAGAAGAGCAAAACCATCGGTCTTGGTAACCTGATGCTCACACTGCCTACGTCAGTGCATTTTCATCTCAGACTCATCCTGCAAGAGAAAGATCTGGAAATTTTTGAAAATCCATTGTGGACCCCAGCTAAAAAGAGCAACCTAGATTCACGCCCATGGATCCCTGCACAGAAAGAAACATGACCATTAACACCCAGGTGCTGAAGGGCCCTGCAGCTTGCCTGCTGCCAGCATTAGCTTCAAAGCAGGCAGTAACACTGCCCAGCTGCAACAAGGGCCAAGATCGACACTACAAGGGCCAAGCTCTGTGCAGTAGCACATCGCAGCATAACTCGTCACTCTGCCTGGCAAACACCACCTCACTTATGAGTGCACAATAACAAAATGAGACAAAGCATTATTTCAAAGTCCCATGTAATGCAAATAAGTAGTGGCATACTTCCCTTTCTACAAGGCACACAATCTTCAAGCAAAACCTCATCTCCATATTAAACTCTGATGTAAAATTTCTGGCTAGAATAATTGAATACCCAATTTGATGATTTCTAATACAATTCTATCTGGATTAGAAACTACCTTGCTAATGAATTCAGTAACAGTGTTTTTCAGCTGCCATCTGCAAAAAAACCCTCTTGATAATCGCAGAAAGCTAATTTAATTGTTAGAGGTACTTTCAATGATTTCAAAAAGCTGTATTTCAACTTCCTAATTACTTTGCCATTAGAGTGAAGATAGGTATTCTATCCCTGGGCAGCAACATCCTGCATTTACCAGAGTCAGTCTTTTTGAACATAAGAACTAAGATTTTACAAAGCATAGTCCTTTTGTTGCCTAGATTTTACAGCAAACAGCAGTCTCCAACTTTAAAGAACAGTAGTCCACCTTCTCCTAAGTCCACTTTCAAAAATACAAAAGTAAGCAGGGACAAAGTACCACACACAAAAACCCTCACAAAAAGGTTGAGTCACTATTTTGATTAACTTATGAGTTCAAGTTCTATTATTTTGAAGAAGAGTCAAAAGACATTCACCAATAAGGCATCTAAATGGTTTTGAGATACAGCTGTCCTATACCTCACCAAGCAGGAAATTCCCTTAGAGAATCAAGGGAGCAGCAGGATTATACACATACATGCCAGGTCACACTTCATATTTCTTTATAACTCCATTGTGTTTTGAAGACTGACAAAGTAGCTTGTTTTGCTGTCAAAGAGAAGCTCTCAGAAGGTTGGACTGGCAACAGAGAAAAGGTCTTATAAAAGAATGGAGTAGAACAAGCACTGCTATAGAACACCATCTTCTATTCTTCCAGGCCACTTTCTGCAGCAAAGATACTAACTCTGGAAAAGTTAACTTTTTTTTTAACTCTAGATTTTACACTGGTCAGTCTGAGTAACATTCTTAATATACAGGAACAGATATATGTGTACACGCATATGTATGTATGCTACGTTTGTACATGCACAAACAGTTTCCAGCATCTGAACCATTACCCTTAGACAACTATTAAAACTGCCATAGGATACAAAACAACACTTCTGACATTTTCATGCCAGAGATTCTTAAATGAGATAATACTTACTAACATCCCCACTGAGAATAAGAATATTCCCAAATTGTTTTGAATGCAGAATTTTAATATTCTGAAAGGGTGAATCTTCATCATAAACAACTTCATCTATGTCATACTCCACCAGGCGCCCATCAGCTGTGGGCCAGTATCTATCAATAACACCTCCTCTCAAAATGGCTGGCAACCTAGAAAAAGTAATATGAAAGATCACAAAAATTTGGAATGTTTATTTTTTTTTTAATCCCCTTTAAACATACTGTGGATTCACCATAATAAATAATATTTACAAGAGGCTTCTAAGAAAACTTGCCACATTAAACACTTAGCAGATAAAAGAAATTTACCAGTCATATGTTAAATATATATAACTTGCTATGGAACTGGAACTTCTACAATGCACCTGTGAATTTCTCTCTATTCTAAGAGATGGAATTTACATAATGTATGAGCCTCTGTAGAAGAATCAGCTCATAACTAGAAATTAATACAGCACAAAAAACAGAATGCGGGCATAAAAAAAAACATGACAAAAGCTCTTCCCGTCTTCAGTTCAGTTTAGAAAACCATTCCTCTGAGATTAAGTGGATCTCATTCTGAAGCTATACTGAGACACATTTTAACACACAGAGCAACAAAAAAAGCACTATTACAGTGTTTCAAACTGAGCTGGGTCAGCATGCAGTAAGTACATAACCACAATGCTTGATATCAGTCAATAATCTGTATTACTTTTTAGAAGTGGTTCAAGCATCTGCTAAGATTGTTTTGGGTATGTTGTTTGTGGGTTTTAAAATCTTTTTTTAAATTCCATAGAGATGTACCTTGGTTCAAACCAGCATTTCACCTGTAAAGACAAACTATCTTTAAAGTGACAGCAAACAATCACATTGCATTTAGGCAAAACGTGCAGGCACAGAGTTCATCAGATCTCCCACAGGCACGTCAGCCAAAGAATTAAAGGGTTTTTTCCAGGGGGCTGTAGCAGAAGACCAGATCCAACAAGCTTCTTCTAAATTCCCTAGCGATTCCCCATCAACATTCCAGAAACACTTCCTACCCCCAGCGAGCCGCCAGATGGCGGCACACGGTGGGAGCAAGGGCATCCCTGCCTTACAACAAAAAGGCACGAGAAACTTCTCCAGCCACATTCATCCTACTGCAGCTCCGTGTGTGCAGCTGACACCAAAACAAAACAATGCAAAATGCATTAAAAAGAACTAAAAAAACCCCATTAAAAAACCCCATAAACCAAAAACAAGCAGAAAAAAAAAGACATGGAGAAGCATATGACAAGATCCATGCCAGATGCACTGCTCTAGGAGGTTCATCTCCCTATACTAAGGTAATCAGAAGATCTAGACCATTCCAGGCAGACATTGTCCCAACCCATTTTTAAGAAATTCCTATCACAGGGATTCCACAAACTCCCTTTATCATTTCAGCATCAAAACAGCCTCAGAAAACTTCTCTCCTTAAGCACAGATGCAAGATCATCTATGTTAGTACACTGTGCACCTTTTGTGAGGCTTTACCAGGTTGAAGTACTCTTTTCTCTGATAATTACTCTGTTTTACATGCAACTGTAAAACAGAAATGACAATATGCAAGTATAATACCACTTTTCAAATCACTACCACTTTACTTGGGCTCTCTCATAACCTTCATATCTTCTTTCTGCCATAATACTGCTTCGCTCCTTGGCTTTACTGAGCCTTGTTGATTTCACACTTGCTTTTTACTTTTCTTGACCCATTTTCACTTTTATGTTCCTTCAAGCGCCTGCTGCATTTCCTGCCATGTGCATGCCTAGAGTAAGCACTCCCTGGCTTCAAGGTATCAGTCACTTTCAGACAGCCATCACAAAGACAACAACAAGACACATACAGTATTAAAGTTATTTCAGCACCAGGTCATGAGCTGCAATTTGAGTCCTTAAATTTTAACACAGCCTTGAATTTAAATAATCCAAACCGACAAAGGGCTTGCAAAGCATCCATCCTTAAGTTTAATTATAAAAATTTGCTACAAAACATAGCTGCCTTCTTGGCATGTATGTTAAACTACACATACCCACAGCAAGCACCATGATGCACAGCAGAGGCAGAGATGTGAGAAAGAGCTGCAGGAAACCTTGTCAGGGCAAAGTCTCCTCTGTGGGCTTGAGTTCCATTTTAGTTCTAATCCTCACCCCTGGTCCCTGTGCCAGAGCAGCACTGCAGCTCTATCCCTACCTGTCCAGGTCTTTTGCCAATCCTTGACACCCAGCTCATGCTCAGAGTTGCCTCAATACTGCAGCCCAGCCTGGCAGTCATAGGGCTGGGTCTGATCCTGGTCACAATCATCAGCACACCTTCTCCATGAGTTGTGGCCTATAGGGTACAGTTTATGCCCTGGCCTATTCCTCTACCACCCTTGGCTGCCCAGCTCTTTCAGAGCAGTCTGCTCCTGCTTCCACATTACATTTTCTCTCACTATTTCATGCAATCTTCTCAAGAAACCAAAAAATATCCCATCCATACCTTCATACTCCAGGCTATTCACAGCATTACAGCAAAGCCTAACTTGCTTATTATCTTTAGTAACTATGCAGACAAGCCACATACAGAAGTAGAGGTACAAGCTTACCGTTTCACCCTTTTTATGTTACCATGAATCAATTCTTTCATTCTGTCTTCTACTTTGTTTAGAAGCTGCAAAACATAGCAAACGAGAGGTAGAATTTGTAGATCAGCACTTAATGTGAAGTATCTGTTAAATTAGCCTACCAGGAAGTCAATAGAACAGCACCTGCTAAGAAAAGGCTTTGAAATCTAACACTAGAAGTCCATGAGTAACTAGCTGGCCTCTTCAGCCTTGTTACTAGCAAGAATGTGCACATTTCAGCAGCTGTCATCACTGCATTCTCCAGGACAACATATCCAAAGAGGGAACATGAGAACCCTTCAAAGTTCCATTCCTGTGACAGCAGTGGCCTCTTCCCCTGCAATATTCAATGTCTAGAGCCTTCATGCCAGGGAAGATGAAGTTGTTTTTCTCCATGGGGCAAAAGATTGAGTATGGAGGCTTCCCATCTCTCAGAACAGAGAATACAAAGAAGTCTCACACTAATACACCAGGCTGCAGACTGAGCATCTCATGTCCTCCCTCACTGCCCTGGGCAGCTAAAGAGACTCAAGCCCTAACTAAGGCTGCTGTATCTTCACAACTGCTACAAAGAAGATGAGGCCCAGTACTTGCAGAGAAGTGTGTGCATTCACACTCACATGTGTGCACAACTTCAACAGGTGCTACTGTTCCTCATCTGTGAGCATCCAGGTTTGAACTGACTTTAACATTTTTTATCTTTTACCATGATAGACTTGACAAAAAAGGGGTTCCCCATACAGTTAGGTAACCCTAGTAAGATAAGTAACACTCGTACCTGATCAACTTCTTCTCTTCCTTTCATGTCATCATTGTAACTCTGTAGATCCACCAACACCAGTCCATGAGGGTGAATTCTCAAATTGGCAAAACTACAACAGAGACAGCAATGACAAATTTATTAACAAAAATCAGAGTATGGAAAGAAAAAACTAAAACAAATTATATTAAAATTCAGAATGAATATATTTTCCCCAGCATCTGTAACTGCTGGCAGTGCCAGCTCAAGTCTTCCTCTGCAAGTCACAAAGAGCAAAGAAAGTTGCAAGAACTTGCCTATGTTCTTAGAACACAACTAAAAACCAGTAGGAAGCAAAGAAGTAAAACAGGGTGTTAAGCCACAACAACAGCAGTACAATGAGAATACACTGTTTGCTAGTCTATAAGGCCTGCTGGAACAGGTGTGTTAGTTTGGGCTTTTTAATTGAAAACAAGCCTTAAGTAAACAGCCAGACACTTTCCTTCCCCTATATTTTCCTTTTCACTTCTGGGGGTGTGTCTGTTTTGTTTTGCAGGCAGGGTGGCTGGGATTGGTTGTTTGATTGTTTTGTTGATTGTTTTTTTATTTCTTTTTTAGTAGTATCTATCCAGAGACACTGATCACATTCAAAGCTGAATAAAAATCTGTAAGTGAAAAACAATAAGCTTCCTGGAGCAAATCACAGCTTTGACTGGCAAAGAAATTGCAGCAGCAAACTCTCATTGATGAATACAAATGCAAGTTAACAAAACTCCTACTGTATATTTACTACAGAAACATTTAAAGACCAAAGAGCAAGGCTTTGCCATGCTAAGTACATCGGGTGAACAGAGAATCTCTGAGAACTTGCAGTTAAAGAAAACAAGAGCTAAGGTCAGTGGGGAAGGACACAAGAAAACAGTGTAGCAGAGTCAATATCCTTTCCATTCTAGGGAGGAGAGAAGACAAAAAGAAACAGAAAGGCTGCAAAGGAAGTGGAGGAGAAAAACACATACTGGGAAAAAAAAGCAGAAGAGAGGATGAGAACAAGAATGGCTGAATAAAGAAAGCAGGGTATTCAGGGATAGAAATGCACTAGTACAACCTGAAACCTCAGATAAAGCTGTATCATTCTCTGAATGCTCCATTCTCTGCCTGTCTCCTTTTATCACCCCACTCAGCCTCAAAGGAAAACACAAACCAACTCTTGTTATGACAAAGTTTATATGACCTTTCATTTCCCTACCACTCCCACCTTTTTTGTCTCTTCCAGAGCTCCCTTTGCAAACTGTCAGCCTCAACAGGAGTACTACCTCCCCCATGGTGCTGGGACCTTCAGCCCCCAGCTGCAGTCAGAGATAAAAACCTGAATATTGTGTTTTATCTGAAAATAACTTCTGGTAACTGTAAAACAATCAAATTATGAAACTGACTGAAGCAATTCAAGAATAAAAACACCTTGCTGGCTTTGGAACAGCAGTGATCTGCAGCTCCCATGTGTTACTACTGTCACCCAGTTCTCTTCAGAGGATGGCTCTGGGCAGTCTGAGTCTTTCCTCAAGACTCTGCAGACAGGTCCTGCCCCCAGGAAGAAAAGGCATTTCTATTTACACCCAGAGCACACAGACTGTCACCACCTTGGAGAAGCCCTCCCTCCATCCCAGAGCTTCCCCACTAAGTGTCCTCTGACACAGGTTTTTGGTTAGGGATCATAAAAGCCTACCAGGATTCTGTTTTTGTGAGGGTTTGGGTTTTTTTTAAAGGAAAGACAAAACAGTAGAACTTGGAAGTACTGGTCACTCCAGCAGGTTTTGGACATGACCATTCACAGAGAAAAGGGTGAAGTCCATAGGCCCTCAGAGCTGTGGCACTACAGATAGAAATATGTATAAGCAGTTCAGAAGACAGCTCTGTAATTTGATTCTGTGAAAACTGGCACAGTGTCAAATACTTTCACTGTTGGAAAAATTTTTATCAGTTTACTTCCATGTTCTGGGAGTTGCTGTTGGCACAAATGAGCAACAGATTGACTGCCCTGTGACTCGAGTTCTCTTTTAAATTAATTTCTTACAAGAATCACACAGCTGTCATAAGATTTGACAGCAGACATCTTCACTTCCCCCGTGACTCAATGACAGCCTCAGCAAGGGATGTTCCTGCCCCTGCTTTGAGGTGGGAGGCAAGAGAGGCAGAGAGGAGAGTTGCTCTGAAAGTACAGCCACACAACTTCAAATTTTTAAGTGACATGACAGCATTAGAATACAGAGATAACAGCAGAACCATCCATTTCATCCAGTTGCCACCTTTAACAGAATAGAAGGGTCCTGACACCTGGGGCAAGGGGGAAGAGATGAAAGGCAGGCAGCAGGCTGTGAAATGGGACAAAATTTCAAGTTCCAACAGGTTCCAAGTTTCTGGCTGATAGTCTCAGCTAGTGTGGTAAAAAAAAAAAACACTTGAATGAAATTCAAAATGGTCAACAATAATAGAGGTCCAGGTTGGTTATACCTTGGCTATAAGTTATCCGGATAAAATAAACTAAAATGCCCATAAGATTTAAGCACACAGCCAATATTACAAGTATACCCAAAAAGGTGAACAGTCCAGTATTAAGTAGCATTAATGCAGTAGTGGTAGGCCAAAGCTGGACTCACAAGAAGTTACTAGCTTCAGTCAGCAGACAGCAAAGGGTATGCTGGTTTTTCTCACTTTACATTTTTCTGCTTGGCAGAACATATATATGAACACAGGTTTTTATCAGCAGCTGCTCTTTTAATATGTGGAAGAGGGTTCTTTGAAATAATGAGAATAGTTTCCATTTTTTATCTATGAATATACAAGAAAGATTACTTTAGAATCCATGAGGGGAAAAAAAGTTTGCTTCAAAATTAGCCCCTCCTGTCTCATCTTTCTGAAAAATATAACACCTGTTTTAAAAAAAAAAAAATGCCACCTGCCACACTTTTGGTGTGTGCTTGCATGTAACTTCATAAAAGTAGGAAGAGGAAAAAAAAGCTCAGTGAGGAGATATCCTCTGCCTTTCCATCTGGCAAGGAAATCTGCATCTGAAAAGCAGCCCCACTGTAAGAACGCTCCACTTGCTGCTGCACCTGCATATCTGTCACATCCTCCAAGGCAGTGCTCAAGATTTTTGTGCTTGTATGCAAACAGGTGTTGGCTACAGACACAATTCTATTGAGTGCTGCATCTTAGCACCTGAACATCAGAAAATATCAGATATCAAAAAATAATTCCAAACTGCACAAATCAAAAAGTAACTGCTGGAAACAGGACTAGGAAGCAAAGATCAAAATATTCTAACCCAAAATGTACCATCCTACCTTAGTTACTCATACTGCAGAGTACAACGAAACACTTCAATCCCACATACCCAAGAAAGGATTTCCCAAACCACCACACCCAGAGAATAAAGCTGGATAGAAAGCCAGGTACCTACAAACTCCTCTTTACCCATCAAAGTTTTTATCTGCTGACTAACTTTGAATCACTATAAAAGAGAATAGTTCACGTATTAAAAAAACAGCTTGCCACTAAAAGCATCACCTGTCAAACTACTCAATGAGAGAGGAAATCTACATTTGCTTTTACTAGGAAAACGTAAAATTTTTGGAAATGGCATAAGACTGCTTCACTAAAACATACTCTTTTTTTAGTTCTTCACCTTAATTACAAAGTACTCGAGGGACCTTAAGGAGCTAGGCAATCACATTTCTTCATTAAACTATTAGTCCTGTTCTGTTTTTACAGAATAAGAAAATCAAACCAATGAAAGCTACCATGGCAGCTATTGCTGATTCCTACCAACTGCTTTCTATTCTTCAGCCCATTTTTACACTCTGGGTCACTCCATAGGCAACTACAACATTTTAGCCTGAAACAAAGAACTGAGGAATGTTCATCTTACTCCTTTAAAATGTGCTGTCTAGCATACAGAGTGGTTAGCAAAGGACTAACAAAGAAAAGAAAAAAGTAAACACACTCCCCTCTCTCGTCACAGTGTTAACATATTCATCAGCATCTCTGTGACATACAAACCAAATTCAACTGGCTAAAGCTTTCACTGCAGTGAACAGTGAAGTCAAATGCAGCAGGATTACAACTCCTCTAAACAAGAAGTCAAACACCAAAGTTAAAAATGGATGTGTTGTGTAGGGGAGGACAAAGCTTTTCTAAAAGACACTCTTCTACTGTAGAAACAATGACTCAAGTTTCAGGTTTTGGGGGTTTTTGAAGAACTTCAAGGTGGAACATGAGGAACATGACAAAAGGAGCACATATGCAAAAGGAAAAAAACTCATAGCTCTATGCAGTATAATAAAAGGCTACTTGCTCACAAGCAGTAATGAGATTAAAACAAAATATTAGTTGAAAAGATAGCAATTTCTAAATTTTAGCTTCATGGATTTTTCTCCTTAAATTAGATGTAACAACACTTCTCAACCTGTTGAAATATACTAGGCAGTATGGCTCTGTACTAAATCACATATACATTAAATAAGGTAAAAACTTCACATGTTTTAAACCTAACTGTTTAGTCCATGATAGTGACATTTCAGTAAAAGCATGCTGCTTAATGTGACCCTACAAACCACTCTAGAAGGAATCTGAAAACATACAGCTCAGAAAAACAAGACTGCTTGAGATTCAAAACTCAAGCGACAGTGCTCCACTCTGGCACATGCTACTGCTCCCCAAGCAGTGTTTGGGCAAGGGGACTGGCAAAGCAGAGAGGAATGCATCCATCCCCACCACTTCAGACAAGAACTTGAGTGGCTCAAGTGAGCCATTCCCTGCCCCACTCCAGAGCCTTGTATCGACAATCCCATTAGTAAATATCTTCAGCTGAACCTCCCTCAATTAGGTTTTTTGTCAGAACAAATCACAAAGTAAATGGACCAGACAGAGTTGCCACATATGACTTTTTCTTGCTTAGCTTTGCACAAAAGAGAACAGGGATCTGTTGCTTTGGTAATGACAACAGGAAAGCAGGTCTTAATCCCCAAATCAGCTCCAATTTGTTCAACCAGCACAGCCTTCCATGGAGCTGTTCCCATGGTGACTTTGTCAGACTGCTTTGTCAACAGCAGGGCTCACAATTCCACAGACTGCAGCATGGGGCACCCTGCAGGCTATGGCTGTTATCTCAGCAAACTTTGGAGTACAGACATTGTTTAGCAACATATTACTACCCCATCTCAAATATTTTTCCCAGGGATTAGTACCCAGCTTGTTACATCAACTGCGCATCTGTCTTGCAATGGCTCAATCATCTTTGGCTGGCTAAAAACACGTTTGTGTGCACATGCCCTTACTCACAGCACCCACTCCATCTCTCCTTCTAGGGAACTTGTGACAAGTTGTTGCCAGCCA
This sequence comes from Vidua macroura, assembly GCF_024509145.1. Taxonomy (NCBI): domain Eukaryota; kingdom Metazoa; phylum Chordata; class Aves; order Passeriformes; family Viduidae; genus Vidua; species Vidua macroura. The sequence goes on from NC_071572.1 coordinate 14,276,168, forward strand.
TCCTTACAAGAGCTGCTCGTAACATACCTACCTCACAATTCTTTTTTCCAATTTTTCTACAAGCTGCTGCTGGAAATGAAGTACACTCACTGTTTTACAGGGAAAGAAGAGAAAAAGTCTGCATGTCCTGGCTACTTTCTTCCTAGTTGTGTCAGGTAATATTTTTATGCTAACTAAAATGTATGATATTTTAGGGCACTAAGATAAAGTACAGACAAATGATGATATTAAAACAGAACTAGGAAGTTCTGTTTTAACTATTTAGTCAGTTGAAATCCATATGCTTATCAGTTCACTTACAACTTGTGAAATGTTTTGCAAGGATTTTTAACTGTCCAGTCTGTTGGGTTTTATGGGTTTACAACCTCATTTGTTTAAGTTAACTGAAACTACATCAAACAAATACAAACTACACTAGCAGAAGTACACTGTTTAGGGCTACCTTAAAACATTCAGGCTTGTTGTATGAACAGAGGAAACAAAACTGCTGAGGTCCCAAAACTCACAGAAAGTTCCCCTATGCACATGTTCAGTTGACAATATAACAAAAGCAATCGAGTCAGCTATTTTAAAATTATATTTTTATAAGAACCTTTCTCAGGGATGCTTCCAGGTGCCAGTTCATTTATCTCCTGGGAAAGTTATGTAACAAAACACTCTTTACTAGGAAGTTCCTGGAACACATCGAAAGACAGGCAATTTAACTCTGAAACTGTTCCTTTAGAAGAGGCTATCATCTTAAAGGGAATGATCAAATGAATTTGCAAAGAGAAAACCCAATTTGAGAATTCACATCTCAAATCCCTCTAACACTCAAGGAAATGCAAGAAAGCAACATGAGGCCATGTAATCAAATATACCCAACCTTTTAATCTTCTACCTACTTTTTACTTTTAGGTATTATCTTTTAATTCTTCAGAGCTGGTAGAACCTTGATATTATCTTTTTAGGAGAATTACATGAAAGCTTAACTCAGTAGAGAGGAAGGATAGAACCTGAGTAGACAATTACCAACGTTGCTATCTTTTCACCGACTCAGAGACAAAAGGTTACCAGAACTGCAATGTTGATCAAATTATTCAGGAAGAATATAAAAGCACATGTAATTAGACAAACAAACAAGGCTGTACAAAAGCAAGACACAACTAACAGGTTTTTCTAGACACATCCAGTATAAAAACCAAGTAATTTGGAGCAGAAAAAGCCAGTGCCACATTTGAAAAGCCAATTGAAATGTAATAAAAATTTCATAGAGCACAACTGAGAATGATAAACATAGAACTACTAGTATCTACTTACTTGTTACCTTAGTGTCCCAAAAACCCCCCCAAAAAAAATCCCAATTAAACAAACCACCAAGCAAAACAAACCCAACCAGCGGGCAACCCCAAAGCTGCAACTGCCACAATTATGACAAGAACAGGTAACTGAATAACAATAAAGAAATTTAGTGCAATAAAACCATGGTAGTTAGTTATAGACCAGATTAATGTATACCATTATCAACTAACTGTGAAGCAGCATCAGGAAATCAAGTGAATGTAGTTTTGTTTATCAGTTTGTCCCAGTAGACTCAGCTTTTGTGTCACTAATGACACCAACCACCCTTATCATGCTGTTAATTACCTCAGAAGCTGCTTGAGAATTTGAAGCATATAACAGCATGTAAATACAGACAGACACAAAGTTGTCATTGTTCACATGCCAAGGTTAGACTCCAAAATGTTTAGACATATTTAATAGTCAGAAAATCACAAATACATTGAACTGACTTGAGCTTTCCTGCATCTGGAAGGACTAGTGCTGAGACCAAGGCACCATCCTATGGTACAGAACAGAATGACCAGCTCAACCTTCTGATATCCAAACTGCAAGATGACATAGTCCAGATTAGAAACAATATTCTGCTTTATCATAGCTACTTCATACACAAGGCTCATAAAAGGATAGCTTGCCCTGTCAACACTACAGGAGGTCCAATAGAGGGAGAAATAAATACTTTAAGGAAGAACAGCAGAGACATAATCAAAAGAAAATCCACTCACCTGCCATTTTTTTTGATGTAGGTTACTAAATAACCATGGTCTTCCCAGTTATGAACTGTTTCTGTCATTCCCTGCTCCTGAAAAATGGGCTGTAGAGCTTTAAGAACGGCATTACAATCAGCTGCAAGATTAAGAGAAAAAAAAAATCAGTGAGGATTTTCCACTCAAATTACTTCTGCCTTTTTTTAGAGTTTTTCCCTGGAACCCTGGATTAATTTTTCTTTAAGTACCATTTGAACACTCATGTATCTTCTCTTCTGCCCATCCTCATCTACCCAGAGATATTTCTCAGTGCATGGGCATCCAAACAACTTTAAATCAGTTTTCACACCTGAGCAAAAATGGTTATCTATCATGGATGTAATCAGTGTATTTTTATTATAGCTACTATTGATCATATACTATATCACAATCTACACAAGTCTCTTATAATTTCTTGTAAAATTTCTTATGTCTTTCACATAATTTCTTATAAAATCACTTAACACAAACAGCAACCCCCCAAAAAAACCACAGCATTAACAAGAAGCCTCAAAAATGTTAAGCTGTAATACTGGATAACTACAAAGTCATTGAAGACTAACCTATCCACTCTACCCCTACACAAACATCCTTTTTTCTAACATCCAGGCCAGAGCAAGTCCCCAGATGAAATCTCCATGATATTATGGAAAAGATTTCTCAGAAGAGCACACAAAAGCTCACTTGGAAATAACTGACATTCTGGTACAACTAGCTTCAAAAGCAAGCTGATAATTTGTCCATACAGGTGTTTCTTCAGTCAGAACATGGTAAGTTCAGAAGTCTCAAGTTTGCTGTACAGTTTTGTGGGGTTTTTGTTACCCACAACATAGCTTTAAGGAACAATTTTAGTTTCTTCAAATAAGTGTCTCAAAAGCAAGTTGCAAACTTTGCCCATTTATTTTGCAGTTGACAAGGTGAATTAGTGGAGGATACTCCTAAAATTGCACTTAGCAGAACACAAACAAAACTGGAAAGACTTATCACACCAGTGTCTGTGAGGAGACCTAACAAAACATTAATCTACTGGCTGTCCCTGGAAGATAAATAACATCACTTCCACCTCACAAAACACAGAACTACGCCACTATGGTCATGCAGTATGGCATCAATACAACCAGGATTTAGTATCTCCACCAGAGAAATCACCTGACACCAACATAGTATGGAGACAGTTTACAACTAAATGCTTCAGCACAGACACGATCTTCCCCACTGTGACTTTCTTAAGGAGTTATTCCCAAGGTACTTTGTTTTACCCATGCTCCCAAAATGCACATACATTGGAAAGTAGCAGATATAATCAGCAATAGTTTCCAGGATAAAATGGAGTTGTACGAGCTACAAAGAAGTGAAAAAAAGATCCATACCAAATAAATTAAAGTTCCTCAATCAATCATCTCTATCCAACTCCACAGTAGACTAAGCTAAAAATCTGATTGCTTGAAAGTTGTGTTTGCTCATCCATAAACACTAGACTTGAATTACCCCTGAATGTTTCAACCAGACAGACTAAAGTAACTGATAGAGTATTTACTTTTCTTTGAACAAAATGAAGACCAAGCCAATTCCCCAGTAGCCAAGGATATTTAATAAAAGTTGGAAGGTTTTGCTTATCACTCATTCTATCTGATCTCAATGCATGTTCTGAGACAGATTTATTATTCATCTTCTAAATCTCACTCACTAATTCCATGTTGCAAACTAAAGGCAAATAGAACTGACAAAACTAAATTCTGCTAGACCACAGTGAATTCTATAACTGCTAGTTAAATAATCTTAGTCAGGAGCACCACTGTTGAAACAGCACAGTCCACTGCCACCATGAAACTTCTTCCTTCCCCTACCTTTCCGTAAAAAATATGCATCATCTGTACCAGTAAGATTTTAGACTTCCTATCCAGTGTCAGGTTCTATACCGGCAATAAGGCTCAGAGTACACAGCTTGTCTGCCCAGTAACCATGGTTACAGTAGGAATAAGCGGGCCAGCAATCAAACCAACATGTTTTTCAGACATCAAAAGAATAGATAAATGGGGCCATAACTATGAGCCACAGTGCTTAAACAGGTTCTAATCTCTGCCTTGCACTGGCAAGGGAACTTTGCAAGGCTCACTTTGAACTTGCAGTTTCTGGCAGGAATCAGCCGTTTTTGGAGAAGGTAAGAGCAGCTGCTCCAATGCCAGTACATTCACAAAGAATTTTTGTCACTTCAGACACATCATCCCCACTTCTTCAGTAGCATTTGCTTCCTTGCCCAACTCCTTTACCTTCTCCATCTTTTTCACAACAAATGCCTACTTTCACCAGTTACTTCTTAAGCCACAAAAACATTAAAAACTCTGTTTACTAATGCATGCCATACCCTCCAAGGGTCAGGAGTAAAATTACATGGGTCCCAAATTGAACCACTGTCCAACCAACCCCCAAACCACTTCACTTCTGCAAGACTGCAGCAGGATGGTGAACAGACTGAAAGAACTGAAGTACTCATACCACATTTAGCCTGTTTTCAATAGCCTTAAGGAATCCTGCTAGGTGCATCTTGGCAGACACTGCAGGACAAATCATCACTGATATTTTTCTGCTCCATGAACATATCAACCCCTCACATACAGCTCATCACTCAGCCGCAGAGTTCTTTGCTAAGAAAACAGGCACAAGCTTGATTAAGCTCTCCCTATTATATTATTAACTTTAGGAAATTAAAACAACAACATGCTCTTTCACCAGGTATCCTTTTAGTTATACCACACAAGATTTGCCTTGGAGGGCTAATTAATTCTCCCAAGTTGGAGATTCCCTTATAAAATGTTTGAGGCCTAAGTGGTTGCTTGAAGACATCAGGAAGTTTACATAATCTTGGGATGTCTCACCCAAATCCACTAGTCACCACCTCACTCCAAGATCAGATATGCTGTTATCAAGCATTGATAAGCAAATGGGACAATGGTGATTAGAACAGGAATACCTTTGAATCTACACCTAAATGTTTATTCAAGTTGTCATTACTTTTTTTGGTTATTCAGGAACAAAAGAAACAAACTCTGGATACCAAGTATAAAATACTAGTTTAGGCATTTGATAATTATTTGCCAGAAGTAATGAAAAATGCCCAGAGTTTCAACTTTAGAGAACAGGAACAAAACCCACTATGTATAGGATTTGAAATACATGTATTTTTCAGGAGAGTCAATGCCCAGTTTAGCCAGAACATTTTTGAACCCCAGCATGCCTGAAGAGAAGACTTGCAGCAGTTGCAGATGTTCCTCTGAATTTGAGCAGCAAAGCAGTCAGTAATTGACTGTAATCTGTGAACATGAGAGCAAAGTCCAGAGTCGCTGTAAGCATCAAGTCTGGCCTCATGCACAACACTGGCTAGTTCCACCCTGATACTTGAGCTCAGTGCTGGAATCATCTGCTATTGACCCAGACTATCCCTAAAAATATTCTGGATTAAGATTTCATGCCCTACAATTAATAAAATTTCAGTAAGCTATGGAAACATATTAACTCTCATTTGAAAATATTCACCCCATTTACAACTTTAAATTTTTCTTACCCTGATTTTCAATCATTTCTTCTAACAGTTGGCAATATAGTATAACCAGAACAATAAAACACATCAAAGCATTTATATATGATTCTGCAACTGAAGAATTTTGCCTTGGCAGCTAGATATTCAGCAGAGAAAGGTGAAGAAAACAAATCAAGTGCTTCATTAAGAATACATTAAAGAGTTAGCATAAATTAGGAATCAAGATGCATAATATGCTAATAGTAAATAGCAACCTGAACTGCTGGCATATTGTTTCAGTTCAGAGCTGTTTAGGTTGTTTCAGCATAATAAAGCCCTGTGTTTTGCAAGTCTGATATTCTTGCACACAGGCACTCTACCTATCAACCCCAATTCTTCAAAATTCTTACAGGAAAAGGAAATACAGAGACAGAGTGGGAGGGCACCACGTACAAGTGATGAAGGGAACACACCTGACAGAAGAGATTCATTTCTAGGCAGCTGAGGTCCAGGGACAGTTCAGTAAGAGCAGCAGCAGGGGGTGCCTCCAACGTGCTACAGCTGCACACCTGACTGCTCTGGCACTGAACTCGCTCAACTCAAGTCAAACTGGCAGCCCCCTCCGCCACCACCTCTTACTGGAAATAGTGTCCTCAGGCTCACAGGTGTACAGGGAATCTCTCACTCACAGACTGATCCAAGGCATTCTTCCAATGCCAATATTAATGCCAGTATCTCAATCTTAACCATTAAAATTCCAGAGCCAAGGAGAAGCTACAGGCTCCCATCTATTTTCCATGTCCTAGTTTTCTTAACACTTGAGAAAATAGAAATAAAAACAAACAAAAAAAAAGTGAAAGTCACAACAGTTTATGGAAAGTCAACAGCTGCTGCTGCCACCTCCTTCTCCTAGGTCCCCCTCTCCATTGTATATGACCACATAAAGCAATGCATAATAATTTGCAGATAACTTCTTATCACTTAGTCATCAACTCCTGCATGGCAATCTTTTTCTTAGAACTAGAAAACTTGAGAATTGTCATTCTTTTGTGCTAGTTAAAAGGATCTACCTGCATGGAAAATGAGTGAGCAGAGCACACCAGTGTTTGAAACAGACTATCTAGAGTTTTCACAGCAATATCACAGGCTCAACTAAAGTCAGAATGCCAACAGTTGCCTAAGCTGATTCTTGTCCTCTAATAAGAAAATAACCCCACACCTCAGAAGAATGAAAGCACACCCTCCAAGCATACTCTGAGACCCCTGCTTTTATAAATGCCCAGAACAGATAGCTTGTTAACAGATACAAATGAATAACAACTGGCTTTAGCAATATGCACCTTCTAGGTATTAAGTTTCAAAGTCTCCCACCAGAACATACACACAGGAAAAATCCTCTGTTTTGTCCTTGATAGCTCTGCAAAAGAAGAAAACACCAGGAAGCAGAAAACTATACTAAAATTACTCCTTTCAATTTGCACCCATGAGAACCATCCTCATTATGTTGACTTAGACATAGAAGTCAATAAATCATGTATGGCATGAGGCTTAAGGGGGCAGCAGGTGGAAATAGTCATCCACTACTCATTCATCCATGAGAAAACAGATCAAGTTTCCTTGATCATGTATTACACAAGATTAGGAGTAGAAGGCTGCTTTTTCCAAAGGTTTCCACAGAACATCTCCCCCACTCCCATTTTTAAGGATTTCCAGCTACATAGTGAATATGGGCAAATGCAGCTATACTGTCACATCAGCAAGTGCATGAACTTACTGGCACTTCCATGTGATCACCAGAGCCAACAGGAATCACTCTGTGCATCCAAGGGTCCTTTAGGAAATTGTGGGTAAAACAAACATGATCAGAACAAGCTCTCAAAGCATTAACAATACCAGGCTACAAAAAGGAGAATTCGACACTCTCTCCTCCCCTGTACTACCATCACCTTTGTATTAGCTCCCTAATCACTTTCAAGGGAGAATTCCACAGAAGATCTCAAGTTTTTAGCAAATATAGGTCTATGAGATCCATTTACTTCCATAATGGAATAAATACATTAAAAATAAGTTATTCCTTCACCCTTCCTCTACTTGATTTGCTGTATTAGGGCTATCAAAAATCTAATTTACTACACAAATATAGGGTGCCTCTGCTTGTGGGTTCATCAATATCTGAAGGCTCACTCTCGATGATTCCTGCAGAACAATGTATTATGGAAAATTTGAGACAGTCCACCACAGAGACCTGTGAGAGGGGTTTTCCCTTATTAGCTTTTGGCAGAATTTAGAGAAGACCATGTCTGGAAGCACATTAGAGACCATATTTTCAATCACTAGTAGAGTCTCCCCCATTCACTCTGATATCTACAAATTATTTCTTTCTCTATTTTTAATTAAATATATGCTTTAAAAGTATTTTCCTATACCTGGCATCTAATTGCAGTTAGTAATGATATGACATCCTACTACAGTTAACTTTTTAAATGCCCATCTTCTGGAAATGTGCACAATAGATCACAAAGCAATTCTCTGGTAACTCAAAAAAAAAAAAAAAAAACAAAACAAAAAAAAAACAAAAACAAAAACAAAAAAAAAAAAAACCAAAAACAAGACAGAGGCCTCCACTTGAGTCTTAGTATCAACAAATGTAATTTCAATGCCTTAACAAACTTCATTTGTCTCCCAGTAACACACAACTCAAGTTCACCAACTGGCATACAAAGACTGTTCACATTTTAAATCTTAGCATCTGTTGAAATATCTGTAGCCCTTCCACACAAGAAAGCTGTAAAGAAGAAAACACCCTTGGTAACAGAACTTCAGCATAATACCAGCTCTTCTGGTCACTTACATCTTTCAAGCCACTTTCATCAGCTGACCATCTTCTAGATAAATGTTAAGCACAGTACTTGTCCTATATACTTTCCTCTCCTTTCAAGGATTTTGATATTTAAGAGGCATGGTCAGAGAAATGTATCTGAAATGGGAAATACTGATGTGTCAAAAGCAGTCTTCATTTCCAGCAAGAATTTGCTCTACCGCCTCAAACCAGAGCCTCACAAAAAACATCTCCCACTCTATTAGCCTTCACCTTTGCAGGTGACAGTTCCTTCATGTCTCAGCAAGCAGCCATTGAGAACCTGACATCATGCTGGAGAACCAGATAATTATATTTTCAGAGTTCCAGTCATACAGCATTTTAATCTTCAAAACTAGAAATCAACAAAAGCAGGCAATGAGTTCATAGTAACTGTTACTGCTAAAAATGGAAAGCTATTAATACCTGTATTAACACCTCCTGACAAGCCCCACTTGTGCTCTGACACTCAGCAGGCCAGTTCTTGGTCCAGGCCTGCCAGAACTAGACCATGGAGACCTGCAGGGCTCAGCTCGTAACAGCCCAGACAAAGGCACAGGCTGAGCCCAGACCACTCACAGAGGCTGCTAAGGAAACACAACCAAAACAGACCCATTCCTGAACTGCAGTTGCAAACACACCTTTAGCCAAGGTTGCTAACATAGTTGCAAGCTCCAGAGACATCTGAGTCTTGTTTAATCCTTATTTACATGGTCTTCACATACAGATCATAGTTAAGGAGTCAGTAAATTTTGTTCACATACCATAAATCAATAAGGTAAGGAGATAAGCCTGTCATCTGCATGTTATCACTGCAATCAGATGTTTCAGCACTTCAGACAATCCAATGCTTGACAGAACCAGTCAAATTTAGCTATAAGGATCAGAGATACCATTCCCTCACAAGAAGTTCAAATATACTTAACATGTTTTTACGGCTAACTGCAGCCAGCTCCAGCCACAAAAGCAAAATCTGTCTCACAGGAAAAAACAAAGCCTTAGCACCTCTAGTACATCAGGCAACAAAAGCACCCACCAGAGAACATCAAATTAGAAGTAACTCTCTGTATAGGTAAGTGCTCAAATCTGTTATTAATAAGTTTTATTTATAATCTTAGGCTTAGACTAATACTGAACTTGACATCTTCTTCCTCCTTCATACACAAGATTGACTTACTTGAGAAAGAAACCACAAGTTTTCAAGAAAAATAGTAAGCCTTCATTCAATGCCAGTCATCTCTTCCTGCATTCTCTGCTATTTCCAGGCTTAGTATGGGATGAACAATGATTCAACATCTAGAACTGTTGATTATCTGCTAAATAAACCAAACCAGCACCAGTTCCAAATTGTCTTAATTACAGCAAGACACAGTTCAAAACACAAGCAACTGAACTCACACAGTGTTTTCCCAGGTAGAAGTTAGGGCAGAGATTTCAGAGATAGTAGCAAGAAAAAGCCAAAGCAGCACCCCCCCAACCCCCCCTCTGCAGTATTTAGTTCTCCTAAACACTCCTCTTCCCCCTGCAGATTACCCTTTCAGAAAACCATTTTCTTAATTCTTCAAGTAAGGAAACTCAACAAAAAAGCTTTTAAAAGATGTAAAACTCAAAACCTTCTCAAGTCTTCTCCCCTTCAAAAGTTTAGATCAACACAGCCAAAAATAAGCACATAAAACTTTAGTACTGCTCCGTGAAGAACATTAAGACATCCAATCCAAACAAAGACAAGAACGAAAATATTATTTTAACTGCATTCAGTTCAAATATTTAACAATTTGATAGCCTAAGTGAAAACTTCAATACTGAAAGAATATTTAGGAGGGTAACTCAGAACACCTGGTGGTTAAGATGTTTTCCCCCCCTGCAGTGCAGAATTGAGCAGTGGACCCAACCCTGCAGACAGGAAGCAAGCCACTGACAGAGGATGCTCAGCCTACAAAAGGTCATTCCCTTCCTTCTATCTCATTGAAAATATTAACTTGAGGAAAATCAGATCATGTGCACACACACATTCACTTAATTTTTCTTAAATTTAAGCATTGCCCTACCTCTCGAACCCCAGCATTCCCAGAGTGTGAAATTTACCCAAAAGCCTCCCAAGCTTTTGTTTTAGTAACTGTGCCAGCTCAGGTAATCGCTGCTCTCCTCCACCAGCTCACTCATCTGTGCCCGGGCCCTGAGTATTACTGACACAACTGTTTGTGCCACTGTACCATGCACTATTTATAATCCCCCCAGCAATAATCCCAAACAGCAAACATGGAGACAGTTCTAACTGATTTCCAACTAATCTGCCTTTCAAAATAACTTTCTGAAGCAAAGAACCCAAATCTCACAAGTCTTCATATTATCTCTCCTCCCACCCTCAGAGAAACCTGAAGAACATCCATCAGTTCAATACTCAACAACCAAGAAAACTAAGCTTTGTTAACACATTCATGCATGGATGGAAAAACTCCCATGTGTAAGCAGATTTACAACATACAGTACATCCAAAATCAACTCTGTACAGGTATAAGGCATCAAATATGTATATACTTTCATAATGAAGTCCTCAAACTAAGTAATTTGAGGAGTCTCAAATTCATCTCTTCGGACTAACAAAAAGACCACAACTAAAGCTTTCTATGCCCCAATTAAAGAAGGCTAGCAAGCTATGTCCATTTTTATAAATGTTAAAATAATCTTCTTTTATTTTAGGATAGGGAACACTCTGCTGCTTGCTTGCTAAAGCTGTCTGTTTATCTCCAGGGTCACAGATAAGTAAAATACTTCTGTTCAAAGGGCTGAGCTCTTGAGTTGCTAATTTAACCAGCTCTTGAGAAGACCATTACTGAAACTCAGGCTGTTCTATCCAGCTATCCAAATATTCACCCTGCTTATATTTTTAACTGACTACTCCTAAAAAACTAATGAGGTGCCTAATTAGAGGAAATAGTTACAAGGACAGGCAAAAGGGCCTTTTTTTTAAATAGTACAGAGACTTTTGTAATACAGAAAAGAAGACAAGGACAGCAGACAGACAGGCAAAAGGGTTTTTTTTAAATAGTATATAGATTTTTGTAGTACACAAAAGAATTTATTGAAAAGTTTGAAAAAACTAGCAGCTTTTAGCAGAAGTACATGGCTTTAATCATCTCATGCAACCCTATTCCCAAGGCAATACTGTGTTCCCCCATCTCAAACCAACACAAGAGGACCTGTTTTCTCAAACTCCCCAGACCCATGTTTTTATTGACATCGCTGCCATTTGCAACAGCCTTATGGAAGCAATAACTGCAAACACTAAGAAATGGCTACCTAAAGTTATCAGTCTCACGATTCTTGCCGAGTACATTTAAGTCCTGAAGAATTTACATGACAAGCTCCACAGTCCAATACTCCAAGACAACTGGACTGCCTGAAGAAACCAGGGCTGTTATTGAAAGGGTTTGCAACATGCTAAGTCATTCCGCCAGTGAGAACAACCCACCAGAACCCACACCATTCTGTAGCACAAGTAGTTGCTAACAGCTGCACAAGTGTTAACTCATGACAAAATCCCATCTTCCTCAAGCAGAGCTGTATCCTGTGGATCTTCTCCCTGCCAGCGACAAAGAAAGCCTGCATCCTTTACTCACAGAGAACCTCAGAAGACTGAGGATGAAGACAAGAGACACATACTACAGGACAAGGATCCCAGAGAGCTGTTAACACCACAGCCTTTATAGTCATCTTCAGTCTTGATGGTAGACAATTACAGTGATACTTTGGATAGCTGCTATGTTAAATGTGAACAGTAAGGAACATATACAGATTATTTCAATCATTTATAATGACTCAGACCAAGCAGATTCTTTAAAAAAAAACCACCATTACCATGTACAGTTATTGCAAGATGCATTGCAATGAAACAAACTATTGTACAACCTTCCTACAAAGTACAGATGCAATTATCTGGACTTCTGCAAAACCTTTGACATGATCCCCCACAACATCTTTCTCTCTAAATTGGTGAGAGCTGGACTCAGTGGGTGAACTGTTTGGTGCATAAGTCATTGGACAGTCATATCCAGAAGGCTGTGCTCAGTGGCTCAAAGTTCCAATGGACATCAGTAACAAGAAGTGCCCCTCAGAGGTCCACACTGACACCAGTTATTTAGTATATTCATTAATAAAGAGATCAGTTACAGATGGCAACAAGCAGAGTGGTATGGTTGCCACACCTGAAGAATGGGAGGGCATCTAAATGGATCTGGACAAGCTTGAGAAGTGGCTCATGGGAATCTCACGAGGTTTAACAAGGCCAAGTGCAAGGGGCTGCACCAAGGTCTGGGCAACTCCTTGTATCAACAACCTCTGGGGATGAACAGATCAAGAGCAGCCCTGCCTAGAAGGACTTGGGGGTGCTGGTGGGTGAGAGGCTGGACATGGCCCAGCAACAGGCACTTGCAGCCCAAAAAACCAACAGTGTCCAAAGCACTGAGGGCAGCAGGGTGAGGAAGGGAATTCTGCCCCTCTGCTCTGGTGAGACCCCACCTGCAGTGCTGCCTCCAGCTCTGGGGTCCCAGCACAGGAGGGACATAGACCTGTTCAAGTCCAGAGATGATCAAGTTTAAGATGTTCAGAGAGATGGAGAATCTCCTCTACAAGGAAAGGCTGAGAGAACTGGGATTGTTCAGTATGGAATAGAGATAGCTTTGAGGTGACCTAATCACAGCTTTCCAGTACCTGAAGGGAACTCAAAGCTGAAGAGAAACTTTTGAAAAAGAACCTGGAGTGAAAGGGAGAATGGCTTCAAACTGAAAGAGAATGGGGTTCAGTTCTTTACTGTGAGGGTGGTGAAGCATTGGGATAGACTGCCCAGAGAAGCTGTGGACACCACATCCCTGAAAGTGTTCAAGGCCTGGTTGGATATGGTTCAGTGTAAATTGACCTAACCCAAGGTGTAGCAGCCCATGGCAGAGAACTTGCAAGTAGATAAGGTCCCTTATCTATGTAGATAAGTTCTCTTAAGGTCCCTTTTAACCCATCCATAATAAGCTGGCAACTTCTGTTATATTAACACCTATACAAAAATGCACATTTGTCAAAAACAAGGACACAACTAATGTTTTGAGGAACAAGGAGTGTGCATTTACCAAGTTTACAGATTTTTGCCTTCTCCAGAAGGAAAGATGGAACAGCTTTAGCTAAGACCTAGAAAAAAATATGTTATCCTCACAAGATCTGAAGGTCCAAAACCAAACATTTAATTTTACTAAATGCCATTTCATGGCGTTCCCCACCATTCAGAAGTCTAGTTGTCCACCTAATTTGGAGAAAGAAAAACTCAATTAGTTGACAATTTATGATTAAGCTATAAGGTTTAACTCCTGTAATAAACTATACATGCACATTCACCAACTTTTTCTATTTAGATGACTTTTTGTGTTTTGGACCATAAACACTAGATGAGAGGAAAAACTCCACATAAGAAGTACAAACCAACTACTGAGCTGTCAGAGCAGAAAGAAAGTTCTTCATGTCTCACTGAAGAGGTCTGTTTTGCTGCGACAATTGTAAGACAGGAAAAATGCTTCTTCCTTCCTTTGATCTACACAGCAACACTTCTATAGTGGGTCCATCAACCTATCCCCATTTAGGTACATCCATCTTGGTCAGAGAATGATGCAAACACTGCCCTCAAAAGTAAAGGCAAGTGGAAAAGCCTACCTAAAATCAAAGCAATTGTTAAGAGCCTTACCATGTTCTCTAATGAACAGCATTGCTTTTTATATCATAGAGAAGCAAACATACCTATGGCTTATTTTCGATACACCTACTTTATCCCTGGCAATTTTCATCCTTCTGCAGAAACCAGTCATGGTTGTAACTCTTGAACCTATGGTAGCTCAGAGAACTATAGAGACAAATAGGCCACCGTGGGGGCTGGTTGGTTTCTATGAGACTTGTTTTTACACTAGTCTAGCTTACCAATTCTGCTCATAGTACATTAGTCAAGCACAAGATGCAAGGAAAATAGCAGGACTATCTCATTTGCCATTAGGTCACCATTACAGTGGCTAACCTGCCCTGAAAAAAACTCAGTGTAAAAGGGAAACTGAAAGGTTTTCACTGTGAAAACCACAGTACACTACCTGAAAGCACACTCTTTGCGAACATCTGCAGTAACACCTTCCCCTTCCTGCTCCCGGCTCTCCGAAGCGCACATGCAGCAATGCCACAAAGGGCACAGCTCGCAGCAAAGCCCCCGTGGTCAGGAACCTCCTTCTCAATCCAAGCTTTTGAAAGATTTTGTCTGCAGATGCAAGGAACTGCCTTCACACCAAACTGGGAAGGAGAAAGGGGTTCGACATAGGAGGCCAGGCCGGCCCAGGGGCGGGGGCCGGAGGCCACACCGAGCCCGCGGCCTGGCTCAGCACTCAGAGAGCCGCTTTGGCGCCCACGGCAGCTCCCCCCTTCCCCCTTCAAACCTTCCCACCCGGCTCGGCCGCCGGGAAACGTGGTTGTCGCCACAGCCCGGCGCTCCAGCGCTAATCGCGTCCTGCACCAGGTTCGAGCAGCACCGCAGTGACACCGCACTCCGCGCCGCACCCGCGCCTCGCTCGGCGGCAGCCGCCAGTCCGGTTCGTCGCACCCGCCTCAAGCGCGGTGCAGCCGCAGAGCCAGGGCGGCCTCGGGGGTGCCCCGGCCCGGCCGCTCGCCAACAGCCAGGCCCTCCTTCCCTTCCCTTCCCCCGGCCCTGCAGTTCGGCGCCTCCCGCCCGCCCCCGTGGGGAAAGCGCGCCCTGGGGGAACCCGCATGTCCGCCCCGGTCCCGCCCAGCCCCGCTGGTGCCCCCCGAGCGGGGCAGCCCCCGCCGCGGCGGGCTCTGGGCAGGAGGCCGCAGCGGGCCGCCCGCCTGCCCAGGGGCAGCGGCGGGCACGGGAGACAAACACGGCCCGGCGGGAACGCCGGGGAAAGGGCCGGAGGGGGGAGGCGGCGCCCGCGCGGGCCTCATCCTCGGCGGCCCCGGCGAGACACCGACCGGGGCGGGTGGGGAAGGGAAGGTGCGCGCCCCCCGCCGTCTTCTAGCCCGGTTACCTGTGGCGCCGAGCAGAAAGTCCAGGGTGCTGTGCCGCGCTGCTGCTGCCATAGTGAGGTAGAGCCCTGTGCCATGCCTGGAGCGGCGGCGGCGGCGCGGCCCGAGCGGCGGAGCGGCCCTATATGCGCGGGGGCTGCGGCGGCGCGGGGGGCGGAGCGCGGCGGGGCGGGGAAGCGGCGGGCCCAGAGACCCGCTCGGCGTGTCCGGAGAGCCCTTGGGGGTGCGGCTCACCGGCCGAAATCCCACCCCCTGAAATCCCGTAATGGTGTCCTGGTGCTGTGGCCACGGAGCGGTCCGAGCGGCAGCGGCCATGGGGCTGCTGTGTGTCACCTGCTGCCCGCCCTGGGCACGGAGGGGGCCCGCTGTCCCTCCCTGCAGAGGGACCACCACCAGGGAGTCATTAAAGCCTTTTGTTTAAAGTCTTTTTTTATTCATAAGGGATAACTGTAAAACAGCGTGCTGAATCCACAAATTACATTAATCACATGCAGTTGCAAGCCCTTAAAAATAGTATCCAGAAGTAGTTAGCTACAGGACTGATCACAGAATCACATCACAGAATCAATTAGACCTCTGAGATACCGAATCCAACCTGCGGCCGACCACCACCGTGTCAACTAGACCATGGCACTGAGTGCCACTTCCAGTCTTTCCTTAAAAACATCCAGGGATGGTAACTCCACCACTCCTCTGGGCAGCCCATTCCAGTAACCTTTCTGTGAAGAAATTCCTCCTAATGTCGAACCTGAATCTCCCCAGGTGCAGCTTAAGACTGTGTCCTCTCATCCTGTCACCAGCTGCCCAGCAGAAGAGACCAAGCCCCATCTGTCTACAGTCTCCTTTCAAGCAATTGTAGAGAGCATAAGGTCACCTCTGTCTCCTTTTCTCCAGGCCAAACAACTCCAGCTTCCTCTGCTGTTCCTCATCAGACTTGTGCTCCAGACCCCTCCCAAGCTCCGCTGTCCTTCTCTGGACATGCTCCAGCCCCTCAACATCCTTCCTGAATAGAAGGGCCCAGAACTGGGCACAGGACTCCAGGTGTGGCCTCACCAGTGCTGAGAACAGGGGAAGATGTTTGGCTGTGTCAGTCACTAGGAGCTTTATTGCATGAATGAGTGTGGATTTGCACAATGCCACGGCATCAATGGTTTCACATGCTTCCACAATTAAATGAAGAGATTTACAAGTAACTGCCATGTGAGTAATCTAATGTGCTACCATGATTAGTTCCATAACTTTCAATAAAGATTTTTTCAGGGCAAACTTACAGTATCCCCGTTTTGAACAGTTATAATTCTGCACAGACACCCTGGGCAAAACAGAAACATTCACTGGAAATGTGCATCAGAAGACACACAGACATCTGCAGGTCTGTACTAACTATACTTTCTTCAGATGGTCTTCATTTGAAACAGCTCATGCATGATAGGCTGGGGGATTTTATGATTAATTACCTAAAATATACAGCTTTGCATGTTCCCATTCAGTGTCTTTGATCCAGTCTTGGATGTTACAGGGGATTACATAGTTCTGTTTGGGTGGCTTGTGTATCCTTGTTGCCATTCCATCAGGAATTCTGATTTTTCTTAATGCCATCTTTTCTCCTTTTTTTTTTTTTTTTTAAATTTAACCAAAATCAATGCTTCCTTGCTGCCAACTTCAATCTCTCTACATTTTTTTTCCAGACATGGAACTGCCACAAGACAGCCAGTAAAATCCATGCTCTTTGAAATCTATTGCATGTCTCACCTTTGCTTGTGCCTGCTGCAGTGGTTTCAGTTACCTCATTCCATAAAGGAGCTTACTGGATTGATTTTTACTCTCTTCAGTGGGAGCAATGCCTTGTGTTCTGTTCAACCTATTACATTGTCTATCCATTGTGGAATAATTGGAAGAAGGTAATAGTGATGCTGCCACCTAAGTGCCTTCAAATGTATTTGTTCATACGTGCTAAGTGCCTTGCTAAATTATGCCCTTTCATACACATGAACAACTTTCCTGGGTTTACAGGGAAGGAAAAAAAAAAAAAAAGGAACATCAATATGTCATCCAAATCTTTTCCTGGCATTAGTTTTACAATTGAAGGCCAACCATTTCAGACTGGCACTTAGAGAAAGTTGAAACATCATCTTTTTAATTAAATTTGCTGTGGGAAAAAGAACAGTGGTTTTACTGTGTCCCTTTTTATATTATGAGAATTTTGTGATTTTGTAGTGGGATGAAAAGCTAAAAAGGCTAATGAATTAATCCAAAGAACAGTATGAAGTCTTTCTTTCTTAAACTTTGACTTAAAGGATGGTTCTTATGCATAAATGGCTTTTGCAGCTCCTCATTGGGTTAGGTGGAACTGGGAAAGCTGGAAAAACAACATGAAAAAATTCAATAAAGGGTGAAAAAGAAGAAGAAGAGGTTCATCTTGGAAACTTTGGTAGAGCTGTAGGAAAACATCCAACAAGAGGAAGAAACCTGCAATATCAGTATGTAGGAGTGAAAGCAAACAGTAAATTACATATGGTTTTACAGAAAAGCATAAAAACAAAGCCCACAGAATTTAAGCCTCCTTGTGAAGGATCCCATTGCTGAGGAAGGAACTAACACAATTCTCTTCCACTTCTTTGGCGTGACTACTTTGTGCATACTACTTAACTAGGTCATGCCTGGGATATTTTTGGGAATCTTCCTGTTAAAAAATTACACTGAAGGGAATTTTAAAAAGGGCAATTAAAATAATTAAAGAGATGAAGGGATTGATTTATGAGACAAGATCAAAAGATCTGGAATATTAAAACATGTTTCACAAATCCTGTGGAGTTTGGATGACATCACATTGTTAAGATTAGCACAGACTGTTTGGAAAGAGTTTATTCAGTGTGAGGTTACCTGCGTATTTTCAAACTAGTAGAAACTGCAAAAGTGGGGAAAAAAGGTTGAGGCGCCAGTGTTTAAAAAGCTTTGGGCTGAAAATCAAGAGCAGAGACCATACCCTCTACAGGTAGATTGGATAGATTAGATAAAAGACACCAGCTGATGGGAACAATCTTTGCACTGGCAAATAGCTGGGACAAAGGCTTTGCAGAGTATGCAGTAACCTGCACTAGATGTGTGGTTTAGCCTGCATAACCCCTGTTCTTTCTGGACCACAGCAGGCTGAGATACCAAGTGTTTCAAGTCTCAAGGTTTTTTAAGCAGGGTGTAATAGAATTTTTAACCACAGGTTCCCTGTTCATCCTCTCTGACTACATCTACCTCTGTTCATTGTTCTGAAGATATTTCACCTACAACTGCCACAATCCTAAATTCACCTCAAGAATGAAAAACCAAACTTCTTCTCATACAGAGCTAAGAAACATCCTTGAAGAAAAATATTCTTTTTCCTCATTTTTATAATCTGTTCAGAAATTCATTAACTTCAGGTCCTTCTGAGTCCAGCTCAGGGTTCACTAGCGTTGCCTAACAATAGTAGATTTTTTTTCCCTGAATGGCTAAAAAGTTTCTAAAGTGGTAACACATTTAAGACAGGAGTTCACAAGGGTTCTGTTCACCCTTGTTTAGGAACACTTGTATATCTCATGGCTTTATCACTTGGGAATAATGTGACCATCTCACAATGCTATTGAAACATTGAAGTTAAACGTATCTATCTAAAATAAACTTACACATGAGTTCTCTCTCCATTCCTGGTTCTGTATATTGAAAGTATTGTTAAACATTAATGCAATACAATTAAATAAGCAGAATAACATGTGCAAACATATTATCCCAAGCTGAAGTGCTTGCTAGAAGATAGCACCAAAATGGCAAAAGCAGGGGCTGCAAACAGAAAAGGGTTAGGACTTGGTACAAACCCCTGAAAGTGCTTTCATCATCTTCATTGTTTGTACATCTGAATCAGCTTTTCCCTAGGAATTTTCTTTTTTTGAACACAGCTCTAGTCCTTAAGTACTTGCTTATCATTGACAGAAGTCATGGTAAATTTTGAGAGGTAGGAGAGAGAAGATAATACTTCATTTTAGAAAAATATTGCTGGGGTGGGATGGGAAAGAGTCTTGTAAGTTAATGGTTGTTTTAGAAATTATTGGAGGTGACAATGTGCTATCACCATTGTGACCAAACATGAAATTCACCACTTTGCAAATAGCATTATCTTATTATATAAGATGAAATTCATGTTTTCTGGAGGTGAACAACTGTTTAATACAGCTAAGAAAACTAGAACTGATTATTGTAATGAATGTATTTCTTCAATTTGTGTTTCTACTCTTGTGCCTGAACATGTTACTGTTTACTAAAACAAACACAGTTTATCCCCCCCTCTCTTGGATGCTTTCTATCTAATATATAGGCTTGCTGGGGCATAGCTCTAGAGGCTTAAAAAAACAGATAGCAAACTGTCCATTTCAAATTAAATTTAGGCAGTGTGGAGTCTACATCTTACTGGAAATTATGAGAAAAATCCCTGACTTTAAAAACAAGCATATTGAGTTCAACAGGAAACTTACTCAGGTAGATTACAAGATGAATAAAGACTCTTTCTTTTCCTTCTTTTTTTTTTTTTTTTTTTATTCTGCAAAGAAAGACCCTGGAGAGTCAAATTATATCATAGGATGTAAGACTTCTCACAGAACAAGAGAACAATTTCAGGAAGTTAGCAAACTCAGATAAGAGTTAATTGCTTAAATAAGTGCTACCATAAATTATAGCAGCTATTATACTCCCTGCTTTTTGAGAACCCTCTGCTGGATTTTAGCCAGAGTGTTGTGTGTAAACCCTTGGGATTTCCTGTGGTCCAAATAGACTCTGGTCTGTTTCCTTTGGGCAGAGGTTATTTACCATGGAGGTGAGACCTTCAGTCCAGTTATCCCAGGATCCTGGTCATCCTGCACATCTTCTTCAGGGACACCTTACTTGTGTTAAAATACTCACTAATCAGGTTTCAATCTTGACAGAAGCTAATTCATTATTTTGACAACACTGAGAAGTAGCCACAGAAACCACTTACAGACCCTTCCTTACCTTTGCCTTCCCAGCTGCATCCTCTAAGCTTAGACCACGTCGTACCTTTAACCTGCACATATTGGGAGGTTTGGGGTTGGGTTTTTTTCCTAACTGCCAAAATGCCACAGACCTGACAGAATTTCTTCTGTGTTTCTCTGTAGATGTTTGACCATTCGACAGAATTGCCCAGAATCCTAATGAGTATTTCCTCACCCCAAACCAAATACAAGGAAAGGCTAGATGAACACTGCTTTACCATCCCAACCACAGTCTTGCCTGTGAACTTACCACATGATACAGCAAAATTTGATCAAGCGTTTCTTTAACATCTGTGTCATCTCTCAGAACAGTTACAGTCTATAAGTCCCTCTTGGTGTTTGAAAATAGCCTTTGAGGAACCTTTCTTATAACTCCTATCAGATAATCTTCCCTATTCACTCTTTGTCCCCAGTCATCATCTGATCCCATGGGCAGCTCATCAGGTGATTCCCAGTAAGACATCAGATTATCATCCTCTTGGATAGCAACCAAAGGATTTGTCTGGCTTGTCCACCTTCTATCATGCCTGTCACATTGTCTGGATGCACCTCCTCAGGCGACGATAGGGCCTGCCAGTACTAGTCTTCTTTTATGACCTAAGCTATAGAAGTTACGTCTGATGGCTGCATCAGCTTGTTAGAATATCTAAACCACTCCCAAGTGGTGACTTACAGAGTACAGGACAGGACCTGTGGTTCACAATCAAAAAGAACATAACAGAAAAAATTTGAATTCTGATGCTTTATTTCCCGCTACACAAAGCAGAATGATGGCAAGCTCAGGTGAGGTCAGATAACCAGTGCTAGGCATGGCTGTGTGTGACATGCTTGGGACTTCAGGATAGCCCTTGTTTCCAGCAGCAATACAACAGAATCATTTGTCTATTACATTAAGCTGGTTTTGGTTGTTTGCTTGGTTTTCTTTTTTTTCTGTTCTCCTTCTGTTTTGTTTCTATGTCCTAATAATTACTGTCACAAAAGGAATAATAAGCAGGTTTCCCCAATACCTTCAAGTTACATCATCCTGTCTATTGATTATAATTTCCTATGGTATGCAGGTGACTTCAGGAAGAGGTTACCCCTAGATATCAGAAAACACACTGAATAGGTAAATCCCCTCTTTTTCATCACAGCACTCTGTATCCAGTGGACACTGTTCTCCTTTCTGCAGCTACAGTTGAAACAATGTAAATAGTACAGAAAACCTGATCAGGGTGAAATAATTTCCTTTATACCTTGTAAAACTCTTTATATTAGGGGAAAATATACATAGGGGATAATTTGTAATCCTAGCCTCTCATAACATGAAGAAAACAAGATTCTTTCTGATCAAAGTTTTTTTTTAGGGAGGGAGGGAATCCCTGCACAGAGAAGAATGGATGGTAAATTGATTAAAATTAGAGTAATGAATTCATCCAGACAGCATGGAGGTAGTAGAAAAAATGAGCAAAAGAGAGGGAGTGTAAAAAAAAAATACAATAGAAAAGATGTTTTACCTTAACTAGACATTAGTAATATGTACTTTATATGCATGTTTTACAATATTATTTCTCATGAAGTTGTTCCTTTTAGTTACCTTTTCCAATTCTCTTTTGAGTGATGACGCCTCAGCATGCACTCTGTGAGAAATGCTGATAAATTATAGTGTGAATTTTATTTTCATATCTGTATTGTATACTGAATTCAGGGCTTCTTACATTAAATTCTGTTGCCACGGAAGTCAAAGACAGACTTAATGCTACCTTCAAGGGAGCCAGAAAGTCAGTATTTGTCTGGTGCACTGCAGACAAGGTTAGACCAATACTCTTTTTTACCTGATCATTTGACTTTTCAGGCAGAATTGTATGTAATAGCATTCAAAATATAAAACCAAGGAGAATGAACAAAAATAAAACCAAGGAGAATGAACAAAATGCTTAAATACATGCCAATAACTCATACTAGCTACAATTAAGTCATAAACTCAACCCCTCAGAACTGTATAAAGGGTATTACTTTATTGATGAGTTGAGCTTTCTTACTGTGAGACAAGGTATTAACCTTATGCCTGTCATGAGTGAACCTTTTGATTGCAAGTGCAATACGAATTCCAAGTCAGAAAATGGTCTCTTCTGCAAAGGGATTTCCAGATTAAAGAAAGGAATAATGTCTAAATAGGCCAACATGCCAGTGCAGAACAGCTGTTGCACATCAGGCTCTCCTGTGCACCCTGTTCATGAAACTTATCTCCTGTGACTCAGATATCTACAGTCCAGAAGCCTGTATTTGATCTGGTTGTCTTGACTGCATTCAGAAACAGCAGAGAGACAGTTTTAAGATGTAGTTCATCTCATCTGCAGTTTAAACCAGATCAGATAAAATGTGTTCTGCTCCTATCTGTTGCCTATGAACAGTTCAGGCGAATTCCACATTCTTGGAGTGCTTTGAACAGACTGAATTAATTTCTTTCTATTCAGTGATACTGTCAACATGAAATAAGAACTGTCATGTGGGGATGAGAGCCATGATTACTTTTTTCCAAGTTTTCTCCTTAGAAGAAACTTTTGTACCAACTTCTCCATTTTCTATTGTAAATAAGAAACAGCATGTGCTTAGGAAAGGGAGATGAGTTTTCTAGGGGAAAAACCAATACAATAAGATAATACTGATCAACTCAGCTGGCCATGGTCTCATTTTATTTGCTGTCAGACCATCTTTGAGTTCATTAAATAACATCACAGAACAAAAAAGTTGAAAGGACTTTGTGAAAGACTGTGGTTTTTCACAGTCAGTTCCTCTAAGAAGTTGTCAGGTAACATCTAATCATAAATTTCTATGTTTTTTAAATGCAATGTAAATGAAAATGTAGAGTCAAGAATATAATCCAAAGTTATTGATCTTGTAGCTCATCTAAGTGCTTTCACAATTAGAGCTAAAATGGATAAACCAAATTTGGAGAAACAGACAAAAGTCTAGTAGTTAATCCTCCAAAACCTATGGAAAAATACTGACCCCATTAACTAGGTAGCACAATAATAATGTATAGCAATCTGTTGCCAAAATTTCACCAGAACACAATAAAGTAGTAATTGGCAGTAATAACAGCAAAGTGCCTTTTGGAATTGACATAAAAATTTTCAGTCTGAAACAGCCTGTTGTAAACATCAGAAAATTTATGTGTCCTTGGAACTCAGAAGTTTGTCAGGTAGGATATACTGGTTGCAGAAGTTTGTCCCCACTGGTACCAGCTCAGTCTTTACTAAAATGTCTCAACTGATACTTTGAGAGAAACTAGAGCAGTAAGTTAGGAGTCAGGAGATCAGTGTTTTAATTCTTAAGTTGCTAATGTTTATTCCACTCAAAAAGTGGTAGTAATAGTACTTTCTTTCTCTGTTAGTTTATACACCCATGAGGATGAAAACCGTTTCAGCTGTGACATTTTAAAAAATACAAATTCAACAGGTAGGTCTAAATTCCTCTTGTGAATAATGTATATGGTATTCTACACAAATTTCCCATATGGTTCTTTATTACTTGCCTTATATTATCTGAGTGATTCCTTATACAGTCTTTAATATATTCTCCAGTTATTTAACAGGTTAGTTTAGATTTCTTATTTAGGTTTTCTTCTTTACTCTGTTAATTTTAAACAGAAAGAACTTCTGCTGAACACAAAATGGCATGTGTGATATTGTCAATGAGCAAGCAGTTGTTCAAAAGATAACATGTAGTTTGCTTAGAGGTTTTGGCTGCAAGACTTATATAATGACTATTATTGCCAGCAACATTAACCTCAAATACAAGAAAATCAGAAAAGTAATCAGATAGGAATACTTACCATATGCAAAGCTCAAATGTAGGTGGGTTTTTTTTTCTTCCTAGCATCAGAATTCTCGAAGGTTTTCTTCAAAGAGGTGAGAGGTGAAAATCTTGAGAGGGAACATTTTCAAATTTTTAAGGGGATTTCCAATAGGACCTGCAGGTACTGGTAACACCTGAGAATAATTTTCAAAGGCAGGACTTTTGAGTACTGTATCTATTTTGACTTTTGGGGTGAAAATTGTGAAAGAAATGCAGACTTGGAAAAAGAGATAGAGCAAAAGAATTTCTTATACGGAATTCAAATCATCATTAATTTCTTCTGTCTGGACAAAACTGGAAGCAAAAGACTCCCTTGAAGAGAGTTATGTCAAAGCATAGGCACTGAAGATGCCAGTTGCTTCAATAGACAAAGATTGTTCAGCTACACGAAGGAGGGCTATTCATACAGGGTTCTGTAATTTAAGGACTTCAAGTATTTTATGGAATAAAATGCAATTGTATTTTCTTTATTTTAAAGTTTATCAACTTACTCTTGTGAGTTCATGAATCTTGAAAAAAAAGCAAGTAGCTGTTTAGTTTCCTGTCATTTCCCAATCCCAACTAGATCAGCATGACATGCAAAATTAAAAACATAAGTGAATAGGTAATGTCATTAGAATTTCTGGTGTGGAAACATTTTAATTTTTCAATTAAAACTTGACAGAAAGGTTGCTGTTATGACCTAAAGCAAATCGTGGGTAATTTAGTTTGGTCTGGCTCCTATGCTTTCAGTGTTTTGGGATTGCTACTATGCAGGGGTTAAGCTGTCAGAAGAAAAGAATGTATTGTTGTACCTGCAGGGTAGTAGAAATCCTGGTTAGGTTTCTCTTCTGATCTAGGCAGTGATATGGTGGCCTTGTTTTTGTACTCTGATGAATTCAAGCTGCTGTGTTCTGAGAGCTCACTACTTCCTGACCTTTTTTCTATTTTGCCCTGTTTTCAAGGGCTTCATCTGTCATAATCAATGATACTGTGTTTCATTGTACCAAAAGAGCTCAAGTTGGTGTCTTGTCAATGCTAAAAGACACTGATTCAAAAAGATATTTGAGAATGCTGAAATGAAACTCTTGGATTATATATTCATCCTGATTCCTGTTTTAAATTGTGCACTATTGTATTTCTCTTCATCACATACTCAAAATGACAGAGCCCCATGTAACAATAAACAATACAGAACTGCCAGCCTTTAACTTTTACTGTTTGCTTAGGAAGTGTGCAGGAACTGATGACAAAATGTATGAATTAATTTTTTGACCAATGAATGCTGAATAACAGATTTTGTAACAAAATGGCTCAAGAAAAGACAAGATACATTTTCTGTGACAGCCACTTCTGGCTGTCAAACAAAGCTGTAAAACTTATCAATATGTCATGCAGACTTCTTGGAACAAATTATGTAGTTGCCTGACTCCATTCTTCCAGAAAACTTTTCCACAGATTTTATTGCACTATGACATGGTTACACTATGGCACTGAGAGCCAGACTCTCTCTGGGCTCTCCTGGTCGATGGGGCCAGTTTTCCTTTGTGTTATGGGCAGCATAGTACAGCCAGACTTAGTGTGGAGCCTTTGCTGGCTGCAGCACTGCAGGAGTATAGAAGCAGCAGCCAGCTCTGCTTTCCCGCTCACTGTCCTGCGTTGAAACTATGTGGATGGATTAAAAGACTCGGCCCTAGAGGATAACAGCTTATCCTGTCAGAAACCAGGCTTGAGGCTGATGCTGGGGTCTCTCTGGTCCCCAGGCATGGTATTTGCTGTAGTGCTTCCTAGTGGTATGGAAACAAGTCCCATGGGATCCCTTGGGATGGGCTGCAATAGACCTGCAGGAGGAAGCCAAGATGGTTAGAGGAAATACTAATAAGCACCTTACTCTTTAAGTATTCTTCTTCCCTGGAAATATTTTCTTGTCAGCATTTCTACTGTTGGATCCCTTCTAGTTATGAGATCACATGATTGTGATTTTGCAGGGTAAACCAAGGGACTCTGAAAAATTTCTTTGATTTCTGATCAAGAAAACAAGCCTGTTATTACTATGCATATAGCACTGTTTAGTCTACTGACCACTTGGCAACAAATTTGCTTTACTCTCAATTAGATTTATTTGAGGTGCTGGAGCAAATCCAGAGAAGGGAAACAGAGCTGGTGAAGGGTCTGGAGCACAAATCTTATGAGGAGTATCTGAGAGAGTTGGGGTTTTTTTAGCCTGGAGAAAAAGTCTCTGAGGAGATGTTATTACTCTCTTGAACTACTTGAAAGGAGGTTGTGACCAGGTGGGAGCTGGTCTCTTCTCCCAAGTAACAATTGACAGGACAAGATGAAATGGTTTTGAGTTGCACCAGGGGTGGTTTAGATTGGATATTAGGAATAATTTCTTCATTGAAAGCGTTGTAATGCATTGAAAAAGGTTAGCCAGGGAAGTGTTGGAGTCACCATCCCTGGAACTGTTCAAAAACATGTGGGTAGGGCACTGGAGGGCATGGCTTAATGTTGAATATGGTGGGTTGATAGTTGGGCTTGAGGATCCCAAAGGTCTTTTCCAGTCTTAACCATTCTATTGTTTTCCTATTGTTTTTCTTTCTCATTCATGAACAATATCAAGATAAAAACATACTAAATTTGTTTCCCTCTGTTTTGTTCAAAATGTAAATGGTACTTTTTGATGGGAAAGAGACCAAAAGTTCTCTGCTTGTAGGTAATTCTGGTCAAACTGTATCTTGAGAGTAGCATTAGCTTTAGGCTTACTTCTGTTAGTAAGCCTCACTTATACCTTTATAATAATTAATGGAGCTCAACTTTAAGGGATAGTGCATGTGTTACTGCCAGAGTTGTCCTATTCATATGGCAACCATCAGGCATGGCATATTCCATTGCTCGGGTCATGTGCAGTCTGTCTGAATGGTAGCCTCCAGTAACACATTTACAGTATATCCTTCTGCTGAAAACAACACAGAGCTCTATTTATAAACTGTTTAGGAGTTAAATGTCTCATAAGTGTTCCAGCCCTTAAAAGCAAGCATTTCCACTTCCAATGTGTTAGTGAAATGACCACATTTATTCACAAATCATTCTCTGGGCTGGCTTTATCAATTCTAAACCACAGCTGAATCAATGACATTTTCTCCCTTCATCTGGCTTTCAGTCAAGCCCACAATCACTTTCCCTGTGTGCCTTGAATGTTTAATTGGTAAACACTGCAGGATAATATTTAACTACAAATAAAAATCTATCATTACTGCCATGTTATAAACACATAGGGAAATTCCAGTTTAATTTTCTGAAATTGCTTGCTTGCAGCACTAAATATGTGGGATTAAACTGACTTTGAGAGAATGCTGGGAAGCAATAAGAAGCTTTTGGCCTGGTGCTGTTTCTGAAGGCTTTGCAAAGATGCTATCATGCAGCATTTCAGTCATGGCAGGAATGAACTGGAAATTTCCTGAGAAGAGGTGGTGGGTAGGTAAAAGGTTGCTATAAAACCTTAAACCTCCCCTAAGGTCGAATTGCAGGCTGCTTGAAATAATGAATCTTAAAAACATGTAGTGCAACTGTGGTGTAAATACAAAATGTGCTGCATGAGTAAGTATATAAGGAAATAATAAAAAAACACAAAATACCTCAGAATGAGGGAGAAGCAATGACTATCTTATAGTCATTAATCTCTTTAATCCTTACACTCTTTCTGCAGTTTCAAGTCCCAGTCATCTCTCCCATTCCCCCTTTCAACTTGCTGCCCCTCAGTTCCATTCTCTTGTCTTTCTTTCCTGTGATAATCACTTTAAATCTTTGTTGACTGGAGACCTCGTTCTTCAATACTCTCCCAACTATTTCCCCTCCACTAATTTGATTTTTAATTGGCTGCATGCTACTCCAGCCCTGCTTCTGTCTATAGCACTTTTATACTTTATTTACCTTAATTACCTAATCTTTCATTTATCTCAGCATCTTGATCTGTTATTTCAAAATCAGCAGAGCTTTCTCCATGTTCCCATTCAAGCCGCTTTTACCCAACCTGTTCTGAATGCAGCACTGTTTGTTCTCAGTGCTTCTTCCTTTCTTCTTCTCCTAAACCATATTTTATTCTGTTTGATACCATCATTTGCATTCCCTCCTGCTGAGTCCTTTGTAGGATGTTCATTCCATCAGTTTCTGATTTCTCTGCTGTTTACAGCAGCCTTTTCTTGCTCTGCCTGCACTGTTGCTGACTTCCTGACTGAATTAATTTTCAAAATGCATGCTGCTATTGGGGTTTGGTGTGTATGACAGGGATCATGTTTAAGACCTAGTATCTCTTTTCTAAAAATCAATTTTTCCACTGCACATTACTTTCAAACCATCTTCATATCAGTACTTGGAGCCCCACTCTCCAAACAGATGTACATCATTGCACTCAGAAAAGGGAGTTTCTACACAGAGAATTTATGATCCAAATACTGAAAATAAAAGGGATCAGCAAAATGCCAAAACATTATTTTGGCAAAACCCTCTTTTACATGGGCTGAGCTGAAAGTTTAATTCAGGTCCTGTAAAAACTTAGTCCAGTTTGTTAATGGTGGAAATATTCTCTTACTCAAACCATCATCACCCTGGTTCTCCAAGAAGTAAAACCAAGCCTGGGCAGATGTGGAGATTTTCTCAGCACCTGCCGTAGTTACTCAGCATCACATTTAAGGTGCTGTCAATTTTGATGACAGATGTATTGCAGGCTTTACTGTGAAGTGCAGTCACCGAGTAGAAACTGGTCCAAGGTACTAAACCAGGCTGCTATTATTTCAGCTGTCCAGGAAACTAGTGTGATTGTGTGTGATAATATGGTTAGTGCCCTTACTAGCACCTGTCTTCAGTTTTTTCAACCATTTTATTTTTTCTTTCAGTGGGAAGTAAATCAGAGTCACATACACAAACACAAATGTTGGTGTGTGGTAAGCAATGGTCCTGGTGTGCAAGTTGGCTCTTCTAAGAAGACCTCATTTTCTGTTCTCTTGCATAAAATAAATCCTTTAGACTGAGAATTCTAGAAATGTCCCCAGTTTCAGTTGTTGCTTTTCAGAATCTTGGCTGGATCTTTACATGATGCATGTAAGGCTTATTCACTGTAAAAACATCTTCCTTCCTACAGCAAATCATCCTTCAATGTTAGTCCAGGTTTTTGCCTAATATTGTTAATGACCTCAAGGGAGATAAAGCATTAAGCAATAGATTGTATGAAAGTATGTGACCTGGTATATATAAGCTAATAATCTCTGGCCAGAAGTGCAGCCTTTCAAATAGTTGCCACAGCTGGCAAACTACACATAATTACATAGAGAGTCATCATTCTCTAAGCAGTCCTTGTCAATCATATCAGCACAGTCATTTCTTTTAAAGACATGTAAAAACTAGAAAGTCTGACAAATACATTTGCTAATTAAGTCCCCAGCTAAATCAAGAGTAAAACACAGATGCCATGCTCCTCCTTTGCTTCCTCCTGGCTGCATAGGAATGGCTTGTTGAGAAATTATCACTTTTTCATTTAAAAATCATGTATTACTGACAAAACAAAGGCAGGCAGATACTAATAACTCTGCAATGTAGTTCTGGATTTGTTAGTAAGAAGGTGAAGTCAAAGTGAGGAGGTGGGGGAGGTGCTGGGAAAGGCAGGAGGTAGAAGAAATACAGGTTGTGAATTCAGAGTCAAACTGGTAATCACAGAATCACAGAATGGTTTGAGTTGGAAGGGACCTTAAAAACCATCTCATCCCAACCCCCCTGCCATAGACAGGAATACCTCTCACTAGACCAGGTTGCTCAAAGCCGCATCCAACCTGGTCTGGAACACTTTCAGAGACATGCCCAACCTGGACAATCTGTTCCAGTACCTCACCACCTTCACAGTAAAGAATTCCTTCCTAATACACAACTGAAATGTGCCCATTTGCAACTTAAATCCTTTCCCCCTTGTCCTGTCACTGAGAACCCTTGTGAAAAGTCCCTCTCCAGTGAATGAGTGGGCAGTCAGCTGTGACAGGGAAGTTGTTCCTCTAATTGGCTTTCCAGCCTTCAAACTTGATCTTGGCAGAAAGAAAGAGAAAAGGCAGGTGAGCATTTCTGAAGGTAAAAAGTGATTATTTACAACTACAGCAGAGGTGTACAGTGTAGGAGATGGACAGGGATGATGTGAGGCCACACATGTAATTGAGAATGCCTGTCTTCAGGCATACATTTGGCTTATTTCTAAGCCTGTTCTAGAAAGCTTGATTTCTAAATCACTATCTCCATCATTAGTACTTTTAAGCATTATTATTTTTTAATCTCTTTTTATTTTAATTGTTACTTTAAAAAATATGAAGAGATTGTTAACTCCAGATATCTAGCAATTAGAAATTATTCATCATGTTTCAATGATCTTAAAGACACACACATATATAAGACATATTGTGTTACTAGACTAAAATATTTTAAAATTGTGAATGATTAAGATGAATACTTACAAGTTTTAGAACATGTTCTAAAACATTTTCTGGAGGAATGTGGTGCGCATGAATGAAGACTTTTTCAGCACGGTAATCAGCCACAAACCAGTGTTTATTCACACAAAGCTTTTTATTCACAAATGTGCCAAAGAAAGAAAGAGGAAATAAGGCAGTGTAGGAACCAACAGTCACTAGTCTGTTCGACTCTCTAGTGCCTGATTGCTCTGAGCAATCCTATCTGTTAATATAGTCCTTCTGCAACATGGCTGTGGAGCAGGCTGTGCCCTGGCTGCTCACCCAGGCTGGGTCTGCAGTGTGTTCGTTGAGAAGCAGCCCCAGAGCTCCTCAGATGGCGTATCTGTGGTGGTATGTCTGCCTTTGTTAACTCTAGAGAGAGGCTAGGGTGACTTTCCAAGTGCCTAAAGCAAGTGATTCAAGCTAGGTGGGGTTCAGTCCCTGAATTCCTCCCCTCACAGCAGCAGCCTGTTCAATCAACAAGCAGCCTTGAAAGCTTGTTACAGCCCAAAGCAAAAAAAACTTCCAAATTCCATTTGATTGCTACATCCTTATGCTTCAATACAAAATAACTTTTACAAGATGTGCTTGAAGAATAGGGCTATGTCTTACACTACAGAAGAGCTTTGCAAGAAGCTTTAAATACAAGAGAAGCCCCTTGCTTCATTCTGTATGTTGAAGCAACTGTTTTCTTCCTTCAGTAGGTCCAGTTCTGACTCTGTTCTTTAGGCCACACCACCTTATTCTGCTATCAGTTTAACACTCCATACTCCCCTCCATATAGGGCTGGGATGTTTCCCACTAACGTCAGCATAGCCAGACCATGTCTGTGGTGAATGAGGATGGAAGAAAGGACTCCTTCATGTTTTCATATTGATAAGAGTCTTACTGCTCGTGCACAATATAGCTCTGTTTTCACATGCATATCATATTCAGTGTCTACTTCAAGAACTCAATTTAATTTGGACCTCCAATTTCCTGGTATCAGGTCTAACTGTCTGGCTGCAGTGTTAGATTTCATAGGACAGCATTCCAAAGCCTGGGATGCACAAGCAAAAATTTCTAGTTTCAGATGCCCAACTGACTAATAAGCTGTTCTTAAGACAGCTGACTTTCCTTACAGCTACACAACAGCAAGTTTTTGGTGCTGATCCAACAAGGTCAAACATTTGGAGCAGTTGAAGAGGAGACAGCCCATTTCAAAGCTCCTTTGTTCATAAGCTTCCATGGCCCAAGCTGCACACTCCTTAGACTTGGAAGAAAGTTAAAATGTTTTTTTTTAATATTGAAAAGGTATTTCACCAAATTCTGCAGAAGAGTAGCTTTTCAAATATTAAAGCAATTTTATTCTTTAAAATTAAAGCTTTATCCCCCAAAGCTTAAAATTGGCAGCATCTCTTTTAACATTCCTCTCCAGGAAGAAAACACCTCATTCTTACATGGTTTGTATGAATCTGCAGATACAGCAAAGATTAAAAAAACCCCAACAACCAAGACACAATT
Organism: Vidua macroura; assembly: GCF_024509145.1. Lineage (NCBI taxonomy): Eukaryota > Metazoa > Chordata > Aves > Passeriformes > Viduidae > Vidua > Vidua macroura. The sequence continues at coordinate 14,308,513 of NC_071572.1, forward strand.
TAAGACACTCCTGAAAACTTCGTGGCTCTGTCCTGGAGATTTCAAGTAGGTCCTGGCCTAGACCTGGAACCACCTAAAGTATTACATAAACTGTTCAGTGGTTCACTAAACAGACACTGGATTGTGCCCAGGCTGTTTCCCATCTGCTGTATCCTGCTCCCACCCCTGCACACAGCATTTACAAAGACAGAACTAGCCCCTGCTGCATTTTGTGGGATCCTGGATTATAAAATTTCACACTGAGACTGAGTGCTATGCTGAGCCTCAAGCAAGAGGCGCAGCACATGTCATTGCCAGACTCCAGCCTGGACGTTGTATGTTAGGTCTTCTCCTGCCGGGGCTGGGCATGTGCAGAAGAGCTTGGGGCTATTTTGGGTAAAAATCTGAGCTAGTTCTGGAGGGCTGTTGACCTCAGGATAAGAAAGGTCTTAATGGCAGAGCTTAGTGAGATCTACTGGCCTAAGTCCCTGCTAAGGACTGCAGGTGCCTTTCTGGGGCTGGCCCTGGCGGGTGCTGCGGGTCACACAGGAGAGCAAGCGGGATGGATTCTGGTCCTGCAGGGTGGCCTCGCATCCCAGGCCCAGACAGAGCTGCTCAACCACTCTTCTTCACTGCAAGTTATGTTTTATGGATCTGACAGTGCCACTTCACTGCAGCTACAGCCTGTATGGTTCACAGCTTTCTAAGGACACTAACAGTCATTACTTTTGTCTAAACTGATGCTAGTGCAGGCCAGAAGTTAACCCAGTGCTTATTAAATCCATATCTCTGTGTATACATAAACCCATGGCAGAAGACAAGAAGTTCATTTTGCCTTTTGACTCCTTTTTGATCTAGAAGAATGCCTTCATTTAAGGGGTTTTCCCCCACAATTTATTTACTTACTTGTAATTAATAATAAAAATCATTATTTTTAAATGTGCATGACCATTAATTTTCTGGTCTATTTTTGCTGTTTTACATCAGAACATGAAAGGTTTGGTTTCATGACCACATATATGAGAACAGAGTGATTTATACATTTAGTGTCCCATTTAGTATCACTTTGTTAAATGATGCACTTTTATTTTTACACAATCATTTGCACATGCTAAAAGAGAATCCCTCTAAGTAACACTGTAAGTGAAAGCTAAAATGTTTTCTTCAGAATGGCTTTTGGTATTTTCAATCAAAATGAAAAAAAAAGAAAAAAAGGTGAAAAAATAGTGCAGTTCCAGTTAGCTAAAATCAAAACTGAACAATAGGTTTCTGCATTTTTATGAAAAAATACGATTTGATAATATGCTGAAGTTTTCACAACAATGACAGCAATATTTTAACTTCTGGTCTAACTTCTGGTTCAGCTCCACTTAATTGCAGAGGTCAGTGGTACACAGAGGCCAGTCAGGTTAACTACTGAAGTGCTCTCCTTAGGAGTACCTTTGAATATAAATGCTGGAAAAATAACCAGAGCCTTTATCTATGAGAAAATAATTTTATCTGTGTTAGTTCACTAAATGTAACAGTGAATTTTATTGTAAAAAGCACACTATGCAAGTTTTGGGTTGCCCATTTTTTTCCTTCCTTCAGCACTGCAGCACATTTAGCACTGCAAGTGCCAGAACATTTCCAGGGAATAAATTCAAGCATCTAATAAAGAGCAGTAAACAGTCAAAGTGAAGAAAAAAAAAAAAAAAAATTGTTGGTATAACCAGTGGCAAGTACCCAGGAACTTTATGGTTCATAATCTTTGTTGATTTTGCAGCAATGGTAGAGATAGAGGTGGTTTGGCCAAGTATCTACTAGTTATTCAAATAGCTACAGGAATGAAAACAAAGCCAAGGGGCAAAACATTTTAGCAATTTATTTTCTTAATAATTGCATTTGTAAGGCTAACTCATGCTGAAGGGGGATTTTGGAAACAGGAGGAGAAAAGTTCTGACTTTCCATCCCGACTAACTGAAAGTCAGATTGGTCCTTATCCTCAATCAGGGAGAGGGACAAAACTCTGAAGTCTGAACACCCTGAACTACTGTCTAGAAGGACAGGCTTTTATTGCCCCTCTGATCTTGCTACCAAAGTGTTTCCACCAACGACTGAAGTTTGTTAGTTCTAGTCACAGGTCAGCTTTATAAATGCTTCAATGGGAAGAAAAAAGTAGTAAAAAAGCTTACTGTGGAGTTATTAATGATTCTGTAAATGAACAAACCACCTCTCTCTATCACTCCCTTCCCTGACTTTATCCCGTTCTTAACTGTAAGTCTCATTTATTTTCTCCTGCAAGTTAAAAACCAGTCAAATGCACAGTCATGGCACTTGGCAGAGATGATCACAGACCCCTCACAGGCCTTGTCTCTACCTGGTGCCTCCACAGGCTGAGACTGATGGGATTTTCCTCATAACATCAGCCTTCCTTTTTCTTGCTGTAGGTAAGGCAGCAACACTAATTTCTGCTGCTTCCAGGCCTGAGGTCAGTGCAGGAGGAAGATGAATGTATTCTGCTAGCCTGACTTTTATAACAGTCTGGATCACACTGTTCTGCATAAACAGAAAAATTTAGATGAATTTTATGTCAGATATACTTATTGAGAAAGCCTCATAGTCTACTGTAATTCATGAGCCAAAAAGAAAAAAATGCAAGGAAGGAAAGGAATCTGTTTGGCTTGATTTGTTGCCCACGTGCAAGCATCTGGTGTGATACAAAATGCCCTCAGGTACCTTTCCGAGTATCCAGCAGCTGGTCCAGAATGTCTTTGATCTCCAGTAGGGTCTCACCCACATCTGGAAACCCCATGTGTAGGTCTCAGAAACCCTGAGACTCATCCACCAGGAGACAAAAGGAGACATGTGGGGGATGAGTTTCAAAATGTTCTTTCAAGTCAGATTTTTAACCTAAGAACACCTTAGGATATCTCAGACCACACCAGATGCCTGCGTGAGCAACTGAATCAAATTCAGTTAGTTTGGGGAAATTAAAAAAAAAATACCTGGTAATATTTTAATAGATGTCCTCAAAGAGCCATAAAAGGTAAAAGGACAGGAACTTTGTAATGCAACAGCAAATTAAAAGCATGACATTAAAAAGAAAAAAAAAAGGAAAGAAGTATTTCTTTTCAGTTTGAAAGATTCCTTTGAGGGGGAAATAAAAAAGGATGTAGGACCATGTGTTTTCAAGACAGGCAGAAATGGCAGTGACATAGTATGCAGCCACTAATATACTTGCAAAGAACTAAAAAGAGGTAGAACTAATCATAAATATAAATAATATTATAAATAATTGGTAAGAATATCCAATTATATTTCAACAACACCAGAGCCTTAAAAGTATGAAAGCAAACACCAGACCCACATCTCTCTGAGGTAAAAAAAGGAGAAAATTTTAGTCCAGCTACAAGACTATTTATCAGCTTAGTCCCCATAAATGTTGTGAATTCTCTCAGTTTACCACCATAAGATTAAAATAAAACCTTAAATTTTATTTTGTTGTGTAGGTCACATCAGAAGACCATAAATATACTTAAAAAATATTTAAGTGAGTTCAGTGCATACAGATGACATGCAGATATTTAGGAATGCTTCTGCTTGGTGGTTCAAACTGGTATGATCACAGGAAGAATTATATTTAGCTTTCTTCATAAAGTTACCAGCAATAAGACTCATAGATACAGGGTTTCTTTTTAAATTTTACTCTGAAATTACATTAGTGAATAAGGCAACATTCCTCAGGATGACATTAGGATATAATTGACTGTTTTTCCAGATTACAAGAGGAACATACCTCATCAGAGTAAAGGATAAGCTTTTCAAAACCAACTGAAAAATCTCAGAACTCTCCTAAAAGCTTATATGCTTCAGAAAGAAAAAAATGCTATTGTATCTACCTTTAACATGGGTAAGAGGAAAAAAAGAAGACATCTCCTCATGCCAGAAAAATGCAATTCAGAAAACTGCAAAAACTGCATAGCAACCTATCTGGGAAATTCTACCAATGTGTCCAATCTGTGCTTTGTGTCCATTTCTCATGGCAATCTTTTATCTGGGAACAAAGCCACAATTGCTGAAACAGCTCTGCAGCGTGTCCAATAGGCAACAAAGGCCAGCTCAGTTCTCAGAACAAATAACCTGGCTGGCTCCAGATGAGCTTGCTCACGAAACAGCAACAACGCTTCCCTCGCACACAGAGCTGGGTGCGAGCACAGCCCAGACACCACCTGGACACCCAAGGAAACCCAGAACCAGCCAGGGGATGTGCCCAGCTCTGAGCTGGCCTGGATAAACAAATCAATAAAACAAATCAAAGGTTGTCAAATAGAAGTTCACCTTTGGAGAGCTGACATTCTAAATTCTTCATACAGGAATGGCCAGAGCAGTGGTTTTGCTTACCTTGATGACGACATCCAGCATCAAATATTTGAACTATTACTGTGATAAGCTGATAAATAAGGGACAGTAAAGTTATAGTTATTATTTTTTTTAGGAGGTGGTCAGATACTGAAAATGATGGTGTATCTTGTTGGTACCCAGAGAGAATACATGAATCACATACGAAGAAAATGAGAATATATGACAGAATATGGCAATTGCTACTAGTAAGGAATTATGTCACTCTACCTTGTTTTTAAGAACTGACTTAAGCACATCAACAATCAGACAATGAATTTATTTGCAGGATACATTTATCATACATAGAAAACAATACTTATTGTTTGGTTAATTAAATAGAGAAAAAAGCAAAACAAAACCACAATACATTATTCAGTGTTCCATATATTTGTTAGCTGACATTTTCAAAATGAAGCTTTCTTTTTTTCCAGTTTTTTAAAAAAACCCATGATCGTGAACAATGCATAGTGGGAACAAAGGGTCTAGAAATCTAACATTCCACAGCTGTGAGTCAGTTTGAAAAATAAGGCCATGTAGAGGGAAAAAAAACCCCACAGTGAATTTCTAAACAATACATATTCCATTGACAGACTTCAGATAAGATCAACTGAGTATATGAAATCTAAAAACAATTTCATGTAAGGAAAAGATTAATTTAAAATATTAACAAACAACTTGGAAATAGTTTTTCCTAGTGATGGCTTGGAAATAGCCTCCAAACTTTCAACCCAGTATCAATGAAGATCAATTATATTATGATGCTGCAAAAACCATTCCAGGATGAACATCCAGAGGTGAGAAATACCCAAGTCCATTTTACAAAATAAGCTACAACTACCCCTGCTACTTATTCAGCACATATTTATCGAAGGAATGACAAAGTTTTAAGAAAAAAGTTTGACCACCAGTCACTGAATGATTCAGTGAAGGGCTGGAAAACATATCTTCCTGCTCTGAAATGTTAATTACAAGTTCTTTTCAGGTTTCATGACAATGTAAACGGAATGAAAGGAATTGCAGTGTCATATCCTGCTCTTTGTTCCTGTCCTTTCACACCAGGTCAGCAGTGTGAAAGTTTCATAAAGCTGCCATGAACTGAAGTCCTTCACTGCCCTTAAACACTGCCATCTGCTCTTCACATGATGGAGTGGATGAGCCCAAGGACCAGGAGTCACAGAGCTGCTGTTTTCTGGCAGTCCCCAGTGCAATGTTCCCAAATGCTGCATTGATGCAGGGTGTGTATCCCAGATAACTCAGTCACATTAAATAACTAATCAATAGAAAGCATTACATGAAATTCAGGATAAAGAGGGTATAAAATATTTACCAACATTGGATCTTACCTGTGTTAAGATTCAAGATTCCTTACTCACAAAATTACAAGAACAAAGCTGAGGCAAGACTGGTTGTGGAAACTGGTCTGAATGCAGGTGTACAGAATGCATATTTTACAAATAACTACTTATATCTAGAGTTTAACTCACATATTTTTAAAACAATTAAATACAGATTAGGCTATATAAACCTTTATAAGCCTTCTTCATCTGTCATTAGTGATATCCAGATCTGTATGAAAGCTCTGAATTTGTAAGACATACATTATTTATTTTAAAAATATTCCTAGAGGTCACCCTTTGACATCATGTAAAATGTATAGGAAGCTTTGGGAACGCTGGGATTGCTGATGTGCTAAACTGAACAAAACATATCCTTATTAAAAGAAAGCTCAAACACCCTGACTGCCATGGAGAGTTCTGTCCTGAAAACTTTATTTCTTCAATATGCTCTACACAGTATCCCAGTTCTCCAGAACAGCACAAACAGCAGCAGTATAAAGAGTGAAGGCTGACCTTTTTAGTTGCCCTGAAAAAGCTGTGTTTACCATGCTTGTAGCTGAGGCTTCACAGAAATAAGAAACATGCTTTAAACACCAGCTGAACAAAACTCATGCAGCTGTGGTTACATCATGTCCGCATCACTTGTCTTCTGTTAATAAAGAAGTTAAGAATTGTTTTTGGGAAGAAAACATATCCAGAGAAAACCATAGAGAGAATTCACAGAGATAAGGAAAAACAAAAGCCTACATTGCAGGATATAGAGGATATGCTGTAAGCTATCCCTAAAAAAAGCATTAATCCATCCTATGGCTATGTAGGTATCTGTTATACAAATGTATGTATACACACATATCCACAAATGTAGAATTATCACATTAACTATTAACATGGTCGTCATAGAAACTGTTAACATGGTTGTTTCATTCTAAATAAAAGGGATGACTTAACAAATTTTCCACTGTGGCTCATAATTTGGGATGACTAATCTGCAAGTTTGTCTATACTTTTTCTACTGAAGCCTCTTTCATTTAATTTGTACAGAAGCAAGCTGGTTTTAAATTCCTAAGTTAGCAAAGAGCATGTAACATCCCCCATGCTAAGGAGTTTGCCATTTTCATGTCATATCATGCACTATCATAACATGCTATGTAAATATTTGCTGATATAAAAAACTATTTCATTAAAAAAAGTAGAACAATGATTATAATTATGGAATTCTTCTGAAAATTTTCAAACAAAAGCTAAGTATAACATTTCTGAATATTAGACATTACTTTTTCCATCTGATACAGATTTAAAATGCATAGTATTTACATAAATAATAGCAGCCATCCAACCTTCAAGAGTGCTGTGTTTTATAGTCCAGTCAATATGCCCTAAAATTATATTGAGGGATTCTGTATTAAAGATTTGGAGGGGCTCATTAGAATAAGATGTAGAAGGATTTAATTTAAAGACTTCCTGTTTTAACAAAAACAACACACATCAGAAGTACTCCAGTAAAAATCTAACACACTGTACTTTTAATCACTCTGTACTTTTGTGCTTTATCTTGCTAAATAAATGACCAAAACCCAAGGAAAAATCATCCCAGTAAGTGTATGTATGGCACATGCTTATCAGAATGTAATCCATATGTCAGGATTACAGAGAATGAAATGGACCCACTGAACAACTTCTTCTTCAGAGAATAGTCCAACCTAATTATTACCTTTGTTCACACTAATCTAAGATGTGCTGGGTCACCATTCATACTCAGTTTGCTTAAAGTCTTGATTTAAAGAACCTGTACACACCTAAATCAACCCTTACTCAGTCAAATTTTAGCATGTGGAGAAACGGACTCATGAATTATTTTTAAGCACTTCTAGTACTCTCATACATGACAGGGTTATCTAGGGTCTTTACAGTGCACTAGTGTGTCTGTTTTGCTAAGGCCATGACCAATGTCTTTTCCACCCTCTTCTTGCTTATGAGGTCAGACATAGACTGAAGTTCTACTCAGTAGAACTGTGTCTTTCACTGACTGTGTAAAGTACACTGGCTTTAGCTTCATTTGATAAAACTTCATGTTTTGGTAGCACACTAAATAACCAGGAACAGCCTGCCAGCCTCATTATAGCAAATGAAATTTGCGCATGCTAATTCAGAAGCTTTGGGTTTTCCCAAATCTGTTGCCTACATATCCATGAGAGGCACTATGCTAAAGGATTGTTCCAAGCCATTGTAGTCAACATGAATAAATAAATATTAAACTTGACAAGTTTCAAAAGTAAATATCCTGTCTTACTAAACTACATTAAAACTTCGAAGTCCAAATTATTTTTTTGCACTGTAGATTGGATGAGGCAGAGGAAAGTGTTACAAAGCCACTGAAAGGAAGAGCTCAGATAAGAAAACAGCCACTGAGGTAAGAGAGCAGTCTGGAACAGTCTCAGAGCCAGGCCTTGTGCAAGGACCAGGCTGCTCCTGTCCTCCTGTCCAACGAGGGATGGCAGAGTGGCCCATCAGAACTGCTACTCTGAAACCTCTCTGTGCTTCCAGGAGTGATGACAAATTAGGGTTACAGAGTGTAGTTTGGTTTTCCTTTCTTGCACTTTGTTTTACTTTTAATGGTCCCCAAAGGGGCCAGCTCACACTGGATTGAAGGATTCACCCTCTCTTACCAGCACCTGTCCCAACTTGCCTGGGTTGAAATGACTGAAAAGGAGAGGCACAGGCCAGCCACCCCAAAGAGTGAACTTCAAGGGTCCACTCAGCCTGTGGCAGCACTGGAAGGGGATATAAATTAGTCAACAACAAATAAATAAACATGGTGTCTCGTTGCTGCTTGCATCATCGTAAGAAAGCTACTGTGCAAAAGTATACGTCAATACTTTGAAATTACCCAGGCTTTCACCTCAAGTGCCAAAAGAATCTATTTTACCTGGTCATGGATGTTTCAGTACTCCCTGCCAGCCAGGATCTGTGAGCTTAGGTTCCACTTCAGTTTCTAATGGAAAGGCCATTTCTGTAAAGGAACTCTGAGCCTGCAGCAGCTTCTATGGGGAACACTGTATGAGGCAGAAGTTGCAGGGTATTTTTCAAAAATTTTCTATTTCAAATATTTAGGCTCCCAAACGAGAGCATTTTTGTTTAAGTATCAGCCTATATGGAGGCAAGGCTCTTGACTGAACCTGATTTAGATAAACTAGGCAAAATATCACAGGAGGAAAAGACATGAAATATATAATCCTATTGGGTACAAAACATTACAAACCTAAAGAACTTCAAAGCACATCAGACATACTTCAGTCAGTAAAACACTGACTGTCCTTCCACTGTTCATTTAGGAACAAAGATATGGTCTGTATTCATCTCAGAAAGCAAAGCCAAATGTTTAAATAGTTCATGTCACCATCATATTCTTCCTCTAAATAATTCATATCTAAGACAAGCTAAATATCTTTGTTAGCTATCTTTGAACAGAATGAATCCTAGCAAAGGAAAATTCCCTTTGAAATACAGAAAACTATCAGTGAGTTACTGTACATATTGCATGCATAGCATCAGAAGATAGACACCATAAAAACAACAGGTTTCACTTTCAACTGTGAACAGGTAGAATACAGTATTATTTTCTGAGTAAAACACCACAAACATTACATATCACTTAGGAAAACTGTGCACAGCATACTTCAGCATTCAGAAACTAAATTTCAGTTATCTTGTAGCTATTGCTGACAAATATTGCCTTTAAAAACTTCAGCTGCATCTGATAACACACAACTGAAAGTGTAAGCAACATAAACACGTGGGCTTTGTTATCCTCCCACATGCTTCATTTTTAGCAGATATTGGCACTTTTCATCCACATCCTGAGGACAACATTCCTCCAGTCATTTTGGCCAGGTGGAAAGGAAAGCCACTAACCCAAATGGCTGCTCTCTCCCCATTAACACATGGTAAGCATTTAACTACCTTTTCCCCATTTTGAGACCAGACTTTAGAGCTTCTTAAAACATAGTTTGGTAGAGTAATACCAGACTAAAAAAACCCCAAACAAGTCAATGAAGACTATGCTGATGGAGAAATGATTAGAGCCCACATAGACAATTATTTAAATTATAAAATAAAACTGTCTTTTTTTCCTCCAACTTTACAATGTTTGAGACAAAATAATTCCCTTATTTTGAGATCTGAATTAATGAAGTCTGATTTTTTCCTATGAAATCTTAAAATGCAACTTCTCCAAAATTAATACAGTGCTTAAAGAGTAAATAAAAAGGCTCCTACTTTTTCTATTAGATTTCCCATGACCACAGGCATGGTGTTATAAAGTTTTAAATTAAAACAGCAACCACCAGTTGATTGTTCTTTCAGTCTCATATTAGAGGAATTATTTCAATCTCAGTACTGGACAAATTTTAAAAGGTAATAGATTCATTATTTCTGTGTACTTTGAGAATTGATGGAAGAATATCCAATGTTCTATCGTGCTGTCACCATCCAAAGTCCCAGTGCAACATTGGCAGCCAAAAGTGCACTACCAGCAAGCAAAATCAAAAAGCCAACAAGCTCTCTGTTTTGTTTTTCTACAATTAGGGAGCTCAGTGTGGCTTCCAGGAAGGAATTTAATATCCACTGACCATCCAAAGCGAAGCAGGGTACAGCGTTGATAACTGCCAGCGCTCCTGATAGTGAGATTAGGTACCTGGTTGAATGTAGTTAAGGTTCATTAAGAGTATCTGAGAAAATGTTAAAAAAAAAGTAATAAAAATAATGTATTGTATTTCAGTATGCAGAGAGATACATACAAAGGCTATTTTTCTAGCTGCCATTCTGTTTCACAGAAATTATATGAGTAAAATTAGTTTTATGCCATAACATAGCCACTCAGAGAACTGCCTTTACAGATTTTTATTTTTTAAGAGCTAAGTTTGGATACTCAAACCTGCATTCATCACAACTTGAGTGAAAGCAGGAGACAGCAAAACCACCATCTTCTTTGCTTGCTTTGTGTGGTTTTGGAGGAAGGTTACAGCTCTGACACCATGCCTGAACTAAGAAGGTATTCTAGACCCAAGTATGAAATCATGATTAGAAATATTTTCCAAAACACTCCCTAGCAAATGACTAGAATATCATCAGAAATCTGACCTATCTCTCCTCCTTACCTGTTAGCCAGAAAGCTGAGTGGATTTCTGTACATGTGTGTGCATGTGAGAATGAGGCACGGGTAATTTTCACTGTTGGTTAAAGGCTTGCTAACTGCAGTACCTACCTCCATCCTGAATGGCCTGGCAAGAAGATATAGTCAGAAAGCAGCTGGAGCAGTGTGAACCTTGATGTGTTCTCAGAAAATGGAAGCTGATGTGCTACCTTTCCTCTGCTTCTATGGACTTGTTACTAAACTGAACTACACAGTTTAGTTATCCTATGGCCACGCATAAACATTTCAGTTTCTAAGGCTAAGGGTTCCTAGACTAGCCACATTCAAGTCTACTAATCTATATGTATGTGTGTATATATAATCTTGTTCATTCATGAGCAAGAGTTAATTGAATTATTCTGTTTTTTGAACACCGATTTTCTTTTCTTTTGAAGGAAAAAAAAAAAAACCCAAAACCAAAACTACCATATCCTGTTATTTAGTTCAGCAAAATGATACAAAAATAATAAAATAATAAAAATAATACAAAAATACAAAAATAATAAAACTCTGATATTGCAAAGCTAGCAAGAACATCTCATTTTTCCTGACTTAAATTCAGGCTTACTTTGGCTTTCTTGTCACATCTGTTAAGGCTCACCTTCAAGAGTTAAAAAAAGCACTGACCAAAAATATGCTCTTAAGCACAAGAAAGTGAGAGATTTCATTTTTAGCTTGGCACATGGACAATAATCAATGCAGAGGTGGGATAAAGATGTCCAATCTCTACAGAAATATTTTAGGGCATCCTGCCTAAAATGACATCCAACTGAAGTTTTGCTAGGTCACTAAATTCTGAACAGTTCCCTTCTTACCTTAAAAGAACAAACATACTTCAAAGGATACTTGCAAAACGTCTCTATCATCACAGGCAGATCGATACTTAGAAAGTTTTGTCGTGGTACAAAACTGCTGAGACTTACTGAAATGAAAATACATAAAGCATGACAAGTCATTCCAGGGTTATACAATTATTAATTTTAGATTATAATTTTGCAGAAAAATCACATGTGAAATGACCCTCTTCCAGGACAAATAATCAATCTCAATAAGGGTTTGATTGGTTTTTTTTTTTGTTTTTACAAGAGTGCAGCTATTATATTTTTCTTAAATGTGGTCACTATCACAGTAGTCACTCCATAAAGCACAATTAGCATTTCAGTAAAACTAGATCTAAAATACATCTTTTCAGAGGCATCTTTAGTTATAAAGACCCCACTGTATTCCAGTATTTTTCAAAGAAAAGACAGTTACCAGACTTTTTCAACATATGCAGTCCATATGCATACTGTGGGTGCACATGTGTATTTTCTCTGAAGGTCAGAAAAATCTTCTCTGGCAGTACCTGCAGAAGATTCCCCCTAACCTGAGGCTGAGCACATGGTGTACAGGAGAGAGAGAGATAGGGAGCAGAATTCTGGAGTCCCTCTGAGAAAGCAAAGGCTATGAGAGAATGCACAGCTGTATCACACACCACCAGTTAGCTGATGCCTCAGGTTTTAGCTTTTATAGTTTTCAGATTCTGTACTGCTTTAGTATGTAGTTCTGAGCTTCATATTAGGGGATGGTGAGCTCTCGTCACAGAGCAGGTAGACAAAACAATTCCTTCTCTAGCTGGGGACCAAGGACAACCAATCCAAATCTCGGACCCAAGAGCAAAAACAAAGGTGGACTGAAGAGAGAAAAACAAGAAGGATGGGACTTCATAAACTAAAGCTATAATTGGACAATTAACTCCAATATGCTAATGGACCAGAACTTATAAAAATGAGAGACCTCGTGACCAGTCGTCCATTTTGTGACCATTTTGGGTTCATCTTGGGTGTAGCCCTGGCTGGGCTCTTTGCTGGCCAAGGTGGCTCCATTGAGGCCTTTTAATAAATGCCTACGTTGTTCTTTAACTCTGTCTAGCCTCTCTCTGTTCTAGGTCAGCCTTCACAAGGCATCATAGCCAGTACATAAGTAGCTTCTCTTCTGTTTGCAGATGGTAAGTGACTTCAAGATATAACTTGGTGCAACTCAAAAACCTGGGAGGTGGGACTTAGCAGCCTTAAAAACAGTGACTGGAAAATTGCAGTGTCAAGGACCACATGATCTTGAATACTTTATTACTGTACCCACTGTTCTTTGAAGGTGTACATGAACCTTCAGTGGACTGCACGTCAAATGTTTCGAAGAGATTCTTCAAGGCAAGTGCAGTAGTTTGAGACCTGCCAGAAGGCACTAAGTTGGTACAGGAATGTTCCACCCAGGTTAGTATTCTGGATCTGCCAGCACCAGGGACTGTTTGAGAACCATTCTGTGATAGCTGCAAGAAAAATGCCTTTCCTACTAAAAGGAAGGCACAGCAGGCTCTCCTCCCCAGAAGGAAGAGGTTAGGGTAAATTAATGCAGAATTAGAGAACCACCTTGAGAATAAACTTGCATAGTACCACTGATACTCGCTGCCTTTAAAGAACAACTTCAGATGTGAGTTGCCAGCCACAATGGCCTGAATTTTCCCTACCGATGTGGAGAATAGTTATAGCCATAAGAAATACATACATCCACAGAGATATTTGAAGGCTAACCCACTCTTGGAGAAATTTTAACCATAGGCTAAGACAACACTGGGAACATAACATACCAAAAGCAGGATATCTTTCATAGGAGTGAGATCAGATTTCTTCAGGTTCACTAAAGAATTCAAGGACACAGCAACAAAGGTGAGGGAAAGTAGTTCTAAAGTAGTTCTAAAGTCACATAAGGCAGAGAACTGGTCCATTCAGCCACATAAAGACATTTTCTTCTGTTAATAGATGGCCTTCTGATAAGTCCAGCCAACAAATACACCATGGGTTGGAAAGATATGGACAGCAAGGAGAACAAAAAAAAAAAAAAATAATGGGTTTGGTGTGGCAATGATCAGAGAACTTTTCAGTATCAAAACTGCCAGTGTGCTTGAAAGTCATGTTTTTGCTTAAAGCTTAAGACTGACCATTGATTTAGGGGAACTGAGAGAAAATAAATCTGTTGGACGACTGAGTGAAGACCACAACAGACAGAAATCCTGGATACCACCCAGCTCAGAAAGTCAGGTCAATCACAGAATCACAGAATGATTTGAGTAGGAAGGGATCTTAAACATCATCCTGTTCCAACCTCCCTGGCACAGGGAGGAACATCTACCGGACCAGCTTGCTCAAAACCCCATCCAGCCTTGCCTTGAACACTACCAGGGATGGGGCAGCCACCATTTCTATGGGCAACATGTTTCAGTGCCTCACCATAGTGAAGTATTTCTTCATTGTATCTAATATCTTTCTAGAAGAAAGCCTGTATGATAAGCCACTCATTTTGAGAGATACAACTGGGAAGTTCTTTGAAACATTCTATGTGTTTTTCTAGCAGTTTTTAGTATCAAGGCATGGTAAAAAAAATAGTTGAACCACAAAAAAGCCCCAGAGATGGAATATTTTTTTCCCATTATACCTATTCTATACACAGAATTACTCAACTAAATGCAATTTTATTAAAATACTCCTTTAGCCTTATTTTAGAAATTACATTGGATAACGAAGCAGACACCACAGCCTTCTGCAGCTTGATACAGGGCTTTCCCCAGTGCAGGTGCAGGACCTTGTACTTGTCTTATTGAACCTCATGAGGGCTCTTTTCAAGCTTGTTCTCTGGATGGCTTCCCATCCTTCAGTGTGCCAACTGCACCACTCAGCTTGGCATTATCTGCAAACTTGTACAAGGTGACTTGATCCTGCAGTGGGGAGGCCGCGTCCCAGCCCTTGGGTGGAGCTACCCTATGGGATGTGCTCCCCTGCCTGGGAAGGCAGGGGAGCACCCTGAGTTCCATCCCCACACAGGCCCATCCTGGCTGCCCGCTCATTCCAGGGCCATGAGGTCACACAGCCCCAAGCTGCTCCAGCACCTCTCCATGAGCACCCTGAGTGCCATCCCCACACAGCCCTGGCTGCACAAGGCCATGAGGTCACAGAGCCCCATGGCACTGCACTGGCCATAAGAACCAACTCTCAGCCCCCATCCCCAACTGCAGCAGAAGCAGTGTGGTGGAAGGGGGACCATGGCCTTTGTCCACCATCTTTTCCTCTCCCTCTTCATCCTCCTGATGATCCTGCATCTCGGGGTTGCCAACTTTGCTCTACAGAAATCACAGGAAGCAGGTAAGCTGCCAGCATTTCATGGGCTTGGGGGTGTCTTCTCACCAATATGTTTTTTCCTCCAGTGCTTTAGTGAGCGTTTCCTCTGCGTAAGCACTCTCCTCTTAAAAGAGTCCCAAGGGTTCATCTCTCCTCCAGAGGTGTTGTACATTGTGCTTGAAGAGCGTTGAGCTGCCAGCTCAGAGGTCCCCAGGTCCTCCTCTGCAGCTCTGGCAATCCACTGACATCTGGCTCCCACACTGTTACCTGACCCCCATCCAGTGCTTCTGTACACAAAAGCAGAAGATCCCAACACGCAATGGAAACACTTCTCTGTGCTTGCTTCTAGCTGATTCTCTAGCAGATTCTCTGGCAGCTTGGAAGAAAGATGGTTTGGAGCCCTTGGGCGAGCCTGGAGCACGTAAGTTCTCAATGTCCCTTCCTTTGAAAGAATAATTATTACTAATGTGTCAATAGCTTACTAATGAGCAATTTTCTTTAAGATGTTGAGGCTGATGGCTTGTGGAAATCTCCAGTCGCCAAGCATATGCATAATCCCATGGGTAAGTTAGCTGGAAGAAAATACATTTACCTTTTAATCTTCCTTCCACGTCAAATGCAAGTTGCTCATTCCAAGGTCGATGCCAGCCTCTGGCATGTTAGTTGCTGTCCTATGGTCAGCACAGGATGGCTTTGTGGCAGCAGGCTCTTTCCCCAATGCCTGATCTTGCACATCACATCAGCAACTAAGCTGAAAGTGTGTTAGGTTCAAGACATCTGAAACCCATTGCAGAGACAATGAAAAACAGGACTCTTGCACAAACATAGCTTCCCCTGCAGCTCCATCCCAGAGCTTGCCCTGAGTACCTACATGACCAAAGCAGAAAAGTAGCCCCAAGCAGGATCCCTCTCATGAGCTGAGGTCAAGTTTCTGACTTGTATATTGGGCATGGAAGCTAAAGGGAACCTCCCCATCCTCCTGCATCCTCTGTGCCTGAGCCATGCTGAGGCTTTACCTGTATCTGCTTTTTGGCAGTGCTGCCAAAGTCTGGAGAAAAAAAAGAGAATGCAAAAGCTGGTGAATCTTCTCAAGCAGACCCAAAGCACTCAGGTACTGAGCAGTCCTGCTGGGGTCCCTTATGGGGAGACACATCCTGAAACCTGGGAGTGGCTGCAAGGGGTGCACATGCTGGGAAAAAGGCAGATGGGGAGAGCAAGGCTCAAGTATCGCCTGTGAAGGCCTGACTCCATCCCCTTGGGGTGTGGGAGCTGGCCCAGAGAGGGAGAGTTGCAGGTGGAACTTCCTGATAGTTTTTGCTGAAGAAGTGACTGGCCAAGCAACAGTGCTCCCCACTGTGCTCTCCTCCTGATCGTTTGAGTTCTGTTCAGAGGGACAACCTGTCCCCAAAGGGTGGGAGTATGCCTCCAGGACCACCACTGGGGGGAAAACAGAGAACATTCTGGTGATATCAAACATGCTGCAAGTTCACGAGTGGTAAACTGCCAGAGGACAGGCTAACGCTTTGAATTGCTCTGCAGAAATGGCTGGAGAAACAACCAAACAAGTTCCTAATGCCCCCGAGCACATCGAAAGTATTTTCTGTCGTGGAGCAGGCTGTATGATAGGCATAGTGTTAGCCCTGGTTGCTGTGCCAGCTGGGATACTGATGTGTTGTTCCCTTGCAATCTGCTGGTGGTGTGAGAGAAAACGGTGAGTCATCGATCCCCTCACAGCTCCTGCTTCCTGCAAAGGCAGCTCACAGCCACAAAGCACTTCTAGTCAGGCTGCTGTGCAGCAGCAAGTTAGTGGTTGGTTGAAAACCTCTGCTGAGGCTTTTGCAGCTGTCAGCAGCTTTAACTGGCCTCTTATTTTCTGGGTCTTCTCTTGGGGAGCCTTCTTGGACTGGAGACAGTGTTTGCTCAAACTGAGCCTGTCTGGACAAGAGTAGCTTGCATGAGCGACAGGCAGAGGCAAAACAAAGTCAGGATGAGAAAGAGTGGGGGGTAATACTGCTCTAGAAAGCAAGAGATGCATTGGCACCTCCTGCTGACCAGTGAACCTGCCTAGAGGAGTCTCCCTGCTTGGTGGTGCTCCTGCCAAGGCGTGCCAGCAGCTCCACTTCCAGTGGTGAGCCCTGCCAGCTCTGGGCACTGCTATGGAGAGTCCCTCTGTGTCACCTGCAGCTTAGCCACCTCCTCTCTCCACAGGCGTCTCTCTGGAGACCAGCAGGAACGCACCCGCCTGATCACAGGCTCAGACAGCCAGACCAGTTCACCTGAACCTGCCCTGCCACTGCAGTAACCCTAATAAACTCACACATCTGATCCCTGAGCTGCCCCTGTTCCCCTGCCCCTCCCTGGCTGCCCTTAAGCAGCTGTGGAAACTGGCCAGCCCCAGCCACAACAGAAACAGCCCCCTCCACCCCCAAACCTGCTGGCCCAGGCCTCTGGACAAAGCTGAAGGTGGGCCTGCCAGGGTAGGGGCTGGGCTGACAGAAACACAAACAACAGCTTCAGGGATTGGCTTTTTGTCTGAATAAAAGGGACAGTCTTCACACGAGTATTTGCATCGTATCAGAATATCCAGAGCTGGAAGGGACTCACAAGGATCATCAAGTCTAACTCCTGGCCCTGCACAGGATATCCCCAAGAGACACACCATGTGCTTGAGAGCATTGTCCAAATGCTGCTTGAACTCTGCCAAGCTTGGGGTCATGACTGCTTCCCTGGGGAGCCTGTTCCACTGCCTGACCACCCTCTGGGTGAAGAGCCTTTTACTGATATCTGACCTAAACCTCCTGTGGCATAGTTTCAGGCTATTTCCTGGGGTCCTGTCACTGGTCACCAGAGAGAAGAAACCAATGCCTGCCCCTCCACTTCCCCTTGTGAGGTTTGTAGACCACGATGAAATTTCCTCCAGGCTGAGGAAGCCAAGTGACCTCAGCTGCTCCTCAAATGATTTCCTGTCAAGACCCTTCACCATCTTTGTAGCCCTCCTCTGGATGCACCCTAATGGCTTTATACCTTTCTTATATTCTGGTGCCCAAAACTGCCCCCAGCACTTGAGGTGAGGCTGCCCCAGGGCAGAGCAGTGGGACAATCCCCTCCTGGCAGTGGTACAGGTGGCTCTCCTGGCTGCCAGGGCACTGCTGGCTCATGTTCAGCTTGCCATTCACCAAGACACTCAGATGTCTTCCTGCAGGGCTGCTCTCCAGCCTCGCATTACCCAGTTTGTCTGTATGCACAGGTCAAGTGACATCCAAAACAAACAACTTGTCAAGTTGAAGGCTGATATCAGAACATCTGATCAAAACTCCTGTTCATGAACCAAAATAGCAAAATGGCTGAGACAGCCAGTGTATTCAAAGGTTTCAAAAGACACACTGCAAAACACTGTAGTTTCAAAGCTTGTCTGCCTGTTGACAAATACCTAATGGCCACTACCATCCTGAACCTGAAATTATGCCTACATTGAGAATGGATCATTGCTCTTTTTTCCCTTTTTGTTACAATAAACTGTTGTCACTGACAGCCACTAGACATGGATCTAAACTCCAAACCTTTCTCCAAACACAGAGAAACTCTTCAGGAAGTTTCTGGACTGAGCTCTAGAGATTGTAATATGAAGCAATGAATTTTGCGGTTGTAATGGACCAATCCTAATGGCACTAGGCAAATCTTGAAGAATAACAAAAGAATTACAGAAATTACGCTCTACAGGCTTGTCTTCAAAGACCCTGCTGGGAAGAGGTGAACAGCAATGAGCCTGGGTGAGAGAAGACAGTCATTGTTTTTCCACTCTAATTAAACAATTCTTTGACCTGGAAATAACATTTCTTTTGTTGGCTCATGCTAAATGGTGTTGGCAAATATTGAGAAGGATTCACAACAGACACAATTTTAATTGGAAGTGACTTGGAGACTAGGCTGACCAAAGACCTTTGAAAACTTCTTCATGGGGGAAAGGGCACGTACGCCATGGAGGAGACAGACAGCATGGCATGAGATATTTCTGTGTGGTCTAAGAACTATATGTGTAATCCTTTAAACCTGGGTTAAAAGCAATGAAGGACCATCCTCAGTTATAAGAGTAAACAAGCATGGAAATACTGAGAGAACAGGCTGTACCAGAAAGACCTTCAGCATGGATTATGGCTGTTGTTGTTCATAAACATGCCCAAAGCCAGGAAGTGCTCTTTTTTTTTTTAAAGACTCGGATACAACAGAAGTAGGAGACTGGTCAAGCTTGAGGAAATGATCTCTAGATAAGTTCCATCTTCTTTTCATGAAGAAAATCTTAACAGTTTTTAGTCTGTGATGGGTAAGAGTAACATTCAGGGATATGATGTTTCCTCAAGTAGTGTGAATTCCTAATATAAATCTTAGTCACCAGATTCTTCTCAACCAACAAGGGCCAGAGAAGGAAGCAAAAATGTTGCACTATTAGAAATGACATGAGGGAATAAAACCCCCCATACATAATAAAGAAGAAACACTGCAAATTTGCAGGGCAGTACTGGCAGGGCCCTTCATTTCAGCCTTAGATATCAACTGTCCAACAAAGGAAGGGACTCTAGAACATAACTGGCCTGCAATAGGAAGAGTTTGAAAGACTTAATACCATGTGTATTGAACCGACAGTATGAATTTATATTGGATAACACTGCATACTTTTTACAGAAAGGATGTTAATTAAAAGCATTCATGTGTCTGTCCCAAACAACATGCACTCCTAATCATCCTTCTGTTCTAGTTTTGGCCAAATCTCCATCCCTGTAAGTTCATTTAGAATTATAATTCTTTACTGGAAACAAGTGGTATATATAGCCTCCATATGAACAAAAATATTTTTGCTAGGATATTTTGAGGCAACAGAAAGATTTAATAGAAATGAACTGTAGAGACTATTTTTCTAAGTAGCTAATATAGATATGCTTTTAAAAAAATACGTAATGTCTTCAAATGACATTATGAAATAATGTCTTCAAATCTTCAAATGAAAATATGAAATAATTTCTGCTTTTCCATAAATCAGGACTACCATGACAACAACACAAGCCTAAGCAGAAAATAATGCATGCATCATTATGCATGCATTATGTTTGAATAACATTTCAGAATGTTATTCAAACATTGCTTTAGTGAAATTTCTAGAGAAAGTATAGTCATAGTACACACTAGTACTACAACTCCCATATTATGTTGTGCGTTAAATATAGCACCACTCTAAAAAGTAATGTTTCCTGCAGGCAGAAAGATCACACTAAAGAATAAGCCACTTCATGAAAACATTCTTATTTCAAAGCTCACACAGTAGAGGAAGAAATTATTATTTTTTAAACTGTAAAAAACAGTTATCACATTCTGATCAGTCACATTTGTGTTGGCCCCAGCCAGTCCTGTACAGTGCAATGCTAAGCCTGAAATATTTAGAAGTTGTTTCACTGGAATGAAACTCTAAAATGCACAGCAGACTGCCTGTTTCCCAAGCCAGCATCCTATCAATTTGGTCTGGTGTTTTTCCAAAAGAAACATAAGAGCATAGATTACATTTACAGCAAAGCTGGTAATAAAATTTAACTTTTAGCTTTCACATTAATATATTAAGTGCACAATTCCAAGGGTAAATCACTTTAAAATTCTACTCCTACATGTGTATGCAAACAGTATTTTTACAAAATAACTTCTTAAAGAAGAACTACCTCTTTAAATGCAATAGCATTCTTTTCTGACTTCTGAAAGACTGGTAGGTTCAATTCTTCTGCAGAATTACTACAGTGGGGAAACAGCAATGAAAACCCCATTGCTCCAATGTACTGAAAAGGGAACAATATCAATTGTTCTTCAGTACCAATAGTTTGCATTGTTAAAGTCCAAGAAAAGGAATTCTGAATAATTATAAAACTCTATTCTTAAAATATGTTGCTGCATTTGAAATAAATATCATCAGATACAGTAGCGTGTGTTGGTAACACACAAGCGAAAAATGTTTTCCTCTTAAATAGCATAAGGCGAGAATTAACAAATGAAGTGATCATATTTTGGGCTTAAATTAGAGTATGTTGCAAAAAAAAGCTGAAATAAGTAACTCCTCACAGACCATCAAATTACTAGTATGGAAAAATAAAGACTGATAGATTAACTGAAAATACGGTATCCAAGAATGTTAATGGATTTACACCACCAGATTTCATCACTGTTTCTAAAACTCTTTTGTACCTAATTCCAGTGCTTATTCAGAGAAGTACAATGCCTTCCTGAGGAGATACTTCCAAGGTAGTACTTCCAAAATCATCCCAAGAATTTCAGCTGTCTGTGAGGAACAGACACCTTCCTCACAGGAAGGGATAGTAATTCAACACTTCAAACTTCTTAAAGCCCGTCTGCAGCTAATTTTCACCATGCCACTCAAGCTATCAAGTAGGATGTTGATAAATTTCTTCATTCTTTCCATACTCATTTCAGGAGCAGAATTACTTTTTATTTATATAAGATGCCCAAAGGAGAGTCACAGTGAACTTCAAAGAAAGGAACTAAAATTTTATCTGTTACTTAATTTAGGACAGTCAAATGAAAAAAAAAAAAATCAGGAAAAAACTATATCGTGGTAACACTTGTGGTTCAGTAGTCACGGGAATCTGTCACAGATACTTGGATATTAGGTGTGATTTAAGCAGTCATGCTAATATTCCAGGCAAGGTGTTGGAGCAAGGTGCCCTAGAGATTTTACAATAGCATTTTGAGACATTTATGTGCTAGGAAAATGCATGCACCTGATTCCTATGACTAACCTGAATAAGATCTGTACCAGAAATAGCCCTTTTATAGTTTTCTGAAAAAACACCCATCTCATATCACATATGGTTTCTATTACCTTCATAACTCATTGCACTGTGAACATTTTATTTTAGGTCTGAGTAGTCCATCTCTCCACTGGCTGTAAGAAGAAATGGATTCTGTTTTAAACAAATTAACTAAGAAGCACTCCAAGACCTTGTTTAAGCAGGCAGACAAAGGAAACCATATTAGAGATTGCTTTTGCTAAACTTTCAATAAATAATACCAACCTGTGTACTGAAGATGCATGGGGTGTCCTACATAGAGCATGTCAATATGGGGTGGATGCTTTACCCTGATTAGCCTTGTTTGGTTCTCCAAAGAAGGAGTCACACAAAAGCTTGGAACGAAGTCCTTATGGCAGTCCATGTTGGTTCGACAAACTTTGCTGGCTTCAATAACTTTTCGTGCTGGCATACAGGCATACTGCAAAGGACATTTAAAATCATCACGAAAGGTAAAAGTAAGCTATTTTCCAGAAGATCAAAATAAAAGGATCAAAATATTCCTTTTTAAGCAAAGAAATGCCTCACTGATATAAGCCCATGAAGAGCTAAAATCTGATTTTTTCCCTATTTTTTTGTTGCCAAATCGTGACAAATCTCTACCTGTCATATTTAACCTGTCATTCCATATTTTGTAGTGTGGAAGAGAGGGCATGTACATATTCCAAAATAAAAGCAAACTATTTCTAGCAAAGTACACATATGCACAACAAAAAATCATGGCATCTAAACATAGGTCAGTGATTTCTAATGGACAGAGCCTGTATCAACATCCTAGTGACTTATCTGTTTAAGATGAAGTTTTAGCAAATAAACCAACAAACCTAACTGGTGTGTGGTAGCTAAGAAATCGTTCTCAACTAAGATGAAGACAGGACTCAATGCACTGCTGTGCCCCAACCCCTGCCTATAACACTCTTTCACTCTCTAAGTCTGACAGACCAGATCTTTCTTGCTCCCCACAGGCCAAAGACAGTACTAGCACAGCACAAGGGAACAGGAAATTAGTTTTCTCCTTCATGTCTCTTGGAAAATCTCAGTAACACTTTTTCCCTTTTATTCTAAAAATAGAAGCAAGGAATCATAATCTACTATTTGCCTTAGGAGGAAAACCAAAAGTAATTTCTACCTTCTCAGCCCGATCCTTGCACTCCCCACAATGCATGAATGTCAGGCCCTCACCATTAACCCTGATACAAATTCCTTCTACTCTAACAAAGGATAAGACACACTTTCAAAAACTGCTGTATAGCACTGCAAAGACCATTTAAAAAAAAATGTTCAAAGCCCACAGCCAGTCTAAGGACAATTGAAAGTCATAAGGTCTCAAGCTTCCTGATGCTTTTATTTCTTCCCTGTTCATAAGTAGCAACTACAAGCTCAAGAATGCCCAGGCTCAGTTGATAGTGATTTATCAAATCTTGCTGCCACTGCCATATTTCAAATGAACCGCTGGAATGTGTTCAGCTCTTAGTAGTTAAATACCCTGGAGTGGGAAGTTTACCAGAGTAGAAACTATAAACATAGCAGATTTGGAAAAAATTTATTTGAATTTCTTTGGGTATTTATCACTAGAGTCAGAACAATAATAAACTGGTATGTGTAGAAAAGTTTACACAGTTCATTCATGTGTTCTGCTTGTAAAGAACCAACAGAAATATTGCATCACTGTCAGTATGGAACACATATTTTAAAAAACAATGATATATTTTCATAAAATCATAGAATGGCTTGGGTTGGAAGGGACCTTAAAAGATATTCCATTCCAAACCCAGTCACGGGCAGGGACACCTTCCCCTAGACCAGGTTGCTCAGAGCTCCATCCAGCCTGGCCTTGAACACTTCCAGGGATGTGACATCCACAGCTCCTCTGGGTAACCTGTGCCAGTGGCTCAGCACCCTCACAGTAAAGAATTTCTTCCTAGTGTCTAATCTAAACCTGCCCTCTTTCGGTTTAAAGCCATTCCCCCTTGTCCTATCATTATATGACCCTGTGAAAAGTCTCTCCCCAGCTTTCTTGTAGCCTCTTTAGGCACTGGAATGCTGCTAAACCCTTTTATAAGGGAGTAAGGCAAAATCCTACTGAGAAACTTTGTTTCTACATGACAAGAAAGTCAACATCATGAAAAAAGATTCAAGTATGGGCCCTTATTTTGAGAAACTGGGCAATGTCTAGGACCTTCTCCTGCATGTTTTTATTTAAATTTAGGGCTTCAGACAAAATAAGTGAACAGGCAGTCCAGGGCTTTGCTTTCCCTGTAGTGCTGAATACTTAAAAGACTGAAACACAAAAATAAGCAATTTCAACTTCTTTTTAAAAGTTGTTTTTTCTCACCAGTATTGTGCATCCAGAATACTGAAAATGACTGAGGTGTCTTTCTGCCTAAAGGAATGAGGTGTCTAAGATTTTTTTATGATTCTTTCAGAGACCCCCTGTTTAGTTATGGGGAAAATCATAACTAATATTTTGTGGTTTTTTTAAGCTGTAATTGGGAAAATAATATACATGCACACCTTTACTCCAAACTGTAGATGTTCTTAAACACTTGAGTATGTTGTATAGGTGTTGGCATATATTACTAATTAAACATTTAAAAAAAAATAGATTTACCAAAGAGAATTAGCAGTTTAAATAACTTACCAGATGGCTCTCCAACTTATTGCTGTATGAAAAGCAAATGTCTGTGAGGCTGTTGTTACTACAACATTCAACTGTGCCATCAAGTCTTCTGTAAACTAAAGAACAAAGGCATAGAGCAAATAATCAATATTATTTGCTGAAAAAATTAGTCTCTGAATGAAGTAAAACAATTATCCTGCAGCCTTCAAGAATTACACTAATTCACAGTCTAGCTGAGGCTCAGTCACAACTACAAATAAAGCTTCACCACCAACATGTGAATGTCCCATGATTTCAGTCACATCACATACTGATTTTTTCACCTTTATAAATCTCCTTGAGATACTGGTGATCTACCACTGCATTATTTTGAGTATTACAAGTTGCAAAACACTTTTATATCCATTGCCCCTAACTTGCACCAATATTTGGCATAGAAATTTGTTAGCTACTACTGTACTGATTTCACTGGCTGGCTAGGGAAATGGCAAGAGACTCAAAACATATTTTTTACATCATGAAAGCCTTCCAACCCTTCAAGGTTGCAGCAGTGAACAAATGATGTTTTAAACCATGATTTAACTAGTCTGGTAAAGAACCTTTGTACCTACGCTCTTGAAATGAATTAAGCCTAACTTGCTTTCCAGCTTAAACACACACAGATGCAGAAGATACAGTAAGGATCTGTATCACAGGAACTGCAGTCCCTTCCCAGGCAGATCAAGCCTGTGATACTGGTTGCTGATTTATCTCTGCATAACCTGCAATCCACTGACATAGAGCTTTATGCCTGGGGCTTACAGGTGCAAGCACTGTACCGTACAAACCTTTTTTCAAGTACCTTGAGGCTAAGAAACCACATATATTTTTGAATAGCAAATGACCATGAAATTGGAATCCTTATAAACTACATTGAAACCACTTTTTTTTTTTAATTTCAAGAAGTTCCTTAGGGCATTGTTTTCTCTCTAGCTTCAATACTCAGATAGTTCACTCTCCATTTGTTTTATGGTCAACTAGATGGAGTCCATTTGCTATATACATTTTTATCAATACTCTGTATTTATGTCAAGTTGTGAACTGTCAAGATTTTGATAAATGACAGCTGCTCGAGACCAAGCAGAGTTCATTTAATTTCAGAGGAATATTTCTCACTGCTGGAGGCTTATGACTCCGAAAATGCAGACAGACTGGTCTGATTAGAAGGCAGCAGTGGGGACAATGGGCTGCTAACACAATACAGCAACCAGGCTTGGAAGCAGTATTGAATCTCCAGCACTAAGTCTCTAGTATTCCAATCTAAATAGGACTAGTTCATCTGCAAAATATGCAGTTTTATTACCCATGACTCCAAAATTGCACTTCAGAGAACAGCAGAATCTGAGGATATATATATCTACAACACCTGAGAATTGGTTCTTGTCATCCCTGCCCAGCTGTAAGCACGGGCCAGAGTTGCACTCTTCTTCAGAGGCATAATCCAAACTGTCAGACCTCTAAAAGCAGGTTTTTACCCACACTCCACTAGTTTCCAGTTTAAATATTTATCTCAGTACCAGCTATAAGATCACTTTCTTTACATTAAAAAAAAAAAAAAAAACCAACAACTTTTTCAGCCTCACGAAAAGTTCTATAGTGCATCAAAAGCAGGGACAGTTGAGTTGCCTTACCTCCTGTTTATTCCCAGGATGATGGAAAAATGCAGTGACAATTTTAAAGCTCTGAATAGCATCCTACAAGCTTTGCTCAGCAGCAACCCCTTACCTCTGGAATTCAGTTTCCATGAATGCTTGGATGAAAGAAACTTTAGAGAGCTTCAGGGCATGTCACAAGATGCTCAGTCAATTTAACTTGACTGTTCTTTTTTGTTCTACTCAATTTTTGTTTATTGTTCTCATTTAGTTCAGTTCTTTTTTTCTTTTTTTGGTTTCTTGGGGATAAGCCCTTACAGCAACAAGCACTCTAATGTATAAAAGGAAACAGAAGGAAGTAGACTGACTTCCAGAAGCAGTATGTGCAATCCAGACAAAACTGAGTTTATGGGCAATGACATAAACCCTATAGGGAGACACATCTGAAGAAGCAACCATAATAAAGCACATCACTGGGTTAAATCATATAATTTGCAATGTCATGCTGATCAAAGCTGTGAGGTAACATGAAATTTACATCTGCAAAAGATCACTGAGTTGATCCATTTTACAGAACTTAAAATAGAGGAGATACTTGTACTACTGCTAAGAATCAAGTTCTGCAATATCCCGAAGAAGCAAATTTTATTATTCAGATCATACAGGATGACTGAAAGACGAGAAATTCCTATATCTAGCCCTCCCTCACTTTCAGATTTCACAAAACAGCATGGTACATTGGTAATTGCTTAAGACAGGACAGCAGATTTGACTTATAAGAAATCTGACTCCAACAACAAATTTTAAATCCAGAATAGTCTTTAAGACATTACTAAATTAAAAGATAAATTAATTAACATACAAAATAATGAGGAGAGCACCTTAAGTCATACCTCTAGCTGGAAAGCTTAATTGCTGTAGGGTGGCTGCACTTACACAGTAGCCGACCTGTGACTTCTCTGAAATGTCTCCCAGACAGGAATTCCAGTCTTCCACATTATAAACTGGGCAGTCTTGCAGGTTTGTGACAAGGTCTCCCACAAAAAGACCTCTCGGTCCATTGGCAGGAGAATCCTGAGAAGAACAGTGAAGTCAGTCATATTACTACAGGAGGATAAACAAGGATTAATTTACAATCCATTGAATACTATGAAATCTTTAGGTTAAGACACTAAAAAATGGGGGGAAGGGGAGGGAAAGGGAAGTCTCCAAGTGTCCTGGACACATCTTCAAATTTGAGTAATTATTTTCATATAGGTCAAAAGGTAGGAAAATGCACAACATATTAAGTTCAAGTAACTTAAATTAATACCCTGAACTTTTCAAGAAAGCAGGTGTACCTATATTTTCAAAGGTAATAAAACATTATAAATGTCACTCTCTCCTGGGTTTTATCAATTGACTTTTAGATACAAGAAAGACTGGATTTGATTAAGTCAAAAAAAAAATCATTCCTTTCCAGAATCCCAGAAGTCTATCTCTATTTTGCTTCCAGCTGACCAAACAAGGAAATCAGCTCAAAATAATCTTTAACATTAAAAACAGATAGCAGTAACTGGAGTGATAATGCAGTTTCCAGTAGATTTGCTTTGTGCTAATACTGAAAAACAGTTAAAACCAGAACTAAACCTGCAAACTCATCTCAAATGTCTCAACAGTTTTATAGTATGCTAATTAGTCTATCATTATTCACACCATGTTCTTTTATTTACTAATATTAAGATACCTGACACTGAAAGGAAAACTTCAAGCAAGAAGTTCAGTATATTAGATTCTGCAAAGGGCTACAGTGACCAAATTTGATTGTGATAATAAGAGATGCATTTTAAATCACAAAGCATATAATATGGAAACAGCAAATCTCCTTCTTACCTCTGCAACCTCAGTGACAAGTGCCCCAACACCCGTGTAATAGAATGGGAAAAGAATGGCTGGCAGCAGAAACAAGACCATGAAACTGGCAACACCAAGAACAAAATTATGCCACACTCCTAAAAAGAAGGCAAAAAAAGTTTCTAAATAAATACTAATAACAAAAAGTTGGTTTTTAAATGATCCTACAGCTGCCTTCTAATTAACTTTCCTGAAATTATTACTGCAAGAAAAAAGAAAAGTTAATTTGTGAACATAGGCATAAAAGAAGAGTACATAGATTATAAACTTTAACTTCTAGGATGCCACTTTGTAAGGCAGTTTTAGAGAAACCTCTAAGCTCCTGAGAATTATACTGTCAAAAAGACAGGAGAGCAGTAAGTCCATTTCTAAGCTGTCATTCTACCAGATTAAGATTTCATGTACCACTTCTTTTCTAAGTATCAAAGGGTAGTGTATCCAGAAGAGAAACTGGGCTTCTGAATCAAATATTAAAATACAGTTGCTATCTACAGAGTTGTCTTCAATTATAAATATTAAAAAAATAGTGGAATGAAATATATTATGTGTTACCTTCTACCACAATAAACTGCTGAAATTAAGAATCTCAGTAAATGGGTTTATTTTTGAATAAATACTGTTTGTCCTAGAGAGCAAGATGTCTGAAATTCACTCGCAATTCAGTATTTGTGATGGTAACCTGCATTATTTCAATTAAAATTATGACATGTATATGTGCCAAATGAATTTAGGAAATTATTTGAAAAAAAAATTTCTTCTTCTACAAGAAAATATGGACCTGAAACCCCATCAAGAAACTAAATTGTATAATCAGCACTTCCTGAAACGTTGTATTGGGGAACATATTTTCAATTACCATCTTTATAGTATGTGGGTCCCCATAAGAAGCAATGAGCCACTATCACAAGACACAGCTGGCATTCATCATCAAAGCTTTGTGGCTTTTTCCACATTCAGCTCTACACAAATTTTCTCATTAGTTTGTGATCTCGGACAAACAGTTTTGTATGAACAATGAAGGAAAACCTTTCAGTGTTGAAGAGTCTTTATTTCTTTCTTACAGTGTTTCATCCTGTTGTGAGGAGTTTGATTAAATTCCATACTTACAGTGCAGTTACAGTGCAGGAATTAAATTAAAAATATTTACAAATGTATTAAACCTATCATTCTTGCAGAGTATATAACACAGAAATCATAGCATATGGCAGACTTATCTCCCCATCGCATCTCACCTCACCTTCTTTCACACTTTTAATGCTGCAGAAATGAGAGACATTCTTGATGGTTTTGAAATAAGTTGCCATTTCCACTGGTATGCGCTTCTTAAAGTAATTTTTTTCTATAGTTTTAATTGTATCTCATGGAAAGGCACTCAGATAGAGGAAATGCTTTCGTAATCAGCTCTCCTTATCTCACATACACACATTTATTTGCAACAAATACAGAAGTAGTGAGCAAATATTTTAACTTTATTGTTTTAATCTTTTTTATCTTAAAAATATTTTTTCAGCTTAACAGCTTAACAAAAGACAAAAATGTAAAATGGAAACAAAATTATTTTCAACTGTGTGGCTGCTACACAGAGTAAATTGAAATCCCAATCTTAAAATAGTAATAATAAAAAAGAGGTGATGGTACTGCTAGAGAGTGACAAGGAATACTTTCAAACAGCTGGGAAAAAAGGGCCTTGCTACCAAAATTGACACCATTTGCTGTGTTGAATACAGCAAAAAGTCTAAAATAGAGAGGTTTCAAACTCATCCCAGGTGATCCACAGAAAAATAAACATGCTTCAAATCAGAATACATGCAGAGGAACACTGCTCAGTCTACCTTCATCTTGCTAAAACAGCCTCATCCTTGGACACCTAATTCCTTACATTTAAGAAGAGACACTTTACACAACCCTAAAATACCTTAAAATAATTTATTAACTACTAATTAATTAAAAAAAGAAAACCAAAACCATTTAACTCCTGTTAAAGACAAGATGAAATATATTAAAAATTATCTCAGAAAGTCATACAAATATTTGAACTAATTATAAGAATGTGCTGCACAGAATCCCTTTTCATCTATCTAGTAGGCATGGAATTATGCTATAAATATCACAAGTCTTACAAGAACACTCATTTCCTATTCTTGAACATATGATGCCATCTGCTGTACAAAAATATATTTTTTCATCTCCAGACTATAGCTGGACTACAAAAAGAATATTTGGTATTGGCCTCTAGTCTAGCTCTGTTACTTAGCTGCTATACAAAAATATGAGCATGTCTCCCTAAATTCTAATTTCTGAACACCAGGAATAGGTTCATTCAACTGTTCCGACAAATAAAAGAAATTGATTGTTTACTGAAGATTGCATTTTGTCATTATCAAACATCCTAGTTCTGAAACATATCTATCATAAACTGTGAAAACATGCATTTATTTGTTACACCTAACTGAAAGCAAGCCATTCATGCTGACCAGTCTTGCAACATGTTTGCTCCTGCCTTGTATTCCCCTATTTCAGGTTTCCCAAGGAACATGAAAAATTATTACAGATTTTGCTTGTCATCAAATCATGCAAGCAATTATTTTCTATTACAGCTTAGAATTCTATTTTTCTAGATAATGTCTCAGGAATCTATGTAATCAAACTACTTTGAAATTTAGTATGCCTTTTCTTTCAGTTCTGTTCCCAGTAGATGGAAATGGAAAAAGATTAATTTGACAAACAGAGCTTCCTAAAAGCCTATTGTATGTGAATGATTTTTGTTGATTCAGGTATTTGGAATACAGATATATTTACTTACCTAACATTTGTAAATATTTACTTGATTTATGAAAGCTTGAAAACATGCATGCTAAAGGCTTCTCTATGTCCACCCTCTATAGGATGTTTTAGATACAATATTCAAGAAACAACATTAATAACTAAACATTACAACAGGCTGGCTGCTAGCCTGCAACAGAAAAAACACCAGTATCAAGAACTGACCCAAGATGATAACTTTTCTATCTCTATTTCAGTTCTTCATGGAGCCATCTTTGTCTCTAGAAATAATAATACAAGTGGTTCAGGCACAGCAACACAGTCTCAGTTTGACTTTTCACCAGCAACCAGACTCTACTTCCCAGTAGCCAGAGACTTCAACAAACATCAATTCAAAAACATCTGGAGGTTATCTGGAGCCATAAGCTACGTTTCTCTTTGGATGTTTGTGTTTTAACCTTTATTTCCTCCTGATGGCAATATCAAAACACAGTGACCTGTGCAATAACACAACTCACAGGTCAGTGAAAATCAGTCACAATACTATTGAAAAATAGATTGTTCCTATTGCAGAAAACAGTAGTGAATTGTTCAAGGATGTTGACCTGTGCTGACAGGAAGTCGTTTTTCTCATAGCACCATTCTGGCTCAGTATTTCCCAGCTTGTGTGCTCCAAGGTTTTGCTACTTAGGCTTACAATGTGCAGAAATATCCCAAACAACAAACAAACAAAAAAGACAGAGGAACTTCTGCACCTAGTGCAAGAGCTCTTTCTAATGAGAGGAACATCAGAAACCACAGTTTTTCCCCAACTACACAACTGGAATTTCTTATGCACAACTATTCTGAATTGGATCTAGAATATAATAAAGCTTTTCAAGACAGGAAATTTGTGCTCATTTAAGATCCTAGAAACTGACATCTATAGCCCAGAAAGCAGCTCAATAAGGACAGCAATGATCAAATGATTCTCTGAGATGGCAGTACAGGTTCAGAACAGAAGGATCACCGTTAGGTAAAGAGAAGCTTTGGTACTTATTCATTCTAAACCTTAAATACTTAATCAAAGATTCACAATGATGCCTTGGAAT
This sequence comes from Vidua macroura, assembly GCF_024509145.1. Lineage (NCBI taxonomy): Eukaryota > Metazoa > Chordata > Aves > Passeriformes > Viduidae > Vidua > Vidua macroura. The sequence continues at coordinate 14,340,394 of NC_071572.1, forward strand.
AAGTAATAGTGCTAAGCAAAGATGTAATAAAAAACCACAAACTATTACCTGCACAAAATATCCTTAACTGCTGAACAGGAGATATCAACTGCAAGTGAGTTGTGAAGAGGTCAACAAATGCTCCAGGATAGACAATGAAGATAAAAATTCCAAATCCATTAAATCGTACTTGTTCTCTTAAAAAGAAGAAAAGAAGAGTGAAGCGGAGTAATTGCAAACAAACAAAAGAAAAACTGAGAGATTCTACATAGCACACAGTTTTTGACAACAAAAATGACTAAATTTTAATTATAAAACTAATTTATTTTTTATACTATCAGTAATTGAAAGATAATTAAACTAAAGGATGTTTTCTGCAGTAGTTGCCACTTCTAAGCAGTATACATTTTTAAGTTTGGTAAAAACATAAAGGGCAAGTTCAATTTCTTTTCTGTCTCCTGGTAACAGTAACACATAAAATACCTTTTAAAAACCTACTTAACTTCCATGTTAAGATATATTTCAACATTTGGGGTAATCGTTCTTTTAAGTAAAAAAATGGCAGCCCGTAGGAAGCAGTTTCAAACTCATCTATGTAAAAGTATTTGCAAGAATCAATTGCTTTCCTTTTAAAGAAATACTTCCACAGTTCTGGAATTTTTAATTCTGTTTCTCTTATATGGACCTTAGAGTACGTTGTAAGCTAACAAAAATGAGGCAAATGTCATCTGAAAAAATGAAAACAGGTCAAGAGGTTAAAAGGACAAATGCTAATGCCCTTTCAAACCTTAACACTTCATGATACTATTTAAATATATTAGTAGCTGATGCTACAATATTATACAAATAATATTTTTCCCAAGGGTTTTGCAATTACTTTGAAATGGAATTTTTTTGGAAAATACAAATTAAGGTTTTTTGAAGCTAGAAATTGTACAAGGGACTTAAGAGAGGCATGGCAAATTCATGTTCCAAGACAAACCAGGCACAGATCAGCTAATCCCATATCTTTACTGAGACAATATACTGGGTCTAACCTTTTCCTTATTTACATTTATCTATTTAATGTGTATATACACCAAAAGAAGACAAAGAAGTATACAAAATTATTCAGAGTTAAGTCTCACACTAATACTGTGGAGTCAATTCATCCCATGCTACCAATTAATAATAGGCAGTTTAATGCCTGTTCAGGATTTCATGACTTGGGTAGAAGAAACACAGGAAGGAAGAAAAAGACTTGCTTGGTACGAGCCTTGACTAAGCTAAGGCTCAAATATTTAAGCTCTTAGAGTTCACAGCTAATGCTTTCTAGAACTGAAGCTGGCAAAAATATATTAGATTTCAGGAAGGCTAAGTGACTTGCCAGAATAATAAAATTTGCACACAGCACAGCTTTTTAGTGAAGTTGAAACCCTGAGAATTTACAGTAACAGCACTACAGACTCAACATATGCCAGAAGGAGAATAATAAAGCCATGCAGAAAACAGCAGCAGCAACGTTGCCTGCGAATGTACATTGGACCAACAAATTTCTCTTCTGAAAATAGCTGGAAAAACTATTTTTTGATGAAAATATAACCTGAAATTGAATATTCAAAACCTTTGCTGTAGACCTTGAATAAAAATATCACACCATGAAGACACAAGAATTATTCTTCCTTTCTGCTTAAAAAGAGCTCTGTAGTAACTCCTAGCTTCTCTGCAGTCTGCCAGCAACATGCAGCAGAAAGAAAATTTTGTTTCTTCTTCCTGTGATGGGATATGCAAAAGGTTCATCCTCCACAGAAAATTCCCTGTAAATATCTGAGGGAAGAAAGCTGAAAGACAAGCAGAGCATATGAAACACAGAGGTTCTCAAACCACCCCTTTGAGTGAGAATCTTTGGGGTTACAAAAAAGGTAATATATGGGTTGAAATGCAGTCATGACTCCCTACACTCAGGAAAATCAAAGAAACAACTTAGGGCTTTATGCTCAAAGAAGAGATAATGATGCTGCCCAGGAGAAATGTGGAGGACACCTGATCATCAGTCCCAGTAATCACTGCTTAACCTTCTTATGCTAAAATGGCATTCAAAAGTAACGACTAAACTGCCAAATAATTTTTGTGAAGTAACCATCATAGTTAAGGACATTAAAAATATAATTTTTGATCAAAGCTAATAAATCATGGAGATTAACACGGGCAAATCACATTTGACCAAGTTATTGCTTCAACCTGTTCATATCATATTTCATGAGCTATGTTAAACAAATCAATTAAAAATCTATTTTCAAGTATTGCTGTGCAATAGCACAGGAGGTCAAGTGCCACAAGCACAGAAATGAAATGAAATTGCTATGTAAAAAACACAGCCACTTAAAAAAATTGTTTTAAACCTGATGTTATGTTTGCAAAGCAGAAGTCCTTTCTCATAATCTGTATAGTAGACACTGTATTAAAACTCTATCCCTAATTTGTACACCCTTCCAAACTTTGAATCTAAGGAAGCTATGAATTACAGACTAAACAGACTCTCTACATAAAACAAAGCAGTGCTAACAACACTTTGTTGTCAGAGTAGCAGAAAAGCAAAACAGAAATTACCGAATAGCTGCCACCCCATGGCCGACTTCATGTATCACACCGCTGATGAGGATTGCAGAGAAGAAATAGGTCAGCTGGCTGATGGGCAAATTGACACCAGGCACCTGTTGATGTGGGCATGACAACAAAATAAAACATAGGAGGAAAACAAGAGGTACAAAGACAAATCTTTCTGCCCCTAAATTTGCTGCTCTTCAGACCCACAACAGACCGGGGGCTGTTCTCATGCAGCACGATCAGTTTGCACCTCTTTTACCAACTTATTCAGTGTATTTTAAAGTATATTAAATATATATTCTTTTGTGGAATGTTAAATAGCTCTCCAGGCACAAAAGCCCTCTCCCTACCCTATATATTCCCCACAGCTCTGATCAAATGTGTCCTACTCTATATTAAGCTCAAGAAGTTTATAAAAATGTACACAGACTTCCATTCAAATGAAACAGGCTTGGCACTGTGAGCATTAGTTTACAATTTCCTGCAGCCAGTCACGTAGCTATAGAAAAGATCCACCTTTCAAAAGAAAATAATAAAAATTGTATGGCTCTTTAAAGAGTATGAACATGAAAAGTTACAAAATGAGTTGACAGCCGAACAGTCAGTCTCTTCCTTCTCTCTTCCTATACAAATCATAAAATTATCCCAGTTTACAGGGTCAAAATTTTTTTTATATCTATTCTTCAGGTTTTGGTAGTCTACACATGGCAATTTAACCTCAAAAAAAACCCCACCTTGAAATGAGTATACTATTTTAATTTACCTAAGACATAATATGCAGGCCCCTCATATTCTTCCTATTGCTGTGGATTCCCACCAGTCCCAGGTCCTTCTCTGTGCTTGTCACAAGACTCCAACTGCTTCCAGACAGGCTTCAAAGTGGTCACTAGTCAAAGCATGAGGAACCGTTCCCTCCTTCTTCCTGATGGACCTTCATCCTGCTTGGTTCCATTCCCCTCAGCTGCTGGGCTGCAGTGGGATTGCTCTGGGACGTTTCTCCTGTCAGAGCTACAGCTTTTTCTACTCAAGGCAGGCTGCATTCCAGTATGCTCACTAACAACTGATGTGAACACAACATGAATTGCAAGCCAGCCTTCACAAAAGAGATGCTGTGGGCAAAAACTCCTGGCCTGTCTATAGAACTCTATAAAACCCAGCATCGTGGAAGACAAAAGGCTGCACATCCAACTAGGTAGGTTGGATTCTACCTTTGTTCAGTCCTGCACATTCTTCACTTATATGCATTTACCATCCGAGCAGCAGAACTCTACAAGAGTTGAGAAAATCTAGCCAAATGAAATCCTTCAAAAGGATTCATTAATGTTAATCACCTCACAAATTCTGTCCAGTGTGATGGTGACCAAGGAATTTACCTTAACTGGCTCAGCTGTGTTACCTCACAGTATGAAAGACAGCCACCCTTCATTTCTTAAACATCACTGCTTGCATTGCAGCATCAGCTGGTGGCACTAATGCATCACTTCAGTGGTGTTGCCTCTGCAGTGGGAGGACAGATGGCAACAGCAAGAGCTGCCATCTCAATTCCACCATGACTACAGCCTGCTAGAACACAGCACCAGATGCTCTCAGACTTTACGTCAAAGAAGCTATTTTAAGATTCACCTAAAACAGTAGTTACCTCTCATGCAGGGTTCTGAAACCAATAGCAGTATTTAGTTAAAAAGCATGCTGTCTTGTATTTTATGGCCTTCTGGAAATGACTTTAGTAAAAGAAGATCCTTTGCTTGTAACTAATCTGCCTCTTTCCTACTTTTGTCAGTAGGCAACCAACACAAGAGGGGGCAGCTGAAGAGAAACAGCCCAGTTACCTATAGACAGGTATTTTAAATCAAGTACATGATTGAACAAAAGAGGAAGCGTACAAAAATCTTAATAAAATATAAGTACAACTGTTTCTCCCTCTCTCCACACCCAGAGGGTAAAGGCTAAACAGCTTTATGTCACAGGCTAAAATTAAGTTTACAAAGAAAAAGTGGGGTTTTGTTTTTTTTTTTTTAATTAATTTGCTCTCTTCCAGGCAGCCAAATACAAGTAAATAATTTAAATGAGAAGGTCCTCCTAAGTCATTCTTCACCTCTTTGCAGCCACATAAGTCTCTTTTCGGTGTCAATTTACACTAGCACATTCCCTTTAAAAAGAGTACTGAAACTTGCTAAAGGCAGAATTATACAACCGTGAAATGAAAGAATGAGGTAAGAAAGGAAGAGAACCACAACTGAACTTAGGAGAAGTAACCTTATCCCCACACATGACATTACTTTATCCCTATCTATTAAACTGTTTTCAGTGCCAGTTAATCCTTGGTTTGAATGCAGTGATATTGCCAGCAGGCAGTCACTGAAGAAACAAGTCCACATTGAAATTGTGAACATTATTCTACTTTTCTACTTTCGTTGTTCCAGTTCACACCAGATTAATTCCAAAGGCTCATCTTTACTTTGGTTGTGTCTGTGTTATTTTCTCCAAAGAGCAATATACTGTCAATGACCACTTTACTCTGGTGTCACAAAAGTGGATGGATCCATACAATGACCTCAGAAAATGAAGATGTAAAGGAACTCCAGAAAGGTTAGGACAGATCCTATTGGAATGTAAATGACAAAATTTTCTGTGTCATATTCAGCTCATGCCCTCCCAGATGCACAGACTGTCCACTCCTGTCTGCCCCCAAAGGTAACTGAGGAGCAGGCTCTGGACAGGGGACAGCAGTGGCAGTGACAGCAGTTCTCCCTCAGGTCTCACTGCCTGCTCTTTCCAACACACACTGGACTCTGTATATTCACTCTGCTTGTGGGAAACAGACCCAGCCATCCAAAGGTACTGAGTTTATGGCATATGCTAAATCAGGCCTCCTGCACTCATGCCAGTCTAGCTACATGCAGTCAGTTTAGTGCTTACAGGAAAGTCTCTTCTGTCTGCACACAATTCTCAACATCTGGTCACTTGAATAGCCGAGAACTCAAATAGAGTAACAAGGCTGGGCACCTCTGCTCTAAACCATGTAGCAGAAGGCAGAGCAATCCCACAATACTTTCTGAATTTCTGGAAAATGACCATACATTTTGGCCACATTGCACTCTTGGTATAAAAAAGGTGACTAGGAATCCTTCCAGGTTAAAACTGTTCCAAGACAATGTCAGCTCTTCCATTACTGCCATGTGAAGAAATTAAAAAGACAGCATTTGAAATCTCTCCTATCCTGTGAAATACATTCCATTCTAAAACTGTAAAATATATTGTCCAGCACCAGAAATGCACAGAACGATTAAATATATCATTGGACTTTGATACTGCCAGAAACAGCACTTGAAATTTCACATAGTAAATTAAGCCATAAGTCCTTGAAGAATCAAAAAATACTCCCTCATTAACAATTCTTTGCTTCTACTATCATACAAAGCTTTTTGCCCTTCTTTCCTTTTCCACTGCTGCTTTGTATTGTATTAAAAAAAACAGAACTTGTCTCCTCTTGTCAATTATGTATGAGCTCTGCAAACTGTAAGGTCACCAGAACCTACTGCAAAGCTTACAGGAAACGAGTTCTTAACTCAGTTTTATATGCTTAGTACTATAATGTTATTCTTAGTAATTTAGGGCTTTTCAGAATGATTATCCAAGTCCAACTCCTGAGAATTTAAAAAAAAAAACAACTCTTCCACATGTTTGCTTTCATTTGCCCTTTTTCTATACCCACTCGCCCATTTTTAAGGCTGGAAAAAAACAGCACATTTTCATGTAGATAACATCAGGAACTGGGTTATTCTTGCATAGGAATATTTTAGCATCCCATACCCCATTAAGAAGCTGCTTTAGATCTGTACACAGTTCTCAAGAAAAGATTTGAGGAGGGAACACTCACCACGACTTGCAGCATTCGATCATTCTGGGCTTTCGGAGCCTCGGTGAGCATCTGGGTCAGTGTCTGCAGCAGGGTCTTTCCAAGCAGAATAACAGAGCCAAACATGGCAACTATTCCAAACACCATTCCTACACTGAACCTACACAGAGAAGCAAATAGTTCAACAATGCACAGCCACAAGACAAAAAGGGTATCATCTCTGGCTATGTAAATCTCTGCTTTATAGCACAAGTTTTTACACAAAACACAGGGCAAAACTTACCTGATGCTACCACAATTCATCAACAATCCAGTACAAAAATGCTAAAGGAAACTAATAACAATAATATACAATAATAATACTAATAACTTTTATTCTCCTTGTTTAAAAAATGTTTTTCATCCAAACCATATCCTGATCAATTTTCAAATACTTTTATTCAGTTACCCAATATGTGTAACTTGCTTGTAACTATGAATATATAAATTTGTAAGACTATAGAAACATAACTAACAATATATAATTGGCCATGTTGCACCACATTATCACATATTTAGAGACCTGGATCAAATTATGGGGCAGCTTATGTACTTATATATATAAAAGCTTCCTCAGTACATTTTGCATCATTCTCACAAACAATAAAATGGGCTAAAGAACAATAAATGAGACTGAATCTTTTGTAAAGAACAACTAAAAAGTACAACTGCAAAACCACATTAACACCAATTTCTTAAGCTACATTGCTCTTCTCAACAATTTTTCATTAAAATCAATGTTGAAAATAATTTCAATTCATGTCACTCCACCTAGTGACATATTTTTATTCAGCATTAATATTACTATTTTTATTTTACACTGTCCTATAGCTGAAGGATGTGATAACTCTTTTTTCTAACTAAAAAAACTTCTGTGATGCAAAACCAGTACATACACCTCACTACCAGTCTTTCTTCCTCTCATAACAGCTCAACTGTTCTCTTATCAGCCTTAATGGAGCTCACTGGGAATTAGTAGATTTATTTTAAGCAACATGTACTTGTAATGTTAATTAAAGAGACTAGTGGAAACATTATACTGTAATAAATTATACACATTAAAATTGTAATTGATACAGAGCTATTTCAGACTGATTATTACAAAATCATTACATACTAGAGAAACCAGTTTGAAGTACATCTCTTTTATTACTATCTCACTGAGGGTAGCAATACAGGAAATGAAAAGAAATTCAAATCTTACTCATTTTATATTTTCAGAGCAGATACAAAGTAATGCTAGGAAGGCAAATGAACAATAGTTTTCTAACCCAGTCCAGGAGCACCCATATTAGGCCACCCTACTTATCTACCCATTCCAAGCACTGTGCAGCCTTTGCATGGAAAGGTGTAGGCAGATAAAAGACAGAAGGTAAGCAAGGTGCTACTGAGCAGGTATCATTGCTGAATGTCTGGGCAATGATTAACTACAGGTACACAGCTAGCTCTGAATACTTTGTAAACTCGAGTGATTGGGAGAGCTAAGTCTACAGCATTGGGGATGATCTAGGATCTGAGCAGCTGCTTTCAGACCTACTTCTGTATGCAGTATTGCATGTAATAGCTGTACTCTTGAGAACTATGCATACTTCAAACCACAGGTAAAAACAGTTTAAGGATTTCTAGTTTTATAGAATCTCAATATGCAACCTGTATTACACTTATGTATTTTTTAGCAGAGGATAAATACTTATACTGGCACAGTACAATTAGTGCAACCACTCCAACTGGTTTTATCATTACTATTAAAATATCCGTGTCTACCCACTGCCCTTCTAATGCTGAAAGGCACCAACATGGCTCAATTGCTGACTCTGACAGAAGAAAAAGGATGCTGAATTTATACCACAAGTAGAGAAATTTGGGTTTCCATCTCCCCCAGTTGTAGAACTGGCGGTTGAAGAGAGCTGTTTGCCAGCGCAGGTGAAAGGGAGAGACGCTCAAGCCGTATGTCAGCAGCCAGTCCTCGTACGATGCCTTCAGAGAGTTGGAGGACTGCAAAACAACAGAAAACCAAAAGTTGGAGGACTGCAAAACAACAGTTTGACCACAACATTCTAGGAAGATTTTGTAATGTGACCGAGAAGCAAATGTGATCTGTTTATATAAAAACAGACACAGAGTTTCAAATAGAGGTCCTTTTTTTTATTTGCTAACTTTACTTTTTGGTGCCTGCATTCTCAATAGGCTTTAGTCACCTGCTCCATGGAAGCTTGTGTCAGAAACCCAGATGAAGGAATGCTTTCATTGGAGGAACTCAGAACTCAGGAAAAGCACAGATGAGCTTTGAGCCTACTGACACTGGGCAGTTCCCAAGGCAGGAATGTCTGACACAATCCAGACAAGTCTTTGGAGCTGTCTGAACTGGAGCACTGTTCCCAAGGTTCCCCACAAGCAGCAGCACCTACTGAAGACATCCAGAATGTGTAGTTCACAACATGCTCCGTTCTCCTCCCTGACAAGGAACTTGACAAGTTTCTGGCTGTTGTCCGTGGTCCTTTGAACAAATTTAGAACTTGCCAATTCCTTGCATTCCTCCTGCCCTGCACCACAGTGGTGGTGGGGGTTGAGGATTTCATACTGCACAATTGTATTAACAGCTTTTCTCATTTTGTCAAATTAATTAAATCTTGAACACTGAAAGTTTATTTCAAATAACAGATTTCCTCAGCTGTGAGACCCATTTACTTGAGCCATTGTTCATGCATCACCTCTTACACCACTTATCCTTTCTGCCTGTATAATTCTGTATCATTTCCTTCTTCTTCAACCTACTGATTTCAGCCACAATTTTATTCTGTCATCTGAGGGCACCATCAGAAATTTTCTCTTTAATGCACTCCCATCAACACCACTCACTCCTTATGGCACTATTAAGTTTAATCATATCAGCTTTTGCTAATTTGAACAGAAGATATCACAAAGATGATTAGACTTGTACACAATTAGTGATACATAAGCCAAGGAAACAAAGAAAAATACCTCCTCACATAATCTACCTGATAATTCAGAACAAAGATACATGCATCATTAAGAACCCCTGATATGAGAAACTGCCTTTTGTGAATAAAAAAAAAGTCCTATTCATTCACACAGTCAAAAAACCCTCAAAATCACCCCAATACATTATTCTACTAGAGTTAATCAGATACCCTGATTTGACACTTGAAAATGTGTTCCTTTTATCACATGCAAACCCCACTTTTTTCCCTAGAAATGCCACAAATTCATCCCTTTGAATTCATTGCAACAACATTGCAGCCCCACTGTCCTAGCAAGATATAAATAAGTATGAAGTTTTCCATGAGGAATATGGAATCATTGACTATACAGCTGTTAAATGTGGAAAAGAAAGGTACCAAAAATTTTCCTTTTGTATTTTCCTCACAAGCTGTGTAAACATTATTCACGACCACTGAATGACTGCAAACTTTTGCAAAACATATTAAAAAGCTCTTTGCAAAGTTTTGCTCCTTCTGTCCTGAGCCCAGTGGGATCCCCACATTAAACACACATCCTCATGCCCTGGTATGCTTCATTTCAAGCTGCTTTAACACAGGCCTTGGTCCTGCTTCTTTGAGATCTAAGAGCTCTTTGTTAGATTAGTTTTGCTATAAAAGCAGCACCTATTTATTTATGCAGCCTTTAAAATGCTGGACACCTGCTAAACAATCCAGGAGCTCCACAGGTATCTGCCAGCAAGCAGGAGTCCTTAACATTCTTTGCTGGCAGAATCTGTTCAAGAGCTCTGAATCATTTCAGCTTCCTGACCTTAAAAGCTGAGAGCCAACCTTGACTGAATGTGTCTAATGCATCCTTTATTTCTCACAGCAAAAGGAGGGACAGCCTCCTACATGTCACTCATTTCTGATCCTTCAAGCAGAATAAAATGTGATGACTTAGGATGCTGGGGAGAAGGAATTCAGGGGTCCAAGTGATTCCCTCTTACAGAATCCAAGCTTCAGTGAAAATGTTGGTGGCAGTGGTACAACAAGGAGCAACAAGAGGGACTTAACATTCAAAATTCCAGCTTGATTTGGCATAGCTTTAGTTTCCTTTTAATTCTAGCAATATTATAATATGTGGATTTATCTGTGCAAAAGCACATTTATACGCAGTTATACTTTTTATATTGTAGTCTAGGAGTCAGACTGCTAAAATAGAATATTTAAAATCTGAACAAAAACCAGTAAGGGAATAAACTGAGCAAAAAACATTGCACATTGAACAGATTTACAGAATAAACAGTAACTGCAAGTTACAGCACACATCCTTCTCTTGCCAAAAATATCAACAGGATCACACATGGAAAAGTGCTCCCACATAATTTTTCACTCAATTCTCTGTACATCCTTTCGGTGGAATTACACTGAAAGTGATTTGAGATTTAAACAGTACAATTAATTAAACAGTACAATTTTGCTGTGGTAGCTAGCAGCCTTGGGTTGTGACTGTGGTGGAGATTTACAGTACCAGCAGAAAAACAAACAACCTAAGCTTCCTAATGATATAAATGTGGTTATTCAATCCAAATTCTATTTCAACTGTGGTACCCACAGTGAAACCTACGACTGAGAAGTACAACAGGAGATCTATCAGTAAGTTCACTGAGGCTCAACAGCTCCCACATAATTCCTGAGGATTAATAACCTTGGTGAACTTTTAGTTAAAAGATCAGAATTAAAATTTAACTCCTGGACTCTCACACTTGCTATAGAATTCTAGGCATTGCCCCTTCTTTTTCAACATAAATCAGGCATTAAGTAGGCTCCAATGTAAGGGATTTTTTACCCTCCCTTGCTGCTGCAAGAAATGCAGTGGCTCTCCTTATTTCCAAATGTAATTTTACTGATTTTATGTTCTAATAAATGATTTTATAGCCTAATGCAGAAAGAGATCTTCAGAATCTCAGAGATGCAAATGGTCTCAGCATCATGGCACAACAGGTCTGGTACCTGAGCTCAGTTCTTGCTTCACAGCCCAAGAGCTCTCACCAGACACAAAGCTGCTGCCAGAGGAGAAGCAGCCTCCTGGCTGACCTTCCTGCTGTGTCTCACTGCAGTCAGAGCACGTTCTCCTGGTACCTGGCCAGTCTTCTCCTGTGTTTCAAAACAATGCTGTATTTTTTTTTAAACACTTAACATAGACTTGCTGCAAGAAAATTTGAGAAGTCTTCAGGTAAATGACTGTATTTGTTCTTGCCATTATGTACAGGCTGTATTTTACAATTATCAGCTTTCATCATTAACAGAGCTACATTTGCTCTCCAATTAGCTGCAGGGGGAGACACTTTTCCAAGTTTTCCAAGCATCTGAATTTTCTTGTATTTCTTCCTATATTTCACAGGAGTGACAAAATGCACATTTTGTACTTTCGTATCACTAAGCCTTATCTGCCTTGGCAGAAACAGATGCAGCTCCTGGACTGTAAAATTAAGAATTACAGATCAAACTTCTCATTTCATATTCCCTTATATTTAACCAGCACGCAGCCTACTTTTTATGCGTGCTTTGCAAACTCAGTCCTTAGAAATCATAACTCTGAATCTTTAAAAAAAAACCCAAAACAATGCCACACCGCTTAATGAAACTTGAGCAATGCACAGATGCATCCCAGATATAACAAATGATGTCTTGGTGTATTTTCTTTTTAAAACTTCCCCTCTATACCAGGAGAAAAAGGATGAGTCTCCTAATACTCTCCGAGGATCAAAGTTTATTTCTTTAAAAAAGTATTTGTATCGAATTCTGTCTCAATTTTTTTTCCAGCAAAACTAAATATACCCAAAAGAAATAAATACGCATTGCTTTTTACATCTTTTAGGAAAATCACCATTATAAGGCACATATTCTACACCGCAAACTTACAAGGTTGTATTGTAGGTTTTGTTAATATAAGAATAATAAACTCCAGCCAGCACGTGCAAATGCCACGGAGCCGCTTAAGCAGTCTATTAAAAGCTGTTTCCCCTGACTTTTCGCGGCTTCGGTCGTGCAGCGCAGAGCGGAGCCCGCGCTCTCCCGGAGCCGTTCAGAGCCCAGCGCGGCGCGGGAGCGGAGCAGGGGCTGCCCGGCCCGGCTGCGGGCCGGGAGGGGCGCCGGGGGCCGGGATCGCCTCACGGCCCGCGGCAGCGCAGCGGGGCCCTGGGCCCGGCGCGGGGGGGGACGGGGCTGCCGCTGCCTCCTCCCGGCCCCGTCCGGCTCTGCGCCCTCGGCCCTCACCTTGAGCAGCGTGTCCGCCAGGTACACGGCGCACCAGCCGCCCAGCACGGTCACCACCACCGGCACCGGGATCATCGCGGGCCGCGCCGCGCCTCAGCGGGCAGCCCCGGAACCCAACCTGCCCGGAACCTTTCTCCCACCGCCTCTGCTGCCCGGGCGGACGCTTCCGGGCTGCGCGTAGAGCGAGGGGAGGTTGCGGCATGACGTCACGAGCCGGGACGCGCGCGCAGTGGGGCGGCGGGGCCGAGGGGCGGGGCCAGCCTGATGGGCGGGGCCAGCCCAGGGCGTGTCCGGGGCGGGGCCGAGGGCGGCTCCTCCCGCCCTGGCTGCCTTCGCCTCAGCTGCCTCCCCCGCTGAGGTCTGGGAGAGGCTGCGCCGGAGAATAAAAGTCTGTGTGGTGGCAAGATCAAAGCACGTTGTGGAAGCGCCTCAGTAACGAGGGGGTAACGGGATTCCCTTTAACCGCTGACGTTCTGTCAGAAATTAGCACCGACCTGTCTGCGCAACAAAATCATTCTGTGAGGCTGCCTGGAGGATGGCTTTCAAGCAGATGCTTCCTGGGCCCCGTGTTTCCTTCCCAGGCCACGGTCAGTGCTGATTCTCCAGCCGTGGGCCTGTGAGAAACACCAGTCACTTGTTTTTAGAAATTTTAAAAGTTTAATAATGAAATGGTTATAAAAATAGTAATACAATTAGAGTAATAAAAAACTAGAGTTAGGACAATTACAAGATAATAAAAAGCAAAGAGTTACGGATGTCTGGATGTTTTTGGACATTAAGCTGCCAAAAGCATGCCTTGTGAACAAAGGAATAACCCTTAAAAGCCATAGCCTGTTGCATATTCATACATCTCATACATGATTCATAAATTCCTTGCAAATTAAGAATTTTTCTGTTTTTTGTCAACTTCTTCTCCTTAATCCTGGTGGTTCCATAAAGGCGGAGAGAAGGTGGAAGAATGTTTGTCTTTTCCGATAAGGAGGCTGTAACTCTTTATGTGCCCTGTCGCTGTTATCTCTGTGTGAAGAGTTTCCTGATTATCTGTCCCTTTCTTGAGCTAGTAAAAAAATCCTACATCGCAGAGTTTCTATTTTAACATTATGTTGTAACCTAAAACTATATTTAACACACTGCTTAAGAGAATTAATACAGCATAAATTTCTAACATCACACTTATAATATTCATTGTAATATTTGCGAAAAGCCAATCATAAACCACGCATTCTTCACAGGCCTGTGTTTGGTCAGGCTGACGTGGAGCTCGTTGTCCTCACGGCTTTGCATGGGTGCCTACGAAGGTGTTGGTAACACACCGGGTGTGGCACAGCATCAATGCTGTCCCTGCCACATTCTCCTCATCAGTGGGCAAGATCCTGGCAGAGAACACAACTGGGACAGCTGACCCAAATTAACCAAAGGGATATTCCATACCATGTGGCATTAGATTAAAAAAAAACTAAGCAAAGGAGGAGGAGGCATTTGTTATTTACAGTGTTTGACTTCCTCAGCAAGTGAGAGAAAACAGCCCTGGGCAACCTCTCCTCATTGGCATTTGTGGGTGCAGAGCAGGAATTGATGCTGGTAGTGCACGCTGGCTTTTGCTTGTTGTGTTTGCTCAATTCCTTTGTCTTTCATCCCAGCTCGGGGCTCATCTGCCCCTTGCATTTAGATTTTCCATCATTCTAATAACCCCACTTTTTCATGGAAGCTGTTCATGTTGACTGATGCCTTTTGAGAGGGTTGGAAAAAACTGCATTTGGACATAAAATCTGAAGAATTACAGGAAGTGTTTCCAGCTGCATGCAACCGAATTTGAATTTATGCACTTTCATAGATGACTTTGAGATGTCCCCAGCATCTAAAAGAGCTTATAAACAGTAACAGAATATTGAGATCTGATAATGATTTTTTTCTGCACTGGTTACCAGTCTAAGAAATTTATCAAATCATTAAAAAATTATGCAAATATGGTTTATTCTACACCTTACTGGTTGAAAACTCAAGTTGTTCTACAGACCAACATGAATTTAATGTAAATATACAGACTATAAACCAGTGGTGGTTTTCAGAAGCAATGGAGTGGAATTATATTCAAACAGTTGAGAACACAAGTACTTTTCCTAGTGTCATATCCTCACTGAAATAAAGCAAACTAAAATGGGCATGTTTAAATGAACCATTTGGTGACCAGGTTTTGTAACATTACTGTATTTTTGTTTCTACATTCATTTAGTGTACCATAAAAATACAGACTTGAATTTTATTAAGTTTTCATAGAAATTGGAAGTGCAACTAAAAAAGGAATGAAAATAAAACACACAGTTTGTATTTTACTGTTGGGAAGTTTGTCTCAAGAAAACAAACAAAAATCTGAATTTTCTAAAATGCAGAAGATGGATGAACAGTTCCATCAGTTCTGAATGAACTGCCAGCCCCAGTGTTCTGATTTGGGTAACTTGAGCAGGTGTTTTGCCCATGGCAGAGAGGCAAAGTTTGTCCTTGTTGCCATGGAATTAAATTGTTGTGGACTGTGACATGTTACATTTTAAAAGTAACGGTATTCAGGATGAAAGATTTCCACTTTAGAATGGTTCAGGAGGTAGCACAGATACCGATGCTCATTTCCCCCCGCTTGGTTTTACTTAGAGCCAGGTATTAAGCTGAAGCAGTGGCCAGAGCAGAATGCCCTGCAGACACCACGTGAGTGCACAGTGTCCACACGCTGTTCCAGAGCGGCTCAGCTGTCAGGGTGTCAGGAGTCACAGCTGAGGGGTGCGTCAGGGGAGGGCAAGGCTGAACCTCAACAGGGCAACTATCAAAGAATGCTGGAAAAGGTTAAACATCAATCATCATACAAGAGTATATAAGTCCATGCAAAAAGCTTAGGCAGAAAAAAATTCTCTCATAAACAATAATACTGATTAAATATAATTTATCAAGTAAATACCAAATTGACTCTGTTAATAATACATTAATTAAGATATTATCAAGTTCAATTAGTGATTTAATATCATAGGCATCTTTTTTCTAGACATGGTAAATATGTTTATCTTGAGATTAATTAACAATATGTCTAATAATTAATCTCTTCAACTTTGATCTATTATTGAAGTAGATATGTGATTATTCAGATATTACCATAGAAGACATGTTGCATAAAAAAAAGTAAAACTAGCCTGAACAGCACTATCAAAAAGTCTTAAATTAGAGGGGTTTGCATGGCTTCAGGGAAATTGTACCCAATTGCAGTTCATCACAGGCTCAGACCTAAAATCAGCTGAGATGCTGATTTTGTCGAGGAGAGGTTGTAAATTTTACCAGTTTGAAGATACTACAATCAGAACATGAATTGATTGGATAAGTGTTTGAGCCTTGGGGAAAGTAAATGGGGTTTTAAATATGTTCTGAGTAATCTTCATCACTAGATTTTTGGGCATAGAGATGAGCTAAGGACAGGAAAGGACTGCTGGGATACAATGTGATTCTGCAAGTGTTCATGTGCCACTGTAACTTAAAGTGAAGGGCTGCTTTCACAGAGTACAGGAATGTTTCCAGAATGAGCCTCCAATCCTACCTGAGAATTTAAAGTACATAGTAGAATGCATGAAAGAAGAAATCTGTGGGAAAAGATTAAATGGATGGTCCATTTAGCACCTCTGCAGGTTAGGAGATTTCTTCTGGAGGAAATAAAGAGATCAGAATAAAAAAGAAATCTGAGAAACAAAAGGAGACATACAGAGACTGGCATATTACAGAGACGTGTGTGGCATTGGTTGTGAGACTGTGAAGGAAAAATATGTTTTCATTACCTTACTAGTATTATTGTATAAAAAATCTCAATATAGGGGAGAGAGGTAGTGGAATTATGGATATAGTTTATATGTGTGATATTTTAAACTGAAATCCAAACAAGAAAATAAAAAATACCCTTTCATCTTTGCTCTGTTTAAAACAGATAATAGCACAATGTTACACTATTTTAATGGTTTGGGTGTTTTTTATGTTCCAATTACAGTATGAAACAGTCTTGTTTTATTTAAATAGAAATAAGGTCAAAATACTCTGTTAAGGTTCAGGATTTGTTTGCAGTATTTAACCTGGTTACCAAAAATACTTGCTGGAAAGGTGGAATTTTGATTCTTAAAACAAATGAAATTTGTTCTTAAGTCACTATTCATGTGAAAACATAGGTAAAGCACAAGTGTTCCTAGAAATATGCCTTTACTAGATTATTAAGCAAAAAACCAGTAGTTGTACATGCTTTTTCACCAGTTGTCTCACAGTGTTGATCTATGGCAAAACAAATGATAGTTTTTTCTTATTTGCTGTCAGTTTGCAGCATGTACCCATCTGCGTTAACTCTGTTAGGCAAATCTCAGCTGGAATTAAATATAAAAGAGGGTCCTCCAAAGCTTTTGCATTCTAAGGAGAAATAGGTATCAGACTTTAAAGAAAAGCAAAGGAAATGGAGAAACCTGAGAGATGTGGCTTGAATATTATTCTAGAATACAGTTCCATAAAAAATATTATTTTCAGGCTTATGCTACCCATTTTTAGATTATAGTCTTGCTTGCATCCTCTGTAGTAATTTAGAAGTTTTACATGAGGAAAATCTACCGAAGAACAGCTATTCAGCATTAGCTCTTATGTTGGGAGCCCTTTACAACTTTAAAGGTCTATCCATGAAAGTGAGTTATCTAAATTACAGGAAAAAAAGGTCTTAGTCAGTGAAGGAGGAGACCATAAAAGAGCATAATATAAAAAAATTGTTTCAAGGTTTGAGAGATTTTTTTTTTTTTTTTGCTTTAAATTACCTTTGAAGTCTCTATGGACACAATCCCCTATTCTACTGCAGAATGCAAAATAAATTTAATAGTTTCAGTCTAACAAGTATTGTTTTATGCCTACTGTAACCTGAAATAAATGCACAAGATAGCATTAGACCTATCAACTGTGAACCCCAAAACCTGTAGGGCAGCCTTAAACCCTAGGGAAGGGAAAGGTAAAGAAGTGCCCTTAGCATAAGCAAGTCAAAGTGAGGTAATGGTTTGAGACAAAGTAGTCTGCAGTTATCATTTCATAGGCTGCTAAAGCCTGAAACATTTCTCTTAGTAGTAACATAGGTTGGGTTGGGTTGGGAGGGGCCTTAAAACCATCTAGGTCCAATCCCCCACCGTGGGCAGGCACACCTTCCCCTACACCAGGTTGCTCAAATTAATCCAGTCTGGATTAATCTGTGCATGTGATACCTTAGCTGTTCTGAGCAATAGGAATGTCTTGCACAGGATGAACCAGTGAGGATATCCCCAGAACTGTTCACTGGGGCTGCAGAGATGGCTGAAGCAGCTCCTGAATTTCTTCATCATGCAGCACAGCACTCAGTTAAACCAGCACTGGCTTTGATCTACCTCAAGGACAGAGGGGAGCAGCTTTGTGATTACATAGCACTGCACACAGTGGATAAACTAATTTTAACTGGTGTCCCAGTACTACAAATCCACTCTGCCCCTTGTCAGCCAGAGCACCTGTGAACTATCGATGACAAAACTGTGGGTTTGCCTTACACAGACCACTTTGTGTTAGGAGCCTAAGCTAAGAGCATTTCCTTTCTTACCAATCAAAATAAATAGTTTGAGAGTTGGCTGCAATAAAACAGGGAACATCTTCATGGACACTCTAGTCAGAGAATAGTCAGTACCTCACCAATAGCTGGTGGGCAGAGGAAACACAGAGCAGTCTGCGGTTCTCGAAAGTAATTTCCAAGACAAATGATTTTCAAGCATCACTTTTAGCTCCAGATCTTGAGAACTGAAGTTTACTTAAAGAACTTGTGTTGCACAGCCAGAGGAGATGAAGTGAAGCAGCTTAATATAGTTTCTTTTTCCAGGTTCTTTTTTTGTCCTTGTATAGAAGATACTACCTGTCCACAACTCTAATTCATATGGGTGTAAAGTAAGATGTGAAGATTTTAAAAACTTCTTTGTGTAATTTCCTAAGAGAAACACTTTTTGATCCTGGAGATTTGATATTGTATTGGAAAACATCATTGCCCAGTGGAGCAGCTGGAGGACTTGTCTTTCTGTGCCAACACTGAATTCTTTTGGCAATTTCTCTCTGAACATTGCAATATTTGTATGGCAGGAGGCCACAGATAATTGAAAAATGTTTCTGTAGCAGATTTGATTCAATAAAAATAAGGTTTAATAGAGATCATGTTTGACTACTTCATAGATAGGTATGACTAGTAGATTTATTCATCCCATCACCATGGAAAGAATTCATTCTTAATGGCTCCAGTTTTTCAGAACATTGGAGGTGTGACAAGGTAAGGATTTTTTCCTTATTACTCTTGAGAATTAAGGTGTAAGTGTCCTGATATTGATTCAAACTTTAAAAATCTCCACACCCACGATTTAACTATCTTTATCTTTTATTTTCTGTCCAACAGGTACAAACCAAAGATAGCAACTGATAAATCACATATAATTCAGCAGGTGCAGTTGTACTTGAGTTGGTAACTTTTTATCGAAAGGCATTCATTTATTTATACTGTCCTTGAAATTCTGCTTCCTCCAGCCCATTTCCTCATCTTACTTGTTTTGGGTGCATCTCTCTACCAGACAGATTTTTAATGTCTCTAACATGTATTTCTTTCCTCTCAATATGCCATTCAGATGAGAAAATCAGCAGAATTTAGTCATTGTTCTCTTTGTTAGACTTCAGATGATTGCGCTCACAGAGGGACCATAGCTGCAATTTTTTTGTCATGCTTTATCAGAACAGATAAATAAATTACTTTCTGTGGTGCCGAGTCCCCAAGTCCTCTGGTATATCTGTACCTAGTTCTCATATATATCTTTGAACTGAGTCAACAGCAAAATTCCCTGCTGCAGTCAGGTAAGGTCTTAATCTGACAAGATCTAATAGTGCACAGCTGATATGATCAGCTGATGGGGATGGGCATCATCAAATAAGTGTGTGATGGTATTGAAAAAGATAGTACATGCTTACTTGAATTACCCTAATTTGTGAAAACAATTAGTAGTCTCTCTGTTGAAAGTTTCAACAGTGATTTAGTCAGTTCCTGTTTTGTCAAAATCAGTTGCTGAGAACAGTATCTGATGGTGCAGTGTCGTGGTTTTTGTTTCTCTTCCAAATAATTCTGAATGATTACAGTAGACAGCATGTTTACAAAAATCAGCATGTAATTTAAATTTCATATTCAAAATCCGCTATTAGCCTTGCTCTTATGCTACCAGCTTTTCCAGATATGCTGGTTAAAATTTACCAGGAGAAAAGTGGAAACAAATTTGTTGCTTGTACATCATCATCATCATCATCTTTCAGTTACTGAAAACATTTGGGTAACTAGAAATTTTACACAATACAAAGCAACAGAGAATATAGCTTTTGGGTAATAGTGGTCAAAGCTATGATGCTCTAGAATTTGTATGGGTTGGATTCATAAGGCAATTTTCAGAACTTAATACAAATTCATAGATGATGCTAACAACACTAATCATCATGCTGTAACTCTGAAATTCAGAACAAGGTCACTGTGAGCCTTTAATGAGACCATCTCCTTAATACAAGGATAATTATTTCTTTATGGAACAGTCTGTGATAATAATCATCGTGCTCTTCTATGGAAAAGAAAGAGAATATGCAGGAGCTGAATTAATATTTAGTAGCCCAGAAATGCCACAGAAACAAAATCAGCTAATTTAGATATGTTTTGTATTGATTTCCTGCCTTCTAGATAACAGCAAACATTTTTGCATGCTATTTTATGTCATCCATTATTTAAATAACTTGATGTTATTGTTGTTGGCATAACTATACAAGTAGAAACTCAAGGGCAAGTGCTTGATTTTTTTCTTGATATTAAGAAATAGAGATTGGGCAAAATGGGAAGACATGTACAACCAGTAGATGATACTTCCTCAAACAATTTTTCTTCTGACAAAATTGCTGAGGTTTGATACTCTTTCTGCAATGTATGATTCAAAGTTGCTTTCTGTTAAAATCAAGCTTAGGAATAATTTGTGATACCTGGTAAAATTGAAAGCTCTACTGTATTATAAATTTCTGTAGTTCTGTCTGACCACATGTGACTGGGAACCATTGATAAAAATCTCTGCCTTTCATCAAGTCTATGTGCCAAGTTATTACTACATGGATGCCTCTTTACTAAGGGGAAAGAACCCAAAAATACAAATAAAACCTGAGTGAGTTAGAAAATGGATGGTGAGTTTGGGTTTTTTTTTCAGGATCCTCTGCATCAGTCCTCTGATAAATCTGTCTCATAGCAGGTTTCTTATTTTTACATCTTAACCAGTAATTCCAGTGTGTTGACTGAAGAGAATAGTTATACCAGTTGCACTGCAACTTTAGTTTGCATATCCTTCATAAAAAAATACAAATGGACTTAAAGATAGGAATTAATTAGCCAAATACCTAATGTCATGGGCCCACTATTCTTACCTGATAATAAATTGTAATTTATGGAGCTAAGGTAAAGACAGAGAGGCAAAATTTTGCATATCTGAAGATCTATAATATGTTGCTACTATATGGTAATTTAAAGCAAAACTCCAGAAATGTTTTTTTTTTTTTTACTTCAAAGAAGTCTTATTTCAAGTGAGCTAAAGTTGTCACTTCTTATGTATGGACTTGCATTTTCAACTGTATTACACTGTTTGCATTACATTAAAACATTGTGGACTACAATAGAAAAATTAATTCTTTTGGCACGCTCAGGAAGTTTTATCTATGCTCATGAGGTTTCTCAAAAAGCAAAACATTTACGTAAATGTATAAAGTAGCGACAGCTTTAAAAAACAGTTCTGACACTATGCAGTGAAATATCTTAGTGGAGAAGTAAAGACACACACATTTCTGTTAACCATCAACTTCACTTTCAAAACTACTAAGTTGTGCCAGGAAGCATATTAATTAGACAAGCTTCTAGCAACGCCACGAAGTCTATTTTTAACTATATTGGGATTTTACACTTCAAATAAATGCATTTCTGCTATATCTTTTGTATCTCTATACATGAGACATAATAATTTTATGCCATGTGTGTCAATGTACAGGGCCCTAACTTGCCAGACACTGAATTCGTCTTCTGAAATGCACATATGCCTCCTTATTTACTTACTAATTCATCTGCTGCATGCATTTACCAGATGACTCTGCAAGTCATGGGGCTGTGCATCCTAGGGGTTATTCAAAGGCAATAATACACTGTTAAACAATGCTGAGTGACTATTTTTCCCTTCATAATCTGCTCAGACTTTGATTTTCTGATATTAGTGATAAGATTTAAGTTTACTCCTTTTATCCTCACAATTTAATACAGTTAAGGTATAGTGATAGTAACTGGGTGTTAGGTAGGTGACAGACTCTTGTTTACACATCACTAAAACTATTAAATTACTTGTCAGTACTATGAAAATTTGTTGAAGGGAACAGTGTTGAGCTGATATTTCTTAGGCATATTTGCAAGATGAAGAAATTATAAAATCTAAACAGTTTGCTTAATTAATGACACATGGAAGAAAGACCTGTGTATTCGACAGCTAGTTTGTAATATTACTATTGTAATATAAATTAAGTTAACGTACAGGACCATGTTACAAAAATATATTGCCTCTTCCATTTCCTTCTGGTACTTTTGTTGTAAATATGAACCTTCAGAAGGAGGTATGTAAAGTCACTTACCTGAGTCTGACTTTGTTTTAATGTGGTCTCAGCCACCTGGAAAGCAGGGCCTTTGGCTGCAGACTGCTCTATTTTAGCCAAAGAACAGCTTTGTGAGCCCTCTTGGGAACTCCACCACATTTCAAGTGCAGTAGTCCGTCCTCTCATGCCTCAAAATTTTTGGTAACAGGCATAATCAGCCTATCTGAGGAATAGAGGTCTCCTTGGAATGAGCTGATTTCTGTGTGTATGTCCATCAGTCCTGACCTACACCAATGCATGTCCTGGTTGCATGCCTGCTTCTGTCTCGTCCATCTTGGGCTGCTTGGGAAGGAGGTGGCTGTAGGTCGTCAGCAATCTCCCAGAGCTAGTCATCAGCTTTATCAGCTTCCAGATGACAACATTTTTGGGAAAGAGGGCAGTGGAGAGTGAGTCACAGGCTTAATGAAGCAGCCTGCTTGGTCACCTTCCTCTTTGAGATACTTGAAATTAAAAGGGTCATTTGTCAAATGAGGTAAACTCAAAGGAGATCCTTGACAGTTATTGCCCATAATGACACTGCTCTTGTCACCATTACTGTTGTGGGTCCAGTGGAGATCAGATACAGCAGAGGAGTGAGGAAGAGGGAAATTCATTCTTGTGAAGATGCACAGATGACCAGGAATTTGCACTTCTGCAAGTGGAAACCTGAGGATATGTCTCACACATGACTTGTTGTGAGATCTCCATCAGTAGCCCTAACTAAGACAATACTCCAGCCAGCATGAGCACAATTGTGTAATGTTTTACTTCTGCCATGAGCTATAACAACTCTCTCTCTCCCTCTCTCTCACACAAACACACACACACACACACACACACACGCACACTCCTCCTTTGGCTTTTCTGCATCCCCTTGCCTGCAGGCTCAGCAGCTGGTTGTTAGGGCCCCGCATGCTCAGGAGCCCTTCCTGGCACCCCAGGGCAGCTGCTGTGTGAGTTTGCTCCCAAAGCAGCAGCAATACGGTCATGTTGGTTTGTCATTCACCTCCCCTAGATAGTTCCTCTGAGGTGACTTCTTCATAATTACGTCTCCATAATTATTTCCTTCTCCAGTGTGGCGTAGGGAGGCACACACTGCCCCAAATGCCATGGGAGGAGTTCTGTGTTACCTGCTACCACTGTATGCCTGGCACTGGGGAAAAGCCTGGAATGACAGGGAGAGGGAGGGCAGGAAAAGGACCTAAAGGTGTGTTCCTTCAACACCTCCTGCTTGACAGTTGAGCCCTGCTTTTACCATGGTCAAGTGTCACAGGGGACCAAGTTACAGGGTGAATCAAACTCTATATTTAGGAAGAACAACTGGAAGCTATGACAGGAATTCCCTTTTACACTTTGCTTCTCTGCTGAGTCCCACTCCAGCCTGGAGCAGCATTCAGTGCCGTCCAGGCTGAAAGCATCGGAGCTATTTCAGACACATTAAAAGGGTCACAGTTAATACCTGAGCTGGTAGAAGAAGGTACCTCTTTCAGCATCAAAAGGAGGTGTGCATACTCACTTGACGGTTTGGAACTTTTTTTATATAAGTAAATAAGTTAGCTAACCTTGAAGGGGTCAATTAAAATCGTGAAAGACCCTCATGAGAACTCTTTAGGAATTGCTGTGAGTTTACTGCAATAGTTGTGGGTTTCTGCCTATTTTAAAGTCTCATGCAGTGTATCAGAGTATTCAGAGCAGATCGCTATTGCTTCATAGTCTGTGGGGATCTAAAAATTTAAAATAAAATGTCACTTAAATACCTCATGTCTCATAAGTGTGTATGAGCCTGAATATTGTAGTACATAGACAGGTTATTGTTTTCTGTTTGTTTATTATAGTTAGTGAAATATTACATTATGGTTTTGATGTAAGAGAGGTTTCTTTCACTAAGCTTAACAGGCAACTATAATGAAGATTATTGTGTATGTATTATGGAAACTGTGACCACATTTGCCTAGAGCTTGTAGTAAGTTTTCATGTAACAGGCTGGGAGCTGCCGATTAGGGGTTTCTCTTCTTTCATAGTACTGGTTGGGTCTCACAGTTGTGTAGTTCCTGTCAAAGTCTTTTAATAAGATACTACACTGCAGTTCGGTCTCCAAAATGCCTGTTGTGCTTGATGCTGTGCATGCAGTGGGGGGAGAGGACAGCTTCCAGCTGGGGCAGGGGGAGGGCTCTTGCTGTTGTCTGTGTGCTACTGTGCATCTCTTGTGTGCATTACAAAAGATGGCATTATGATATCTCATAGTATTTAAAGCAAATTGAATAAATCAGCTTATTATCTTGCTGCAGCCCTGTCAGAAATTATTTTTAGCAGAGAGACAGAAGATAGGTTCCTTTGTTTTACAAAGTTTCGCTTCAAAACACTCATTTATTTCACTGCAGTAGTCTTATATTTCACAAGTAGTCCTGCTCGTGAGTACTTTCCCCGCAAAGCAAGGCAATTTGCAAGGGAAGGCTGCCATAAACCAGCTCCAAATTGAACTAGCATTGCCACTGCTTTCTAAGTTTGGCTCAGCATGCAGCCCATAAAAGGTAAAAGGTAAGGTGTGGGGAGGCCAAAAAGACACTGGGGAATAGAGGCAGCAAGTCTGCATTTCTCTGCCTGCCAGAGACATGAAATCCTGCTGTGGAAATGAGGGTGAAGTGGGATTTTTTCAAGATTGCAGAGCTGATTGGAATACCAGAAGTAACTTAATACAATCAGTGCAGTACTCTTGACTCTCTCTCTGAGATTCATGATGAAAGAACAAAGGAATGTATAAAAATTAACTAATCACCTCTGTAATGGATGCTTCTGTAATCTAAAATTTATTTTCCTATGATTGATGGTCAGTATTGCTCTGTAAGGAAATTCAGGGAAGGGGGGGAAGGGGAAAGAGCCAGAGATCTATTTTTACTCAGTAGTGTACTGTTGTCCTGATTTCTCTGGCAGTAATGAGGACAGCACGGTCTGGTAGGAAAATCACCTCCTCCAACAGCAGTCCTACACAACTGTATCATGCATCCGTCTTTAGGAACCGGTGTCTGATTGCAGTAATTTCCAACACTGACTGCTTGTGAACCCAGAGCACCTCACTGAGGAGCACTAATGCTGTGCTTGTTTCAAAGCTGAGGTTCAGGGTAACTCCTTGCCATTTATCTCTAAGTGGCCCAAGAGGTGTGTATGGGTGTTTTTGCAATGCACAGGCATGCAAGATGAAGTACATCTTAGCAAGAATTTCTTTGTGGCAGAGTTTGGGAAGTAGATCCACTATGTTTCAAAACATTTAATGTTATTTAAGCATTTTAAAATGTGCTTTTCTTTCCATTTTTCATTCTGATTAGAAAGATGAGAAGTCGATTAAAAATTAATTAAACATTCTATATTTTGACTCCTATCTTCCCAGTCAGTTGGAGGATTGTTTTGTGTTTATTTTGGAATACAGTCACTGATCAATGGAACAGTTATTTATATGCCTAATAAAGGTTTTAAAAAATAAAGGAGACAGAGTGTAGTAAATCCTTTTGTGTTTTTGAAATCTGTTTGAATTTTGTCATGAATGTCAGTTGCTAAGATTGCATCCCCTAAAGTGAATTCTAAAGTTTTTTAAAATCCCTCTCATTTTAAGATTGTATATATAAAACCACAATATAAAGCTCATTAAAAGAATGCTGGTTTTATTTTGCACAGTGGGATTCTTTCTGATTTATTAATTAAGTGGAAGCAATTTAAACCCAAATTTATGAACATGATTGTCCTCTGACTGAATGCTGTGTTGGTTTGGACACCACTTTTTGCAGCTGAAAGTGTGACCAGAGGGAGACCTCTAATGGCAGGTCATTTGTATTTTTAATTCTGTTCAGCATCGTACACAGATTTAAAACTGATGTGAGAATATGCAGGGGGAAGTCTTCTAGTCAGTCCCAGCAATACAATTTCAGGCTGATATTGCTGATATTCCAAGGTGAAACCAACCTACAACTCATCTGTATGTTTTTTGGGGACTGCCTCATGTGGCAGTTATACTCTTTGAGGTACCCAAGTCTTCACATTTTTAATTTCTCAGTGTATTTTACTGTTCTCTCCTGTGTCATTTATTTCTGTTCTCATTATTTCCCTTCCTAGCTAAGATTAAATACAGTATCAAAAATGTGCTGTAGTTCGGTGGTGATCAGTGACTTTACTGATGGATTAATTTCTCAGCTTTTAAAATTACTGCCTTAATTTATATTGTAATAGTTAAATAACAAGACTTTGATGAAAGTCTAGTCCAGTTAAAATACAACTTTTCAGTGAGAGAATAAAAGGCTGAGATGGTGTTTCAAATAATCTGCTAATAAAATTTCTTTTTACTTTGGTGTATTCCCCTTTGCTATTGTATATTAATGCTGTATCAGTCCATATGTCTCCACTTGCATAAAGTTATATGGAAAAATATGTAATTTTTGATGTTATTGCTAAAGAAAATTGATGAATCTGTATGATCTAAAATTTTGAAGGGAGGCTACTTTGTGCTCTAGCAATTGTCAGAGAGAACTTTTCTGCTTGACCATCTTGATCACTTTCAGTCCACAGACATTAAAGATTTGCAAGGATTGAGTCAGAAAATGGTTATGTCTGCATTTATCAATATTTTCTAACAAGTTACATTTTATTTGAGAGAAGGCTTATACTGAAAGTTCTAATAATTCCCACATACATATTGTGTCTGGGCTATTAATACACTGCTTGTCCTCAAAAGCTTCCTTTAATTCTTACTCATTTTACAGTGCTGTTAAGGTTTGAGAGATTCCTTATCTCTACTCATTATTGTTTTTAATGTGAAAGAGATAGCTTCATTTGTGGCTATGAAAGATTAATTGGTGAAGCTCAGGTGTTCTGTCTCCTCCTGATATCAGAAGGAATAACTAAGCAGTTTGGAAACTGAGATGGAAACAGGAGCTGGGCAGATGAAATGGATGCCTGTCAAGAGGCAGCATGGGTTAAGTTCTAGCTTATCTTCCATAGCTATCAGAATGTCAGAGCCTGTAACACTTTCCAATTTTGCTTGCAGGGATAAGCCTCTGTTGTAAAAATGTCAAAACAACCAGCATCACATGTCAAAGCCATTCAGGTAAGAGACAGCATTTATGTTTTTAATATAATAAAATAATAAATCTCATCCTCCATTGCTTGGCAGACTGCATTTTTACTCAGACAAAGCACCACAGGAGTGCTAGCTGGGGTTATGCTGTTAAAGTGAAAAGCTTAGTAGATATGAAAGCACTGAAAAAGTGTGACCTGGAGATCATCTTTTGATCTGAGCTGACAAAAAATACTGGATCAGATAGGTTCATTAATCATGTGTTTGCATGGTCTTTGCAGTGTTAGGTTATGCCTATTGGAGGATCATCTAAGCAAAATATGGTAATGCATCTGCATAACTGTTAAGTAAAAATAATTCCTGCAACCATTAGATTTTCCAAAAAGCCAATATAATGCTGGGAGAATTAGAGGCTAAAAAGATAGCATGGGTGTTGTGAAGTTTTTCATGGCTGCATTCTTAAGGAGAAAAACCCTCAAGTTCAAATAATTGTTTAAGAAGCATTTATTTAGAAGCCAAAGGAAAATGAGAGAAATGTTGATCTTTTAATTTGAAAGATTCTTGTCTGCCACATACCTCTTCAATGATATACTGAAGGATGATGGAGTTGATTGTTGCATACTTGTTGCTTATGAGGATAGAGTTGATTGTTGCATACTTGTAAAAGAAACAGCTGGAGAATTATCCCAACATCATCAGGAAGTAAGGTCATGAAGAACGTGTTTAGTTCATGTTATGAATGGTTCTTGTCAAAAGGCCAAAATATCTTCTGAACTGAAGAATATTACAGAATTCTCATGTATTTTGTAAAATGCACTTCCAATGAAATTTTACTACGAGTTCAAGTTGCCTTACCTAAGAAACACAAAATGGAATTTCTGAAGTCTTCTTTGTTCTCAGTTTTCTTGAGATAATACTAATGCAATGGATTGGAGTATCAAGATTAATTAGCCAGGGGCTAGGCAGCATAGTGAAGATGCAAGGCACTATGAAAATGCAGATTCTTTTTATCATCATCATCATCATCATCATCACTATCATCATCAATTCTGCCAAAATAGGCATGCAAAATACTGTACTCTAATTCTGTTGAAATTAGAAAAAAAAATGCTATTTTGCTAGACTTTTGATTTGACTCAGTTCAAATTTTCATCCCTCTTTTACAGTGACTATAGAAATGTTTGTAGGATTAATGAAAAAATATGGCTCTTTAATAACTGAAAAGTATTTATTTACATTTTACATTTAAACTCCATAGGTACATACATCTATTTCTAAAGAATTAATTGGTTTACATTTTTTTCTTAGAGATGTAATGAGAGGCTGCATTTTATTTCTAGGATAGCTTCCAACTTCTAAATATAAACAATGCTCCTAGGTTGTTAATTTTAAAAATGCATTAAATTTAAGCACTAGGTGTAATATTTTAAGAAACTTTAATTTTTGCAAAGGTAATTTGAATCATGAGAAAAATTACAGCAAAAATTTAAAATATATCTATTAAGCATCGTGTAAAAGGTGGTTCTAGTAGGGAGACTTGCACTTGAAATGATGCTTTGAGCAGTCTAAGAACTATGACTCAAAATGTCACATTACTTTTATACATTGTGATTCATATCTTATGATCCTTTGCTATTGTGTGCTGGTATAATAGGACTGATGTGCCCTGGGGAATGCACATCATGCTGCAGCAATGGGAATGTAGTGGCACCTCACTAACAGAAGTGTTCCATGGTGTTCTGTGTCTGAAATGACTTTTTTCTGACTGTACTAGATATAGACAAAAATGTTCACTTCCCAATAGCTACTAAATACAGATGTGTGAGAGTTAAAGGCAGCAATTGGTCCCAAGTGTAGTTTGGGGCAATAGAGGACCAAAGTATGTTAATTGCTTGAAACAATTGCTGACCTCCCCTTCTCAGTGTGTTAAAGGCTGTGAACAGCTCTGAATGAAAATTTTTTATCTTTAACACTCTTGGCTTTGCCCAGAGGTAAGGGTGAGGAGGTTTCTAGGTTTTTTTGCTGTTTGTTTTTGTCGTTTGTTTGTTTCTGGATTTCATTCAGTTTTCTCTACAGCTGCTCGCTCTTTCTTTCTTTCTTTTTCTTTCTTTCTTTCTTTCTTTCTTTCTTTCTTTCTTTCTTTCTTTCTTTCTTTCTTTCTTTCTTTCTTTCTTTCTTTCTTTCTTTCCTTTTCTTTCCTTTTCTTTCCTTTTCTTTCCTTTTCTTTTTTCTTTTCTTTCTCCCTTCCCTTCCCTTCCCTTCCCTTCCCTTCCCTTCCCTTCCCTTCCCTTCCCTTCCCTTCCCTTCCCTTCCCTTCCCTTCCCTTCCCTTCCCTTCCCTTCCCTTCCCTTCCCTTCCCTTCCCTTCCCTTCCCTTCCCTTCCCTTCCCTTCCCTTCCCTTCCCTTCCCTTCCCTTCCCTTCCCTTCCCTTCCCTTCCCTTCCCTTCCCTTCCCTTCCCTTCCCTTCCCTTCCCTTCCCTTCCCTTCCCTTCCCTTCCCTTCCCTTCCCTTCCCTTCCTTTTTTTTGTAATTAAATACATTTATACAAAAGTGTCTTTCCAGATTACTCAGTCATCCATCATCATCCATCCAGGAATGGCTGTGATGCTGTGAAGGACTTATCCATAACAGTCCTCACCTTATGCACAGCTGCATCACTTGTATCCTACCCTTAATACCCTCTCTCTATTAATAACCAGAAAGAACACACCAAAAAAATCTCAAAGTACCAACTCAATTGAGTCAAACCAGGAATATATTAGTATGTCATCTTTACAGGTAATTTCCCTTTGGTCTGTTCAGAAGGACCCTGGTAGAGTACATCAGTGCACGTACCTCCCCAGTCATTGCAAGAACTGCAATGACACTAAATATGGTAGGCCTTTCAAACAAAGGAAGAGGCAAACTCAATAGTTTTCATAATTAGCATGGTTAAACATAACAATCACACCTAGAAAGTCTGTCTAAAGCAATTATAATTTAGGATTTCCAAAGTCTAGAACAGAAAATTTCCTATTTAGCATTTTACTGGATGAAGATCCCCTAGGGTCATATCTCCATCTCAACTCACAGGTGACAAAAGTCTTGAAACATATTTTTTAAACAAAATTGTGAAATTATGCTGAACACAGCACAAGTCCTTGCAGAGCTATGCTGGTGTACAGAATTTGGCAC
The DNA here is from genome assembly GCF_024509145.1 of Vidua macroura. Taxonomy (NCBI): domain Eukaryota; kingdom Metazoa; phylum Chordata; class Aves; order Passeriformes; family Viduidae; genus Vidua; species Vidua macroura. The sequence continues at coordinate 14,371,040 of NC_071572.1, forward strand.
ACCCATTACACAGCTGCTCATCTGTGAGACAGGACCAGCACTGGATAAAGAGAGATTCACAGCTCAGGCCTTTGGTAATTGTGGTCAGGAATTGTTTGGAAATGTCATATTTTCATTTCATAATGTAAATATTTTAATTTACAGTATGTGTTATCAGATACAAACAGTTTTTAACTATGTCTTAAAGGATGCTCATTTTACTAAGTTATTTTGTCATGACTGTGTACCTCCTACCTGAACGCTGACATGAATGTCTCTCATGCAGGCAAAAAAGTACAAACTGCTTTAATGTGACACAGATTACTGGGAAAGTGCTGAAGCAGACCAAAGAGTGGTTTATTGAATTTAATTAGCAGCTTGGGACTTGGTGGTTCATTTTTGCTTTCTGAACCACTTTTAGTCACTGTTGGTCTGTCAATCACAGTGGGAAATGCAAGGGCTGTAGTGTTCCATGGGAGGCTGGTTTCTGCTTTGGCTACCTCCAAGGGGAAGGAATGTCCAAGTCCAGGATGTGCACCACAAGGAGAGATAGCTCTTACAGTTTCAACTCTGCAAACTTGTATGACCATGCTAGCTGTAATCTGCAGAGAAGTTTCCCATTCCAAAAATCAAATCTGTCTGGAGATGACCAGAGCTTGGTGGGGCAGTTGTTTAAAACTAGAAATGGCAAAGCTGGGTTTTTTCCACCCAGATAAATGAGATAATAAGTTAGGAATTGTGAGGCTGAAAATGCCCTGTCCCCTGGGAACTTAAAAAGTGCAGGCAAAAAGTTTCACAATATCTAAACTAATGCCCAGTGGAAAACCTTTATGAAACAAATACCCAGTTGTCTGTGACGCTGCAGATATTTGGCAGCCCTACTGAAATTACAGTGTCATCTTGCATAAGTTAGATAATGAGAAACAGGTAAGTAGAATACAGGAAAAGCATTCATTTCTTGGCAGATGGATTCTTCATTTGCTCATCATTTGATTACAGCTGTCAGAACAGTTGTTGTTACTGAAAACCGTGAGCTGTTTTCCTGTGGTTGCCTGAGTGGGTCACAATCTGCAAGACCATAACTTGAGCAGAAGGATGGGATTATTCATTTTCATTTAGTGCAGATCAGTCAGATGGTAAAGGACAAGAACAGAGCTCGCTGTTAGAAGGTTCTTTGCTTCCTCTCTGTAACATTATCGATTCAACCCCAGGTTTTACCAGTGGGAGTCGTGGTATTTTGATGACATTTCCTAGGAGAAGCTTCTCTTCTGAGATCACGAGATAAGAATAAGTATAAATTGTGCATTTAGTTGATCATGCCATTTGACTTTTAAAACAATCTTGCCTGGGTCACATTGGGAAATGGATACTTTTCAGCTGCTCTTTCCTAAGCAGTGTTTTATGCCATTCTATTCCCCAAAATCTTTACTTTTAAGATATCCATTATCAGCCCCAATTATGTTATGGCTACTGGCTTTCTGCCCCAGATAAATGATGAGATTGATGCTGTTGTGTGGGTATAATTCTGGAGGGAGTTTGCAGAAGCCAGGGGCCAGTGGTGTGCCTGGTGTTGGAGCTAGTTCAAGTATTTGCAGTTCGTACCAACCATGGGTAAATTTTGTTGGTAAAATCACATTTTAAATACTTATGGCTTAAGATGACCCATGGCAGGCTTCCCTTCTAAGATTCCTGTGATTAAGTGAGGTGAAAACTGGTGTCATTGGACAATAGAGAGTGGTCCAGTCATTGGGTGTTATTGAAGGATTTGTATGATTTACACTTAAACATTGCTTTTGGCACTCACTTGCTGCTTGACCTTGACCAAACTGAAGCAGACCCAGGTGCCTAAAGACACTTTAGTGTCCAGTACTCATTTGTTTAAAAGTCCAATGAAATCAGACAGCATTAGTCTAAAATGCAGAACTTCAAAAGCTTTCTAGTTTGTTTTTTCACTTTCTCTCTTTCAAATGGAGATGGAAGCACTTCTCTTTCCACAGGAGTGGTGTGATGATGCATACATTGAAGGCATAAGTGCTTGGAAACCATGATAAATGTCTATATGCTTGTCCCACTCCTTTCGAGTTTTGCCATTTACCAACTGTATCTTTATTTATCAGTCACTATTACATGCATCACAATTTCCTTCTCACAGGCTAATATTAACATCCCAATGGGAGCATTTCGACCTGGTGCGGGCCACCCTCATAAAAGAAAAGAATTTACACCTGAAGAAGTGGAGGGGGTAAGCAAAAAAAGTTTTTTTGATTTGTTTTTTTCTGAGGAGAATCCCTGCCATAAAATGGAAAAAAGCCTTTAAAGTGATCTTATAGCTCCACATACCAATCTTAGGTACCACAGCTGAACATGCACTGATCATTCATGGAAATAAATGGCCACTTACTAACCCTTCATGTATAAATAGTTCTGCTTTTGGTGCCAAGGCACCTATAGGAATATAAACTGTTCCAAGGGTGTGCAGCTCTGCTTCCCCAGTGGGATGATATCTGCTGTTAGGAGAGAGAGCCAGGATTTCACCAGCAGTATTTGTCTAGATGGGAGCTGATGAGATACAGCAGGAAAAGTTATAGCAAGGCTTTGGAAGACTTTGCTGCTACCTGTCGCCCTGTGGTGTGATTTATTGTTACAGCTTTGTTCCAGTATTGGAACAGGTTTTCAAACACAATGCTTTTTGGAAGGTTTATCAACAAGAAGAAATTGAATGTGAAGATGCTTACAAGTTAAACCAGAAATTCTGAACCCATTTACCTGCCCAGTGGTGAAAATACTCCATTTTAGACTGAATTCTGTATTTTCATGCTTGTATTTGACAGGAAGTGTTTAACACTGAGTTTTGAATATAAAATCCAATTTATACCTTAACTAACATTGGTCATAAAGGTTATGATTAAACACAGATATCATATTTCTGCATCATATTAAAGCATCTTAATTACCATTAACTTCAATAATAAATGAGACCCTAACACCCACAGTGGAAGAAAAGGTAGTGGTAGATACTCCAAGCAAGATAAAAAATATGGGTATTCCTGGTTTCCTGGCCAGTTTACTTAGTTTGGATTCACAATCCCTACATGAGAACTCATCCTGCTGGGCCAGAGCTCCCACTGCTCCTCACAGCCAAGGGCAGGACAGGCTATGTAAGAGCCAATGCTTCTTTTCCTGTCTCAGTCAGATTTTTATTTCTGAATTTTGCCATATTTTGATATAAACTGTGCTCTGTTTACAGAGAACTTTCCCAAAATAATCAAGCCTAGGCTGACTTGGGTCTTAAGAAGATTTTAAAAACAAACATACAAAATGACCTTGAACACATATTGTGGCTTTCTCCCTTGGAAAGGAATCAAAGCATATTCTCTCTGCAGTAATTAAACTGGTGAAGGAGTGCATGTTATTAAGCAGAAACTAATATAGCATGTGTGAGTTCTAGTAGTGTTTGAGAAATAAAATAAATGACTGGTGCTGATAATTGCATTTGTTTGGGTAATTGAATGTTGCTTTGTTTCTCAGCTGTATGAATACTCTCTAGGAGATGGACATTATGGAACTTCTTGGCCCAGGTTTTATGGGCAATACTCAACCAAACCAATGGGATTAAACACTACAGAAAAAGATCTTGTTATAGGAATAGAATAAAAATGCTACCAGTGAACTTGTCATTTAAATTTTCTCATCTTGTTAAGTTTTGCCATACAGCTCATGATTTTTAAGAGCGGTTTTAGACAACTTTTGCTAACAGTGCATAATCACTGCTAACAGTGCATTTTCCACTGTATTTTAAAGCCTTGACAGAGGAGATTAGGGGAATACAGATCTTACTCAAAGGGGTGGTGGAGTCAGAAATGTATATTTTTGAAGGTCAGTGGAGCAGATATGTTAACATGAAAAGAAATGGAGGGTGGGAATTACAGAAAATAACACTTCTTCAGTCAGAGCTTTCCCATGCTTGTATTTTTTAACCCTTATTGGATATTTAAGTGATTCTTCAGGCTTCCTTCCATAAAACTGAAGGCTTTAGTCTAACCTTGGCTATGTGTTGCACATGGAGTGAGTGATACAGGGAGCAGTGAGGTCATAAATAGCAAACACCTGAGGCTGGGAGAGAAAGCTGACAACAATTTATGGAGCACAAAGTCTCCAAAATGTGTGCAAAGCTTGCACCACTTGTTCTACAAGAGGAATGGTATTGCACATGGCTTGAAATGGTATTTTTTTACATAGTTTCTGCTATGTACTAATAAGTACTACGGGGTTCAGGGAGTGCTTTTTTCACCTGATTATTCAGATTAGCTAGGAAAACTGTCAAAGGAAACAATACAAGCTCATGGCATCTTTGACTACTGGTACAATTTTGTGCATCCTTCCAAACAGCTTCTGTATCAATTTACTTATTCTCTTGCTGTGCTTTGCTACTGTTTCAGGATGTTAGATCATTAAACCAGGTATCAGGCAGTACATACAGTTCCTGGTGCTGAATTACTGGCTAGGATTTGAAATCATTTAGCAAAAAAAAAGTAAAATATTATTAGTATTATCTTGGATTAATTAATTGTGTATTGGCTAAAATGTGAGGAAAGATAATACAAGTGTACCGAGCTAAGAAATGTAATTATCACTTTGGTTTTCTTATATATGGTGATCTTAGGAAAGTCCTTAAAAATCAGATAGGAAGAAAATGACAGTTTTCTACAATACCTTGTTTGTTTGCTATTTGACATTGCAGTCTTCTTCCTGATTAGCATGTAGTCTATTAGTCAATAGAGAACAAAAAAAGAGATGTTTACTGGCCAATAATATTTGACACCTTTTCAAGAAGGGTGGCTAATAAATCTAAATCATGATTGAACTCTAAAAAGCCCATCACAATAGGACATTCACAGAGTAATCAAAAATGAAAAAATAATTTCATCATGAAATTATTTGTAGTAAAATATAAATTAATCTCTACATGTATTTGATTCTTCCTGTATGCCAGCTTTATAAAATACACAACAGGCTGGAACGACAATAAACTCATGCCTGGAAATCTACTCCTTCAAAATATTACCCAGTCTAGGGTAGAAATGGTCTAAATACCTGCTCTACTCACCTAGAAGCAATAGTACAGCTGAGGAAGTACCAAGGGCTGAAATACTGTGGTCCATTGGGAAATTAGCTGAGTTGCTCACTATTATGTAATTGCTGTTATTTAACTGGCATTTTTACAGTGTCAGCAAAATAGCCATGCAACACTACCCTAATTCAAATATAAAATGGCAAAACCCCTTCTGGTCTTGCAAATGAGGTTATGAAAAGTTAAATTTCAACTCATGTTGAACTTGCATGGAGCTTTTGGAGCCCATAACCTACTATCATAGCTCTTCTCCAGAGCTGCAGAAGTGCATGATGATCTTCCTCTCCAAGTGTCTGGCAACATTGAAACTCTCAAAGGAGTTAGATGATAAAAATGGTTCTACTTTTTTGTCATCTAAAATATGAAAGATTTGGAGTTGCCTTTAATTCTCCAGTCAGTTTTTTCTAGTAATTGCCTGGCACTGTGAATTCTTACCCATTCTAATCCTCATTCCTCTCATTCTAATCCTCATTCCTCTACACTAAGCATCTTCTATTCTTTTTAGAATGTTGTTAGACATTTTAGACAACAACCAAAAAGTAACCTATCTCTTCATGCCTACACCCTAATTTCCACTGGGATTTCCCTTAGTATAAAAACATCATTTCCTGTTTTTCAAATAACTGATCTATGCTCATGATCAAGAGATTGCTATTGCAGCAGGAAAGTCACTGGTGTCCTTTTGTGCAGAATGCTCCTGCTTCAACAGAGGAGGAGAAAGAGAAGAAGCTGCTCCCAGGAGCTAAGAAGCTTCCAGGTCCTGCTGTCAACTTGTCAGAGATTCAGAACATAAAGAGTGAGCTGAAATATGTCCCCAAAGCTGAACAGTAGCTGGAAGAAGCAGGTGAGTAGGAGAGAGCTTGTCTGCATGGCTCTAGGAGGAGCAGGCTGATCCAGAAACCTCTCTAAGTAAAAACATGGCTTTTCAATTACTTCAATGGACCTGGAGTCACAGCTCATAATTCAAAGAAAAAACATTAGAGGTCATAATTGGGATTTGCTGTTACTTCAAACATAGATCGTGTTGGAGACTGTATGCAATGATATATGGCATCCATCAACCAGCCTGAAGTAGTCTATTCAGCATACTGAGAATTTGGTGTGTTTGGAACATTGAAGCCACCTTAAAAAGAACATATTGCTTCATAAGCACAAGTTCCAGTTTTGCAAAATATTGAACTTGTATTTTTACAATATAACCACAAATGAATGTTTTACAATGCAAATAAATTTATTGCAGTGATGGACAAGTAGGTCAATATTTTTAAAAAGCTCCTTTGGAATATTAGTTATTTGATATTAAATTATTTATGTAATTCAAAATTTACATACTAATGGTTCCATGTATTTGATCACACAAACATACCCAATGCTATTTGTGTCACTCCAGGACTTGCTGTAGTCCAGCACAGGAAGGACAAGGAGCTGTTGGAGCAAATCCAGAGGAGAGTCACAAAGGTGAAGGGAGGGCAGGAGCATCTCTAGGAAAGACAGACTGAGTGAGGTTGTTCTGCCTGGAGAAGAAGAGGCTCTGGACAGATCTCACTGTAGCTTTTCAGTACTCAAAGAGGGCTTTTAGAAAAGATGGGGACAGAATTTCTAGTAGGTCTTCTTGTCATAGGATAATGAGTAATGGTTTTAAACTTGAGGATGTTGGATTCAGACTAGATACAAGGAAGAAGTTTTTTACAGTGAAGGTGATGAAACACTGGACCAGGTTGCCCAGAGAGGTGATAAATGCCCCATCCCTGTAAACATTGAAAGGCTGGATGAGGCTCTGAGCAGTCTTCCTGGTCTAGTGGAAGATGATCCTGCTTATTGCAGAGGGGTTGGACTAGATGACCTTTAAAGACCCCTTCCAGCCCAAACCACTCTATGATCATTTTATTTAAAACAAAATATTCAGCACTTCAGTGCCAACTTCAGAATAATTTATATCTGATTTCAAACAAGACCCATAAACATTTGTTGTTCTACATTCTGAAACTTATAGAAATTAATGATAATTTCTGTCCATGAAATTATCCTTTTATTTCCTTTGAAAAGCCTGAGTCAGTAAAGGTGTGTCAGGCACTTACAATGAAAACTCAGATGTACAGAGAAGTTTTAATGCAAAAAAAAAAAAAACCAAACAAAAACAAAACAAAACAAAACAAAACAAAAATCCGACCAACAAAAACCCACCCTGGCTACAGTAAGAAAAAGATAGTTGTGTCACATAATATTCACCTCAATTGCTAGTTGTGCATACTGACTGATAAATCCTTTTTATCCTGAAGAGAGGCAGAGGAGTTAAGTTGAGCAGGAGAAAATCATCTGGAATTTACTGCACAGAAACATAAATGAAGACCAGAGGAAAACAGAAAGCAATGCAAAGGGGTTCTGGGAATGCAGAAGTGCTAAGAACCAGGAATCTTAAAAGAAATGGTGTATAAATTGAGTGCACTACCTCAGTGCACTCTGCATCATTAACTTAGTTTTTATGTACAGCATAAATGCGCCATTTGGAAGGAAAGAGTGTTGAGTCTTTTCTTGCTTTTACCCTGCTGTGTCATAATGTTCCTGATATTTTAAAGATGCAACAGAGTCTTTCTCTTCAGGAAACTTGGGAGGAAAGAATAACATTTGTAAAATGCAACATTTTAGTCATTTCACTAAAGCACTGCCCAGAGAAATATGAATTTTTAATGTGAGGCTTTAAAGAGATTTTTTCCTGTAAGAGATATTGCAATGTAAATTTAGCCCCATATTTATTCTCAGATGATTGCTGTTTTTAACATTTAAAAGTTTTTTTAGTAATTACCTTACTGAGAATCTGACAGAAACATTTAGGGCATGCTCAGATGTTCACTCTAAAGTTTTCTACAGAAAGCTCAGCAAAGTAAAGGGCATCTTGAAAGCAGTGAGGTTATTATGAAGTAATTTCTGTCTCTGTCCTTCTTTTGATGTATTGGTTATCAAGTTCTGACATTGATACAGATTTCTAGATTTTGGGTACTGCAGTCACAGATCATATCTGAAAACTCAGTTTCCACAGGAGTTGCAGGTACAGTACTCGCTGGAGCCTGTGAGTTTGGATGTTGTGCAGAACTAAGCATGTGCATGAATTCCACATAAAATTGAGATGTAAATTAATCATATGCCATATCCAGCAGCTTTGAGTGATACTAAATCTAAGGACTGTCCCCTATAAGAGGAAATTCATCTGATCCAATGCTTAAGTTGTGGCCTGCAGCCTTATATAAAATATTATATTGTCAGAGAGCTGCTTTATGATTGATCAAGCAAATCCAGAGAAGATTATCTCAGTCTGCAAGAAATTCACAGTCACATATGCCTGATACTTTGCTCCATCTACAAGAAGGGGTTAGAGATCATCCTTTGGCTGTGATGATTTCAAAAGAATGGTGAACTAACTGGTCAATGGAGTATGCCTGTGCAGAGTGTGTACTGATAGATGAGGTTTGGTTTGGTTTTCACAGTTTGGAAATTAATTATATCTTACATCAGTACTATAATCTTCTCAGATATTCACTATTGAGGGATTTCCCTTTGATATTATTTTTTTCTTTCTTGTGGTACTCCGTAGGAAATACCTACTTGAAACAGTTAGAATAACTCCAAATAAACTGGATAATTTCCAATATTTTGTGATCCTATAATATGATACAATAAAAAAAATCACAAGTACACTTTGAACATGCCACAGATATCAAAGCTTTTAGAACCACAGCAGTTATTTCCAACTTTACCTCCTGTATTGTCATATTTCATGGTTAGTTTCAGTAAATTGCAAGCTAACATGATTAATTTTGTATTAATTTTGATCCATGTTTTCTTGCTCAGTTTAGAAAGCAAACCCAGCAGCAAAAATAAGAAACCTACAAAGCATTAGGTTAGTTCATTATTTGCAAACCCATCCCTACTTAATTTGCACTTTAGAGCAATTTCTGTTAAAGATCTTTGGTCTTGCTCTTCACCAAATTAGGAAATATGAATAGACTTGCTAAGATCATAGTAGTGAGTAGAACAGTTTGTGGGAGGAATGTAATTAGGGAGATGTCATGAAGCTGGATCCACTGAAGGCCATCAAGTGCTCCTCAGTTAAGATATTACTGTAGTCATCCCTTATGGGGATCTGGTCTATCATCTATAATTAGCTAATTAGCATCATCTGTCATAAAGATTTTTTTCTTCCATACCTGTACATGATGTGTTACACGCAGCCAGTTTTAATACACAATGTGAGTTATGATTAATTTCCATTTTCTCCATCTACAGATTTTTTTTCTGCTCCCTTCACACCTGGGCATTTCTACATGCACAGAAGTGAAGCATATGCAAAACAAAATAGTAGCAAAATATCATACACTAGAAATATATGCCCTATTGAATAAGTAATGGTAGGAAGCATTTAGTTTGTGACAAATGGAGCCTGCTGTGGCTGGGATTTATTGCCAATTGTTGTGATATCTCATGTGATAACTAGTATGGTGATTGTACTTGAAAATGGGCCTGAGCACAAACTGGCATTTCACCTGAGAATACAGATCATGGCAGCCCATTACTTCTGCAACTCCTGTTCATTCTTCATTCTGTATCCCTTCACCTTTTGTGTTCTGAAGTGTGGAGGGCTATGTAACAAATCTTTCTATGGTAAAGGGCCATGGAGTCTAAATGCTGGACTTTGGTTTCAGAGCACCTAAACCTTCAGCTAAAGTGGTCTAGTCCTTTCCTCTTGAAGAAGACATTCTTAGTGGAAGAACTTCTCAAAAGGCAAGAAGAGAAATTTACTGTCTTGAAGTTACAAAACAGTCTGTCATGGACATAGGGGCAGCACTCCTAGCATTGTATTCAGATTGTGTTTGGAGAAAGGAATTGTCAGGATCCCCATTGCAATGTTGATGAGATGGTTTCTCACCATCTGATGCAGTACTTGCAGACAAATTGTTGTCTTTACCCGGAGCTGGGGAGGGTGGTTTGATAGTAGTAGGTAGAAGGTAGTTCTGTTGTCTGGTTACAGAAGCAAGGGAACTGTATTTTGAAGGTTGAAGAACTAGCAAAAGCTTCCTAGGGCAGGTTAGCCTTTGCATTATGCAGAGAATTCTGCCCCACATAAAATGAGAAATCTTGTCAGCAGAGCAGTCTCTGAGATTGGCATCACTTGGGGAAAAAGAAAGGGGAGAAAACCCTAACAGAAGTTCCTTGGGGAATAAAGGTCTTATATCCATACACACAAGATGTTCCTTGGTGTTGCTATTAATTATTTACATTTAAAAATGTGTCGATCACCCCAGGCTAAAAATGCACATTATAACTTTGCCCACTAAAGATTTAATTGCACTTTCCTACTATATATTGCTCTAAAGCTGCCCCTCAGTTAGCAGCAGCCATTTACCTCTCCTGGTGCCCCTGCTCTGACACACAGGTTAGTGTTTGCATCTTATTCCTGTGCTCAAGGAGTACAGTTAAACTGTAGTACAGTTACAAGCAAGGTTATTGCTTTTTTTCTCCAGAAAAACAACAGTGCTTTGCTAGTAGAGGAACTCTGACCTGCTGTGAGCTCTTGAAATAGCACTGCAGTTTTAGGGATATGTGTTCATTTAATTGAGTCCCAGCAGCCAAAGCTTGTGTGAGAGAAGGGAATCCTGCATGCCAAGGTAGGTCAGGAGATAAGATCTCCTGGAGTGGGAACTATGGGGTGCAGAATGTGCATCATGCATTTCTGTAGGACCCTCCTGCCAAAGTCAGAGGGGTCATGGGGAGATCTCCTCCGTGTGCATAAGTACCTAAAGGCAGGGTGCAAAGAGGACACAGCCAGGCTCTTCTTGGTGGTGCCCAGTGACTGGACATCCCCCAACATACTCACTGTGTGGCCAGTGTTAATTTCAAAGTGCTTCTTGTCTTCTTCTATCTATGGTTTCCTACCATTCTGCTGGTTTTGATTCAGAACTCCCAGACCAGCAGCACTCAAGGATTTCATGGCCAGCCACCAATTTTGTCAGGTCCCTTCTTCTTGTAAAATTTTCCTAAGAAACTAGGTAGTTGGAGGTTTGTAGGATTTTTAATAGCATATTTAAAGTTCTTTTGGTTTGCCTTCCAGGTTTTTTGAGTCTACTTAAGACGTGCTTTCAGATTTTAAAACAGAAGAGCTAGAAATTTCGTTTCAAAGAGAAAAATGGAATGTCCAGGACATTATTTAGTATCAGAGGAATCTTTGTAATCCTGCTACCTCCTCGAGGAAAAAAAAAAAAAAAAAAGCATGTTTTTGTTTCCCAGAGTTTCTGCGATCAGAAGAAAAAAATTAGTTGCCATGGTTTAACCCCAGCCATCCACTAGGTACCACATAGGCACTCACTCACTCGCCCACCAGTGTTGGGGGCAAGAGAATTGGAAGGGTAAAAGTGAGAAACTTGTGGGCTGAGATAAAACCAGATTAATAGGTAAAGCAAAGTCATGCAAGCAAGCAAAGCAAAACAAGGAATTAATTCACAGCTTCGCAAAAGCAGGCAGGAGTTCAGCCATCTCCTGGAGAGCAGGGCCCCATTGCACATATCAGTGACATGGGAAGACAAACACCAGCACTCCAAACATCTCCTCCTCCTCCTTCTTTCCCCCACTATATACTGATCATGATGCCATACGGTCTGGAATATCCCTTTGGACAATTGGGGTCACCTGTCCCAGCTGTGTTTCCTCCCAACCTTCCACACACCCCCAGCCCCTCATCAACGTGGCTGCTGGAAAAGCAGAAAAAGCCTTGGCTCAGCAATAATAAAAAACATGTCTGTATTATCAGCCCTGTGTTCAGCATAAATCCAAAATTTAGCCCCATACCAGCTACTGTGAAGAAAATGAATTCCACCCCAGCCAAAGCAGCCCAATTTCCTCTAACATGGCCTGCAGCTGTCTGTCCTGAATTTAGTCTCTTGCCCAGCACAATGCTGTGGTAAGCCCCAGCACACATCACTGCTTTGCAAGTCAAGGAGAAATTTCCTTCTCATTCTCTAGCTGAATTGTGGAAGAGGAGGGGGAGAACAGGCTGGAGAGAGCCTGCCTTCTAGAGGCCTAAGAAGGCTTGAAGGTGTGTGTTAGGAGGTTAATTTTGCCAAGTAAAGAACAGGGCACATTCTTATAAACCACAAATGCTTCTACATAAACTAGTTAGGAAGACTCTGCTTTGTGGTTTTGGAAACTGACTAATAACTTCAAAACAAACACTGAAGAATCAGAAAACATTTTACTTCAAAGTAAACTACAATAACAGATGCTTTTATTTTTTCAAAACAAAAAAATATGAAAAAATTGAAGTCTTTTATTTCCAAACTGTATATTCAAGCAGAGCTTTTTTTATTACTATTATTGCTGGAAGAGACAAGCCCAAAGTAATAACTTGAAGAAGTGTGTCCTAATTTTTAGAAGTTGAGCATGTTACTAACTGCTCTATCTACACCATACACAAGAGAGTTTGCAGACATGTGGAGATGGACAGGCCTCTACACAGAGACAGGAGAAATGTCTACATTGAGCCTCTCCCTTTGAAACATTAATGTACTTAAAGTAACAAAATACATCCAATGCTAGGAGTGTGGACCCACAAATCTCTGCTCTGTTCTCAGGCGAGAACCATTTCTGGAAGAAAGGTCCAAGAGTTTTGTTTGAAAGCTGAAAATTTTCATAGGTCACTGCTATTTAATAACTGCTTCCCTATGGTCATTCTGTTGATTATTTAGTCCTGAACTTTTGTTAGACTCTTTTATAAAATAACTCCTCTATTTTCATTCATGCTGTTCATGACAGATTTTCATAAAAAATAAACTTTACACTCAATTGTCTGAGTGAGATGCAATTTCTGGGGTGACATCCCTCAGAAGAAGCTCAGAAAGGCAGGAGGTCTTGTGAGATACCAGATGTTGAGGATCAGTGAAGTGTGAAGAAGGAATACAGTCAGCAGGCTTTTTCTTGCTTATCTCTGCTAGATGTGTTAAGAGTTAGCCCATGAACTACAGCATCTAACAACAGGTACTACTGGAATGTACTCCTCTTGGAAACCTCAGAACAGAATACCAGGAATCCCTAAAACTTCAGTTATTTACTGTGTGAACAGGTCCAAGTATTTAGATGAAGGTCCTGTGACTTGAAAGACACCTATCCCAAGTCATATGCAAATAAATCCATGCAGAACTAGTTGTAACCAGGGAACTGTGGACATTAGAAACTGGAGAGCAGGAACGAGATCATACTGATCACTGTTAGAGAGGTATGAGTGAGATGAGAGCAATGCTGTTTCTCTCTTCCTGGAAACTGTCCTGCTGGTGTTAGGTATGCCTGGAGCAATCTGACACTGTAATGACACAAATCATCTGAACACAAAATAACAAGCAATTCCAGTCATTCCCACCCTATACAGTTCAAATGTGTTCAGCACAAGGTTTTCAGTGCTACATCAGAGTGAAAAGGCTAACTGCTCTAGAATACATGAAGTGTGACTTCCCACATTAGTAACAGCTCAGATAGTTTTATCAAATCTACATAAATTGTAGCCAATTAAGTTGACAGTATGATCTGAAATATCTCAGCTCTGATGTGATAATCAAACGAATTTTCTTCTAAATTTAGTGCCTCATCATTTTGTTTTATAGATTTTATTCATTTCATTTGATAGAAGACTGCCTAATTATGTTCTCACAGCCTTGTGCTTAAAAACTACATAAATTACCGCATTACTGTACTTTGTCATCTCTTGCAGAACTGGCTCAATGAGCCTTGTCACCCCTGTCCAGGAGCAGGCCATCTACAAGTGTCCCAAGCCGTGCTTTGTACTCAGGACTATCTCTGCTTCAGCCACCAAATTGCTCCTGGTGTGCCTTCTTTTAAAAAATGTAGTTCTTTTGGTGCCAAGGCTACCTCTGTTTCACACTTGTTTGCAAATTTCTTCAGAGAATAACATTTTGTAGTGTTTGAGCTCACTGTGTGTAGGTAGAGCATCATATGTAGCTAGAGCTCACCATGACAATGATCCCGAGATCCACTGCCCCACTGTCAACACTACTGAGGAAATGCTTCCAGTGCAGTTGGGTTTTGCTGACCCTGTCTGCTGCTGTTTTAATCTCCTAATTTCCCTTTGATTTGCCAAAGGAGTCTCAAATATGCTGTATTTCCACGTGAAAAAAGGACACAGCATAAATGAGCATTTCCCTGCAGAAATATGTATTTGTTTTACTCTCAGTGTTGGTCAAAATTTATTTTTCAAATTTGATTTGCTGCAGGTTTTAGCTAGCTGAAGGGAGATTCAGCTGAACTAACCTTTACTTCAACTTGGGAACAAGTATAATGCCTGGTTTTTTGTCCTGCCATTTACTGGTTGTAACAGTAGGGCTGTATTTGCCTCTGACTACAATTGACTGATGTTCACGGACAGACGGATTCCAGAAAAGCAAGAATAAAGCCCTCAGTCTTGCTGTTCAGAACTTACTCCCCCACCTTGGTAAAGTTGATGTAGCATTGCTTTTAATTTAATAATTCAGTTATTCAATGGATAAAAGAAATAAATCGAGTCCTTCAGCTTTTCGCTCTCCTGGGTCTTTGTTCTCGTTTATTGCCTTGGAGCACACCTTGTCTTAAAATTGCTGCTACTCCCACGTGAGTTTGCAGAGCCTTTCAGGGCACAGAAAAGCAATCTCGGAGCAAATAATAGCTGTGGCCGGGAATGCACTTAGGGAAGGGAGGCGCTGGCCGGGCTCGCCCCGCTCCCCGGCAGATGAGCCCGGGAGGAGCGGCCGTGTCCGCAGCCAGGGACTAAAACGGGGCTGGGCACAAAGGGGCAGCGGGGCTGCTGAAATTGCTTTTACTGAGGAAACATCAAAGAACAAAAAGCTCTCCCCAAAGCCAAACTGCTCCTGTTCTGAGGGAAGGATGATGACAATAACTGGGTATTGCTGTTTCAAAGCTTTGAAACGTGCTGCCTTTGTACAGAAGATGAAACCAACACAAAGTATGTACTGAAATGGAAAAGAATGCATATGCAAAGACTTGAAACCAAATATTTGAGCTAAAACAGGCAGAATATAGGGAAAAGAACACCTTCAGTTTTTCTGTGTTTACAAATCACACTGCTCTTGAGTGCAGTATCCTTCCCAAAGATTGTTAAAGATGGGATAGAGTATGTCCTCTGCTAATATTAACGAAGGATCTCAGACCTCCATTAAATACTTAATGAAGGATCTCAAACCTTTTAATTTTGAATTTCTCAATTTCCTTGGTTTTGTGGTTTTGTCTGAAAATATTTGAATTGATCTGTCTCTTCAGGCTTTGAATAGAAGCATTTATTTTTGAAAAATATGTAATATTTCTCTCTTTTAGTTCTCAAGAAAAGAAGAGCTCTCTCTGAGAAGATGAGACATATTTTCAGTTTTTCAGTCCATTTTGCTGAAAGTAAAGTGAGTCCGGGTGGCTATATCACAGTTTAGTTTAAGCCCTTCATTTAAAAAGTAACGAATAATGTAATAGTGCATCTCTTTCTGCTTTTTATATACTTCTAAAATTTTTATTCTGGAACAGAATCAATATGCTATCATATATGTGAATAATTTCTCTGGGGCAAATTAATTCTTCAGCTAAGTGTTGTCTGTCTCCAGTTACTACAGTTTAACACATAAGTAGATAACACCCGAGCCACTGCTGAGCTCATGAATGCTCCAAAGTCTGTGACAAACCATGTTTGTGTTCTGCCTTACATGTGTAGAGAACAAGAACCTGGCCAAACCTGTGTTAAACCTGGCCACAGAACACCACAGCTCACTTGACAAGCAGTCATGGGTCATGTCCAAGTGAAGTGATCTGCAGTTGGGTTGAAGTTAAGAACACCTGTTTCCCTAAGGCAGGATGACAAATAGGGTGATCAGCTCCAACTTTGTCAATGCCTTGCTTTAATAGACACCATAGAGGTGAGTGGAGGCTGGCTCTCAGAGAACCTTGTGCTGACCTGGGGCTAAAAACCTCATTTTTGAGCTAAAGAAGAAGCAAAGTCAAGTCCTTGGGGTTCCATCTCCAGTGAGATTTTTGACATCTTAACCATTTTCATCAAGGCAAGTCCATGGTATAAAATCATATGCCATGGCAGAAGAGTACGTTGAGCCAATGGAGCATTCATTGACATCCCTCAGCAGTGTCTGGAATTTTATTGGCAGCACAGGGACCAGATCCATGTTGGGAAGAATGATGCAGGCAGCTCCAGATAGCCATCCAGGATGGCAGAACAACACCTTGTCCTGCTGTGTTCTGACCTGTCTCAGGGAGACATTTCATCTCCCTATCTCCCAGTGTTCTACTTGCCATGGAGGTGATCCTCTTGCCTGATCTACCAGAAGGAACAGCTACCTGAACTCCAGCTTCTGTAAACACTTACTGGCTCACTGACTCCATCACTAAAGAGGGGAGCTGAAGTACCTTAGACCCTGAAAGCAGGCAGGCAGGAGTGGAGAAGAGTTGGCCCACATTGTGGCACTGCCTTCTGCCTCAATTGCTGTATCCCGAGGGACAGATGAAGGCCAGAACTGTCTTCCCCTGCCAGGGTCCTCTAGCATTACTCAGGGATAAGTCCTGGCTCCTCCCAACAGGAAATTGGCTGTAAAGAGATGTACAAGGTTACAGAGAGAGGAAAATGGAGGTAGAGAGTCCTGTCTCACCCATAGTCCTCAGTGCCTGTGATCACACAGATCCCTTCAGAAACTTTCTGCCCTGCAGAAAACCACACTTCTGCCACCTCGAGAAGATGGTTTTGCATGTGCTGTTATGAACCCTTGAGACACTTCTGCAAGCAGCATGGTGAAGCTTGTGTGGAAAGCTGTTTAGACATAGCTAACAGAAAAAAAAAGAAAACAATCAGATTTTTTCCCCCCTGGAGCTTCAGCAATGTTCTCAGTAAAGCCAGGAGACATTTCCCATCACCCTGAATAAACAGTGTGAACTGTCTCCTCCAGATATGCTCCAATTTTTTAAAAAAGCAAGTAGAAAAATTTTCAAACATACAAGAGAAGGGATGTGCTGGTGGCCCCTCCCTTCTGCCTTGGCTCAGTGGTTATCACACATACACAGCCAGGAAGCATGAATAAACCAGGTCAGGTCCTTCTTTGCTTCAAAAGGATTAAAACCCACAATTCTTGCTTCTCTGGAGACTGCAGACTAGCTTGGCAGGGGGGCCCTTTCTAGACTTCAAGCTAAAGCTCACCTTCTGTGCAGAAATGAATTATCTGTAGATAAGTCAGCCTGATGGCAGCTTAGCAATGTGGAGCTCAACTGACATTAAGGAAACTTGCTTCCATGTGCCTTAGCCTGTGGATTACTGCGTACCATGTCTAAAGGCTAATTTGTGTAACAGCAGCCTCCTCAAGCTATGATTTGAAAGAAACTAGGGTGGCTGCTGCTGTGTTTTTGTACAGTCTGATGCAATTAGTAGGTGCTGAGGGGGACAGTCTCTGTGGAAACCCACCAAGCTTCTGGGTGCTGCTCAGGTTTACATGTCTCCCTGGCACTCAGATGAGCAAGATTATTTAAACTCGGGTCATTTTAGATGGGCATGAGCACAGTTTGAGGTTATGATGTAGCTGGTTCATGGTTTTGAGGACCACAATTTTGGATTTAAGTACCTGCATCCCATTTGCACCTGAGGCATCCAGATTGCTGGGACTGTCCTCTAGTGGTAAGGAGCTCAACCCCAAGGTCACTCAGTGGTAACTGTGCTCATAAATCACATAAGTGGATCTCAAAATCACAGTCCAAATTTGAATCTTCGAAGTGCATATTGCTCACTGCTGAGAATGAATGGGGCTCTGTGTTTCTGCAGTCAGATCCAGCACCTGTGGTGGTACAGCTGTGTGAGCAGAAGCTGCTGCACACCTTCTGAGAGGAGCCTTTCTGCCGAGCTGAACAAAAGAAATATTTTCCACAGAAATTGTAGATCATGGCCATGCAAATTCAAAACTAAAATATAATTGGTCTCTGGTGACTGTTTTTTAACAGCAGGTGATTCCTCTCAGCTTTTCCTTCTATTTGTCTGTGGAAACATATTCTTTTTCTTTTCAATTTGTTTAGTCAAAAAACAATTTTCTATTTTGAAACACGGTGCCGTGAGAAAGCTTGGTTCTCCCATATGTCTTCCAGTCAATCCTAATAACTCATTTCTAAATGCTCACCTGTCACAGATTGCAAATCAAATATTAACACAACAGGCAACATGTTGTACCACTTTCATTTATGTTTTGGAGAAACCTGTCTATTCCTTAGAAAAAGATGGGCTTATCTTTGAAACTCTAATACACAACATATATATATATATATATATATATATATATATATATATTTGCACACTAGTTACTGATGTGAAAACACTACACATGTACTGTAAATTTATGGATTTATGTATCACATATTAAGCTACTTGTCCACAGACAAACTGCCCCACTACCTGCAATAGCTTTGAAGAAGTGAGATAATGTGAAGAATTTAACATATCCTGTACAG